>NC_138590.1:15372673-16773979 GCF_964289735.1 Phaethon aethereus
GTATAACTTTGAATACTGCTGAGAGACAACGTGCATGAATAAAAAGGCGCTGAGCTTGCTGTGCTGGATGTCTCCTTGTGGGTCTGCGACTAGCAGAGAACAAAAACCTGGGTGTTTGAGCACGAGGCAGCTGCCTCAGTTTCCCTGCCGTGCAGAGCAACGCAGCCTGTGACCCTACATCCCTACTCTATAAGCAGGGAGAAGCTGATTTTCAGAGGTGCCGAGCTCCCAGATTGGGGGCTGAGCCGCTCAGCACCAAACAGTGGTCCCTGCTGGGTGGTTTGCCCGGTGCTCGGGTGCCCCTCCGGGCTTGGCCCCGCTGCAGCAGAAAGAGCTGGATTTTCACAGGAGCTTAGCGTTCACAACTCTGATGCTTTTGGCCATCAGTCTGCTCCTATTAGCGACACAGCTCAGAGAACACCAGCAGTGCTCTGTGCCATCGTCACGGGGGGGCTTCACGCCAAACCCGGAGAGTGCAAATAACTGCAGTAACATGCTGTTAGTCTAACCACGTTTTAAAGAACACTGTCCTCCCCTCCCTTCCCCAGCAGTCGGCATATCTAGACTGTAAGACAAAAGGCAGGGTTTTTGGAATAAGTGATTAATTTTTCATATTGTTTCATTCCTTCCTTGCATTCTAAATTGGCTTATCCAGCAAAGCCCCAGTCCACTTCCCTTTTGGGCTCTCCTGCCTCGGAGTCATGCTGCCGCGTTGAAGTTGGCAAACACTGCCAGGGGAAGGCTTAAAATCCAAACAAAAATAACTGTACAGCACTTGCCTCTGCAAAATTTTCAGTGCAGTGCATCCCCAACCTCACAGGAACCCCCAGGTGTCACAGCAAGATAAAGAACAACAAACCAGCTTTTTTTGGTAGCAGCTTTAGTAAAACACTTCGGAAAAGGCTGAGCATCATTTAACCCCGGCTGTGCCTGAGCAAGGCCAGGGAGGAGCATACATGCCACCTGCCCCCAGTGACATTTTACTTAGCCTTTACATTAACATGTCCCACTATCTCCTGAAGTCAATTCTCAGTCCTCACCTTCTTACCAGCATAACTGGTCACCTCCCAAAGGGTTAATACAGAAAGACCAGTCCCAGCTGCTGGTGCAGGCCCTGGCTCCATGTCAAAACCTCGCTGTTTCGGGTTAGTCCAAGCAGGCGCTCACCAGTTCTGCAGACACCACCTCCATCTTTCACCCTGCAACCAGTTTTCTAACCCCATCGTATCATCCCAGAGCCACTACCCACCCGGGTCCCGCCTGCCTTGGCCCTGCGTGTGCCAGGGCTGCAGAATGACTCAAGAGGAGGGAAGTTAATGATTCAGCAGCGAGGCTGTGGCAAGCCAGCTTCTCCCCCTGGACGCACAGAGGACCATTCAAAGTCCTGGCGCAGCGCAGCCAGGCTCTGGCCCTGGCTGCCTGCCGTCGCTAGCTCTGCCATGGAAAAACTGCCCAGCACATCATCCCCTTCAAGCAGTGGTCGGGGGGGTCGTTTCAGGTGCTCCTTGCAGAAGGAAATCTCCTCCCCTCCACCCAGGGATGCTGTCATTACTCTGCTACTCACTAACTGTCCTAACGGTTGGACTTCACAATCTTAAAGGTCTTTTCCAACCTAAATGATTCTATGAATCTATGATCAAAGAAAATCACTTTGCACCAGACCACGGTTCAACAGTGCAGTCGGTGTTTTCAGGATTTACCCGATTCAAAACGCTGCCGCTGCACAGCGTGTCGCGCCGCTGCTGCATGAAACCGCTTCGCGCACTTGCATCTGCTGCAGAGATGCCGAGGAGCCAGGTTTGGAGCGGCAGGGGGTGCGCCGGGCGGGACGGGGCCTGCCCGGGCCACCCCCCGGGTTACGGGGCTCCGGGGTCACCACCCAGCTGGCGCAAAGACCGGCCTTTAGCCGGTCCTTTAGACCCTTTAGCAGCAACCCTACCGCTGCCCGGCCGGCTGCGGAACCGCGGCGTCCGCTGCTGCCTGCCCCCTCGCCACCTCCCGCGCCCGCTCCTGCCCGGCCTCCTGGGAGCCGTGATGGGGGGCTGAACCACGGAGCCAGCTCAGCTCCCTTCAGCCGGGGATTTGTGTCCTGGCTTAATTTCTTCGGGTCTGGTCAGCTAAGCTGGCCGAGGGAAGGGTCGGCCGAAGGGGCACGGCTGGGCTGGCAGCAGTGCCGAGGCCTCCGCAGGCCCCGGCAGCAAGGCCTGCCTGCCTGCCTGCCTGCCTGCCCTGCCCGCCCCACGCCGCTCGGGAGAGGGCGCTGGTGCGACGCGGCTGCGGCCGCCGGGCCGGCGGGGGGGGCGGCCCGGTAACGTGGGGACTGGGGGGGGAACGGTGGGGGTCTGAGAGGGAGCCGGCAGCCAGGTGCTCCCGGACCGGCAGCGTGTGCCAGAGGCGGCGGTGACTGCACCCTGGGGCACGCCGGCTGCAGTCCGAGCCGCGGCCATGGTGGCGTGCGCAAACCCTCCTGCTTCAAGGGGCGGCTGTGCTGGGCCAGGCCCTGGTGTTAAGGTTATGGGGGGGGCAGCGGGGGGGCGGTCCTGGAGCCTCGCAGGAAACTCCTGGGAACGGTTTAGCACAGACAGCAGAGCCGGCCGCAAGCGCTGTGCGCATCCCCCGGCCCCTTCCGGCTTCTTCCGCTAATGGCTGCCAGTTCAGTGCCAGCAAAGGGGAGGAAAAGGTTTGGCGTGAGGTATTTGGAGGAAAATCAGCTTCGATACAGCCACAGCCTCCCAGGAGAAGCAGCCAGCCGGACGGGAGGCCAGCAGAGAGCAAAGGAAACCTGCGGAACCCGCGAGAACTTTTTTTTCACAAGAAACACAGAGGCTGAACTTGTAAACAAGCCTCTGTCCCACGATGGGGCTCGTTCCCCTGCGAGCAAACGAGTGACAATGAAAGCGCACAGCTCTGTCGCCCTGACAAAGCAACTGCCACCCGCTGCAGGGATCACCGGGCACACGCGTTCCAATTTCTGTGTTCATAGGAACCTAGCCAGGTTCCTGAAAGGCTTTTGTACGACGGTGCAGAAGTTTGTAGTTTATTTTGTCTTGAAAACTGCAGCGGTGCCCACGTGTACTTTCCTACCTGTGATGTGACACCCCGTGCAGGATACCTGCACAGACAGGTCTGGTGTGCAGACACCGCTGGGTTTACACATGGCCCCCAGCACTGAAACCCCTGGGACCAGGGGAAAAAAAATGCACCCATGCACCCAAGCCCGAGTAAGAGCAACCTGCTCCATCTGAAGCATGGCTTGGTGGGACAGATGGAGCTCGCCCTTGAATTTCCCCAGGAAGCAGCACTGCTAACTTTCTTTGGGGCTGTGTTTGGGAGGGAAGCTCCTGTGGGGCTGGGAGAGTAGGGTGCATCTGGTGGCCCTGGCTTTGTGGCACTGGCATGTCATCCAGGTTTCCATAGCACCAGCATCCATAACACGGGGCCAAGGGGAGAGAAAGAAGTAGGTCAGACTAGGCTGACAATACCCAGACGTGTCTATCTATGGCTCAGGCTGATCCAGGATAGGGAGTGAAATGGAGGAGAAAGGGAGAGGGAAAGCGGGGGGGGGAGAAAAAAAAGGAAAACACAAAGTGTCTATAGTTTGAGCAAGGGCATTTTTCCCTCAGAAAAATAAGGACCTTTTAAAGCCACCTTTGTGTATCAGTACTGAGAGACCAAGACTAGCACCCACCTCCTGCCCATCTGACACCAGACTACAACAGAATTCAAATGCTAATTTGGAGCCAGACTTCTCAATGGGTCTTTATTTCTGCAGCAGCTCCAGGATGAGAGCTTTGGGGAAGCAGCTCGCTGGAGCTGTAAGGATGCTCTTCTCCAGGCCAGTGCTGTGGGCTGCTTTCCTTTCCCCTCTCCAGTCCTCATCCTGATTTTGATACCCCCTTGTCTTACTTTTACTTGTTTACATTCAGTGACTTCAAAGGCAAGGAAAAAGAAAGGCAGTCACACTGGAGTTGTGTAACTGAAATAACTGCAGTAGTGACCCATTTTATGTGCTGAGTCTGCAGAGGCCTTGCTGTCAACAGAGCAGCGTTTTTGGTGCTTGCCTGCATACAGTACAGTCGCTTTGAACTAGTATCCGTCAGTGCCAAAAGTAGGAAGAACATTATGCGCAGTAAGACCCAGGACCCTCTTGATCCCAGTAAACATACAGACACATGCATCTGCGGGGTGCATAACAGAGCGAGATTGGAGGAAGGAGGAGTGTTTTGCTCGGGGCGGGGAATCAGGAGTGTGTAGGTGCAAGAGCACAACTCTCACTGGAGAGACTGAGATGGACTGGGGTGATGAGTGTGACTGTGACTGATCCATGTCATACCTGCAGTGTGACAGCACCGTGTTTGGCTTGAACACCGCACCATTGCAGAAGAGACGCAGCCGTGGATGGAGGCGCAGGGTGTTTCAGGCCTGTGAGAGCAGGAGCCTCGCCCACAGGCAAATACTCCCTTTATGCTACCATGGGTCACAGCCCTGTGCAGTAAAAACCATTCCTGGATCAGACAGTGGGGTAAAATCCAAGCAAAAACAAAGCTATCATCTCCTACTTTGCCTCCAAAACAAAGGAGGCCAGGAAAATCCATACTCTAAGGTTACAATTCGCCTCATCTTCATCAGTTTTATACCTCCCAGTAATTATCACTTGTAAGTGATAAAAGACCACCAAGAATTCATCTTTCGCCCAGTGAGGGCAGAGCCACAGTATGTACAAGATGGACAGGGCTTAATGTGCCCTTTTGTGAATGCACTCCCTCCAAAGGAAAACTTAAGACATATGCTGTGGTAGCTTAGGAAGGAGCATGCCCTGCTCCAGCCCTCACCGATGCTGTGCCTGTCTCAGCGTTCAGGGATTTCCAGGGTCTGAGAGCTAAAGGTAAAAGTTAGGTAGGAAGAGCAAAAGTAGGGTCAGCACTCAGGAGGACTCAGAGCACTCCTGGAGTGAGAGAGTAAGAGAGGATCTGTGCCAGCAGCATGTGCATCAGTGGCATTGCTTTGACATGGCACTACATGACAAGAAACTTGACTACCTGAAAGCTGGGCAATGCCAAAAAGTTACGGCAACGTTACCTGCAAGTCGGGGATCATCACGTCAGCAAGGACCAAACCAGTGAGTTGCTGTGGTCACTGCTTCTGAGCCTGCAGCTGGTGAGGGGTTAAAACAGGCTCCATTTCATGAACATGCGTGGCTAGAATAACAAGAGCTCAGGCAGTGTGTTATCTGCCCTGATACAGATACCGCAGCACACTCTCCCAAGACTGGACTGGATCACCCCACTGCCAAGTATTTACAGTTTCACAGCTCATTCTCCTTCTGGGAGGGTGCAAGGAAATGCAGACAAGGCTTGTTGCAAGGGATGCAAATGGACACTTGCCCACGTTTCTCCTGGCGGATGCAAAGCTGAACTGCCGAAGAGCTGTAAATGTTCTGCCTGACTGAAGAAATTGTCTGAGAGAGCAGCCTGATGAGCTCAGTACAGCACTGCATGGCCAGATGGCTTCTGGATCAGAGCTGACTCATGCCCGCCTAGCCCAGAGTCAGGCAAAACATGCAGATACCTAGAGTATGCTGGTAGAAGACACCTCTTCTCCTGCTGTAACTGCATTCACGGCAAGGTAGCTAGCTGTATCGGTAAAAAGCAAAAGGTATTCTACCAACTGCCATAATTATAATGGTACAAAACTGAAATGGTAGCAGGCCCAAATTACACTAATGAGCAGAAAAGCATCAGACAGGTGAACCCCCAACGGAGCCCTGAGAGGACGCAATCACTGAGGGAGCAGAACAGAGGTAATTCTGTTTTTGCGATGACAAAGGATGGTGAGCCTAAGTTGTGGATAATGTGGTCGTGTAAAGGGAAGGGTGACGGATTCAAACAGTACAGCACTGGCCTCAGAGAGAAGGAGGGACTTGGGTATGTGCATTTCACTAAAGCAGCATCTATCAACCTCTGCAATTGGTTTCCAGGCCGGCATGGCTTCTTACTGAACAACAGCTTAGGAAAGCTGGGAAAAATAGCTCCTGCTCAGCCTCTGCTGCAGACCACCATTTTCAGAGTAAAGAATAAAGACAAAAAAAGTGAAAAGGAAGAAAGTAAAGGTGAAGTACAACCAAAAAGCCTCTTAAATTGCCCAAAGCAAAAGCAAGAGGGAAGCTGCATTAGCAAAGCTGTGAATTGGCAGCATTAGCAGATGACGACCATGGCCATGTTATCTAAGATGGTAGAACACACATCATGCATATTTAATAGCATTCTTTAGCTTGTATTTGTCACAGCATCACAGATAGAGGGTGTTTCTAAAGCCATGGTTAGAACATGGAGGGAAAAAAGCTTATAATTGAATTCTAGGGCTTTTGATTGGAGGTTACCTATAGAGAGAAACCTGCAAAGCATTGGTAGTATGAGACTTCCATGCATTCCCCATTTTCAGACCTGAGATGATAAAGCAAATCATCTGCTAGCAGTATTTGTTGGGAGTTAATCAGGTTTGCAGATTAACTGTAAGATCCTGAATTATATGTGCTTATATGCAAACGTGAGGAACATGCAAGACATGTAGCTGAGACATGAACGATGAAGCTTATGATGGAGGCAGAAGAACAAATGGATAATATCCAGCTAGGAAAGAGAGAAAGGGAAAGCACACACAGCAATGTGGTCAGGCTGATGGATACTGAATTCTGTCACCTTTTCAGACCAGGTATTTAAACTCTGATCACTGTTCTCTTCCCCCTGAAATGTGAGATGCTGACCCATAAAAGAATTATTGGCAATTATTTTCTGCATTGCAATAGTATCTCCAAAACCTACTCAGAGATCAGCTTCTGCATTACTTCCAGATAGGCAAGTGTCTCCATATAGGCTTAGATGCCTATAAACCCCTCAAATCAGAGCTGCAGATTTTCTTCATTATTTTCTTGCGCAAGGAAGAAACTTAAGCAAGCTAACAAATAGAGATTTATGGCTGGTACCAAACAGAAGTATCCTGAGCAGGTAGCAGGCTGCAAGAAAGAGCTTTACTTTGGTCCAGCTTAACACTTAACACGTCTGCTCAGCTTTATGCATCTCTCTGCAGGTTGGACTGGTGCTCAGGCTGTCCTGGTGTGGGTTTCTGCTCCCAGCCCCACTCACCATGAACTGGGGATGTTGCACAGACTATCTGGCAGATCATTTCTCCAGCAGATTTCTACCCAAGAGGCCACCTCTTTGCCCATTTTCTACCAGATGGACTAAAACTTAACAGGCTGAGTTCATCTTAGATTACAGCCCTCCCCAGGCTGACTTGAACGAGGTGAAATTTATCTTCTGGGAATGCAAGTAGGAACATGAGAGCAGCTCCTCTCCCCAGCAGTCTGGGAGGCAGGTGTGCCTTTCTCCTTTGCAGGAACGGGCCAGTGAAATTCTGAAGTAGAACAAAGTCCTTTTAGAGAAAAACAAGTGCCTGAAGCTGCAGCTCAAGCTGCTGACAGACACACCACAGTTCAGCTGTGTCTGCTGGAGGGAAAGATACAGGTGTCAGGCTGGCACTGTAAAACAAAATGCCAGGTAAACCAATGATGCTCAAGTCCTAGAAGGAATCACAGAAGCAAGACCTGAAAGTCTGCATGTGTAAAATACATACATAGTCATTTCCTTTCTCAAGAAGCCTCATAAAATCCTGCATGTGTTTCCAGCAAGATTTTTATCCCCGATCTCATTATTTGCAAGTGTTCACATACCATGGGACTACCCTTACTTTCAAAAGCACTTATCAGAGATAGCCTCTCAGGAAAAGGGCTGCTGCTGTTAACAATAACTGCACTTGAATTGTTAATTATTTCCATCTTTCAAACACCCCATATAGATTGGCTAATTATAACTCTTCCGATAACTATTTATGTCTGTCTTTGCCTCTGCTGTTCACAGTCACATTCTTCCCCTAGAAGTGGCTATACCCAACTTCCTCTTGGATGTGTTGAGTTGCAAGGCAGGCAGGTATTTTGCCTACGCTTAATAGCAATTACATAATTGCAAAAAAGTCATACGACCTTTCTTCTAACACCGGAACAACATGCATGCAGCAGAACTTCTTCCTGGTGTGAACACAGGATGATTTTAATTTTCTAACAGACCTCTAATGAGAAAACTTACGTCAGAATGCTGTTTGACTACAATAAACATATGATCAAGGTAGTACTGGGCAAACTGGGCTTTATTTATCACTGACAACTAGATAGCAAGAAATCAGCCAGAACGGCCCACTTCAAAGCCATGAAGCCACGTAGACCATGATGTATAAACAACAGAGAACCCATTTTCCGTTATTATTCAAATGCAGTAATGGAAACTAAAAAGACCAGACTAATAAAATGACACGTAGTAAATGTACCCCAGTGTACGATTATTAATATACATTATAAGAAGACAAAAATTATCATTAACTCACTGTTAGAAACGCAAAGGATTCAACTGGGATTAGCAAAGGGATTTGCTTTACATTAACCACTCTGTCAGGAACAAAGCTATGCATAGCTGCCACACCTCCACAGTCCTAAGGTCACCACTTATCTGTTAAAACGCACGGGCTCCCTCCCTTACAGCTATTGTAGTCTAAAGTTATTTTAGCTAATGATCCTCTGTAACGCTGTTTTGCAGAAGGGATTGGTCTGGCTGGGCATAGGCCGAAGGGACGTCAGGGTGCAGGCGAAAGGGCCGCCATTCGTGTCACCCTGCCAGGGCGCTGGGTGGTTTCCAGTTGGAGACCCAGCAAATAAACCTGCCTGCACCTCAGCCCGGACGCACCAAGGGTCACTCTGAAAGCGCGATCTGGAAAGCTCAGGGTTGGCAGAGGTTCAGCCGCTGCGGTTACTATCCCCATTGTTCGCGGTTACGTGCCAGCGCTTGCAAACGGCGTCATTTGGCCGGGGCGAGGAAGGCCTTCCTCGCCGCTCAGGCCCGGCCCGCCATCTCGGCGCGGGGGGATCCCGCAGACCGCACCTCGCCCCGCCCGGTCGTGCGGCGGCAGCTCTTTCTTTCTCCCGCCGCCTCCGGGGCTGGCAGCCCCCTGACTTCCCCGCCCCTTCACGGCGGAGGGGCCTGCGGCCCGCTCCCTGCAGCTCGGGCCCGACCAGGCCGCTCGGCGCCCGCCCCGGCAGGAGGGGGCACGCGCCCCGCCGTGCCCCCCCCGCCGCGGCGGGAGGCGGGGCCCTGCCCACCTGACGGCTGCAGTGCGCGGAGCAGCCGATCGTCGCTGGAGCTCCGCGGCCGCAGCCCGCCGTGAGGGGGGGACTGAGGGGAACGGGGGCAGGGAGGGGGGAAGCGATCGGTGCGGCGGGCGGGGAGGGACAAAGCCGCCGCCATGTTTGAGGTTTGGGTAGGAAAACAGGCGAGGCGGCCTCTCGAGCGGGGTGGGGGGGGAGGGGTTGCCTGTGTGTCGAACCCGGGCCGCCGGGCTGGTGCGCTGGTGGCGGCGGGCGCACGGGGGTTCGCCGCCCACAACCGCCCCCCGCGGCCGTTGCGGGACCCCCCCCGGCGCGGCCAGGCTGCTTGCCCCCCCCTCCTTTCCCGGGCGGCCGGGCTCCTCACCCCCCCCCCCCCCGTGGCCACCGGACGTGACTGGCTGGTTTAATTTGTCACGCTGCCATTGGCTGGCGGGCGGTGCGTGACGTCAGGGCGCTGCGCAGCGCGGCCGGTGGCTATTTATAGGCGCGGAGGGGCACTGCGCAGAAGGAGCGAGCAGGCGGGTTGGGCTCGGGTAGGCCGGCGGCTGCATCGCGCTCCATCGCCGTGGGAGCGGGGAAAAAGCGACCGGACGGCCTCGATCCGCCCTCGCCGCAGCGTCCCTTCAGCGGCCGCTGAGCTTCTGTTTCCGTTTGCGCAGCGCCCGAGCGCCCTCATCGAGCTTTGTCTTCTCCCGGCCCCTGTGGGGAAGGCGCGGCCAAGATGGACCCTTGTCACACCGAGGAGACCGAGGGCGAGATCCCCGGCTTGGGTAAGGCCCAGCGGTTGCGGCGGGGGTGGGGGTAGCGGCGGTAGCGAGGGAGAAGTGGGGGATGGGGGAGGGGCGGCGAGGCCGCGGGGGGGAGGGGGGAGGGGCGGCCGGTCCCGCCCGATCCGGGGCCCTGGCGCCGCTGAGCTCCCGCCTCGGCGCCTGCTGGCGGCCGGGCCCGCGCGCCGCGGGATGAGGGAGGGCCCGGCGGCGGCCGCGTGCGCCGCTTCGCCCCCCCCCCCGCGTGCGTCGTGGCGGCTGCGGCGCTTGGCGGGGCGGGGACCGCGCTCCCTCGGTGGGGCGGGGGTGCTGCGGGGCTCCTGCCCGCTGTTAGCGGGGGGAGGGGTGGGGGGCGTAAACAAGATACGCTTAAATTGCAGTTTATTGCAGGTGTAATCCTTGCGACTGTGGTAACGTCCGTCCTTAAATAGACTAAATCCTGTGAAAACAGCCTTTCAATAAAGCAGAAGTTCAAAGGAAAGGTTTCTGGACGCCATAACAGTCTCGTCTTAAAATGGTGAACGATGCCAGTTATTGCAAAACAACCCTGGTACGGCGTCTGCTATCTATTGGCTGGGTTCTCAGCTGCTGATAACCGGTTAACTCTTCCGTTGTTAAAGCCAGTTACTAGTTAATACTAACTTTAAAATCTTTATTAAACAACGGAAAATATACACAAAATACATTACCAAAGCACTCCATATTTGTTCACTTTACCTATACAGAAAATTCTACCAAAACCCACACAGGTCAGACAAGCAAAAAAAAAAACAAACAAACCCAAAAGCAAACCATCTTTTGCTCTTCAGTCTTGCCTTAATAAGCTATACAGGTTATACTTTTAGTTAAAGTAAGTTGTCTTAAGAGAACACTGATTGTTAGGTTTAACTATTGAACTTCAGGCACTTGTCATTAAAATTAATTTTCACGTCTTAAGCCAGGAAAGACTTGACCTGTGAAAACAAAAAGCACATGTATTTGATGCATTAAAAGGAAAAGCTAAATCATTGGGCTTTTTCCCCTTTCTTGGGGAACAAATAGTTTGTTACTGTATAGTCTCCAGCGCTGTTCTGCCTCTTCATATAATTCATGACCTGAAATGCTTTTGACCAGAGCAGATGGCTGTGAACCCAAGCTTTTTAAGTTAATACTAGGTGGAATTGAGTAACTTAAAAAATAACAAGTACTTAGGAAAGGTAGTTTCTGGAATACTTTACAGAATATTACTTAGTTAAAGAAAAATGACTTTTCCTTCATTAGGGTAGCTCTTTCCTAGGAAGAGAGAGCTTGTCTGAAAAGCCAGAGGTCTGGTAGCACTTTGAGCATGGTGCTGTACCCCCTACCCGAAGCTGAAAGCATGAATGTAGCCTGGTTTGTAACTCCCCGAGTGGTTAATTGCTGGTTTCCACGAGGATGTAATTTAACAACAAATACCTCCACAACTGAACATTGTGCTCCCCTCCCCAGTTTATATACAGCTATTTAATTGAGAGAATCAAGCTTGGCTTGAAGGAGTCATTCTTTGGTAATCTCAAATTGATGAGACAGAACAAGATGGAGAAACGCGTTTATATGGTTTGATAGCAGGGGGTGCTGTTTTCCATCTTGCAAGAATAGTCTTGTTGGGGCAGTGGGGGAAAGGAAGGTTAAAAGTGTCCTGGTGAATGAAGTAAGTAATGTTACAGCTCTGCTTGGAGGGTTGGGGACAGGAGGATTTGGACACATACTTCCTAAGTCTTACCTTTCCTTGGAATTGGAAAACACCATTCTGACCCAAGTGACCTATTTATCATTGTTCCCTCAAACAGCTGTTGACTTTCCCTCCCAGTTCCACTTAAGTGCCACTTAATGCATTTAGAACTATGTACAAGGTTCAGTTGTCTCTGCATTAGTTCGATGTGTGGTGCTCTGTCCAGGAAGAGCCTAGATCCCTAGAATGCGAGACAGCATAAATAGCTCTAAGCTGACTGTAGGATTTCTCTAAAGACATCATGGCCGACATGAACTGGACAGTATCATACTGTGAGGTATTTAATGAACAGTGTGGCAGTGCAGAGTTAGTGGAGAATAGTCTGACAACTCCAGCTGCTCTGTACTTGCATTCTCCACAATGGCCCCTCTTTATAAAGCGCCCAGTTTTCCTTTGAATTAAGTGTGAAGATAATGAGGTAGGGTTTAATGTGTGAAGGAAAGCAAAAAGCATTTTCTGCAGCTGTGCAGCTTCCTAAGTTTGTATGGAGGAGACTGACTATACTAGCCCCAAACAAATACTTGGTGATGGCTAAATTCTGACTTTAAGTTAATAAAGGTGACCAATTTTAAGAATGTAAATTGATAACAAAGTTCTTACTGCAGAAGGAAAGCAGATATGAGGAAACATTAATACTTGCCTTATCAATCAGGTACTCCTGCTTAATCTCATCATTCTTAAAATCTTCATTAACATCCAAAACTAGAATGGGAATCTCTTTAAGGTTCTCAAAATCAACTCTGTTAGATGGAAGAACATAATGCTAGTAAAAATGTTTTATACACAGTTCTTTATACCAGTCCAGCTCTTCCAGTTGCTTTGAGTCATCCTAAGGGTGCAGCATTAGTCAGATCACCACATGCACCTGAGATATTAATGCTGATGCCCATGACTTAACATAAAGCCCAAGTCAAGCCTGTCCTTAATTGCTCTTGTATAACCCAGTCAATGTTGTATCACTATAACTTCAATTTCTTTCACAAATCTGGCCTTTTAATATGTATTTTATTGTACAAATAGGGGAGGGGAAGATAGTTTATGCTGCTTAATTTCCTTTACCTCATTCTTTTGGTTATGGAGTTAATTACCAGGAATGTGATTTTTGATAAGCGGGAGTATTTTTTTTTTAAATATTTGCCATGTCTCCCCCACCCCTTTATGGTTACTGCTAATCCATTTACTAAGATGCAGTTTTAAAGCTTCTTTTGGTGGGCATGACCTCTTTAACAGGTTACAAGACTGGTATTTAAAATGGCTCAGAGATAAGCAAGACCATTTTGGCTACAGGTTAGGAGCAGATGGGAGCTATAGTTGTGCAACTGGATGTACTGTTCTCTTAAAGCAGTAGTTATTCTATATTCCTATGTGAGAAAAGCATTTCTAAAATGCAGTCAGTGTGCTAAACAACATTCTAACTTGTGTTTGCAGCCTTAAGTGTTCCTATGAAAAATACAGGAAATGCTTGCTCACAAGTTTGGAATGAGTACACAATGTAAATGTTCCCAAAAATTCCACAGTATGTGGTGCCTTCTTGTTTCCTAAGCATTTGGGTCATTCTACAGGCAACTTAGGAAAGTAGATGTGACTGATAATGTACTTTTCCTGGAATTGTTATGCTTTCCATTCAGTAGAGTATTTCTGGCTCCTCTAAGGGAAATTCTAAAGTCTGCTTTCACATTTAGAGGTGCCTTGCATGGGAAGGAAGTTGGGGGGTGAAAGTATGCAGAGATCACTTAGCTGCTGACTGGGTTTCTTGTGTGTAATCGTACTTGCCAAAAGCCTTTCTGATTACTGTTTATTTTGAAGCTAGGGTTAATATTTAAACCTTGTTGAAATACAGTCAGCCCAGTTTAAAGGTAGTGGGGACCTTGCCCTCCCTTACATTGGAACTGGAAGCTGCTTAGTAGATAATGTGGCCACCCAAACAGAATCTCAACTCTGCCCTAGTCCTGTGTACTTGCAGTTACCAAAATTCATATCCTTGCTGAAGTTAGAGCTATACAGCTTTCCACCTGAAACTAATACTTAACAAAATCTGTAAATGAGATGAAGTTCCATCTCCTGGCAATTTTTGCTTCCCTGCCAACAGATGACCTTCTCTTGCATATAACCTAGAGTAATCAATCATCCCTGTGCCAATAAACCTGGAATGGGTCTAAAGACAAGTTCTTACAATTGTGTCTGAGTGAAGCTAGACTTAAACCTTAGTTTTATTCCTAATTGACTTTAGCATGAGGTAGGAAAGAGCCATGCCTCTAAGTTGAAACTTGCCAGCAGAAAATGGGTTCATACCTCATAGTCCTTTCCATAAGCCAGGTTTCATGTTTATAGTGGAGGTTTTCCAAATACTCGAGCTCAATTCCTTGTTCCTCTTCTCTTCCCCTCATCTGTAGCCTTTCCATGCATTTCTGGCGGGGGGTGGAGGGGGGTGAGGAGGGAGAAAAAAAGTAGAAGCCTAGACATTAATCTTGTCTTGAAGGCTAAATCAGTTAAACTGATCAAGTGGTCCTTAGATGGACTAACGTTGGACACTAGTGAACATTAATTTTGAATGCTTGGCTGAACATGTGAGTTAAATCTAGAATAACTTGTCTTTAAAAAAAACAAACAGACTTGAGCCACTTCAGCTAAATGTCAGTAGTTCTTAAGTAAAAGATTGTCTTCAGTTCATGACTGTATGGGAAGGGAGGCCAAACTTGATTCATAAGTTCAGTGTCAGCCTTGGATGCTAACTGAGACTGGTTGATGGTAGCAACTGTAACATCTGCTGACATCAGAACAGCAGCTCAGAAGGCTGGGGTTTTAATTTGGTCTCTGAATGAAATCTGAATTTATGATGGACTTCCCATTCATTTGGGGTGGGGGAGCCAATTCAGTGTTAAGATACTGCAGTATTCTGTCATGAATACTTGGGGTTTTAAGTTGGAGCTGAAAATTGTGAACATACCTGAGGTGTGGTTCTTAGGTAGATCATGCCATCCAGTTCTATATCTGATTCAAACTGATTCAGAAGCCATGTGTGCCAGTCCTGATAAATAGCCCACTCTGTTTCATTAATGTTTCCAGACTCAAACAGGTTAGAAGCAAACACATATCTGCAAAGAAAGACACTAGTCTCATGCCAGGAATGATCAAAGTGAGCAACTGGAACACTTCTCACTAGAATCAGAATCACGGTACTGAAAAAATAGTTGCTCTTACAACTGCAAAGTACACCTAATGCCATCCAGCTCTCATGTGTTTGATCAAACCTGCCCCTTGCAGATACTACTTTAGTATCAGGTGTTTCCCCAGCTCCATCTTTGTGCATAAAGATCTGGAGCTTTTAATCTGAATTCTTGTTCCACTGTGAGAGTAATTACCTGTCACTGTACACAGATCTCTCAAAAAATTGCACTGGATGTTCTGCTTCTTGCAGCTTGGCTGAGACAGGTTTTAATTGTGCTCTTACTCGGCTCAAGCAAGCGTAAGTCTGAAATGTGTAAGCCCATCTTGTGGGTTTATCATACAGCATTTGAAGTAGATTTCCTCCGCTCTTCTGAGATGTTGAAAGTTCCTAGGGGACAAGAGACAAAACTTAATACCAGCATATGTGCAGGACTTTATTCCTTTTTCTTAATTCAGAATTTTAAGAATTCATAGCCTTTTTTTTTTTCTTCAGGAAACTGCTTAGGCATAAGAATAGAGATTTGTTTCTCAGCTGATGGTAGTCTTCATGACAGCTTCTTTGGAACTCTGTGAACAACCTATTGTAGACTTCAATGTCATTCCCGTGGAGTAGGGGTGGTTATTTGGAATATGCATTCAGTAGTATCATCTTAAGCAGCCTTTACTATGAGTGTTTGATCAACTGGTGTGATAGTGGGGATGACTCGTGCTCTAGACTAGACATAGCTGAATTTTGGAATGGCTCCCTGGCTAATCACTGCAGTTTCTTCTGTGCTGCATCTCTCTCCCCAGGCTTCCCAAATCCAGCACACCTACCTTGTACTCATCTTCAGCTGTCTGGATGTTGCACCACTTGGCTATGGGTTCGGGGATGATCTCCCACTCATCGCTGTGTTTCTCTAGCAGCCTGACAAATGTTGACTTCCCTGCAGCTGCAGAAGATTTGGAAAGTTCACTAAGGGTGTGGATTAGACTGGTTTTACTGGTAAAGATACAGTGGCAGCTGTGAGGTTTCTTAGAGGCTGTAAGGCAGGGTTGCTTGCAGTGTTTGAGGTGTGGAGCTGCACGAGACCCCGGGCAGGCCTTGGGCTGGGAGCAGGGCTAGGCGCTCGGGACGGGCTGGCGGGACCGCCGGCACTGCGCCAGTGCACCTTCCGAGAAAACGGCTCTAATCTCCAGGGCCAGAAGGCCGCGCCTAGGCCGCGCAGCCGATAAAGAGGCTGTGCCTCCATTTTAGGAGCAGGCTGAGCCGGGCGGGGCCTAGCGCGGCCTTGTTCGGGAGCTGGCGGAGGCACGGCCGGCAGCCGCGCCTGCGCGGCGCTGAGGTGAGGGGAATGCCGCCGCGCATGCGCGGTGCGGGCGGCGAGCTGGCGCCGGCGGGCGGGTGACGCGGCTGCGGGCTGGAGTGCCGCCTACAGGCCGGGCGCGCGGAAGGCGGCCCCGTCGCCCTCGATCCTAAGGCCTGGTCCCTGAGCAGGCGGAAAGCGCGCAAGCGTCCCCGGGGCAGGCGAAGGGGGTCTCCTGAGCCCGGGATGTTCATTCTCTTAAAGCCCACGGACACCGCGGCCTCGCTGTAACGGGCACCTGGCCTGGGCAGGGCGGTGGCTGTGGACGGTGGGATGGTTTTTCCCCCTTCCCCCGACCCCGGCGATGGCCCCAGTTTCCGAGTATCGCCGGGAGCGGGTCTCGGCCCGACGGCAGCGGGGGAGCGCCGGCTGCGCGTTTCCCTCAGCAAGACCCGCAGGGCGGGGTGGACAAGGCTCCTCAGCCGCCCCTCTCCCCAGGCTTCTCCTCCGCGCCCACTCAGAGCGCTCCCGTCCTGCGGCCCCAACTGCTGCTTCCGCCCCCCGTCACCGAGCTCACCGATGTTCCCCTCGATGGAAACCTTCCTGAGGCGCTTCTGGAAGCTGGAGTCGAGGCAGCTGGCAGGGCTGCGGCAGTGCCGCTTGGCAGGGGTGGACATGGCGGCGCCGAGCGGGAGCGCACGGAGTTCTCGGCTGCTCCGGCCCACTTAAGTCTCCCGCCAGCCGGTGGGCGGGATGGCCGCCTCCTGCCGCCACTCCCCGGGAAGAGGCGGAGGCGCGATGGCCTCACTGCTCCTCCCGCCCGGCCAGGGGGGCGCGGCTGCTCCGGCCAAGGTGCTGCCTGCGGAGTTTTTTAAAATGGGTGTTTAGCAAGTGAAGTCGACCAGAGCTGCTTTGTTCAGGAAGTTACCGTAAACAGTTCCACTTCGCGATTTGATTTGCATTAACGTAAACGAGTTCTCCATGTTGTTTAATTTACAGGCATAAACCTGAGTATCTTCTTTTTTTCCCCTTTTTTCAAAAAGCCTCCAGCTTGGGGTGGGGTAGTTAGTGGTGTGGGTTGATATCTGTTAAACTAAACATTTTATGTAGTTATGTGAGGGATGAGGTGTGTAGATTTGCAGGCAGGCAGCAAAATGACTCAGCCAAGGGCCATCAGTTAGTTTTGGCATTTACTGGAAAGGAAACATGCATGGAGGAAGGGTTAGTTGCTGCTCTCAGCAGCTTTGCTTCTTGGCTCCAAAATTCCTGTGTCAGTGTTGGCATGCCTGGGGCTTTATCGAGTCTGCTGAACTCTTGGCATGGGTTCTCTATCACCTGCATCGGCAAGTTGAAACACAAACTGCTTGTTCTTTTCCTGGGTAAAGAAAGGGGATGGAGGATTCTTAAATGATAGTTTTTACGGGTGTAACTATCTGAGGCTGTGCTGCTGTAGTTATTCCTGTAACTTCTTGTTGTCTCTATGATAATGAGATTCAGGGTGAAACCTAGCTAGGTCTGGTGTGTTTGGAGGAGATGGGAGGGAGTTATATTTTCCTTTCTTTTATGATAATTGTGACCCATGTCTCTTCTTTCCCCATCTCCTACAAACACACCAGGCTTCAGTGACCGAAGCGAGCAGATTGTTTCACGTGGGGTAGCGTCAGCATTTGAAGCTGGTAAGTGCTAGTTCCCACACACCTCTTTGTTGTTCAGCCAGACTCTTCGGTCTCCGTGCAACGCGTGCCGTGCTGGTGCGGGGGGCGAGTGTCGGTAGCGGGGACCGGCCCCCCGCCCCTCGCGCACACCAGCGGCCCCGAGCAGGGCGCCGGAGGGAAGACGGGGCGGTGGGAGGGAAGCAGCGTGCGGCTTCCGGGGCATGCGCAGTGTGGAGAGCGGCGCTGAGAAGCGCATGTGCGCAGGCCCGGCCCGCGCTCTGCGCGGGAGTCAGCGCCGTGGCTTTGTTCAGAGGGGTAGGCAGGCGACGCATGCGCACCAAGCTACCGGGGGCGGGGGTGGTGGGAGAACGTAGACTAGCGAGGACGCATGCGCAACCTGGCGGGAGCGGCGTGGGGAACGTTTTGCGTAGTGGGTGTGTGTCCCGGGGCGGAGGAGCGCAGTGGTACTACAGAGCATGCGCAGTTGTGTCCTGCGGGGGCGGGGCAGGAGCCCTCCGGGTGTCCATGCGCATGCGCCCCGCGCCTCAGTCAGCCACGCCGCAGCCCCTCTCGGGAGCCGGAGAGTGGCGCGTGCAGCCCGTGCTCCTCGGCCGCCGCTCGCCACACGCCGCTCTCCTGCCGGCCGCGGGCGCTGTGTGCGTCGGCGGGGGCTGCAAGCAGTCGGGCCCACCAGGGCAGTGTTTGGGGCCGGGGTTCTTTGTGCGGCGGAAGGCCCGGCCCAGCGGAAGCGGGAGTACCCGCCGCCATTTCCTAGCGCGCTCTCGCCACAGGCTCGCCCGCTCGCTGCCGCCTGACTGGGACTAGGCGCTCTCCGGACAGCGGATCAGGCTCGGAGCCCTAGAACCACCGCGGAGCCCCACCATGTGTGCGTGCGGGGATGGGGGCTGGGCGCGGGCCGGGGGGGCGGGCCAGGCGTGCGCCGGGCGGGAGCGGCTCTGTGTGTGTGAGGTGGGCAGCGGTCCGAGGTAGAGGAGGCTCGGGGGGGGGCAGGCACAGGCCAGGGGGGCCGCCGGGCGCTCTGAGGGGGTGCGGGTGGCGGCCGTGCTGTGCGGCATCTCAAAGGACCTGCTTTGGTCTTCTCCAGCAACCACAGAAGCCGAGACAGAGCCGAGCCTTACCCCCAGTGTGATGCTGAACACAGAGAGCAGCGAGGGATATGTGGTGAAAGTGAGGGGGTTGCCTTGGTCCTGTTCCACTGAGGAGGTGCAGCGGTTTTTCTCCGGTAAGCAGAAGTGTGGGGAGTACAAAGGTCTGAGAGGGGCCGGGCTCTGTTGTCAATTCTGGGCTCCTCGTGGGAACACTGCAGTGAGCAGTTCCAGAAAGTGTTCAGGGAACTTCAGTAGCTAGTGAAGTTTGTAATGCAACAAGTGCCTCGGGATGTAGTGTGGAAAGCTGTGCTTCTGCTAGCAGGAGCTAGACAGAAAGGAGCTTAGTCTGGGAGTTGCTGGGATAGCCACAACTGCCTTAGCTTCTTGAGCAACTAGAAGAGAGAAGCTTCCGTTTTGAACAAAACTTCAACAAAACTTCAAAATTCTTGCTTCAGGTTGAACTAAGTCAGTTTAGTTCTTGGTCCTGTCCTAATAGGCTCTCTGGTGTTAAGTGTTTAGCGTGTCATGTCCTTCCCCCAAACTGTTAGCACCCAGCAGTAATAAACAGTGGTGATAAATACATGCTTTCTTCAGTGACTGGAGATTTTAAAGCTGCTTCAGTTTAGCATATTGGACTTGGTTCTGATGTAATTCATTATGCTTACACTGATTGTTACTATTCCTTATTTTACCTCATGTTGATGAGAAAGTCTAAGTTACGGTCAAAAGCAGATAGCACATTCAACTTGCATTTGATGCAGCAAAGCATTGAAAACAGCTAATTTGCATTTATCCTTAATGTTTTGGTAATATTCAGATGTGACAAGAAGGGTAATTTGACTTTAGTTAGTCCATCATTGGTCACTATAAAAGTTGCAACAAGAATACTGCTGCTTTTGTTGTCTTGATATAACTTGGTAGCTGTTAGTTTTTTCCCTTTTTTGAGAATATCTGAAGCTTAAAGTCACAATGTTCCTGAAATAATTAAATAAATTCTGTCATTCCTGTTTCATTTTCAGATTGCAAAATTCTAAATGGGGCTTTAGGTATCCGTTTCATCTACACCAGGGAGGGCAGACCAAGCGGAGAAGCATTTGCTGAACTTGAATCGGAGGAGGATGTGAAATTGGCACTGAAAAAAGACAGAGAAACAATGGGACACAGATATGTTGAAGGTTTGACTCAGTTGGTCTAGTAACTGACTAAATGTGTTTGTGCTTGGTGGGTTTTTGGTTAATGTTTTTCTGTCTCTTTAAAATGCATGTGAAAGGACAAATGGACTTGTATGTCATAAGTTGACTAGTTTCAAGGCAAATGGCTTTTAAAACTGTTGTGCATTCCAGAATGCATTAATTCTAAGTGCCTTTTACAGTTTTCAAGTCAAACAACGTTGAAATGGATTGGGTTCTGAAGCATACTGGTCCCAACAGCCCTGATACGGCTAATGATGGTTTTGTACGTCTTAGAGGACTCCCATTTGGCTGTAGTAAAGAAGAAATTGTACAGTTTTTTTCAGGTATGTGGGATAAAAGTAGTAGCTGTAGCACTATTGGTCTATGCTAAAAAGAAAAAAACCAAACCACACCAAACCACAAACCAAAAAAAAAACCCAACAAAACCACCACTGATTGCCCAGTAGCATGTCTAACAGTATACTGATGAGTATTAAAAATAAGCAATTCTTCATTAGTTAACTGGGCATTAGGGATCAATTCCTAAAGTACTTGTTAACTAAATCATTGAAGGAACTCCGGAAAGCTGCTTTAATTTATACTCGGAGGGATGTACTGTTCCAAGTAAGGATAGCAGAAAGTGTCTTGCTTTCTAAATTAAAAATGAAAATTCAGATGGGAGAATATTTCTACCCAGCCTTAGCTGGTTCACACTGTTCAGTGAAGGATGTAGAACACCCTTACTGCCGGGCTCAGTACAAGGAGCAGGATCTGAGAAAGGGTGCCCATGATTTCTTATAAACGTAGATACAGTATTGAGTAAGTGTCCAGAAAAAAAACAACCTGCTAGATCCTACCCAAGTATGGATTTCCCTCCTCTCTCCTCCCCTTCCTGGGGCGGGGCGGGGGGGGGAACCCTTAATGTTGTCTAGCTTAAAGTTTTTATGGATGAAGAGATAATGTCTTGTATTGACTCACTCTCAATTTTTTGCAGCTGTTGCATGTTTTAGGAACTGGAATACTATTATAAATGCCTAAGAATGAAATCTGTTGATTTATCTAGGATTTAACTTGGTAGTATTTTCAAAGTAGTAGATTTCTAAATGTGTTTAAAATTAGCTGGAATGTTTTGCTATAGCAAGGTACGATTGAGCTTACTGTTTTGCTTTAAAATGCAGTAGAAATATTTCCAATTTTACAACTTAAGAACTTGTTTTTTGTTTTCTGAATCAGTAATATATTGTGAACAAGAAAATTCCTAAGCATGTGCATTTTAAATTGTTTTTCTTACATGGTTAAGTGATTCAAGCTTTAAAAACTGTTAATGTGCTTAATATACAAAATATGCCTCTTCTGTTCAGAAACTAGTATTTTTGAAATTACTTCATGATTTTTTCTTTATTAAGCACTCATAAAAATGAATGCTGAAATTTGATGTTTGCATAAAACTGATTATTTTACCTGAGTTACTTCTAGTAAAAATACTTGTTATCTATAAAGCTGTTTAACTTGCTGTGTTTGAATTTAAGTTATCTTAAAATTCATCTTAAATACTTCACAGAATTGAAGAGGTTTGCAATAATATGTGAACTTCTTAATGCACCCTGCATTAGATGCTTTATCTGAGGAGTTGTCCGTGACACTCAAAACATTTCTGTGCTCTGCAGGGTGGGTTAAGAATGTAAATTGAATGGTATGTGGTCATGGATCTCTTTGTTGACATGCTTTTTCTTCTAGTGTTCTAGAATCAACATACCATTCATTTACAAGTGTTAAAATTCTGGTGTATTTAAAGCTATAAGAAAAACTCATGACTGGGCTTGTGATGTTAATATTGCCCCCCTACTGGGGTTATTTGTCCTTGGGTTGAAGGGTTGGAAATCGTGCCAAATGGGATAACATTGCCGGTGGACTTCCAGGGGAGGAGTACGGGGGAGGCCTTCGTGCAGTTTGCTTCACAGGAAATAGCTGAAAAGGCTCTAAAGAAACACAAGGAAAGAATAGGGCACAGGTGGGGATGGATGGTTGGTTGGCTATGTCACTTTTCTTATGGTAAACAATTAAATCCATATTCTCTCTTCTGAAAGTGTTTTAACATCCAAATAGAAGTAGTATTTGGCCTCTGACTCGGAGATAAAGATATTGCTAATGTGTGTATGGCACAGGCTGTTTGGATCTACCCAAAAGGAAAGACAAAATTGGGCTAAGCTTAAGTGTGCTTTGGGAACTTGGTAATACTGGAGGAGTGCAAAACTTGATAGCTTGAAAGCGATGAAGTTGAGAGACTATGGCTTTAACTTCTCAAATAGCACCAATTACGCATTTAGCTCTAAAGACATGCACAGTACCCCTATTACCATAAGAAAATGTGATACTTTCTAAACTTGTTTTATAAGTTGAAATGTAACAAATTTTCTTACCATATTAATCTTCAATGTAATAAGCATAGCTTTCAAGAAATTGTCACAAAGGGTTTTTTATTCTATTTTACTTGTGACTATTTTTCATTGAAGCATGCACTTTTTGCCTACGCTCAATCACTGAAGCATAGGCTGGGTTCACTAGCACATGCAGAACTTTTTGTAGCATCCTGATGGGTTAAAATCGTGGTGGAGACTGGGTTTTTAACCCTCTGTTTACATTGCCACATGAGCAAAACAGTGCTGAGTTGAGTGGACGTCAGTCCCTCCTGTGTATGTTTTTTGACTAACACTTTAAATTGGGGGGAGGAGGGTGGGGAATCAATATTGCTCCCCCACCCTTAAGGCTGGGATACTGTCAAGTATGAGGAGCATGTAAACCCTTCAGTAATTGTAATTTCTTGAAAATACACTGATTTGAAAGTAATGTAGTGCTTATAGTATGTCATTGCCTACATAATGTAAAGAAACCTGGCTTAAAATAGACTGCCAGTTTCGAGGCTATGACTAAATGGCTTGTTGTAATGTAAAGTTGTGAGGTATTTGTGGAAGGAATTAAATACTGACTTTTTTTCTGTGGCAACACTTGTAGGTACATTGAGATCTTCAAGAGTAGTCGAGCGGAAGTGCGCACTCACTACGACCCTCCGCGCAAGCTGTTGGCAATGCAGAGACCCGGTCCTTACGACAGACCTGGTCTTACACGGGGATATAACAGTCTTGGTAGAGGAAGTAGCTTGGAAAGAATGAGGCGTGGAGCTTATGGAGGAGGTAAGTACACGAAGTCCAAGAGGGAACTGCTCATCTAAGAAGCAGCAACACTTGGACCTGGTAGTGTCTCCCCTGCTTTGTAACTAGTGGTTTGTATATGTCCTTGGCTTGATTTCTTCTAGAAGAAATGGAATGTTCTAATACTCGTCTGCAGTTTGTTCATGTATCTTTGGATCTTTCTGTAGTTGAAATGAACATGTTGTCCAATCTATTTATAGGTTATGGAGGTTATGATGACTACAATGGGTATAATGATGGCTATGGTTTTGGTTCTGATAGATTTGGAAGAGGTAAGATCTCTCTAATAGGAATAGTAACTGAACTTTCAACATGTCTCAAAAGAAACTAAAATACATCTGAAAGACCTAGAATGGACTCTTTTCTCTGCAGGGATGTCGGACCACAGATACGGCGACGGGGGATCCACCTTCCAGAGCACGACTGGCCACTGCGTCCACATGAGAGGTCTGCCTTACAGAGCTACGGAGAACGACATCTATAATGTGAGTTCCAAATCTGCTGTGTTCTTAAGTGCATGGTTTTAAGATTCAGTGATGGTTACTGGACATGTCAGCTGTACTGCAGTTAAGAAGTGCTCCAAGGAGCACTGAACTGTTGCATTGGTGCGTTTTAATCTGTGTGACTTTCGTATGTAGTTCTTCTCACCTCTGAACCCTGTAAGAGTACACATTGAAATCGGACCAGATGGCAGAGTAACTGGAGAGGCAGATGTTGAATTTGCTACTCATGAGGATGCAGTGGCCGCTATGTCCAAAGACAAAGCAAATATGCGTAAGTACGACTGTCCTGAATACGTGGCTCTAGTCAAATACAGCACTGCAGCAGAGTGCATCTGCTGTAACTGGAATGCCAAAGGTTTTATTGCAGCCTTACTTGCAGTGAGGTGAACTGTGTATGGGTTTGGTGTGTAACGCTCTCACAGCGAAACTTTCTTCTTGCAGAACACAGATATGTAGAACTCTTCTTGAATTCTACAGCAGGAGGAAGTGGTGGTGCCTATGGCAGTCAAATGATGGGAGCAATGGGTATGTCTAGACAGTCTAACTGCGCTTTTAAACAAGCACTTGATATTTTATGAAGCTGGCTAATTCTGTACAGCTCCTGCTTATTCTATGCCTGGCCTAAAAACTGAAATTCAACATTCTGTCTTAATCACACAGTCAAGGAATCGGAAGGGGTAGTCCAAGATTGGAACACTAGCACATTGCCAGGTATATAAACCTTTTGGGAATACATTTGAACAATTAATAGGTTGAATAAGCTGTGGTGCTGAATGTGGTGTGTATGCTGGGATGAGTGGCTCCTGGAAGTGTGGTGGTGTGGAAGGGAAGTGGGAGATGTCTGTCCTTTTTATTCTTCCCTCTCCCTTTCTTTTGGAGACCATAACATAGGCTGGTGATGGAAGATGTATCTGTTGCACAGAACCTGCCTTTTAAGCCTGGTCTTGGTGGTGAGGGAAAAATCTATGTGGAATTTGGAGAAACAGTCTGAATTGCTCTAGCAAACACTAAAATTGTTTGAAAAATCTAATGTGTGTTTGCAATAGAAGTCTAAAGCCACCACTGTGTCTGTAAAGCAGATACTCTTCTTGATACCTGACTTGCCTTGGTTTCTTAGAGATTAAGGTGGTGGTTGGTTTCGGGGGGTTTCTTTCTTGAGGGTGTGGGGGTGGGAGGGGGTGTGTGCATGTAGATATGCTGCTGCTTTTACAGTATCTTGATTACAAAATGATTGATGTCTAATGCTGATATCTTAACTACAGAAAAGTGTTGTGGGCACGTAGACAAGTGGTGAGGTGAAGAGCAGTGGTTAGTAAGCTCAGTTAGAGATCTCCTTTAGTACTGCTGTGATGTGCAACCAGCAGCAAGCCTCTGTCAGGACTGTGTACAAATGCCTAACTCCAGTCTGTGAGTCGGCATGCTGCCTGATAAGTTCTTGTTGCTGCTTGAGTGTAGGAAAGTCTCTGGAAGCCTGATCGTGTTCTGTGAGCCTGTTACCTTACTTGGAAGGAAAGTTACCTCAGTGAGTGAGCAAGCTAGTGCCAGAGCACAGGGGCTGTTGGCCAGGTGAAGGGTGGATTTGTTGCTAAGGAGCAGACTTGACAGGTGAGCTCTTAACGTTTCCATCTTTAACTTGAAAGGAAGCCAATCCAGTTATGGTGGTCCCGCTAACCAGCAGCTGAGTGGGGGTTATGGAGGAGGATATGGTGGCCAAAGCAGCATGAGTGGATATGGTAAGAGCATTTCCTCACTGGTTTTAGGTGGGCCAAGCACAGCTGGCTTAGCATGCCCTGAGGTGCTGTTCACTGGGGTGCGGATGGGGCAGCACGAGCTCTGGTGAAAGTTGAAGATGTGGCGATGGTGAATTTTAGAACTAATGGAGTGCTGGAGGGGAATGGTGTCACAGGAGGAACTTGGGGGTGGGGGGATGTGGGAAATTGTTCTGAAGGGGGAAGGAAATGGGGTAGGAGATGCCAGTCTCCAGACTCCCATGCCTCTAACTCACCTTCTTGGTGTGGAAGCTGGAGACCACCCTGCTTTAATACCTGAGTCGGGGGGGGGGGGGTGGGGGGGGGTGGGGGGGAAGGGGGGGGGAGGGAGGGTGGAGGCAGTGGTGGAAAATGCTGAACTCGGATGGAGGGTGAGACAGAGCTGGCTCTTTCGTTGAACAACCGATGAACTTCCTCTTGGGTACGGAGCTGTAAACTGACACTTTGCAGTATTGGGCACAGTGGATGGTGTTTACGAGGTGGCCCAGCAAGGACAGGCGTTGGGGGAATGCTGCTTCGAATCGGCCTGAACCAGCCGTCAACCTGCTGTCGGTTTTCCCCCTCAGACCCCGGGAGCCAGGGCGCCATGAACAGCAGCTACTACAGCAGCGGGAACCGCGCCTCCATGGGAGTGAACGGCATGGGCGGCATGTCGAACATGTCCAACATGAGTGGTGGCTGGGGAATGTAACCAATCGCTGACTTTTGGTCAAATCTTTTTTAAAAAACAAAAAAACAAAAAACTAAGTTTAACAGTTTTGCAATACAAGCTTGTGATTTATGCTTTACTGTAAGTGAATTCAGGATTGTTATTTTAAAACCTTTCGGGTTCAGTATTTTTGAACATACAGAAATTGAACATTCATCTAGGATGTAATAACCAAGTTGAGTAAAGACTATAACTGTTAAACAATTTTGAGCGTTTCTCAAGTTAGTTTTGTTGTAGGAGTGTATTTAAGCAGTAAGCGTATTTAGGTTAAAGCTGTTCGAATTACGTTAAATGTTGCTCTTATACCATATTACATCCACCACTGTTTTGAATACATGTTGAAAGAGACATGCTTTTTTGTAAAGAAACAATAGAGGAGCTGTGTCTGAAATTCAAAGTGAACATTTGGCATGTTAGTTCTAGTTTATTTCTTTTAATATCCTGTAAGGCACGTTAAAGCTTTTTTTTTTTTAAGTTAATGGGGGAAACATGTTGAGACGCAATACGGCTACTTTAGGATTTTGGTCTTGGTGTTCGTATAAAATTCTGAGGCCTTGATTTAATCTTCCATTGTATTGTGATTTCCTTTTTAGGTGTATTGCGCTAAGTGAAACTTGTTAAATAAATCTTCCTTTTAAAAACTGGAACTCGGTCCTTCTTGCTTCCAACTTCTGTGGGGTAGCTGCAGCTGCAGGAGTGCCTCTAGTGCCCCTGCTCTGAGCCTTGTCACTACTCCTGAGGGCAGCGCTCACCAGAAAGCTGCTACAGGGACAGCTGTTTCTTGGGGGGGGGGGGGTGTCCCCACTGCTACAGGGACAGCTGTTTCTTGGGGGGGGTCCCCACTGCTGTGGGTGCTGAGTGGGGGTGTGTGTGGAGTGCTGCGAGGGCTGGAATAGGGGCAAGGGGCAACTGTTAGCTGCAGGCACTGCTGGAGCCAGTGTGCTGCATGGGTGGGTGCTGCAGCTTTCAATAAATCCTACTCTTCAAAGAGCTGGCTTGAGACTCTGGTGATAGAAGTAGCTTAGCTGAGCCCTGACCTTCTCCCTGAAATAATATGGACTCTGCTCCCATGCAGTTGCAATAGTAGATTTAATTGCTGCCCTTTAATTAGCCATTCTTCCCTAAGGGTTAGAAACTTCCTGCAGTGAAAACCCCATCATGGTGTGCAGCAGTGGTGCTAGGAGGGGTTAAATCTCAAGCACTTTGCTGCTGTCTTTACTGTCTTGACAACTGGCTTCCCCAAGGGGCTGCTGCAGGCAGTCATGAACCCAGGGCTGGGGCAGTGCCAGGCCTGCTTTGTGCTGCTCTGAATGGAGCCTCCAAAAGGACCTGCACAGCCAAAGGGCTGTCCTGTGGTGCGCAGGCCTTACTAAGCAGCCTGGGCTGCCTTCCCTGGCCCCCTCCCTCATTGCCATGGGTGTAAGGTGATGGCTGCCAGCCTGATGCACAAGCTGTGCTTTGGAAGGGTGCTGAGGGCAGCCTTGCCCAGGCTTGAGAAAGTGACCAGCAGAAGCTGGCACAGCCCTGTCTGGTTAAGGCAGCTGATGGAGCACCTGCCCTGCCATGTCATGACAGGCTAAAGGGTGCCTAGGGAAGCACAGAAGCAGCTGGTTACCTCTGCAGGGCATTGGCTTTATCTGGCACCTTCCAGGAGAACACTGAGCATGTGTGTTTGTCTGTTGCTCTAGCTGGAGCCTGGCTGCAGCCATGGCTGTATAAGAACCTTCTCTTCTGGGACCTGTAACCAACAGCTGTTAAAAATCAGAACATCGCTCTTGCTTTTGGTTTTTGCAAAAGGCTTTATTGTATAACTACCATACTGTGGGCACAGCGACTTTCAGAACAAGTGACTGCAGTGAACTGAAGGCACATTCATGGACACTCATCATAAAGCTCTAGACAGTTCATAAATTGATTTTTCTCCTCAGTACTTAGAGCAAATACAAAACTGTACACTAGCCAGTGAAACACACAGGAGCACCTACAGTGAGGGTACAGAGGGACTGCAGTTAATGTGCAGAAAGATGGCAACATCTACAGGGATCAAATAAACATAGAAATGCCATATACAAACTTTAATACAAATATCTATAAAAATCAGAAAAGTGAAGTTGAAGTTTAGTTTCAAGGACACCTTTGTGGCAAATTACAGATTTCATTTTCTTATTATTCCAGCTGGAGAAACATTAGCTTGCATAATTCCTACAAATTACTTTACACAGCTCTGTCTTACAGTTGAAAATACTACAAACTAGACAGCCTCCTGCAGAGGAGATGCCTGGAATTCATAATTCCAAAGATAATGGCTACTTTTCCAATGTTGAAGTGGTCCTGTCAAGGTTACAAAAGCCTTAGGAGGAATTGGACGAACACCGCTGAAGGAGTAAAGTGTGACAAGTATCACAGACACGGACAGGTTTAGGATACGATGGCAGTGCCAGTTCGTTACTGGAACACGTGTTGCAGAAGATGTCCCCACAGTTTCTGCAGTGATGCTACAAACAGAGAGTTAAAATAAGCACAACTACCTAAAACTTGAGCATCAGGAAGAGATAAATCAGACCTCAGAAAAGCCTCTGTAGTGTACCGACATCACCCTGCACTTCCCAACGGGCCCAACCCTCCTGGCAGCACCTCCTCCTGCCCGGAGGACTGCACAGGAAGCGGTGTCATCCCCGCACAGCTTAGCTTCCTTCCACCACCAGGCCTGCTTGCCCCTGGCGCGCTGGCGAGGCAGGCCCGGCCAGGGGCCGGAGGAGCTGCGCTGCTGCCGTTTCGCGGCCCTCTAGCAGGCCCTGTGTGGATACCACACGGCCAGGTCCAGGCTTTCAGGAAAGCACATGCCAGACCGGCTCTATGCAGAGGAAATGTGGTGCCTGGGCTGCCAGACGCCCCAAGCCGTCCCAAACCGCGGAGCAGGGCCCCGGCAGCAGTCCCCTGAGGCCTAAGGGCACAGCTCAGCCCATCAGCGTCCAGCCCTCATCACACACAGCTCAGCTGGGACCCAAGATGAACCACAGCCCCAGAGAACAAAGCCCACAGCAGCTCTCTACCAAGGAAAGCACCCAAGCAGAAGAACATTATTTTTAGGATGGGAAAGAACAAACTACTTCTCTATGTAGCTACCACGCCAACAAGATCTGGAATTGAAGAAGGGTCAGTCTTCCCTAGCAAACTATGCAACAGCACCATTTTTGTTTTGTCATGGAAAACAGGAAAAAAAAAAAAAAAATCCACCGAACACCACTACCTTCCTTCGTGAGATAGAGAATTCCTTTTCACATTGCTTGCAGTGTGTAGCTTCATCATCCTTCAGCCAGGTATGACCCTAGAAAATTGGAATGAAAACCTCACTGTAGATACAAATAAATTTATAAAATAAAATTCAAAGGCAGTTTACCAATGTTGTTGGTATTTTTCCAAAAGCCATCTTTTAAAGTAGGATAACCATGGTGAAACTTGAAGGTGTTACGTGAAATGCGTATGCTTAGTCAAAATATCCATGAGATGTAGAGTACCTTGAGCGCTTTATTTACTTCTTTAATGTCTTCCATCTTCAACTTTGATCTGGAGGGGGGGAAAAAAAAGTAATTCTCTCTGCATGACTTTACATTCTATTCTCAAAGTTTATTGATTTTCAAGTTTATTGATTTTTATAACTGGATGCGTTTTAAAACTATTTGTATTAGTTTGATACTCCATACACTAGGTTACGTCACTTACAGGAGTTCAGTTCCTGGCACTTACTGGCTGAGATGAAGTCCCATTTCTTGAAGAGCCTGCTCTTGCTCCTCACAGACTTTCTCTAACTGCTGCTTCTCATCTTGCAGTTTTCTCAATTCCTATAAAATCAGACACAAAATCAAAGTTTTTTTTATAACCTAAATCAGTCTATCCAACCTACTCAAGCAGTCCACAAGAATAAGCTCTTTTATAAAGCTACCTATTTCTAAGGCCTGAATTTTAGAATTACATGGATGAACTACCCATGGGCTCTTGTAGAGCACAACCAGTGAAATCATGTAACCATACTTATCAGAAAGAGAGGAAGATTTTCACGCTTTAAACACCCTTGAGCATAGCTAGGATGCAGCAGTCCTATGCCCACACACGAGCGTAGAGACAGACACTGGTGTAAAATTGTGCCTTCAAAATCTGAACCACTTGATACACAGGAACAAATTCTCTTTAGATTAATAAGAATGTTCACACTTAAAAATTAAATCACATTCAGTTGTTTTGAAAACTTGGAAACAGGTTTTCATTTTATTACATATAGTTGAAAGACCTCACACCATCACCGGAAGCTCTGAACTTGCCATTTCCTACCTGAGCAGGGGTATCTCGCCATGGGACAGCTGATGAACTTTTTGACCCCAGCTATCCCACCTCAGCTTCAGCTGCTGACTGGTGTGTGGCTCAGACACTCGCGCAGCTAAGGCAGGGCACCTCCTCAGCCACCTCTAGCTCAGAGAGCAAACTCCTCAGCCATCTCTAGCTAAGCTGTTTTCATTGCCCGAGCCCTGTATTGGCATTTCATGTCCAGACTGGTGTTATGTCAGCCGAGCTTGTGAAACCGCTCGGAGGAGAGTGGCGCAGAAGAAATTCTCTACAGGTGCAAACATTGCACTGGTTCTAAGTCAGCTTTAATCCTGAACGCTGGGCACGTTTGCACTGTGCGTACCTTTTTCAGTCCTTCCATTTGTTGCAATTCTGTTTTAAGCAGAGTGGTAGCATCCTTCTCTTGGTGTAGTTCTCTTTGCAAAGTTTGTCTCTGTTCCTTTTCAGATTTTAACTCCTTTTCCAGAGTTGAGCTATTGAAAAATAATTAATTCTAAGAAACCCTATAGTAGAAAAATATCCTATAGCACTTAAGGATAGCAACAGTATGAGAAGAAGCAGCCTTGTCCAAAAGAAGGCAAAAACTAGAGTTGTGTTCTGGGAAAGGAGAGAACAGGGATGTTATGGCAGCAGACATCAACAACCATAGTAGCATCTTCAGGTCACAGAAAACAAGCAGCAATGAATGGCTAGAAGAAAAAAAGAAGACAAAAAAACCCAAACAAAAAACCCCCAAAGCCAATCCCCACAAGTACATCTTAGACTACCTGTTTTTAAACACCCATGTTTAAAAGTGACACTCTACCTCAAGTCTGAACAGTGAAAGAAGCATTTTCTACAGGCGTTAGAAATCTTTAGAGGATTAACATTCCCTAAGAACACCAGGATGCAGCCCACCACTCAAACTCCTCCAAAAGCCTCAATCCATTTGGATGATAGTCACTTACATGCTCAGCCTACAAGCATGACCATACCTACCTGCTGAGCTAGTAAAAAAAAAAAAAAGCAACTCAAAGCTCCATTGCTAGTCAGAATGGCCAGATTTCTACTGACACTCTATGCTCTAAACTGGATGTTCTGGAAAAAACATTTCAAAATCCCCCTCTTAACTGTGCACTATACAGAAGTACTGTGCTCTCCTAGATCTTGCATACTTCTGTCAATACTTGCTGAACCAAATATAATTCAAACTAACCCCTCTTTAGCCCATGGCACAAAAGGAGTAGAAAAACACTTCTTACAGAAATGGCAGAAAGGAAGGAAAAAAACCTGATCAAATGAAATACCATTTGCTATCCAGATGGGACATCTGTTGCCGACAAGTGTCAAGCCTGCAAGCAAGCTCTTGCTTCACCTTGTTGCATCTTTCTTCCGCAGCCTGCCTTGCCTTTTCTGCATGCTGCAGTCTACAAAGTAATGAACATGTATATTTGTTGTCAATTTGCATACTCCTTACCTATACCCTCTCATTTTGTTCTTTTAGATTTACCATACAGATCTTTATAAAAGCTTGAACTGAAAATTCTAGTGGAGAAAAAAAGAGTTTTGAAAGCAACTGTTTCTGGAAAAAAAAAAACCCAAAAGTGAGTCATACCTGTTACTAAAGTCAACTTTTTTTTAAACAGCCTGTCTATGGAAAGAGCTATGGTTTTCGAATGGGTCAATTATAGGCATGTTTGCCTGGGAAAAGAGAACAGGCAAGCACAGAGGATGGTGATAAGGAGGAGAAAGAAAAAAGAATGTCATGCTGGCACGTGTGCCCCAATGTCTATAGGAGGTGTATGGAAGGTCATCCTATAAAGGTTTCAGTTGGAAAATTTCTACTGACTGCAGTGTTGACTTTTTGAGCTTGTAATTATTACCTCTCTTCCATTTGTTTCATAGAGGACATCATCTCATTTGTTTTTCCTTCAAAAGAGGATATAGCTTCTGTTTTCTGTTGTAATGAACACTCTGCATTCTGTAGGAATAAGTGAATAGATATTCCAGGTAATACATTTTAGTTTTCTAAAGCACAAAGTGTTAGTGCTTAATGAAAGTCTGCTACTAGATAAAGAATGTTTAGCTTGTTACAGGCCATGCCTGGGTCTAACTGCAGTGTACACATAAAATGCGGATAATGCCAGACACTCCTCTACTTGTTTTGTTAAGAGCGCAGAGGGGAAGGGGAAAAAAAAAAAAAGTTTTGACCTATGAGATAGCTACATGCCAAAAATCTTCTCTTTGGAAACAAGCTTGAAGAGAGAAATTATCGGATTAAATTGACAGGATAAGAATATCAGTTATGTTACTATTATGATTTGAATGTAACAACTGCACTCAGTGGGCATGGAATCAGGAAGCTAAAAAACCCCAAAACCAAACCCAAAATAAATACTGCTTTTGAAAGCAAAGGCATACCTCAACCCTGGGCTTTCATTGGCCACTGCCTTGCAAGTTTCTGTGCATCTGTGAAGGAGGCAAAGGCCTGGATAAAGCCTGAACAGGCATCAAGAAATAGTCCATAAAAATTGAGAGAATCCCCTCTGGATTTCTGGCACCAGATACAGGAGGGGCAGTCTAGTTAAACTCCTATGTCATTAATGGAGACAAGCTCTGCATATTTTGTGTGAACACTACTACTCCATCACTTCCTTGTAGAAATGCCTAACAGTATATTTTTTGTCCAACTGAAAAAAACCCAAGACAAAACACTACAACTCACCCAAACAATAATAAAAAAACCCAAAACATCCCCAAACCCCTGCAATATATATAATGCAAAGGATGAAGAAAGTAAACTCTAAAAACTGGCAGGGTAAGGAAGAAACTAAGGAAGGGAGACAGGCCCAGAAAGCAAAATGTTTTTCATTTTACTTCTCTAACCATCTTTTATCTGGAGAGCAGGTCTTATGCTAAAGGGGGTATAAGAAAATACCTAAACCAATCCAACAACTTGTTGGTAGCTCCAGAGGCCAGCCTGACCACAGAGTTCCTCCCTCCCCAAATCCAGTGTTGCCTTTCCACTGGCTATAGCACTCAGCGTACAGACTACGGGAGACAGACCAAAATAACTGATAGTTTTCTATTGGTTTAGAGAGGCTTATTGTTGGTTTCTATAGTAAACAGTGTTAAATGTGGTGCAGATGAAAGGCAAGACAACACAGATGGGAAGGAGAAGCATGACAGTTCTTGGCTGCAGTAAGTCTTTTTTTGAAGACTAATCATTCAGTGGTTACAACAAAGGACCCTTGCAAACACCTTCTCCCCTGTGAGAGCTCTCCAGTTATCTCTGCATTTGTTGGATGGTCCTATGGCACACTACGCAGCATACTCCAGGAAACCCCCTTTCTTTCCAAACATACCCAATATCATACCAATAATGAAGCATAATAAAAAAATTAAACAATTCCTTCTACAGTTTTAAAATAGATATTCTCAAGAAAATTCTTGCATCTAAGTATTACTTCAGGTGCATATAAGTCCATATGCATCCCCAGCGCACAATTAACATGTAAAAGACCACCACTACAGCTGCTTTTTCTGCTCTCCACTATGTACATACCTGAGATTTGTGAAACATCTGCAAGTTAATAGCCTTCACTTCTTCTAACTGTTGGCGAAGTGCAACTAAAGTGTCTTGTTTTTCATGAGTATCTTTTTCCAGAAGTTTCATGGCAATTTCCATTTCTGTTTTCATTCCAATTTGTAGCTCCAACTCTTTCTCTAGTTCCTTACAAAGAAATTTCCTAGTTACTGCTACATAGTCATATGTCGGGGATAAGCATTTACAAAACCCATATAACCCCATACACAAACTATGTATTACTCTGAGATAATACCAAACTACAATTTTACAGAATCACAGAATCACTAAGGTTGGAAAGGACCTTCACGATCATCAAGTCCCACCATTAACCCAATGCCACCATGTCCCCTAAACCATGTCCTGAAGCACCACATCCACACGTTTTCTGAACACTTCCAGAGATGGTGACTCCACCACCTCCCTGGGCAGCCTGTTCCAATGCTTGACCACCCTCCCGGTGAAGAAATTTTTCCTAATATCCAATCTAAACCTAGGTCTTAATACATGAAGTTAGTAAGACCAAAATATTATTTCAGCTCTCCAGATCAGGGCAAGGGTGCAGATCTGCTGGCGTGTACAGCTCACTGTGTAACTCAGCAGCCTGCCAAGTGATGCATTTCTCCTGGCAGCTGGAGTTGGGCTGACTTAAGAGGCATAGGCTTCAGCAAGCCTGTGCTGCCTGTCACCAGTCACTAATCAGCAGTTCACTTTGCAAGTGACTGTCGTGCATGTACCATATTTTCCTACATAAAGGCAGTTGCCTCTTTTCGTGTTTTGATCTTAGTCTCTGCTATCATAACACTGGTAGGTTCTTAAACAGGGAAAGACCTTTTATTTTCAGCAATCCAAAAGCCCCAATTTCCTGTTCTTTACAGACACCGTTAACGACCAATGTCCAGCATCTTGCTTGCAACTGCTTTATGAATTCTGAATAGCTGCAAAAAGTTCGCAACATACATCTTCTATTCGTAATGCTACCTTAAAGCATGCAGAATCCTGTATCTTTCATTTCACTTTCTCCGGTTAAGTTTCTTACCAGCCTAACTTTTTTTTCTTCTTTCAATTGCTTCCAAACATCACTGTACATCTCATCAAGACCCTGGCGTGACTGCTTGTAAGTATCCAATTCTACTTTTGTATCCTCTTTTGTTACCTACAAGAAACATCAGCAAAAAAGCCACATAAGATCACAAGCTATGTATTTAAAGCATACCTTAAGCTCTTGTGCGTAGCACAAGATTTCTATGTGCTATTTCAAGTAAAATCCTACTGTTTTACAATTAATAAGCTGGCAAGCATTGATAAGCTGAAATTTCAAAGAATAGAGTAAAAATAAAAGAAAACTTTTTAACACTTTCAATGCTTTCTCCCTTCTGCAAGTATACGTTTAAGAGTGTAGTAAAGAACAGGAAAATCTAATGCCTGTGCACACTATATACAAAAACAGTGATCTACACAGTAGCATGCGAAACCGTACTTAGCATTCCAGTTCAAAGTGCTTTTGAGAGCACTAACTACAGTTGGTCAAAAGAGATCACTTATTTTAAGGATCCTCATCATCTTTAAATAGATGTCCCACCTCTACGCTTTTTTCACTCCGTTCACGAATTAATTCATTTTGTTGTTTCAGCTGCTGCTGCTCTTCCTGAAGTGATCCAATTCGGTCAGTTGCTGCTGCAAGCTGTTTACAAAGAGAACATATCTGTATTTGATCACCGTACAAGCATGAAACACCTGGAGGAATTCTAAAGTTAGCAGCCCAGCTTTTGTAGCAGGTGCATTGCCCACTTCCCCTTTTGTCCCCCTCAGAAGCTGCCTGACCCTTTTGCAGCCGACTCAATGTACAGCCTAAATTAATGAGCCCACCAACATTTGTTCATTTGACTTCTGCTTCACACCTCCATAAATTATTTTTAAGTATTAACTGTCCAAAGAAATGCATCCTAGTGTAAAAGGCTAAAATCCACAACAGATCTGTGATCTGTGGTATTCATTCTGGTATGAACTAGAAGTCATACAGCAAGGCAGGGTTGACATTCATTGGTGGAGCCCTACGGTATTTTCAAGTGGAGATACTGAACTATACAGATATGCTCTAAAATACCCTGAAACAAACAAACAAACAAACAAACAAACAAACCTCACCACCAGAAAACCCAAAACAATCGCTATCATGCATGCTGCTGGATTCTATTTCAGTTTCCAGCTAGGAAAGATTTCCAATTGAAATGTCATTCTTTTCTTTCTCTTTTTCCGAGCTCTGTTTAACTCATGTGACAAATACATACACACGTGTACGTCCAGAAAGAAGGGGGACAAGTCACGTTCACTATAGTGGTATGACTACTTTTGGGTGGAGACACCATTGCAAGATAAAAAACCTGATTAAGGAAACCCGTCTAACAACTAGGTGCCCAAAAGCAGTTTAACAACTAACATAATGTAGAAGCTTTCCAACAGAGCTTCCCCATGTGCCAACTCATGTCAGTCCTACCAATCCACCATACTTTATTAGTATCAACTCAAATATTAGGTCTAAGGTATATTCTTAGGGAGTTTTGCCTCTGATGGAAAACAGTTATGAGAAATATTTAACAGACCAGACACAAACCTCTTCCTGGAGTTTTGAATTGGTCTTTTCTAAACAATCTATTTTGTTCTGAAGATCTGCAACCGTGCAACTGTGGGAAGGAAGAGAGATGCAAAAAACAAAAAAAGAAGTGCCAGTGTTCAACATTTATTCCCCTCCTCAACCATGCTTTTATCATCTTGCATTTGTTAACAATGCAATACTTTGATGAGCTGGCAAAAAACTCAGAGAAAGGACAATCGACCCTCTCAAGCTCTGAGAGGACCATGAATTTCCCTACAGTTGGCAGTCCACTGTATTAGTTGGCAGCCCACTGTATTAGTTCTGGCGTAGCTTTGGCAGTCGTAACACCTCTCTGATGCTCAAGAGGGTAAGTGAGGCCTGCTCCCCCCTCCGAGCAACCTATGGGGGAAGAATAGAGACTTCCTCTAAAGAATTACTTTCCAGATGCACTTGTAATAGTTTTCTCTTGAAAAAGTAGCTCCAAAATCTTCTGTTGATCACTAATAAGTCTCAAAAAAAGTAAACTATTATTACACAGACTTGTTTTCTGCACTGCATTTGCCATCAGAAGAGTAAGATTACAAAGTAAATCTAAGATTTGGGGAAATAATCAGAAAAGGCATTTCAGTATTGCACAAAACTCTGCAAGACTGACAGCAGAGACATTCGAAGTCATACTGGGAAAGCTAAACAGCACAAGCGTTTGTACATTAGAATAGATGAAAATCCCACCTTAGATGTCGGTTAAGTTCTTCCACATAATGCTTCTGGTCAAGGACAGCTGTAATCCCTCCATCTCTAGTTGTAAAAGAGAGAACTTATTGAGAAGAAACTCCTTCATTCTGAAATGTCAGTTTGTACTAGAGTTTTCAGCATAGACTTGCAAACTGGGTTGAAATCTTTTCTCCTACTATTATAAAAATACTTGTGCCTGAGCTAGGCCAGAAGCACTAGGGAGACGAAGCAGCTGTTTAAGTGCTGTAAACAGTAAAAGTGTTCTGAAGTGCAGGAAGCACACAAACTATGAAGTCCCCTCATGAATTCACATAACATCTCACCTAGAAGTACTTTTCTTCCTCCATAACTGATCTCTCCCACAAAGACAGCTACTTAATAGACAGCGTTTCTGAAGCAGTGTTTAAAAACAAAGCAGTGATTTAACAGTGGGTGACCTGGAAGATCATGTCTCCTAAAACCCAATAAAAACACAACCTAAAGTTTTGTGTGCTTTTGATTTGGTCCCAGCTCAAGACACAAACTCTCCACACTATATTGTTGTTAAAGCTACCATGGGCTCAACCTCTGAAAGTTAGTACTTCTGTTTAGCTACCAGAATCTATTTTCGATTCTCTTTTTTGGATGAATAAAAGAGCTTAAGATCTCTAGCACTCATGTGTTCCCACAGACTGACAGGTTTGTTCTACAAAAATCGTAACAATTTAGAATCACTAATTCACCGTACATACTGTTTGCCATCACTGTCCTGTGTTTCCTTAAGGTATAATGAAAAATCAATCACTCCAACCTGAAAAATATTTTTAAGGCATTAATGCAACTTCACAGTGCAATTTTGTGTAGCAGCAAGCATTACGTTATATTTGGAAAAAGGTAGACATCTGAAGTTTAAGTTTAGAAAGACAGATAATACCTCTATTATTCCCAGCTGAAGCAAGCGCACAAGCTAGTGTTTGTCATAAAAGCATCAAAATAACCATATTCAGTGTGCTCAGTTTCTAGCAGTTACTAGTTTTGACAGCATTTCGATAAACTGCTACTTAAAGAAATAGATACTGATGTACTTTTTTTGATTCAACATGGGAAACATGATAAGCTTCCATACATGACATTCCTGCCCACCCCTCCACCCAAAGAAAAAAACAGAAAAAGAAAAAAGAACTTAAATCATGCTTTCTAAAAACAAATACAGTATCTTATGCAAATAAGACATTTAAGCAATTCTTTGAGTTCTTATAAATATATTAATAGTTAGCCATGTTCATAATTTGTAGAACAGGCAGGATAATTTCAACATTATTTTCTGCAACATTACCTTTTAAGGAACAAAAAAGTTAATAAGAATAAAATTATAGCAACATATATTTTTAATTTACAGCTTAGAGAGTTAGACTTCTGCAATGCCATTGACCCATTTTGTCAAAGTTTACCTAATTCAAAAGTAAAACAGATTGGCTGAAAGAGGACATGGTCTCAAATTACAAGACACAGTAAGTTAAGCACAGATTCATGCAAGGCATTTATTTGTTTGGACCGCAAATACCTCAGAACATTGCTTATACTCCTGGGACATTTCATTAAAGCAGCAGAGGTATGTGACATCACACACACACCCCCCAAAGCCGAGCGGAAACCACCGTTCACCCTCAAAACAAAAGCTCTTGTAAGTCCCTAGCAGATTGAACTTGACAACATATCTCTTGCAATTAGCTTAGTTCATCCAATTTTTGATTCATCATAAAACGTTCAACTGCCCACTTATGAAAACAATGGCACACCCTGGCTACATACCACACTAAAGAATTCTGGACCCATCTCAGTAATGTATTTATAGATGTGCTTAATTCTACTGGAATCTTATACAGGCTGATCTTATTTTAGCTTTAATCTTCACCTGGGAGTCCAAGTCTTCTCCTTTCAAGCAAAGGTTTGCATCAATAACATTCAGTCCAACTAGCAGACCCACAATGACTGCTCCTTCCTCCTCCATCATCAACGCATCAGGTTCGTAAAATTCACTAGAAGAAATATTATAAGGTATCACTGCACATCATAATAATGATAACGGTGCTTCCACCACTGAAATAATATAAATAGTAATGTAGTCCTTATAAGCTCCCTCCTTGCTAATTTATTGCACAAGGTGGAACATGCAGCACTCTCACAGAAAATACTCTACTTGTTTCTCACAGAAAATACTTGCTCCTCTGTAGGTTCACTGCAAAAACAACGAACAACTTGCTCCTCTGCAGGTTGCAAGAAAAAGCTTAAACTGGTCAATTAATTACCTCCTACTACAGTAATGCAAGCTTTTAGTGACTCAGTGAATACAATCTATGTATGTCTGTACTGTTACCTTAATAGATGCTTATGGTCCAAGAGTACTTTGAGATAATCTGCCAGTTTCTTTTGCATGAGTGCTAGATAAAGCCAAGCCCTTCCTCTTCCTACAGCAGTCCTAAAAGGAAAAGTTGCATGTTTTGGTAAAAGCAAAATGGTTTATTAACTAGATTTACACAATTCAAAATCCTCCCTTTACAAAGTGTTCTCGCCAGAACACAGAAGCATTTGAGTAAATCCCATTGCTTCAGTGAATGGGAAGTATATTGTAAAATCTTCCTAACTTGGAAAAACACACATATTTTCAACTGCCACCATAAACCAACTGTTGATGCATCCTAGTATTAAAACTAGTCTGTTTTCATCATCCTGAATTACCCAAACAAAATACTACTAGCACATGCACAAAATTAAACAAAGCTATAAAAGTGAGGGAAGGAAGAGGAAAGAAAATAGCTGTGAAGACTCTACAGTTATTTGTAGTAAGCTTATAATAGGAATTTCCAAATGTTGGTTTTTTAATCTGACAGCATTGTTTGACTCAGACGCACGGAGAGTTTTGAGATGTCCTCTTTATCTCTTGGAGAAGTCAATGCCTCCTACACACGCTATCTTTCTCTTTGGGAACAAGATCTCATTAAGGAAGGTAAAAGACTACACAAAGGATTCTTTTTCCCAGCAGCAAGTGAAATGCATCATCCCCAGCAATCAACTTACTTCAACTCTGGCAGATTTTTAACACTAGTTGCTATATCTGATGCTTCAGGACAAAGTTTTTCCACTAGCTCCAACGGACCAAAAAATGATTTGTTCTGTCCAATAAAAGTCTTCTTCACTAAAGGGAATATATAGAAAAGTTTGTGAGGAAGCGACAGGCTTCCAACTCCAGAATCACAAATCTTCGTCTATGTTTTACTTTGTCTTACCAGCTCCTAATATGTCAAGAAAAAAGGGGCATCAAAAATACCTTGACAGCTTAGGAGGCACGAAATACAGGGTATTTCAGATGGTAACCACGTAGTTACATCTGATTACCATGGTATAGTGTATGTGATTATTATTCACGTCATACAGAAGTCACACTTGCAGACACAGCCAGACACAGACTCGTTTCTCTGCCTCTCCCCAACCTGGCAGCCGAACCAGCCGCGGGGGAGCAGGCGGCCCACCTTTCAGCCCGTGCTTGAGGCAGTGCTCCAGCACCACGAAGAACTGCTGCAAGGGCGGGAAGTCGGAGTCCAGGGTCCGACCCAGGCTCAGGGCCGACTGGATCAGGATTTTGATACTGAGCTTCATCATGTTCATGAGGTTGGCACGCTCCTCCATGACGTGGTATCGCACACCTGGGTAGGGGGGACACGGGTGGAGAAAGAAAAGCCGGTTTTAGAAACGCACTCCTGCGGACCCCTCGCAGCGCTGGCAGGACCGACGCCTCCCCGCCTCGGTCTCCATCTTGCGGAGGTTGAACGGCTTGAGAAGAGCCGGGTATAGGACACACCCTGGGGGAATCTCCCACCCCAACACGCCGACGGAGAACTGACGCCGAGGAGAGGGGGGCCGCTGTCCCGGCCCTGCCACTCCCAGCTCCCGCCGCCCCCGGGGGCACACGGCACCTGCTCTCCCCGGGGCCCAGCGCTGCCTCAGCGGCCGCGCAGCTGGGCCCTACCTGGGCGGTGGGGCCGCGCCGCCGGCGGGCCGCCCCCTCCGCGTTTCCACGGCAACAGCACACACGCCACCCCTCTTCCGGAACTCTCGCGAGATCGAGCGTGGGCTGTGCCAGGCGCCATTTTAGAAAGAGTTTCTGTTATATGAGGCTGCGGACGCCTTTTGTCAGCGCCTCCCCTCCGGTACGTACTGCTGCGCCTCCTTTAAACATGAAGGAAGGCGAGACGAAATCACGCTGCCAGCTTACCGCTGCTTCTCTAGTCAACAACAGGCTCTGACAGAGGCTGCCAACCGCTGAGAGAGAATCCTGCTGTCACCTGTGGATCAAACATGGTCGTGCTCCCTTGCAGAAATAGCAGTTGCAGAAGACCAAGTCTAACAGGTAGAGCCCCTGTGTCAGTCACGTCCACAATAGTTAACACTATTCCTAACACCATGCAAAGGTCTCTCTGGGTACTAATTTTCATTATTACCTTCTTCCTTGTGCACCTAACGCTAATTTAGGATTAAAAAGGAGTGAAACTCTTCCCGTATCGGAATACAGAAGACAGGGAGTTGTTCTAATCAAATCGATCTTTATCATCACAAAGCACACAAAATCCTGTCGGTAGCCTATTGCATCAATGACTAAAGTCAACGTAGTGGATGCCTCAAAATTGCATGTAATGTCTTGAGATGAGACTGAGAATTAAAAGGGCTGTAATAATTTGAATTTTGATGTCAATATAGTCAGGTTATGCATCAGGAACAAAAAAAAAAAAGGCAGACTGCAGAAACACAAAATCAGTGACTTTCTTGGGGTATTGGGGCATTTCAGTAGCAACACCAACTTATTTTGATGGTTTCCTGAATTTGAATTTTTACTTCATCAGGAATACTTGCTCAAGATACACACATTATATTATCCACAAGACTTAAAGAAAAAAAATAACAAGAATGAAGTGTTCTTTATGAACATAAATTTAAAGTGTCATAATAAGGGTTTGTATTAAGTTACATAATTACTTGAACAGTATTTTTTAGACTGTTGCAAATTTACAAAGTACATCTTTTGTAAAACTGTGTACAAGTTGGTACATGTAAAACAGACAGGTATTAGACACATTACCAAAGCCAAGCCTCAAAGATTAGGAATCAGGTTACCTAAGTGCATAAGATCAGAGAGATTATGCTGCAATCTTTAAGAATGCAGTCATGCAGTCTTTTATCTCATTCACTTCGTTCAAGAGATTCAAGATTTTTTGGAAGCCCCATGCCTTGTTTACTGTAATTATTCAGTACACTTTGAAGTCAGAAAACACTGAAGCACAGTTCTCCATCTCTTGGTCTTTAAGACTGCAAGTCTTTCTTGATTTGTATTTAGATTTGTAGCTCCTGGCTTTCTCTGCCAGGAAGGACATAGTTTCTTCAGTGGCAGACACTAGTTTTATGATGTGCCTTTCTCTTTCTGTATGTTCAACTGACTGCATAGTGTGCAGCACAGTGTACATGTGATCAACAGATCTGAAATAGCAGAGGTTATAAAAACCCTGGATAAAGATGGCAGCAGGGAACAAGTTGTTAGTTTTCCTCAAGCAGTCTTGCAGGCCTCAGGTTATTTCTTAAAACTACCTGCTTTAAATTGAATTTATAGTGCTTGGTCAAAGGTAATAACAAATAGGCAGAATTAGATTATTTAATGCCTGTTCACATTTCTTATCTAACTTACAAACAGATTTTTCTTATGGAATTTTCCATAAAATTCATCAACATATTATCCAAATACAACACTACCTCCCCAAATTGTTCAAAGTATTCCCTCACTTTAGAGATAAGAAGCTGAAAGATTATGGTAAAAAGTTCCATTAAGTGTGGGAGCTCCATTTGAGGCAAAAGAACATTTTATTCCCCACCCCTTGCCAAATGCTATATGTTGTTTTGAATTACATCTATTCACAGCATTATTCCAAATGCAGCTGAAGAAAATTGGATATTCTGCCCATTGTCAGGTTAGATTCCAGCTGCTCAAGACGGGCCATTCAGGAAACAAATCTGTGAGAAGTTTGGTGTGAGGCTTACAGATGCAGAGAAAGACAAGAATCTAGTTTTTTCAGGACAGAATTAATCTTAAACTCTGACTACGCAACACTGAGAAATTTTCACAAAAAATAAAATAAGTTTATCAGCAATAGCTTATTTCACCATGCAGTCACAGTTCATCCCCACAGAACTCCAGCTTGAATACTTAATATCACTAAACCCAGAAAGGTCAGCACCAGTTAGCAAAACTGAGCTCCACTGCTCCAAAACCATTAAGCACTAGCCTGAGAGCCTGGAGTATGAGACTCCAGGCCCAATTACTGCTACATTTGAATGGTCTTGTTTCCACATTATGAACATCACTAAGATTTCACTGAATTCAACTAAAGCCCTTTTAGAGAACAGTTTTTTTAGAACTGAATTTAATCTGTATGGTTGCTGTAGCATTAATACGGATGTTTAATAAAGCAAGCTCTGGTTAAATAGAAGGCATTTTTAGCACAATTAAAAAGTAATTTATAACAAATCTATATCTTAGTTCACTTGTTCACTTTCTGACATGAAAGCTTTACAGAAGCACAGTATAGTTTCTTCTCTGAAGCAGGAAGGATAACTTAAAGGAGTGCAGACAGGCTGCTGCTGAGGTGAACTTTAAGGGCCAAGGAGAAAAGGAATCAAAGCTTACTGCATAAAATTGAAGTCAGTTAAGAGTTTAGGATTCTTTTGATTACAGTAAGTTTTGTTAAGTTCCACATCTGTGGTGTTTTTATAATTTTGCTTAAATAAAAACCTGCAGCATCAGATTTTAAAAAATAAATTCAAAGTCATAATCATGCATCACTGACACTAATCAACAGCGCTTATGGGAGCAAACTTATTTGCGCACCATAAAAGCAAGTTTACTAAATAAGCATAACCATACTTGTTTTTGCTGTGCTGTCATTGCTGACTGGTTTGGATATGAGTCCTACCAAAGATGCAGACTTCAGAGCGTTGCCATAGCTCAGCGCTAAGTTTTCCGACGCTTTCTTGGCCAGCGACAAGATAGGAGCAGACCACCTCGCTTCCTCCGTTTTCTCTTTTTCCTCGTTTTTCAACTCAGTCGTATTAGGAATCTGTTTTTTGTCAATAATCTCAAAGTCGTCTTTTACTTCCGCGGCAGATGGGGTGCAACTCTCCCCTTCAGCCATCTTTAACGTGTCATATGACACTAGTCGTGAGCAATCGAGTCGGCAGCCAGCCCGCCCGCCTGCCTGCCGGCCGGCCGGCCGCAAGTTAGAAGGCAGGTACTGAAGAGCCAGCGGAACGATTTTAAAGCAGCTACATGCATCAGCAGGGCGATAAGACAAGCCTTTACAGAACTGAGTAGTTTGTTTGATGTTCTAAGTTAAAGACTCAGGGGTATAAGGGGTTGAGGAGATGAAAAAGTTTACTTTTAAATAAGTTATGAAAGCAACAAAAATACACCTTACAGATTTTTTTTTTAAACTGCATTCTGTGTTCCCCCAAACATAAGTTTCAATTAAGAAAATTTCTAGTATCTTTTGAAATCCCAGATTTATGCAGTTAAGTTGTGACAACTCTCTGCCTGTGATTCAAGTAATTGTAACTTGATTAAAATGGTGGATGGGTGCGACAGGTTCACTGTTGTGTAAAGTGCTGGCATCACTGACATTACAAAATAACTAGTCAGTAAGGTTACTTCATTAATGCATTTGGGCTGTGTTTGGTAGCAAAGATTTATCATGAAGGGGAACTGAAATTGCCCTAGTATGAAAATTTGACCTTACTGGGTGTCTTAAATATTGATGTAGCCTGTGATGCATGGCTTATTATCTGTTTTTCCATCCAGCAACTGTATGTGCTTGAGATACATCACTCATTTAGTCATGAGACTGTAGGTGCTGCATATTAGCTTTTTTGCTATATAGAGGAAGGTTTGGGGTGGTGTTTTTTTTGTTAAGAAATGTGAGAAGGAGGAGGGAATAGGAGGGTTGAAGATCAATTTCAATAGTCTTGTAGCAAAATAAATCTTCATGCCTGTATCTTATTTGTTCTACTGTAAGCTACTTTAAGACTGATTCTGTCCTCTTGGCTTCTCAGACACTGAAAATTTAACAACTTTTTTTTCACAACACACAGGGAAACTCTTATATTTTCATTGAGAATTTGGAGATCAGCAGCCTCTTATTCACCCATGATTCATATGAGCTAAGTATCGGCTTTAAGCTACTTTTGATAAAAGGCTATAGAGATAAGTTTCACTCCATCTTGTGGACTCCAGCAGTATTTGGCTGTGTTTATAACGAGGTAGTATCTAATAGCTTTGTAGGTTGTTATCTTGCAGTTGACTATATTCATATACCTCTGTTTGACTTGAGAAAGACTTAACATTGATTTTCTGCCTTTTACTATCCACCCAATATTACAGTCAAGGCAATATTGGCTAGAGAAGCAAAGCAGAGTTCTAAGCATTGAAATAACTTTTCTCTTTCAATACATCTGAAGAATAGAGCATAAAAGTTTGTGACTGAGAAAATATGAGCAAACCAAGACTTTTATGTACCTCTCAGTATGTTGCTCCCATAAAGTAATAATGCATCAGACTCCCCTTTACAGCGTTACGATTAACTACTTTGTAAAAATACTAAGTGAAACTACCACATGGTCAGTGATCATATTTTCTTATATTACTATCAAAGAAACATTTGATCATTTTATTTCAGGTGTCAGCTGAGATTGAATAGGAAAGTTTATACTGTGTATAAGAAGTTTGCTAACATTTTTTGCCATATGATTTAATCAGGCTTCACTTACGACTATTTGGTCAAAATGACTTAAATGTTATGAAGTCAGCTACTGAATGCATTAAATGCCCTCTTTCCTCTTATATACCATTTCTTATTTTAAAGCAAGCAAGAAGTCTTGGAACATTGTAAGCAAGCCCTAAGTTAAAGAGGTTTGTTTTGTTTACAAGGTACAATTTCCTAAGGAGTCGTTTGGGGCAGCCAAAGAGGATGTAGTTTATATAGGATACAGCTTCAAGCACATTTGAAAAAGAAGGGAGGGAAAAAAAGTGTTACCTTGGTTTTGACTCACCTATTTATGAAGGAGGGGCACTATGCATGAATAACACTACTCACTTTCAGTTCTGAAAGTGGGCTCATTTTTACTTCTGTTTTCTGCAGATGATGATATTCCACCACTGTAGTCTCTTTACAGACCAGCTCTTGCTACTCAGGGGAAGCCTAACAGTGTTTTTTTTTGAAAGCCCATTATGTGGCTTGTCTAGGTCTGCTGGAGTATATAAATGTAAAATCTGCGTAATCACAAAAATAGACTTTTTGAGACTTAAAATTGTTAGGGCTCACTGAAAAGTTAGTCCGGGAACTAGGTGACCCACTTACTATCTTTTGGTTTTTACTGTACATTTAAGAGAAAAGTCTAGTTAACTGAAATGGAAGATAGTTAATTTTAGTAAAGGAGAAGCTATATTATTTGTGTTCAGTGATATTGAAAGGAATATTGTATTTTCATGCAATGATACTTAGCAAGATGGTTTATTTGGTTAATTCCTCTTTATGTCAGATTCATTGGGTTTTGGGGTAATGTTTTGAGAAACTTTTTTGCCATTTAACATTTCAAGTGAATCACACACCTTAAGTATTTAAAATCAGTGAAAATGACACTGTATGCTGAAGGGTGAACCTTCATGATTAGCTGTCAGTTACACCTTGAATTCCTGTATCACCTTCAATCAGCAAAACATAAGATTACATTACAAATGAGCTAGTAAAGTTTTTGACCTTTAAAAGGCTACTAGTAATAAGTACCGAGTGTAGCTGTAGTTGGAATAACATAAAAAAACCCCAAACTAGTGTGTTTTGTGTTTAACAGCATAGTGTAGAAAATCCACAGAGCAATACAAATCACAGTGTTTAGCGAGAAGAATTCAGTGGTTGCTGAGTAGAGCTGGATCCACCAATCTCTGAGCAACCATATTATGCTCACACGATGGCAATGTTATACATGTATGTAGTGCAACCATCAAAAGTCATCTTCCAGTGATTACAGTGGCGACAAACACCAATAAAAGGTTCCTTGCTTGCATTGTAGTAGTCCCTCCCTCCCCATTCTTCAAACCACTAAATCATTCTTCCCCTTGTGCACTGGGGTAAGCCAATGCCATTTGAGGAAAGTGAATGCCGGTTGAGAAAAAACAGTATTAGGAAATGATAACATGTTTCTTTTAGGAACTCATCCAGAAAAAAACCCCAAACTAGAAACAACCCCTCAAAAAATTCCACAGCAGTGAATAAATTCCCCCATTATAACAGTGATTAAGTTATTAGAGACAATAGTTTTAGCTGTTGTTCTACCTCTAGTGCAGCTAATTAGCTAACATCCTTTCCAATCACTTCTAATCAAAGAGTGATTTGTTGTGGTTAGCCCATGGATAGCACTATACCAGCTATTGGGAAGAAAAAACCCAACTCCATCCCAGCTGAAATCAGGACAGATTTAAAAAAAAAAAAAAAAGATTATTTCCAGTTGTGTTATCACACCTGTATTCAGTCAAAACAATCATTACTTTTTAAAACAAAAAAAACCAAAACCCACAACTTTAGGCTCCCTGATCCCAATGTACCAGCTACTACCATCCTTGAAAAAAATCCTCCTTACTACTGAGAGAACTAGCTGTTTGAAACTCATTTCAAAGGTCATTAGACTCCTTGAGAGGAAATGGAAATAGTACTAGGTGGAAATGTGTGTCAGTGTAGTAAATAAAGGAAAAGATAGAGTAGAATATTGAAGAGAATATTTATATTTAATATATATTTATATTTATATATATATTTAAATCATCCAGTTAAGACCAAATGCATATTAAATGATAGTCTGAGGAAAAGTGTAGTATATGTATTGTTCCGCTCTAAATTATTGCCTGCTTTTTAGGAAGAAAAGAAAGAAACATTTAATAGGAGTATAGTGGACTGGAATGTGGAATGTCAGAAAGCGGGTAAAAACAACACACCGATTTTTCTCTTTGTTATTTAGCATGTTATTTGTTAGTACGGTAAGAAGGGAGGCAGCAAGCAGAACTTCCCACTAGGTGGCACTACGGCACTACGCTGTTCACAGAGCAGCACCTAATATACAGCAAGGACGCACTGAGAGCAAATACCGTGTTGTGAAGCTACCTGGGAAAAAACAAATAGCTCACAAGGTGTCTGTCACCTTCCCAGCAGTCGCTGTAAATACCAGGTTTTTGTACCAGCCTTAAAAGACCGCGTGGAGTTTAGAGGCGATCTTTAAGTGGTTGTCAGTTGGGAACAGAACTGGGCAACAGCACAACAATGCCTCTTTAAAAGCTTTACTTTCTTGGAGCAAATTTTTTAAAATTGTAAAAGAAACAAGCTAAGATGCTTACCTGAGCACCTCCTGCAGTTGTAGTGGTCTGTGATATAAGCTGTGCTAATAGAGACCATTTGGGGAAAAGAAATTAGTTGCTTGGCTAGCTTTTATAGGAGGTTCAATTTGTTACTGTTGAATATGTGTCCAGGAATATTCTCTAATATAATCCTAGCTCTTAATGAATTCAGGGTCATTTACCAGTTCTGCAGTTTCATATGGGATTATGAAATGTTTAGTATTTTACAAAAGATTTTGCTCTGTTAAAAGTTGTTACAAAATTTTCCAAGCACTTTTTTACAAGAGTTGGGAAGTTTGGATGAATGGTATAATTTGTTCTAGTCTACAGACCAAATCAGAAATCAGAGCACATCTGTCTGAATAGTGTAGTTTATAGACTTCATGACCCGTGTGATGTTGGGTTACATTTTCCATGGCTTATCTTTTCTTTTTTTTTTTTTTTAATCGGCTTTTACTAGCTTGGCTTTTTTTACTATTGCATGCAGACAACTTTGGATCAAGTATAATTTTGAAGGTTTATAAAAATGGTGTAAATTGTCTGGGCTGAGGGGTGGAGGTCAAAGGAATTCTAAATGTGATTACAGGCTGAATCCTAGTAAGATACGAATGCAGTATCTTTGAAATGTGCTGACATTTTTGCTACTTAATGCAGTTTCCAACTAACACACATGAGAATACTTAATTAGCTGAAGAAATGGGCTCATATTGTTCTATTAATGTAATAGAAATGTTGTAAATTACAGAAGAAAACGTTGCTAGATATTATATGATAAGCCAATGAAGTACATTATATAGTCCCTAGACAAGTCTAGAAAAACACCTTTACGCTACACAAAAACAGTGTTAGTTATTTTAGTAATATATTTTAAAAGTAAATATTTGAAGTTCATTAAAAATTTAAACTTTTAATCCATGAAGATTGAAAAAAATTCAGACTTCTACTTAAGAGAGAATTCTGTTCCCCCCCCCAATATCATGGCTACAAAAAATGGTGAGACAATCCCTTTGTCTGTGGTGAGTGGTTCCCAGTATTTTTTTCTGCCAAGTACCCTTTTGGCATCCAACTATACTTCCAGGTTTCTCTCCTTCCCTTCCTGCCCAACTGCAGACGCAAGTTTGGTTGTTCTAGGCTACACAGTCATCTTCTGAAAAGCTTTATAAATTTGCAAGTTCACTGGATGAAATAGAATTGTATGGAAAATGATTTTAAAGTTACTAAATAATGGTATTATAAGAATGGCAGAGTTCTAGAGGAGTTTAAATTTTTGCATGGTACTGCATGTATCAGATAACAGAGTGTTTTGCTGCTCCAGTAAAAAACGAACACAAACTGGCTAAGTCTTCTCCACAAATAATTAAGGTCTTGTAACAGTCACATCTGTAAGAGGCAGTAAACAAACTGTTGAAAAAGATTGCAATGGGTAGTGTGAGAAATGCAATTTTCTGGCTTTTTTGTCACCTTTGATTTTCTCTGTTTTCTGATTGCTTTCTGAATGACACCATATACTAATTAGTAAGGTATCTAGAGAGCTTAAACCAAAAGTGAAGTCAATAAATCTTTAGCTAGATTTTTTGTTTTGTTTTAAATAGTCCTTTCTTTCCTCAGAGCTTTTATCCTTGCAGAGCTGTAACCAGTAGCTGGTGTGCCACACTTGTGGATAACTCCCTGACCCTTTGATTCAATAGGAATTTTTATGGGGGGAAAAAAGGGAAACAATGAACTAGGTGTTTTACAGATGTGCAAAAGCACCTTAGTTATTGACAGAATCAAAGGGAAACCTAAGCTTTTGGATAATGCAAGTGTGTAGCTCACCTTCACTGTTTCTCTGTTGTCACTTTCACTCACATTAATGGTCTGGCTAATTTCTCTTAAGGCCTTTCCATGCTTCAGGAGTAGGATGGAAACTTGAGCAGGCAGGTTAGATGTTAACAGTGCGATTGCTTAGTGATCTTTTGCCAACAATCCTTTACAAATGTCTTCGCTATGCCATTCGCAGGAATTAATTGTATGTAAGCATCTCACCTTTGGAAACAACTGAAAAACGTAGGACATAGTGACTCAAGTGGTTTAAACTAACCTAAGCTGGGCCACTGGAGTGCTGCTGTTCTCCTTTTCCTCCAGCTGTGTGTTCCCATTTCTGTACAACAGCACTGCTCCCCATCTGACCTCTTGATAAGCCGATCAAAGGTAAAAAATGACAGGAAATTAAGACTGTAGCTGTCTAGCAGCCTAAGGCAATCTAACTGCTGGCTGCCTTGTTGCTATCTTTTGCTTCTGGCCAAAACCTTTCCCCGACTCCTTTGGTCATTGGGTTGCTGAGCCATTTCAGTGCACTGAGTTGTCAGAAAACTAATACCACAAAAGTGAATAGTTTTTCTGATGATTTAATGCACTGAAACAGCTAATTTTCCAAATTGTGTGTTAGAATAATTGCTCCCTGTATGGATGTCCTGTTCAACCCGCAGTTTTCTGCCTGCCTTGAGTTCTTTGCAGAGACTCCATGTCGCAGATTAGCAAAACGGATGACAGACTTACTACTGGAGTACTTTATCTTAAACATCCTTCTTTCCATTTTTTTGTCAATCATAGGGGCTCCTGGCATTGTACCAGCAGTAAATGCAGAGGGGAAAAAAAGACCACAATTAGAAAGAGGAATCATTGCCTTGGTAAATCCTAGAAGCTTCTGGTAACCAATGGATTAGGGACTTTCTGATTAGGAGTTGCATCTGAAGTAGCCATCTTTAGATAAAGAGAATAAAGAGAAAACATGATCTGTGTGTAAACTGAAGGCTTGCATGCCTAAAAGCAAAACCTCCCCAGAGGTTGAAGCCTTGAAATTATTATTCTTTCAAATTTGTTTTATTTAGATCCTCAATTTATACTGTTCCTGACTGACATGTTTAACCTTGAATGCTGGCGATATTGTCATATGGGCATATGTAACTTCCTTAAATCCTGAGAAACAGAGCAACCAAGGAAACATTACAAAATTTTCAGCTAGAAAAAAAATAGAAGGGTCGAATAATGCCAAATACAGTTGGTGTGCCACAGGTGGCATTAACTAGAAGTGCATACCATGGCAAATTTCTGTTGACACTTCACCTCATGTAACTATCTCACATGATGAAGAGTGTTCCTTTTTACACAGAAGACCTCCTTCTTAGGGGTGAACTTTAAAAGCACAGAAAGATGAAAGTTACAGAATTTATCAAATGGCGAAAGAGACATAATTTATAATAACGAGGGTGGTAATAAAGAAGCCTAGTAACGGCTTCAATGAAATGGAGAACATTAATCTTTTTAGGTGAAACTTGTGTAAAATTTTGAGCTCTGTGAAAGGAAGAGACCTCTAATTGAATTGCCACTTTGTGCAAGTGGGGAGACAAAGACACGTCCAGTAAATGACTGTTTTGTTAACAGACAGTAGTAATTGGCATCCAGCTGTTAAGATACAGTGTCCTGCCATCCTTCCTTTTCCTCTTTGTTCTGTTAATTGTAGAAGATTTTTACACATTGCCCTGACTGCTGCTTGGAAATATGGTATTAGTAACTGTAGCAAAATTTTCTAGTCCTGTATTTGAATAATCTCCCTCTCTTAAAAACCAAAACAAAACCCCTAGTCCTCATCTGGAGATGGCCCTATTGACTGAAGCAAGGAAGAAAAATGCAAGGCCCTAAAATAGTAATAAAGGCTGAAAGTAAAGAATTTTGTGTTTTTTCCAATAAACATAAACAAAACGTGTTTATTTTTTAAGTGTAACAAAAGCATTCTCTGTCATTCTCTGCCAGTTACCAGTTCAGGCTGTGATCTTGTCAGATTTCATAAGCTCCAAACTCCAGTACTGCCAGGATATGTTGGTATTGATCTCCCTTGAGTCAATGCTTTATTATGGTCTAGGGCATAAGGCCACCCAAGGTGCTAACTTTCACATAATACCGAGGCCTTCCTTTGGTCTTTAACCATTTCAGGGTTGCCATAAGCAGTCTTGTAAATAATGAAGGAAAAGATCTCTTTTATTTCACAGTATTGTATTGATGTGTTACCACTGCTGTCTTGGAACTATTAAAAAAAGGATGGCATTTCAAGTGCATCTCCAAATATTCCAGATACTAAAAAATGTTCCAACCATTCAATACTAAGTCGTACTGGAGAAGCCTTATGGCTTAGACACTGCAGGGTGACATAGAAGATCTTTGTTCTATTCCTAGATCTGTGGTAGTTTATTTATGTCCTAACACTTATATTGTTTATGATTCAGAACTTTGCCTTTGCTTTCTTTCCACAAAGTAGTCACTATCTTCCTTCATTTTGTCTACTCAGACTGCAGGCTCTTTGGAATGGGGACGTCTTATTGTATTACTAAATGCATATATCATGCCTGGCACAATCAGAGCTAATGTGGTTTGGGTAAGTAGATATATATTTAATGCTACTGTTTTAAAAAAAATTATTGTAAAATGCTGCTGTTGAATTGGAGTGCTTCCAGTTAAGGTTACTTTTATGTCTGATCATAGAGAAAATGTTTCACAGTGAAAGCTATAAATTTTCATTAACAAAGCCAACTAAATTTGCCACGGGCATCTGACTTCAGCTCATGACATGTCTTTGAAAGTAAAATATCTTAGTTATTTGTTATTTGTAGAGGTTGAACTGCAAAATCCATATGTGCTTGAGAAATGATGTAGGTATGATGGATCCCAAAATAAGAAAGAGGAAGGAGAGGAAAGGCAGCAAAATTTTGTCCTGAACAGACTGGGTGTGAGAGAGGATTTTGAACATATTTCAACTTTTTGATAGTGCAGTTGTAGAGGACTAGGATTATATGATAATAGAGGAAAGTTCAAGTAGTTTCCTCTTATATGGCTGACATTATGTTTTTTCACCATTGCACCAATATTTTATAACTCTCAATTAAAAAAAAAAAACAGTTTGATTCCTAATATAGGCATTGTCACAATTTTAGCATACACTCAGCTTTTTTTCAGGCTAGTCTTTGATTAGATACAGATACAAAAAATAATGGAACTATGGATCTAGGTGGCAAGTTAACTATTTTAAAAAATAATTTCTGATACATATCTCTCTTCATTTGACTATGACACACTGCAGTGTGTCCTAATTAGCCAACATCTTTTTAAATCCAGTTTTATATCAGAATCAGAGCAGTGAACTGATTTCTGACTTTACTCATTACGTAATGATTTATTTCTAGAGCTGTTCTGAGATGCACTAATCACAGAGTCCAAAGGAAAATACTTGCTTTGTGGCTAAAGTGTCTCTGAAATTCATTAAAACAAGTCATGTGATAGACTGGAGGTAGTGCCTAGATCTGAACTTTCGGCCTCAGCATACTCTTTTCTCAATTCTGCTTTTTGTATTTATCTTCTTCCTTTATGTTCCCTAAGTGAGCAGAGTTGATGGTGTCATGATCACATTGCTTTCTTAGCTAAAATTTATATTGCTTCATTAAGATGAACTTCATTGGCATTAATTAAAGATACAATCCCTGCTTTTAGAGACAGAAACAAAAAAAACATAATATGACCAAGTGATTTTAGATCTTGCTAATCAAAGTTTCAACCTCTGCAGTGAATAATTGATAGGAGATCTGAATCTCTGTGAAGTAACACTGATTTATACTCATGAACAGGACAGAAGCCACAGAAAGCTGGTAAGAAATTGTTTTGGGAAGTTTCCTCAAGATAGGGACCTTCTTCATGATCATAGTTGTGAGGCTTGTTTCTTTTGTTCAAAATTCCATAAAACCTTTCTTGTCCAGGGCAGATGTGGAGCACATAGATGCTACTAGTGGAAAAGTGGAATGTGATCAAAGATAACATGCACTGTTCTTAGGGACCATAGGAAGCAGAGATGGAATTAAGGCTGATAACCAATTGTAAGAAGTAAAAAATCCTCAGATGTTTTCCTGCATAGGTTTATGGGAGATCATCTTTTGTATTAAATCTTGCATTATGTCTGAGCCAGTGCAGTAGCTCACAACCTCCAAGAGGGCAAAGTCACTTCTTACTCCTTTTTTCCCTCTCATTCACAGCAGCATGCTGCTCCCTTCATCTTCCTTCTGCTGGCTCAGGTACTCATCTGGCGCTGTCATGAGCTGATTCATCTGACTAAATGAGCAGAAAACTAACCTCCCCCCCCAAAAAAAACCCTCAGTATTTTTTTTCTACTTTGGAGAGTTGAATGAACTCACTGAGGGTCAAAAGAGTGGCAGTCAGTGCAAAGATGAAAACATGTAATTGGGAGAGGGGCCTTGTATCTCCAGGGGAAATTACAAATCACTTCAGTTGCAGGGCAGTAATTTTTGTTATTAAATTAAAAATTGAAGTGCAATCCTTTTTTTTTAGTAAGTCTCTCCCTTCACAATTTAAAAAACATTTTAAATTTCCCATATGCATTATTTTAAAAACATGTCAAATATTAATTAGCTGGAAATTTACATTTTTTGTCTCTGTTTTTAGAAGACCATCAATACAGTAATCTAATCTTTGTGAATCATGCAAGCAGGTGGCACTTAACAGTATACTTAACTTTAGCATATGCTTGTTTTTGCTGATTTGAGTGATCTTGCTTAGGAATAAAATAGGCAGAATTTGACCCTTGATATATAACACAAAAAATTAGGCATCTGCAGAAATGCCATGTTCCAAGTTTTTTGATTAGTTCTCATTCTGCTTAGGTGGTTAGACCTCTTAATGCACAGTCTGATTTGCATATGACTGTCTACACAGACATACTTGTCATTTTCCTTTGACTGTAGCAGTTTCCTACCTGCTGTACTGCAGAGTTTGATGAAAATTCAGCTGCTGTGAGAAACATGTGTCATCAACACTCTGCTATGACTCAATAGCTGGCAGGTAGCCCTGTATATTTGCTGAGTAAAGCTGTTATTTCTGAGTTTGCAATTCAGTGGCTTATATTTTGTTCAAAAAATTAATATAGTGATGTGATAGTTTCTGTAGCTTCCTTTTACTTGGCACATTTCCCTACCTATCATTTTTCTGTTGTTTTAGTACCAGACTAACATAAGAATTTAAAAGCAGTGGTCTCTTTTTCAATACCTGAGAATCTCTCATACACCTGTTTTTCTGAGGTATTTCTGACTGATACACTGAATTATAAAGGACAAAAGAAAGAACCTGATATTATGGTTTTTTGATTATGATAATAGGAAATATTAGGAAATAGGAACTATGCCTTTACAAGAAGTAGCAGTTTTTGCTGGACTGAATTTTTGTCTCTCAAAATTCCCAGACCTTTCAGTAATTTATTTTGTACTACTTGCACAAACACTACGTTGTAAAATAGGAAATAAAATACTGATTTTACAAGGTTTTACATTTTTGTTTACCCTGATACATTTTATTTTTATGTTAGTTTTGAAATGTTGTAACAAGGCATGGGATTATCGGAAAAAGTGCTCAGTCTGCTGCTACCTCCACATTTGCAAAGAAATTTAGGAAACCCAACCTAGGAAACCTTATTTTAATATAGTTCTGAGTATAGAGTTCATTACTGTCTCTAAGACACTCAGATTTAGCTTGACTTAAATGTCAGAAAATATTATTCAGGTGTGGAAGACACCAAAGATCACAGCTAACTGGTATATTGAATCTTAATTAGCAAGGAGACCATATAAAACTCAGAAGCTTCTATGAACTAAGAAAACAACCCTGACATTCTCTGTTCGGCTCTGGGTATTTGTTGCTGACTTTGATCTTCAGTGATAATCTCCAAAGAGCTGTGATTCTGGCTCTATTAAAAATTGGTTTTACTTTCAAAGTTTGCCTGTTAAGTCATTATTACCAAATAACTCTGGAGGGACTAGAACCTTATAAAAGGCGTTTTATTTCCCATTGTGAGAACTGGAGATTAGGCAACAACATTACATAAACCAAAGCTTCTTCTCTGCAGCTCAGTTTACTTAGTGTTAAATATATTCTGTGCATTGAAACTGTATCCTGTTTGGTTTTTTTTAACAATCATCAGGTTTTGTGCAGGGCCCATTATGTTTAGAAAATATCACAATATTTTTAAAAGCCATAATAAACAAATAGTTGTGAAATGGACTAATGCATTATCCTTTGCTTGAGATAAGACCGCAGTCATAGTTAACAGACTCATCTGGCAATGGGAAAAAAAAAAAGAAAAAAGCTTTTTCTTCCAGCTTTTCTTCTTTGATATTTGTTCTTGGCAGGATTATTTCTAATTAGATTGTTCCTTTTCCTAATATTAGAGGGGACACACACAGTGAGTGAACAAGCAGCTCATGCATCTGAACTGCAGCTAATAATGTGCAGACTCTCTTGCTGAAACCATAGCTAAATTTAAATTTTTAAGAAGTCCATTGTCACAACTAATTGTACAATTTCCCTTTGTTATATGAGTACATTATGGGAGCAATCGGTGAAAGACTCTGCATCGAACTTCAAATTCTTTGGACTTCTACTGTGGTGAACTTTATGAACTTACAGTGTGACCTTGAAAAATACTTAAGGCACTCAGAACTCTGAGTTGAGTTTAGCTTTATTTTGAGACAGCCATGTTGAATGTTATCACATACTTTGTTGTAATTTTATTTGCATTGTATCACCTGTGTTATAAAAAATTATTGGGATACCAGAATCTCTTTCTTTCTTCCTGACACTTCCAGTGTTGTGAAAACCAAATCTGAAATCTCCTATCAGGGAAGTTGGAAAATAAGGTCATGTTCATATTTAAACACAAACAAAGCAACTGTAAGCTCATTTTCTCATTTCTACCTTGAATAAGTAAAAACCATTACTGCTATTTTTTAGGCAGGTATCTACCAAAATCAGTGAACTAGTATACAGGTTTGCATGAACTGCTGCAGAAACCTGGGGCCCAGGGAACGTTTCTGAATATTTCTATAAAGACCCTGTTGGTATGCATTCTGTTGAAATGTTGTGCTAGGACAAATGTGATCAACATTCATTAGATGCTGAAAGTGGCACTTGGAGAGGATGAGATCAACTTGTCATTACAAAGTTGGTTAGTTAACATTTGGGTTGGCTGTAGCATACAAAACTTGATTGTTTTGTGTTACTGAAGCTTATGTTTATCATGATGCAGGAACAGGCGTAGGAGATTTCAGTCAGTGCTGAATTGGCGTTTTTATGCAGAATGGAGATGCATAAAATAGGAGATGTAAACTTATAATTTTCAGTCTGTAGGAAGTTCTGAATGCCATGTTTTGTTTTCATCTCAGGATAGGAAGCAACGTATTTTCAAAAGAAAGTTCTTAATGCAGCTTTTTTTAAACTGACACATTGCTGGACAAAAGTTGTCTATGATAGTGCAACATAGTTTTTCCAATGGCTGCTTTCTATGTAAGACTTCCTTCTGGTGTATTCTGGGCACCTTCAGATACCTAACTACATGTCCTCTGTCTTTTAGGCAACAAAGTTATACCATTGTCACAAAATATACAGGACATTATGAATACTGTTAGTTTTACTTCTAAGGTTTAGTAACATGGTTGCAAATAGTCCTTTTACCTGGATTATTTATCACTTTCTGCATTTTGGAGTGTAGATTCTGTTTATTCCTTTATTTTCATTGCCATTTTTTCAACATTTGCAAGAAAAACATGTGGGAGCGTAAATATTGGATCATGACCTCACTCTGGTAGGTCTGCTCTAAAACTGAAAGAAAATAGATCTTGTCCCAGAACTCATCATCTCTTTGTGAAGTTGTGCTGTGGCATCAATGTGACAGAGAACGGTCGGTCACACTGTTCCTGTTACAGTTCAGCTGGATTATAGGTTATCAGTTTCTGTCTGGGCCTAGCCATCTGTCGGCAAATCCTGCTGAAAACTGCTGCCCCCTCGTGTTTCTCTGATACGTTGTCACATGTAGCTCTTCAGTAACTTGGACATGTCTTGAAGCCCTTACAGTTTGAATAACCGTGGTGGAGCAAGTAGAAGTAAGTGCTGATGATTTGCATTTCACTCAGAGCAAACACAGACTGGGTATTCCAAAGGCCTCTAGAGAAGCGTAACATAGCTGTTAATGACTTACGGAAAGCTTTGTTAATTGTTTTCCAGTTAAATGATTTCAGGAGATTCTGAAATAAGATAAGTCACACTCTGTGTGTTTGCAGACCTCAGCCATTTCCATTGTCAGGGGAAGGGGCAAGCAGAGAAGACAGCAAGAGAAGACAGTTGGTTCTTGATCAGAAAAGGAAATTGTGTGATAAATACTTCCTGTAGCTTTGTATCTCTGTATCAATGTTATAGCTCAGTGGTTTCACTGGACTCTTAGTTTTCTGTGGACTATTCTAAGAGTCAACAAAAACAACCCGTTGCAGCTATGCTGAAACTCATTCTGTTGGAGTCGACACCTCCATTGTGAAATATATCTATATATGGGAAAAGCTGAAAACCATTATAACAAATTGATATCAGAGTGTTATTAGTGGGAAGAGGGGTGCCTGTATCAAATAACAATGAAGAAGAGAAGAGAAAAGGACAAGTACATGGAAAAGAAAGCTAGGAACAAGCTTGACAAGGAGCTGGTAGTCCAAATATGAGAAAAGCCCAGAGGAAGTGTTCATATATGTCAACAGCATATATAGCAACTCTCGAAACTTGCTCTGTTAAAATGGTTTCAATTAAAAATATAAAAAAAGCCTTTGGTAGATAATGGCAGGACGAGATGACTTAAGAGGATGAAGGAAGGGTGAGCAACAGAAGGATGCCAGGTGTGTTCTCCAACTCTTTGGAATTTGAATACATTTTCAGCCAAATAAACAGAGCCTTTTGGATTTTAGTCTGAAAGTTAATATCCTATATGTGATATTCTGTGTGATCAACCAGCTGTTCAAATGTCCTTTGGTAGAAATCGTGGCTCTCAACACCTCATGGAATTTCATGCTGCTGGCTTTGACTAGTCCCAGGTTTTTTTTGTCAACCTTAGTTTTCTGCCACTGGCTGAACTGAATGAGCCCACAGAGGGGTTCGAAATACCCCTGAGCCAGCACCAGTGCAATCTTTAACTTTCTTAAATTATTAGAGTAGCTGTAGCACTTGAATTTTGCAAGGATTCCTGAACAAACTTTTAAAGACACTTTTGAACTATGTAAGTCGGAAGTGTAATTGAGGGTCATTATCAAAGGAGAATGTGTATCTGTATTTATGGCTACCTGAGCTGTATGAAGGTCTCACTGCAGTCCTTAGTCACACTTTTCTTAATTGCAGACAGTTGCAAACAACTGTTTATGTGTATAGAATTAGTAAAGAATGGATCCTTAGACATTTTCATCATCTAACAATCAGTCTTTCATGAGGATCAAACACCAATACTTAACAGTATAGATTACTCTCTATTGACTTTGGTAAATACGAAGATATTTTCATTTTCTTCAAGCAGTCTGTTCTTGCTGTCAGTCATAATGTTGCTAGAATCACTGCTGTGCTTTCCAAACAGGTATTTGCAGGAAATCTGTCTGTTTTATTGATACTTGGTAGAACTGAAACAGATTTCTCTATAAATTTTTCTCAAATATGCTATTATTTGCATTATCAGCAATCTCTGTTCTATGGAAGTAATGAAGAGAATGCAGAGACATCGGAGAAAGTTAATGAAACAGGTTTATGGACAGTGTAACACTGCTGTAAAGGAATGCAACTTCTTAGATATACAGAATTTAACCTTAATTAAACTAATGACTGCATTGGATCCTTGTGATCAGATTCCAGCTAATGCCAGTCCCTGTCACTCTGCTGAAATTGATAGCGTGTCCCTTGGGACAGGTCTTCAGTTCAATTCAACCAGCCCAATTCCACTAACTTCCCTAGAACCAGCTGTTGCATCAGCAGTAGAGTTGCCCATTTGTGTGGCTCTATTAACTATCTGCTGTCTCTGCGTTTCCTTTTCACAATGATGACAAAATGGTACAGTGCTTTAAAATCAACCGCATCAGTCTGCAAGATTGCAATCTTATAAACCACATGCAGTAAGTTAGCCAACACATTAGATACAATTATGTATGTAATATTTGGTTGGCTGTACTATATATTAGAAAAAGAAATGTAGCATGCACCTCACTGAGTTTTTTTTTGAGGCTTATATATAGTTTGAATAATAGTTTTGACAAAAGAAAATTGGTTATAAACCAGAGGTGAGTTATAGGCCAAAAACACTTGGTAAAAGACAGCACCTTGCTTAGTTCATGGGTTTCTACTTGAGAGGTTAAAAGTCAGTTAGTCTTTAACTTCTGTTTATCTGGGTCAGACTTCATGTGCTTACATAGATTAAAATTATTTTATATGATTTTTTTAAGAACAAACTAATTCCTTTTTTAAATGCTTCCTTTATAATTGGATAATGTGACTTACTTTAATGGTGGGAAATCGAAACAAGAAGAGAAAAGAAGCTAGATGTGCTGATTTCTATGAACTTTTTGTTGATAAGGAAATGATTTGAATTAATTTATAATAAATTTTTATCAGTAAACATTATTTAAAATATTATTTTAAAAATAATAACAACTCATTCTGTGGCACTATACGGCAAATACTGTAATTCCTCTGGAAGTCACTGTACATTAATAATAACTATATATTAATAACACATTACATATGGTTACATCTAATAACATAGTTACATTAATTATAACTATAATTACAATTAATAATAAATATAATAACTACAACTAATTATAAGAAATATAATAATTGTAACTATAATTAATTATTACATTAATTATAGTTACATTAATTCAGCTGTACTCAATAGGTTTTGATAAAAGCGTAGCATTGTATGCATGGTGATTTTCCCAAACACGCTGGCACATTCATTCACTGATCTGTGTCTCAGACTCTCACAGGGTGGTATAAGAATAAATGTCTATGAAATGTCGATGGACATTCATCAGTTGTCATGATCACTATGAAGTGTTATTAAGAGACAATTATCTACGTTGTGAACTTAAAGAAGATTTGATACTCATCACTGTTTATCATACTCGTATGTTAGGACTGAAGAGGCATAATATCTCTACCATCTGTTTGTGCTACAATTCAAACTTTGAAAAAAAGATCAGTGAGAAATTTTTCAATGACCATTACAAAAAATTACATGAGTTACATTAACTTAATTTTACTTTATTTAAGGAACAGTGCAAAACATAAATACTTCGTCAACTGGCTTCCAAGGAAGAGGAAATGTAGGGCATGTAATAATATGTTACATTTAGAAATCCATAGAAACATGGCTTTTCATTACAGGCTTTGTTTTCTTACTATTGCATATATTAATTTTTTATATTCTAATTTCTGATTGCTGCTTTTTATTCTGTCTGTATTTATAGAAGAGGTCATTCAGTTGTAGTCTGTGACTGCTAACTCTTCCCTTCAAGAATAGATTATTGACCATTTTCTAGCACCTTTAGTATTATAAAATATTTTTTTGAGTTTGCTGCTGGTGAAGAAGCCATACAAAAATAATTTTAGTAGGATTGGGTAAAGCCTGTAAGTCACATGCTATTTTAGATTTTTATCTTATTAAATTCAGGAGATGAAAGTGACATAGTAATGAAAAGTCAGAAGAGGGAGAAGTGGATCAATATATTGCTAAAGTCTTATTGAAATTCTCATGCTTAGACTGTTCTGGGTGGTTTTATTTCTGCTTAACATTTGCTGAGTAAAAGTCATTGCCCTAGAGATGCAAGATTTATTGACACACAGAGATGAAAATGATTAGCTAAAAGGTTTCTGCACGAAGAGAATCAAAATCAGCTGAAACACTACAGGGTGGCTCATATACAGGAGGCAGAGCTATTTCAAATACGTTATTAATGTTCAAAGCTGAAAGCTGAGCTTGTTAGTATTATACCAGTTGTTTATTCTTTGCTTCCCTTGCAGGGACCCTAAAATTCTGAAAAAAGCTTTCATTTATATATATGGGCTATATATTCTATACACACACACTTTGCTTGTTAGAGTTCATAAAGGCATTATTATATTTTCATAGATTTACTTTCTAATTAAGTATATGTACATTTATTTGCAGATTCCAGCTTTTCAAGAATTGACTTTATGGAATGTTCCTGCAGTCCTGACAACAGGTAAAGCTCTATGACAATATATTCTTATTCATTAGGAATCATGCTCACTCATTTGCCATTTGATTTCATATCCCACAAGGTAGGCATATTGGTATACCGTAGTTAGCTTTTCAAACATCTGAAAGATGTTAGCCTGATTTGGCCTTATAGCGCATGTGAGTCTGTCAGAAGTACTGGGCAGAACTTCGGCTATTGAAGAGCAGGTTGCGTCTTAAGACTTGACTTTCTCTTGACTTTGTACAGGCAGAGTGTGGCAAAGCCTGGGAAGTTTAATTGTCAGACAGATCAAATTGAAATACAGTGTGGTTTGGTGGTCTCAGAAGTCAAATACAGAGAAAAATTAATCCTCTGACTAGATGGCATTCAAAAGAATTTACTAATTGTACTAAAGCTGCTTGCTGTTCAGCTTGTCTTGACCGAAGGACAGGGTTTTATATATCTTACTGTTTCTCCTTATTAAATATGGAATGTTCTAAGCAAAAACTACTAAATAAAAAAGATTAAATACAGCTCACAATTCAGAGAAAATGAGATGAGAGATTACTGAACACTAGGCAAACCTGGAAGTATTGAATAATTACGTATATTGTTGCAGGAAGCGTTGTATGAAATTTAATTCTAAGTTTCATGCAGGTTTTAAAGCTCTGAGCAGGTTTTATTTTCAAATAGAAATGATGAAATATAATTTTTCATTACTTTACATGATTAATGTAGCAGGCTGATCTTTCTTTGAGTACATCATAAATACCATCCACATTGGTGTGCTATATATGGAGAGTTTTATTGCTGCAGCACTTTATGAAATTATTCTTTGGGAAATTATAGATAGTCAATGAATAATTCAAAGGAAAGAATAAAACAAAATCTAATAAACTCTGCGTATGACTGAACTTTGACATTATTACAGTAATGTGTATATATAAACCTCACTGTTATTCTGGTAAAAAAGATTCAAGTAGAGCTTGATTTTTATAAGAAGAGATGTTTTCACACTTAACTTGTCTGAGAAGAAAAGTGACAATTATTAACTAATTTGCAACCTGAACACCAATCATACTTTCTTCTGTTTCCAGTGAAGTAAAGAGCAAAAGATAAAAAAGAGGAATTGTTGAGGAAATATTGGATTTTTTGCCAGGGATTCCAGTCATTAAAACTATTTATGGGGGTCTGAAAGTACTCCTGTAAATCAGAAAATGAAAAACCTTGAACAAAGGCATGTCTTCTAGGATTATAACAAAATTTCTGTGCTAGGCACAAAAGAAGGCAGAGCAGCAGACATGGCAGCAGGTACAGAGTGGCCCAGCTGGGATAAGAAAAAGGAGTAGTATCACTGCTAAAAGCAACTGTACCCTTTTCTTCCTTTGCTACTTTGAGGAAAGCAAAGGGGTGAAGCAGAGGTCAGTAAGACAGGTAGGCAATGGGAAGAATGACGTGGTTTTGACTGAGATGGGAAAAACTGGGGCAAGTAACAAGACTGAGGAGGTATCATATTTGTGTTTTCTTTTGTGTACAGCTGCAACACTCGGTTTCCTGTCTATACTAAATTACTGGGCTATGAAAAATAGTTCATAAACCCTCTAATGCGTGGTTTAGGCTGGTATGATAAGAGTCCCTGTCACTAACATCTTGAATAACTCCTTACAGGAGGGTTCGGTAACTAGAAGGGGCACAGAAGTGTATACCCAAAAGCTTACGAGTGTCTTTCACACTTTTTTACAATCTCACAGTCATAAAAGAAAAAGGAGCAGGGCAAGAGAGGGGCATTTCTTCCTCCAGAGGGTTAAAGCCTAGTTAGCACCAGACTCCTGCTCTGAACTGCCCTCAGGATTTTGTGCTGTCTTCCTCCTAGCTGCACACGTGTCCTGTAGACACTGATAGGCACACTGACCTTCTAATTTAGTAAGGTGATATGAATGCCTATAGTATCTTCATGTTATACAAACTATGACTTTGGAGCCAGTTTTAGGGGAAAAGCCCCATCATTTCAATGGTCCTTGAGCCTGGGAAAAGAACAGAGTCAAAATCAAGCCCACCCTGTATTTCAAACAGCTACAGCAGTTTCAGACTCTCCATGTTAAAAAATAAAGTCCTATGGCTCCTCTTCCAGCAATTTCCTACAAATATATCTGATTTTTCTGTTTTATTTGGTATATAACATGGCACCACTTCTTCAGTGGCTGTAAATCAAAGTAACGCCATTGATTTTAGTAGGAGTATATGAATTTACTCCAACTAGTCGTCTCATGATTAACCTCAGTGTTCTGAGAGAGATTTACATTAGCTGGAGGTCTAATCCACTGATTTCAGTAGAGCTGTCCAACTTACTCCAGGTGGAGAGCTGCTAGCTCCTACTACTAACTACTTCTTTCAAATTAAAAAAAAAAAAAATTGATCATGGGTCACAGAAGAAAAAAAAATTATGAGCTTGATGTGTTGATGACTGTCATGGAGTTTCCTTAAGATGAACCAAACTTTAGGTTTAGAACTAAGCCTTGCCTTTTCCTTACTGTAGATCCCCAGCTCTTAAGTTTGTCCCTAACTTGAAGTAAATGAACAATCTGACTGAAGCCGAGTTAGACATGTGCTATAGTACTGTGATGCTGGTAAAGTCCCTCCACTAAAGGCAGTTGGCACAATACTCTAAAAATAGTATAAATAAGAGTAGGATCAAGCCTTTTTCTGTTTGTGTTTCCTTTTATTAGAAAAGGGGAAAAAAAAAAGGGAATGGTGAAAAATCAGGTAAGTAGTATTCTCATTTGTCTGGAAAAGTTATGAGTGCTTTTCTGGAATTGTCTCCTGGTTTGTTATGAAACTCTACAATTTTTATTTTTAGTTTATTTTCATGACTAATCACAGTTTCACAAATATGGAAATTTGTAAGTATGTGGGAATTGTTGTGCGCTAATTTTTTGTTATTTCCCCTGTTCAGTTTGAGGATCTGCATGTTGATGTATTTCTTTTGAATTAATGTGTATTTCAGTAAGCTGAGGGAATTGTTATGATTATAATGAAAGGGCCTGGTATATATGTAAATGAAATGCAGTGAAGTAGGAGAGAGGAACTAATTTGCTGTTGGAATTTGAGGATAAGTTATCTTGGCCAAAGCTTCTAGGTAAATATTATTCCATCTATCAGACCTGCTTCCTCCCTGTCCTAATGAATTTTTGAATTGTAAATTTGTGTAAGGGAAATTGATTTAGAACACCAACATTAGTTTAATCACAGTCTCCTTATTTGTTACAGGACTATTTTCAGTTACAAGAAGTGTAACATGAGTCCACCTTATTTTTAAGGAATCTAGGGAAACAATTGTTGTCCTTGTTTTCAATGAGTGATGGCTGAATGTTTTAAGACTCCTCTCTGCAACAAAATTTGGGTTATTGTCTAGTCTAGACCTTCCTTTGTCCATAGAGAAATATATAGTCCTTCTTAAAGAGTTTTCAACGGTTCTTCCATTGTGTCGGAATAAGTAGCAAGAAACAGTGAACAGAAAGTATTCATGAGGCAATGCTGCATTTGGATTTGCATCAATTTAAAAGAGGGAAACTACATGCAACCATATAAAATTGATACCAGGTTTGAGTAAGACTGATAGTCTTCATAGAGACCAGCTGTATGTATTAAAACAGTATTAAATATATTTTTAATGAAAAAATGATGTATACATGGATCACAGTCCTGAATATTTGAGAATACTGTATATAATCAATCTGTTTTTTTCCTATTTTTTCCTAATTCATAGGAGAGAAACTGAGGCAGAGAAATTACAGGAGTTAGTTTGTGGTGTACCTGCTTATCAGGAAACTGTGAATTCAAGTGTCTTTTGCTAAGTCATCTAGTGTGCCATTTCTCAGAGTAAAAGTAATTTGAATACTAAGAAAAAGACTTAAATATTTATTAGGCATCTCTCTTAAAATGTTTACATGGGCTTTTGAAATGTTGTTGGTTTATGAGAGGTGTCTGATTACTGTTAACTCTAGTAAGCTATGATCAGCTGAAGATCCAGGTTCTAAAGTACAACTATTTTTTATTTCACTTTATTTTGCTTGCAAGGATTTTACTTTGATAAACTGCTTAGAAACATAGTGTTAGGAGACTTGGTTCTTTAGTTATAATGTAGGGAAGGTGCATCTTTTTTGTTTGAAGAAAACTTGTTTTTATGTGAATTCCTCTGATACTTGCAGTGTATACAACACACAATGGGATCAGTTATCAAAAAGGTGACTTTTTAATGCAAGTTAAAGCTGAAATGATGAATTCCACATCTGTTAAATAGACTTAATTTCTGGTGACATTATAAACTGAAAAGGGCAACAAGCTCCTTTTTCATCACACGCAGATCTCTCCAAAACAGATTACAATTTAGAATGTGTTCGGAACTGACAGTAAAACATCCTTTAGTCACTGCTGAATGATCTGAAGAATGCAAGTTACCCTGTTAGGGGAATACTTGCCTTTTTTTAGCATACATTTTGCCTGTGTATCTTGAAAGATCTTGCTGGATCCAGTTTTACAAAAATGGGGTCTTGGAGTATATAATTGGTATTAGTAACTTTTTGTGGTAACATGAACTATATATAACCTGACAAAAGTTAGTCACATGTTCCAATATGTTAATTGACTGCATGGTTGAAGGATATGAACATGAAAAACATCTATTAATCATAATTTAGCGTTGAAGGACATAGTCAAATTCTGAATCCCTTATCTCATGGTGGGCTATGGAATTATTTCTGGTGTAAAATTTGAAGGAAGTATTGACAAGTCATAGTTGACTCCATTACTTTTCATACATCTATGTCCAAGGTATAAGAAAGAATTTGCAGAATCAAGTTTGTAACACCGCCTTTTTTTAAGGATGCTGTACAACGAAATACCTGCAGGTTTGACACGTTCTGTAATAATTACTTTGAAACAGGACTTCTTAGTGCTTTATGATTTCTTTTCATGGAAGACTGTTCCATTTGTTTTGCAGATACCTTTTTTAGTGCATTTTCCTCCCAAACCCTTTTCTCTCTTGAAGGAAGTGATCCTAGGTTTACTATTTCTACTTTTCTGATAAGTCTGTTATAGAATACATCTAATATTTTTCCTTTCTTTTTATTGCTTACAAAAGATGAGCTATATCCCACCTTTGCAGCTAAAATGAATTTGGAAGATAGTTTTATAGCTGATTATTATTATATGAATTTCTAAAATATAATCCACATGCTACTGGTTAAAATACTTTGTCATGGATAGACTTCCAGGTCTTTGGTTTAGTGATATTTTCAAAGAGATTACAATTGGTCAAAAGCTTTCTAGTAAGAAATACAGTTATGGAACAGGCTTAGGCCATTTGTTTATCTTGTGGTTTATATAATCTCCACCAACTCTGTTCTACATTTTCAGAGAAGTTTTTTCTCTTCCAAAAAGAAACTGCTTGTTTTACAGAGGAGCCAGCTAGCCAGCTCTAGACTCTGAAGCACTGGAAGTTAACAAGGTAGCATCTGTGGAACAACCTCACATCCTCTTCAGTGCATTCATCTCAACTGTTCGTGTTTCCGTGAACTTGGGGAAACACAGGTCAGGAAAACATGGTCATAAAGGCACCACACAATTACCTTTCTGGAACAGCAGAGCTGAGAAGCATAATAAGAATTTTCAGAATAAATGTGCTTTTTAATACATTTCTGTTAAATAAAATATGCTGCAAAGTCAGGGCTAAGAAAAGGATGGAAAGAAGAGCTCTACTTATAGTAGCTTATTTTCCAGCATTGTTATTTTGTAGTTCTCCCACTTCATCTCAACAGTTTTCTTCTGAGTTATGACATAACTCCACATCCTCACAATTCCTTTCATAAATACCATCAGTGATTACCATTCAGTAAAGTGCGATTTGTTCTTGACATATGTAGCTAAGGGCTCAATCTGGCATTGTCTGATATAAAAATGATTTCAAGCTGCTTTGGAGATTGCAACAAACACATCCCAACACATTGAAAACAAAGATTCAATTCTAGTATCAGGTAGAGAAATGTGCTGAGATCTTTGTGCCTTTTGAGAGTGGGAATGTCATCAGTGGGGAAATCTGAGGGGTCAAATCATCAGCCTGGTATTACTCTGATCATAGATTTTCCTTAGGAAATTATTTCTTCCTTTTATTTTTTTCTCCTGAGGATATTAGTTCTGCCTTTCACCTTACACTTGTGCCCTGTAGATTTTAATTAAAACCCCTTTGCCAGAATGGAAGGGAAATTATAAGTATGAAATTTTAATGAAATGCTTATTTTTATGAAATATTTATCCTTTTTCATTCTAGTCTACATTTTTCTTTGTCATTTTGGGACAGCAGGTGCTTAAAGGGCTTTTGTTTTGTATTTTCAGTGGAAGTTTGATGTTATTTGATGTAAATAAAAGCAAAGGGTATAGCTGGGTGACACCAAAGGTAGTCACCCAGAGGACAGTTTCTCTGAGAAGTGCTGTCACACTCGTTTCCCATGCAGCCAATCATTTAATAAGCAAGATCATGTCACTCCTACTTAATAAAATGAGTTTTACATTGGAGAAGCAACAAAGAATCTTGCAGTATTTGACATTTACTTTTAGGACAGAGAGAAGAGTAATGCAGTTGCCTAACATTTGTGTTGTTATCACCTGGTGTCCAAGAATCAAACATTATAGCAACAGGTTTTTGCTCACTCCTAATAATTGTGTTTTCAGCAGTGCATTAGCAGAAGCTAATGTCCTTCTGTTCAGGTATACTTTTTAGAGTGTGCAGAGTTTATTTGTGAGGTCTCTCTTTTCTGTTTTCTGAGCAGGCTGACAAAATTTCAGGCAGTTACGACTTTACAGCCCATTTTAAGTATCCACTTAATCATAAGTCTAGGAGGAGCAAGAAGGGTTTTTATGTAGAATGCAATGAGGGAAATGATTAAAGAGTCTCTCTCAGGCCAGCTGATGGGAAGACTGAGGTCTTGTAGCCAGCCCCACATCTTGAGTTCCGTCCTCAGGGTTTCTAAGTAGAAGTACCTTTACACTGTTTGTCCTGTATTTTGCCATTAAAAAATCATTAGTGTTAAAATTGACCAAGGCAGAGAATTTCTCTCCACATTCTACTGGATTACAAGTTGTATGTTTTGAGTTGGTGTAATCAGTGGAGATGCACTTGTAGTCTTGCCATACATGGGGACTACAGGATGTATTTGTAGTAACAGATTCTCAGAGCTGCTGACATAAAATGGCACTGTTTCCAAAATATGTTTTTTATAAGCAGCCTTACAAGTTACAGTGTGTGGCTCGCTCTCTGCTTCATACAGGTCTAGCTGCTCGGTTTTCAAAGCACTAAGTCTGATTCTGTCATATATCTTTTTGCTTTGCTGCTTCTTAGACCCTGTCATGCCTTCTATCATCTAAGAAGACACAGTCTCTCTTGCAGTTGTTCTCAATAACGCCCAACAATAGCAGAAGGGATGGATGAGTAAAGAGAGACAGAAAATTAATTTTCTGTGGAATTATTTTATGTTCAGTAAGAAAGAACACTATGGAACATTTAGGCAGAGTGACTTCAAAATGAAAAATCACAGCACTTGTCTTTTAACCAAAAAAGGGCTTGCTACTCTGATCAGGAATAAATGAATGGGAGAGATGCTTCTGTGAGACCTAAGCAAAGGTGAGGCATGTATTGCCTACGACAATTTCTCCTCTGAGAGCACCAGATTTTCTCCGATTCAGTAGAAACTGTAAAGGTCTGGGTTCGTATTCAGTCCTCACTTTGGCAAGTACTCATCCAAGCTAATGCAAGAACTAAAGTCTTCAGGCATGAGATTACTCTCAAATTCTCATAAAATGCACTGCTTTTTTTTCTCATCATATCATATCAAGACAGTGCAAACATCAATGCCATTTAATGAACTGTGATGCCAGCTCATTGGTTCCAGGCAATAACTTTTTACTTAGCTCTACTATGCAAAGATTAATATTAGCATGATCACTTCATCTGATTATTATTTTTTAAGCTGTCCCAATTTTATGGACGTTGTGTGAATAAATTGTATTTGTTCTTCTTTTTCCCCTTGCAAGCACAGTTCCCTAATATCAAATCTTCCAACATCCTGCATCCTTTTTATCAGGGTGTGCTGTTGCTGAGCAACACCAGATTTGCTCTTTAAAATTATCCAGGTTCCTTTAGCCAGCTTTGTGAGTTGGTGCAGCAGGGAAGCAGTAATGTCTCAATGTTTTAAAAATATATGTATTTTTGTTTAACCTGTTTATTAATATATCGTATATCTGGGCCATCATACATGAGTATGTGGCTATACATTTAAAAAAAATACAGTTTCACATAATTTTTTTATTCTATATAGATTTTTGTAATTATATAACAGTACTTGTATGACATACATTAACTCCTTTTATGTAGGTGCAAGAAGAGAGAAAATGAAAACATACATATTTAGGAAAGTTCTTGTTAGAAAGATTTTTAATGGATTTTTTTTTTTTCCTAAAGCATAAATATTTCTGCTTTCTGAATGGTGTATGACTGTGGATTCTTTGTCGTTGGAGCTTTAAGATGATTCACCCTCCTCCTTAACCCTGCTAACCCTCAACTGTCTAGATATCATAAAAGTTGGCAAAATGTTTTTTTTGACCTTATAACTGAGTGCTGTAGCAATTATTTTCCTGTAGATTAAGCACTATTAACTATTTCAACATGGGCTGTAATTTTAAACCTTGACCATAGGACCATGTAAATCCCAAATTCTTCAGCGTCAATTTTTAATTACAATAGCAAAAACTTCCACTTGTAATATTTACTTTACTGAACTGATCCTGTGAATAATATGGCCATAATCTAGCAAGGTGATAAAATGTGTGTACATATGGTCAATGGGACTCCACTGATTCTTTAATTCAGCAAAGGTATATCTGAACTTTGAGGCTCTGAGATCACAATGTGGAGGTATCCTTAAGTTCCCTGGATTTGAACATTTGTATAGAATGAAGCAGAGTCAAAAAAAAGAAACTTTTCTTAACTGGACCTAAGGTTTTATAGGATTCGGCATTGCAGTCTTGAAGTTACACCACTGTGGCACAGAGAAAGTTAAAGGAAAAGTTTTTATTGACTGTAATGGGAGCAGGACCAAAGTAATTTTAATGGTAATATTTGCTAATTTTGATAGAAGAAATGATTGCTGTCAATTTTAAAATTATTTTTAGCAAATATGGAATCATGGATTATCCTTTGTTACTGAATCCTTTGCTGTGATTCTGTTGAAAGCAGAATCTGTTTATTTTTATGGGAGCAAACAAGGGTTCTTTCTGGCCGTTAGAAGGATTTTTCTATTGTTCACCGTTGTTTGCAGTAGATGAGGTTTTTTTGATGATGGGTTAAATCCAGTTGACCACTTGCATTTTCTTGCTTATTTAGTTGGTAAAGAGGTAAAGTGTTGCAACCAAAGTCAGTGGTTTCTGTGCTGTTTTTCTTTCTAGGGACATCACGATAATAAGGTATCTGTTATAAAGTCATTAGAATGGAATAACATTGTCAGTATATTTTCTTACAGATCAGCTTTGTGTCACTTGCTTGGGTCATGTGGTTAGTAATGTCTTGTTTTGTTGGGAAAGTAGCTAGGAATCCTCACACTGAAGAAAATGGAAAGTTAAGTCTTGCTTACATGGTGGAAGCTCAGGTTCCTAAGGACCCTAGTGAACATTACAAACCTCAGCTACAGCGGAGGGCTGCGAGTGCTGTCCTGCTCCTGTTGCATGACGGAATACATGGGAATGCTTTAAGAGAGATGAGCATTGAGCAGTCTGCCATGTTTGCACATTGCTAGAGAGCTGTTTACCAGGACCTTTGTTTGTTTTTGAAGCATATTCTTCCATGTGTTCAGTGGAAAGTAGCATTAGCATGAGTTCAAACTGTTAGTACAAGGAATTGAGAGAAGAAACCAGTGGCAATAAACTTGGAAATGGAGATGCACTTTCTGGCACAGAAAGGAAGAGACTGGGCTGCAGCTTCATACTTGCTTTCAGTTGATTTTCAGCTTACTGTTACTAAGCAGAACAGTATTTTCAGCCCCTGCACTTCACCCTCAGCTGCATATGACAACTGTTCTCCAGTGTTAGTGCTTGTAGAGCTATGCAATGAGTTGGATCAGGGAGCTAATTTGACTAAAAATGAACATTTGGGGTTTTTTTGCAAGGTTAGTTTGCAGCTGCATTTGTTCCCTAATCAGACTCACTGTGCAACCTTGGGAGAGCTAAAGCCAGCTTTAGTGAGGCAATGAGAAGGAGTAGTTTCATAGAGAGGGGAATTTAGAAGTACCCCATTTCACTGGCAGACTGGATTTATGCTGGATTAAATCAGCTGTGTAACCATGGCCACAGATCTCATAGGATAGCTAAAGGGTTTTACAGTTGCACTCTGTGCTTTTCTGCAAAGCTTGTAAATACCTGCTTTGCAAAGAAATAGTGCTGCAAGAGCCTCACATGTGAACTTCTGGAGGTTTATGGGACTTCTTCATTGTTTGTATGATAAAAGAAAAGGGAGTTCTGGGGAGATATCTTTGCATAAACCAACAGTATAGCCATTGGCTGAATGTGTAAGTGGAAGAATCTTGCTTATTCATCATGACAGCTTCCTTCATATTGACTCTCTTCTTTTGTGTTCAAGTCAATATAATGATTAGAGATCAGTTTTAAATTAAAAGGAGAGAATATTCAACCCCTGGAAGATGAAAAGAAGGAAGTGCTTGAATGCACCTGCAGAATGCAGAAAACTAGAAGGAATGCTTTGGCAGTCATTGCAGAAGAGGCAAGGAAGAACAGCACAGCAAATAATGATCAAAAAATGTTGATTACCGCATTTTTAAAGCTGTGAGAGCTCCTTGAAAATGTTGACCCAAGCACTGATTACACCTAAGAGAAACAAAAGGTAATTACTTAGGAGCTAATAAATCCAAGAAGGAAGACAAAAGTAGTATCAGGGGAAAGTGTTAAAATGATGTGCAAAGGATGAAAGGATCTTGTAAGTCCAGATGTTCCTCTATGACTTTATGGAAAATGAGCCTGCTTTTGAGTAGCACTTTGAAAGCTCTCCAAGGAGAAAAAAATGCATTTTTAAATTCTGTAATTCTAATATAGCTGGGAGAAGTCTTTTTATTAATCAGGTCTCAGAAGGATGTCCTTAAATACATCTTTGTATTTCTCTTTAAGAATCTCATTTCCAGCAATGTTTGTAAAAAAAAATTGGCTGCAGTTAGGTTGTTGGTGTACTTACACGTCAGTTTATGTCACCAACAGGTAGTATCTGTATGTGGTTGCTTCACTGTGGTCTGCTTGTGGTTATTTGTATTCACCTGTCTCCTACCTCTTTGCATGGATGGTAAGCTGTCTCAGGACAGAGATGTTTTTTCGGATTGTGTTGCTACATGTCATGTGGCTGGGTCCTAGCCCTTGGCTAAGAATCCTACTTAGTGTCACAACAAGGATGATGCCATTCAAATACCACTAAACTTTGCCATGCTTCAGAGCCTTCTGACCTCTAATCTGTGCCCGTTATGGTGAATTTCTGCTGCCATTTCTGGGCTAAGTTTGGCTGCTTTGGACTTCTAACCCTCACTGACCCAATTTATCAAATGGAGTGGCAGTAATTCCACTAAGTTGAACAGCTAGTTGGAGAAGTAGATTAAAAAGTGAACCATAAAGACTCAAAAGCATTGAAGGAAGTGAAAATAACTCAATGTTTATTACTGAAAAAAATTATAAGTTTTTTTAAGTCAATCTTTTTGTAAGCTATTAAACATAAGCAAATGCAACGTGCTTTGCTGAATCATGGCAGTGTGAAAGAAAAAAAAAGAAAAGAAAGCATAAATCCATACAGTGGACCTGAAAAGTGACATTGGTCATCTTCTTCAGGGCAAAAGACGGAGTTAAATATACTCTGTAGGTTCTAAAAAAGTGTTTATAAGCCAACTTGTATTTATTCTCCCTCTTACTAGAGCGCTGAAGGTACTTGCATATGGCCAAAATCTCAGTCAGTACCTTTGAAAAGCTGAGTTTTCTTGGTGTCATCTGTTTACATTTTTACATTATCATCATACAAAGTCCTGAGGAAAGACCATGACAATAACAATTTAGTAACTGGAAGAGTTAACTGAGAATGGAGGAAAAGTTTTTTTTATAAATGAGACTGTTGTTCTTTACTCAGTTGTTAAAGGAATTTAAAATTTCTGTCATACTGATGCACAACCTTGAGTGGGTTAGAAGAGCAGATCACTAGATTTGTCTAGTGTACTTCAACTCTTATGAAATCAAATTGCATCCACTCAGCTAAGTGAACTTATGCTTAACTTAAACCCTATCGCAAAGCATTCAAGAAAACATTTTTTTTACCAATTACATGAAAATGAAGCTAATAAAAGTCTTGAGCAATGAAAGATTTTTTAATGAGATGCTTGATAGTTCAGAATCTTTAATTTCAGTTTTTGAAAGTCACAAATAGCTATGAATGCTGCACATCATTATCTAAAACAAACACTTCATGATTTCCCTGAGCACATCCTGGAAATAATGATCAGTTGCTGCCTACAGAAGATAACAAACAACAAATATTGTACTGTAGAAAGAGTGAAGTTTTGCACTGAAGTGCTTACCCTATGCCTCTTTTAATTTGCACATTATTCAGACGGTATCTAAAGAGTATTTATTTATACACCAAAAGTTAAACTCATTAAAAAGCATGACCACACAGACAACTCAAGATGTATATTTATTTTCCAAAATCTCATTAATCTCAGGTACTTCTTCTACATTTCCTTTCATAATAATGCAGCACATACAGAGTTTCTTTCTGCCAACACTGAACAAGGAATTTTTTAAAATAAGGTGTACAATTCTTATAGAAAAAAAACATTAAGACAAACATATTCTGCCTCCCCTTCTGCTTTTGCTTTAGCAATCTGCCAAAGACTCTCTTCAATGCCTTGCCTGGTCCCCTTCTTCAGATGTAAGTACAACTTAAACATGTTGTAAAAGTATACATTATTAGTAGTTGGAAGGGAGCATGAGAAACAATAACAAAAGCTTCAAAGTATAAAGCTTCTCCTTGTATTAATTTCATCTTAATGTGGAGTGCTTTGGGGATTTCTAGAATTCCAAATGGCACTAGATCACAGAAAGGCAGATTGAAATTTGTCAGTCATGTTACTACCTCAGCAACATCACCATTTCATTGCCCTTTAGATTTACAGAGATTAAAGTATCTCTGTAAGTTCTATAGCAAGTTTGCCAACCTCTTTATAGCTCAGTCTCCATTACAGGGGGAGAGTAGTGGATTATGTAGTGGGATTTATGCTTCTTTATTTTCATTGTTGTAATAAAATATACATATTCTTTATTAAGTATGTGAGGATGTATTCAGCAGTAGGGCTTGAAGACTAATGAAAATGTTAACTTTATACTAGAACTGCCATTTCTATACGCCAAGAACACTTAATTAGGACCATTATGGCAGTTCCTGCTTCTCTTCTCAAGGAAAGTACCACTAGCCAACATCACTTCTGAAAAGTTACGGAAAAAGCTGTGTCATTATGTAACATGAATGCCCTTTATCGTGTCCAGCCCAGCATGTGTGCAGATGTAATGAAAGTGTACTTCAGCCAGTGAATTATACAGAATATGATGAGGCATCAGAATATTAACAGAGGAGAGGGCTGTTACATGCACAGGAGATGGCTCTTCCTCCTTGAGATTTTACTCCCTACTAGAATGAGGTTGACTTAGTTTTACAAAGGTCATCAGCCTGTAATAAGGACTGTGCAGGGCTCATGACCTTTGCTTTAAAACAATTGAGTTTCTTTCTAGCGATGAACTATTCACTGCTGAGAAACAGTCTTAAGCATGATGATAAAATATTGCAAATGCCTAGCTAGGGATGTACATCTCTAAAGGTGGTATTTTTTACAACTGAAATATGTTATGCTAAAATACTCCCAGTTGGCCTAATTAAAACCAAGAGGCAACTGAATGCCATATTTGCCATCTTCATGTTCTTGTGCTCTTAACCTATATGATGTGCATTTATGCTTCAGTAAAGTTCATTAAGGACCACATAACTTAAAGATAAATTGCAGAAATGGTAATAATTGGATTATAAACCCATGACAGTATTTTACAGTCATTATAATGAATTTCAGAAAACTCAGTAACTTTGGGTTTGATCCAAAGAGTATCATAAAGCATTAAATGATTCTTTATACTAACAAACACTGAATTTTCCTTCATGTTGTTGTACTTGTGAGGTCTCCATACAAACCACTGTAACTGCTGAATCTTTTTCTCAAGGCATTCGAGTGAACTAAAGAGAGTTACTGATCACACATCTTCATCTGTGTGTTTTTGCTAATCTGCTTGCTCTCTGTTCATAAGAGATGTCAATTCAGCAATGTGAAAGTTACCATCTCCTCTGGTGTGTTTCCACTTCCTATGACCTCACAGAAACAACATTTAGATTTAGTTCTGTGACATTGCAGGAGCAGCATGGTGACACCATGTAAAAGGAAGCAGAGATCGCTGTTTGCAGTGCGATGTCATTTGATCTCAAGTGGAGAAAAAGGATGTTCATTCAACATTTCTCAGTAACCGATATGTTTTGAAGTGAGATGCAGTGGAACTGAGCACAACAGCAGCAATTTTTAGAGAGACTGAAGTGGCCAGAGGAGGCCACAGGACACCATATGACAGTACCATCATCCTAAACAGATCAAACTCTACTCTTTCCTCCAGGAGGAATGACTTACAGGAAATTCCATATTGAGACCTTTCCAGAAGGGAAATATCCTTGTCCCTCTGTCTTCAGTGCAGATCACTGTAATCATTGCTCTCCTGTTTGGTTTGAAATTGTCTTTCGCGTGTCCAGTTGCATATTGGCTCTTACTGGATGGGGACTCAAAACTTAAAGTCACAATCTTAATTTTTGTTATATCCCCTGTACTTGCTTAAGGCATTGCTATCAGATTCAGATCTCTTGCTGAAAGTATGGCAAGGTCTGTCTTTCAAAGCTGCAAAACTCTCATCAGCTCACCGATTTCCTTCTTAATTACTGCCTCTTAGTTCTCAAACAGCGAGTTCATGCAAGCCTGCTTTCCTGTTTCAGGGGGATCACGTTATGGGATCATGCAGTCCTTGGGAAAAAGATTATTTCATTGAAGAGAATTGATAATTATTCAAGAATTAAAACTCAATGTTAAAAAAAGAAGCATTTTAAAGACAATATTTCTTTGGATAAGTAGTTTTCTTAATTATAAGACCATCTACTCAATACCTTACTGGACCCTTAAGAACAGATAATTGTCATATTCTAATAGATATTCTTTATTTTTCTTGATTATTTTTCAATTTTCTACAAGACTCGTATATCAACAAGATTTTTTTAACATCAATTTAAATAATGGCTTGTATCAGTTCTGTTTATTAGGCTTTAAAATGCTACCCATTTGTGTACCACATATTTGTAAAATTAAATGTAGCTAATGGTTATGTCATAAGCAGGACAGTGACCTCTAATGGTAAATAAGCAACTCGCATCATGAACTGCCAAGACTTTTCTTACTAGAATTGTAATGAAACTGCATTTCCTGTACCTTTCTTCAGGGACCACAGTAGGCACAAGCAGAGCAGTAGACACCTAAGGCAGCAAGACAATTAGGGGCAGCAAAAACCAGCCCCGACCCACTGCCACAGCGCTGACAATCTGGCTCTTCCTGCTGCCTAAGGAGAAGCCAGTGTATACAAGAGGGTCATTTCAGGGGTGAGTGCAGGAAATCCCTTTGAAAAATCTGTCACCCCATGCTATATCACCTCATCCCTTTGAACAGTTCCAGAAGCAGCTGAATTTTGCTCCGTTTGCAGATCTCTGGCCAGTTTTTCCCCCCCCGTCTTCCCCTTCCTGGGAAAGGTGTGACCTGATCACTCTCCCTTCAGCTGCCAGTATTTCTGGCTTGTATTGCTGTGCTGAGAAGCCCTGGGCCAGTTTTGCCTTTACCAAAGAGGCACTGCAAGTGTTTTACAGGAGCAGGCACTGCAAGTGTTTTACTGTCTAGAGTACAGCTGGGAAATGTGAGACAGACATTGATCTGCTGGATGCCAGAACAAGCCAAGTTGGGAAATAGAGCCCTGATAGCCTCTTTTTTTTTTTTTTCCCCTTGTTGAACATGGCAAAACTTTCACCCTTCTCTAAGCAAAAATCTTTACCACAAATCCAACTCTGAATCTAATGTATAGAAATGATAGTTCAGTGACAATTTTGAACTTTCTAGATAATATTTCCCTTTAGTCTTCATAATACTAGATAATATTACAAATTTATCTATTGCTATTTGTATTGGGATAATGCTGCTATGGTAGATCATGTACAGATGCACTGCATATGGTTCTTTCTGCACCAGTTGCAACCTGGTGCAGACAGTATTCAGCACTGCCAACACTAACATGGTGTCTGTTTTGCACTTGCGGGTTATAATCATCAGGTCAAGATGAGAAACATTTGTTAAGGTGGAATCAGATCAAAATAAACCTGCACATTACTTGCCCAGTGTAATCCTTAGCTATCACAGAATCATTAAGGTTGGAAAAGACCTTCAAGGTCAAGTCCGACCATTAACCCAACACCACCATGCCCCCTAAACCATGTCCCGAAGCACCACATCCACATGTTTTTTAAACACTTCCAGAAATGGTGATTCCACCACCTCCCTGGCAGCCTGTTCCAATGCTTGACCACTCTCTCGGTGAAGAAATTTTTCCTAATATCTAATCTAAACCTCCCCTGGTGCAACTTGAGGCCATTTCCTCGCATCCTATCGCTTGTTACTTGGGAGAAGAGACCACCACCCACCTCACCCCAGCCCCCTTTCAGGTAGTTGTAGAGAGTGATAGAGAGTCTCCCCTCGGCCTCCTCTTCTCCAGTCCAAACAACATTTCCAGAATATTTCTGGGCAACAGAGTTTGAATTTTGCACTTTTAGCTGTGAAGGAAACTGGAAACGGTTTGGCCAGTAAATTTCCCAGAACACCCTGAACAGGACTGCTCTGCTTTTCAACTTCTTTGGTGAAACTTACACTGTCTGTCAGGAATTTCTTCTTTTATTTTTTGCTGCAATTCACACCTTGATTATTCTTACATCTGGTAGAGATTTTATTTTGCCACTTGGTGTATTACACAGATATAGGCTGCAGATTTTGAAGGCTCCTGGGAGCTCAGCGGGGGGGGTTTCCACGCTTATTTCCAATATTACTAGTTTTGCGTGTTCAAGGGTTTGGTTTTTTATTTTCATAGTATTAACATCTGGTTCACTTTTATTTACTATGAGGAAGGCAGTTGTGACAAGAATGTCAGTGTTGACACCTTCTGATTTCATCAGTGAGATTTTCTATGTCAATCAAAAAATCTCAAATCTGTCCCTGAACAGTTGATTCTGTGCTGAAGTCAAAAGGGTTTTATTACTCCAAATTCTTTTGCAATACTTGATATTGAAGATTTCTAGCATTCTGGATCAAAATCTTATGAAAAAGTCTGTGATTTGAGCCTTAATTTCTTAATCTCAAAGAACAGACTGTTTCCTGTACACATCACTGTGTAGATAAGCCATTGTGAACAAGTCAAATGCTTGCAGTAATATTTAAGGCTGATATTTTAAATATAAATAAGGAATCTAGATGCATTAGGAACTGATAATCAGTAGACTGGAAAATCTTCATCAAAATAGCTAAATTTCTATAGTGTTTTTTTTTCTGCAGTAAAAATAACAACGTTATAGGTTGATGGCGACCTACCAAAAAGAAGAGACTAAATTGTGTGAAATAATCTATGGCATTCCAGATTAGAATTATTCTATTTAGCTTGATTAAAAAGGAATGGACAAGTGTGATGTGAGATTCTGAAGGATTGGACTGGAGTGTGGTTAAGTTCATATTTAAGCAGTCTAACTGTTCCAGTTTGGATGAGTCTGGATGCATAGCCAGCCTCTCCTAAATGTCCTGACCCTGGAGCTTAATTATCTTCTTGCTGCTGATTTTGGATTGGTATTGTTTGATTTCTTTCAAAGCATTCTGAATCTTACCCCTTTTTCTCCTGACATTTTCTGTCTGAGATTAAGAATACTAAGACACTGCCACTCTAAAATAATTTCTTATATATTCAACCTGTTAAATGTGATTTTTCTCTCTGTTTTTCTCATTATTTATGTTTTGTGTTCATATGTTTTCATGGTGCCTCCACTGCCACAGGCTTTATAATTGTTTGAATTATACATCATTATACACATACCTTCAGGGTGTTCATAGATGTAAAACTTACTGGTGCCATAATGTTCTGCAAAGGGCTGGTGATTTAAACTTTCTTCACTTGGAGTCTTTCATACAGAGTAACAGTTTTTACATTCAAAAATAATCTGAAAGTAATTATTTTAAGTTATTTTGCATGTTTAATAAAGCTATTTAAAATTTTCTGTGATAAGAACATAGCATAAAACAAAATTAGCTAATAAAATAAACCTTATATTACTGGAAAGGGTAAAGGAAATGAACCATATACAAATAAATTTTTGGTGGATGGTGTTTTTGGAAGCAATGTTTGTTTAAGAATTAGTTGATAACAGTTTTAAACTGATGTATTCTGCAGAACTGTAGCTGACTTAGCAGCCAGAGGTGAAGGTAGCAGTGTTTATGACTTCCTAAATGTATTTCTTGGTGAAGCCAGAAGGTAAAATATTTTAAGATTCGTATGGTGGCAGACAATAGATTTTAAGTGTGCCAGTGTTGGACACTGGAACAAAAGGGATGGATAAAACCACATTTTTAAACTGTTTCAGTAGAGTTCAAAGCAATTGCTGAATTACCTGTGGATAGAGACAATGAAAAATGTGTTTTATTATTCTTTCCTGGTAGCTAGAGTATTTCTTTTTGTCAAAATTGCAGTCAGACTAGATCCCACTTCAGGCTAACATTATGAACTGAGATTTACGTTAAGGAAGCAGAAGCAGTGCTATATGGGCCTTCCTTGTCCTTGGTATAAGCATATTAAACTAGAGTGATTATCTCTGAGTTTTCTAATCTACATTAACTGGATCATTTTGGGATAGAATTGAAGTTATTGGATATAATAATTAAGTCTCGCAAATATATTTTTTCCTGAAAACTACTGAAAGACTTAATTTAACAAATAAACACTTTGTGACAGTTTCCCCCCAATCCTGTAAAAAAAATTGCAAAACATTAGGTTGTGAGACAATTAAGTGGAGTTTCAACTTTAACTTGAGCAATTACATTGAGTGCTATTGTACAGTCAGTAAAAGAAGATAGAAATATTTACTATTGCTCAGCTGTTGTAATGCAGTTTCTTATAATTTTCTTCTCTTTTTTGCCTGCAGGTTTCCATCTTTTTATATAGTATATGTATGTATTAGATAGAAATAAAATGTAATGGAATATAGGAATATTGGAAAGTAATACATGTATTTCTATGGTGTTGCTTCTGTCAGTTCATATTTAATACTTCATGCTTTCTCGTCTAAATACAGGGTGGACTTTAAAAGTACTTGCTGGAATGGGCTATTTATACCTTGCCTTGAAAATCCTGTGATGCTTAGTGATACAGAGAATAATACTCAGTTTAATTTAAAAAAATCTAGTTTTGGTTCATAGGGTTTTTTAGATGTGACGTGCACAAATATGTATTCCAGATTTGTGTTTTCACATCTCTGCAAATTAGAAATGATTATGTTTTATCAAGCCATATACAGCTAATAATACAGTAATAACATATTTAATCTATGTTATGAAATGGCAATCAATGAACAATCTGAAGCTAATAACTGTGTAGTGTATTTGGAACTTCATAATGATTTGGGGGTTTGCAAAGTACTCATGGGCTTCTTCTCAATTACTTCTGGGGACACCGATGTGTGCACTCAGCAATGGCACAATGAAAAGATGAGAAACTGCCAAGTATTAGCCTGTAAAAACTAATAGACAAGAATATTACAAATATTGTAAGTGACCTGAACAATGAGGTGCAATTGTACACTAGCTGTGGTGGATTATTAGAATTTCCTGTATAACCGTATCGATCCAGCTTAAAAATGGGTAGGGGGAAGAGGAAACAGGAAAGCATTATCATAGATCTAGATACAGATGCATGAGTACATGTTTGAAAGGCTATATGGAAATAGTTGGCTGCTTGTATCATGTCTCTGTGATGCTGCAAGCCTGTGCAAGCTTAGAACCTGGAAAACAAAAAACCCCACTCAATTAACAGATGCAATTAATGAGAGCCTTAACGGTCTATGAATTTTCAGAACGTATCTATACTTTTCAAAAGCCCTTTTCAGGAGCCATCCATCACAGTGGGGTTGAAACACAGTTGATGTTATAACTGCAGTGGCCTATCCAGGTGCACTCCCAGACCGAGTTTAATACATCCCTGTGGCATGGTGTGGAACACTTTGTGTAGAATGGTGGAGCACAGCCCCGGTGTTAAGAGTGTGACCCATGTTCCAGCTGCCAACAGGTCCCATCTACCCTCACAGCACACAAAGTTGGGACTATCTAGGAGGATTTCCGCAGGTGATTTTACTACCCAATATCATCTGAATAAAAATCACTGCAGGAACATATAGTGGCCCTTCAGTCTGGGGACAGTGTGCCCAAGATATCCTCCTATGTCCTCCGTAGTAGCATGAGCACACAGTTTTTTCCCTCCACTTGAAGATGAGGCTTGTTACAGTGCATGTGCTTCAGGAAAGCTGCTTCCTTGTTTTGGCTTTGCAGTCACTTTGATATTAATCATGGTCACGGCTCATGGTGGCCTGTTCTTTGGAGCTTGGGTGGTTATGGCTGGAGGGTGGGTCATGGGTGGTTGCCATACTGTTCAGGAACAAGTAGTGGAGCTGTGCTGATGCAGCTTATGCTGTGTCACCCTGATCTCTGGCTATGGGGGAAAACCAGCAGTTGGATGGCCAAGAATATGACATACCAGGTCTCCTTCAGAGCTAGCTGCATGCCCACCTCCTGCCACCTCTTCCCTTGGTTACCTAAGATCAGCCATATGAAGATTCTCATACAGTTTGTAGGGTTGGCAAATTCACAACCCTCACTACGGTCTTCTGTGAAAGGTCTTCTCTGTAAGACATGGGGCTTAAGCACATTTCTTCTGGATAGGCTTGTAGGGTGGTTTGGACAACTGAGTGCCTAATTCCACTGAATCCAGAGAAATCCTTCAAATCAAACTTTTCTTTAGTGTTTTTTGAAAATCAAAGTCCTGGTGAATATTTGTTGCAGATAGCGGTATCCAATTTTTTGAAATCTTTGCTATGAAGAAACTTAGCAGAGGAAGCAAAGTCTCCTGCATTTCTTCTCTTAATACTAGATGAACTTTTATGCTTATCCTTGATTTTATGATAGATGATGATGTCATGTTAAGATTTTATAATGTGGAACTTGAATTTTCACAGAAGGCATCTTCTAAAAGAAAGCTTTAAAAATCACTAAGAAATGTGACTTTAAAAGTGTATTTGTAGCCATTGAATTATACAACACCCAAAGACACAAATCAATCACACAAAATTATTTAGGAAATATGACTTCAGCTTCTACGTTCTTGAATTTGAAAGTCTTCCATATTGCAAGCATGGATATGCACTATTTAAAAGACAGAGAAAATTAATCTGTGATAAAACTTTTGTGTGGCTTATACCTTGAACCACAGATTCTGAGGACAGCATATACTTTTTATGTGAAAGGAAACGGAGTTCAAATTTAGGACACTAACTACTTGGAGGCTTATACAGTCCAGATACAATGCAATTCTGCAATTAACCTTAAAATCTGCCTCTGTAGAACTGCAGATTAATCAGACTTACATCTCAATCAACCATGAACAAGCAGTATAGTGCATTGAACAAAAGAATAGGAGATTTCAACATAGCAATGAGTTGTATTCTTGGTGTATCTATAACAGGGATTTTAATGCTGTAATTCCTCTGTGGTCACAAACTTGAATCTCTAGGTCATAATAAATGATCCCCACAAAATTCTTAATCTGTTCAAAACCTATATCAAATAAGATGGACAGAAATATCTTGTTTGACAAGTATATATTATATAGAAACACTTTTTACTTACCCGTAAACACTGTATAGAGTAAAAAGGAAATATGATAATGGCTGATTATTACAGTCACTGGTGGGTTGTAAGAACTGTTAAATTTGTCAAAAGCACTCTGAGACAGATTTTAATTTTTTTTATTGGTACATGCTTCAGAATTTCAGTTGGAACTGAAAAAGGAACTTGATTTGCAGTATCATGGAGTAGTTATATATGCTGAATTGTCCCCGCTTCAGTCATTGCTCAGGAAATTAGCACTGATTCACTAAGGAAGTAATTGTTTTGCTCCTCATAGTAACAGAAATTCAGGAACGATAACTGAGGACATTCGTAAAGGTGTTTCTCATTGTTCCCATTCCATGATTTAAAAGTTTGTTTGATTTGAATGTGCAGGAATAATGAGACTAACCAGACAAAGTTTTAAATTTTTTCATCTAGATGCCACCTAGCACACAAAAGACAATAGTAAAATAGAGGCATTAATACAATTCTGCCTGAAATAAGGTGCTGATAAAGATGTCTCATACAGCGTTTCTGTGCATTTCTGGAATCGAGCTGTGTAGTTCAGATATAAGGCAGTTGGGTGTAGTGTTGCGACCTGACTACAAATATAATGGCATTCTGTGCATGGCAAAGCTTTTTCTACCAGTTCCCTCAACTGGCTAAACTGGTGGAGTTGGCAAATTACGCCTTTTAGCAAAAAGCACAGGTGTACAGCAAACTCTGAATGCCTTAGTTTCTAATCTGCCCCATCTCTTAGTACCTCCAAAAGCCCATTGACAAAACAAAGGGAACAGAACACTTAGTAATCCAAGTAAATTAAAAAGTACAGTTGACAAAATGGGGAAAGGATTTAAAAAAAAAAAATCATTTCCAGGAAACCATCATAGCAGCTGCAGTTTAAAATATATGCAGTCAAGAATTGCATATTTATATACCTTAACTTTAAAATTTTATTTAATTTGGAAGAAGTGATGCATTTAAGGGTTATCACTGTTCAGCACATAATGTCCACTGCAGCTGTGAAATCAATCAAGTATGAATTTGTAGGTCTCATGCTGAAGGATAGGTGTGATGTGACTGTTTTTCTGCCTTTCTTCTTGAAGCAACCAGATTTAAATGAAATGGGCTAGCTATTATATTCAGTCTGTTCACAGTAGCTTTCTTCCTACTTTCATACTTAGCTGCCATTAACATTAATGGGAGGTATGCACAGAGAGAGGAAATGAAATGTCTTAATTTTCTTGCATCTGGTAGACAGCTGTACTTTAAAGGCATGCCATACAGGAGAGTGAGTAAAGGATAGCACTTCTTTTATATTCTGATTCCTACTGTAATAAATACAGGCTAGGGAATGAAGTATTACAATATCCAACTACTGCTGAAAATTTTACAACTAAACCCCTGGACAGTATGTTTGACAGAAATTAGCTGTGTTATATCCCCAAACCACTATTTTTGATTTCTGTATGCAAATTACTGTTCAAAACTCACCGCAGACAAATTCAAATAGTACATGGCAGTTTGGGAACATCCTAAGCATACAATCACTCAGAGTTAGTCTGGGAAAAGATGTTCTTTCTCTAGTCTTTGCATATTTATGGTGAATCTATGGTGTTTGTATTTTTTCTAAAAGTAAGACAGCAGCATCATTTTCCTAAACCAACTCTGTACCCAAGAATGTAAAATTAATTGAGTGTTATTAGGCACTGCCTGTGACAGTATCAGATTCATAGCACCAGAGACCAAGCTTGCTGATTCATAGACAAAACCAGGTTAAACCGTGAGTTGGTGATGCTATAAACTGTGACTGATCTGCCCATAGCTGATTCAGAAACTTTGTCTGTATGCATATCCATGCAAACACATATTTTATGACCAAACATATAATACGGATCACAATACAGTAAGGAAACAGGGTTATCTAAGACCCGTTGAAGTTAGTGTTTACTACTGATGCTGGGGGACCCAGTGTTTTGCTCAGGATGCCTTTTCATGATTAGGTTGAGGTGATCTAGAATGAATTGCCATTGTTCTGTCTTATTCTTCAAGCCAGCCGAGGGCCCAAGGTGGGACAGCCCTTTTTGGTGACAATGCAGTTTTAGATTGGCTTAAATTGATTATGAAACCACATCCTTGCACAGCAATGACAGTATAATAGGGATGTAGAAAGCAATTTATTGCACTGTCATATGAATGAGCAAATTATTTTATTCAATAAAGATACCAAATTTCAGTCTACCCTAGCACATGTCTTTCCATGCCCTGAAGCATACCATTCACTGTAGTACAGCTGCAGCAGCATTCCTAACACCCTGAGCAATGTGGATGTATAATCAAACTTGTCTTTTACCTGAAAGATCCCAGTATCTATGATTACGAAAAAATAAGCTTTAACCTCAAGTAATCCTTTTCTTTCGACTCCTCATTCAGATTAATAAGTGTAAGTTCCCTCACAGAATCCCTAATTACTTCTAAATTTTCCATTTGTGGATACCATTTTCTTTCATTATTTGTTTGCAGTGGTAAGCTCATTTTGGTGTCTGCATTTTCAGCATGCACAAGTACTCCTCATTATTGTTCAGTTTCTGTATGGTTTTGAAGAGTTCTCAATTTACAAGTGGTCAGTCAGACTTTTACTTCAGACAGTAGTCAGTGTGTGCTATCTAGTTGACCATGATCTTTTTTGCAAATTATACTGTATGAAGATTAATCTTAAAAGGGAAAGTGGGCACTGAAAATTCCTCAGAGTGGTATGTGGTTATTTTTGCTTTGGATTCAAATAGGTTAGTCCCTAGCCGCAATGGCAGATATATCATCTGAGTTACATAATGAATTTGTCACTTTTAATTCTATTTGGGAAGATTTATAGAATTTAGGGCTTTATGATTTGGGACTCATTTCATACATAGTGTTCTTTTTGCACAGAGGGAGGAATAAAAGGTCTTGTTTTTTATGACTTGGCTGGTTGTCCTGCCTGTGATAGTTTTCTCCATTGCGCGTGTTTTTCTCTGGTAGGATTACAGATGATAAAAATGAAACAGAAGCAGCAAATTGCCAAATGGCAACTTGACTTTAAAGACCAGAACTGACCATGAATGAACTGAAAACTCCTTCTACAAGCGTAAACACCTAATTCTTCTCTCACATGGGTGTCAATCAGAATAACTCCATTAAAGCTGTAGTGATTCAGATTTAAAAAAAAGTATGTAGCAGCATCAAGTTTTCACTGTTTCCAATATGATACTGTGTTTGATGGGACATGATAAGTGTTGTCAGATTTAAGACTTTCAATATAACAGCAGTGGGTAATTTCAAGAACTGAATTTAAACAGAAGTACAGCCCAGAAATGTCTTGTTCCATTTGAAAGATGGGATTCTTACTGCATTTAAGCAGGCTGTGCAAAATGCAATTACTATTAAACAGATGTTTACCATAGCAGTTTTGCTGAAGCTAGTTTAAGCATCTTTGAAGCAGTTCTCAGTTGACTTTTCTCGTTTTTCCTCATTTGCACTATACATTTTATCATCTCATCTTGTTCTGTGCGTAGTCTGAGAATCACAGTCAGCTGACAGGGATTCCTGCTATAAACATAATTTTTTTCATAGAGTTTCCAGAGAGTATGGCGCTTCACTGCAGCAAGGGAGACCTTCCTAAAGAACAGGGCACTGCAGAGATCAAGAGTATAATTGCTTGGCTGCTGAGCACCTGAATGTTTCTACGGGGATTTTTGAATACCTTGACATAAGGTGGGGTAAACATAGGTCGTGTTTACAGGGTGTTATTATTCTTCTGTAATGATGCCAGTGTGCCTCTGCTTTCCTGTGGGAATGCTCTGTTCCAGAATAATCCTTTAAATCCCTTATTATAAACCAGAATGTCTGCAGGAAGGAGATACATGACAATACCTAGGGTCTGATACTTGTTTGGCTGTAGCTATCCTGGTCAATATAACCACGCAGACAAGTGTGGAAAAGCCAGAAGAGTTTCTCTGTTTTGAACTTATATATCACAGAATCACAGAATCACAGAATCACTAGGTTGGAAAGGACCTTCAAGATCATCAAGTCCAACCATTAATCCAGCGCCACCATGTCCCCTAAACCATGTCCTGAAGCGCCACATCCACACGTTTTTTGAACACTTCCAGAGGTGGCGACTCCACCACCTCCCTGGCAGCCTGTTCCAATGCCTGACCACTCTCTCAGTGAAGAAATTTTTCCTAATATCCAATCTAAACCTCCCCTGGTGCAACTTGAGGCCATTTCCTCTTGTCCTATCACTAGTTACTTGGGAGAAGAGACCAACACCCTCGTCGCCACAACCCCCTTTCAGGTAGTTGTAGAGAGCGATAAGGTCTCTTCTCAGCCTCCTCTTCTTCAGACTAAACAACCCCAGTTCCCTCAGCCGCTCCTCATAAGACTTGTGCTCCAGACCCCTCACCAGCTTCGTTGCCCTTCTCTGGACACGCTCCAGCACCTCAATGTCCTTCTTGTAGCGAGGGGCCCAACACTGAACACAGTATTCAAGATGCGGCCTCACCAGTGCCGAGTACAGGGGCACAATCACTTCCCTACTCCTGCTGGCCACACTATTCCTGATACAGCCCAGGACGCTGTTGGCCTTCTTGGCCACCTGGGCACACTGCCGGCTCATGTTCAGCCGGCTGTCAAGCAGCACCCCCAGGTCCCTTTCCGCCGGGCTGCTCTCTAGCCACTCCTCCCCAAGCCTGTAGCGTTGCATGGGGTTGTTGTGACCAAAATGCAGGACCCTGCACTTGGCCTTATTAAACCTCATACAGTTGGCCTCTGCCCATCGATCCAGCCTGTCCAGATCCCTCTGCAGAGCCCTCCTACCCTCCAGCAGATCAACACTCCTACCCAACTTGGTGTCATCTGCAAACTTACTGAAGGAGCACTCGATCCCCTCATCCAGATCATCAATAAAGATATTGAACAAGACCGGCCCCAGAACCGAGCCCTGGGGAGCACCGCTTGTGACTGGCCGCCAGCCGGATTTAACGCCATTCACCACAACTCTCTGGGCTCGGCCATCCAGCCAGTTCCTCACCCAGCGAAGAGTAAACCTGTCTAAGCCACGAGCCGCCAGTTTCTCCAGGAGAATGCTGTGGGAGACGCTGTCAAAGGCTTTACTAAAGTCCAGGTAGACAACGTCCACAACCTTTCCTTCATCCACTAGGCGGGTCACCTGGTCATAGAAGGAGATCAGGTTGGTCAAGCAGGACCTGCCTTTCATGAACCCATGCTGGCTGGGCCTGATCCTTTGGTTGTCCTGCAGGTGCCCTGTGAGCACTCTCAAGACCAACCGCTCCATAATCTTCCCCAGTACAGAGGTCAGGCTGACAGGCCTGTAGTTCCCAAGATCCTCCTTCTGGCCTTTCTTGTAGACGGGCGTCACATTGGCAAGCCTCCAGTCTTCTGGGACCTCCCCTGTTAACCAGGACTGCTGATAAATGATGGAGAGTGGCTTGGCAAGCTCCTCCGCCAGCTCTCTCAGTACTCTCGGGTGGATCTCATCAGGCCTCATAGACTTGTGGGTGTCCAGGTGGCTTAGCATGTCCTTGACTGCTTCCTCCTGGATTATGAGGAGTACATTGTGCTCTCCATCCCCGTCTTCCAGCTCAGGGGGCTGAATACCCTGCGGATACCTGGACTGGCTATTAAAGACTGAGGCAAAGAAGGCATTAAGTACCTCAGCCTTGTCCTCGTCCTTGGAGACAATGTTCCCCGCCATATCCAGTAGGGGATGGAGATTCTCCTTGCCTCTCTTTTTGTTGTTAATATATTTGTAAAAACATTTTTTATTATCCTTTATGACTGTGGCCAGACTGAGCTCTAGCTGGGCTTTTGCCTTTCTAATTTTGTCCCTGCTTGACCTAACGAGATCCTTGTACTCTTCGTGAGTTGCCTGCCCCTTCTTCCAGAGGTGATAAACTCTCCTCTTTTCCCTGAGTCCCAGCAAAATCTCCCTGTTCAGCCAGGCCGATCGCCTTCCCCGCCAGCTCTTCTTACGGCACATGGGGACCGCCTGCTCCTGCGCCTTTAAGATTTCCTTCTTGAAGACTGTCCAGCCTTCCTGGACCCCTTTGTCCTTCAGGACTGTCTCCCAAGGGACTCTCTCAACCAGTGACCTGAACAGGCCAAAGTCTGCCCTCCGGAAGTCCATGATAGCAGTTGTGCTGACCCCTGCCCTTACTTTGCTCACAACTGAATCTTACAAAGATTTTCTCCCCATATTAGAGTATGTGATGTAGTAGGAAATGCTCTTTTAAAAATACCTTGTTGCATTCTCTCACATGCTTAATGTTTTTTGGTTTTGTTTTTTTAAATCCTACTACAAAAAACAAAGCCACTCTATTATAGCTGCCATCTTATCTCTCTCAAATCTCTCAGAGATTCTTTTCAGCCTTGATTTATCTTCTGGGCATCTAGAGATCCAGAGCCAGCTGGTGAGCTTTGGCTGTCCTATTCATTCTTTGCTGCCTTTTACTTTACCTCATACTACCACCTAATTCTCCATGCCAACTATTTATAATACATCCCTATTAAGGAAACAAAACCTAACAGAACAAGAGGCATACTTCTTACAAATATACTCTAACTTTTCATGCTGTTCATTTGCCTGCATGCTGTCACCTTGTACCTGCTTCTCTGTTCACACCTCGCTTGACACTAAAACCTTTTGTGGCAAGACTGGTTTTTATTACCAAGTTGGTTGGACTTGATGATCTTCGAGGTCCTTTCCAACCTTAATGACTCTATGATTCTATTCTGTGTTTGCATAGCACAGGGGTAATTTTTCCTTGCACTCCAACTACAGCTATGTATTTTCACAATAGTAATGAAGAAAGGTTCTAATACTGCAGAGAATAAAGAAAGAGGGAAAAAAAGTAGTTAAAAGGAATGGCTGTAGTGATGCAGGATTCATACAGACTGAAAGTAGAAAGATGGAAGAATATGCTGGACTTATAAAACACTGTTATATAACTTAATATAAATTTCAGAGGTGTGTGAATGTATGTCCCTAAAATTGTCAGATCATTTTACTTTATTATTCACTTTTAATTAAAAAAAAAAAAGCCCCAGAAGACTATGTTCATCCCTACAGAGATCTTTCAATAAAATAAAAAAAAATGGTAACAGCTAAATCAGTATTCTGTATCTATCAGGTCTCCTCTGGTCAGAAAAAGAAAAGGAAAAAAGGGATAGAGTAAAACTCTGTCTGATCTCATTTTCCACTCAGACCTGATTAAGGTTTTACATAAGGTGATAAAAGTCACAGTTACTGTACACAAATACAATAAAGTTGAAGACTCTTTATAGGCATAATAAAGAGACTTTTTAGTTTGTATTGCAGTCAAATAGCCACTCTCACTAAAAACATCTTCCTGACTGAGATTCACTAATACCAGATTAAAATCTGAAGTAAAATGAGTAGAAACTAAAATAAAAATAGTGATTATTGCAGTGGGATGGAACAAAAGCCTGCTCTTTTAAATGAATCGAAGCTGCTATCCAAGATAGGGTTGTGACTTGCTCCAGCCAGGAGCAAGCAAGCAATTTTAATTTGCATTGGACTTCACAAAACACATTGGAGAAATCATTTAAATCAGACAAATCCATCTCAACCCAGCTCTCCTTTTTATCCCCTCTGAAGTTAGTAAAAAAAAAGAAAAAAGAAAGAGACTGAAATAAAACATTTTCAGTACATTTGCCAGTGCGATTCATGCCCTCTCTAGAAGAGGAAGTACCACAGAAATAAGAAAGCCCCTGTGCTGATCCCATCACACTTTGGAGGCTGGAGGTAAAAGTCGCTGGCCATGGTCAGCAAGATTCCCAAAAACGTCATTGAGAAATTGATTTGGTTTACGAAAAAATGAGGACAAGACTAATTCCATAGGAATTCTGTCACTGCTCACTAAACCAACTAAACATGTAAGTAGATCTCTCTTCGGGAAAATATTTATACTGCTTAAAATCTACTACTGACAGAAATACAGACTGAATAATAGCCGGCTTAAATGAAAAATTTTCTGTATCTTATCTCTTTCCTTATAGAACTATTTTATAACATTAAGTGAAAAGCTAATTACTGTAAGATTTTTGAAACAGCTTATAAATTTTAGTGAGGAATTATATCCCTATAAAATTCCATAGAGAAGTTAAAAGGCTGACTACAAATGTAGAATTCTCTGGCAAAATCAATAGTTCTCCAAATATGTTCTACAGAGCCCAGTTAAATTTCCATGAAACCTTGCCATTTCACCCTACTCGGAAATCTTTGGTTGCTCAATTAACAGACCAAAACTCTTTTGCAATGCTGGTCATCCTTCTGGTAGCTGCAACCTGGAACAGAAATTGTTGAGCTCCAAGGCAGAAATAATAGCATGAAATTCTAAAGGCTGTCTCTTACAGTGGCTATTACACTGCAAGCCTCAAGTAGCTTTGAAAGTTACTCCAGTCTTTAAAGCTCTTTCTTCTGTAGGAGCTAGACCCTACTCCTGACATATCTAATTTAGCATTTTTACGTGGTGTTCTGAAATGTTTCATTGGCCAATTCAGGTCAGGTCTCCTGGATCATAGGTTCTGATCCAACTACTTAAATGCTTAGATTTTTTCGTATGGAAAATCTGTTTCTATTCATATAGCTTTCCATTGCTACGGTTGGAGATGCCAGCATGGAAGTAGAATTTTGCAGCACTTCTCCAAGTTTGATAGATGTTGCTTTGCCCAGAACTGTAGCAATGAAAAGTGTCTGCACAATCAGGTGAAAAGGAATATAATAGAACACAAAAATATATAAAAACAGGCTGCGCTTTGAAAATCAGGCAGTAAAAATCCATTTCAGGAGACATTTTGAAAATGTGGTTAAAAGTTACCTCATCTATTTAGTTGTTGTCCGGGGCCAAAATACAGTTACACCCAGGTGTGACTCTATCTCTGCTGTGTTACTTCCTGTAAAAATAGTCAGCTTGATCTCTGGTATTATTACATGGTATTAAACTGTCAAATATGCTTAGCACACACTGAGAAAGGGACAGGAGGTCATTTGTGGTATCTAAGCTTTATAACATGCAATCCTATGCAAAGGGTTGTTATTTTATAAAAGTGATAGTTGTCACTTCAATAGCTCTTCTGTTTTCTAGACTTTTGGTTGAAGCATCTGAAGTAATTCCTTGCTGGTTCAGTGCTGTTTGTTGACTGGGGGATTGAGTGAACATTCTGTTGCCGGGAAACTGAGCGTGAGAGGCAGAAGTAAAACATGGCAGGTGGAAGCAGCATGTGGAAGTGGTGGTGTTCTCTTTAATTTTTAACAAGATTTCCCTGTTTTTTTATTAATATGTACCTGTGGTAGCAGTCTATCAATAGACTGTTTGAGGAAGGAGATGCTTGGCTGTCACGTGGAACTTAAGAGTGCGGTCAAAGCACAGTGAAGTCAGATTTCAAATAAAATATTGTATTATTGCCAGAATATTAGGGAAGAAAAATGTGTTCTAAGAGCAAGAAAACTATCTAACTAGTGTTTTTATATTTTCTTATATTTTCTCTGCTTATTTTGGGTAAAGACGTACCCTTTTAGTGGACTGTGATGTAGCAGAATAAAAAAAAAAAAAAAAGTTTTGCGGGATGGAGAACCTCAGGATTGAGAGGATTATCAAGAAAATATTATGATCATCATCCCAGACAGAGGTCTGCAGATGGTACTGGTGCATAAATAAAAAATAACAGAAAGATAAATAAGAGGGACAGAAGACATATTGAAAGCTATTTATGTTGCCAAGAGGAGGGCATAGTGTGAGTGTATCATGTTTGTGCTAATGGAGCAAACATTTTAAAAAAGAAGATAGTAGGAGATAGATAGAGACGACAAGAATTTTCTCTTAGAATAAATGTGTATATGGTCGCTGGCATCTTGCTGTGGACTAAATCAAGGCCCTCCAGAGTGAAAAAACTACATAAACTTGCCTAAAAGACTAGAACAGCCTGCATGAGGTTGTAGGATTTATATTCTCTACAGGCTGGACACCAAGGGAAACCTTTAATACATATTTTTCAATGGCAGTACGCAACATAAAATGGCAAATAACATTTTTGGGTTAGAGCGAGCTGAGTTTTCTCTTCATGCCTCCAACTAATGTGGGATCTACGGGGAGTATGTTAAATCTAGAAGTCAATCCATTTGTTGCTGCATTTGGAATAAAACCAGCAAAGAACTGTAGGACAGGTGAACTTTAATTTTAGATATCCATTCCGAAGATAAAAAGCTTTACTGTCTTCCAAGGGACAAATTGACCTAGGATGTTACAGAAACTTTCCTCCTGGTTTTTTTTTTTCAGTACTTACATAATAGTAAATGAAAAGTTCCTTTTTTTCAGTGGTGGATATTACAATAAAAGAGCTGAGAACCTTCACATGGGAAGGCATATGTTACAGCAATTTAAATATACCGTGACTTCCTTCATGTGCTGTCAAAGAGCTAAGCTGTTTGTTTTCTTCTGAGAATGATGGTAAGCTGGCTGCTGTAACTCATTGCTATTGTCAGATGATCTGAGACACTATTTATGCCAACATGTAAAATATAGTATAAGAGCTATACACCAACCTACGTAATATTGGAAATCAAGGATGCGACACTGAAACTGATTTGTTTCCCAAATTAATATGTGCATCAGATGACAAAGATGAGTGTACTTCTAGATATGGTATTAAGTAATATTGGAGGTACGATTAACTATATAATAGAGGAATCATTAAAGCAAGGATCATAGCAGCAATAGATTTGGGATTAAAACAAAAATGAAAGTGAGGAGTGTTCTGCCAAAAAGTTAAACTTGGAGAAGAAGAAATGTGCCCTGGAAACATGCTGTGTTTTTATACTGCAGAGCTTTGTTAGAAAGAAATATTTCATTAATGAAGTCCAGGGCAGAGAAATGGTGAAATATGCCAAAGATGACTATAGTAGGCAACAACACCCAGAGAATAAGGGCAAAACCCTACCTCATCGAAACCAATGAACTTTTGCCATTGATGGAGTGGGGTCAACATCTTCCAACAGAAGTTAGTGGGAAATAACTAGGAGAGTTGTCCAGATTAGATGCACTGAAGAGATTTACATTTGCTCTGAGAGGAGACAGATCTTCCTTTTAGAAAAAAAGGTTGTCAAACATGACCCAGTGAATATAAATTAAGAACGGAATTGCTGTCTATCTGCAGTTGCCAAGTCCCCGTTCTGCCAACCTTACTCTGAACTAAAATCAATAGCACTATTCAAAGGGCAAGGTACTGCTCACCATAATGCAGTAGCTTCTAAAATACATTAGAAACCATTTCTGGAGGCCTGTTTAACTTGTGCAAGGGTTGATAACAAATAACTTTGTGAATAAAACACCTTTTTACAAACATTTACTTGAAAACATTCTGGTTTTCAAGCTTCACTCATTATGTAGAGTTTCTATGATCCCCTTGGTGTATTATAAATATAACTATAGCTTAGCTAGTGTAGGTACTCTTATTCAAACTTTCCATTTCTAGACACTAAGAATAACTGCTAAACAAGTTAATATCCAAAATTCATGAAACCTTATGAGGTCATGTATATTTGAAGTGATGCCCAGCATATGCATTACAAGCTTTCAGTATGTTGGAAGTGCTAATACATGTAAAATATATTCCATCAGATTCAGCCAAGACATGCCTATGAGCACAGAATGATGCAAAAGAAGTATGTGCCAATTAAAGCTAGTAGCAAGTCCCTTCAGTGTAGGCAGTGTGCTGCTTTCTTCCAGGTGAAAACCCAGCTGAATGACATATCCACAAGTCATCTGCTTGTTAGAAAGTATGGCAAGAGGAAATCTGGCTTGTGTTGTGTTTTATTGGCAAAATTTCTGCAGAAAGTGAATCGAAGTAGCATAGGCAAGCAAAAATGGAAACCTTCTAAGTTTCCTTTGCTTTGGCTTCTAAAACAGTGCAGCCTTGAGCCACGTCAAGGGCAGCATATCAGAAATGTCATCATACACGACATAGGAGTGGTTGTAATGCTGTGGTACTGCTTTCTGTGCTGTCTAGCAAGACCGTTTGAAGAAGTTGTTCCAATGGAAGCTGCAGTGCCAGGTTCAGTGCTGTGTTCCCTTCCATGCCCTATGACCCTGGACACAAACGTGGCTGGCAGATAAAGGATACATGGGATCAGAGGGTGGGAGAGAAGCTGCAGTACCATTGCTTGGAGTTGCCCTAGCTATGGAAGAATCTTGGTGGGAGGTTACACTCAGGTTAGCTGGTAGGTCTTGGAATCGAAATTTTTAATATAAATAGGCAGATATTTGAATTGTAAATATTTGCATTCTATTTTGGGAATTGAAACAATAGTATATAACTTTACCTGACTGCTGTAGTGATGGTTGTTGTCCTTTTCAGATGGAGATAGCAAATACTTGTGAAGAAACTTAAATTATTAAACTGTAGGAAATCTGAAGAATTGTCCCCCAAACTTTCAAATAATGGGTTAGAGTTATAATCTGTTTAGAGAATATTTTTAAGCAGTGGATTTTTTAACCGTGGTGTATAGTCTCTCAGACTTACATTATTCTTTTAACAGAGAATTCCACCTAGAAGACTGTGGGTAAAAGATGAGAGAGGAAATAACACTATCTACATTTTGCAAATGGGAAATTAAAGAATATACCTCAATGGCTAGATTTGCAAAGTTACTTAGTTAAAACCCCTGGAGTCAGATGTCCAGATGCCCATAAAAACCTTGCCCTGAGTGACTTGCCTAAGGTTACAGGGGAAGTCTGTGGCAGAACAGGAATTTAAATCGTCTCTCCCAGCTCTCTTAAACAACACCATATTTCCTCTGAACTAAGCCATACTTTTTCAGCTACAGATTGCTAGGCATTTTTGGTTTTATGAAGACCCCAGTTTTACAGTAAAATGCATGTCTCCTTCAGGTTCCTATATGGCAAAAATAAGAGGTTAAGGTTAACTTACTCATACCATCCAAATTTAGATATTTAATTCAGTTGCTTGCAATAGAACCTCTGAGTCTGTATATAATCAGGAAATTACACTGTGAAGAGAGTTAAGTAGTGAGGATGCTCTGAATTGCCCTCTCCAGGCTCCATTTACTATATTGGGTGTCCATACTACTGAAGTTGCCTAATGTTAGATAGTTGTCTAAAATGAAGAGTCATTGGAAATGTGGAGTTGCTATCTGAGTCTCTAAAAAAGAGTGAAGCAGAAGGGAAAAGAAAGGAAGTCTTAAACTGAAATAGGTTTTTACTCAGCATGTGTTGGAGGAGCTGCCTTATCTGCCACACTCACTATTTAAAAAGAAAAGAAAAACATAAATAATTTTTAAGAACTAAAAGAATTTTTTAGATGTCACTTTGTGAAGTCAGGCTAAAAGTCAATTAAAAGTAAGGGCCTTGTTTATTAAGTAACTGTTCTTTTAGCTTAATACTGATTAGAGAACACTTAATTTCAAGCTAAACATAATTACCATAGTAAATTATTGAATACAAGTGATGGGAAAAAAACCCTCAGGGAAACCCCTTTTAATACTACAAAGATATTTAATCTAATATTTAAAGATATAAATTTATTACATATGGATCATTTTAGGAGTTGAGCTCTATTCACTGTCTTTATGTATAGGTATGCCATACTGTGTACAGTACTTTAATTAGGGTAGGTTTAATTAGATTCATTTAAATGACCAGTCAGATAATTTATTTATAAAAGCTGTTATCCAAGCTGTGAAAAGAAAGATATAAACAATTAGAGGTTTTTTTAGCTATTCCTTAAACTCTCTATTTGTGAATGAGGACTCTGCTGTTAAGGGAATGGTATAATTTCCTCTATTTTGTCATTAAAGGCGACATTTCACACATAGTCATCGGTTCTTTAACAGTCTAATTCTAAGCTTGTTGTTGTCAATGGATCAACATCTTTGACTAATTTATTCAGATCTTAATTGCTGCCAGTGTAAAGAATAAGGGAGGGCCCTGACTGCTTATTGCAGGGCTGAGAAAGGGCAGGGCGCAGGCTTGTCCATCACAATTACATGGTTCTGACAGGCATTACTCACAGCAAATTCCTATACTGAAGTTTGTTTTTTATAAATCTATGGTTTTATTGCAGAAGAAATGGCAGCTGAATTTACAGTTGATTAGAAAACTGATTCAGTAATTCATGGTCCTGTTTGGATTAGTAAGATACAGAAAAGTGACATAAAAAACCAACTGATCATATTCTGAATAACATGGAGAAGTGTAAATTTTTGGGGAGACATTTGTTCGAGGCAGTATCATGAATTCACTGAAAAGCTACCTCTCTTCAGAGAGAGCTAATGTGCATGTTTTAAAGTGTCTGACTTTCCTCAGAGGTAAGCAAAATCACTGCACTGCCAGGTGGGCTGCTGCTTGCAGCCGTTTAGGTAAGGTACCCGGTTAGTTACATGTATAGAAACTCAGGGCTCCCTGGAGGTAGCTGTCAGTATTATAACTTAATCACCCTGGGAGCTGCCATGAGAAATAATAAGACATGAGGAGAATAGTTAATTCTATGTAAAATGACATGGAAAAACTGAACATCAGGCTCCAGATAAAAGTTAAAAATTCACAAAGTGAAAGGAATGTACACACTGTACTCAGTGTGAACATAATCTCCCAAACTTTTAATCCCCATGCTTCTATTTCACAGTTAAATAGCTCTGGAATTCAGAATATCAAACTTATACATATAACCAAACTTACAGCCTGTTCCAATTTTTTAAGTCCTAAGTGTCCTAAAATGTTTTAATGTCTTCAGGGCGGGCGGGGGGGGGGGGGGGGGGAAGTGTGCTTGAATCATGGCTTCGTGGAACTGTCTTCAGGTTCAGTGCTCCCCAAAGGGGAGGCAGTGGGAGGATGTAGAGGCACACCTATGTTATGGGCATATGCCAACACTGGCAGTGTTCCCGAGGTAACGAAGAGGCTTCAGATCCCTCACACCCAGGTAAAATCATACTCGGGCAACAGCGGCTACTTCAGACAAAATGATGGCAACAGACACTCCACATCTCTCTGAAGCAACACTGTATGCCCTTCGTCTGCAGGCAGATTATTTCAAGCATCAGCTCAGCTAAAGCTGTTCCTGATGCTTCCTGTCTGCCATGGTTAAATTTCCAAAAGTTTAAGACCCAGAATTGCTTGGAGTTTCCCTAGGGCACTGTGGCATTGCCTGCCCTGCAGCTGCCCTGCTTTCTAATGGTGCAATCATACTCTAAACTGACAGGTGTTGCAAATGTAAGTGAGCAAGGAGAAATAATAAAAAGGGATCTAAAGAGCTCAGAAATATGTGCAGGAAGGAAAATGAGATTCAAGCTGGAGAAGTGCAAGCTAATATATCTGGAGGAAATAATAAATTCAGTTCTGGCCAGCTCAGTAGCAGAAATGTGAAAGGAATTCAGAGACAACCAACAAAAATGATTGAGGCAAGACAGAGTGGCTTCTGCAGAAAGATGAGTAGCACCAAGTGGGCAGTCCTGAAGGCCTTACTCAGCTAATGTTAGGGGATTACAAAATCTGTTCTTATTCTCAGCCCAATAAATAATATAATTAGTGTTCAGATGAACAGGTAATGAAGACAACCCAAAGGGAAAGAAGGTTGAAAGATAGAAACTGTGCAGGAAGCCACGGGAAACACAGTATTTCCCATGGGACAAGTCTGCATTGGCGTCAGGACAGTCTTGAAAGAAAACCAGAACATTTTATCTCTAATTTCTTATTCCGTAAGTGTTTGGGCTGCTTGCATGTTTGTTACCTAGAATTGACTTTGTTTCTAGTGGCTGAAGGAGATAAAAGGATTGTAAGTGCTCAGGTAAAAGAATGTGAGGGAAGTGTGGGGTTTTGAAACAGAAGGTGGAAGGTTGTCTTGCACATGTGATTAAAATGGCATATGTTTCTTTGACTTTGATCGTAAGGTATTGTTTGTATGTGAAATTGTCTAAAGAGATTACTACATTTATATTTGATCTCAGATTAAAATTTACATAAATTAATTACAATATTTTATATTAAAGTTAGACTATATTTCTAAAGCACAGTAAACATTTGTATAATCTTGTATATTGAGTAATTCCCTATATTTTAAAATTGCATATGGACAGTAGAAAAGTTTATCTACCATGGTCATTGTGTAATTCAAGACTAATACCTGGTGAATTGAAAGGTAACATTTTCCAGAACACACAGGTCTTGCAAGGTATTTAATTTAAAAAATTCATTTACAGCTGGTACTTTCAGTGTATTTTTCAGTATCAAGTGCATATATTTCAGAATTATATATATATTTCTACTATGATTATATACTTTGTTCCTGACATTGATTGTTTTCCCTTGTCATTAAAAACATCAGCAATTCAACATACTTTCAACAATTTCTTTACTAAGCATAGCTGCAGAAGTAACAACTGCCGTCTTGTGTGTTGTGAACTATTTGAATCTGTTAACAATTCCACTGTTCATACACAATGTTTTACATACAGGCAGCTCGATATAAATTATGCATTCCTGGAGGATGATTTTAGGTGACTAGGAAGCTGAACATCTGTTCTGTGGGTGAACAGAATGGCAGCTAATCTCATATTGTCGGAAAGGCGGTGTGTTTATTCCCAAACTTTTTGTTTCATGCTTGGCTGTGTCTCAGTGTGGATGATACAAAGACATCTTTTGAGAAGTAAGTGCACGCAAGTATTTGAAACACAGGCATGTCTGGTTTAAAATCTTTTGCCACAAGTTGATCATGCCAGCTGTTGGGAAGTGCTCACCAGTAACCATATGTTGCAATCAAGGTAAGTAGTTACTGTATGTCATACATGCATTAAATTGAACAGGAGAAGCTCGTGTTTTTAAGTTGGAACTCCTCAGGGAAAGTACTATACCACTTACTCTATACACCAGCTATTAGAGGGCAGTGTTGCTAATAAATACCAGCAGCAGTACTTTGCAGTAATACTTCTTCGTTTGCAAGAGATCACTGAGCCAACTAACAAAAAGTCATTGCATCCCCTTGGGTTACAATTCCATGTCTCTGCAGGAATAAGTTACCCCAGCAAGAATTTGAAGGGGCTGTGTTTGTGTTACTATTATTTCTGCTTCACAATTTTTGTTTTAATTGTGACTGAGACCTCAGCCATTTGTTAACAATTTGGTTCGTCAGAGGTGTGGCAGTGAATGTGAGTTGTTTTGGAAGAAAACAGTTGGAACAAATTACTTTGATTGCTGTATACAATTAATCAAGATGCCAATAAAAACAAGACTCCAGATTCAGACTGTGTTCCTGCAACAGTGGGAAGCAGGACCAGAGTGTCTTTGTGGAAGTTTTCTCCTTGTTACTCTATGAAGTTGGTGAGAGCTGTATGCCTCACGCTGTTGCTCTACCAGCGTCCAGTAAAATGAAGCACAGCCTTCCTGAACAGTTGGATTCCTGCTGTTTGTGACTTGTGAGCCTCGAATATCCTTTACCTTTACATGAGTTTTAGGTTCCCTTTCTTGCTTTCCTGACAGTAGTGTACTTCTGATAGATAAAATGAAATGTTTTAGTGCAAAAGGAAGAAACTGCACACAAATGAAATACAACTAAAAAGAAAATCAGTCTCAAGGATGTGTGCATGTTTTTAGCCAGTCCTCACCTGGATCTACCTTTCTGCTAATGCAGAAATGTAAATCAGCTTCACAGTGATTTTTGGAGGGCCTTGAGCAGCTGCTTGCAGGTGAAAAAATATGGGGAAGGTAATATTCTTCTTGCTTTTAATAAGGAACATAGGATTTGGGATCGTAATGTGGGATGTTCTATATTACAGAGGATATCTAGCAATCTTCCCAAGAGCATAATTTTTACAACAATAGCTTCCAACAAGCAGTAGAGACTCTATGAACAAATTGTTTCTGTAAATATTGCAGTATGGCCAATACAGAGATTTAAGAATCCCTACTTGGTTGAATCCATTGCTTACAATTGATGGTGGAAGTGGCTATTCTTATTCTCCAACCATGTGAGTATCTCCCTTGAGCTAAAGAACTTCCTCTATTTAATATGCAAAAGCACGCACACTGCTGAGTTCCCCTTAATTTATCCCATGCAAGGCCATGGGTCTTAAAGAGGATCAATGCAGTACATACAAGCTACCTTCAAAGAGCTGACTGACCATATGATATAATTTCAGCTACTAGCTTACATTCAGAAGATGTATAGAAGGTGTTTTTATTTGTGTGTGTGCACGTGCCAAAAAAGATGTACACAAGTACCTTAAATGGAATAGTAAATACTGATGAAACCTTGTGGTCCACGAGGAAGACTGTGAAAGCTCATGTCTTTTTATTTTCATAAGTGGTCAATATTCTGTGATTCTGTAATATTCCCACCTGCAATAACTATTCTTTGCATTTGGTGTATGGTGAGTTTGGGACTTGCTTAACAAATGGCTCACAGAGCTGTTGAATCTTGTATTTTGCATTCATAGCATTTCTTCTTAATTTTGAGATAAATACCTTAGATATTCAAATAGATTAGGGAGGAAACAATTGCTTTTCATACAATCAAATCCTTTGAACGTGTATTTTTACTGGAAGCGATTGTTTAGGGGCTGTGATCAGTCAGCAATGCCTGGATTTGTTGTATTTTGATGCAAAGGAATTGGATTACAAAGCAGCTTGCCATTGCCTTGGAGAAGGCCGAGAATGTTAAGGTGCTGGCCTCTTCAGAAAACATGACCATTCCACTGAGACTCTGAAACAGGAGCTGAGCTATGCTGAAAATCTAGCTCCCTGTGTAGATGCTATGAACTCCTAGAAATCAGTGCCAAAAAAGTCCCCAGAATGGGGAGACATTCTAATCGCAACACACTTAACCCCAGCCATGATCAAATAATGTACTTTTGAACTGTTACGTGCAGTCCTGTGCTGCTGCATCTGATTACATTTTATTTTGAGGCTTAAGATAAGGAATTTCAGAACAGTTTAGAATGAGAAGCTAAAAATGCTTGTATCAGGGATATCTCAAAAATTTTTTTTTAGATAGTTACAGAAGAAATTCCTCTCCCACCCTTCTGAAACGTGATCGTTACAATAACATATATTGCAAAAGAAAGCATCTGTATCAACACCTCCTAACATAAATGAACGGAAATACTGACTTTGCCTATTATTATTATAAAGGTTATTAGTACCGCTAATAAAATGTTTCTTAAGCTTCACAGCTAGATGTGTTTCCTGTGGAATTGTCTAAACCCTTCCAGTGCTAACTGTTTTCAATATTAAGAAAAGTATTTGCAGAACTACTGTACCAGAATAAGGCCACCTTTCCCAGGAAATACAGCTCCAGTTACAGTTGTATTGAAAAAAGGCCAAAAAAGGCCAGAGCAGAGCACTTATAGACACATTTCCTTGTCATACGTGGAATGCTAAATTATTGCTGACGTGCAGCACTTATGTTTAGAACTGAATTTGCAGTGGGAAGCTTACTGCAGCAGGACCAAAACGATGCCAGCAAAAGTGCATGAAGGTAGACTCCTACAAGCTTTTGCCACTCAAAACCTTTCTGCCCCACAGATACACAGCACTTACTTCCTCTTGGGTTCTTGTCTCTTTTCCAAAGCCCACAGGCTGCCTCGCCCTTCATCTTCCTGAATTCTTTACCATTTTCTGGCAGCCATCTGCTGTGTCTCAGTCGGAAATGTCTGCTCCTCTGTCTTAATTTAAAAAAAACCCAGTATTTTCTTCCAGTTCTTTTTGAGGGGAGTGCACATCATACACCGTTGCTCACAGTAGGCTGTATCTTTGTCTCAATAGCTGCAACAGTGTGTGCCGAAAGAAAACAGGCAGATGTAAGATCAGTTTGCAGTGTAAAAAGTGGATGAGCCTCCAAACAATCTTGTATTCAAACCCAAACTGATTGCTGAACTTTCAGCTCAATTTTAATTTCCCTTGATGCCATGTTTTAAAATAAACATGCAGGCTTTTTTTCATTAGTGTTATCCAGCCTGCTATTACTGCTGTTGCCATGATGTTCCAAGCAGTCATGCGGTGTGTATGTGAGAGGTCTCAATATCTGCAGATTGGTTACAATAACAATCTCTCTGGTCCCTCAGTTTAAACAATTTAAAATGTCATGTCAGGAATGAAAAAATATTAATCACTGCACAGCTAAAAAGAGTTCCTAGGAGGAAGAATAAAATTGTGGGTTCAGAAGCCTGTTGAATGAGATGGGGATGGTGCTGAGAAGGAGATAACCTTTGCCTTGAACTCTTATGTCCAGTTAGCATGATGTGAGATCCCGTAGTTTCTGAGTAATGGTCCATGGAGCTCAACTTCTCTTCTGTTTTGAAGAGAAACAGCATGTAAAATGCAGGAGCATTGGTACATAAAGTGGTAATATTTGGAGATTTTGGGATAACTTAAATATAAAACTAAGCAAAATAGTTTCTTTTCATTATAAGTGGCAGTTTGTCTAAGCAGCATTTAGTGATTATAACAGCAGGGACCAACTTTTTTCTTTCGTAATTAGCCCTGTTAGAGTAAAGACATGCACGTCATTGACCTTGAAACAAGAATCAATATTTTTTTTGCTTTTCTCAGTGTATAAGTATTTAGCATACAATATGTATGTTTTTCCCTTTTTCATTTTCTTGAATCATTTAAAATACTGTTTGATCCACATCTAACATGAAGTAATATCTAAGAAAGGATTGAATGCAGATGTTTAATTTAAGTTGGATATTCTTTCACTGTTCTGATGTACCAAATTACCAAACCTTGTAACGGTGAACAAATGTTTATCCAAGTGTAATACAGACTTATTATGGTGATGTTAGATTATGTTCTGAGGTAATGATTACATGGTCCATTGAGACTTGGGTTCTATTCTTGATTTTTCAGCTGACCTGCTGTATGAATGTAGGCAAGTTATACCCTTACTCCCTGACAGTGATTTTTATCATGTTTATCATGTCTTGTTTATGTAAAAGAGTCATTTAATAGGATTTAGCACAATATGATCTGGTCTTATTTGAATCTGCTTGGCATCACAGTGATTCAAATAATTACTTATAGTCATGGCTTTTAATTCACTGCAATTGCCAATGGCACATTTTCTTTAGGGAATCTATACATTAATCCTCTCTTATACTGATATTCTCATAATGATATTAAAGTTGTAATAGGTTGAACTGCAAAATTCAGATCTAGTAACTTAATGGCCTGGGAGCTTTGAGAGCTATTTGGTTTAAACCTTCGTAAAGGTCAGAGGAATGGCAATGTCAGTTATGTAGTAACACCAGTCACCAGTAGCTCAGGTTGCCCTTCAGTTTGAGGGCACCATTTTTAAGAGCTTGCCAGATATTGCCCACCCTTTAGTTTCCATCAGATTTGCATTTTGTCTTGCAAATTTTTTCCCTTTCCCTCTCCTGCATGCAATGTCCAACTAAAAATAGGGTAATTTCAGCTTCACGGGAAGCTTCAAGTTCATACTGTATCATAGCAATGTCTGTGCTAAAATTGCATTTAAAAGATGAAGCCAGGTAGAATACCATCAGTAAGCAAGACAGGTGTAAGTAACATTGGAATAGGGAAATTTCTAAACAAACTTGGAAAAGAATGAAGCAACTCTGTCTTGGTAGCCTTGGAAAAGATAGCATTTTAGAAATACTTAGCCTGGTCATAAGGATCATCTGCTTTTCTCTCGTCTCCCATGGAACATGGCAGCTACTAGCTATGATACAATGCCAAATGGAGGAAGAAATACTGTAGATTTCTTGAAAACACTAAAACCCTTTTGAATAACTTCTGTAAAATAAAATGGAATTTGGGCTTTATCATTATTAGAAAATGGCTATAATACTGAAAACTAACAAGATCCTACATACATTTTAGCACTCGCTCTATATAGATGAGAAGTCCCATGATTACCATCATACCAAATTATTAATTTAACTCCTGCCAGTGACATGATAAAAATGATGTTTCTGTAAAATATTTCAAGTGTATGTTCTAAGAGAGGATACAATTTAGAAGAATATTTAGCTCTTATTAAAATATTTAACTGGAGTCACTTTTAGAACCAGAGGAGTTGATGTCTGTGCCTTAGTTTGTGCATCTGTATTTGTGTGTACACAACTGCAGTGAAGGTAGGTTTTACAAAAGGAAGGTACAGAGATTAAAAACTGATGAGTTTTAAGAATCCTCCTCAGTATCATGCTCATTGGTACATGCATATTCTACAGAACATGTACTTCTTGCAAAACCTGCCAGGTGCAGAATGAAATCCTTTTTATGAGGACAGCTGGAGAGTTATGCAACTTCAGGAGGATTATGCAGACGTGTATATGCTGTGAAGTTGCCTGATGGATTACAAGCCTCTGTAGGTTTGATTTAAAAAGAAAAACAACTTAATTCTCTTCCATAGTGAATAGAATGTTTCCAGAGAGGGACAGAAGCCTGGAGTCTACAGAACTGGTAGAGTCTGACTGATGCATAGACCTATTTCGGTGTCTTCAGTCTGACCAGCAATGAGACAAACCATGTTTGGGCAGGAGATGTGTTATTCTGTGCTCCATTCAATGGATTTTGTGTTCTCAGTCTCTGTAGAACTTGCCTGAAGCTCAGTATAGAGAGATGATTTGTATTTTGGTACTATTTAAATCCTTTTGTCATACACCATCTAATGATGATGGATATTTTACACAGTTTTATCAGACTGTAAAACAAGTAGACAAGTAAGTAGACAAGTTCTATTGCATTGGTTGTAATGAAAAGGCAGATGTCATTTTACCTCCTGTTTCATTGGAAGAGTTTGAACAACTTTGTACTCAGGCAGTGCCCTAGCAGAACTGCATGCAACAATCACATTCAGCATTTGTAAACAGGAATGCTAGAAGCAAATATGCAAAGTGAAAGGCACAGCTATTTCTGGTGTTGATGGCTCTGTCCACTTAACCAAAACGTGCCTTGTAGCTGGAGAAAGCTGCAGGGAGTCCTGCAGGTCTGCTGTGCTGTTTTCAGAAGTGCTTTGGAGAAATGAACAGGCCTCACGCTCGTGAACACAGACAGATCAGAAACTAAAGAGTTCTTTCTGTTTTTAAAGAATTCATCTTTGACATTGACAAGATACATGGACCATTTTTGAAGTTCAGTAATTCATATATAGCACTACCTAAAGAAGACAGAACCCAAACATTATTATAGGTGGAAAAGGTTTTCAGGGAATGCAAAGTATACACTATCTCTCATGTAGTATCACATCATTACTGTGAGTATGAAAACAGATCAATAAAATACTATGCTGCAGTTGGTTAACTATTTTGAAACTCAAGCAGCCCCAACCCCCCAAAATTACATACATGATGGCTGAGGAAAAAAACTGTAGGGTATCACTTTTAGTAGACATATTTCATGTTTTTCACCTGCTTCTGTGTTTAGGGATTCTTTGCTGCCTGACTATGAAATGAACTTTAAATAATTGTCAAAAACTACATGTTAGAGGCTGGGACACTATAAGCACAGCAGGCTGAAATAATTCAAAAATGCGTTGCCAGTAGGTGATTCTGATTGTATTAGCATACATTTTCACATGAGGGTCACAGATCTGAGTTCAGTGAATTTACTCTTGATTTTTATGTCTATAAAGGACAGGAACAATCATAAGATACTCCCTGTGATACCCTGAAATCAATACAAAGAACCAAAGAACAAGGAAGGCTGCTAACAAGCGTTCAGGTCATGGACTGAGCGCTGCAGTCTACTTGTCAGCCATTGGTTGAAAGTGGAGCAAAAACCAGCTATAAATTTGCTAACCATTAGATATCTGTTTGAAAGTGATTTTATTGCACTTGTGAAATGAAGAAGGTCATTAGAAACATCCAGATATTTCCTTTGTTCCCCTGGGGCACTGAAATGCCTAATGCGTGATTTGCATTTGCTGCACCAAGCCAGCTTTCTATAGCTTTGAATTTTCAGGTGAATATTTTTTTTTCATATGCTTTCTAAATTTTTTTCCTTAAAATTTCCATTTTTTCCTTAAATTTCCATTTCTGTGAACTTGCTTTATTATTTCCACTAAACTGGACTTTCTTAAGCTGCAACAATTTTTTGTATAACCCAGGTTTTATTAGCTTATAAGGCAAACATACAGCATGCTTACAGAAGTTAGAGTTATTCATATTATGGACTTGACCCTAACATGTCATTTGAAGAATAAGCTGAAGAACAGCCAGAAACATTTGGTTGTTTTACTGCATGTGTTTCAATAATAGCCTTGGGCTTACTAAAGATTTTCCATGCTATTTTCCTTTGATGCTAGTGTGACACAATTTATAGTACACTCTAGGAGTGCCAGCTCACACTCAAGGAAGTTCTGTTCTGGGGTTAAAAAGGCAGCAGGGATGGGATTCAATTTCTGCGCTACAAAGGTGAATAGGAATTATTCTAGTCCTTGTCTTGAGTTTTTCTTAGTGACAAAAGATGCTTACTTTCAAATATTTCTAAAGAATCCCTGTCCTCATTCCTTCATCTGAATGGGTGAAGGATTAGGAAGAGCTTCCATGGACAATGTTGCTTAATTTGGCAGGTTTGGAGACTGGAGCTAAAGGAAATGCACAATTCACAAGTTCAACAAAAATCTCCCTTTGTAAGGTGGAAAATACACATTCCCAAAAATTTTGCATCTCACGACTGCCTGAGAAGTGTTTTTCTCTATATTTTAGGCACTGTGATTGTGACCTTCCCCCTGAGTTGGCAGTTCTCACTGAGTCAAATTCCATGACCCTTCTGAGCTTGTTTGACTTGAGGCTGCAGATATTCCGTATTGGACAAGATCCCAGTAATCTGCTGTGCTTTTCCTTCTGTGTTAGTTATATACTTAAATGGAAGCTACAGAAATTATATAATTTTTGTGGCTGATGAAAAACCTCTTAAAATATAGGATCCTGGATAGTAGTAAATTTTCCATAACTGAATTTTTGGTGCTAGCATATGAACTCAGTATTTCTGCTACTGCTTAAAGCTTAAACTCTTCTCTGAAGATGCAATTATTTATGGTTTTCTTCCTTTCAGCTTTATGGCTCCCAGAAAGCATGATTAAAAAAAAAAAAGGCTAAGTTGCAAATGCATGGCATCTCTTGAGGTGGTAGTGTAGGCAGTGAGAAGGTAGAAGGGAAATAGCGTAAGATTTCCGTTGTTAAAGGAAATAATTATTCAAATAATTGTTTGTAAATATAAAGAATAAATACTATTTGAAGAGTGTGTCTACATGTAATAAATAAGGATTGCAGGGATGACTTTTTGAAAGATTATACTACCTGTCAGGATTTTGGGATGGAAATCCTTATTTTTCTACTTGTTTCACTGAACTGCTGCGTTGAACTTTGTACTTAGGAAGGTCACTTTATTCACTCTCTTACTAACTCAATAGACCTCAGTCTCCACTGTGCCTTCTAGGCATTACTTCAATACAAATATAAAATAATGATTCCGAGGCTGGAAAATCTCCCTGTCTATTTCAAAGGGGTATTTGTTTTTAGTGAAGATATAAATTACTAAGATGTCCTATTTTCAGAGTTGCAGCTGTGAAACAGGCAACTGGAAAGTAGAATTTGTTTTACTTGAAGAGAGAATTGAATCTGAAGATCTTGATAAGGCCTAATTTTAAAAACGTCTCATGTTTCTTAACTCCTCTATTTTGAGGAAAATCCTGCTTTTTGTCTGTACTTAACTAGATTTATAAATAAATATTTCAGAGGCATTTTCTAGTAGTTGTAAAGAATACTTTTGCTTTGTTTGTTAATATATACTCTTTATGTGTATCCTTACTCACTAAAACAATGCCTAGACTGAACAACCAATTAATATTGTCAGCAGTGGGTGAATCAGTGAAAATGAGTGGTGTGGTTTTTCTGGAGGGTGAAGAAATCTGCATGGCTGAAATGCTTCTGAGGTGATTGCTTTCTAGCAGAACAATTTGTAAGTATGGCTGGTTGAAACTGCTCCATCAAAATTGTTTCTCAACAATAAATTAGTATGTTGACTAGAAACATGTTTTTCCTCCAGAAATTCTTCTTCTGGAAGATGATGATTCTTTGCTTTTTAAAAAGTCACAGTGCACAAAGCCAAAATATTTTGGCCAAATTTGCTAAATGTTTTTCAGGGAAAATTATATACAGCAAGATTTGCACTGGGGAAAAAAAAAATGCAGACCCTTGACTGGAACCTGCTCGCCCTGAGCTTCCTTTGTAGGTAAAGCAGACAGTGAAACTGATGCCCCAGCTGGTGATGGATCTTAGTGCCATCTAACTTTTGTTCTGTGTCCCAGATCTTGCACAAATCTGAACTTGGTGACTCATCCAAATGTGTGGCATAATAAGATGTTAAAAAAGGTTTATCTTTCTGTAAGGACTGAAGTATGTTGATAGGCAGTATAGGAATGCTTTATTGTTACTGCCTGTGCATTTGATGTTTCTGAGATTTCAGACCTAGAAGAGTTATTTTGGCACCAGATTGACATGAACAATATGAAGAAGGGTAGAACAGTATTGAAAAAGTCTTTGGTTCCTTCAGTGACTCTATTTTTTCCCCTCGAAATGGATAAATTCATAAACTGGAAAGGAACTGGTTAGTAACAAATGAGAGTTCTTCAAGAGGGAAATCAAACGTCCCAGTACTAATTAGTTGAAATTAAGATCATTCAAATATTTATATAGGGAAGGCAACTATTCCAGGAACATGCTGGGATAAATCACATGGCTGGAATATTAATAGCGAGGCAATAAATCTGCATAGAAAGAATCAAGGTGAAAACGTAGGGGAGGGATTGTACTATTTATCAAAAGACAATTATATTAGCAGTTAAATACAGATGGTTAGTGAAAGAAGTGGTAACAATGAAATTTTATGTGTTATGCTGACAGGGAAAATGTAAGGCGGAATTAAAATGGAACATTTACTGTAGGCACAAAGTCAGGATAAAGTGGCTGAACCAAATACTGAAGGTGGTGAAGGAAACTTGGATCCATCCACCTAGTTCTGTTACTTCCTTCCCTGAGTGCAAATTCATGTGTGTGTACTGTTCAGCTGCAAGCCTGTGGTCAGGTAGAAGCTTTGGGCCAGTCCAGAAGCAATTTGAACCTGTGCTATCACTAAGCATAGACCTGAGAAGGTGTCCACGGCTGGTCCCTATATGGCCAGCATCTGGCAGATGAGCCTCTTGGCCTGTGTGATTTGCAGGCAGCCTGACCGTTTTACTACCCCAGGCTGCGGGTATCCTACATGGGTAACACTGACCCATGGAGCGACGTTGGGAAGAATGCCTGCTGCTCTGTTCCGTTTTGGAAGACTGTACACTTGAATCTTAGGTAGCTAAAGTGAGCGCTAAGTGCCTTAGTCCAACAGTGACAGGCTTCAAAACTACTGTCTTAACTGCTTAAGTTTTGTCAATAAAGTTCCTTAAGCCCCTAAAGTTCTGGGGCATGTCCTATGCTGCTCCTGTCTTGGCATGATCACCCAAGTCTTCTGAGGACCTGCCTGCCTGGGCAGTCTGAGCACGTCTGGTAAGGGCTGGGGAAGTGTTTCTCAGAAATCTCATGATGAGCAGGCAGAGGAGATGCCCCCCTTTGAAACAGGCAATCAGTAGCTCTCCTGTTGTAAGAAGCATTTTATTAGTTACCAATTAAAGTTGTATATATTTTTTGTAATACCACCTCATTTCTTACTCCAGGAATCAAAGTGACTAGTCTGGGAATTACTGCTTTAATTTAGTTTCTTGTCACTTTATTTTCCTTAGAATGTTTCTTTGGCACTTACTTTCTTAAAAAAGGCGTGGAAGTGAAATTATTAAAAAATTGGTAATTTATTAATTGTTACATTGGTCTGGTTTTTGTGTGATGGGTTGTTTCGTTACTGTGCTTAGGTAAAGGGGTGAAAAGGCAGGACTGTTCCAGTTTTAGTTACTGCTCTTTAGCATACACTGCTTCAAAATCGGCATTAAATACACGTGTTTTTTCTAGGTAGTATATAACACTGCCATGTAATGGCAAAAGGGTTCAAGCAATACAGAGTCTGGAAATGTCAAGTGTGGAGGAAATGAACTGGCACACTTTTAATTTTTCTTCTTTTTTATTAAGCTTTATAATGTTGCATAGCCACAAAGTATGCACACCAGTTAAGGGTGAAAGCAAAGACAGTGATCTGTGTAGGAAACATAATACAGGCAACACACAGTCCTTTTGCTGAAAGGTATTGTATTCCCAATAAGGAGGTCAGAAATGAGAACTCTCCTTTCCGGGGAGCCTCTCACATAACAGCTTGGACCGCTTTGGATCATGAGGGCTATAAGCAGGCTAAAAGTTACCTGCTCAGGTGATGGCATGCCCTTTGGAGAAGGCACAGTGCTGCAGTCTAGCATGTCCCCTCACAGCCCAGCTAAGATAGGGAAAAGACTGATTTTCCCTTGAAAACAGCAAGAGATCTTAGAAATCTCAGATAGAAGGTTTCTCGTTGCAATGTGCAGTTACATGTGTTTTGAACACTTTCAAAGCAGTAGCTGGTGATTTAAGCTTAGGATCTTTTAATTTTACTGAGCAAAATTAAATGTTGAGAGAGCATCTCCACAGGGAAGGTCTGACTGCAGTTTATACAGATGTACCCTAGCCAGAACAGGAACTGATAGGACAAACTTAGTGCGGACAAGATCTGTAAATCCAAGTACATACTCAGGCAGTCTGTGCTGAACTCCATATTGGTTCCATTACAGTGCTGTTCATAGCTCTGCTACCTTGTTTAAAGCTACTTTGGGTATTTCAGCATAAGCTGCTAGAACACCTTTCCTTCAGACTGGGTATTTGTTCAGGGCACAAAGCATCATTTTCTCCTTTCTGTATGCCTGCCTCCAGCAAAGGCAAACATCTGTGTGATCGTAGTCATGTTTGGCAGCAGCATAGGCGTACCCTCAGATCAAACTATCGGAGCACAGTTGCAGTATCTAGTCCTCCTCCCTTCATTGCAGTAAAATAAACATGTGACTTCATTCACACAAATTAATTTAGAGGTTTGTGGATTATGAGTAATGCAGCAATACATATATTTCATGTTGAGTTTTTCTAGTTCATTCTAAAAAAAATTTGAAAAAAAAAATTCTCCAGCTATCCTGCTGGAGATAGCTACGGCAAGGCCCCATCATGGAAACCCAGGCAGCGACCTTGGCTGCCTGTGTCAAGGATCCTGGGCAAATAGTTTAGGAAATGGGGAAAAAATAGTTTTGAGGAGGGTATTCCCCTGAATTCCTCTGCTCTAGTGGTATAAGAGCAGGGATGTAAGAGCTTCTCTTCTTGAATTTCACTCATTCAGGCTCTGTGGTGGTTGGCATGCTTTGGACCACCTCCTCAGGGTCAAACACGGATCCATTTTTTCTCTGGAAGGATAATGGCCCCATGGCTGTGCCATGTGGCGCGTCCTCGGTCTAAATTGTCATCGTGAATCTATTGCAGAAAATCTTGGCTCTGTTGAAGTCAATGGCAAAACTCACTGACTTCAGTGGGGGATCAGGATTTATTCCAGCGAGTTCAGTGGCAGCACAGTTTTTACCAACTGCAGATCTGGCTCCATTGTTTGACACTTGTTCTCAGTTTGGTTTTGTTTAGGAGAAAATTTTAAAGAAGCTTGTAAAACAGCTCCACCAACCCCTGGAGCCCATGGAGCTTTTGGGTCTTGGCCCCACGTGATAAGATAATAACATGTGCACATAGAACTTGGTTTCTGTGTAGAAATAAACTTCTACTTGAAGGCAGTTACTGATCCTTTTTGTTTATATCATTACTCTGCATTACAGCTGTTATCCATATTAAAACATATTTTCTAACATCCAATTTTTTCAAGAATAAAAATCCATCTTAATTAGTAGAACTATTGGGTGGGTTGTTTTGTATTTCTATAATATACTGTCTCCTTTTTTTTTCTGGATGCATTGTATACAAATAAGAATTTTGATTTCAAATATAGGGCCAACCCCTCTCCCTTTCAAGTTTATGAGCAGAAGTTATTTCCATTTGAGCAGGATGGGACGGATGGAACATAAAAAAGCCACATCATCAGCTTAAAATACAAGTCCAATAAAAATGAAGTTGGAACTTTACCAGCTGTGTACTGATGAAAGTATATGAGATTTTAAGTAAGAGAAGCTGCTCAAATATGGACTCACAAACAAAACAACACACACAAAAAAAAAGAGCCAACAGAAAAACAAACCAAAAGGAAGTACTAGGAGAAACCCAGTGCAGACAGCAATCCCAAGCAGAGGTTATTTAAAAAGATAAGTAAATGTATGTTTGAATGTAATGTACAAATTGATACTCCATTATTCAGAATAATCTTTCCCTTTTTATCCTTAACCTAAAAAATGGGAAAACAAAACCAGAAAAACAAATGAAGCAAGGAGAAAATCATGTACTGCCATAATGGATCAGGCCTGGGGTCCATAAAACCTAGTCACTGGCAGTCAGCAGTACTAGCTAGATGTTATTTTTCTTCTGTACTCTTTACTTGTGTCCATAATACAGGAGTGGAAGGTAATAACTGGACCCTTAGTCATGCAGGAGCAAGAATGGTTAAAGATACCCAGGAAAATTCCTTGGCAGAGAACCAGCTTCCTGCAGGAAGCCATTGCATGCAAATTTCCAGAGGGGTATAATAGATGCAGCTACAGTGTGAGCCCGTGTGTGGTAGGTCAGGCCCTTGGACTGGTGAGGACAGTGAGAGCCCAGGAAGGGCTATGGGGATTCTGCAAGGTTAGAGAGCACAGTGGTGAAGACAGCAAATGATCCCAATAATGTAGCAGCTGAGTAAATATATACATTATCAGTAAGGAATAAGCAGTATGGCATTTCTCCTGGCCATATGGAAACAAATATAACTTGTTTTTTTCCATAAAGGCCACTCTTGATTATTTAATTATTTTAAAGAATCTTCTTCTATATCATATTTATAGTATTCCTGAATGCTTTCAGGGTCTCTCTCTCCATTTGCAGATATTTCATGTAAGATGGCTTTGCAGAAAGTAATTTCAGTCTTATTAGCAAATAGTCTGAACAGTCTTTCCCATGAAATGGCTGCTTAGAGTAATTTATTCGATGAGATGCACGTCTCTGATCACGGTTTGCCAATGTTGGTGGCACTTTCTCCATTTGGGTCCCTGCTTTCAACGGAAAACCCAAGACTGCAACCGAACACTCACGCCGAGGTGCCCTAAGTTTGCCGAGTCTGGCTCTGGTTTTCTTTGACCACTGGTTTCCATGCGAATTCCCTGGCTGGAGCCGGGACCCTGAGAGCAGGGCGCGGCCCCGGGGGGGGGGGGCCCGAGCCTGGCGGGGGGTGTCTGGGTGTCTGTGTGTGTCTGTCTTTTTGCTGCAAAGCGTTTTTGGCCGACTCCCACCCCCAGATACCGGGCCCCGTCCCGGCGCGTGGGAGCCCCGGCAGCGGCGGGGTGCCGGCTGGGCAGCTCCGGCGGCGGGGCGCGGCGCTGGGGGCTGCCCGGCGGGCGGCGGGGCGGGCAGTCCCCGCTCCCCGCGGCCCGGCTGCGCCGTGTGGCAGCGCCTCTGTCAATCAGCCTGACTCCACTCCTGCACGCCCTGTCTTTCCAGTATTATACCCCCGCCGCCTCCTGGTGTCTCTGCTTCGCTGCGAGCCGGGAGCGCGGCCGCCACTGCCGCTGCCGCTGCGGCTGGGCGAATGCGCGGGCGGCGGGGCGCGGGGCAGCGCTGAGCGGCGCGGAGAGGCGCGGAGCGAGGCTGCCGCCTGGCCCGCCCCGGCTGAGGGCGGCGCGGCGCTTGGCCGGCCGTGGGCAGCCCGGGCGCCGGCCCCCGCGTCGGGCCGGGGCCGCCGCGATGGACCCTCCCGCGGGCATCGCCTGCGTCCTGCTCTGCTGCGCGCTCTCCCTGCCCGCCGGCGCCCTGAGGCACCCCGGGGACAGAGGTAGGTCTCCGCCGAGACGCCGCCGCCGCCTTTGGTCTGCTCGCTTTGCCCCGCCGCCGGCCGGTGCCTTGCCTTGCCCGCCCGTCTGAAGTCGCGGCTCTTCGCCCCGCGGCTTTCCGCTTCCCTTGAACTTCTGCGGCGACTTTTGCCGGGTTTCCAGTTGTTTCCTGCAAGCGGCGGGCGGGGACGGGGGCACCCGCGCCGCCGGCTGGGAAGGGACGCGGGAGCCCCGCCGGCAGCGGGAGCGCTGCACCGGTGCCGGCAGCCCGGCGGTCGCCCGCTGCCTGCCCCGGAGAGGGGGCGAGCCCCGGCGGGACGGCGGGCAGGGCTCAGTGCCTGGAGTTCCCCGTGCGGGATGAAGCACATGGCAGCTCGTCCGCCTCCTCTTCCCCCTGACCCGGCCATCGCCGTCGTCCAAAACTCCCGCGGCTCCCGCCGACACCGCTGCGGTCGCCGCCCGTGGCGTCCCCAATCACCGGTCGACTCAATCCCCGTCGCACCGGGGCCAGTTTGCGGGACGCGCCTTTCCCTTGCAGGTTTGCCATCTGCACACCAAGCCCCCACTCGTGCCCCTCCGAGCACTCCCGAAGCGGACCAGCGCCCTCTCATCACCGCTGGCCACCCGGCTTAGCCCCAAAGTCCCCGAGGCGACCCGGGCAGCGGCCGTGCGGGCAGGGGCGCGGGGTCCCGGCTGAGTGGACAAAGGGTGGCGGGACCCCGCTGCATGGGCACTAGTGCGGGGTCCCTGCTGGGTGGGGGGGCTCACGCTGCCGTCTGGTGTTTTGGGGAGCAAAATGCAAGTTTGAATGAACTCTGCACACTTCATGCCGGTGAACGAAGTGCCTGCACAGAGTGCAGTGTCCATCTGCCTTATGTAAGTGTCTGCTGTGCTAATGAATAATGGAATAAAAATCCCGTGGCATCAGAGTATGTTTAGTTCTAGTATCTCTCCTCTCTTGGCTTCTCCCTGTAAAGATCCAATTCTGAGGAATATAGAGGAGTACAGCCTTGTCATCCCCACCAGCACCGATTCAGAGGGCAGGTTCCTATCCCACTTGGTGTCTGGACCACCAAAAGCACGCTTCAGGAGAGCTGCGGAGGACTTGCATCATGAAGCAGCAAATGAGCAAATATTTTACAATGTCACTGTTTTCGGAAGAGAGTTTCACTTCAGGTTGCGGCCAAACTCCAGGCTCGTGGCCCCCGGAGCAACAGTTGAATGGCAGGAGGACTCCGATGAGACTCACGTTGAACCTCTCTATGGGAATTGCCTCTATGTTGGGGATATCACTGATTTGCCAAATGCTTCAGTTGCTATCAGCAATTGCGATGGACTGGTAAGTTACTTTTGTTATTATATTGAAGATAATTACATTAATTTCCTACAGTTTTAAATATAAAATGTGTGGACTGTCAGAAACTCACACCTCATATGGTAACTGTGAATGCAAATTAACTAATGTTCCCTTGTGTGGGAATAGCTGCGCTGCACCAGGCACTTCTTCGCAGACAGTGGCACTAGAAGTTTGAGCACATGCTCTGTTGTAGCTACTCTGGAACAGAGCAGCTGAAGCCAGGATTTATGTTGATTTGTGGTAAAGTTGCTTGAGGTGTCTGATGCTTTGAAACAGAGGATGAAATGGCATGTTCTCAGCATCCTCTTCCACTTTTCACTTAACAGTCTGCAAAGGGAAATTTTAGAAGAGTTAATCCTGAATAATGAGCAGGGCTGCCCTGGAAACAAACTGGATAGGTAAAATATGTTTTTGCCCTGCAAAATTTTAATTTATTCAGAGTCTTGTTTTCATGGATCTTTCACTCGATGAGTTTCATTGCCTAATTAAGTGATTGGTGGAAAGTCACAGAAGAGTTTGAGTTTTACAAGCAAAACAGCTCCCTGAGATACATTTTGCAAGGCTGTGTGTTTTAAAACTTGCTGCAGTTTTCTGTTCTGGAGTGCATGTTCGGCAGTCAAATTATAACTGTTTGTCCCTGACATCTTAAACTGTCATACTATCATTTGAACAGTAATTACTGCACAGCAATTTGTTTAGTGAGAAAAGGGCTGTATTTTTTATAATGAACAGTTTATCCAGACAGTATTTTCTTGCTATACCATTTAGAGTTCATGATTTTGAGGTTACTTAATTTTCATGCATTCTGTTGTCTGCATAAAAAGCCAGCATGAGTCAGTTGTATTTCTATTGATTTAATCATAGAAAGTTGGTCATTTGCTGTGCCAAGAAGGTAACATGTATGGAGGTAGTATGTTGGCTATTTGAGAATAGAAGGGAACCAAATATTTTCCCCCTTACTCTTTCCTTTCCTGTGGTTTCTCCTAGCTGTGTGCATTCCTGTTTGAGAAGTGGGTTTTAATGTTGTAGTTGTTTGATGTGGCCAGCTGTCGGAGGGCAAGAGGAACACCAAGACTGAGCAAGAAGAGCAGTTCAGCAAGCAGAGTATGAGCCTGCAGGCCTGCCTCTGGCCGGGGAGCAGAAGTCCTCTGCTCTCCCCGTAGCTAGCACAGAGCATTTTGTGTAAAGCAAAATTTACTTGCCCTGGGCATTGCAGAACTGAGATGGAGCCAAAGCTCTTCTTCCTTGTTCATCTGTGCAGGAAGGTGGAGGAAGATCCTGTTGACGGCTGCTGCTTGCCTGGTGCTGGCTCTTCTCATCAGCACAGGTGTTGGCTGTAAAGGCAGTGGGGGAGCTCGTTCCTTCTTTCTCACGATGTTAGCCAGAGTGTCGACTCCTTATATTTGGAGAAGAGTATTATGATAAAATATAACGGGAGTTAAAGCCAAAGTATAGATAAGACTCTAAGTGTCCAAGGCCTCATGTTGCATGTGTAAATCACAGAGTGTTTATAAAATGCTGCACTTTTCGCATTTGTAAGTAACTCCTCAGATGCAAAGGAATGAAGCCAGACCTCAATTCAATGGCACTCATAAATAACTAGAATGCCAAAAGCTACCAAAAAAAAAATCTTAGTTTTTGTTTGTGTCCACAACTTGTGTGCTTGCCTCTTTCCAGCATTCTTGGTCTCATAGAAGAAGCAGGAGAGTTGGTCTAGTGTGGAAGCTGCCATATTCTAAGCTGGATGTCACGCTGGTTTTTGCATGGCACCACAAGTTCTGTGATTCTGTGAATACATTTGGAAATGGCTTACTATTTCCTCCAGTGTGTATCTACATTGTAAACATTGCAGGGCAGAGATCGTGTTTGTTGCTGCCCAGGTCACTGAAGCCTTCCAGCAGGAAGCATTACCTCAATACGTTTAAGCATCTGGCCATAATGATTTCCCTGAGATTGTGCAGTAAATCTGTTGTGGAACAACAAATTGAACTCCAATCCCTTGGGTACTATGTTCCATCTCTACCCATTCCCTCCATCTCAGTTTCTTTCTTTCTTGTGGGGGGAGAATTTAAAACAGATGCCAATAGAATTACACAAACTGCACAAAATGATACTAGTGGTTCCCCAAAAGACACTGGTCCATGGACAGCAATAATGAGCAACTAACCCACTGAAGTTACTGCACTGAACTGTCTCTCAGTTTACCTTTTTATTTCTTGTGTTTGCAGGGAGTGTTGAAGAGTCTCTGGAGCAATGTATTGCTAGCGAGACGTTCCTAGAGACCACTGGACTGTATATTATTCTCAGGTTAATTGGTATTTCAGATATGAATGAAGACATGGACAAGGCTGTTCTCAACTGGGTTTTCTATGTCCATTTTTTTCCTCATGCCTAGTTTACTTCAGTGGAGAAATTCAGGAGTGTCATGGATTTTCTTTCAGTGGCCTAACATGCCATGGTCAATGTTCCTAACATATCACAAGTATTTCCACCTCCTTTTCTAGATTACAGTGGAGACAGGGATGGTGGAGCTGTCTGACAACTAAGTTGTCAACTGATAAGTGTTAGAGTTGTTGTTTGTTATAAACTTGCTTCATTTAATTCCTAGTATTTTCTTGAAGTGCTTTCTTTTGAAGGTGGTTTGGCATCTGTCTATGCTTCTGGTGGGCTTCCAGCTTTTGCATCCAGCCATTAGGGCTGAAATAATACTTGAACTGAAGTTTCATAGTTTGATCTTTACATTGCAAACTTTTGTAGACTGAATCTGGTTCAAGTCAGTGAATGCATCTGCCACCTTGCCAACTTCTGATGTTATTTCCTCCGAACATCCCCTTTGGTTTGCACTTTACTGCCAACTGTGTCTTATTTTCCAATTATTGTCTGAGAAGAGTCTGTCTGGTGGTGTTGGTATTGCCAAAATGAGACATTATTGGAAGGGATTTACATGAAAATAGTAGATCTGTGAACAGATTTTTGAACTGTACTGTAAATGATGAAGGTTTTTAATCTGCAATAATTCTAAAAAATGAAAAGGTACAGTTGAATGCATATACAGAAATACCCGCTGCCCTGACTTAGGAGATACACTGTTAGTTTGGGTCCTCCCAGTTTTCTGTAACAGAAGTCAATGACAAAATTAGTTTTATTGACCTAAAAATCAAATCGGAGATAGATGAAGAGAACTTGTGAAGTCTGCAATTTAGGTGTGTTTTCAGAGCTGAAATGGGTCTTTACAAATTATTGGAAAGTTAAAGCTAATCAATGGCTTTTTTAACAGCTCTCTGAATTATGAATGTGATTTTTACCATAGTAAAAAAATAGAAGTTTTGTGAAAGCTTTCCCGCTTAAGATAAAAACACTCTGAGCAACTTGGTATCATCTTGATTGGCCTGATAGCATTCAAACTAATTATCCACTGAGCGGGCAGAACCAACATGGTCAGTTGTCCGTGGCCTGCAGACTGTTGTGGAAGATACTGCACTTTGAGTATGTTCTTGGTTCTTGGCCAGATCCTTACTTCTGGATGCAGCTGGAGGATGAGGGAGCTGGCTGTCCTCTCCAAGGGTTAGTTGTGAAGGAGAAGTGCTTGGAGGCTGTAAAAATGCTGTAAACAATAAAGAGTTAGAATTATGGCAGTCCTTCTACATTACTGCCTTAACTATGGGAACTTCCTTTCTTCACTCCAGCAGATGAACCTGCTGTTCTAGAAGAACTCTTTATGCATCTGGATTTCTTATTTTGATAAATACTTCTGCAGTGCTTGAGGCAGATGTGCCAAACATGTCATCTTCAGGTTGACGGGATGGCAGTATTTGGTTGTGGAACTTTAGAGACATAAACTCTCTCCCAGTCTCCTCATAACATTCATAGTCTGTGGGCTAGAATGTGTGCTTAAACACAAGCAGATACAGGAGAAACATAATACAAACACCACATCTGGTATGGATAATGAGCACATGATTAAATTAGGCTGCAATGCAGAGTTAGACTTACTGACAGGATCCCAAAAGGCTGAGGATCACAGTTTCAGGTTGAATAATTAGGATGATCTAACACCCATTGAAGCAAATAGAGGAACATCAGTTTCAATAACAAAATACAAGGACTTAACTCTGCTTCATTAGCATAATCCTCTTCCTTTTTTAAAAGTTAAAATATCAGCTGTCCAAAAATTTCACTATATTGTCATTAAAATGGGAAGTTATTGGAAGTGGACATACAGAAAGTAAGCTATTCAGGACATTTATGGTTGTATGTTTTCTTATGGAACTGTAAGCATTTCATGTCTTGGGGTACCAAGCCATAGTCACCTTACCAGTATAATGGAAATAAGTGTTTCTGCTTATGTGATGAAATAGGCAGGGTTTGCTCTACAACATTTCAGTCTTTACTGTATGCTGTAAAAACCCTCGCAAACTGTTTGAGAGAAGCCTGGTGGCTGGCTGCTTGCCCAGATGCTATTTCTTCTAGAAATGCTTGGGAAGCCAGCAGTGCTTTTTAGACTCATGCCCAATACTAATAGTAACTGTAGTACTGGGCTGACCTGCGTGGGTTTATGGTGATACATTCACTTTACTAGTCAGTCATGAATCTTCAGGGATTGACTGGTGCTTTGACTGCTGTTCAAGTAAGTGCATGTCTGTCGGTTGTCCCAAGACTTTGCTATATATTATTTGTATTATTAGTATTTTCCTCACTGTTTTAAAATCAGATAATGGAATATTTTTATTTTCTGCAGTCTTTATTTTACAGGAAAGTATTCATATGATCTTTTAGGCACATCATGTAAATTGTAAATGTAGGAACCCAGGTTCCAGATTTAGTCAATGGTGTTTCCTCAGAGCAATTCAAACTACCTATGTGAAATACCCACCTTTCTCCTTCCCAGGGGAATATTCCTCCCCTCCCTACCATGTTCCCTGCATTCTTGAAGATATTTAAACACCTTGTGCAATCTATCCTTGTTTAGTATAATCCTGCTTCACTTTGAGCATGATCTGGAGCTCTTTGAAGTCAGTGAGTTTTAAGGTTATATTCTTAAATACCTTCCTGACAGGGATGCTTTCTTGGAACTCTCTGCAGAGCTGAAGTTGAATCTAACTCACCTTAGGTGGATCATGTAATTTACCTGCATAAGAGGGTGAAGGATCTGCTCACAGTGAATACACCAGGAGAAGACAAACATCCTTATGTAACTGTGTTATTTTTCCTTTTAGACATCCGTCTCCTGCTTTCATATGGATTTACAATTTAGTTCTGTTTCTCTTTAATCTGTTTTTTGGATTACACTGGTTTGTGATGTAGCAAAAAAGCAGAACTCAAGGTAACACAATATTGTCTTCAAAGTCTGGTCAGGTTGAATGCCTGACAGTTAAAGCAGATGCCTGCTACAAATAAATCCAGTAATTTTTTTGTATTCTCAGTTTTTAGCATTTACATTATGATGGGGTTGCATCCATTTTTAGTGGATTAAAATTTGACACATATAATCTCTTGATTTGTGAGCATTTTCTCTTTAAATTAAAAGAGAATCAAACCAAAGTTGCCATCTGTTTTTTGTGTAATGGCAAAAACCGCTGTGGGCTTTTTCCTTTTTGGACAAGTAGAACTATAATACAGTGGCAGGAGAAATGCAAATAATTCTTGTGACAGTATAGAACAAAATTTAAAAGCCATTGTCTTTAAGAAAACAGCAGCCCTTCTTCTGCAGGTGATTAGACTGGGAACTCCATTAACCCACATTGTCTTTTGAATTCAGCTGAGGTCTCTACATGTTTATTAACCCAAGCACGTGTGTAAATTTTAGTATAGTCAGAGCCTGACTGCACATCCACATTCACACATGTGGTATAAAAGACATGCATTGCCTGACAGAAAGCAGTGGAGCTATTTTGATGTCTAACACTCAAGCATATCCATGTATTTTCACAGGACAGAGGCTTTGCTTCATAATCCATTCTCTGGGTTTCTACTGTTCATGTCCTTGGCCAACACTAGCCTAGTTGGACACCCCCTTCTGCTGTGTAAATAGCAGAGTCTTTCCCTTTTAAAAGTTACAGTCTGAAACACAGAGAGTGTAAACACTGTGATTCAGCCTCTAACTGGAGTAAATTATCCTCATTTTGCTGTCCTTAAAAGAAACTCTGTCATCAGTAAGTACTATTTTTTTTCTTTGCATCTTCTGTGCATGGATCATGTCACCTACATTTTATCTGAAAGCAGAGTAAGTAATTTCCTACGTCATACAGGTGGACGCTATCTGGGCAGAATATCCTTGGGCAATCAAAACCGGTATCTTTGTGGTATGTTGTAGGCCTTTGGATAGAAGGTGGGTATTTCCTTATGTCCTATTTGACCTTGTGTTGCATTGTCCTCATTGTGGTAGTATCTTAGCTGTACTATTCTCTTTGACCATGCAAGAACTAATTTTCCAACCAGAATATTAACAATGTACATCCAAGAAAATGTGCCTAATGGCTCCTTCTACTTTCCATCTTGAAAGATCCAAATATAGTAACTAATTTTGATAAGGTCATAATTAATTTCTGGGGTAAGCAGGACATCTATTTTGAGAAGTCTGTCCCTCTTCAGCTTCCAGAGGTGTGTCCCTCGAAAAATGCTATTGGCTTAATTAGCTACCAGCTTAGTGCTTCCCCACGGTGCGGAAAGGTGTGCTGGTATTCTCTGAGAGTTTAACAGTACAGACTCCTTCAGATGGCAAAGACATTCCCACATTTTGCATTGATTACATGTTTACCTTTTGCTACAGAAGGTTGGAAAATATTTTTTTGGATCAACCAGAATGACAGCTGTTGCATGCAGCAGGACCTTTTCTCCACAGATCACAGTAGTATTTTATTTGACCTACTTCTGAGCACTTTTTGTTAATGGTGACTGTTGCTTTGTAAGCAGGTCATGACATTACTTAATTGTACACTAGGACATTTCTCATACTGGGTCTGATTAAAACAGAGAATCAGGGAGGACATCTTCAGTCTCTTACAGGGCGTTGCACAGCCTTGCATTTGCTTCCTGTGAATAGCTCTGATGTGCACACCCTCTTTTTCAGATCACCTTCTCCCCCTGTTGCTTTCCTTCTTCCAAAGTTTCAGTAAGTTCTTTAGCACATCACATCTGGTTTCTTTAGCCCCTTTATCTGTGTGTGTTTTAAATTCATCTTTGTTTGCAGAGTCTTGACACAGCGGGTTCCCAGTTTAGACAGTCTGCAAAATGAAAGGCCCACATTTCACACACTATTTTCAGCACCGTTCCATTAAATTGTAACATTGAAAAGAAGAGTGTCCTCTTCAAGTGCTGAAGTGCACGTTGCTTCCTCATATCTAAATCACAGTCTCTGCTATAGATCTTCTGAGTTATTCCCAGGTCTCAAAATGTCTGGTACTTTCCTCAAAACTGGAGTAAGTGTGAACCTCAGCATTAATTTTTTTAGTTTTTCTTCTAAGTAACTGTTTTGTGTTTAAAGTAAATGTTTTAGGCAAGAGTTTCCCTCAGGGAAAAGACAGAGAAACCTAAGTTGTGCATCTTGAAGTGTCAAAAATGGCCAGTGACAATCATCCCAAGTATATTGTTTTGAAGGTATCATTTTACAGTGCAGATGAGTTTCTCTTAGCACCCCATTGCTGCTGAGGGGGTTAATCCTGTTTCCCTGGCTGCTCCCCCGTGCTGTGCTCCCATTCGTCCCCTGCTTCAGCACCTTGCTCGTCTTACCAATTAACGCAGTGGGTGAGTGGCCAAACCAGTGAATTGCTGCCTGCCAGTTCAGCTGCTTGAACTGGTTTTCTGTGGGGTGAGATGGACATTTGTATAGGCAGAGGGGTGAAAGTGGGAATGCCCTCAGCTGGGCAGAAGGAGAGTGAAATTGCTGCTCTGGTAACAGAGAGACTCAAGCTGTACTGTAAAACCACATCCTTATTCTCGTGATTTTGAAATGGGTCTATTTAAGGGAGCCTCACTTGTGCCTCTGAGCATCAGAAGCTGGAACTGCAGCTTTGGACAAATTGTTCTGCTCTGTGGATGATGGCTTTCTACTTTGTAGCTCTGCTTGATGTTTTTTTTTTTTGTACTTTGCAATAAAATTCCCCCTCCATTGGAGGGAACTGTTTATGGGATCAGAGAAAGGAGTGGCGTTTGGTGCTGTGAGGAGGAGAAGAGTCATTTTGGCGGTGGAAGAGAGGGTGGGAGAACCAGTCAGAAGGGAAAGGCAAGTTGCTGAATGGTAAAAACAGAGCAAGAGGCAGGGATCTCTCCTGTCAATGGGCAGAATTTGTCCACTGGCATGTGTTACATGGGCTGGCTGCCCCTCAAGTGGGGCAGATTCAGTTGCTGAATGTGGTAACTTCAGTATCATCTTAACCTGTCAGGTACCACAGAGAGAACCTGCCCTGACCACTAATTTATATACTTGCTCTTTTTTTTTTTCTTTTGCTTCATGTCCCTTGTAGGCCTATGTCTACTGACCTGCTTGTTTCCCAAAACTTTGCTTTGCTAAAATTGAAGTAACTTGCTGTTATTCTTTAGTCTTGGTATCCTAAGTGTGTTATAGTTTATCAGCATTCCCTTCAGGTTTATATTCTTTCTTATTCCATTTATATTGGTTTATGTCAAATTTAATGTTTTGCCTCTTTATTGCTGCACTTGTGACTTTTATCTTCAAAATGAACACATACAATTAATTCTTCACTTGTGCATCTCTCCATGGAGAATGCAGAGTTTGAAATTGCCTGGGGTGAGTGGTACATTATGACTCTTACACCTGCAAAGTACAATCCTACCACTTTTCTTTTAATGTCATGAGCTATAAATAAAGCCACTTTAACTTCCTTCCTACTGTCATTCCCTTTAACTTTTCCTGTCATTTCCACCTCTGTGTTTCAATTTCATTATATGGTCAGACCACTTTTTCCCAGCATTTAACCTCTACCCTGGTGGACCTCAGGGGACAGATTACAATCTATTTTCTACTGAAATTAAGCATGAAACCTACTAATCCTATAATGAGAAAGAGTCAGTGAACGTCATTGGTATCTTTGTGAATAAGGAGACCTCCTTCTATCTGTAACTAGATAAAACTAATTTAATGCATTGAAGTTATTTCTCTTCACTAGGTGTACTGGCTATAGGTAGCTGCTGTTATTGTCCTTTAATGATCGTGAACTATTTCTACAAGATTTTTGAAGCGAGAAAACCAGAAGGAAGTACCTGTTCAACATTTAATCTGGCCTTTAAAAAGCATAGAAGCAAAATATCTTTCTGAGGTTTTAGGATGGCACAGTGCCACATCTTGATGTAGGCCCTGAGTCTTTAAGCCCTTATTAATGTGTTTTCTGATTTACTACCACTTAAGAATAATGAAGTTGACGTGTGGCTAACTAGCAGGCTGGCCAGCAGCTCTTCCTGACCTCTTTTCTTTTACCCCATCACTTGCAGTACTTACAAGAAGCAGTCCATGAAATGGCAGGAGTGGTTGAATTTTGTGTCCAATACAGCCCCGAGTGTAGATCTCAGCCTGCTGTTGTGCCTGCTTCCCCCTGTTGCTGGGTAGACCCTCTTTTGTGCCTGTCTCCTCCCTGTGTGCCCTGTGGGCTGCTGGGCTGCAGCAACAGCTTCCAGCATGCCCAGTGGAGCTCTGGGCATGTATTAGCCCTCTTAGGCAAACCAGTCCCAAGGCACTGTGCACCCAGAAGGACAGGGACTGCAGATTCAGTGCTATTCTTGCACAATTTGGCCTGTAGGAGGAGGTTCTTTTTCAAGTTGTGCTTCTGAACATGGGCGTTTTGGCATGATATAATTAATATTGTACAGTACAGGATGGAGTAAGTCAAAACAATTCAGCAAGTCCAACATGAAAGAAATGGCTTATTTTCTTGGGAGTAAAAATATTTCAAGAGCTAAACATAGTAATAAACCATTTAAATTTTAATACAAATACAGTAAAATGATAGAATTTAGAATGGAAGAGGGGAAAGCATGGATCTTACTCCAAAGATTTGCTAATTTTGCTGATAGTTTGCCCATGTGCAAAAGACAGAACTAACATCCAATACCTGCTCTAAGCAGATGCATATTGCACATTCTCCCATGGTGAGGCGTGTGGCTCCCAAAGCTGGTACAAGGGCCAGTGTCCATTGCTGTTACATCAGTTGGAGGGCAGACCTGTTTGCAGGACAGAGCTCGTAGTCTGGAAGTGGAGAAGGAGCCTGCAGAAAATGCAGGGATTAACTAAGGATAGGTGGCAGCACAGGCTGTGGTTACTGTTTTAATAGTGGGTTTATTTGTTTTACATCATGGCTTTTGGGTAAATCGTGTTCATCCAGCTCATATGCAGAAGAATATACTTCTTGATTCTTCAGGGTGTTAAACTTGCTAGGCTTTTTTCTTTCCCCAAGCAGAGGAGCTGTGGAAGGAATGTAAGAGATACTGTTCGGAAAGCATTCTGCAAACCAGAATGTATTTAAAAAACAGTCTTTGAGAAATAAATCACTACCTGATGATGAAGACAGCTGAGCTAGGCCAAGAGCCTTTCACATGCCAACACTCCCTCATGCACAGGAGTTATACTGGAAGCTGTCAGGCTTTGAAACTTGCGAGGCTGAAAATGTCTAAAAATTTTCATACACTTAAACGAAGTAAGTAATAGCTAGAAAAAATACGACTTTAAAACTTTTCAAAGTACCTCTCTGTAGAACAGTGTGAACCTACCTAAGGTCACAATCTTTTACCTGTTGGGAACAAAAAACCCCCCGAAACCCAGAAGCACAAATTTTACAATACCTCAATTTAATACCAATAAAGAGCTTAGGGATGAAGAAGTTTTAGGGATGAATTTGGATTGATTTCAGATTTACAACAAAGCTTGAAATCAGCATTTTCTTATAGTTTCAGGTTTCATTGTGAAAATGGCAGATCCACCATTCTTCAGTAAACTAAAATATTTAATCCCCAAATAAATGCTAGAGGTGTCTGTCAATATTACATTTGTTTGCAAAGTTGCAGCACGTTAAGGCTGACATAAGCAGTAAGTGTGAAAATGTGATTAATCAGAGGATGATTTACCACTCTGAAAGAGGAATATGAAGCTCAGTCTGGATAAGTAATAGGCAAGCAAAGAAAGACAAGACAATTTGCAAGATGTTTTGAATTAATTTAAACTCCTCAGTAGGAAAGGGTAATGAATTTACTATGAAAATAAAGTTGTTATTTCACTGCAGTCAAATTAAGGCCAACAATAATCATATGCATCTTATAAAATAGAATAAAAATGCTGAACCTGTGAAAATATAGTCTAATCTTGCATTCATCTAAACAGAGGATCACGCAGAAAAAACAGATCTATGTAAATTTTTATATCATGGTCCAGCATCATTTTGCATAAAGACCTGGGAAGTCCCATGGAAAGCAGCTGATCTTTAGGTTTGTTCCAAAGCTGTTGAAGTGAGTGTGTTTAGTTTCACTGGCTTCATTTGGCTTTGTATGGGCAGGTTGATTAGCAAAGAATTTGGGACGAAAAACAGGCCACAGAGTATTCCACATCATAACCTTGTCTTTCACCTTGTTCTCTGTCCCCTGGTGTGGACCTGGTGATGGTGAGGAAGGTGAGCATGAGAGCTCAAGTGCAGTTTTTCCCGTTGCTGTTTATATCCCACATGCTGGATGGAACAGGACAGAACTGCATGCTCCTAAAACTGAAATAGCTTAGCTAAACCTTCTTCCCCTTCTGCCTCACACCACATCCCCACCACAGAAGAGGTGATGCATTAAGTGAGGGGGAGGGATCAGGAGAAACCCTCCTCTTGTCCATGCCAAGAGTGTGAGGCAATTCCAGCTGCCTTGAATTTGCAGGCTCATTCTCACAGCTCTTCTGTCTCTTTCTTCCTATGAAGATGGGGCCAGAAAGAAGAAAGATTTTCCTGCTTACTGAGGTTACTGCTTACTCTTTGCTTCTGTGCTGCTGGAGGAGTGATGGTGGGAAGAACTTTCTCTGCATGAGATTATTAGCTCTGACCTCAATAAAACTAGCATCATTAGCAAAAAAACCCAGAAATGCCAAATCCAACCACTCCAACCAAAAAATCCCAAGTCATGCGAGAGATCAAGATGAGAAAAATTCTAATTGTACATCTGTTCCACAGACTTTTGTGATAACTCAGCAACAGCTAATTGAAACTCCTGGATCATAAATATGCTTCTAGCCAAACTGGAGTTTACTTTCTCTGATGCATCACGTTTCAACTCTGCATTGCTTACTGAGATTCTGGTGGTCAGCATTCCAACAGTCTGTCACTAGATGGGAAAATTAGAAGTTGGGTCTATTCAATTATAATGAGCCAAACCTCTGCTAATCTGCATCATCATGTCTCCATGGATTTCTGGGAGCTCTGTCACTTTGCATTAGCTGAGGACCTGGCCTTACGTAATTAGATGTTTTCACACTCTTCTGGTGACATGCCCTCCTCTGACAGTCTGGATTACAGGCTACCATGGTTTGCAAAAAAAAATACACTCATTCTTGGGAGGCAGCAGGACACACAAGATGTGTGAGTATGTATGCGCTATTAACATGAGATTTCATTAAGTAATGTATTCAGGATTTATTTACATACTTGGAAATAGCAAAATGCATTAGGAGACCAGGGATCCTGGTGTCTTCGAAGGTTCTCGGAGTCCTTGGTCATGGATGGGCAGATGGGTTAAAGACAGAGCTGCGGGCGCTGCTTGTTCTTACACAAAGTGTAGGCTCACTGAGGGCCTCATGGCTTCCTGTCTCTCAGTTACCATTCTGACGTAATTTTTGTGACATTTTCATGTTATCATGCAAGCCTCTAGAAATCATGACACCACTGGCAAAACTATTGAATAAATATGATGTTAGTAATGTGAACTCATCCATCATGGATGTACTTAGGTCTTTGAAGAGTTTAGCTGCTTCTGGCAATTTTGTGTTCCTTTGGGGTGATTGAAAGAGGTGTTTGCTTTGACTTGTGGATTTGAGAAATGTTTGTGCCTAGGTAGTGTTTTTATAGTGCAATTCCAGAATGAACTCCATGCAGTCTTTAACCCAAGGATATAATTTTGGAATATTGAATCACTGCTTGCAAGTCCTACAGTATGTTCTAGCTATCCCACTGTGGTAAACTGTTGTTTTTCTCATTTTATATTTGTTTATATTAAGACCACTTCTCACCGATGTCAGAGACCTATCAGATCAAATTTAATCCTCTATATATTTCTTCTGCGCCACTGAGTCCATTGCTTTGACTTAACACAATGTTGACATTTGCAAGGAGTCTACTAAATCCTTAAGTTTAAATTTTATTTTGTTCTTAGAACATCACATTCTTAATGAAAAAAGGCAGAATCACAGTCAGAACCTCATATATAGAGGCTGCTTAGTGACCTATATGCTATTGGTGAAAGATTGTGAGATGCTGTAAAGTGTCCTTTGAAAGAATGATGAAGATAGACTGACTCCTATCTCCTCTGAGGAAGTTCTGGTCTTTCATAGGCTGCTTTATGCAGGAGTTGTTAGCACTCAAAGAGGGCAACTGAAGATGGATTAGAAAGTGCTGGAATGTCTTACCAAACTGGAAACTCAGAGAAGTTTTAAAATTGCATTGAGATGCTTCAGTGGAGTTGCGCTTTTGACTACTTCTGATTAGTAGAAGGTGACCTTACAGCTTTGCTGTGATGCTGCAGTGTCATGGGGTAGCAGAACACAGTGACAGAGACACACATTGAGCACCTTGTCATAAAGCTGCCCATTTGTCTCTGTGGTACCTTGTTTGCCTTTTGTCCAATCTTTTGAAAAGCACTAAACAAAGTTCTGTTAAATTTCATCTTTTGGTGAACTGCCTAGTGAATATTGCTGGGGGCGTTGTGTCATACTGATCAGAAAAATATCCATCGCCACTGGCATTGGCCATAGGAGGAGTGCAGGTTGCCTAAAGTTTGATGTAGAGAGTCCTGTTGCTATTCAGTAGCTGGTCTCCATAAGCTTCTTTAGCATCCATGCAAGTTGGCCCTGTCCGTGTTTTCCAGCCTTGTGAAGTGGTGGCAGTGGGGGCAAAGCAGAGAGACAGAAGTGGGCAGGCAGCTACCTTTGCTCCAAACCCTTCAGCTATTGATTATAGCTCAAATATCACTAAGAACTTGGCTTAGTCCATAATAAAGAGATTTTTTTTCTTCTTCCTGGACTGCTTTATCTGCTGCGTTTGGCCACAGCATCAGAGGACAGCTACAGAGGACAACACGCTTGATTCTGGGAATAGACTTACTCTGTCTATTGGTGCTTGGTGCTTCTTGAAAGATGAAAGCACTAGGCAGTGCCAGAGGGCAACACAGTACACTGGCTAGATTAGCCCTAATACTTGTGTTTTCTAGTCTGTGTGGAGGCAGCTTTCTCGTCGTGATGATGTCCTCCCCCCTGAACCTGGTTCTAGGTGATAGTTGAGCCTGTAGGTTCTCACTCCTTGCTTTCACAGAGCCAGGGACCTTGTAAGCATCGTTCCTTTGCCGAGGAATGTGGAGCAAATGGCCATCTTTGAAATTGCTGCCAAGAGGTGGTTAATGCGCTCCACCACAGTTAAAGGGTTTGAATTCCAAAGCTACACAGATTGTTTGAAAGTCTACCTCCCCGCAGGCTGCTGCTGGGCTGGTGCGCAGTACTGCTCTCCTTTTCACGAGCTGGAAATACTTCCTTCAGTGGAGAAAAATGCACTGTGGTTCCTGCGGAGGAGCACAGTGTTCAGAGCAGTGAGATAAGTGTCTCTGTGTGTGATTTGGGGGAGAGGAAGGGATGGGTCAGAAAAAAGGCCAAAGGAAAGAGCAGTTAGAGACATCTGATCAGTGTCAGCAGGGCAAGATGCTGAGCCCTGGCACTGGAGTGCTGAGGTGATGAGAATAGCTTATGAGTAGTCCATTCAGCAGGAATGAGCAGAAGACGCTGTATTTCTTGGCTATTTGCAACAAAATCCATGTTCAGTGAATATTGTCCTTTAACAAGTACCTCCAGAAGGGAGAATGAAGCAAGAAGTGATGTCCCCATTTGTTCTCAGTGCTAGTGTGCTGGGCAGGGCTGGAATACTGACTCCATTTGAGAGCAAAGTGAACTTCTTGCATCTCACAAACTAGTACACGTGACAGTATAAGGTGAGTCAGGGCTGCCCAGAGGCACTGAGCAGATGGGAGCAGAGAGCTGGAGCCACGTGCGCACGCACATCACCAACATGTCCCGTGTGCTGCAGGACAGTCGCCTCCAGAGCTGCTGTGATTGATTCCCCAGGAAGGGTTCACAGCTCCAGCCCAGAAGGGACCGAAGCACCTCTCATCCTCATCCTGAATTTTTTTCCTTCTCTGTTAACATTCTTGCCAAAGCTATTCTGAAGAAAAGTTGTCTCCCAGCCTGCTGTGCTGCCAGGCTGGACTAGTGTGAAATAAAAAAAAAACCCACCCAAACCAACAGCACAGGTTTGGTTCATTTTTGGGCTTTTGGGAATTTAAAAAAGTATTCTGTGGCTCTGCTGCTGAGTCAGCACTGGTGGGATATGATTTCTCAATGTGATTTCTGTGGTCAAACTTTGTAAAAAGCTTTGATGTTCAGTGTGCCAGTCAATTAAAGCATGCTGCTATGTGTTACCTAAGAAACGGTGCAGTGCCTTTGTGCGGCTTGGTTGGTATTGCCAAAATTAGTCAAAAGTATCAGAAGAGGGTTTAATATCCCTGTTTACATAGTATCGTTTTGCTTGCTTTGTGGTTAATTAATTTCTGCTGTGATGAGGGTATAGTCTAAGAGCAGGAAGCCTCCTCTCTCTCTGTATGATGAAAATAGCTGGTGCCCTCTCCTGCTGATTTGATTACAGTGGTTATGGAAATGCAGCTGCATTGCATATAATACTGACTGCTACGCTGAACAGAGCCTTCTTCAGTCAAGCATTGACTGTCTTAATGCTATTTGGTCAGGTTTGGATGTTGTCTGGCTAAATAGCCTTAATGGGTTAATCACGTTGGTGAAGTTTTCTTCAGAGCAGCCCAACAGATAAGCTGTGTTGGCACAACTAAGGTGGTGCCAGAGAAATAACAAGTGTCTGGGGGTAGGACCTTTTAAATACAGTTGTATTGCCAAATCTATTTTCCCACAGGGTGAACCCTCACGTGCTTGCATGATGTAGGAGCCACAGGAATAGCTTCGGGAAGATGTAATCTTTTGCTGCCCTAATCATGGGAAGGTTTTTCACAGAGAAGCAGTGCATATGTTTAGATTCCTTCTGACACTTTAATCAGACTGGTATAAAAGGGCTGTCCAGCTGGTTTTATGAGATGTTCAATAATGAGATTTACTTTAAAGCAAGTAAAAACCTTAAGAAAGTCTTAAGATTGCACTTTAAAGTGTAAGCATGGTGTATCTATTCTTTTCCTAAGGGTGTTTTGTTTGATTCTGGTACTAATTCAGGAGTTGGTCCAAAGCCCATTAACATAAATGAAAAGAGTTTTATTGACTTTGATGGGATTTGGATCATGCTGCACTAATTAAATAGTAAAGTATCCATTAGCAGTGAAGAAAACAGAAGAGAGGAGAGCCAAATACTGTTGTGACGAACCCTGTGAAGTTCAATGAACTGCAGCCAAAGTCTCAATATCTTTACAGATGAGCTTTTCCATATTTCTTTGCCTCAGTCCTTTTGAAATAGATACAGCTGTGGATTTTTAAGAGAACTAAATCTATAAAGGTCCTTAGATTTGTCCTGCCTATTTACAAGTTTCCACCGAGGTTAGCGCTCCGGCAAAACGCATTCACAGGGGTTTCCTTGTGGCAGCAGGATGGCTGGAAAGCTCTCCCACATTTTAAACAAGTCAGATGTGCTGGAATACAATGTAAGCTGAAGTTTTGAGGAGACTAGGTGCCCATCTGTGTTTGGATATCAGTTCTCCTTAGGTGTCTTTGAAGATACAACTCCAAAGGAGAAATTTTCTAAAAACGTCTTCCTGGCATTGTTTGCCTGCTGATGCATTTACGATGAAGGGTAGTGCTCTCATGCCAGGTCACAAGGTTATTTCCATTTCAGATGTTTGTCTTCAGGCTTGCTAGTGTCTACTGAACATCCTCTCTCTTAAACCTAGTTGGCAAAAAAGAGGTTTTCCCCACCTTTGCTGCTCATGTATTTATGAAGAAATATTGTCTGCAATTTGTTTTAGATTTTTATTAAAGTTATCAAGAAAAAATGTTGATACTGTGATACCATGATGCCATCTTCTGTGTTTGTAAGCATATCTTGGCCTCCTATTTGCAAAAATCACATCAGCTGCAGATTGGAGATATTTAAGCTGAATTGTAGTTTTGTAGATTTGTCACTTCTGTGATAGCCAAAAATCCAAACCAAATAAACGCCTTAGTAAAATGACATTTCCTAGAATATTCAAAATAGGAAAGGGAGAAGGAATCAGTCTCAGGCTTAACAACTCAAACTTTCTTCTGTGTTTCCAAAAATAAAGCAGCTGAAGTAGAACCCCCACTTCCCCTGTTTTTAAAACTTCCCTTTCAAATCCAGTGGTTACTTAATAGAAGGTTTCCAGCAAAAAATTCTTCTGACTATATGTTTTATGTGAGAAAGATTAATTGGAAAGAATGTTTTTCTTTTGAGGAAATGGGTGTGTGGGAATTGTGTCTTAAAAATAGGTTTTTGATGGAACCTGCAGACTGAAACTGTTGTTCGGGGAATTTCAAATTGTTCTTGTGCTTGTTGAGAGGGCAAGGGAATGAGGCAGAAGAGATTGTCATTGCAGGATGCTACTGCACAGCGATACCCCAGAAGGGCAGGCGTCACCGTGCAACAGTGACAGGTTATAAAAGGGGGTTTATAAAGCAACTAAGAGCTGCTTGACTGTTCAAGGATGCAATTCTGTGCATTTCTGATCAATTCTATTGCTATATTAGTTCTGTTGGCCAATGTGGGTACACAGGTAAGTAAGGTTACAGAAGAGTTACAGGATTAAATTCATTAAAGTGATTTCATTAACTATAAAAGGAAAATTAGATGCAGACTCCAACACATTGGAATATAGAGATGGATTTGCTGTATATGGACTGCAAAAGAATGCCTTCCCATATAAAATTACTTTTTGTTCTGAGGCGAGGGAAACAATACAAAATAGAATGTAAATTCTTTCATCACATTTAGCTTCATTGTTTCCAAATGAAAATATTTCTGTCCCGAGAACAAATGACAAACTAATTTTTCCCCACCCAAAACCTAATTTGGCAACTGTTGGTCCAAGTTTTTTTCCCTTTTTTAATGTAAAATGTTGCCTTATGTTCCAGGCAATACAGTGTGTGTTTCCATAGCAACCTCTTCTTGTGTCTTGAACTTGTCAGCAGCGACATATGACATTTTAAACTATAAAGCATTTACACATACTGCTCTTCTCTTTGGACCTGAGTGAGATTTGCCAAAACCTGGGTTCCTGCAGATAGTTGAAGTTGATGGAAAGGTGATGTTGAGTTGAAGGAAAGGCGATGGAGTCAGATATTCTTCATACCTCCTGCTTGTTTACAAAGAATATAGGAAGTCCTGTTTCACAGAACTCAAAATAAATCAAGCAACGGGACACAGATCCTACTCCCAGCTCAAAGGCTGGTTCACCCAACCACTGACTCAACGTCTCGTTTTTTTTCCTAGGCCTGTTTGTCTGTGGGTTCTGTGTCTGATTCTCTGCACTGTGTGTTTTTGGACTCTCTCCCTGACTTTTCTCAGGTGCACCTGCTTCTCAAGATGTACCATGTTCAGTGGAGTTGTTCTTGACCATGGACACACATAGGCTTTGGACAGCGATGTACACCAGATCTATCTCTGCTACTGTTTTGCTTTGTATGTTAAACCCAGTGAGTGGTGAACCTTTTTCAGGTTAAGTGCAGTCTAATTCAACTGGCTATGTATTTGCAAAACACTTATAAAATAAGTGAGGAAGGGGAATGGAAAAGACCTAGTCGGCTAGGAGGGAATAGAAGGGATGGTATTCCAGTGAGCACTAAAGAGGAATTAGTTTGGCTGGACAGACATAATTGTAAAACTTTCTCCTGTTAGGTAGGAGGGAGCACTAGTATAATACGATGAGATGTGCTTTTACTGTCTTCCTTCTTCTGTATGTAGCATGGTTTGGCTCCTGATCTGAGCTTCTAAAATACATATTTGCAGATATGGGCAAGCTGCCAAAAATGTGACCAATAAAAAAATGCCTATTGATCTTTTTTAAACCCTATCTTAACATTGCTCTTTGGACGATAGTAATCCATTCTCACTTACTGTAGTATTTACACAGACACCTTCCTGAAGGATAGCTCTATTTGTTCCAAACAGAGAGGAATACTGCTCTCCTATTTTGGCTGTCTGTGTGTATTTGGATTTATCTTTCACATGATTACATAGGACAGAGCTGATTTACCCAGAAGTACTTGTCAGGGCCTTAAACTCTTACTCCAATGGTAAATCTCCACATTAAAATAAAAACGGGTTAATGGCTTGTTTTGTCTTTGTGACTTTGTGGCTTGGAGCAGGAGACTCCTTTCATGGATGACCCTGTGCATTCAGAAGATGCGAGTGTGGATTCTTTCCTCTGTATTTATTGAAAACAGATATTGCATTGATGTTTTAACTATTAGGAATTGTACTCAAGTACCCCACCCATACACTACTCCTTACAGGGTGTCCCTGTGCCATTAGCTGGTCTGCTGGCCCATGTGCACACACAGTTCCTGTGTGAGCTGTAGCTTTCCGGTCCTCATTAGACACAATGGTATTTCCAGGTATGGAACAAACGTTACCCTGTGAGACCTGGGAAGAGAAGTGATGGTGTAATGAGCTTTGGTGATTTGTCATCTAGGACTGGACATGCACTCTGCTCCAAAAACAGGTACTGTTTGTGCTGAAGGAGTAACAATGCAACAAAAAACAGGTATAAAACTATCTGGGCAATTATCTGGCCATATATTACATATCCAGCCCTATGTTTACATTCCAGGGTTGATAACTTTATCAGGAGAGATGAGAAGTAGATGCTTGAATTTCTCCTGGACTTTCTCAATAACTAAACTGGTACAGTATGTTCTTGGGCCAGTGCTTTGATCCAGCTGGGATATAGCCAGGGGGAAAATAATTTCATACTTTTAGTTTGCTAATCAGGAAACGAGATAATTCATATAAAAAGTCTCTTTTTGGAAAAAAAAAAGCCTTCTGGTCACTTTGCAGACATTAATTTTCAAATAAAGAATTTCTGTTTTGCTTCTGAACCAACCAAACATTTAATACAATTAACATAAAGCTTTGTGTTTTCTGTGTTCATTAAATCCAGTTTTAGACAAGAGAGTGGCCTTTCCTTCCTTTCAAAATACAGCTGGTTCTCTTGAAATTCTAGGTGTGTAAATCCATATATTGTGCTCTTCCGTTAGTTTTCTGCATCTTTTGCTTACTGAAGTATAATCCAGTAAATACCACCTGCAAATCCTCTTTGGAGTACTGGGAAAGTTCTGTTCTGTTGTTGCTGAGGGAATTACTGAGTTTTGGTATTCCCTTTTTTTGCCCCTGGTTTGTAAGAAACATTGGTCACTCTCCAGATTTGTCTTTACATGAACGCTTCTAAAGCATTTGCTCCTTCTTTGATTCATCTCCTTCGTTCATTTACGCCTCTTCTGCATATTAAGCCCCAAACTAAACATAGCATTACCCACTACATTTGCTGCTTCTGAGTGAAGGAAATCAGGCTGCCTCTCCCAAAGGACTTGGTATGTCCCAGCATTTGTGTCTGCTAACATTCTTTCTTGCTAGTGCTGTCACCCTCTGAGCTGCTGATGAGCTGCAGTTCCCCAGGTTCCTTCTTCTCAACCAGCAGCACTGCATGGCATTTCCTTGCAAGGCGTTGGTTCAGCCTCCCCACATAAAGAGGGAGTAAAGTTGGAGGTGTGGGAGACAGAATTAATTGGGTCGCAAAGGGAAAGTGCTCCAAGGCGTAACTATCCTCCTCCCTCAGTGGCAGTGTTTTATCTCCCTCTTTTAAGCTTCCCTGGGCTGTAGATATGAGCTGTTTGGGGAAGAGGTAGGTAAAGCATCTCTCCCTCTCCCATTTGTAGAAAATCAGTGGCAATGAAGTGCTGGCTCTAAAGAGGTTAGCTTGGCTGAATTCAGCAATAAGTGGCTGTAGAATTACTTTACTTACATAAAATAGCGGTTGCATCAATTCTGAAATTGAGAATTGCTCAATTATTTAGGCCAGTACAATTAAAAACTAACGGATGAAAGTGAATGTAACAATTTTCTTTTTATCAAGTGTCAGGTTCATGTTTTTCTTCTTGTATTTGTGGTTGCCTTGGGTCACTACTACTCAGCTGGTTTTTAGAGAATGCTATCAGAATAATTTCACGTTAAGAGAGACTGAGAAGGACTTAAGAAAGCATAAAAGCTCCAATTCAGCAATGTATTTGCATGCATCCTTTATTTTAATCGTCTGCATAGTTACCTTAGCAAGTACATATTGCTCTTTTCTTTGGAAAAAGTAATCTTTCTGGATTAAGATTTATGGAAACTACTGGAAAAGAGAGGTTTCCTGGAGTCGTCTGTGTATATCATTATATTTCACTACACTTGTAACATTATATTGTATTTTCAAGATAGTCCAAGTACCACTTTTTGCAAAAGGCAGTTGGTCCTTTTTGTGGAACTCACATAAGCTGAACATAAAATATTGATTAAATGAAATTTGGGCTGAATAGTTTAGATTATTGTACATTCAAAATCCCTAAAATACTTTTAAAATGGAATAAATTGGCAAATGGTACTAATGGACCTCTAGAGCATATGGGAAAAATGGGTAAAATAAGTAAATCTTTCTTACTTTCAGTACTTACAGGGAGCATAATATCATTAAGAAAGGAAAATGTAAAACACGTGATAGCAGATGCCGGACTAACCACAGTACTCAAGCTCTCACGAGAAGCCCCCTTTTCAAGCTGTACGCCGCCTTGGCCAAAGCATTCTTTTTGGACTGAGAGGTTTTCATTCCTGGTCTTTGGCCAAAGGTAAATTCTTCTCTATGTGGAAGCTTTCAACAAAACCAGTTCAATAATTTTTTGAATTCTCCCTCTCATTGGTGCTCCTGCTGCTTTACCACTGCTGTGCAAATGGTACAACAGCTGAGAGAGGTCTGGTGAGCGTTAGCTTCTTCTGTAGTGTTTATGGTGATCAGCTGAAGTTAGTGTAGTAGTTTGAATTGTCAGCAATGAATGTTTTTGCAGATGTTCACAAAAATATTGCTATGGTCCTTTGCCTTTTATTTTCATTATCACCAAGAACATTTATGATGCTGATGATTGATCTCTTGTATGACACAAACCACAAAATCTCCTGTAGTCATGCCTGAAGCCAGCCTAATAAAGTGTCTAAGACCCAAAACAACCCTCTCAGAAAAATAAGATTTTGCAATTTCCACTAATACTAAAGGCTGTGGTGGATTTTCTGAACTACTCCATACATACCTATCCTCTCCATAATCCAGTCCAGCAAATTTTAGTAGAGTTATGTAGGGAACTAAAAAAGATGTGTGGCATGTAGTGAAAAGTGAAACTTCCATGTGCAAGTAAGCTATGGTCTTAACTTGCTTGACCTCCAATGAGTTTAAAATATCTAACTCACTGTGGGGGGTGTGTGTCTTTGCATAGTCTGCTAACTGCAGGTATTGTGCTGGTTTTGGCTGGGGTAGAATTAATTTTCTTCACAGTAGCTAGTGTGGGGCTGTGTTTTGGATCTGTGCTGAAAACAGTGTTGGTTACACAGGGATGTTTTAGGTATTGCTGAGCAGTGCTTACACAGAGTTAAGGCCTTTTCTGCTCCTCACACCACCCCACCAGTGAGGAGGCTGAGTGTGCACAAGAAGTGGGGAGGGGACACAGCTGACCCCAACTGACTAAATCGATATTCCATACCATAGGATGTCATGCTCAGTGTATAAAGCTGTGAGAAGGAGGAGATGTTTGAAGTGATGGTGTTTGTCTTCCCAAGTAACCATTATGTGTGATGGAGCCCTGCTGTACTGGAGATGGCTGAATGCCTGCCGATGGGAAGTGGTGAATGAATTCTGTGTTTTGCTTTACCTATTAAGCTGTCTTTATCTCAACCCATGAGTTTTCTTACTTTCACTGTTCTGATTCTCACCCCCATCCCACTGTGGGGAGTGAGCGAGTGGCTGTGTGGGGCTTAGTTGCTGGCTGGGGTTAAACCATGACAGGTGTGTAAATACCTTTAGATATGTAACCCAGCACAGCTGAGTTTCTGAGATGTGAGCTGTTGGCTTTTGTTGGATATACTTTGAAGCCTCCTGAGGAAGTGGTGGTGTGCCGGACTTCACTGTCCTCTTCTGAATTTGTGTTCTAATTCCAAATATTTTGGAGTTGTTTCAATGCTTTTAAAAAAAATTATTTATATTTCCCCTGTGCAATAGCAGTGATGAGCATCAGTGTTCTAGTAAAGAAGGGGATGTGGTGCCAAGGACTTTGAAGTGGCCAGAATTCTTGCAAGAGGCAACGTGAGCTGGTCAGGCAATGGAGGAGGAGCTGAAGTACATTTCTAGTGCTGTTTGAACGTAATCGTCAGTTTCATTAGGACTAACTTGGCTGAAGCACATTCACTTGTGAACTTTCTTGAGGTGAAGAGATTTCAGAACTGTTTTCAGTTGCCACTTTATTTGGCTGACTTGGTACCTTGGTGTTGTCTTTCTGTTACATGGTCATTTCCCTGCTTGCTTCTCCTGAGATCTTCAAATGTTCAAAATGATCCTGTATTATCAAAAGAAATCCCTTTTGCAGTTTAGCTTTTGGCATTTACCTTTCTTTGGCTGTTCTTGGCAAGCTGCTGGCTTTATGCACCTGGATTTTTCTATTCAGGCAAGAATGGTGGATGCAGAATGGATCAGTCTGGGATCCTTGGTAGTCTTAAGCATGTATGAAGCTGCATCTAAGTAGTCAATTACTTGCTGTGGCTTATTTAATTTCACTTAATTTTTATTCTCCTGGTGGTTTATAAGGTATTCACACCATGTTTTTCCTAATTGACTTAAGTTAACCTTTCCTTTTCTGAAAGGAAATATGCCAAACAATATGGTTTCAAATGAAGACTGTAGTCACATTGGCATTTTTGCCTCATCTTGATTACATCATTTAGTAGTGGAAAAACTGCTGATAAAACTACATGATAAAACGCTATCAGTCTTTTAAGGAAGACAAAAACTAAGTGGAGTTGGCGGGAGACAAATCTGGCCCCTAAAGCAGTTATATCTCATGGTAAGTCTCTACTGGAATCTCGGTTTCTATTTATTGAATGGGTAATAGCAGATAAATAATGACCTTTTCTTTAATGTAATAATGTGAGCATTTTTGAGAATTTGGACTTCAGTTTGGAAGAAGCAAAGGCTTTACTTCAATTTGGCTGGATATTCTGGAGATTTTAAATTAAAAAAAAAGCGAGCCTTTTAATCTAAAGAAATAAATGCTGTGTTTCAATGTGAATAGAGAGGCAAATTTACTGTTGCTTTTTCTTTGTTTGTTTAGTTTTGTGGGTTTGTTTTTTTTTTAAAACTCTTGTCTGCTGAAGACTGTAATTGGCTCTGGAGAAGGACTTTTACTTGTGTTTCCCAGTCATGGATGTCTGCACTTATCTCATTCTTGGCATCCTCCCATTTCAAAGTAAGACGTGGCAGTAAAGTATTCTGAGGCTGTGCCAAAGAGCAGATTGTTGTAGGAAAAAAAGTGTTTCTTATATGTTATGCTGAACTCTTAAGCTTCTAAGGAATTGGGCTAACCCATTTTCCCTGTAACATTAAAGAAAAAGGTAGTTACCACCCAAATAACAAGTTGCTTACCAGTGCCTCTGCGTAGAGCACATGTATTTGGGTGAAGAATAACTTTGGTCTGTGCCTTTTTACCTGTCCTGTTCTCAGAACTTGGCTCAGCTGTGTTGGAAGGGCTCGCTGCGGGATACAGGGAGGTGTCTGACCTCCCCCATGTGCGATCTGGTCTGCTTAGAGCCCGAGGCAGCTGCTGGTGTGAGAAAGGTGGTCACCCTGTAAGAAACCCTATTCAAGTCAGATTTGCTTTTTTTTTTTATTTTAAATTTTTGGTTTTTTGAAAGTTACATTTTATGAGGTGTAAGTGAAAATGAATGAGGGGTGAAGGAGGAGGAAAAGCTGCTGATTTTAAGCATGTGGTAAGTGTAGATCAACCTTCCCTTACCAGCAGGGTTTTGTAGAAAAATAATCCTCTGCTAGTTTCCTGTGAGGTGGATTAAGGTGTTAATTAATGAATTTGGAAGCAACTCTGTTCTAATGTAGTTCCTGTAGCTGAGAATATGGAGTGCAGTTACAGAAAGGGAGGAACTTCTCAAGTTAAATCTCCTCTGTGTTGATTCATAAATCCATGTGTATTAATCTGTGGGAATCTACCTTGGAAATAGAAGGGACTAAACCATATTTTGTTAAAGTGTTAAATCTGGGTTGGAACAGGAGAAAGTGGTGGAAAATCTGTAGCTGGCAAAAGAAGATTGCTTTGCTTCAGTGTCACGTGGACTAACAGCAGAGCTGGGTGTGATGCTGCAAGAGGGCAAAGTGGGACCATCTACTCGCAATTAAAGCAAGACGTGAAAGGAGAACAGTATTTTTAATCATGTTTCATCTGAGGTGTATGTTCTTTGTCTCAAGAGAGATTTTGAGATTTTGTCCATATTTGAACTGGAACAAGAAAACAGTTTTTCTCAAGCTTTGGATCTGACTTGCATTCAAAGCAGATTTGGATGGGCGCCCCACCTGAATTGTTAAGGACTTGGAAGAAATGTTTTAGTCTTGGCCTATTTCTGGTTAAAATACATTCCTCTGCGATGGAGCAAAAATATTTTTTATATAAAACCTTGGAAAAAAGGAAAAAACCTCCAGGAGGAGGTTCTAATCTCGAGAGATGAGATTAAGAGATGATTTTGAATGTCTTTTAGGCTGATCTACCTTTGGTAGGCAGATTACTAAGGCTTGACTGTTGGGCAGGTTTATTTAAACTCACAGTTGCATGGAGTATTGAGAAAGCTGTACCATCAATGCAGGGAAACATGAGTATGAACACAGCTTTTTCCTGGTTTACTTACTTGAAAAATGTGACACTACACAAAATGGTTCTCCCTCTGATTATGTGTTTCCTGTTCTGTTAATTAGGATGTCTCTGCTCTTCCATATCTCATTTCTTGAAGTAATTTTTTAATGAGTCAGTTGAAGTTTTTTCAGGCATGGAAAGGGATGGGAAATTTGGTGAACTGGCTAACGTTTTCCTCTGATATCTGTTTTGATATCAATTATGATCCAGCTTCCAATTAAGCAGGTCAGGGTGCGTTAGCAAGTCTCCAGTTCATGGCTAAATGCTACATAGAGAGATGGCATAAGGCTAAATTCAAGATTATCCAAAGTAATTAGGACAGAAAATTATTTAGTTTGCCTTGCTGGAAATAATCTGACTTACTGCTGAAATGATGCCAGCCTTAGTTCAGTTCTCTCTGTAGTTCCAGGCAGAAGAAAGCCTTTTACAGCAGATTGTAATCTTTAATAAGGTTGCATTATGCAAGTGTGTAAACTAGGATGAGGAAAGAGCAGAACAGAACTCCCTGAAATAGTATGGACTTAAAATGCGAAAGAGATGAGCTTGCAATTAAAAGGCCAAAAGTACAAATGATCTGTTGGACTGTAGGCTCTGAGGTTAAAGAGTGGTGGCTAAGAATATGATTTTGGAGAAGAAAAATAGACATGCCCTATACTATTGAGTTCACTTACATTGAGTTATTCATGTCCACGTTTTGTACCTTCATCTCTAAATATTTCTAATAGCATCATAGGCAACAGTCATCCTTGTCATATTGACTTGCCAGGACAAATGAAGACGGTATCTGCTAAGCTTTATTAGACTATGTTAATTTGGCCAGGCTGTGTAGGATGTGCTTGGAATGTAGCAATTTGTACACTAAGGAAAATGATCATTTTTTCAAATTAAGTTATGAAATTTGGCAGCATTTCTTAACACAAAATGTATGCTGAGTTGGATCTAGAACAAAAACATTACTTTTAATTTGAAAAGATCTCTTTGCATTTATCCGAGGTGCTTCATACATCTGGTCATCATCAGAAAAGATCAAGAAAAAAGCAAAAGTTATATTGTTAAGTTCTAGAGTCTCCGCTGTTCTTTATTCCTTATTTTTGTCAATCAGGGTCAATCAGGTGCATTAGTATTACTCTTAATAAAAATAATATTATATTATTATATAAAATATTATATATATAAAAAAATCATATGTTATGCTATAGTAATAGTATTTATCTTTGGCTCAAGTTCTTCCGGAATGATAGAGCTCTTCTCCCTCCTCCCACATGAAAAATTAAATTTAAAGCTATGTATATGGAAGATCGGTCCATGCAGAGTTCCTGTCCTTCTCTCTCACTATAGTGTAGCTCTTCAGACCTTGATCACTGATGTCAAGTGAGTCTTTCCACAGTCATCTCCAGGCTGTGGACCTGATCCAAAAACAAGACAGTGAATTTCTTAACTACTATATAGAGGTTTCATATGTATGATACCTCTTTTTTTTGTGCATTTTTGAAAGCTGCTTTTTAAAACCATGGCCAAACATGTCCAATTATATTGCCTTAAAAGCTAAGGCCCTATTATTTCCATAGTAAATTAGTGGATGCTGTTCTACCAGATGTGTGTACACCAATTTCTCCTCTTTTGGAGTCTGTCTTCCTGCATGTCTGACTAAAAGCTCTGGACCACAGCCGTCACTTGGCACTTTGAAATTGAACCATCTTTCATTACAGTTGAAAAATCTTTCATTACATATTTCTGACCTTTAAGACCGAAATTCTGAACGTGCTCCCTTGTCGGCATTGGGTTTTATGCTGTGCTGTAGGCAGTAATTTGCTGAACCACTCCGGTGCCTTCCAAAAGGCATTTTCCTTTTGTAATTAAAAAAGCCTTCAAGAGAGATGCCTGCAAGGAAAGTATAGTATACAGGAGACTCCTAAAGCTTTTGGCTTTTTTTTGAGTTAGTGAAAGGTTTTGGAAAAACTTTGATTTCTAAGGCTTAAACAACAGCATTAAAAAGTAAGATACAATTTTACTAAAAATTGGTATAACTCATGAGAACCATGTACTAAACAAGGTGTTATCCTTAATAAGGGAAATGGTTGATATAGAAAGCACAACGTGATGCTCTGTGTAAAGTTGTTGTTACATACATATCACTGCACATTTTAATTTCCTTGTTCTTAGATGATGATGGAATAGAGCTTTCTGTGATATCTGCTAAGTAGGACCACCAGGATATACTCATGCATAGCATAGCGATAACCGGTTTTGCTTGGTGTATACTTTGTGAGATAAGGTGGCATGATTTTACTCAGGGATAAAATACCTAAGGTGGTATTAATCCCTTCTTTAACTGTCTTTGAATTAGAAGTGCTGTTTCAGAAGTGACGTCAGGTCTGTAACCTCCTTGGGCTGATGATACAGGTAGCTGCAGTCAATGTAATGGCTAATCCAGCTCCACGATTTCAATGGAATGAAAGCAAGTTGGGTGTTCAAGCAGCTTTTACAATTAGGTCATTTTTAAGTTCTCAAATACGGATTTGAAGAGTCAAATTTACACACACACACACAATTGAGCATTCCAGTTTTAGTTTAACTAGGGGTCACGGTGTTGTTCTGTTTTTCTCACAAGATGTGAGAGAATTTTAAACCATTGCTACTTTAAAGGTAAGGGGTGCACAGACACCGGCATGCCGGCAGAAAAGAGGTGGGCAGGGTTGTGTACAAGGGTAATGTTCAGGGTAAGAGTCTTTGTCCTTTTCTCTAAGGATAAACCCTTCTGGATTTAAAAGGCTCTTTTTTGTTTCTTAAGGCAAACCTTAGCTCAGATGGCAATGTTATATTTCTTGTGCTAATCTAAATCTTCTACATCTTCCCCCATGCAGTCTCTTTGCCATCGAATTTTTATGGCCCCCTAAGTAAAAGGGGAAATTAAAAAGCATCTATTTGTTTATTCTAGTCCTGTCATCTGGAATAAATGTCCCAATTTATCCCAAGCCCTGCTTACACTAAGAAAGTTCAGTTAGCTGATGGTAAATGAACCTGGGTCATCATTCATTAGTCTCTGTGGCTGGACAAAGCTTTCTGCTCTACCTTTTTTTTTTCCCCTCTTACTTTGATATTTAAATGCTTTTTACTTGGTCAGGATCGGTGTTTTTACTCTGTCCCCTGAGGCCCCTCATGAAAATGAGATGTTGCATCTTAGAATATCCTGTTAAGCAAAACTGCCTGAATAAAATACAGATCCATGTTTTATGACAATAGCTGACTGTGCAGCGGTGGGGAGCATGAGTCCCTTGGGACTTGCACGCTCCTTTACCTTCTCCTTTGATCATGATGAAACAGATGAAAGCTTCCTTTTATTTTTAACTACCTGTCCCTTGTTCTGCTGTAGTTTGAAAGAAGATTTCAGAAAGGCTTTAAATAAATGATATTAAAAAGACCACAGTGAGGCACTGCCAAATCCGTGTGTCCCTCCCATTGCCTGGGGCTGCGTGGAGCATCTGTGCTATTAGCAAAAGGAGCAGGAGAGCCCCAGCTCAGCGACCTGCACAGGAGGCACTGGCAGCAGAGCATCGCTGGAGATCCGTGCTAGAATTTCTTCTACGCTCCTCTTGGTGTATTTTGCTTTTTGGTTCCTGGAGGCAAGGTCTACCTCTTCTGTGCTGATGCCGCCTGCTGTCGGCCACAAGCAGATGAGAGCCGTTTGCTCCTTAAACGTATTTGCATACCCTGCAGATATTATTATTAAAAAAAAAAAAAAGAGGAGACCCAGGAGTGTGGCAGGGGCACAGGAACTTTGAAAGCCTGTTAGGTTAAGAGACTATTTTATGGCTATGGCAGAGAGTTGTGGTGGTAGGCTTAGGCAGTGGCCTTGCTGTCCCAGCTAATATGTTTTTGCTGAGAGCTGTTTTGATATATTCTGTTTCTTCCATCATGATTACAAATGCACCATCTCTTTCTTCAGTGCTTCCAGTTTACGATTTAAGAGAAGTCTGCCTGAAACACAGGAGAAGATGATGAAAAAGGGAAGGATTCTCCTCTCTCCAGTTAGCCATTTGTTTCTTGGCTTTATGTGTGGGTTTCTTCTTTTCTTTGCACTGAGATTTGCAGGCAGTTTCTCATCCTGGTTCCTCCTCCTTTGTTCCTTCTCCAAAAGCCTCCCCCCAAAAAGCGAAGGGGGGGGAACCAAAAAAAAGCACCATGCTTTTTTTAATGCCTATTTGTAATCCAGTTGTAAGAACTTAATCTATCAATAAGAATCATAAACAGACATTTCACAACCTCCAGCATTACCTATTTTATTGTACCTGCTAAGACTTTCGCCTCAAGATACTTTTCCTGACTTCTGAAATTTGAAGTAACTGCTGTTATGGCCAAATACTGCATATCACAATGCTGCTATCCAGACCACGCAGCTAGCTTACACTGCACAGAATGTACTCTCGTGTTTTGTGTCATCCTCCAGTGTGACGCACGGAGCTCAGCTTTGCTCTGCGCAAAGGAAGTTTCCTTGTAAACTACAAGAACATCTGAAAAAAGCTGAAGCTGGCCCAGGCTTTTATAGGAAAGCAGCTGAAGGACAGTGTTCACCACTTTCTTTAAATTTAAACTTCTCAGCATAGCTCAGCTTACTGCGATGCAACTTCACTGAAAACTACTGATGTTAGGAAAGGCTTGTGAATGGGTAGGAAGTGGTGCCTGGAGTAATGATAGGCTGCAGATATATCCATCTTGGGTTTGGTGGTTTTTTTTTTTTTTAGAGCTTAACTTTGTAGTTACAGCTTATTTTCTATGCGTACACTTTTCTGTGGCAGTAGAATGCATATTTTATTGGTCTGCTTTGAACAAGGTAAGTCTGGATAAAGTTAAAATAGTGAAAACATTAGTTTATATTCTTATTAATGTTTGGTAAAATTATTTCCTTCCTCCTTATGCCCCAGAGCCAACCGATGCAAAATGCCCTATAAAAAGAGCATCTTTTTTATTTATTTATTTATTTAAGGATCTCAAAGAACTTTACATAAATTTTTTTAAGAGCATGGAACAGAAGAAACCTCCTGGGCTGCTGCATGCCTTCCACCGCTGGTGCAGGCGGTTGTGTTATATGATCCCTTTCCTTTCAGCACCCATGCAAAGTTGTCCCTTTTGTGATCTCCGTTTCACAAACCAGCAACCTGTGGCAATTACATGGATGGGTCAGTGGCAAGGCCAGGAAAAAGCTGGGGTTTTGTGTTGCAGTTGCACTACACTGCCCTCTAAACAGAATATTCACCAAGTGTAGAATTCTTCATAGTAGTTCTGCCAGTTTCTACAATCAAAAGTGTGTTTTGACTGTGGAGATTACAAATGGCATAGGATTTAATTTTGCCAATAGTTTTTCCTACTGTAAATTTCTGAAGTGAGTGGAATAATTAAACTGAAATTCACTTTGTGATACATATATTTATCTTAAACAATTTTAATCTGAAAACAGTCTACAGTATTTTAGGATGAAAACATTAGAAGGTAAAAATTCCTGCCATGCACTAATGAAAATAGGCAGTAACTCTGCTGTGGTGAGTGATATTGTTATACGAACACCAAGAGCCTAAGGGTCCCTTTTATGATCTCGTGTCTGCTTAGAAAGCCTGGCAAGTTTAAGGATAGAGTTCTGTCTCGTAGACGTGAAGCCACAAGTCATTATGAGCTTCCTGCTCATTCAGAAACTGCAGTAACTGAAACCCACTGCTTCCAGCACTGTGTTGATTTTGCAGACTCTGTATTGCAAGACCCTTAACAGAAAGAGAAGATTAAATAAAAGTGGCATCTGGTCTCCTTACAGGTAACTCATCATCGAGAAAATAGCAAAGAATAAATATCCAAAGGCGAAGGAAGTGTTGACAACCATCATGGAAAACTGCAGAGAATGAAAGTGAACATGCAGTAATAATTACTGGCTGGTGTCCTTTCAAGCCAAGAGATTTACTTCTTAATTAGGAGGCTGCCTCTTGGGTTAGGGATAATTAGCAAATTTAAGTGCAAAAGAAGGGGAAGATAAGAATCTCTTGTAGTTCATTTGTTCATTACTAGAGCTTTTGGAAAACAGCTGAAAATGATAAGTTTTTGCGAAGCATTTAGTAAGTAATTTTTCTGATGAACTTTTTTTGGGCAGCTAGTTTAACAGTATGTATGTGCTCTTTTAACAGCAGGCAAAACTATTGGTAGAGCTCCTGAAGGGTTATCACCCTGATTTGTGACTTAAGTGGATTGCTAACCTCTCAGCACAACAGTTGAGTAGCATGGAGCAGGCCAGAGGAATTTCCTTAGTCTCCGAAGGTATGAATGTTGACATTGGACCTGATTTTAGGAAGTGTGAAGCACTCTGAAATCCCATGGATGTTAATGAAAAGAATATGGAACAAAATTTCTTCTCTTCCTGTAGATGGTCTCTCTCTGGATGAGTCATGTGGAGCTGATTGGAAAAGGGACTAGGAGGCAGAGGGGAGTATGCTAGTTCTCCAGTATTGTTATGTTAACAGTAAGATGCCTTTTCAGGTGGCACTGTGACATGATCCTCTTGCTTGCTTGATGAGGGTAAAGATGTGATGAAAACCATTGGTCTTGAAATCCAAGTGGTACTGAGGAATATGAGTGTTTGTGTGGTTAGCAGGTTGGAGGTATGAGGAGAATAAAAAACTCTGGAGGGTGTTTGCCCATTTCTTTGTAGAAGGGTTATGCAGTTATTTTTAGAGAGTAGTGTGAAACTGTTGTGGTTTCATTCATCAGTATGGAGATGACGGGGGGGGGAAAAGGGACAAGGCTGCTGGCTGCGTTTGCAATATGCTGGTGTTGCTTTGACTAGTGAGGATGATCCTGTCAGCTCTGCCTCCATGAAGAGATGTCTCCCTGGTCATATGTGAACTCCAGATCAAATCCATGTGTGCCATGCTAGAGTGTATGTCAAAGTACACTTTCTATCAGCTACAAGCCTGAGCGCAGTGTGCTGCATAAATGGCATCTTTTGAGCTCTTTTCCATGATCTGATTTCACTTGCCAATTTATTTTTTGTTTATGTCCCTCTAGGACAGTAAATCCGTTGAAAATCTTCGTTGTATATTGTGAATTTTAGAGTTTGGATCATTTACTACTATTTTAGTCTTAGAATGAAACCCGTTGGACACTTCTTTCTATCAGAAGTGTGCTGAGATCTGGTCAGGACTTGACCCACCGTCCCTCAAAATCAGACATTTCCAGTATGTCTCAGTTTTGAAAAAGAAAATATTCTTGAAGCAGAAGTGCAGCATTGTCATGTGGCTTTCTCACTACTGCTTAACTGTGGCCCAAACTTACGTTTCTCAGTGTATCAAAATGGTTTATAAATAATATATAGGCTTTCTATTTTCTCTTAAATCTTCCTGAGAAACTCTCAAGAGGTAACCAAACAGCACAAAAGAATTGCCAGTCTGGCTGTATAACTCGCACAACTGTTCCAGCTCAGCAAATGCAATACATTAAGTGAAGGGTGTGATAGTTTATTTGCAATTTAGGATGAGAATTAGGGGCAGCCTTCCTCCGAAGTAGTCACACTGAGAGGGTAAAAAGATGCTTATTGAATATAAAAGTATTTGTGAAGTATGTAGGTCAGAATTATGATGCAAGAGTATAATATACCTGTTAATGTCTACATATGGTATAGTAAGCCAGTGGCAGTGTAAATACTAGAGCATATACAATGAATTATCCCAGTGACCTAAATAATTTTCTGTCAGAATGCTTCTTTCCTCTTGCTTTTTCAAGTAGTCTGTAAATCTTTCATGTGTTTGTTTCACTGAGATTTATTCTTAAAACCTCACACTATTTACCCCTTAAGGTTGAAAGCTTGAATTTAAGATAAAGTGCCACAGAAAAATGCGTGTTCCACTTCCAGACAAGCAAGCTGCTCCTAATGTTGTCTTAACTTTATGGCGAAGGATGTGGGAGACATGATAGTTGGGCATTTAGGCTCCATTAAACATGTATACTTGGCACTATAAACAGGATGTTTAGTGTTGTTCTTGCTGCTTGCAGTTTGTTGTGCCTCAGCAGGTGTATTTGATGGAGTTCTTTGTGCCTTAACCAAGAAAGTGTGAAAAATAACTGATCAAAATTACAACACAAATGGGTGTTGTGAAATAAGCTCATTGTGGCATGCTGGTATTATTGGCCTATAATTAATTTTTTTTTTTTTTAAATATGCAGTTTGCGTAGGGTAACAGGGGTCATAGACAGGAGTGAATTTCATGTGCATAAGATATTCCAGTACTCAAGCAATGCATAAAGGAAAAACTGTGCTTAAACAGTCATTATTTGGTTGCAAAACAAATGGAAAGATTAAGATTTCTCTGCTTTCCTGGCACAGTGTGATACTTGCTAATCCCTTTGAAGAACTCAAAAAACCTGCCATATCACTGCATTATGGACGTATTTTATGGATGTCATTACTGTTAATGGTTATTTTGCAGAGAATTTGGTCAGAACTTGGTGTAGAAGAGGTCCTGTGTGTTGAAGTACAAATGCTTATGTGGCCTTGTGATATCTGCTGTAACCTTTGATGCAGACAGCTCTTGGGCTAAACATCAAGGCTTCTGCTCTCATTTGCTGTGTTTAAATGCTCCAGGAGATGCATTGCAGTAAAACCAACTTAAAGCATTCTGGCTCAGTCCTGTTCTCTGACTCCTCAATTACAGGATCATGTAAAAAGAAAAATTAAAAAAAATTTTTTTAGTTATTCACATTTTCTTTTTGTTTCTTGACCTTGAGCATACTTCTTCTGTTGCATTTTTAAGTTGTTTACATACTGGGATTGCTTCTTTATTTAAATTTTTCTTAAAAGCCCACTGTGTGAGTATGACCGTATATGTTTAAAGACAGGAACTGAAACTTGGTCTTTTGAGGCTTCTGATAAAACCAGGAGGATAAGCGTACAGTTGCTTACAATTAAGAAGACAATAGATTTTACATACTTCAACAATTAGAAATTGATTTTAGGTCTGGGAGTCTATTAGATTGCATCTATACCATATGGGCAGAATATGTATATTCTGCCAAGAATATTCCATATGTGCTCAACTGGCTGCCCAGAGATGTGGTAGATGCTCCATCCCTGGAAACATTCAAGGTCAGGTTGGACTGGGCTCTGAGCAACCTGATCTAGTTGAAGATGTCCCTGCTCATTGCAGGGGCGTTGGACTAGATGACCTGGAATGGTCCCTTCCAACCCAAACTACTCTATGATTCTATGATATCCTGGTCCCACTGGGAACAGGAGGAGCAAGTGCTCTGGTTGATACTCAGGTCCTGCTTGACCAACCTGATCTCCTTCTATGACCAGGTGACCCGCCTAGTGGATGAAGGAAAGGTTGTGGACGTTGTCTACCTGGACTTTAGTAAAGCCTTTGACAGCGTCTCCCACAGCATTCTCCTGGAGAAACTGGCGGCTCGTGGCTTGGACGGGTTTACTCTGCGCTGGGTGAGGAACTGGCTGGATGGCCAAGCCCAGACAGTTGTGATGAATGGCGTTAAATCCAGCTGGTGGCCGGTCACAAGCGGTGTTCCCCAGGGCTCGGTTCTGGGGCCGGTCTTGTTCAATATCTTTATAGATGATCTGGATGAGGGGATCGAGTGCTCCTTCAGTAAGTTTGCAGATGACACCAAGTTGGGAAGGAGTGTTGATCTGCTGGAGGGTAGGAGGGCTCTGCAGAGGGATCTGGACAGGCTGGATCGATGGGCAGAGGCCAACTGTATGAGGTTTAATAAGGCCAAGTGCAGGGTCCTGCATTTTGGTCACAACAACCCCATGCAACGCTACAGGCTTGGGGAGGAGTGGCTGGAGGGCTGCCTGGCAGAAAAGGACCTGGGGGTGCTGCTTGACAGCCGGCTGAACATGAGCCGGCAGTGTGCCCAGGTGGCCAAGAAGGCCAACAGCATCCTGGCCTGTATCAGGAATAGTGTGGCCAGCAGGAGTAGGGAAGTGATTGTGCCCCTGTACTCGGCGCTGGTGAGGCCGCACCTTGAATACTGTGTTCAGTTTTGGGCCCCTCGCTACAAGAAGGATGTTGAGGTGCTGGAGCGTGTCCAGAGAAGGGCAACGAAGCTGGTGAGGGGTCTGGAGCACAAGTCTTATGAAGAGCGGCTGAGGGAACTGGGGTTGTTCAGTCTGGAGAAGAGGAGGCTGAGAGGAGACCTTATCGCTCTCTACAACTACCTGAAAGGGGGTTGTGGCGACGAGGGTGTTGGTCTCTTCTCTCAAGTAAGCAGTGATAGGATGAGAGGAAATGGCCTCAAGTTGCGCCAGGGGAAGTTTAGATTGGATATTAGGAAAAATTTCTTTACCAGGAGGGTGGTCAAGCATTGGAACAGGCTGCCCAGGGAGGTGGTGGAGTCGCCATCTCTGGAAGTGTTCAAAAAACGTGTGGATGTGGCGCTTCAGGACATGGTTTAGGGGGCATGGTGGCGCTGGATTAGTGGTTGGACTTGATGATCTTGAAGGTCCTTTCCAACCTTAGTGATTCTGTGATTCAGTTCCTCAAAATACCACTGCAATTTGAATAATCAGTAAGGGTTGTAGAGGAGTTCCTTCAGTGTGATCTCCAGGGTGTGCTCTCACCACAGGCTGCCACACTCACCTTGGGCTCAGTGCTCAACCCTGCAGGCAAGCTCCTTACATCAGGAGTCTCTCCATGACATTGTGATCTTTCAAGCATGCCAGAGCTGTGCTTTTTAAGAGCCCTTCAATGGACAATGGCACTTCTTAGCCTGCCAGCAAATATTTAGGATGTGGTAGGATTTTTCCCTGAATTCTCATTTGTTTGCTGTGGATGGACAATACACAAAACATCCTAGCATAATAATTTGTTTAAATATTTCATGAGGTGAAGAAAACTATCTGCTTTTGAATATAAGTGTTTCAGTTTACACTGTGAACTCAAGGTAATAATCCAGTCTGATTTAGGATTTTGATTGCCTTCAATATCTTGGGTTTGGGGTTATGGGATTCTGATCTCTCCTGTTTTAAGCCTAAGATCTCCGTGTAGAATTTGTACTGCTTGGAAATAGTGGTGTTTAGAAGCAAATAGTTAAGAAGCAAAACCTGACATACTGGTGGGAGGAAGGAATGGCTTCGTACTTGGATCTGTCCCATAAATGAGACCTAGAAAGCATGTTTTTTTTAATTACTAATAAGTGTTGCCAGTATAAAAACCATTTAGAGTAGGTAGAAAGGAGCTGTAGTGTAATTAAGAGGTAGGCTCTGTGTCTAGAAGAATTGTGTGGTTTTGTGAATGCACTGCAGAAGTCATCTTCTCTTTGCAGTGCATCATTCACTGGGACCTGCTTTGAAGAGGTTCACAAAGATACTAAAACAAGCAAACCTATGAGCAGGAAGGATATTTCTGTGTCATCTGTTTCCCCTAAGTATGTTAGATGCATGAATCAGAAAATATATTGATAATAATGGTAAAACAAAAATTAATAACCACCTCATCCTTCACCAAACACTAAAATAAGTATTCTGTGCTTTCCACAATCCTTTTCTCTTTGGAATTGATTTTCTGCTGGAGCGTGCTTGCTGTGTAGCGTTGGAATGAATTCCTGTAGTTTTACAAATCGGCTAGATTAGAAAGTCCAGCTTTACATGTCAGGAGTTGCTGTCAGATTTTCCAGATAAATGGGGTACTGCCTCTCTTGTGTCTTTGGCTAGTTCCTAAGGCATATGTGTATATGGGGATTTTGGGTTTTTCACTTTTTTCTTTTTTGCTTACAGACTTTCATGTAAATGAATAGCAACTGCCAAGGATTGTGTCTTGTCACTCAGGACAGATGTCCACATTGCTTTGACTGCAGCTCATGCAGCTACTAAGAGCTTCTAGGTGATGATACGCTTACACTTAAACCAAAGCAGTAACCCACAGAAGTGTCAGTGCTGACATTTTTTTTTAAATGTCTTTTTTTTTTTAATGCAGTCTTAACTGTTGAATGTTTTGTAGCTTTTCCTGCTGACCTGCAGATGGGATGCAAATATTCTGCGCCGCTTAAAGAGATGGTTGTAGCCTGTGGTTCCATCACAGCTTTCTTAAGTGTAGGCTGTCTGGTCAGTGAGAGGGCACTGATGTGTGTTCAAACACACAATGTTTAAAATGAGGGGGTGTGTGGGGGAAGCCTTTGTTTTTAGTGGAACATATAGAATGTAGAAGTCTGGTGTGAGAATAGGGGCCAGGCAGAGTTGTCTTCTGCCAAGTCCCAGTGTATCTAGAGAAGGGAGGCAATTAAAATAAGTCATGTGGGAGCAATGTAATGTGATATGTACTTAAAAAAAAAAAAATTCTCATAGCTGGAGTATTTCCTCAGAGGGCTACCTTGAAACATCTGAGGGAATTTCCTAGTAGCGTTTGTGAATGTGTTCAGACATGGTTGGAAGCCACTGAGGCCTGAATGCGGTGCTGGGCGAAGCGTGTCAGTGCTCGTGAAAGTAAGCAACAGGCTAAGAGTTTGCCAAGTCATAAGCCAAAAACAAATTAAGGGAGATGGGTAGGGTCAATTCCCAGAGCTGGGTGCGAAACGTAGCTGGTGAACATGCCGTTGATTTTGCCGAGAACAATTGTAGATCAGTTTTATAACGCTGAATGTTTTAAGCTTTTTTTCTTCAAACTCCTTTTTTTTCATTTGCTGTAAGTTTTGTACATGCCAAGATTGTCAGATAAATGTCTGCTTGATTCAGCTAAACATGTGTTTAGTGGCCTTCTAAGCCATTTTGTTCAAATGAGTGCATATTGCGAGTTGTATTCTGAAATTGAGAAGACGGTTGTGAAATCTTACTCCAGCTTAACTCAGTCCATGATTAAGTTTTCAAGATAGAGAATGTTCTTCATCCTATTTGCAAAGTGATCTGCCTATTTTCAATACTGCATAAAAACTGTTAAAAACTCAGAGAAGCTTTTAAAAAGTTTTGTGTCAAATGTAAACAAACTGTGAGTACAAATTTCTTAGAGCAAGCTCTCACCATTTCTAGGTTCCCATGTTATGTAAAGGCTTAAAATATGCAATGATTTCATATAAACAGGCATGAATACATGGAAGTTGGATACAAACTACAACATGAATTTCAGAGTACATGTGGATTTATTTTGTAACTTGGTTCAATGTACGGAATGAAAAAGATGCTTCGTTTGTACTCTGAACTGTGGAAAGCAGTGGAGGGAAGCTCTGAGGTGCTAAATCCAGCGTGGAGTTCTTCTGAACTCAATTTAGGTATATCGCCCTCGAGTCAAAGGTATGATTGCAGCTTGTGTAGACTACATGCACTAGCTTTAAAATAACTGAGTTGAGTATTGGTAATAGTATTGCTGAAGCAGCAAGAGCTTGATGGAGAGGTTGCAACCCCTCCAAAACAACCTGCAACCTCACTCCCCCCATAAAGGTTGATAAGCCTGAGCTGAGCTTCATGATGAAATACCCAAGGAGCCTGTTCTAAATTTAACTCAGTCTTAGCCTCCATGAGCTGTAGGCACAACATTAGGAAGCAGACAATCTGTAGAGTGTAGAGGGAGGTTCATACACTAAATCCAATTGCTCAGAAAATGAGATTTGGTTTAAAAATCCTCAGATTTGTTTAATTTCTCATCATGTTTGGGTTTGTATCTGCTGCCCCCTCTGAGCTTCTAAGATTGCCTTAAAGTTCTAACAATTCTTTGCAGCCACAACAGCTAGAGCTGTTTTGTTTTAAATGCAGGGAGAGAATCACAGAGAGTTATTCTCCTGCCAGAGTAGGCTTTAAAAGAAACCCCTGCTGGTATCATAACAATGGTGATAAAATTATGAGATGAGTTCTTTCCTCTAAGCTTGAATTGCTAGAACTTTATAGTGGTAGAAAAAAGACTTCACTGGGATAGAAGAGACTCTGGTTGTGTAGGATAAACCACTCATTTTGCTGTCTTTCATTTTTCATCAACTATAGTGTTCTGTCACCTTGAATTATAACTTGCAAATCTTGTATTCAGCTTGGAGCTTAACCTTGAATAGAGGCTAAACAAGTAGATGGGATCTTTGCAGCGAATTTGCAGGAGGTATGATGTGTAATACCAAATAATATAAAATAAAGCTATGAAATACAGTGCTATGACAGAATTTAGTATGTGGAGAGGAACACCTAATGAGTTGCGGTGATAATATGTAACATTTCCACAAAAATCTTCCTCATCTGGCCTCTGGAAGGTTGGACTGCTTGTACGGCAGTATGGGAACTAAGGGAAACTGTGTTCTTGGACCCTGGGAGTGGAATGGGTACTACCACGTACTTGTCTCCTTTCAGGGCAGTTGACAAATGCTACAAAGGGCAGAAGTAGTCCAGGGGAGCGGAGGTGGATAGAGATACTGAAGTCTATAAAATCATGAGTGGTCAGGAGAACGTAAATAGGTAATCACTGTCCTATTGTCTCTTCCTATATAACAACTAAGAGACATAAAATAAAACTTACAGAAAGTAGTTTCAGACAAACTCAAAGAAGCTGATACAGAGCACAACAAAGCCATGAACTACTTGCTGAGTGATACTTCTGGATGCTAAAGTGTTGCGTGAGTTCAGAAGTTCATCAGAGTTTCACAGAAGAAAAAATTGTTAAGGTCTGGGAAGTACCTAGTCACCAATGCTGCTTCAGGAAATCCCTGACTAGCAGCTTGCTGGAAGTAAGAGGTATATTCTCGGAAACATCACTGCCTTGCTCTTATATAGTGTCTTAAGAAGCAGTTTTAGGATACCCAGGATATTGAGCTTTAATCTTGGAGTCTGAGGGTACTGAGAGTATTTGTTATGTTATTGTGACTGGGGACCCTTGAGGCTTTGCAGGCAATCAGTAGACTCATGGACTCTGTTGTCATATCTTTCTCTAGCATCCTCTGTATAAACAAACATTCCTACAAACGCTGTGTCTGTCTTTGGCCCAGTAAGCACAGACTTTTGAACATATCATATATTTTGAAAAAAATATCATGTTTCTTTCCAGTCCCATCAACACACCCTGTTATTGTTGTTAGGAGTGGCTTGGAGCTTTGCTGTTAATGCAGTTCTCAGTAGCTTTCCTGTATGATATTGTCCAAATATCCCATCACTCTCCCAATATTCACCTTTCTCAGTTTCTTACTATACTACTACTCCCATCATCTGTTAGTTGGCATCAAAGCTTTTCAGACATTGGAGAAAATTTTTTTCTTTTCTAACTTACCATTTCCTTTAGCAGCATGGGGTTTGTGTGCGTTGTGATATTTTTAAGATGTTATCTTGGCATAATGACTGATTTGCAAGAAGTCCAGAAGACACAAAAAAGCCCAAGATGGGAAATTAAATTTGGTTTAATTTCTTGGCAGTGTGTAGATTCATTTCCCTGGTCCCTCTAGTTAACAGTGCACAATTTCAGCTTATTCCCAAGCTATCAACATTCTTGAGTCTCTTTGTGGCTGAAAATTTGTTTCTCACGATCCATGTCATTGGGACAGGGCAAGAAGTGACTATGTAGGCTGCTCCATCCCATGCTTTTATTGCTTCTCTGACTAATGGATGTTCAGAGACCCCTTGCTAATGGGATGTTTTGCTTATTCATAAAATTTCATCAATGCCAATTTCTGAAGAAATTTCTTGGTCTACGTGCAGTGTTGTACCCAGAGGCATGAATTTGGCAGGCCTGATAATAAGTCCGAGTATTGAGGATTGTTATGTCTTCCTCACCAATATGTCTAAATAATGGCTCATAATTAACTCTGGCAATCTCTCTTGTCCAAGCAAAATTCATCATTCTGTAATTCTCTGGGGCTTTTGCCAGTTTTCCCGCGAGGGGAGTTTGGACTGTGTGTGAATAGGTTGCAAGGCCCGCTAAAACAGCCAGCAGACGATTCCTCCAATTAGTGTATAGTGAGTGTGATGCCCATCCTTGCTGGGAGCGTGCCTTTTCCCCTCTGGCAGTGGGGCAATCATCAAAGAGTCCCTGTTTGTAGTAAATAGCGCTTCGCCTCAGTGGAAAATGAAGCCATGAGGGTTTCCTAGTCTTACCTATTTTTCATGGCATGCATGAAGCTTGCAAATTCAGTGGAGGTGAATACGAGTATTTTCCTCCAGGAATACAGACCCTAGATGCAATTCCCAGCGTGGTAAGAATTTGCTTCCCATCTCTCTTACCATCTTGTGGCTGTAACATAGACTTTGCCGTCTGTAGAGGAGTCCTCCCACTTTTATTCTAACATGTATGTTCGGAATGGAGTGGATAAGATCATTTGCCATTCTGCAGGAGAAATACCAAGCTCTGTGTTGCAGGGACATTGACCTCAGGCTGAGAAGATGCTGAGAAGACTCTTAGGATGGTTTGTAATAGCTATATATTTCCATCTGGTCTGCATTTTTCCCAGGCTTGCTCGTGCAAAAAAAAGTTACCAAGGCAGACTAGTCCCACATGTCTTTAGAAGGGTGGATTAAAAAAAAAAATTGCAATGTCTTAGAGTTTCTATCCCCCTTCCCGAAAATTGCCATTACAGGAAAATGCTGGACCCAAGTTGTGATCCGGTATGGAAAATCCTATGCTCATTGGTCATATGCAATGGATTTGTGAGTCACATGGAATTTACACATCACTGAATTCAAACCTTGGAAAAGACTAATCTACTATTAATTTATGTAAACAGGAAACTGTGTTCAGCCATTCAGATGTTCTCAAGCTGCACGCTATACCCTCTTAACATGTTACTTTTCCCTAGAGAATAGCAACGTCCTGTCAGCATGCCAGTCCTACTTTATATTTCATATCTGTACATTGACTTTTTCTGCATGCCTAATTCTCCTGCCTAGGTTTGCATTATTTTATCTTTCAATTTGAAAACTATGTACATCTGTAAAAACAAAGTGTAATATATGGTAGTGGTATGCTACTGTATTCATTTGAATTAATGTCCCTTAAAGTGCAAAGGCTGCGGATTTCACGTGTCGCAGGATGGTTGAGCTCTGCACATTTAAAGAAAACAAATCTTGTTTTTATGAAGAACTGGGTCCAGGTTCATTTAATTTTGGTGGTTCAATTAGAGGAAAAGTGGTGGGAAAAACTTAGATTATCAGTCTGAATTCACAGACTGTACAATCTTGTTTTTGTTGCCTCTCTAGCAACAGGAATTCTGCGCATTCACATTCTTGATCCTTCCCCTCTTCCTTGAGGAAACACAGCTGTGGAGCAGGAGCTGTCATTGTACTGCATTTCTGCAGATGGCAGGGAGAACTGGGTTGCGCTGTATATAAATAAGATTGTGTAGTTTCTGCGTGTCAGGAATAAGTGCTTTATCATATCACTTAACATCTGTTTTCCCATTAGTCAGTTTTTCTGTCCCTAAAATGGCCAAAGTCAGATGTCCCAATCATAGATACATGAAGATTAATAGCAGGCATGAAGTCATCCCAATGTGAAGCCATGAGTGTTTGCATTTTGCCCTGAAATATGTTGATTTATTTACATGGTGTAGTAGACTTAAGATACCTTTAACAATGCTTGAGGGTTGTTTATTTGAAGAACCAAAAAATATGATTCAAACTCACTAAAACTGTGAAGTTACTGGGGCTTAGCTAGAGCATATCAAGCCTCTGTCAGAATGCTGTTGTCTGGCAGTAAAGTGGGTGTAGTTGCTGTATGTTCATCTTCTGGGTAGGATTCAGTTGTGATGAACAAATGCCTGTTCCAGATGAGCATATTCCTAAGGGCTTAATGAGCTTTAATTTATGTGCATCAACTTTTGGCACTAGTTGATGCATTTACCTCTGCTTATTCTGCACACCCTTCTAGCTTTGGATTGTGATGCCTCCTTATCTGGTAGGAAGCCTGCTAAGCTATGACTTTTTTCCAAACTACTCGAAGCACCTGAAACAACTTTCTCATAAATTTTCCCCTTACATGTATTTTGGCATCTCCTTTCATGGTTGGTGCCCTCAGCCCTGTTTTTAAACCGATTGCAGCAATGTCTGAATGGTGCAGCGGAGTGGTCTTCTTGCAATGCCTCCACACTGCCCAGTGTCCTCTATTCCCCTTTTGTTGGGCTGTTGAGGCTCAGAGCTGGGTTATGCCAGGGGATGGAGGCATGGCTCAATCATAAATTAGAACAAACAATTTTAATTTTTTCTAAATAATCTGATTTATAAAAAAAAATATGGATTAGCCCAGATGTGGCTAATGGCTGTGAATTGGGTCACTTCAACCTCTCATGTCTCTGCTCTTGTGATCACAAGTGAGACACTTCTCTGGGTTAGAAGCCTTCTCCACCTGCTCTTTCATCGCACAAAACTCATTGCTGGAGAGCAGAGAAGAACTTAGTCTCTGATCTGTGAAGCTTTTCAGGGAAACACATTTTGTATTGTTAATAATATCAGCTGTTACTTACAAATGGTCTCTCCCTCTGTCTCTATGTGAAAAAATAAGCCATAGAGTGTGATAATGCCCAGGGCAGATGTGTGTTGGAGAGGGAATGGTGGCAGTGGAGAGTATTGACCTGAAGTTGAGAGTTACAGGGCTGATACATCCCATGAGCTGGAGTACGTCATATACATATGGGATCCCGTATGTGGTTTCAATTTACATAGTAATTTTCTTACTTTTATATATAACTTTTTCTCCTCTCCTTTTGCGTTCCATCACTATCTTTTAAAGTTCCTGGAAGAAGGTAGATGAACCGTTTTTCTTTGGAGCCAACAGCAATACCACATTTTTTAGCTTTTGGCAGTCTGCTAGTACTTTGGATTTCGATTTCCTTTACCTACTAGGTATATTTATATATGTAGATACTAAAATAACAAAAAATGTATTTTGTCTGTTTCTGTTCATCTTTAAAACAATGTGCAGCTGTTGAACTGCACATGAGCATTCGCTTGCCACGGGTCATTCTTGCCGGATGTGTTGTATTGCTGCACCCAGGCAATGATCTCAGAGAACAGTGTGATGGGCTTGTTTCTCCCTCCCTATCTCTTAAAAAATAAGAATAATAAGAAATAATTACAGGCATATATGTAAGGAAGAAACTTTGAATTATGTTCTTGGCTTGGTCATTTTTCATCACCTTATATTTCCTGTGATAAAAATTTCTTGTTTCTAAAAATTAATTGGTGGCAGCTGGATAGCAAACCACTTGTGACATTTCAGTTGAAACCCTCTTCTCCTCCTTGCTGCTTGATCCTTTTCTGTTGGGACTTTTTGCTCCTTACTGTGGGTTCTTTTCTCTCTCCCATTCTGCCTTTGCCACCTCTTCTCTTGGCTTTTCTCCCCTTGATGTTTTGAGTCACGGGCCTTCCCATTCCAATTTCCTTCCTCCTCATAGCACATAGAGGACTTAGCTTAAGCGTTTTTCAGCTGCAGGTCTGCTGAGACTCCAAGGAAAATGTTTTCTGGGGTGTTAGGCTGACACGGAGTGGACAGAGCAGGAAGGACTAGGTCAGCAACTTCTGGGGCCTGTTTTCCTTTTGCTCCACTAGCTTTGTCTGCAGCTTGTCCTTGTTCAAGAGATGTGTGAACTGTTGCTAGCTCAGAGCACATGCTGTGCGCAGGCTGTACCGTGCTGCCCTGAGAGATCACTGTCCAGGATTTTGAGTCATCAGATTATGCCTCCAGCATGTTAGTCATGTTTCTTGGATGCAAACTGGAGGCTGGGGCTGCATAGGGTCTGGGTGCTGACGTAGCGGAAGGAACACAGCTGTAGATCCTTTGGGGTTAGTTGGAAGTTTTGGTCCATTTTTCCCTCTGAAAAGAACACTTCCCCACCCCTGCCACCCCCAGCCGTAAATTTGCTCATAAATACCTATGTAAAATTTTAAATTTTCCTTACAAAATGAGAAACAGCAACTCTTTCAGATTTGTAGAGAACTCAGACATTGAAAATGTTTTTATTTAATTGAGAACAGAGGTAACTTATTTATGCTGACATATTTCTCGGGAAGTGGATAGGGAGCCCCTTTCCAGCCCTTCAAAGAGCCACCCTTCCTCTCTGCTCTCCCCTCCTCTGTTTCTGCATCACGTATGTGTAGAAGTGCTGAGCACATTACTCATCTCTCTTCAGAGAGCACAGGCTTCCCCCTCTGTCATGGTGACCTGGAGGGACAGAAGTCTCTCTGAGGTACATTACTACCTGTCCTGGACCCTCCTGTTCTCATGTAATGCAGAATTGTGTTTCTTTTCCTGCTTTTATATATATCCATGGGTTTCCTTGAACTACCGACAAACCATTGCTGACCTGACTAAGATCCTGGGAAAGAATCAAAATATTAGATTTGCATCCTGAGTCTCCTTCCTTCAGTGCTACCTGACCTTTGGGACCCTGACGTGCCCAGAGCAGCACGCACTCAGCTTCCCAGTAGAGCAGAAGCTTCTCTGCTGACGTACAGTCCTGTCCTCTGGTACGGTACTGTATTTTGCTCTCAGGGCTGGGACTACAGCAGTGCTCTGTAATGTGCTGATTTGCAATTCCCTGACATATGCTGGTTACAATGATACATTAGGTTTCAGGAAAACAGCACTCCTAATATACATGGGAGATAACACACCAGATGACTGTTAGGAGAGAGATCTGAGACGTCTTATTTAACTTAATATCAAACCAAATGGAGAGACTTTGCAGCAATGACTGCCAGATTATCCTCCGAGGACCACAGCCTCACTATTTGGCTGCCAATAAAACTACATATTTTTGTATTTACTAATGGGGGAGAAGTGAACTCTCTGTGGTGAGTAATACAGATAGTGGCAGCTCCATTTCCTCTTCGTTCATCACTATACTGCTTTCCCCAAGCAAAGGTCAGTGAATGTATTTGGTGTGCTTGCCTCCGTTGTAGGATTTACGTTCATGAATCACGGCAGGGTCTGCGATTGCATCCTGGCAGTGTGGACTGAGAGAGTCGCTGTTTCGGGAGCCTGTACGCCTCTTTCCTGCTCTTTTTGGAGGACAGACCCAGGTGGTGGTTTTCTGCAAGGGAAAGGTCAGGACATGGAAAGTTTACTCCCTTAGCCCATGACTCACCTTACCTCAGGCATGTTCCTTCACATGGCAAGGGAAAAGGTCTACGATCAGGGCTTCATCCTGAGATTTATGACAGCCAGCCACTGTCAGGAGAGAGGCAATGTCTTTTAAGTCTTGAAGTAGGTCAGTAGGTCATGCCCAGATAGCTTTAGTTTTTTTTGAAGGATAGCACTTGTAAGACATACCAACACCTAGATTACAAACTGCAGGTAAGATAACATGTTCTACATTTGTGTAAAACAGGAATTTCACATGCAGAACAATGGGTTGTAATGACTGATCCTTGTATGTTTTCCTTCAGGGTTCAGTCATGTTAAGTTTATTTTAATGAATATGGTATTGAACTTTTCACAGTAGGGTTTAGTGAACAGATTGGAAATTTTGAAAAATATATTAGAACTGGGTGAATAATTCATAAAGAGTAATTTGTTTTATGAATGTCACCTTTTTTTACTTGTGAATTGCCTGGGAATAAAGCATGACTTGCTTGAATTTAGTTGTTAATTAAAATTATGCACCAAATAATTTCTGTCAGCAATCCTTACTTTGTATCTCAGTCACAAGTGATTTGTTCTGAGCAGTTGATATTCGGAAGCTCAGCTGCTACACTGGACACAGAAATTCCAGGATTTATTTTTCCATTTTTTTAATTTGATTATCATAACTTGATGATTTTTGCTTTGTTGAAAGAGTTGACTAAGATTCCAGAGTGTTCTGATTCAGAAGCGTATGAGAATACGAATTTCCTGTTCTGGCCAGCTGTTCTGCCAAAACATTATTTCATTAGAAGGCAGATGAAGAAATTTCATTAAGAAATAGAAACTGTCAAATTTCTTTCTGTCTTCTACCTACTCTGAAATTTAACTTCTGGTTTTCATAGTAATCGATATACAAAGGCCGTCTCCATCATGGCAACACTACCAGACTCTAGTGTTGACTTCTTTCATGCCTAAACTTGCAGAGTGAATGAAGAGGAACTCTGTGACTTTATTGCTCTATTTCTCTGTTTCTAATAGTGGGTCAGAGTAAGTCCATGTCGGGCCCAGAGATATAAAATTTTGTATAAGTAGATTGCTGTTTTTTGAGTGGTTTTGTTTTTGAGTTGTTTGTTTGTTTTTAAACAATGTTGACTCAGTCACATGGTAGCAAGAATTTGTTATCACTCAAATATCTTTTCCATAAGTTTCACAAAAGTCACCAGCTAATGAGAACCATGAATCTTTGCACTTTCTCAAAACTGGAGGCTAATGTAATACTTCCCAGCACACTGGTCTGTAGAAATTGCTCCAGTCTTTCTTTTGCTCGTTATAATGGGCTTTATAAATGCACCAGATTGCACTATACAAAATTAAAGGCATTAGACACATACACTGCTGCTTATTTGACAAGGTGCTGTGTATTGCTTACGCCAAGTTTGCTGGCTGTAATCGCTCTGGCTGCATGCTCTTAATTACGCTGTGCTGAGGCTGGGGACTCCAGCAAGCTGGGGGGCAATGCTGACCTTATGAAACACCCTGGTTTGTTGCCTCTCTTTCTAGTCTGTCTCAGTGATCAGGTTGTCACTCTAAATGCAATTTAAAATCCCATAAGAACTTTAAGAAATGTATGTAATTTACCCCAGCTATATTTTATGTTGTTGGATGAGCATTGAAGGTGCAACTTCAGGAAAGCACAAACTGGCAGCCCATGCTCCTGGACTCAGCTGTGCTGCTGCCAGGTAGACACTTCTTGAAATAGCATTGCCCACAGGGATCGTTTGTCACATTTGAATTGATAACTGGCAATCTGTTGTCACCTGTGTTGCTTTTTCTTCAGTTCTTGCATGGTTATGCCCTCAGCCTGGTATGTGCCTCCCATATGGAGTGAGCCTCCGGGGCTCTGTGCCCTGGACCCTGCGTATTATGGTTGGACTCGACCTTAAAGGTCTTTTCCAACCAAAATGATTCTATGATTCTATATGCAAACTGCAGGAGGCAGGTCCCTGAGCTGCAGCGTCCCCAGCTGTGTAGCTGAGTGATGCGGTCTCTGCCACGTGCACCTGGGTAACTACCCTTGACTTACATGAGCTCAAGCAGCTCTCCAGCTGCTGTGTATTGGCAGATTGTAATTCTTTCTGATTACCTGATGTTTACCCCACTCCTGGTTTATTTTTTTTGTATCTAGTCCCTCTGTGCAGGGTTGTAGTTTGGTTGAAAGCAGTTTGTGGGTTGTATATTTATGCATAAATGCCTAACTCTAGTCCTGAGCTACTTCAGCAAAAATAAATTATAATACTGCATGTTCAATATTTATTCTCCCTTTTCCACTGCAACAGAGTTGAGGCAATATAATAGAATCTATTTACCATTTGCTCATTTGCTTTGCAGAATTCTTCCTGCTTTTTCTCTGTTTATGTAGGTGTCTAGTATTGCTCTTAACTGTAGATTGCAATATGTAGGTTTTCACAGAGTAAACATATACTCAAAGCTATACAGAAGATTTTTGGTTAATAATAGATGAGATGAACGTAACTTGTTTTGATGTGACATTATACGTCTTTAAATGGGGTGTGTAGGTGAGGCATGTTGTGGTGTCTGAAATGCACAAAAAGACAAAAATATGAATATCTATACTTTTTTTTTTCAGTGCACAGTTCCTTACACTTGGGTCAAAGAAAAGAGGAAGAATAAATTCCAATAAACCTATGTGTATTATTAATAAGCATTAGCTCACTTTAGCGGACCTAGATCTTACCTGTATTGCTTAACTAAGAAGATGCAAAACAGATCAGTGGAGAACAAATGGAAAAACTCAGACAGTTAACTCTTCTTCTTCTGAATAGTAGTAGAATGAGATTGGACACCCATAGGTGTGCACTGCATGAAGAGATGTGCTTTTTTAAGCAGTGTCCAAGGTCTTTGTTACAGCCACATGTCTTGATACTAAGAATGTTGGCTGTTCTGGTTTAGGCATTTCCAGCAAGAATTAAGAGTATGGTTAAACCTTTCCTTGCTAAGAAGAGTTGCAGGCTTCGCATGACTGGTGAGTGAGACAGGAGTTAACAGGGGGAAGAGGTGGCAGATGGAGGAGTCTCTCTCTAGGCTTTTCTATCCACATGTGTTCCATATGAATGAAATACTTTTAAAAAACATTCTAGTTACGTTAGATAGTGTGATCACGTGGTCTGTGCTGATCTGTATATGTATTTGCACTGCAAAGTTGGTCTGCGGTACTGATTTTCTAATTTAATGATTCATTTTTTTTCCCAGTGAATTCACAGGGGCCTCCTAATATCAAGCCCTGGCTGTCATTTTAGAAGCACACGAGCATGCCAGATAATCTGGCTGTTCTTTGCATGCATGCTTCACTGAGGAAAGATTAGGTCCAGGTGTGAAAAGCAAGTTTACTTACTTAGTTATGCATACAAATATTTAATTGTATTTCAGCTCTTTTTTAATGAGGTATACTTAGGAGTCCCTGCATGTTAATTTTAGCCCTCTAAAATTTGTGCAAGTACTGAACAGAAATGTACAAATGCCCAAGTTTGCCTTGGCCGAGCGCAAAAAGGAATTTGAAAGTAAGTGGGTCTTTAGGCAATTTTTCCACTATGAATCACTTGTAAAATCAGAAAACCCTCTGTTTGCACACATCTTTCACTTGTGCCAAGTGTCTTGATTGCTGCAGAGTCACATGCAAGTCTCAGAAGAGCAGAGTCCCAAAGACCAATTGCTGCTACCTGAATTTTGTAGTTCTTGAGGTTTTGCATTTATAGCCCTATGACTGTTCAGGCACAGGAGCTGAGCACTGAGAGCTCTGGCCATAGTGAATGACTTTGCTTTCTGAAAGGAGATGGTAGGAGAATTTTTAAGGTGTGATTTAGTTTGCCCCCATGAGACAGAAGCAATAAAAAAGGATGGTGCATATGCTGAAGAAATGTTTGTTTCTTAATTGATTCCTTTCCAAGGAAGTTAAAAAGGAAGGCAATTTGAATAGCTTCTGAAAGGAGAGTTGTGTTATCTACTTTTGTAACCCTTATTTTCCGAGGTTTGGCCAGTATTTATACATCTCTCTGAGCTGTATTTTTGGCACCAGAATATTGGTTGTGGCTTCCATAATCATGTGATATCATGCCTGCAAGAAAGCTGAAGTTACTTTTATTCTAAAAACACTATTAATATTAAAGCATTATGCTAATTATTAAAAATATCTGCAAGATGTGGAAAAAGGCAGAATTTTGTTCATTCTTGAGAGAGGCATAAAGGAACTTGGAGAGAGTCAAATAGTGATAACAGCAAAAAAAGACATTTTCAATTCCTATGAGACTGACCTAAAATTACCGTTTCTTTTGCTCCAATAAACTATAAAAATTCACTGGAAACCCTGTAAGAAAACCCTTAAAAAAATTGATAGAAAAATGTTGACCTTCACTACTCTGCTCTTTTCCTGCTCTACTTTGCTCAAGGTAGGAAGTAGCTACCAAAGGTTGTTTATATCAGAGCTCTGGTTAAGTGTCATTACCTGTAGTGACCAGTTTTACAAATGCAACACACTGGTGAATGTAGAAGTTAACGAGTGGATGAACAAGTTGGTTCATGCCAAAATCATTTGGTTCCCATGAACATATTGATGTGTTTATAGCCAAGGATGCATTAGTATGTTTAAAATTTTGTCTGTATTAATTTTGGCTGATAAAGCAAAGACATCCCAAACATAGTACATTTGGGATCTCAAGGCCAATGTAAAACCACGAGGAATCTGAGCTCTGGGACCACACAGGTGTTTTAATAATCCGTCTCTTCACATGCTATGTTTTTTCCCAAAGCAAGACCTCAGGGCTAATTAACCTTCCTTAGACTTCCTCTCTTCCTCCTCTGAGATTATCCCCAGGGGTTGAAAAATGACATCTCTTTCTCATGATAATTTACAGTATTTCTAAATGGATATTAGCCCAAACGGAAATGAAAAATGGGTATCTAAAAATGCCTTGATGAATCAAAATGAGCTGAAGTACTTCCCTTTGGTCCCTCTGAAATGGGCTGGTGATTTTGTGGAGAAGGAGGAAAGACTGATAGCTTGGAGGAAGGTAAGCATCACATCTGATGTGATAGGCTAGAAGGATTGACATTTAATTTTAAGCCTTTGTCAGAAGACAAAGCAGGGGTGACCTGAAATGTTCTCATAGCCTGACCTCTTTCAAATGCATGTCTGGTTGCTGATGTTATCAGTTGGAAGTATGAAATCATCATCATCTTCTCTCTTATGAGGCACTTGTGCCCAGAAGAAATCTGGACCGGTAACTGAGGAACACCCTTGGAGATGCCACTGTGGTCCCTATGTGTTTGTGCTTTGTGGGCCCATGAGACTCACTTGCCGAATGAGTGGTGTCCTGTATATAAGCATGACGTGACCTAACCATGCCTAGATTTTCAAAGAAAAGACTGTTTCATCCATCACCAGCCAAAACTTCCAGGGATGACTTGCTGCATGTGTTGGCCACCACAGGAGAGTGCTTGGCAGGCCAGGGGTTAATTCTCACTGCTTTGTACTCTGTGCAGGAAGCTGGGTCTGATCAGTGTGCTGTCATGAGACTAAGTGGCCTCTGGCTTTCCAAGACAGAACAGGATCCCTACACATACTGTAATTCTGACTGATGGAAGGCTGCTTAAGAGGTTGAAATATGGCTAAAAATGACAGTACTTGTCCTCAGGCTCTTGTAGGAGAGTCAGTGTATCTTGTCCTTTTGTGCTTCTTCATTCTCTGTACTTCCCCTTGCACTTTAATTCTTTCCCAAGGTTTCTTATTCCTGTAGGAAGGTGGCTGGTTGTGTTGGTTCTTGTGCTGCTGACTGGGAGATGCTGCGTCTGAGCCCACCCATGCTGCCCAAGTGCCGGTTCGGCTCCGGGAGATTTGACGAGTGCCCAGTCCTTCCCTGCTGCCAGCTGATGGCCACAGCATCGCTTCAGTGCTGTCCTCGGCCGCTTGACTCCCAGAGGCAGACTTCCCCACCGAGCGCAGACGCGAGGGGAGAACAACAAAGAGATTGCATTTGTCCATTTACTAAAGCAAATCTGAGTGTTGTGCCATCTGTTCTGCAACTACATGAAACCCAGTGAGCTCTTTGGAAAAGGCAGAAAATATGTTCAGAGTCTGGGGAAAATACGGATGTGAAAATAAGATGCTGAGAATTGGTAGGAGCCTGGTTAACACCAGAACAGACCAAGAATAACAAAACAAAAACTTGAAGTAGAAAATACAAGAAAGAAAACTGCCTTAAAATGGGAGGAAATCCAACATTCATTAGACTTTTCTCTTCTATCTTCCCCACTGAATTTCATGTGTGTGTTCAGTTTTTCACATTGATTCTACTCAGGAGAGCAAATCCAGATTGGTATTTAATAGATCGGAAATGCTGTGGTACAGTATGAGCCCACAACACCGTACCTGGCCATGCCGGCGAGGGGGACTGGTCCCTCTTTGCTGATGAGAAATGCCGGGCGGCTTGTGGTGACGCTGGCTACCCCAGCCTAGCATTGGGCCTCCTCTGCCTGCTGCCAAAAGGCACAGCTGTGATCCAAAGCACAGCTGTGTGTCGTTTTTCAAAAGCCAGGAAGGAGAATTGCAGACTGTGTGAAAAATGATAAAATCTGGAAAACTTTTTAAAACAACCCTTATAGCTTTGAAATTCCTGCTTCCCCAGAGTTCAGATACATCCCATGAAAGTCTTAATTGAGTTAAGCTCCTCATTGCACCACAGTGACTGGCCTGGACTGGTGGCCGTGCTGGCAGCGAGCAACTGGAAGAGGAGGTTGTTCGTTGACCGACTCTTTGCAGCAGAGTAGCAAAGGGACAGAGCATGTAATGATGTATCCCTTAAGGCTCCTGCTTTGTTAACTGAGAACCGCGGTATGAAGTGACTTGGGTGCTCAGAGCTGCTTGGGAGCATGAGGTTTTGCTGGTAGGAGAGGAAAGGGTATCTGGTGGTTCATGCTCTGGAGTTGGCCTTCAGGACAGCTGGTTTCCTATCTCTGCCACAGAGTTCCTGCCTGTCCTTGGGCAAGTCATCCAGTTTTCCCACACCCCGTTTCCCCAGCGAGGGATGGGGGCTAGCTTTCCTCTGGCACAGTGCTGTGAGGCTCCATAGGGTTGGCAGTTACCATAGAGATGAGGTACCTAAATAGAATGCGAAACCTGGTGAAGGAGAGCTATGAAACCTGAGGGTGTTACCAAAAGAACAAGCTTGGCTTTGGCCGTGTTGCGTGGGGCAGCTACAACAGGTTGTAAAACTGTCACAGTAGGTGTAAGTACTGTGAAAGCAGGGTCAGCTGGAGCATAGACTTGTGAAAACAAAAAGCTACCAGTACAAACTCAACCAGTAAATGTGAAGTAATATCACTAGTTAAACAAATAAACTAAGAGAGATTTTTCTCCTTAGGATCCTCTGGGCATTTTCATTTGATAAAGTCTTTTGGTCTGGCAGGAGTCCAAGACCAAGAAGCCCAGACCTGCTTCTGTTCTTTCTGGGGCACCCTGGAGCTTCTGAGGCTCCTCACTGTTTGTATTAAAGGTCTTTAATTTGCTGTAAGATGTCAGCTGGAGAATGAAAATCATGGAGTTTCTCTGTCATTTGTTTTAGACAGAGGGAGGAAGGGGAAATAATGTTTTAATTTTACTGATACTTCTTACTCTTTATTGTGAAATGAAGAGATTACTTTCAGGTATTCTGTATTGCACCATTAATAGTTTTCCTCTGTCTTTCTCATTCATATTAAAACAAATATTTAATGTCTTCAGTCTCCCTGCTGAAATGAGAGTGGTTTTGAGGTCCTGGTCATCCCCATTCAATGTCTTTGGAAACGTTTCGGTTTGGTTATATTTGCAGGCATCCTGAATCCAGTGTTTTCAATGCAGCTATGCCACTGACTAGTGCAACAAAATAATAATGCCATTTGTCTTGTCCTTTTTTTTTAATCGTGTTTTTAAATGTGCTTTTTTTTTTCTTTTCCTAGTGCTTTTTTTTTTCTTTTCCTTTTCCTAGTGCTTTTTTGGTGCTGGTTGACTTTGACCATAGAGTGAGAGGAAATCTTCACTGAACTTGTTGCAGTAGTCATCCATCCCTCACCTGAGTTGGAAGTAGCTAATTTAGGACTTTGTAAGATGTGTAGGTTGGTTAAATGGTCCTGCCAAAGCATTTCACAGAATCACAGAATCACTAGGTTGGAAAGGACCTTCAAGATCATCAAGTCCAATCATTAATCCAGCGCCACCATGTCCCCTAAACCATGTCCTGAAGTGCCACATCCACACGTTTTTTGAACACTTCCAGAGATGACGACTCCACCACCTCCCTGGGCAGCATGTTCCAATGCCTGACCAGACTATTAACAGTTTTTTTGTCAGTGTTAGCTTCCATTTGACAGTTTCCTGTGCATTCATTCCCTGATCTTCCTGAATTGTATCTCTTGGGCTTCTGATAGTGCTATCTCTAACCTGAATTGTGTAGTTAGCAGCAAATTTAAAGCTGAAAAGTAAGGATTTTATTGACTTCCTTTGTAATTTTTCAGAAATGTTGGATGTTCATCATGAAGCTCGGAGTCCCACTGGTCATATGGCCACATCTTGCCACCAGTGTGTTTATCTATCTGGTCTGGGATGCACATGAGTTGGTTGAAACCTCTATTTTCTGGGTGAGAGATGCTTCACTGTCAGGCCCTAGATGCCCCCCTGTCACTGGTGGGTATCCTCATCAGCATTCTGGATGCCCTGAAGAAACATTGAGCAGCTGTGTTTTGCCCTGTGCTGGATATTTTTTCCTCCTCTAGGCAGGACTTAGAGATATGATTGTAATAGCTGACTTGGTTTGGGTAGTGGAGCTGATACAGATTATCTGAGAATGTCTTTTGAAAACCAACAGTTTTTGCATTTATAAGGGGTGATAATTGGCTTTCTTACTATAATATTTCCTCTGACCCAGATTCCTGGCTTGTAGTTCTTGTAACTATATTTGGACAACTGACTTTGAGAAGTTTGTAAGCATTGTTGTTGGCTCGAGCTACAAATGTTTTTTTTTCTTCTCTCTGCTTAGTAGTCTAAATTCATAATGTCTGATAATTCTAGAACAATCTCATGAGATTTACAGGTGACTTTAAATAAGAAAGCCACATTGTTTTATAGAAGACATGTAAAGTATGGAAACCGCCTCTTGAGAACTTCCTTAAATATCTTTAGTGGTAATAGTAGTATTGTCCAAATAAACACATGCCACTTGTAAACTTAGCAGAACGTGTGGTGGCCCTAACCCAGCTCTACTGGTGTGAATATACTAGCCTACTGACATACGGTATGTAATTTGATTTCTAGTAGTTCTGAAAGTTTTACAGGCTGTCTTATGCTTCTTTCTTAGCGTTACTGTCTTATTTTCAGGGAGTACATCCTTTATAGGCTCCATTCGACTGAGTGTATGTTGTGTTCAAGTTCTGACTATCTAGTTGCTGCAAAACTTGGAACTTCATTTCTGTATTTTTAAGAAAACAGGCACTTTAACTTTTGCTTGAGAGTATACATGCTTTTTGTTTTCCAAAATAAAATGTTATTAACAGTCTACCTTCTACTTCAACACTTGCTAATTTTTCATCTTTCTGTGATGTGGTTGCATCCTTTAGGGTTTTGTGTGTGCATGTGAGTTTTTTAAGTTCTTCTGTGCTGCTTGGAATTCGGTGAAAAGTTTATAAGGTTACTGGAGACATAGTCTGAGGAACAGGCAGAGAGAATGTTCTTGTTCTTCAATTCAGACAATATTAAGTTGTTTTATTAGTAGCTGCAGCCTCGGAGGGAGTAGAGGAGAAAAATACCAAGAAAAGCACAAACAGCAAAAACTGTAAAAAGTCCTGCAGGTGATCAAGATGAGTGAAAGACAAAATCACATGAGCCATACTGTGTTGGACCAGATGTCCATGTAAGTTCTTATCTTGTCTTCAAAACTGGCCAGTAGTGAGTTACTGTCTTTGGTGTCTTATCATTAGTAGCAGTCTGTTTTCTTTAGTAGACACAACCTATGGCAAGGGGTTCTGAAACTGAACTGCATGTTGTATGAAGCCATACCCCCATCGTCTGTCAGGCTTACTCATCTTTGTACCCAGCTTCTCTTCAGGAGCTCTTTGTAGAACCTGGCTTTGCGTTTTCATTTACACTCAGTCCTCTTGTTCTGAAGCAGTTTTGAGCAAACCGTGACATAGGCAGTAGCTAGACTTTCATTTCTTGATTTTGTCAGGATGAAGTCCTGTAACCTCTTTATTGTAGATTTTTATTCTATAACCTCCTCTTCTGATTTTTCAGTTTTGAGGCAGATGCTTCAGCTCAACCTTAAATGGAGAGAGCTCCTGCATAGGGGCTTCTTCCAGGTTCTCCAAGGTGAGCATGTTTTGAAGAACCTCATTTAATTTTGCTCTTATGGTACTGTCTCTGAGTGCTACTTTATACATGGGTAATCTGTTGCCCTTACAGATACCCTGATGAATTTTCAGCTCCTGATGTATTTCAGAAAGGTTTTATCATTAGTTTTTATGCTTTTTGCAAGTTATTCCTCAGACTCTCTTTTCACTTGCCTTCTTGTGATTTTAGCTTTAATCTGCCAGTTTAGGAAAATTGAAAGGGTCATAATTTGGGCTTTTTTTTTTTTTTTTTTGAGGGGTGCCTGTATGCTTCCAATAACCCTCCCTTTCCTTGCTGTTTAAAAATGCTGACTTTCATTTGCTCTTTTTGAGCTTGTTTGATGGATGGTATATGCTTGCTCTGAGCCTTCAATACACTGTCTTTTAGATAGCTCAATGCTACCTGCAATGAGATTCTCTTTTAGGTGCCTATTTAATTCTTCTTTAACAAGTTTCTGCACTCTCATGTAGTCATCCTTTCTGGAAGTGAACACTGCAGTAGAAATACTACAGGTTTTATTGGTCTTGCCAGGACATCAAACACACGCACGTTGTGGTCAGTGCTGCTGAGGATTCTTCAGTAGCAACAGTTCAACAGCACTGCTCACGCAAGTGGAGGGCTGCATCCCCTTTCTGGGGCTTGGTCTCAAGAGCTTCATGAATCAATCATTAATGATACATAAAAATCCATCCTCAGCACCGTGCCCCAAGATTATATTTGACCAGTTTCCATAGGGATTGTAGGCATCTCCCATTACTTGGTACACATTGCTTCCTGCCCTTGTAGCGCTTCTGTTCTCCCTCTGTATATCTCAAGTTGCTGTCCTGATCAAGCAGTTGGCAGTATTGCACTATACTGTTCTTTTCCTATATACACCTAGAAATTTAATCTAGAGGGATTCTGGATTCTTCTTCGACATGGTTAAATTGTTAACCTGAGTTAATTCCAGGTTCTTTTCTGCACTGGCAGGCTGATGTGTTCCTGTGTGCTCCCTATCTTGCTGTTACAGTGTCTCCGAAGTGTCGTCTTTTCACTGAGTGTCTGATATGCTCTTATCAGTACACACCAAACTTGCCCTTCTCTATACTCCTCTCTTTTTATTTAAAGTACTCTTCACAGCCTTTCCAGTACATAATGCAGTGATGGTGTAGGAGAAACTGATGTCTCCTCTACAGACTCTATCAATTACAGAGTTTTTCCCAATGCCTGGTGAATCCAAACTCTTGTTTCCATACCCACTGAATCCACGGTTCATTTCCTCAGCCACGCACTGTGTCTCTGACTTGTCCTTTCATCGGACTGGGAACATTAAAACAATGCCATGACTGTCCTGGTTTCAACTTGCAACTTGACATCCAGAACCTCTGTCCTGATGCCCACAATGACCATGAGCACCAACTCCTCCCCGGTGCTTCCTAATAGACCTTCTAGACATGCTGTGAGATCTACCACATTTACTCTAGCAGTCAGATTGCCATATGGATGCATATATATTGCCCTTAAGGAATGGTATTCATTTATATGAGTGCACTTTATTTCACTTGTAGCAGTGAGGAGGTTGCTTCAGGTGTCTCTGGGTGGTCTGTCTGGCTTCTGGTTTTGTGGCTTGCCTGTGAAATTAGGGGTGGAGAGCCTCCAGCTTCTTTCCAGCTACAGCCAAGCTCTCACTGCCTTGAAACTCCCCTTTGCCTTGCTGGCATGGTCAGGACGCAGCAGAGCCTTGGGACACGCTGGGCTCCCTTTGCTCAAGCAAGGGGCTCGCAGAAGAGGCCCACCTCATGCTTGATTTTGCTTTTCTGAGGACATAGATCACCAGCTACTGTTGACTTACCTGAGCCTGGTTTGGGCTCAGCTGATGTTCTTTATTTCTTCCTCTGCAGAAGTCTGCTAAAATGTATTTGCTGTTGTGCAATGCCTAAACCTTGTTCCTTGAACTGTAGGTACTAGTGCAATGTACAGAATAAGGAATGTTAATTTAAAGATTTTTAAGGACAAGATTTTGAGGTAACTTTTTTCTTTAAGCTGTGTAAGACTGCCTATAACGTTTCAGGCTAATCTGAGTTTCTTTTTTTTTGTTTCGTGGTATGTCCAAACTTTTCTCATCAGCAGTTCTTATTCTCTCTATGCTTTCAAATCTTGGAGAGTTATCATATGCCTCCCTTTCTTTTTGTCATATAGACAAATAGTACATGTTAATTCTTTGATTTAATCCTTCTTAATAAGCCTGTTCCTCCAGGGATTAATTATTTTAGTTTCTGTACTGAATCTTGCACTTTGTTGACATCTTGTACTGGGAGCCTACAAGTGAGTGCAGTATAAAACTGAAAGCTCATCTCTCATTAGTTTTTCATGTTCTGATTTGGATAACCCCTTTCCAGGTTCATTCCTCCAATATAGGGTAAGAGAAGGAAGGTTAAAATAAGCTTGTCAATAGGATGCAGAAAGGAAAACAAGCCCCAGCTGCAGCAAACTTTTTGATGCTTTTGCTTCCCCTCACCCTTACGGGCTTCCTGTTTAAGTAAAACTTGTACTTAGCAGAGAAGGACCCCATCTGATTTCCAAGCCATGAGTAACTGCATTGGTCACCCCTAGACCTGTGGCCATATTTGGGTTTTGAGCTGTGGCATGGAACAGTGTGAAGTGGGTGTGAGATGTTCTCTCTCGGGTAGGAATTTTTACCTGCTGGGGGTCTTGCTTCTGCTGGAGTAGCTAAGGTCAGAAGCTGTGGACCAGGGAGGCGTGGTTCTGCCAAGGTGCGTGTCTTCTAGGATGGTGATTTGGGATAAGCTTCCTGAACCTACTCGCTGTGTGGTTGTGTGGGCACCGGGGCTGCTGTGCAAGAAGGGGTGTTAGAGCATGGTGGTGGAAGAGGAGGAAGAGGAGGGAATGGCCCAGACCAAAGCTGGTTCCTGCTGCTCTGCAACTTGCACTCTGCAGCGCATGTGCTCCTTTGGAATATGAAATGTTGCTGCAGTGACATCTTCTAAAGGGAAGAATCAGGGTTTCTATAACATAGCATTTAAAGTAATTTAAAATTGTGTTTCAACTCAGATGAGTTTAATATATTAAACTTTTTTTTAACGTAGTAAACCTTTTTCTCTGGTGTGTGGTCTGGATCCTTTTATCTTGTTCACCATAACAAAGACCTAGACTCCGTTTCCTACCCGTTAGTGGATCTGATCCAGCCCTACTGAATTCAGGATGAAGACTGGTTTTGGGAGGCTGCAGCGATGCTTTGGTGAAAGTCTTTGGCCTGTCTTACATAGAAGGTCAGACTGAACTGCTTTAATATTTATGAATCCATTTATGAATCCTGACCTTGAGATTTATGAATGTGACGCCTGTTGACTTCAGTGGGTGTTGATTTGTGCTTTAAGCAAATACAATTTTGAAAAGAAACTTGTGTAGCAACCATCCCGATTTGTGAGAGTTTGAGCTGAAGAGCTTTCCAGTCAGACTGGTTTTGTTTTCTTGCAGAATGTCAATTCATTTTTATTGCTGAGGGTAGGACTCAACTATGCATTTTGTCAGAGTCACCTCAGAAATGCTTTATTTCAAATGGTTCCTTGTGTTAAAGTTGTGAAAGTTAATCCTTTTGGATCTTGCTGTTACCAAATTCATGCACTTGATACTCATGCTTTTCCTCCCTGAAAGATTAAAATTGCAGCGCTCTGCAACAGAGTTTCTCAATTACTATTCCCTGCTTGCAACAACAGCAATCGAGTTTACAATCCCCTGAGTCTGCAAGATCTGCTGCATTTATCATTTTCATTCTTAACAGCTATTTAATAACTCACCTCTTTCCCACTTGGAATTACACATACCTGTGGACATTAAGCCTAGAGACTTTCCAAAATGCTCTTGCTTAAGCATTATTTTAGCTAAAATAACTGCAGGTCTCTGTTTAAAAAGCTACAGAATTTTAAGAGTTCTTGCAGTTGAACTTTTTGGAAATGAGGTTCCTGCCAACCTGGCAAAGGTGCGATGCTGTTGCCCTGAGCTGCAGGGAAGTTTGCTCTGAATTTGCCTGCTCTGAAGTCTCTGTTAGACATTTGTGGGCTGTACTGTTTGCTGCAGATACTCATTTTGCAGAAAGCTGTGTTTTTCTGTATCGCCTAAACCTTTAGAAAATGAGATTTATTTCTTGAGCTACCAGGATTCAGAGGTGAGCAGCTGCTAAGTTGGGGCAGGTTGTGGGGGACAGAGGCAGGAGATTTACTGAAGGGAAGTGGTGCTCAGGGTCATGGCCCTGGTCTCCTGCACTGCTGCTGGTCCTCACAGGCACTGAGTGCCAGAGGTGAGAATTTGGTAATTTTCTTGTAAAGGCAGAGCAGTTGGAAGCAATGATTTTAGCATTGTCCACTGGTAAAAGCCAGGCACCATGGCCAGGATGCTTGTCATGAAATCTGCTCGCATTGCTTTGTGAAATCACTTTAATTGTGTCTGTTTTCTTGATGGTTCAGTGAGAATGAGACACAGTCTGTCTCACTATTGTGTCTCTTTAAAACCACAGAAAACCCTTCTGAGTTTCTAAAATGAGTTACACCAGTACCATACAAATGCAAGGTTTGGGTCCAGATTCTCATCTGCTATAAACTAACGCAGTTCCTTTACCTTAGCTTATATTGGCTGCAGATTTGTCCCACTGCTGTTTTTAGTCACTACACAATTGCAGGTGTCCTTAAGCTGGGTTCCAGGGACAAAACTTGATTTTTTTGGTAGCAGTGGAAGCGTATAGATGCATGAATGGATAGATACCCATCCTCCCTTGAGCTACAGGGACTGTATGAAAGCACTCTTAGTACGAATAGCTCTTGTATGGTGCTTTTCATTAGTAGATCTCAAAGTGCATTAAAAATGTGACCGTATCCCCATTCTGCAGAGGATAAATAGGTGCCCTAAGTAAGATGCAGCTTTCATAGGGTTACCCAGCAGGCTCTGCCTCTCCGTCAGTCTGTCTGTGTGTATACATAATTACTTCCCCCCTTGCCTTAATTTTTTGAGGATATGTGAAAACAAAGCGACTGAATTGCAAATTGACTTGAAAAAAAAAGCTGAAAACTACTCTTTTAGACTAACTAATAAAAATAATATGGTCAGTTAAAAACTTTTTCTTCCCGTTCCTCATCCAGCCTGGAACAGAATAAATCAGCGTAGCTTTAGGGCAGCAGCAGCATACAGCACAATAAGTGGCAACATGTTCCAAATGTTTGCTACAATTCCTTTGGTACCTCCATCCACTGTAAAGAAAGATGAATTTTCAGCACTGCACAATTCTTCCTCTGCAATGCTTCAGTAGTTCGAGGCACATTCTCAAAGAATCAAATGCAAATATGACATAAGAAGCTTTTTTCTTGCATTGTTATCTATATGAATGAAGCTAAATGGAAATAAGACGCCAAACGTGTCTGTTTCTGGATCAATGTAGTGTGTGATTGGGAATTAATACTTTGCAGAACTGAAAATGTTGAGAGCTCCTGGGTGGGCAGGGAAAAGTTTCGAAGGTCTCTGTTATGTCCTTAGTTCTGCCATTGGCTTCTTGGGTGATCTTGCTCCAGTCATCGGAGCTCCTGGTGCATCAGGTCCATTCTAATATAATTGAACTAATAATATTTCTATATTTGACTTCAGTGTTGGGAGGACACATCTGTTGCTGTTTGGAAAAAAGCATGTTCCTGTGGTTTTAAGACCTAGAGAAGGATCATAATTAAAAATAACATGTGGAATTTGCTTTAAAATTCTCTGCTATACTAGTGCCAGTTCTGGTCAAATGTGTAGTAATTGTGTATTTAGGGTACAGGCACATTGATAGAAAAATAGAGTGAGACCTTGTCCAATATGCTGTCCTGCAAATATAAATATTTTCCCTTTCAAGTCATCTACAGAGTATTTTTTGGCAACTATACAACGAAATGCAAATCTCCTCTCTCTGCTTCTCTGTGAATTGATTGTTGGGAGGATCCCATATTGCAGATTCCCCCCTGGAGGCTTCTTTGACATAGCAAGGAGTGCAGGCTCCTAACCCAGGTACTGAGGCTAAATATCAGATAGTTTGAACCTCCATTTGGTCTCAAAAAAATCACCTGCAATTCAGAACTGTATTTAGGATTTGTTCATGCACAGGTATGTCATGTGGCTGCCTACCTTTTTCAGAATAAAATACTAAAAAAAAGAAAAGAGCTCTCTATTTACAGAAGTACTGTTTCTAAGAGTTTCTGAAACACTGGTTTTGTAGGTTACTGATTTAATTAACTAAGCAGAGACTTGGATTTTTAAATATTAATTTCAGGTTTGTTCACATTTAATTTTAGCTTCCTATCTGTATCATGTGCTTGGAGATTGGGAAGTAAATCTGCAAATTAGTTCAGCAATGAGAAACTTTGTAAAGCTGTACTAATGAGGAAGAAAATGAACATTAATTAAACTTGCAGTTACAGGATGGGCTGAGGATCTGGAGTCCTGAAGCAGCAGCTAGATGGGTTACTTCATTACAGCCTAGAACAGGGAGCTGTGATGGGAATGGGAATGAGGAGACAATTAAGTCGCTCACCAAGTGCAGAGCCAGCAAGACACTTAATTATCCACAGGAGCTAAGGCTCTAAAATCTGGAGTTTTCTGTAGATCTAAATATGCCAGGCAGTTTTTCTGTCAAATTAGACTTTTAAAGAATGTAGAAATGCAAGAGGGGTTGGGGATGGTGAGGAGACTGGAAAAGAGGCCTGGTTTCTGCTGAGCTCTACAGTGTGGTGGCAAACTGTTGGCAGGTCTCCTGGGCTGGAGAGGAGGTCTCCATCGTGGTGGATGGGACTAGTGTAATTACCTTGGTCATAAAGCCCCCAGTGGAGATGGTGACCTGGTGGCACAGTGGACTTGCCTTGTAAGAGAAGGGGTCTGTGTGGCTGCTCCTCATTGCCAGTATCTCTAGATCCTGTGGTCCTTGAAAGCCTTGGAAGCAGGTCTTCAGGGTTGTGCAGGAGCCCTGTTACCTCCAAAAGAGATTAGTGGAGCTCGAAACCACAGTCCTCTATTGCAGTGGGCTCACTTGTGGCTTATCAATGTAATTCTTGTCTTAATTAGACAGGACAGTCACTCTCTGCCTTCCTTGTGAATTTTTTCCTGTGTAGCTTTCACTTCTAAATAACTGCCTTGCTGACTGTAGCAGAGGTTTTGATTCTCTGAACTGCAGTTTCCTTTTGATTAAGTGTCCTCTGCTCTAGTCTTTAATGCATATTAATAAGTGCTAAGCAGTGCTTGACTTAAGTAATTTGCAGCTGGGATCTGAAAACTGTTGGAAGGAAGGCTGGGGGATGTCCCACTTTGGGAAATTATAGGCTCTTTGCTACAGTTTGGTGCGTTCCAAAGGAAAACACTTTTTCAATTAATTTATATTTTTATTAGTCACAGGACAGAGTCGCTGCTGCCATCGTTATTTAGCAATATTCCCATATTCACTTCAGTTTCAAGTTAAAAGTCCCAGAAGAGGAGGGGAAGAGGTAACAGTTAGCTCAGTGTTTTTTCCAGAATTGGAAGTCCTTTCCATGGAGATGCTCAATCCCACACCTAGTTCTGAATTACACAGCATGTGTGTGGCTGCAGGGTGGTAGTGCAGGGGAGGCACTGCTAATCCGTAACTCCTGGAAGTACAGCAGTCCCGGGATGGGTGTTGAGCAGTGCGGGATAGAAAAACACAGTTACCTTTAAGCTCTTAGCTCATGAAAGCAACTATTGTTGTTCTGTTCAGAACTTGAGGAAACTCATAATTGAAAGGCTTAATTCTGCTTTTGCATCCCCTGGAGTAAATGTCCAGACGATAGCCCAAGAATTTTCTGAAGTCCTTCTAGTCTAACCTGTGTCGAAGGGAAGGCACAGATTAGCTCTAACAATGTGACATTTCTGTTCTAGTCATCCAGAGGCATTCCCCAGAAAATTGCAGCAACTTTAATACTCTCTGTTGTCATCATAAACTTGGTGGTGGTCTGACAATTGTCTTGGCATGACAGGCTGGCAGAAGGGTGATGGCGTCTGTGGGTAAGAACAGGACTGATGGGTGAAGGGCGTGAGCAAAGCCCTGCTGCCGGAGCAATGCCTTCATGTTGCTTGCTTGGCTGTGCGCAACACTGGTGTTGATGACTAAAAGCAATCTCCCTTTCATGGTGGCTTTTTGAGGCTGTTCTGAGTAGTATCAGCAAAAATGCATTAGGCAATTCATCTTGAGCTTTTCGTGTTCAAAGCACTTGGCAAAAAAATAAATCAACCTTTGTAATTACCCTGCAAGACTGTTGTTATGCTGGTTCAGAGGTGGAGAAATAGAAGTAAAGAGGTTAAATGTCTTGCTCAAAGCAGCAAGGAAATGTGTGGTGGAGACATTCAGGAGCCCCACATATTTCTTAATGAATCATTTATAACTGTGGGTGTATTATTAGGCAGATGGCTTGAACTGTGGATTGCTGTAGGAACTCTGCCTTGCCGTCTAAACAAATTTTCTTCTTAAAGTCTCAAACGGTCATTTTTTCTTATTTTATTTTATGAGTATATGTTGGCTAAACCAAAGACTGTGTAGGATAAACAGTATATAAAAATATATAATTCTTTTACAATTCAAACCCACACTCTTTCCTAATAATTCTGACCAGACATAATTGATGTGTTTCTCAGGAGTAAAGGGAAAGAGACATTCCAATATAAAGACAAAGTTATTTTAGTCCAAGATTAAAATGAGAAAACGTCAAATAAGAGCACCCGATGGTTGGCTGGCTATTTGACAGTATTCAGTGCCACATGAATCCCCCTGCATGCAAAAGGGCCAGCACCGGGCACAATGATCTGCAGGAAACCATCGGTGTTTGACCACTGGTTTTGTGTCTTGGGCACCAGCATTCGAATATCTCTTTTGTTTAGTCTTACAGTCTGTCCCAGGATGTTGCCTTCATCTTCTCGGGGGAAATCTTCGCTCTGAACAGGTGCATTTCTCATAAAAAGCCTTGAAAATTTCTGGATGTAATTTTTAATATTCAGAAGCAGCATGTGTGTATACAATTAAAATATACATTAAATGGAGAATAACATCAATTACGATTTTTTTCATGTATTCCTTTTTACAGTAAAAGATCAGTTGCTCTCCCTCTGGGTTCAGCACTTATTTTCTTGGTTGTCTTAGCTTCCTTGAGCTGCTGAGCCTGTCTCACCTTTTTTGTGTCTGATGTAGAATCTAAATTAGATAAGAAGAAACAGGACAGGATTTCAAATTCAGTTTCCTCTATACAGGCAGGATAGCATCAGTTTAAATTGCTTCGATATAATTTTGCTTCTTTAATCCTTCCCCTTCAATCTGTTTTTGTATACATTATATATTTGAAATCTGGAACTGAAATCTTGCCTAATGTAAGTTAAGACATGACAAATGCACCTGACATTTTTCCGGGGATGGGAACCAAAGAACATACTGTATTTATAGCAGTAGGAATATAGTTTGCTGCTTGTAGAAGAAAAATATGTGTTGTATGAGAACTTTAGTGCTGGGATATGATAAGAGTGTTTAGATGATCCTTGCCTGAAGTGAGGATACTGGATTCAAATGAACCAAACTGGTTTTCCTGAAAGCTCGAGGTAGGGCATCACCCAGCAGAGGATTTAGACTCCCAGAAGCTCAGATAGCAAGATGAAGTGTGTCACAGTGTCAAGATGTTCTTCTGTGCCCAACTTGAAACTCTGGTGACCCCAGGATCATCAGTGGGCAGAGTGGGAAAGAGCATGATGAAGGAGATTCTGAATGTTGGATCTGGGGCTTTCTCTCAATCATAATCTAAACAGTTTCTTTCATGTTAATAGTAAGACTTTCTGTTTGCAAGCTAAGAGTTCATTAGTTTAAGTTCTCAAACACAGATGTGCAAACATATGCAGAAAAACTGATTCAAGCCAACCATCTCTGCAAGCCAGCTACCAGCAGCTGTGACCTTCTGCAGTAGAGCAGGACTGCAAGAAGAGACAAATGCAGGTGATCCAGATGCCCAAGTTGTTTCACCTGCATGAAGATGATGAAAGGACTTTTTTCAGTCTTTATGAGGGTTTACCTTGAACACAATGAGAATTGCTTGAGTGATGTTCCTTTGAGGTGCTCTGTAGAAGTGCAAATTTATCTTTTTTTTTTTTCATACCAGGGTATCTGGTCCCGTCTGAATAAGTTTTTTTTATTTCTTAGCTATGCACTACTGACACCTTTTTTAAACTAGTTGCGGCTAATTCTTGAAAGGGTATTTTGTCAGCTGAACCCTTTGTGTCAAGGGGGAAATAATAACAAAACTTAGTTGCCTGTATGTAAGATGTAGTACTTTTTCATCTGAACAGAAAGGCTGACTCTGTGTTTTTTTGACTGTTGAACTGCACATCAGAACCAGCTTACGGTGCTGAACTGAGCCTTTCTTTAGCAGAGATAGTTAACCCTGTAGCACTCTGGGTCTGATAGATAGCTAAGGTTGTAGTAACTTGCATTGTACCTGGTTTCTAATAGGGAGTGTGTTTCCTAGACAGACAGATTCTTAGACCTGTAACAAGAATCTATAGACCAGATTCTTCACTCATGTGGTTTGAGGAGAAGTCCTTTTGGTTCAGGGTTGTACTTTTTGTCCTTTCTTGTCAAGCTGGGGGAATGATGCTTTGTTTTGCTCTAATAAAGAATTCACCCGGTTTCCTCTCTGCATCCTAATTGCTCTCTAGAGAGCACTAAAGTGTGCTTAAGCATATTGTAACTGTTTACTCACAATGTCTGCTGTATGTGCGGTAACGCAAAATGTTTGATCTCTGCCCTGTTGCTGCAGGCTGGCATGATTCGCACAGACAAGGACGAGTTCTTCATTGAACCTCTGGAGAAGGGGGCCCAGGAGGAGGAGGAGGGAGGAGGCAGAACGCACGTGGTCTATCGCAGAGCAGCTGCCAAGAAGCAGCTTCCTGTTGAGAACACAGATACCCTGTATAAAGGTAAGGCAGAAATGTTAACGCCAGCTGATGTATAAAGTGTAGCTGAAGGCCTGTAGCCAATGTGGTCTGCTATCTCTGGCTTTTTTTTATCCTTGAAAATGGAAATGGTTCTTCTCCCTCTGTGGATGAAAAGGTAGGGAAGGAGTCAGAACACTTTATCTGGGGTAAGCAAGCATTGCGGCAGCCAAAACCATCTCCAGGATGGTGGATCTGTATATGCTTTAAAGTGTTTCATTGGCTTCGGAGGTAGCCAGCATAAAGTCGTGTGTCCCACTGAGTCCTCAGGTCAGCGGAAGGGGATGGTGGATGTGCCTGTGTGCACTGGGGACAGGTAGCAGTGCTGGCTTTGCAAAGGCCGTATTGGAAGGCTGCAGCAAGGACACCAAGGCTGACGTGGTACACGGGCTTCTCATTGACAGCATCTTCGCTGGGCTGGATTTAATCCTAACAGGGAGGTAATGGTATCTTCAGATATGAACATAAACTTGCTTGATTTATTTATGTGTTTCCAAGTGTGGGATTTAACATACTAAGTATGTGATAGACAGCAATGGAATAACAGGAGCTAAACATAAACACCCATTCCATGTAGTATTTTCTATTTCTCTGGTAACTGCTTGGATGTTGCACCTTTTTTTCTGAATAAATAAGGGATGCAAATATGGTAAGTGGATGTTTTGACAGCTGATGTTAACACTGAGATTAGCTGGGTCATTTAAGTGGAAACAACAAAATAACTACATTTTTGTTCCAAATGTATGTACCAAATTGCAGAGTTATTTGCCACTCATACCCTGGTATTATCTTATTTCAGTATAATAAGTTTTCAAGTCTAATGCAGTGTGTTATATTGTCCTTTATAGAAATCTTCCCAGCGATCCGCACCCCTCTATTATGCTACCTTAGTAATTTTCCAAAGTCAGAGTATGGTACCTGTTGTGAAAATTCTACTCTATACTCTACTCTTGCATATAGTAATCCCCAGAAACCACTTGGAAGGAACAGATAGTCACAGAGGTGAGGCACTGAAATTAGAGCCAAGTGAACAATATACATTTCTCAATGTTCAAGTTGAAATGGGGAGAAAAAAGAAAGCAAACAATAGCATTCAACTAACTTTTTTTTCCCCACTTTGGCCATTAAAATGACTCATGAATTTTGTGACTGACACAGTGCTGTGTTGGGCTCTTCTGGTTGCCTTCGTACTTATTCTGGAGCAGAGCTGGGGGACACAGGAGCCTTGAGTGCCACAATCCCTGAATCATAGGATGGAAGTTGCTCTGTTAGATGTTTATAAAATTATTGCAGTGTTGGAAAATATCAGCCAGTCACTGTGTTCCCTTTTAAACAAAAGAGACTTGATTTTATTCACACCTTATGGCAGTATTTTTGTTTTTGGATGGTAAATATTCCTCAGGAGTAGGAGTTTGGTACACAGAAAAGCATAAATTGTAGATCAGCCCCAGTTATTGGCATGCGGTACCTGCTAGAGAAAGGCTCTGACAGAAGTATCTGAAAACACCTCTCCGAAATGCAGCGCCGTGCTCATGGAGCTGCTGGTGGGGCTGTTCGTGGCTTCCTGCTGTGACCAGCAGCAAAGCTACGTGTAGTGCACAATGCCATCAGACATCTGCATCCATGTCACCTCACCTGCGCTGTGTGGTCGCCTAAGGACTGAAATTTATAGGCTTTGGTACAATGGCACAAGGAAATAATAGCCATCAGCCAGCACTGTGGGATTAAAAAGCAGAACCAAGGTTGAACTTGTGCAGGCCAGGCTGAGAAGTAGCACTGACCATGTCTGGAACAGCAGGTGTCGTGATAGGTAGGAATAGTTGTGATTTTTCATATTTCAATATTCTTTTGATTTGTAAAATTGATTAAAGATTAGTTTTTATTTTTGAAAAAGACCCATGACACTGTACAGGATTTTTTCCCCATGAAATTCTCCTTGCCTTTAACAAAAAAGAGAACGGATTCTCCAAAACTGGTCTGTTCTTCTCTACTTTTTATTAAATCTGGCTTCCCACCTCTGATTTGCTCTAGGCAACAGACATGGGAAGGACATGCTTTCAAAAATTGTAATTTTATTTTCCACTTTGCCTTTTTCCAGAATACATCTAGTTTTGGTTAACAAACGTCAAAATATTTAGTGACTGGGCGTTGATAAGCACGCTGTGCTGTGTGTTTCCATAGTGCTCAAAATTAATCAATGGGCTTATTTAGGAAATACTTAGTAGGGCACTTTCAGCATGTTGTATCTATTTAAAAAAAAAAAGGTTAATCAAGAGCACTCCCTCTCTTCCACCATCCCTGGAGACAACTGCATTGTTGCCAAGTCCCATAAATTTACATGTGATGAATTGTAACACTTGGACTATTTTTAAAGGTCCAGCCTCCAGGAATCTTATGAATATGTGATGATCATTTTTTTTTTCCCTAGGTGAGCTTCTGGCTCTTTTAACTGTTGATGAAAACTTTGTAGTTTCTGACTGTGTAAATACTTTAAAGTAATGAGTAACACAAAGTATATAGTATTCTGTAATTTTTGAGACAGCATCTTTCAAAACCCCACGATATGTTAATTTAATCCCATGATTTGGGAGGGGATTGTGAGTCATGATTTTTGAATGTTTGGGTTTGGATGGGTAGATAGAAATTCCTTATAAATATTCCACTCTCTGGCACTCCTTTTCACAAGAAATAGGACAAGCTGTTCTCCCCACAGTGAAACAGGAGGTGAAGGAATTGAAAGCTCCAGGAACTTGGAGTTGGATGGTCAGTTGTCATTTCAAGGACTTGGGGCTTGTTATGGGCAGTGGTCATGCCAGCCTTTGCACGGCACAAGGGCTTTGGGATTTACTCCCGCAGTCGGTGGGTCTGTTAGGATGGTGCTATTAGGGAAACATCCCCAGGCTCTCACTTGCAGAAGCAGGGCTGGGTCTGTGGAACAGAAAATCCCAGTGCAGGGGGACTCTTCGCACCTCCCGTCTCCCCACAGAAGTGAGGAGCTCTTCGTGCCGAAGGTGCTGCCTGAGCGAGTGGTCTTGTTTAGTCATTTGAGACTTTGGGGGCAAACTTGCTCTAACTTCAGTTATTCTCGTAATGACTCTATATGGGGACATGTCTCCTAAGTGCAATAGTTCCAGATGGTGGTTTGTTGGAGATCTCAGTACCATGAGCCAATGTGCATGCCCCCGTGGCTGCCTCGCGGAGAGCTCCAACAGGGAGCTGCAGGACAGCGGGAGAGGGGTCCCTGAAGCTGATGGGCAGCTGATCTTCTCCAAAAGACAGCTAGGACTAATGGAAGATCCATTGACTGGTTGTGAGGGTAGAGTCATGCAGAAAGAAAAAACCCCATGCATTTTCCCAACCGTGGAAGTAAATTCTAGATTGTGGTAACAGATATGATGAGGTGGACCTAACAGCAGGGTTTTTCTAGCATTTTCCATATGCTATTATCTGTCTTTTATATTATAGTAAGAGAAATTGAGATTTATTCAATCTGTTCAAAAAATATGAACAAACAAACTGCACAGCCTCCTAAGCCCTGGAGAGATCAAGGTATGCATCTTCTTTTATGAAGGCTCTGCTGACGTGCTGGATTTTAAGTAATGGAATGTGCAGCAAAGCTCTACTCTGATTTCAGACCATACCAGGTTTTCTTCTGCGTTTACGTAAAACGCTATCAGAATATTGGGAAAAGTAAATACTTGTTTTGGCAGCCTGAATCATTGTATTTTGACTGGTGTAGGATTATCTGGTGTTTGCAAGAATCACAAAGTAAAGGATGTAATATTTCTACCTGTTTTTCCCCTCTCAAACAATACTATTTGTTAATGTACTGGAAAAAGTAAGCATCATATTTTAGGCAAGTAATAATCTGCAGCAGAGTAGTACTGTGAAAGCCTGTGCGAGCTCACTACAAATTAGGCTAATTGTTTTTGAAAGAGAAATATTTTCATGTAGTGGTTGATGTATTGCAGGTATGGTGGGAATAAACCCTATTTTTTCTGGCAACTGCTTTTACTACTTGCATGCATGTAATAATTTATCTTCCTCTAGCTAAAAATAAGCAACATGTTGAAAATATTTTACTATTTCCAGTTGAATTCCTTCTTACAAAGATGAGAAATGTTGCTTGACAGCAGTAAAACTTCCTACATGATAGAACTAGAATTAAATAGGCAAGCTAGAGGAGGCTGTTTTTTCTTGAAACTGCTGGGTTTTTGCTTAAATGTTCTTTAGATGTTAAGTGAAGAGATGGTAGGTATTTAATTAATGGGTTGTGGTGAGGTCTGGAAAAGCAACTTGATTTTTGTCTCTAAAGACAATCTGATTATCGGGCTTGTAAGCTTTAATATCACATTTCCCCAGCTAAATTACTGTGTCTGTTATGTTGATCAACTGAGAGGAAATGATTATACTAAAACTTCCTTAAGGTTTTCCTTCTCTTTCAAAATCATTGTCTAAATATGCTGCTCTGAGTTTTATTGTATTGCTTGACTGACGAGAAACAGAAAGTTGGCTTTAGTTGACAGTTTTATTTACTGTGCAGATGAAAGATGATCATAGCCAAGAACAGTTTATTACTCAGGTAGATAGCAAGGTAACTCTCCAAATGTGCTTAAACCAGGCAGATTGTCATTTCTTAACAGCTAATTAAATTCCTTGGGATGGCCAAACCCAATCTGACACAAGTCCCATCATGAATATACTCTGGGCTGATGGGACGGACAGACTCACAGCCTCTGCTGGAGACTTGTGACCCCTTCCCGTGGCAATACTTGGCTTTGCTTGAGGTCAGACCTTCAGTGGGGTGGTGGTTTGGCGCTGAAAGATGTGATGGTTTTGTGTGACCCTGTGATGTACTTCTTGGGGCAAAACCCATCTTTTTCTTTATGGTTTTTAATTCTGCTGTTTCCTTTTTTATGTTGAGGGTTGCTAACATCCCCCTGGCCCTCAGTGCGTACCAGTTAGGTAAAAAGACAGAAATAAGTTGCTGCCTCTACTCAACAGAGGCAACCAGCTCCTTTCTGACAGACACCCAAACCTCCTCAGAGCAGAGCTGCTCCTCAGTCCTGTTACTGACATCTCCTGCCCCTCCATGACACAAAAGGACAAAAGCCTTTCCTCCTCCTCCTCACACTGATGGGACATTTGGGAGTCCCGAGGGGTTGGGGACCAATTCAGCAGGAGAGAAATCCATGTCAGTTCAAGCTGAAACAACCAAACACTAGAAGTTGTTGGAAAAGATGAAAAAGTTAAAAATATGATAAAGTTGTAGCCAACTCAGTTGCCAGAGCTTTGCAGGTTTTCAAGATGATATTTCAGAGGAAGACTCCTCCATCATAGTCCATCAAACTGTCAATGCCATTGATTTACTAATGTATTTAAATTACTTTTTAGAAACCAACGTGCATCTGGTGTATATTTTTCTGGATTGCCTGAAATGACATTCAGATTGGCTGCAGGCTGGCTGGTTGCCATTCTAATTTACAGAAACTTTCCTGGTTACCTTTGCAGGGGAACAGTTCCTTCAGGAAACTGAAGTTTCTCCAAATTCAATCAATACTTCCTCTCAGCATGTACTCCTGCTGATTAATTACTGTTCCCTTATTTTGCAGTCAGTAAGGCACTGATGACAATATTTTTTGTCTCCTTCCTACATCATCTGTGCATGATAAATACATCTGTCTTTTTTTCCTGTCTCGGCTTTTCTCTGAATTTCACATTGCAGATTCATGGGGCTTTTCTGGGCAGAGAAAGATTGAGAATTCAGTTGAGAATCAGCTTTTGAATAAGAAGCAAGGTTATGCACTCATGAAGAAACAAGTCTCCAGAGAGTGATATTAGGCCATTGGATGTCACCCTTCCCAACCACAGGCGCAGCTGATGAAGCGGTTCTTTGCTAGCACAGGCAAATAAGACCCTTGCAGCAATTCTAATATGAAACTTCAGGATAAATCTAAAGGTTTCTATTTTTATAACAGTGCAATAAATCATCTGGGATGATTGGGTGAAAGCTAATGAACAATGCTCTTACATGTGCTTGATGTGAAATACAAGGACTAGCCTCTTTTTTTCTGGAGTTGATGGAATTTTCTACCATAGACCTCCCCAGCAGATGGCCTTAGCTGGGCCACAGAATGGTCTCAGGTGAAAAGTCAATACTTCCAGTGCTTCTGGGACAGTCAGTTTTCTTTTGTCTGGAAATAAAATTCTTAAGAAATTAATTGAACTTTTTTTCATACTAGTAATTTTGCTGTGTTTTTTGCAGAGGAAGGGAAGTACTCATGTAACTAAAGGTGCGTGGTGATGTGTATGTGTATCAGGACCACAGTAAAGCTGTGTGGTCTACTTTTACAGTAGACTTTTTTGAATTTTCAAGTGCTTTGGAAAGTATATTGCATCTTAAAGATTTTTGCTTTTAATTAAACCTCCTTTTTCCAGATGCTAAAAACCGCTTTCAGAATGATTGAATGTTCATTAAATACTCTCTCAGTATTATTTCTTCATGACATCAAGTCTGTAGTCACTGCAGCATCATTTTGTTTCACCAGCGATATAAATCCTCTTGTACATAAGTAAAAATTGGTGGGGCAGCGTGGAGCGATGCAGAGCGCCATGTTGCGCGGCGATGCTGCAGCTGGTTCGGGCAGGAGGGAGAGGCTGGAGCGGAGAGCTGCTGCATGCGCTGGCTCCGCTACGGACTCCTGGCACTGAGCTGTCATCTCCCTCTCCCATACACTCCACAGAACTGCAGTCATTCCTGAAATAAACCTTCGCTAAATGTGGAATACATGTACATAATAATAGAAACTGAGCTTCTTAACATACTATATTTGTCCCTGCCTTTCTCATTAGGTAGTTTGAGACCCACGTAGACTTCAAGGAAACACTTCAGTGCATGCTTAACTTTAAGCAGGTACTTGAGTCAAATTGATTTCAGTGGGATCCAGATATGTACCTTAGGCTAAATGTGTTTTATTCTGAATGGATGTGGGTTCCTGTTTTGGTTATGAGGCAAGTTGCTGGAGCAAGTTACTTCCATTCAGATATACATCAATTAAAGGTGAACAACTTAATTATTTGTACTTATTTAAATATCACTGATTTGCTTGTATCATTAGCTAATAATTTCATTTTCAACTGATGGCTTCATTTTAGCCTCTCTACTAAACTCAAACACTATGATAAGGCTCTCCTAAGTGATTGCTGTGAACAGCTTACAGCTGGAATTGAATAGTACCAAATGTTGCTAAATACAAAAAAAAAGATAATAAAGCTGATATTGGTCTATAAAACAGCAGTTTCCAGTTCTTGTACAAATACTCTTGCAAAATTTTTGTGAGAAACTGTGAAAGCATGGGGAAAGTGCTCATTTTATCTTTCACATTCTTCTATCAATTAATTCAGCACTAGGGGTGTGTGAAACTAAGCTTGATTAATCGCTTGTTTGTTTGTGTTTACATTTAGTCAACATTTGCTTGTTTATAGATACATTTGTAGAGACCAAACATTTAACAACAGATTTCATTAAGGTTTGTTTTTATTCTTCCTTATAATATCCATTGATCTCAGTCCTTAATGAATTTAGCCTCTCGGTCTCCTGGGAGGAAAGAGAGAACAAAATATTTTCCTTTTGGACAAGAGTAACATAAACCTTGTTTTCACTGAAAGCTGATCCTGTTTCTTGCTGGTAATAGCCCCGTGTAAGAGCCGAGTTCGTCGGGGCAGCAGTTCATAAGTCAAACGTTGCCTTTGGAGCCCATGCGAGTGCTTGCATGTGTGAGTGTGTGCAGCTGCCCACAGGCATGTGAGGAGTTTTTGCTTATGAAAATGTATGTGCACACCCACACGGTTTTGGCAATTTAACATTTACTGGTGAGTTTTTCCACGAAGTGTCATCCTATTGGGGTTTGTTTATTTACAAGCTGTGTTTGTGTTGTCCAACCTGCTGAGAAAGACAGGGGATGGCAATGATCCAGCGGGTTCCGATGTCTCTGCCAGGCACAAATAAGGAGAAACTTGTTCACAGAAGGACCTTAATATTCTGTCCTGACAGACTGAAAGTGTTCTGCAACCCATGTCTGTGTTTAGGAAAGGGATTCTGGAACTGAGGATTGAAAAATATGGGTAGCGTGTAGTGTTTGCTGTTTTGTACCACGGGATTCAAACTCTGTGTTTAATAACAATAGGCAAAATGGCATCTGGTATGTGTCACTTAAAATAAGCTCTAGTAGAAAATGCCGATAAACATTTTCTGTTTAAAATATTTTCTGACTAAAAGTGGCATAAATCTTGTCTGCTGTCCATGACAATGATGATGAAGTGGTTTGATCAGGCTAAAAGCTCCAGGCATCATCAAATGAAAGCAATGGGCAAGCCCAGAGTTGCAAGGGAGATGGATATCCTTCAAACATCTAAATTTCTGTTGTTTCTTGCAACAAAAGAGCCACATGTGAGGCCTTGTGAAGTGGTCCAAGGATTAAAAATGTATTCCAGCTGGTTTTGACTGTTCTCAGCTGTGTGGAATCTGCTCCTTCTGCCGGCCACTGAAGCAATGCTGTGTGCTGCTGGTATCTTGGTGCTTGCAGAAGGGGCACTGGAAGAGTCACTGTGTTTATAGCAGTGGGAGACCCAGCTGGAGAATGAGAAACAAATTGCTTGGTCTTTCTCTGCACTAATTTAATTCATGGTGGCTACTGTATACCAAGCACATGCCTACAAGCAAATGCTGTGTTGCTCATGAGCTCAACGCTGGTCAAAGGGACCGTGGTTCAGTGCCTCAGAGCTGGTGCTGTGTAGACAGTCATCATCGGGCACGTTCAAAGTGAAAGACCAGGTAGCTATTGCCTGAGCTAAAGGATGGTTTTCTTTAGCTGACTGTGTATCATCAGTGATGATACAATGCGTTTAACCACTGCGTTATGCACTCTTCACTTCTAAAGGCCCCTCTTTCCAGTGCCCTGAACTCATCTCCCAGTATAGTCACGACTGCTTGTCCTGCCTCCCCCTTTGCAATCCCAGGTCCCATGTGGCTCCATGAGGTCTGGCAGTGCTGGGGGAGCTTAGTAGCGCAGACAACTACCACTTGCCACTACTACCTGCTGGGTGAACTGGCCAGATGGAGAAGGTACAGAGCATTTCACCTGTCTTTAGTAGATGGGATGAGAGGGAGATGCAGCAATCTGGGCCTGATTCTTCCCATGGCGTGTGCAGGTGCAGTGGTGAGCAGGGAAGCTCATGCTTCTTTGATGCTTATGCTTTAGTAAAGCATGTGTTACACTCTGCAGGAGGCTGGGGAGTACACCTGTAGTAACCCGGTGGTTGGTAGGAATTAGGTGCCTGGTCTACAGAGCCTTGGTGTATAGCTAGAGCCTGTGTTGGGTAATAACTTTCTGTAGCCGTTTTGTAAATCTTGCTTGTTTATTCGTGTTCTCTGTGTTTTGAATTCCCTAAGCAATACTTAGGGCTGCCTGCACCTTTTAGGTAAAAATAACTTTCACTCGAAAAGTAAGCAACAGCAGTGCTAACTTTAATTTCAGCTAGTGCCAGTCTTTCCCCTGTGCTTTCCAGAAATTATAAAAAGTAAGAAGATCTCAGACCAGGAAAAAGCCAGTAAAATTTCTGATTTCAATTGCTTTGAATCTGTACTTTGTCACAGTAGTATATTCATTTCTTCTTGAGAACTTGTGTTTTTCTATACAGCGGAAATATTGTTTTAAAACAGTGGGATACATTTAAGGCAGTAGCAGAAACTATGTTACTGCAAACTATGAGCTCAAACTCTGATTTTTTTCTAGACGATCATGTTACAAATGATTGATTTATAATTATTTTTCAAAATATTTTGTCCTGAACTATGTGTGTCACAATTTCTCACATGCATGTTTGCTGGTAATAGTTTCAATTTAATTGTCTTTACTCGTTTGAGTATAAACCGCAGGAGTCGCGTTACCTACCGTTTGTCTGCTAGATTTAAAACGTTCTGTCTGCAGACTGATGTCTTGGACCATGATGTATTTTTAAGCCAACCAATGATTATTTTGTTAATTCAGAGGTGCCTTCTTGGATTTGAACCATTTCTGTTAAAGGCCCAGATGTGAGCAGTAACCGCTACCTGCTTCAGTGACTTACCCGTCCCAGACGTGGTGTGATGCTCTTTCCCGGTTCGAACTGTGCAACACTGCACAGAACTGCGTCCTCGTATTCTATTGCTGAAACTCCGCTATAAGAACAAGGGCATGGTTTGGTAATTGGGTTAAACCAATCTAACACGCTGCTAATGACAGACTAGGCTTTTTGTCTCTCACTGGCCACACAGTGCATCTGCCAGCTGTTGCTGTCTGAGCCGCATTGCTGAAAGGGATCAGTTGCCAGTTGGGGGCTATTGGATGGTCCAGCAAGGCCAAGGCAGGCAACTGAATCATTGCATTGCTTTCCTCAGTGCCCGTGGAGACCCTGCTCTCTGCTGGCTCTGTATCTTGCAGAGACCCTCACAGAGGGTGGCACCTGGTTCTGCTGTCCACTTGTTCCATCCCTGTGCAAAGGGTGAAGTCTCTTGTAGACCAGGAGGTTCCTCTTTTACTATGTGGTGTTGTGCAGCTCTTGGAACTGCAGTGCTTGTGAATGGGTTAAATACCGTGTGCTTTATTTTTCAGCAGGTTCTTTGGTTAAAAGCCTGGTATGCATCTTTGCTCGTCCTTTTATCTGCGAGTTTTTGTGCGGTCGCTTACTTGTTCCAGCTCTCTGTGTGTGCATGGACCATCTGGCATGGCTTGCCTGCCCGGCAATGTGTAGTGCTTTCAAGGGGAGAAATTATTAATCACAATCTGGATGGTGAGGGGGTTAGGGATTGGTTTTATTTCAACTCCAGAGCTGACAGTTCCACAGGTAGGTAGCTTCCAGAGAAGGTGTCTCAGCAGGCTTTCACAGTGCCGCCCGAGGGGTGCATGAGGAAAGGCGGCCAGCAATCCCGAAGGACCAAGCGCCAGGGAGGCGTCAGGAGCAGCGCTCCTTGGTGGCTCAGCCTGCGCAGTCCCTTGCTGCTGGCCCACTCGGAGGCTGTCGTGCTGCAGGAGCCTCACAGTGCTAAGGATCGCTTTCTTTAGCACTGCTGGGCTTCAGACAGTTGTCCTTGGAACAAAATTCACATCGCTGGGCTTTGCTCCATTTTGCAGGGTTTGACCACTACAGACTGTCAAGAAACATGGCTTTTTTTTTTTTTTTTCTTTCTGGTAACTAATATTTTAATATTGCTTCAAGAATCGTAGCTTTTCAAAAATTGAGGTATTATTTACAGAACATTTGAGGAAGGATTCTTTCATCTTGCTCATGAGCTGGCAGGCCTCATTGAGAGGGCTTTAAACTAGATTTGGAGGGGGGAGGGGCTAAAACCGGGCTCACTAGAGTTGAACCTAGGGGTAGGTTCAACGTGCCAGAGTTGAAATCGATAGCCCAGCTCAGGTGCCTCTACACCAATGCACGCAGCATGGGCACCAAACAGGAGGAGCTGGAAGCCATTGTGCAGCACGACAGCTATGACGTAGTTGCCATCACAGAAACATGGTGGGATGCTTCTCATGACTGGAGTGCTGCAATGGATGGCTATAAGCTCTTCCGAAGGGATAGGCAGGGAAGGAGAGGCGGTGGGGTGGCTCTGTATGTTAGGGAGTGTTTTGATTACATAGAAATCGAAGATTGTGAAGACCAAGTAGAGTGCTTGTGGGTAAGGATGAGGGGGAAGGCCAATGAGGCAGATATCCTGCTGGGAGTCTGTTACAGGCCACCCAACCAGGATGAAGAGACGGATGAGACATTCTATAAGCGACTGGCGGACGTCTCGCATTCGCTGGCCCTTGTTCTTGTGGGGGACTTCAACCTACCGGACATCTGCTGGAAGTATAACACGGCAGAGAGGAAACAGTCGAGGAGGTTCCTGGAGTGTGTGGAGGATAACTTCCTGATGCAGCTGGTGAGTGAGCCCACCAGGGGAGGTGCCTTACTGGACCTGCTGTTTACAAACAGAGAAGGACTGGTGAGAGATGTGGTGGTCGGAGGCCGTCTTGGGCTTAGCGACCACGACATGATAGAATTCTCAGTTGTGAGGGAAGTAAGGAGAGGGGTCAGCAAAACTGCTATCATGGACTTCCGGAGGGCAGACTTTGGCCTGTTCAGGTCACTGGTTGAGAGAGTCCCTTGGGAGACAGTCCTGAAGGACAAAGGGGTCCAGGAAGGCTGGACAGTCTTCAAGAAGGAAATCTTAAAGGCGCAGGAGCAGGCGGTCCCCATGTGCCGTAAGAAGAGCTGGCGGGGAAGGCGATCGGCCTGGCTGAACAGGGAGATTTTGCTGGGACTCAGGGAAAAGAGGAGAGTTTATCACCTCTGGAAGAAGGGGCAGGCAACTCACGAAGAGTACAAGGATCTCGTTAGGTCAAGCAGGGACAAAATTAGAAAGGCAAAAGCCCAGCTAGAGCTCAGTCTGGCCACAGTCGTAAAGGATAATAAAAAATGTTTTTACAAATATATTAACAACAAAAAGAGAGGCAAGGAGAATCTCCATCCCCTACTGGATATGGCGGGGAACATTGTCTCCAAGGACGAGGACAAGGCTGAGGTACTTAATGCCTTCTTTGCCTCAGTCTTTAATAGCCAGTCCAGGTATCCGCAGGGTATTCAGCCCCCTGAGCTGGAAGACGGGGATGGAGAGCACAATGTACTCCTCATAATCCAGGAGGAAGCAGTCAAGGACATGCTAAGCCACCTGGACACCCACAAGTCTATGAGGCCTGATGAGATCCACCCGAGAGTACTGAGAGAGCTGGCGGAGGAGCTTGCCAAGCCACTCTCCATCATTTATCAGCAGTCCTGGTTAACAGGGGAGGTCCCAGAAGACTGGAGGCTTGCCAATGTGACGCCCGTCTACAAGAAAGGCCAGAAGGAGGATCTTGGGAACTACAGGCCTGTCAGCCTGACCTCTGTACTGGGGAAGATTATGGAGCGGTTGGTCTTGAGAGTGCTCACAGGGCACCTGCAGGACAACCAAAGGATCAGGCCCAGCCAGCATGGGTTCATGAAAGGCAGGTCCTGCTTGACCAACCTGATCTCCTTCTATGACCAGGTGACCCGCCTAGTGGATGAGGGAAAGGCTGTGGACGTTGTCTACCTGGACTTTAGTAAAGCCTTTGACAGCGTCTCCCACAGCATTCTCCTGGAGAAACTGGCGGCTCGTGGCTTAGACAGGTTTACTCTTCGCTGGGTGAGGAACTGGCTGGATGGCCGAGCCCAGAGTGTTGTGGTAAATAGCGTTAAATCTGGCTGGCGGCCAGTCACAAGCGGTGTTCCCCAGGGCTCGGTTCTGGGGCCGGACTTATTCAATATCTTTATTGATGATCTGGATGAGGGGATCGAGTGCTCCCTCAGTAAGTTTGCAGATGACACCAAGTTGAGTGGGAGTGTTGATCTGCTGGAGGGTAGGAGGGCTCTGCAGAGGGATCTGGACAGGCTGGATCGATGGGCCGAGGCCAACTGTATGAGGTTTAATAAGGCCAAGTGCAGGGTCCTGCACTTTGGCCACAACAACCCCATGCAGTGCTACAGGCTTGGGGAGGAGTGGCTGGAGAGCAGCCTGGCGGAAAGGGACCTGGGGGTGCTGCTTGACAGCCGGCTGAACATGAGCCGGCAGTGTGCCCAGGTGGCCAAGAAGGCCAACAGCGTCCTGGGCTGTATCAGGAATAGTGTGGCCAGCAGGAGTAGGGAAGTGATTGTGCCCCTGTACTCGGCACTGGTGAGGCCGCACCTTGAATCCTGTGTTCAGTTTTGGGCCCCTCACTACAAGAAGGATGTTGAGGTGCTGGAGCGTGTTCAGAGAAGGGCAACGAAGCTGGTGAGGGGTCTGGAGCACAAGTCTTATGAGGAGCGGCTGAGGGAACTGGGGTTGTTTAGTCTGGAGAAGAGGAGGCTGAGAGGAGACCTTATCGCTCTCTACAACTACCTGAAAGGGGATTGTGGCGAGGTGGGTGTTGGCCTCTTCTCCCAAGTAACTAGTGATAGGACAAGAGGAAATGGCCTCAAGTTGCACCAGGGGAGGTTTAGATTGGATATTAGGAAAAATTTTTTCACTGAGAGGGTGGTCAAGCATTGGAACAGGCTGCCCAGGGAGGTGGTGGAGTCGCCATCTCTGGAAGTGTTCAAAAAACGTGTGGATGTGGCGCTTCAGGACATGGTTTAGGGGACATGGTGGTGCTGGATTAATGGTTGGACTTGATGATCTTAAAGGTCCTTTCCAACCTAGTGATTCTGTGATTCTGTGATCTGAAGAATGAGTCACACATAAGACATGCTCAGTCCTAAAAGTAACCTGGAAAGAGAAGCCTGGTATCAGTTTCTGTGAATTGCCATCTGTGGGAATTTTGTAAACTTACAATCTTGACAGGTATCTGTACACTTTGTGACCACATCTGTTTGCCTGTGGAGATCATCTTTCCTGTTGTACATGTGGAGACATATTACAGTTGCTGAAGATGTTTGCTGACTGTGAATGGTGAGAGGCACTGAGAAATGTTTTATGCCTGAAGCAGCTGCCTCCGAAATGCCCATCCCGGCACCTCCCTTCAAAAACCACCTCACACACTTAGCAGGGAAGTCGGCAGAGAAAATTTACCTTGGTGGTGTAGGGATTTTTTTTTTTTTTTTAACTTTTAAAGAAATATGAACCATTGCATCATTCTGTCTAATCCCCCCCCTTTTTTTTGTGTGTATGTGTGAAATAACTTTCAGTCTTTGGAATAAATTGGCAATGTGGTTTAAAGTGACGTGGGGTTCTGAATGGGCCTTTTAATGTACCAAGTGGTGACATTTTGGACACATCATTCTTCCATAGGTCAGCAGTGCCAGGTCACTTAACAGAAAAGCATCTGGTATAACTGGTAGCAACAATAACTAAATAGTGACTTGAGAAATTGCCCTTGACTGACTAATTATATATGAAATTAATAGGCACTGAGAATTGCATCTTACGAGCTGTGTTTTGTGTTGCTGAGTAGGCAGAAGTCCTGCTTGTCTGATTGAGCTTCACTATATCATAGTGTTCAGAGTTCATTCATTCTGCTGGGTTTCTTTCTGGAGTCTCACTATTTTAGAGAGACACTGTTAGTTATAGTAATGAACACATCACAGTCATTCACATCTTTCTCCCTGTGGAGTAGGGTGAAGGTTTGGTCCCCATTTTACAGCGATCTCTGCATCTTAGTGCTCTTGTACCCATTTATTTATGTTGAAGTTTGGTGTGTCAAGCCCTAGATATTTGGGGCTTGAATATATTTGTTCAGTGGCTTTAAAACAGTTTTTTTTTTTCCAATACATCAAAAAAATGGATTAATGGGGATTGAAGAATCAGCTTGTTCAGGGACCTGAGCTTAAAATAGTGTATTGTCTAAAGCCATAGATTAAATCTGGGCTTGAATCCTTGTTCACAGGCTTGCTGGCCATTCTTCCTGCCAGTGTGACTTAGCTTTTTCCCAACCCCTGTTAAGAAAGCACTGACTAAATAGCAGGCTGAAAATCATATGTTTTAACTTTATATTCTACTTGCAAGCTGAAGTATTTTTTTGCTTTGTTTTTCTTTAAACAGAGCCTCTGGAGGCTTGTAAAATTATGAAATGGTTAGAAAAAGGCAGCCCAAAGGCTCTAGCTAGGAGTATTAAATGTCCTAGGCAGTCCTAAATCACTGCTCAGTCTCCAGTGTAAAATACAACAAAGGGCGAAAACCTGATTTTAAGTCACTGTAAGATTACTTGAACATAATTTCTAAATTTCCAGGTATTTTCCTTGGATATCCCAATTACATGTGTGCAGAGAAATGGATGGTATTGACATTTCCATGGTAACCCATTGTAGCATTTCAGATATTGACCTGCAGGTCATAAATTACTGAAGCAGAATATTTTTGGAAGACTGGCAAAATCTATCACTCTGCTGCAAAATGTATGGACAACAGCATAGCAACAAAATGCAGATGAGAGAACTCAGGCTTTGGAATAAAGTCTGGGCTGAAAGTTAAGTGGAAGTTTTGTTTAAGACTCCACTAACGGTGAGTAACATCAAGTGACAGCCCTGGTGGGTTAGTTTCTGCCATTTTTTGGCTGGGGATCTGGTTTATATTTGCAGCTGGATGTGTGTAGAGGTAGGATGATTGCAAAAATGTTGTAGCAACTCCTATTATGCTCTTATTAGAGGTGCCAACAGGCTTCAAGAGAGCCTTACCTGGCTGCCTTCACGCTACTGTTACTCTGGCTGTTGGTGCTGATGGCAGGATGTGGGTGGGAAGGGCGCACAGCCTGAGTTAGTTAAACCCTAGATCTATGTGGAGGTGTTTAGTGGTCCATAATAACTGATTGCCTGCTGTTCTGTTTGGTACCCTCTTATCTGATGTCCTGAAGACAACTAAATGGTCTTTTGTGCTGTTGAAACCCTGGTGGAAAGCATGGGCAAAGGTCCTTGCAAGAAAACTGGTGTGTCCAAGCGCTGAAGATTTGCAGCAGATATGATTGATTGCACTAGTAGGATTTACAGTTCTTATGGGTCTCGGGTTCAGACAACTGGAAAGCCTGATTTGCCTCTGAAGTGATGGTGGGGGCATTTCCAAGAATCTTTGGAAGAAAGAATCCCTTAGCTAAAAGGCCACCTTTCCTCCTTAAGATAATTTCTTTTCAATTTTTTGAAGTTTTTAAAGAAGTGCTTGGAGTCTTTGCAATGTGACATGGAACTGTACTCCCACCAAATAAATTACAGTGTCTCTTTCAAAATCCCCATAGGTAACGCATGTTATGTGATAGCAAATTCTCACAGACCTTATATAAATGCATTTTCTGGGAACTGCCTTTGTAATAATAACTTACTGCTTGGCAAGTGGATAGGGTTCAGACAAGCCATGCGCTTGATCCCATCCACACTGATTTTAATGCAAACGTTCCCGGTGGGCTTAGTGGGGGCAGACTCAGTGCAAGGCTGTGGGAAACCGAGTGGCTGAATTTGCCTGAATTGCAAAGTGTCTTTGTCGTCTTCTGTTTTGGTTAATTTTGTACCTTCTAGGTTTCATGATTTACTTTGAGATTCATTTGAACACATTGAAACTAACCTGTAACTTGAAGTTGCATTAAGAATTGAGCATTGAGAATATGACCTGTGTATATCTAATAATGGAGTATACCTGTGGATGTGATGGAATAGACCCAGGTATTCCTAATGAAGCCATACCACATGGATCCTCACTCTGACACCCCTTTTATGTCTGTCGAGAGACAGCAATGTCTTTCATTGTTCATGAAAAATTATCAGAGCCCTTTAGGAAATACTCTTACTTTTCTTACTGTTTTACCACTGTATTCCACGCATAGATTGTATGCTTTTATGCGCTATTTTACAGGTACTACAGTTGCAACAGATGTGCTTTTGTCTCTTAGCACACAGGCTTATCACAATGTTGTATACGTTCACGTAACTTGCTCAGCATTCAGTCTTTCCTGCCTTCAACAGCTTGGCCACTGAGAGATGATTCCCCCGCCCCCAACTTATGCTTTGTCGATACCTATCCTCATGTCAAGAAACACATGATTAGTTTTAACCAGTTCAACCAGTTTGTCATTAATGAATCTGATAAGAAGCTTCCAGATCGTAAGTGACCAAGTTACAAGTCTTGGGCTTTCAGCCCAAGCTGCTCCTTTTTCTTTTTAATGAGCACAGGCTTTCTTCCTATCGCCTGGTCAGTGTTTGCCTTCCTCCAGTGTTTGTTCAGTGCATTCAGAGCTGGGATGTAATTTTGTTAAGCTCTGTCAGTAATAATCGCACCTCCATTCCTTCTGGTGCTTTCTGGTTAAATAATTTTCTAAATTTTCTTTGTACAGCCCTCTTTTGGGATATGCACTTCACTCTGCTTAATCTCGTTCATCTGTTCATACTTTGTCTTTAATCCAATTTGCAGGACAGACATAGTGCCTTCCTTTCCCATAGTACTTTCCAAAAATCACTGCTTTGTGTTCATGTAGCAGTACTTTCTTCTCATATCTCTGCTCCAATTTTCTGAAAAGTGCTCAACTGATTTCAATAATTGATTGAATTAGCATTGGGCTGTTCTTCTGTGTCTTTCTTCAGTTCACCAAAACTATTTCAACTATACAGTGTAACTGTAAGAAGTCTAAAATTTTTACTCAGCTCTTGTTACTGGCTTGTTCTTCCAGTTTCTCTCTTTTTTTTGTCTCATCCAGCTGAGACACTTTTTTAACTACAGTTAATTGGTCTAATTTAGGTCTCTGGGTGATTTCTTGGTGTTTTTCATCTTTCTCAGATATCCTAGTATCTCTCAGGCTTCTCATCCACATTTTTTCAAGGAACCAGTCATACACCCTAAATATTTTGACCACTGTATACCAAGCTGTCATGTTGCATGAGGCCTTTGCTGCTCTCATTTTATTTTCTTCCCATTATAGTGAAATAGTTGGAAGAATTTGACATCATTGTGTTTGCAGTTAGGAGGATCTCTCATTCTTGGGCAAATTTGTCTTGAAACACAAAACCAAAAGGCAATTCTTGTTCCCTGAATCCTAAAATATCCATTAAAACCCAGAAAGACACCTCTCTGTTCTGTTATAGCTGAAGAGGATAGAAGCACACCTCCTTGTGCACTAACACCAAAAGCATCTTGCAGTATTGGTCTCTCCTCATTCTTCCAGAAATCATTGTCATGTGCAAATACCTTTCTCACTTCCTTTATAATAAATGTAAGTAGTTCAAGTTTTCAAATCAAGTTTCAAGTTCTTCAGATTCCCAGGAGAAATTACTATATTCAGCCTCTATAGAAAAGATTTCAAGAAGGTAATTTTGTTGGTTTCGGAATCTGAAGGGAGAATCAATAAGGCACCTACACACTTTGAAGCTCCTGGTCTAGCTTCTGTATAGCTCTTAGCTCCTCTCCTCTTGTTTCTCCCCCTCAAAATTGCTTTAAATACAAAGTCAGGATAAGCCCTTGGACTTCATTTCAATTCACTTTTTGCTCTTAAAAACTGCAAAGTGATGTTTCGGAAATGCTACCAGGAGCTCAGGGTGAATTTCCTTCCCTTGGAAGTGCTGAGCTTGGGCTGGAAGAGGAGGCTGCTGTGCAAATCCTGACCAGGATCTGCCCTCTCTCTCTGCAGAGGGGCCTAAAGACACAGATCACTGCTGCAGGCGCTTTCATTGCTTGGTGCTCTTGCTCTTTGACAGAAGACTTTCCTGCTTATAGACACATTGTGCCCTGTCCCTGCCAGATGAGGGGCTCCGGTGGCTCCCGGGCAGACTGGGTGAGGATAGTGGCACAACTCACCTTATTCCTGGGGAAGAGCAGCTCTGATGCACGCTTAGTGCATGATGGTTCCTTGCCAGGATGGTTGGTAAGGCAAGGTGGAACAGCACGTAGCAGAGTGAGGAAGCGAAGGAGTGCCATTTAGTGTCTGGCTGTAGAGAGAACTGTATGCTTGCAATATGTTTTGCCTTCTGCTGGCAGTCCTGGTGTGAAAAGCAGCATAGCTTAATTAAGCAGTGTCAAAAAACTTGATTCTTCCCATCTGCCTTCCAATCTGAAATGTTGTTCTTAGCTGATTTAGCTGTATCTTGCAAGAAGTGTATATCCTTATGGCTAAATGATGAAATTTCGTGAAGAATTTCAGTGTCACATGATTTTTGCTGCATTTTAATAGGACTTCGACAAGTTTGTTAGGCCCTGGGTGTCAGCAATCTGTCCAGGATTTTCCAAACAAGGATTTGTGTGTGCTTTGACCAGAGTGAATCTAGGGTGTCCAAGTTGTGTGGAACTTCATATGCAAGATCTGCGGGACTTGGTGTGGATATCCTGCACCCCTGGTCCACCTACACACTGTAAACCCAGTTGCATCCTGCTTGCTCCATGTGCTTGAGAATTTTGGAGCATGCTCACCACATGTGAGACAGCACTGAAGGACATCTCAAATTTATTGGGTACGTGTGTCGCTCACTTGTTCCAATACATTGCAACTGCACTAGATTTATTGCGCTTACGGAGTTGCTTACCCCATGACCAGTGCTCTTCCATGGAGGAGTGGTTCAAATCACCAGTAGCTTGGTCAGACATCTGGACACCTAGAAATGTGAGACAAACAGCCAGTGTTCCCTAATTCCACCTGGGCAGATTTTCTGGGAAGATAAAGAGTAGAAGTAGGAGGAAACCTGGATGAACAAACTACTGTCAAAACCTTAGTCTCAAGGATGTACTGTTCTCAAGAGCTTTGTTAGGATTGCGTTTGATAAGAATCAAGTTTCAGTGGTTTTTGGATTGTGTTGTTGCACAAGATGCTTTCTTTGCTAAACTAAAAATGAAGAATACAAAAGGAACTTATTGGGTAAATAATTTTTTCTTACTAGAGCTATCTTCCCCTGAAATATGAAAGATTCTTTCCAAATGCAAAAGTTATGCAAACATGTCTGAATATAGAAGTGAAACGGGAAAGCAGTGGGTTTCTTTTGCCAGTTTTGCAGGAGGCCACCCACATAGGTATATCTTCTTTTTTTTTCTGTTTCTTGTTTTGTTTTTTTTTTCCCTCTCTGGAAAAATACAATGAATTTTGGCCCAAATCAGAGCCTATTGTGATTTTGTAACCATTCTTATCAAAGCAGGAGTGGAATGTAGTTTGAATTTTCCAAGTAATGTATAATTAGCTGAAGGAAAAAAAGAAGTTGAAAATTTGGTGCAAATGATTTATCGGGAAGGCTCCAAGTTCTTGACTGGTCAGACTCATACATACCAGCCTTTCTTTACATGAGCATGGAGAAGCATTCTGTCAGACCCTTTGGCTGAAGGCATTTTCCTTGCTATTAGTTGGTTTTGGCTGTATTTTTCTCCTAGCTTTGAGTGTTTGATAATGGTTTGCTGAATTAAAATGAAAGTCCTGTTTTGACTTGATACTTCCAATCTGTTTCTTGTCTGTTGGTGTTTTCAGATTTTCAGTTGTCTTGAGAGGCTGTTACTTTCCATTCTCCATATTCACTCGCTCTGAACAAATGGGCAGGAAATGTACTTAATAATTTCTGTGTAACCCAGAGAAACGCAGGATTCCCCGCGGAGGGACGCTTTGCAATCGTTACAAACGATTCCTCTCTCTTCGCATCTGTCTCTCTGCCTTGCGCCGCTCTGCGTACCATCTGATGTATGATTTTTTGGTGTAAGTAAAACCGTAGAAATGTGGTTAGAATGTGAGATGGTTTTTGTCTGTTATGGTTTGGAAGCCAAATACTCCAGATCTTTTAAGATCACTTGTATAGCAGTATCAGTATCCTCTGTCTACTATGGAAATAATCTCTCTTGTCCTTCGGTGCACCCCGAGCCCATGTACCACCACGCTCTCCTGTGCATTGATCAGACTTACTTAAAAGAATTCCAGAGAAGGAAATTCAATGATTTGCACTTGGAGTCTACATTGTAGTCTAAATGATCTCATTGCTTAAAAATGTTTTCTTGGGTCTAGGTTTAATAATTTTTCACAATCTATCCTTTGTACCTAACTCTCCCCCACTTTCTTCTTAAAAAATATTCCTTCCCTGCCATGTGCCAGTGTTTTCTAGACACATAAGCTGTTATCAGGTTGTCTCAGCCATCTTTCAATCAAGATGTACTTTTTAGTTCCTGTAGATGATTATTTTTTTCCTTCATCTTCATCTTTATGTAAATACAGAAATCGTACTAATGTAACCTCCTGTAGTTAAAATAATGCAACTTTGCTTGTGTCGTTGTGTAACTTAGTTCTGTGGGAAGACAAATTCTGCTTGGGATAAGCCACCTTTATCCCAGTACCCACACTGTTGCTTGTACTGATAATCATCACTCAGGAGGTAAGTGATCTAGGACAATAAAACAGAAGGATGCTTTTAAGTGAACAAAGATTTCCATACTCTTAAAGAAAAATAAAGCAAATGGGTAGGCAGCTTGGCAACATAGTCATCAGCTGAGTAAATGTGTGTCCTTGAGCAGAGTTCATATTCTGCTGTGGTTTGGTGGTGTTTGGAAGGAGGAATGACTCTTATTCATACGTTTGTATTCCCAAATAAGTCTCAGTGATTAAAACATCCTTACTGAGCAGAGCTGTTTGGGTTTTTTTTAAGATTCAGAACTGGGACAAAGCAATAGTCAAATGTGGATGATGCTGTTAATCCTGCAGTGTTGTCCTGACATTGGGTGTAGTTATTTTCTTCAAGGGATACTTTTCCAGAAGTGTTGTGGCTGTGTGGTTCTGGAATGACATCGCGTCCTGACTTTGAATTTAAAAAAGTTTCAAAGATAATAAAATATAATCAGAAACAAAAACCTTAATAATGCAGGTGTTGAATTCCTAGATCTGTTTCATACAGAGGCTTTTCAAGAGTTACTGAGTCAATAACCTACACTGGTGATGATCCAAAACTCTCCAAAGCCATTGACTTCATTGCGATTACACTAAATATGTACCAGCACAACTGAGAGTTGACTCTAGTCCTACCTCTTTCTTTTCTATGGGCTAGATGGTTTCCAAAAATGGGGAGAATGTTGTTCTCTGCAAAGAGGAAAATAGATCATTGAATGTCTGTGCTGCAGTATATACTAACCAAAACATAGGAACTGGTGCCAGAAAATTCCTAGCTAATATATCCAACCTATTTCTTTAAATGGATTGCTCAGCAGTTTGCTGCAGTCCTTGCCAGTTAAATGATGAGTGTCAGCAGGAACTGGTGGGAATTTAACATAATAAAAACGGAACTCCACCATTCAAGGTAATGAAAAATCCAGAAGCGAGTGGCACTCGCGAACATCCACACGTGTTCTCTCATCGAGCACTGCCATGTTGCAGCAGTTTGGCAACAGGGATAAGACTGAATCTGCGTGAAGTAGAAAGCATTAATATTCACCCAAGTGCTTTGTCAGTTTCTGACTTTCCAATTATTTTATTAAACAAAAAAGTGATTTCCAATCAGAAATGCTGCCATGCCAAATGCAGGCTTCTACCCAGGAGATATTGGAGAATTTGGGATAATCAAACCTGAATGAAGCTGTGGCTCCTCTGAGCTTACTGGGAACTTTCCCAGGGACTTCCATTTGGAAGTCATACAATATGCTTTTGACATGTAAAAGTGTGTCTCATGAGTTTTGCTAAGCTATTCCCTCATTTGCTGTTCTTTGTTGGTACTGAAATGACACTGGGATGCAAGAAGAGACGGGACTTCTCAAGGGTTGGTGAACTATCCAACGAAACTGAAGGAAATAGGAGGCACTCAGGGAAGTGGTGTTCACTGTGCATCTCCGGACATCTCCAAGGGTTAAGGGAACAGGGGCAAGGGGTAACAAAGGAGTTAAAGATGATCGGTACCTCACAATACCAGAAGTCTATAAATCTTTTTTTTGTTTCTGTCTCCTACTACTCTTTTCCATGGCTCATCTGTAGCAATGCCAGAAATGTTCTTGAGGTTGGCATGGAATAACTATGCCCAAGAGATCAAGGTCAGCATCTCAGCAATAGTCCTGCTGTCCTCAGCTGTTCCGAGAACATGGAGTAGATTAGTGCAGCCTCCCCAAAGAGAGAAAATAGCAATAGGCTTCTAAGGACACAGAATAGCTAAAAAATGGTCCAAAGTAAGTCCTTTCTTGTTTCTAGAAATGGCACAGTAAAAATCTGCCTTCGGTACTAATGATGTATTAAGTTTTACGTATTTTGGTATAAGTACCTTCTGGTTATCTTTGACTACCCTGGAAGTGGCTCTATTGCACTGACAGTGGGAACCAGACGTCCATTCATGTAGTGTCTATGGCCTCAATTCAATTGATCTGAGGGTACTTTCCAGTATGAATATTTTTATTATTATTGATAATAAAAATAGAAATACGCAAGTGCAGTAATGCTTTTAGACAGTGTCATATCTGCATTTTCTCCCCGTCAAACATTTGTACCGAGAAGTTTTTGCCTGAGGGCAGGGCAGGCTGGCCGGGGCAGGCTTGGTGGCACTGCCTTGGGCAGCTGCCGTGCGTGTAATCCTGGAGAAGTCTACCTAAATACCCCAATCAGAATTTCATTCTCCCTGCTTGAGGCTGGGTGTGAAATTTTAATTTGCACTTGTCAGTCTGAAGTAAGGGGAAAAGGGAAAGCAAAAAAAAAAAAAAAAAAGAAAAAGACATATGATAAATTTCACACTCTTCCCCCGAACAAAGCAACACAGTACTTTCCTCCGGGTGTCTCAATGAATCTCTGTGTGGGCAGTTTGAAGCTGGCAGTTTATCTTGAGAGATGGCAGAGTTGTAAGCAGAGTGGGTAGTATCAGCTATCACAGAGTTTACATGATGCTTCCTATTATTGAACTCTGATTTAATTTTGCCAAAAATTTGCCAAACTTTACGGGTTTGGACTGAAGTTTTTTTGTGACAGGTGTCTGCCAGGGCCAAGTTACACTGGAGACTTCTGCCAGATTGGCTTTTGGCAATGCTATTCAGGTCCTCCTCGATGAACAGAGTAAACAAAGCTCTACGGGCGAGCTTCTGCTCAGATTGTTTTCTTTTTGCTGTCCAGTGTGTCCCTCCATGCCTTCATTCCTGATCCCTTTTCAGACCTGGCTCTGATGACTGAACTTCCTCCAGGGTTTTTCCCTGACTCTAATCACTAGCCTGGACATTTCACAGCCACGAGTGCATCTGTTTGCATAGACCTCCGTGAGGGGAGAGTGATGTTTCCACATCTTACAGAGGAGGGAACCGAGTAACCAGTGGTTAGAGCTTAAACTTCCTTTGTATTCTGGCTGACCCATTTGAGGCACTTTTTTTAAAGCAATTTAAACATTCAAAACACACTGAGCAATTGTAATGCCCAGTTGCAGATAGAAGCACTTGAAGCTTTTGAAAATCAAAGGCTGATGTTTCAGGCCAGATGGCTACTAAATGAAGAGCAGATACTTGGTGGTACCTGCAAGAAAAACCTTTGTGGTGCATGCAATAGAGTCGAGTTCGGTTCTCCAGTGCATCACGTTGTATCCCTTTCCTATGTACTTTTCAACACACTTCTCATCTGTTGCAACGTGTGATAAAAGAAATTCCGCAGAAAATTATTCACTACCCTTTTCTAATTCATGTCTAAACTTTCTTATTGTTTGTGTGGTCAGGGGTTCAGTGGGGAAAAAAAAAGTATGTAAGCATCTCATTAAAATTTGCATCATAATATGTAAGCGCTGGGGGCCGGGGTTAAGGTTGCACAAGCATTAATTAAGGCATTTCCAGTAAGCCACCTTTGTAGCTGAGACAACCTTTGACACTGCAGTTTTAAAAATGCTATTTAAACATGGGATTTCTATTTTTCTGTATTAGAGAGCTGAAGCACAGTCTGTACTTACTGCTGTTTCCTCCTGGACTTGTGATGATTCAAAGTGTTTTCTGATGGATATTTGGGCAGTGATTGATTCCTGAAATACTTCCAGTGGGAGTTAATCCAAAACTCAGTGAAATCATTGGTATTCTCTAGCACCAGAGTGCTGGAGAAGGCCTAAATAATCTATGTCTATGCTACAGATAAGTGGTATTTAAAAAATGCCAGTCTAGGCTTCTTTGACTGCTTTTCCTTATTTCAAGAAGTGTTGTTCATTAAAAGGCAGTATCAAGAGACTATGCAGTAAAATATTTAGTCATTGAGGGTTTTTTTTTCCCCTGATAAGTTTCTAGAAATTTTAATGGCAATCGCTGCTTTAGTCCTAGGGTAGGGCAGATACTTGTCTTCTGAGATTTGAATTATACCAATTTACATGAAATTTCCATGATTTTAACAGAGACTAGAATTTGCCATAAGACAAACTTGCTCTCCACAGCCTGTGTTTTGAGTGGTGTGATGAAAACGTACTGAAAAAATAACTCATGTCTGCTGTGCTGGACAGAGTGAGGCATGTTAGCATACAGCTGTTAGCTAACCGGCACGTTCCTAACTCACCGGTGTTTCCATCAGTTGGGTTATGCATCAGCAGTTGTTAAAACTTGCTAGGCTTGAGATTATGGAAGCATCACTGAGCAGAAACAGATACTGATGGAAAAGTAGTGGTAGTTGACTCTTTCTGAATATTCTCGTTTTTGAAAATACAGTTAAATGTCTCAGCTTGTTGAAAAGGGCAAATTTTGCTACAGCCAAACACATCAGTTAAGCTCCCCGGTCAACATCTGTGAATGAAAACAATTGCAAAGTCCTAGTTTCTATCTAGTAAAAGCAAACGTGGGCTGGATAGAGAACTTCTGTTCAGGTTTATTTCTTTCTACCTCCTGTTTTGTAAAAACTGAGCAACCATTAGCTGTCTAGCACTTAGGCACAAATGGCCTTAGTTGTTCAAGAAACCATGCCACTAAGTGAACCTTTGGGGGTGGGAGAGGGCCTGGGAGGAACTTCTTTTGTCTAGGGGAAGCTGTTGAGGCTGTAGTAGGGGATGGTGGGAGTCTGTTTTGCCTGAAGTGCTGCCTGGGGCGAGGTTCCAGCACGGCCCCAGCCATGTGGATCCTGGAAGAAGTGCAAGCATGTGAGCATGGTTATTATGTATAGATTCTTTGAGTTTTGTTTTACAGGAAAATAGTGCTTCTACACCTGTCGCCAGGAATTTAAAATGGAGGTTAACATCAGGTTTTGCTATCGCTATAATACAAAAGCACCCTGTGTGGCACCCAGCTCTGACACTCAGCCGCCCACTCTGTGTCCTTGGCTGCCATCTCACACAGTTGTCAGACACAGAGAAATTCCTCTGGAAAAGGACTTGGAGCATCTAGGTTGGTTTCTGTTTTCTGAATCACTGTCTGGAGATGCCTTTTTCTTTTCGCTGACTATTTATAGGGTCTAAGGTGAGTCGATTCCTAAACAGCTAGCTGCATCAGATGCTAAAGTTAGGCAGGATGACTCACTCCATCGATAGTGACCTACTTTGAGTTGTCTGCAAGGGAACGTGTACACGCGAGAGATGTAGGGAGTGTTGTAAGGATAACAGCAGCAGTGGAGCCGGGCGTGTCAGGGAAATTCTGCTATATCTACGTAGTGTTTTTATAGGACAAACCTTTCACACAACAGGTTCCAAGATGGAAAGGAGCGTATGAAAGCTAAGATCTTGTAAATTGTACACAAGTGACTTGGCTTTCCTACTGGATGTCCTGGGCGGATGGTCCTTAAACATGGGTTTGTGCAACAAATATATGAACCGGGAGATATATATAAGGGTTTCTCACTGGGGTGCGTGCATGAAATTTGTGCAGGTTTTCAACCCAAAGGCTAGTTTCCTAGAACTACTGAGCAAAGGCCATTGATGAAGTATTACTGAAAAGACAGAGAAGTCAAATTAGTAGTGTCCAGAAAGGAATAAAGGCAAACCACCCCATCTCCTTTTCTGAATTCAAAACTTATTTTCTTCTTCTTTCTTCTCTTTCATATTCTACACAGCTAATATTGCTGAATTATGAAAATTTACATAGTCAAGAGGGTAGCTTCCTAAATGCTTGTCATATTTACCTGTAAAGAGCTATTAAAATGCTAACTGGTGAGTATTGCTTGCGTATCTAGTTACGCAGTGTGCAACCATTAGTTGAAGGTGAATTGAGGAGGCTCCTTACCCTGGCACCAGGTTGCTTTTAAAGACCTACAAAGCATAGCTCACCTGCGATGACACCCGGTTAATTTTACAGATCTGTTCTCTTGCGTGCATCCTGGTGAAACAACCAGGCCATGAGTGGCAGCAGCCAGCTAAGGCCTTACCTTCTGTTTAATTTTTCCGGAAATTTGTTTAATTTGATTTATTTTTCTCTCTACTTAACCTCTGCTTCAGGAAGACGTGGTGGATTTCTGAGGCCATGAGGCCACTAGTTTGGAAAATGGAGTGTGTGTTGTGTTATCACCAGAATCCTTCCCTGTGCGCACAAACCTGGTGAGACAGTAACGCAAGTCCATTTAGACCTCCAAATAAGCAGTAGTATTCTGCTTACTTGTTTTGTCACAAATTTCAGCCAAATATTTTGGCTTATGTGATGCAAGTGGCAGGAGGATCTCTGACAGTATGGGAGGGCAGTACAGGTATGTTTCCTGTGGATATGTGAAAACAAAATTTAATATTAAATATTTTTTGGTTCGTTGCTAGAAATGCAATTCTTAATAAAGTTCTTGTCTCTATTCCATCATATAAATTTGCCAACCTGCTTTTGTGGTCATCTTCCTAAAGTCAGTGTAGTTTTTGGAGATAAAAAAATATTTTATTCAAGTAAAACTACATGTGTCTGTGAAAATACAGTTAAAATGCTTCTATTTTCTGTAGTTTAATTAGTGAAAACAGTGTATGTTTTATGCAGAGAAAAGAGGTATGTTGTTTTTTGTGAATATTAGTATGCTGCAAGATTTGACAGCTTGAATGTAGGTTACAGAGTTTCAGTTCATTAGTGATACCAAGAAGGCAATTACAGTTTGTGGGAGACAGCAAATGTCTCTAGTGGCAGACTTTTAGGTTGTTGGCATTTGTTGCTTTGGATGGGTGAAAGACTCTTTCCTGGACACACACACACATATATATAAAAAAAAGTAGAGAACATCTTCAGAGAGAGGTAAATGCACAAACTGACTACCAGGAGAAGAGAGAAATGGCTGCTTTGGCTCCTTTTATTATGGCCACTTGTGGCTGTTAACTTTTTAGTGTGACAGTTGCCATTCAAGGACTAAATCTGAATTCTTCTAATCTTTACCCACCTTCCTCGCTACAAAGTACAACAACAGAGATTTTTTTTTTTTTTTTCCTGATCTACATTAGAATCGCTTTGAAATATGTTTGGTGGGAATGGGAGATTTCTTATGCCTTACTAGAAAAAGAGGTTCCCTAGTTGATCTTTCAGGCACTGGTGAGCTGCAGGACTTTTTTGGCCTTGTATACCACTCTTCAGCTTGTCATCCTACATCTCCGAAGCATAAAACATGAGCCGAGCTGCAAACACAGGCTCCCAGTAAGATAGCCAGCATTCTTCCGTGCTGCTGCGGGACAGCCCTAGAGCACGCGGCTCCGAAGTCTTGCTCAGACTGCACACACTGAGGTAGACAGCCACGATTTTGACTTAAGTGGTCAGGATTTCATTACAGTATGTCAAAGCTTTATTGGTGTATGCACTGATCCTGCATTTTCTATTTCGTCTGCTGCCACAAAATGCCAAGCTGCATCACTTAACAAACTCCCCCACCCCTTTCTCCTTTCAACCCCTGAAATAATGCTGAACGCCTCTTCAAATCTGAATTCAGGCAAAACAACTTTGCAGCATGTCTTTTTATCTCGCGAAGGACAGTGTCCTGGGATATACTTGCAGTTGAGTCCCCTTAAGCTGTTCTTAGTGCATAGTCTTTCCCCACAGGAACAATGTCAAAACTGAGCGTCTTTTACACCAGACAGTTGACTCTGGCAGTCTATGGAAGGGAAATCATATTTTGTAGCCAGTTTGGCTGGCTTGAAGATTTGAGAACAAGCATCCTGATTATTTTTCCACTGAATGAAACAGGTGGCCTACATTTTTGAAGGTAGCTGCTATGTTACAACTTTAACACTTTTGTAAAGGCCTCATTTTCAAAAACTGCTGAGCCATACTTGCTTGAGAAGTCAGGCTTATTGAAGACATTTCAGGCACTGAGAAACACTTGCTACCTGAGAAGATCCTAACTACTGAGGTTGTGTTTGGATTTGATAGATAAAACTGTTTCACCAGACATGGCATAAGACACCAGCAAGGCTATAAATATAATTGGTTTAAGATTAAATTATAACATCATAGTGATGAAGCCGACTGTCTTTATCACAAGAAAATGAATTTTCATTTCTGTTACTAATCACATTTAAATCTGTCTTGGGTCACTGGGAGGTCATTAGGTTTTCTGTTTAGATGTTTCCTAAATGAGTTTTAAAGTACTGTAACTTTATGCTATTCTTAACTCTCTGAACTAAAATAAATCAAGCCTGAATGGGCCCTAAATATGCATTAAAAATAGTTTGGGATGTGTCTGACCTTTTCGCAGTGGATGGAAGTCTGCCTGGTGTGAACTATTTATTTATGCCAGTGATACTGGTTTTCTAGCAAAAGATACCAGAGTGGTGGTTGGGAGGGCTGGCTGGATTTCAGCCGCAAGCGTATTATACTGGTATGTGGCAGGACATTACAAAATCAATGGCAGCAACTGTTCAATGAAGAAATTTTTGAACCCTGAAGAAAATTACAAGATTTTTGCTTTCTTTCAGTTCAGGTGCGTGCACCAAATCCAGGCTGCGTTACAAAAGCGGGTGAGCCCTTCCCCTTGCACTGGACTCGGGTGATCCTGAACCAGACAGGGGAGAGACCTCCCATCCCACCCCATCCCACCACCCAGTATTTGCAGGAGAGCTGGCACCTGGCAGCTTTTGGCCGTTTGGTGGTACACCTATTCAGCATTTTTAGGAAACCGTACTTTTTTGGCCTGTATCAGAAGGCCTGACCTATTTGCCGGTGGAATCAATGACATTTTCTGCCAGCTTTAGCAGGAACCAGATTGACTTTTAAAACTTAATAAATATACGGTTTTATTAACTGAGTGTTCCATTTTAAAAATAGGAGTGATATTTTTCCCCTGTATAACGAACAATAACACTAAATGATGTTGATGAAACGATGATGATAAAAGCTTAGGTGAAAATGGGATGAACTGCATTTGACATTTTCTGTAGTGCCTTGCAATTCTGAAACTTTATTTGCTCATGAATAATGACATCTGAGCCTCTGACCATATAAACCTTTAAACATAAAAGCATCATAGCGAGTTCTCTGGAACTCCATATGTGCCTACAGATAAGGTTGTTGATGACCACTGTGTAATTTTAGACCATAATATGGCAAGAAATCCAGTTTAGGATTAACTTTTTCCCGTGGAGCAAGTTCTGTACTCCACAGGGCCTCATTTTAGCCTTTTTGAGGTCTTTGACAGGGCTTGGTGTAAGTAATTTCCATCACAAATATATATTGCATGTATGTATATTGTACTGCATATTGTATATTGCATCTATGTGCATTAGAGAAAGCATCATGCAGGTACACAGGATATCAGCGCTATATATATCAGCACAATACTGTACAACTACCTTGTGGAGAAGCTTTGCAACTTCAAAAAAATGCGCTCATTTAATGAAGTGGGCATTATTATAATATCTCGTACTACAGTTCAGTTTTACATGAGCAAATTGGGATTTCTGAAGTGAAGAAGTAAGAATAAAGCTGAAGGTTTGCTGGAAATGTGGCTGATCAGTGGCTCTGTGTGCTGAAGTTGGGTAAACACCTTGTGCCTTAGAATTGACTTCAGAGTAAACAAAGTGTTTGTTCCTTCTGGAAAACTTTCTTGGCCTAGGTATGGTTCACCTTATTTCAACTCAAGCTCAAAATAATCTTGCAGGCCTGTTGTTGTTCTTGGAAGCTAATAGGGAAGGACATATGGTAAACATTGGTAATGTCAGTTAAGCCCTTAATTAGTGATGAACAAACCTCAGTTTTTCCCTGTGGCTCAGGATACTGCTCAAAAGCTCAGTAATTCTTCAGGTTTTATCTAAGCTTTTTCCAGCATCTCAAGTTTTGCAAACCTGGGTTTGTTACTTTAGTAAGGGCAAGATTTTCCTGGGATTTCTAGATTGGGACCAAGCTGTAAAATCCTCAACTATTCCCTGGCAGTGTTCAGCACTTTGGGATGGGGGTGACGAGGCTAGAAAGAGGTGTTTCAAAGACAGAAACATGTTTGGATCAGAGGTTATATTCTGTGTCAGCTCCACACACTCTTCTGAACTCAGGAAAATCTTAGCTCCAGTTTAGAGAAGCTCAGCATCTGCCTGCACTCCAGAAGCTGCATTCTTCCGCTTTGGAGACAAGTAGATAAGGGTTTGGCTGAGCTGGTGTGCACTCCAAGAAGGGGACTTGGGCTGTAGGACCTGCACTGGTGGAGCACCTGGGCAGGTTTGTACCTGCCCCGTAGCAAACCAGACTTCAAATGAAAAGATAATCTACTCATTGCTTGTCATCTTAGTACGCAAATGGTGGTCAGCCAGGGCTGTGTACAGCTTCTCAGTAACAGTGGGTATTTGGTGTCCCATGAGTAACTGCTTTCTGAATGTCTTCAGAGGTGGAACAGGGTGCTGGGAGGAAGAGCAGGGTTTGGTCATTTGTCTCTCTGCCGTGTCACCTAATTAAACATGGTGCCATAAATAGTAGCACTCCTCATGGACAGTGGAACGGGCTTGCCTCTGTATCTGGAAGAGGAGTGAAAATACATCTCGGAGCTGGGATGTCTGAAGAGTTAGAAAACTGCAGTTAAAGCCTTGGTTTACTAAAAACCCTCAAAGTAACGCAGCTTTGTTTCAGGGCTTTTCTGCACTGTGTTTTCAGCGGAGTGCTTTTTAAAGTAGGACAAAAACCTTAGGTTTGGATTGAGATGAGCAGAGCTCCCAGCACATGGCCTAGGCCCCTTTCCATGTTACCTTGGCTGGCCTTTGCAATGTTTTTTTTCATGTCCTCTTATAGGCACAGAATTAAAGGTTATTTCCATTTCTGCTTCTTATCGCTTTGATCTTTTGCTGGCTCTTAACATCTCCAGCAGATTTGCTCTGGATCTGTTATTCCCATACCTACCCTCTGCCTGCGACATTCTCTGACATTTCGATTTCTACACCACCCCTTAGTTTCTTTCTCTCCCCATTTATTCTTTTAAGATTTTAAAAAAAATTATTTATATATTTTTCTCCTCACTGGAACAGCTATACAAAATTATTGATATTTGCATACAATTGCTACCAAACGCATGACTCTCACCCCATGAATCCCAAAGCATCAGACTGCTTAGAGTACTTTTGCATTTTCTGGCTGCCTCACCAAAAAAACAAAATAATTAATTGCTGTTTTAATTCCTTCTGCAATACATCTTCCAGGTGGCTTTCCTCTGTGGCTTAATTGTTTATTAGCTTCAGGATCTTTTCTGAAATTAGAGAGAGTCAAACCAAAGACTGGCAAAGGTTAAGACTCAGTAACAATGCTATGACTTCTTTCGGTCTTTTTCTGGGGGGAAAAAAACCCCAACAACAAAAGGAGGATATGTTTGGGGGGGAGGGGACAGGAGGAAAAACAAATAAAGGGAAGGATGAAAGGGAGAAATTAAAAAAAATAAAGGAAAAGCTGCTCTGTTACTTTTGAGTTACTGCATGTGTATTTCTCTGCTAAATCTCTCTTTCATGGATTAAACAAAAGAATGGAGTGTGTCTGAACCTGTTGTAGCATAAAACAATATCTTTGTCTAATGGTCTAAAGCCATGAGCAGGAGGTGGGAGTCCCACACTATTCATTATCCTGTTGTTTCATCCTGCGTGTTCTCAGGCCAGTCATTAATGGCATTTATCACTCTTCTTCCCCTGCATAATATTCCTCACGGTGAGCTGGGTCTGATAAATCACATTTGAAGAAGACAGCACCCAAAGTGATACAATTTACAGCTTTTACCCTGTGGTGTACAAAATACAACACAACTTTGTATCCGAGTCTTTGAAGGAGGTCTACAAAGCCAGTGGAATTAGAAATTAGTGAAAGGAGTTTTATATTCTTTTCCATGGGGAAAAACAGACACTAAACTTGCAATGATGTTTTCTTATGCTGCTTTCAGTGTAAACCTGAAATAAGAGCTGGAAGATCTGCTGTTATTAAAGGTGGAAAATAGCAAAATGGGCAGCTTCAGAGAACATGCGGTGGTGGAGGTGGGGATGTGGTGGCACTGGGCTGGGATGGCTGCTCTCCATTCAGTCACCTCCCCTCCCAGGGCCACATTTTGTCTCTCTGTGCCATGGTGTACAAGTCTCTTTTGTAAGTATTTTGAGATCTGTAGGTTATAAAGTTGCCTGCTGCTGCTTCTGCTTTCATTGCTGCTGCAGATGTGCTTGTTAAATCCACCTGGAAGCTCAGTCAGAACATTACTGACTCCTTAAAAAAACCCCAAACCCTTGATATGGTACCATTTCTACAGCATCTCTGCTCTGGGCAGCGCCCCAGGTGCTCAGACCTCATCTTCACGGTGGTGTTTGGGGACTCCTCCTTGCCGAGACTTGTCTCTCACCCAGCATGACAACATGGCAGGGACGGCTGAGCTGCAGCTCAGTTGATTTAGGAGTGAGATTTAAGACTCGCTGTCTAGACGTTCTCTGCGGTGGATTTTCAGCTTCAGACTTAACGTGTTCCCTTTTTCCAAAGTCATTCAAATCGACTGACCTTCGGGGGGAAAAAAAAAGTAATCTATCATTTCTAGAAGTTGTAGTGATATTTCTTTTGTGCATTTGTAATAAATGGCTTTAGTCTTCTCTTGTGTCTTGTTTATTCCTTATCTTAATTCAATCTGCTAAATTTATACTATCTCCTACTGTAATGTCAGTGTTAAGTATCTTGTTGAATATTATGATGAATATAAAAATCAGTTGCTTTTGGAGTGTTCTTTCTAACTGATACATGAGCATCCAGGTCTTAGAAGAATTTATCCCCTACTTCTATAGCAAAATAAAGTCTATGGGTGCATAGGTCCAGATTCAGGTATCTGCTTTGGGAAACGGTGCAGAACATGATTTGCTGTCGGTCTTTGGGTAAATGCAAGTTTTGTTGAAATGGTTGTGAAACAGGCTCTGAGGTCTTCCACGGCTCTGCGAGTCCGTCTAGCTGCCTGGTTTTGGCAGAATGAACCTGTGGCTTTATGAAACATGTTTTAATGGAAATGTCTCATAGCAGTGATTAACAAACTTTCGCGCAGGCAGTTTTGCTTTATGGCGATGGCTGTGTGTGCCTCTCCCAGGGCTCGTTACCCTCTGTGCAGAATACAATCTCTGTTACTGCACTTAACTGTAGGCCACTCCTACACTAAACAAAACAAAATGCTTATGCCATTACTGAGCCAACTTTTAGTTAATATATGGTGTTGGGGTAGCACAAGATATACTCCTGGTTTTAAACAGTGTCTCATTAGCCATGCAGACAGCATCTGTCTGCATTTCAGGTTAGATAAGCTTAACGTTGGTTTTCTCTAACACTGATTTAACTGACTTCAGTTACTCCCAACTCTGGTAGAAAAGAATCAGGGTAATTTTTGAATGTTAATAACATATACATGAACATTTTTGGCAATATTGAAATTACAATTGGGAGTAATCAAAAAATATAACATATTTTAAGGAGTGATGCAGTTATCCCTAAATTAGGAGTAACAAAAGCGAGGTATATCCAATATTGAGATGATTATACACAGAGAAATCCTAGCAAGTGAAGACACAAAAGTGTAAAGGAAGTATAAAACTGAGATAGTACTTGGAAAAGACGGCAGAGGTTTCTGCTGTGAGGCACCACATGCCCATTTCCTTGGAACTGCTGCTCTGATACTCATCATGAGCAACAAAAAGGGGTCGGTTCTGTGAAGCAAGCCTGGCACCCTGCTGAGCATCTGCTTTCTGGGTATCTGAAGGTGGCCCTTTATGCCAAGGGCTTTGTCCTGGACAATGGCAAAGTGTTGAGCTACTGACAGGATATAATTTGTGGAACGTGATGTCCTGTCCTGTACAGCCAGGGGTACATCAGAAATTTCCACACCGCAGGGGAATGCAACCGTTCCTGAGGATGTGGGTTTGTCTTGGAATTGCCTCCAGCAGCAGCGTTGATATCCATAGTCCTGCTAATCAGTTTATGTCGAACTGCTGTATAAAGGAGGTCAGTGTGATTAGAAGTGTTTGGTTTAGTTCTATGAAGAGACTTCTGTCTTTGAAAAATAACAGGAGAATGTCCCTTCATATTCATTAAACAAAATAATAAAAAAATGGCAGAAATTGAGTTCTGTGTAAGTGGGAGGGCTGAAGAGAACAGCTCAATTGTTTATCGAGAAAGAACAAATATTTGGTGTGATATGTGGTGCCAAGGATCTTGGGAGAGCCAATTTTCTGATTAATTTAAAATTGTAAGTTAAAAAATAGATTTCCTTGTACATTCTCAGGGCAAAATGCTATTCTTGGAGATGAAGTTCTGTAACTTTGAGCATGACATACTGTATCCTTCATAGGAAGATGGCTGGAGCTTTGCTCTGAGTTCCAGACTTGGCTCAGCCTAACCCGTGGAATCACAGCTGTGACTTCTATAATGTCCCCCAGACTGTGCAGGTACGCGCTGAACGCACACAGCAAACCCCAAAACAATTAATTCATTTGCCCTTTGCCAAGCCTGGGAAGGTTTGTTACCATTTCCCTGTGCTGGGAATAAAGCATCCATATTGCCTGCGTTTCAGAATTTTGCTGAGAATTCCCTTTAATGGTTAAAGAAGTGAGAAGTTTCACTTGTTTAATTTACTGACTTGCATTCCAGGATTCTAAATGTTCCTCCAGCTTCAAGCGATTAAATAGCAGTGCTGGTGTCTGGACAGACCCAAGGGGCCCAGCTGTGCTTTTATGGGCACAAAGTTCTCTCCTACAATGTGCTCTGATAAATAGCCATTGTGTTGCTTGCTCTTTCTCCATTAGCAGGAGTTCCACAAGAGCATCACTCTGCAGTGAGCTGGAATCAAGCTTTGAAATAATCTGCTCAGAGAGATTTGAAATAGTATTTAAAAAATAGTGGGACATTGATTGTGAGCTTTCCGCTTCTTCCTAGCAAGTTAGAATCAAAGATCGTGGTTGGAATTTTGAGCGACTTGTCTTTTGAATTTGAGACCAATAAAATAACATGTCATTTGAGCTAATGATATCTCTAAGTGTCCTAACAAAACACTCTTCTGGTGGTCTTGGAAAGCAAAAATATGGGATAAATGCCTCGCAGTCCTCTCAGCAACAGGATTATCGCTGGCAGGGATGATGTCTGCTTAGTAATGCTTATGTTCTTCATTGCATTTTGGTTATTTTGCAAAGATTATGATGAAACTGTAGCACTCTAAGTTAGTGGGAAAATCTCTTATTAGTGTCAGGAGGTGAAAATGTGCTTGTAAATTTTGGAGCAGGGATTTTGTTTAAGGACTAGGACTAAACTGGGTGCAAGACAGGACCTTGACGAGAAGAGAAATGTGAAATGCCTTATGGGAACTAGAAAGTCTGAGCAACCCATAAACACCTCTGTGATGTTGTCCCTATATACTTTTCTACTGCAGAAAATGTATTTAATACATGGCAGCATGTACATGATCAGCTGTTACATCTTTCGTTTTCTCTCTTGTGGAATTTTATCCTGCATGTCAAGCATCGCTCCAGAATCTCACTCTGTTTGATGTTCAGGGTACTAGATGATGACTTAGATCTCTACATGAAGAATACTCAGCTGTGTCTGCCTGCGAACATTTGGGTTATATCTTTATTAGCTAATAAAATAAAAGGATGGATAACAGAACTGTGGATATTTTCCACTGATGCTTAGTTTCAGTGTGACTGCAGCTCATGTTGTAAGATGTTTGAAATGGCTTGGTGTGTTTTTCTGTCCCTCTTGCTCTGCTGAGCGCATACCCACTTCTCAGAACTGTTGACAAGGTTACTTTAATTCACCCACATATTTGGATTATTTTTTCACTGGTCTCTATGGTAAATAACAGAACTAAGGGCCTTGGCCAAATGGAAGCTGGAAGAACAATGCTGGAACATCTGTGCTGCTTGCACACGTTATTTGAAAATCTCTTCTGTCTAGGTATCAAAAATTTGTGACAGCTGTGAAGGTCCTGCAATTCCTTCAGTGCAACTAAAAGATTAAAAACCCCAAAAGACTGGAATTGTATTTAGAGCAGTTGCATCCAAGAGACTTTCTGAAGGCGGCTGCTGTGGAAAAAAATTTAAATGCTTTTCATGATATCTTATGGAACATGACTAGAAAGAAACTAGACTAGGACTTTGCAAAATTGAATCTCTCTCTTGCTTGTCATGGGTTGTCATCCCAACACATGCCTGTCCCTGGAAAGATGCTGCTTTAAACATTGCTGTGCTGTGGGAAGAGAAGCCAGCAAGGTAGAAGAGGGCCGAAATCCATGCTGGTGTATGGAAATCACTGTGGGATATTGCAATCACGTGGGCAGTTTGGAGGCTTCCACCTCTGTCCCGAAGAATCAGAAATGCCCTGGAGAATGGTGCTGGACTGCACGCTTGTTACCAATGGGGCAGGTCTCCTCTCGCGCGGTGAGGCACACTGGGCTCTCGCGTGGTGCTTTGGTGCGTACAGGCATGCACAAAGCACTGTTTGCTGTATGTCACTTTACCGCAGTAGACCCTCAGGTGGATTGCTGGGCTGGTTTTGGGAGGTGTCAGGTCCAATGGACACCAGCTTACTAGAGCTGATCACCTGAATTACACCTTATTGCAGTTTCTGTTCCTAGTTTCTAGCAAGGAAACTAGGTGAGAAGAACATTGATTGAATGTGACTGCTTCAGTGTGTCACTGCATCTTACCCATTTGTAAAAGACTGTGTGTGAATATGCTGTAGATAAAAATATACAATAAAACCTGCATGATTTATGTGGGTTTTTTCTTGATACGGGTAATAAACTCACTGGAAAATGTGGTTTAAGTTACCCGTAATAGCCATTAGTGCAGAGAGCAAGATGAAAGGGTAACTCTCGAACGTGTCCGAAGGCTTGTTGGGGCGGTGGGGCTCCTGGGATGCGCAGGGAGGGTGCCCAGTGTCCTGGTTAATTTATAGCTGCGCAAAGCTTGGCGAGGGCAAGACTGGGGACATGTCCACTGGTGCCGTAGGAGGTCTGGGGAGGCTGGTTTCTCTTTTCTGAGCGCCTTGTGTTGCTCTCAAAGCAGAAGGCTCCTCTGACCCATGCTCAGCAGCAGAGAGGCTCTAGGTGTGATCATCTCCTGGCTGCTGGCAGCCTGTTCCTCTGAAAGGCCAGCTGATTAATGTGAAATTTTCTGTTATTTGATATACAGCACCTTCTAACAAAGTCCAGAGAAAGATGTGATGAAAGGTTTGTATGTAAGTAATTATAATGCTGCAGTATTCAGTGCAGGCAGAATTAATATATGAGGTGAAAATGTCAAAATAAAAGGTTAGGGAAGTGAATTACAAAGAAACTTGAACATTAGCTAAGAGGCAGTGTTTGTTGGGAAAAACTCCCTCCAGTACAAAAACGGTTAGGAAGGGGGCTTATAAAGACTGAGTATTTCACACACAATTAAAATTCTGTATTGGTTATCTTGAAGAGTCATGTTGCATAGTTAAACCAGGACAATTAATATAATGAAAAATTCATGTTTATAGTTTCTGGCTTTTGCCCGAGGATACTTCATACGCCAAAAGTGACCCTTTCCCTTAGAGGTGATTCCAAGAGCTTGACACAACGTAGGTGGGGCAAGGGAAATTATTCAAAGAAAACAGAGAATTCTTAAGATAATAGCCACCAACTATAAACAAAACTGAGAAATGTTTAGTAATAATGTTCTTCATAATAAAACAAGCTATCCCTTTATATAAGGAGGGCAGCCATACAGCCTTAAATAACAAGGAGACAGGGTGGTGGAATCACCATTTCTATTTTAGCAATAAGCAATAATAATAAATTGTTTAGGAGGATGCTACAAAAAAAGTGCTGGAGGAAATGCACAATGATCGATTTTTCAGAATTAAACTGTACAGACACATTGAATCAATGAGCTCTTTCTACTTAAAGCGTCACCTACGCTGGCTGCTGAAATTGGAAATTTATGTTGTCAAAAAAATTGTAAGAGCTATAAATTGCTACACTGGTGTCTTTGAAAGTTAATCTACTTGCTTCTAGCGTGAAACTGATTGTTTTCTGGTTTTCATGAGTTGCCTCATAGATTGAGTTACCTGAATTGCTGGTTTTCCTTCCAGCACAGATTCGCTATTAGAGCTGTTGTCCCGCTGTATGTAGATTTTAAGGATTATTCATTCATTTACTTAATATATTGTCCCAAATTACTTATGCAAAGTAATGCAATTTAATGGTGGAGTTATTGATAATTTTTGCTTTTGTAAATGTACTTTAAGAAGGCAGATTAAGTGAATCTTAACAAAATCTCCAGTTAAGTACTGAGAGGATTTCTGTTTTGGCAAGTTTCTGTAGGAAGTGTGCTCTAGACCTTGCATAACCTGGCATGGATCGGTGGCATCTGGTGATGCACTGACTTTTGGGGATGCTGCACTAGCAAAGTAACTGTGCGCGGTATTCTCCTTGGAAGACTGAAAGTGACTCTTTTCTTCAGGTGCTCAAAAACCTTCTGCACATAGTATTCACTTTCGTTCATCTTTATTGATAACTGTACCTGAGTCTTCATTAATTTTTAACATAGACGCACTGTAGGCAATGTAAGAAAATTATGTCTTCTAGCTAGACTATCTCAATAGGTCTTCTGGCTGCAGTGAGTCTGTATCCTGCCTGTGTAATGGAAGTGCTGCCCACAAACCACAGATGTCAATACCAAGTCTTGTCTGTGGTTTCACGCCAGTTGCACGCATGAGGTCCAAATCCAAAATGGATGTACCCATGCATTTACTGTGGTGTAATTCATTTCTATCACATAGAATTTCCTGTTCTCTAGACCACTGTGAATGACTATAACTACCCTCTTATTAGATCCATTGCTCCGTAAAAGAGTATCCCCTGATTTTTTCATCTGTTTTAAGGAGTCAAAGTTTGGCCATGTATGTAACTCTCCTCCTTCCATTTTTCCATCATTTGCCTCTCGTCTCCTTCCTCAACATCCTAACCCTCTGCCCCACATTGGTGTCCTCAGCCAACCGACCACCAGCAGCAAGCATGAGAGCAAGTAGTTTCTTGAATTATTAAAACATTAGTTTTAATTAAAAGCATTTTTTTTTCTTTTCAGCTACGCCTGTGTTACATGAATGGGATAGCTGTGGTGTGACGAGCTGGGTTTTTACTTGCCTGACAGTCCCTGGGCTAGGTTGCAGTGAAGGAATTTTTTTGATGGCATGGTTTAGTTGTGGGTATACTTCTCTTGTGAAAAAGGGCTTTGCAGGGATGACACTGTGGAATTCCATATGCGTTGCCTGTGGAAATACTGCTAGATTTCATTGCGCTATTGGAAATAAAGCATCTCTTTGAGTGCTGAGCAATGCAAAGTTGAGCTTGGATCACAAAATCAAGATGCTTTTTCTCCTGCTCACTCATCAGCAACAACAGAGTCTTGTACTCAGTTTTTAGGTAACGATCTTGTTGCATCAGTCCAAATACAACCCAGATCATTCTTCTGTAGCTCTCTTGATCTTGGAGTAAAACAAAACTGCAGTGTTAATTATGAACAGAAATAGGTCAGCTACAAAGTACAGCTAGAAACAAGGCATGACTTAAAATATCTTTTCAAATCAGGCATGGGATGAGTGTAAATCCTAAATCTCCTTAAACTGTTTTTGAAAGCATTAATAAACCTGTGCCTCACATTACCTTGCTCACCTTCTCTGGATGTTACATGCTCTGTGGCAGGCTCCTGGAGCCCAGGATGCTGCTGCTGTTGTGTTACAAGCCCAGTGATGTGACTGTCAGCTGGAGTTTTGGAGAGTGTGGTTCAGCCTCTGTCCTTTGGCTGTTCCCAGTGTTACAAAATCACCATTCCCAGAGCAGTTCACCTCCAAGAGAAGGTGTTTGCTTCGAGTGCCGAGGCAGTCAGTGCTAAGCTCTGCCTGCCCCTCTGCCTTTGTGGAGCTGGGTGCAGTTGGTGGCTGCAGGATGCTCCTGCACCCGCTTAGACTGGTGGTAGATCTAGCATTGATTTAAGAGGAGAGGACCAGTTTGGGAAGGGGATTGGGCTCATTGAGCATTGTTGGGTTTTTTTAAAGTTTGTTATGGAATCTGGAATACATGAATCTAGAACTGCACATAAAAAATGAATTACGAAATGATAATGCCTTATCATTATCTAATGAGTCCCTTAGTTACAAAATCTGGAAATGATTCCATGTATATGCTCCTGTTATTTAAATCGTAAGCAGAATCAGTATTTCTGATCTATCTTCTCTTTTAGCAACTTAAATAATCCTTCCTATGATAAGACCTGTTCTGAACACATCTTCTTTAGATTTTCCTCAGATAGTCATAGAATAATAGAATTTTAGAATCGTAGATTCTTTGGGTTGGAAGGCATCTTTTAAGGTCATCTAGCCCAACCTCCCTGCAATGAGCAGGGACATCTTCAACTAGATCAGGTTGCCGAGAGCCCCGTCCAACCTGTGTCATCACCACAGTGTTTGAAAATCTTCTACTTCAGTAGCTGTAGTGAAGCGCTCAGCATCTTTGTTTGGGGAGAGGCACAGTGGTGTGTGCTGTCTTTCTGCAGGTACAAAACTATTCTTGTTTTTTTTTTCATTTTGCTTATCATTATTGTTTAATGATAGATGATCCAAGGGAATAAACAAAATGAGGAAATGTTGGAAACCTCTCTTCAGGGTGCTATGGAGTATGTATATGGGAATGCACAGTTTAATTAAGACTACCTGGCAGACATTCAGGCAAGGGAGGTCATGCTTAAGTGATTTGCTGGAGTTGTTTGAGAATATAACTGCCACAAGAGATGAAGGGAAGTCAGTGGATGTGGTATATTTAAATTTTGAAGGAGGTTTCTGCATCCAGAATGAGTGTCCACACTGTGGCCTGGCAGGAGAAGCTCAGGGCAGTGGCAGGGAGTGCACCGCATGCAGGACCAGGTCCGTGGGGAAGTGGCATAGGAAGAGCAATGGTCCCGCTAACCTTATGTGCTAAATCCCGCCTGTATTAGTGTGTGCGTCGGGGAAGGTAGAAGTAGTAGAAGTAATGCATCATGTAGTGGGACAGCTGAGGAAGAGGAGAGCATCTGTGGGAGAAGATGGCATCAGTGGAAGCCACATCCGAGGGAGCCTGGAGGCAAGGGGACCCGCTAACCGTGGCACGCTGCCTGCTTCCCTTCTGGCGTCTGCTGCCTGCCCCATGCGAGAAGCGGGGTGTTTCTGTCTCATCCTGGTGCCCAGGGGCTGGCCCTGCTTGGTGGCTGCCAGAGCTCCCTGGGGAAGGGACATGGGCAATCCCACCCTGCCTGGGATGTGCACAGATGGCCGGGGAGGAACGGAGCCCTCCTAAGCCTCTGCCTGCAGCTGGGTGGGGAAGGAAGGATGTGTGATGTATAGTGGGAATTACCTATACTGTAGCTGGAAATCCTGGCTTGTCTCTATGCTGTACATCAGTGGCGTGCCCAGACCTGCTGTGTCTAGGTGGCTCTACGGGAACACAGCAGGGTTCCCGTGCCGAGAGCCAGCGGTCACTCCCGGTCAGAGCCAGAGCGATTAACTTACGTGTGTGTAACGCAGCAGCCAGGAAAATCCCCTCTCCCTTGCAAAACAAGGAATGAAGCAAACACATGTAGACATGTCATGGTATACATAAACTTTTTATCCAGGTGTTTGTGCTACATATATATGGAGTAGGTTGCATCACACATAGTAGGGAATTGTAGCAGACAGGAGGATTAACCTTGATTTAATGGAAACTGTTCTTTTTATTGCTTTTAAACAAATTGATACGTTAGCGCTGGCTCCTTAGACATGGCAGCACTCACGCTAAGCCTGAATGACAGAAGATTTGAGTGGTTTCAGCATTAAAACATCCAGAGAGGCTTTTCACAGCCCTGGACCCAGTTGACATGATGCTAAGAAGCCCGCAACTTCCCAAATCTCAGGAGGGCTGCAAAGTTAAGCACGGTGTTCCTCAGCTTTGAGTTTAAACTTTTAAATCCCAATCTGCCAGGCAGTCAGAGTGGGCCTCTTCTGAAGCTGAATTACATTTAGCGTATGGTTTTATTAGATGCGACTTTTCTCAGCCATGTCAGGTATGAAAGACTGAGTACAAATAATGTGTTTAAAAGCTGCACAGAACTGCTGTCTGTAAAACAATGTGTTGCTCTGAAATTGCCAATTAGAGCTCCTGTTCATTTTGTTGTGGAAGAAAGACATGAGTTCTGACAGCTTATCCTTTTTCTTTTTTTCAGATTAGGAAATAGAAAATCCTGGTTGTTTCTCACATTTCTAATTGACATTCTAAAGAGGCATATTCAGTGCAGAGATGTGTATGAGCTACTGAGTTTTATTGGGTTTTAGTTATGGCTAATAAAACCCATTTTCTGCACAGTTATTTAATTTGCATCTGTAATTGCTGCAGTTGTACATAAATTAGACATGCAATCGGAAGCCTAATTCAGCTTATCTGCTTCTTATGCTACATCCATAATTACAGACCCATGCTAACTTCATGTTAGGAGGCAGAGATTTACAGGTTTGAGGAAGCAGTTGGCTCCAGGGAAAAAAGGCCTTGTTGCTGTCAACTTCTTACATGGTGGTTATACCTAAAGCCCAGTCAGGACTGGAAGCACCTCATGATAACTCAGAGTGTTTAACTCCAAGGTTTAACATTGATCCTTCCTACACAGTTACCTGCCAATCCGCTGGCTACTTTGGTTTCCTGGAGGAAGTTTTCATCCCTGGCAGATCTGCATTACCCAGAGTCTGCGAAAGATGAGCTGCTTGTGCAGGAGAGTGTGGAACCACCAGTGGTCAGCAGCCCCCACTCCAGGAGCTGGGCGTTGCTTCTTTGTCACTTGGTTCTTTCTCTCCATTCAATCCCCTGTTCCTCCCAAATATGTATTTTCAGACCCCTGCACTTTTGTGCCATCAGTGCCTCTTTTTTGCGTCTTTTCTTTCAGTTCTTCACCAGCATTTCCATCCATGGTCCAGCACTTAGGAGCACATTGAATGTCTTTTCCCAAAGCCCTCTGGCTCCATCGTCATATTCTACATGGATTTGCGAAAAACAGAGCAACTCTTCTCCCCAAACCCAAACAACCTTGTTCCCCCTCATGTGTTTTGACATGAACCCTTTCCTTGCCCGGATGGTTATCTACAGAACCTGTTGGAGTTTTGCCATCACTTGTCTTTGGGGAAGGGTGTTGGTTTTCTGGAGGTTATTCTGAGTCACAGGGAGAAGGTGGAGGTGCGGCTCTGCTGAAGTTAAGCCGCTGATACCAGTGCGGCAGGATATTGCCACCAGGCATGTTTTTGGCCTTGATGAGATAGATAACTGTAGGTAATGTCTGGACTGAGCTAGATCCAGGCCTGGAAGACTGGAAAACAGAGACAGAGGAGCTGTATTTGCAGCTGGATGAGAAAGTACTTTTTTTTTTTTTTTTTACCCTCTCTTTGCCTTGACTAATGGCAACAGAGGGTTTCGGCAACAGGCATCAGTCTCCCTAGGTGAATTCAGGACATATCTGCAGGACCACATGCTGTACTCTATGGGATTTTTTTTTTTAATCTTTTCACAGGAAAGTTCAATCGGTTGCCTTAGTTTCTCTGTTGTGAGACTTCAAATGGACCTGAAATTTCTGACGTTAAGAAATAATCCTGGCAGGTTAATGCTTCAGACATTTTGTTCTTTGCTGACTTTCCTTGTACTTTAGGTGATCCAAATAACTGATGTTCTCTTTTGTATCCCAGAGCATTACTTGGTTTTCCAGATAAGTTTTTTAAACATAATTTTAGTAGAATTGTCTGAAAATATTTAGCCTCCTGAGAATAAAAACCTCAGTGTGGAGCTTCTCAGAGGCAGCTTAAACTCATGCGATGTGTAATGGTTGCTGCACTAATTTCATACCGCAGTTTGAAACTCCTGCTTTGTGGTTTCACCTTTGAAAGGTTTTTCCCTTTGCTAGCTGCTTTGCTTCCCTTCTTTTCATATTGTGATTTTTTTTTTTCATTGTAGTGGGTATTTTTTGGTGTGTTTTGTCCCACCTCCCAGCTCATTGCTCAGAATCAGTATTTTCTGATTTTTAGCAAGGCTGCGAAATGTTGCTAAAGACTTGGATAACAGTCTTCCATTCAAATGGCCTTTTGGGTCAAGAAGTAGGTAATAACTTAAAGCTAGACAGTCCCTGCAAAAACCAAGCCTTCAGGCGGGAGGGTGGAGGATCTCCCTCGTATTGCTTGGTTGTTTCTAACTCCCCCAGATTCCAGTCCTTTGGCAAGGTGCAGCCCTTCCGCTCTTGCTGTGAACGAACACACGTTATAATTCAGAGAATTAAGGCATGGACTAACTTTGCAACATTTGCAACTTCACAAGCTAGAGCTGGCGTCTATCACTGGAAGATAGACACACCCAGGTGCTTGTATGGTTGCATCTCCTCTCCTCTCTGCTGTAGCCTGAGCTGGTTGGGCACTTTCATACTGTGGCATGTATGTTCACTGAGATGAAACGGGTGTCCTTGCTCCATATTTTTTTTTTTTTTTTTTTTTTTTTTACCCCTCAGAAAGCCTGCGGTTTAATTTGAAAATCATTTCAAAACAATCCAAGCTTGTGTTTGGTGAACCAGTTATTCAGCAAAATCTAAGAGTTGCCCTGCAGTTGCACTGCAGTATTTCAGACTAAGGCACCTTGGACTAAAACCAGAATGTAAGAAGCCTTTCTGAAGGCTTGAGTAATTTAGAGGAGATTAGCCAGAGATAGATTGGAAAGAGTGAAAAAGTAGTAAATTAAAATTCTGTGATCTTAGGTATAGGAAAGGTCAAATAGAAAACTTTGCACTGAAGGCAGCCTGGAGCTCAGATGAAGATAAGCTGGAGAGCCAGGCAATGAGAGCACCTAGATACCATCAACCCTCTGCTTTCTTTTGAAGCTCAGTGGGACAGTAGCAGCTGTTGATATAATTTTTCTACTAAAGTTGAAGCCAGTGAGAAAGTGATGGGTATTGATTAGTGTCAGCTTCAACAAATACAACAAATACAAATACAGCCAGCTCCCACACTGTGGAAGATCATGCCAGGTCTTGCAAGTCCACAATAATTGTTGGGGACTTGTGGGGGCTTCCAAGGCACCAAAGCCACGCAGTCTTTATTGACTGTGGTACTTCATGTCTTTTTCTTATTGCATAATTGAATAGCGCTGTTGTCGGACAAGTAAATGCCGATTTGTCTGACTTTGAAAAACATTACTCTTCAGCACTGATTTATGGTCTCAGATCTGTGTGAACAGATACTATAGGTGGACTGAAGTATTTGTGGTGCTCGTGTTGCTGAGGAGACAGGTAGTAAGCTATGCTCTTAGGGTACAATAATGTGTTGAAGAGACCCTGACATCCGAAGACTGCCTTCTTCAGCTACCAAAAGATATTACTTTTCCCTCCAGCCTTGCTTCCCTCATGCTACAAGTTGTCACTTTCTTTTCTTTAAAGTAAGTTCAGTTAGTGTTTAGCTTTGCTGTTTAGCTTTGTAGACTTCTCTTCTTTTTGGGGTAATGGGAAAACATAAAGAATTTCTCTGTTGAACAATTGAAAGAGTAATACTCTCCTGCTCCGCAAGAACTGAAAGAGGATAGCATCTGTTCTGACTTCAGATGAGGGACCATGTTACTACTTTTGTTATCATAGTTTGCGTTAATAATTAATTTTTTTCATTGTTTGAATGGTCAGTACTTTTATCTAAACATTTAGGTTTTTGGAAGAATAAAGAAGATGGATATACTCACGGACAGCTTTTCACCGTTTGGTTCCTAAAATGAAACTATGGTAAAATGAAACATAAACTATGGTGTTATAGCCAATGATTTGTGGAAGGTTTTTGTATTTGTTCCATTTCTTCCTATGGTCATTGTTTAACCGATCACAGGCATTTTTAGAATCAAGTAAGCTAGGAGCAGCTTAGTTAGCCAATTCTTAACTAGGTAGAAACAGATGATAGAATTCAACTAATCCAAGTCCAGCATTTGGATAAAACTTGTAACTCATTGCAGAAACCCAGATCTTGAGTGACTTTGTTTTTACTAGTTTTAGACAGAATGTATTAATTACTGGTACTATTTGTGTCAGCAGAGCTCTCGGTTAACTTCTTGATTACTCTATCAACTGCTTTGTAAGGCAATATGAAAGTTTTTTTTGGCATTGGCTTTGACATTTCCTGTTTACTCTGCAAAAGCAACAGGTTAGAGGCTAAATGGTCTTTATACACAGTTCCAGTTTGGGAGGCAGAAACTACTTAAGGCTTTGGAGCAACTATCTGGTTTTACCCTTAACGCCTTCTACTGTTTCTCTAACAGCCATCGGCTTGTCTAGCCTTTTTAGCATCAGTTTGGGTTAGCACCATTTAAAGAGAATGTAATGGAATTTTAAAAAGTTGACTATCCGAATTTGCTGTTGTTTCTGATAGTTTTCCAGTATGTTTGACTCCTTTTAAAAACATTTCTAATAGAAATGTCAGCTAACAAGTGAGTTCTCTAACAACCCTCCAACCACCATGGTACCTTGTTAAAATACAGCATTCTTTCATTTTAGCAATTATGTGTGTGTACTTTATATGTGTATACCTATATATGTGTCTACATATATATGTAAAAGCCTTCCCAGCTCTTCTTACTGGACATTGTGCATTCACTTTCCAAAGTCTGATTTCATTCTCTGTAGTAAGAGCAGAGTAGTCCTTAATACTAAAGCAATTTGGTAACACTCTGCAAAGTGAACACAAATGCAATTTCTGACCACTTTAAGCCTTATTTACACAGACAAAAATGATACTGTCTTTAATTCAGGAGATAAATTCCTTGCTACGTAATTCTTGAAAGGCTTTTATTTTGGGGTCTCATTTGTCCCTATAGGAGAGTTCTCTAACATCTGCCAAGGAGTGTTACAGCCTACCAGCTACATCTCATGTAGCAGACAAATGACCTCAGTTTGATTAGGCTGGAAGCCAATCTGAAGGACAAGTCAGACAGCACTGAGTACAGCTTGCTTATCAATGATATGTGAATAACCCGACAAAAATCCAGAGGTCCTGAAGATGATCGTTCCTTTAGGGGAAGGGGAATAGGTGGTAGAAAGAGGCAAATGGAAACTCCTTCTTGGCCTGGCACTTACAGTTGAGTTAGGTGAAATTTTTATCGGTGGTAAAAGATACTGAGTTTTCACTGAACTTCACACAGATAAAGAAAGAAAAACCCTGAAAATGTTGAAGAATTTCATGGCAGTGGGTTTGACACAAACCATTTCCTTTCTTTCCCTTGAAATTTCTCATATTTTCAAATGAGTCTCTGAATTGAGACTTGAAACACTTGATTTCGTATTAAATGAGTAGAACGTGATTTCACATGAGCTGAAATGATTTGTTTGTTTTTTCACTTCAAAAAATTTCAGTATTCGAGTCCATTTGTCCCAAAAGGAATTAAAAATATCTTGGACCTGCCAGAAAAATAAACAACTGCGTGATGACCTGCCTGTAATCCTTCTAAAGCTCGAAGATATTAATGCTAAATTTATCTTGAAAAAGAAACAGGAAAGCCCTGCCCACATTCACTGGGGACGTGGATTGCCTTGCAAACCTAGGCTCTCATCCCTGCGCTCCCCAAAGCTCCGAGGCTGTTCCCAGGAGGTGGGAACTGCAGCAGGAAGACCAGCCATGCTTTCCTTTCACTTTCCTCATTTGCATTGGTGGTGTTCCAACTTCTGCTTCTTGATTTGCCTTCTCCCCAGAGGGTTTTAGTATCCGTGCATCCATCCAGCTTCTTTCCTCCCTCCCTTCCTCCCCGCTCTCTCCGTTCCTGGTACTTGCTCATGAGAAGTGCTGCATTTTGGAAGCATCTCTTCTCAGGCATTGTCTTTGGGACCCCGTCTCCCACCCACACACCGCAGTAGGAAGGGCAGCGTTTAGCAGTTTGCCTTTTGTAGGGCCTGACAGATTCAGAGCTCTTGTACAAATGACAAAAGAAGCCTTTGCCCTTGATTTTGAAATGCTTTGGGAATAAACCTCATGCGCTTTCACTGGAGCAGAGACTTGTTCTCTCTTTCAGGGTTTTTTACTGTAATTTTGAAGTTTAAGAAATTCCTGCGTCCTCCAAGTTAGCTTTGTCTTTCTTACAGTCTCTAATAAATTGCAGCTGCTTTTGTTATTGCAGAAAGTCCAAGCAGATTTAGCGACAAGGATATTTTCAAAACATAGGTGAAATTATAACTCCTTCTTGCTCCGATTCAAATCCTGCCAGTGTAAGTAGCCAAGGCATAGTACATCGCACTGCCTTTGCTCAGACTGCCTGGGTGATTCTTCTTGTGAAACTCAAATTAACCTTTTTTTCCTGGCCGACCACTGATTTCTCGCATAATATTCGGAGATGTACAAGAAGTTGGTTAAACTTAAAGGTAGTTCAAGTTGCCCATATTTTTCACCTTAGAATTTGGAAAACTTTCTTCCTATGGTTTTTTTTACAAGGTGAAATGAGCAGACCATTTACTTTTTCTAATTAAAAGATCATTATGATTATATAGAAGAACAGGAGCTGTTTGCATTGTCATTTGTGTGATACATTTAATTGGATCATTTACAACTTTATGAGACTTCATTCCTGACAAAAAAAGCTCCCTTTTAAAAAGGGTGGAATAACTCCACTTTGAAACATTACCAAAAGGCAAGATTTGTTGTTCTGAAGTTATGGCTAGAAAGCACTGGAAAGATGCATATTTGCTTCAGCCATTATTTTTCAGTAGTATTTCCAGTGATGTATGGTTATTGTATGTATGTATGTGTTTTTTGTCCCTCTTCTCACCTCCTCTGCCCTGGCTAGGAATTTGACTTTTTTATCTTTGTGTTTTTAAATATTTGTTTGTTAAACTCTAATTAAACTCTATTTCCGCTTCTTGCAGAATAGTTGGCTTATGGAAAGACAGCTGCTATCCCCTGTAACCAGTTGTTATTCAGGTCCTGTACCACAGTTTGGCATTTCATTCTGTTAAAAATGCAAGTGGGATTGTTAGACATGTCACCTACAAAGCCAGGAGGTCAGCTAGGCAGCTTACTTAATGTGCTAATTTGCTGTAATTTAATCATGCTTGGAATATGGATTGGACGTTTGAGTATCTCGGTGGCAAATTTGGATTCAAACAGGCCGTAAACACTTTGTTAAAGCCTGCTCAGGGGAAGTTAAGTTGTGGGTCAGATCCTGATCCTTTGCTCAAAGGGAAGCGAGAAGACTTTGCATTTGGGACTTCAGGTGGGTTCTCTAGGGCTCACATAGCTTCATGGAGCCGTGGCTCTACGCCAAGCACCTGCGTGGGGATGTGGGTGAACCCTGACGTTTAATTAGTTATGCATTAACTGCAAATGAGATCAAGAGCGTTGAGCTCCCATCGTAGCTCTACGTGAGCCACGTAAAACAAAACTTTGCACAGGTGCACATGCGAGGGCTTGGAAGGGATGGAGCCCTTGTCCCGGAGCAGCTGTGGGCTCTCTAAATGGGTGGGATGTGGTAAATCAGGCAACATGTTTTGCAAGTCACAGGTTCTGCAATACAGGCCAGTTGACAATGACTTGCCAAAATATCTGCAAGATAAGCGTTTCCCAGATGCAATCAATTAAGTCAGTGAAACTTAGAAGTTGGCCCATAAATTAATTTTCTACAGAGTAGCTTTTTTTTTTTGTCCCGTTTTGAGCTTATTTTTAAGCACTGCATTAGAAACATCTTGCGTATTCATTATTTGGTGCTAAATTGTGAAACGTGTTTTTGCATTAGTAAGGTTGATAGCTGAAAATTTTCCAAAGGATAGGTTTGCTGTTGGAAGAACTTCATGTTCAGTTCTCAAAGAGCTCCCCTTCAACCAGGTCACACAGATTGGTTTGCCTGGCTGGTTTGCCATTCCTTTTATTTCCCCTTTTTGACTATTATGTTGTAATATGAAAGTTAAAACTGTAACACAATATGTTTCACCATTGGGGGGGCAGGTCGACAGAAAAAAAAAAGTTTTAGCCCCGGGTATTTTGTTACCTCGGTCTCACTTAATCTTTTAACAGTGCAATTATCTCTCATCTTTATGTTAGTCATTGTGTGACTGTGGCCCTGATGAGATCAATTTAGTTTTCAACTTTTCTTTTTAGTATTGTAATACCTTTTCTCTTTGTTGTGACATGCCAGAAAATATCTCCTTGGCAACATCTAGCTGTGGTTATTCTTAGTGCCTCTCGCCTGGCCGTTTGCCACGGTGTCCACCTGGCCATTGTCACTGCGCTAATTGGTTTATCCTTCGGAAAAGACAATTTCTTTTCTCAGTTTTGAAAGTTATCTTCAATTTTGCCACTTTGGTAGGTTTCAGCTTCATTATTTTTTATCACTCTGATTCAGGCAGGCACTTGAGCGTGTCCTGAGATTTAAAGTCACTGTGCTGTTGCATAGGTGACAAGAAAGGAAGGGGGATCGTGCCTGTGTGTTTGCAAGGATGTGCATTCGTTCTGCCAGTACGGGACAATTGTTCTGCCCCAAGAAGTTTGCAAGAATTGCTCTATAAAGGCCCAAATATACAGTATCCAAAATGCTGTTAAATCCTTTGAACTCCTACTGATTTCAAATGCCACGACCAGATCCTTCCAGCAGGAGTTCAGCCGCCATACCTGCCAGCCTTCTTGCAGCTGGAGTCTGAGACCTATTTTTGAGAGCTCAACCCAGCTTACCCCAGCACCCATGGAAAACTTCCTGTCCTGGTTTCAGCCAGACTAGAGTTAATTTTCTTCATAGAAGCTAGCGTGAGGCTATGTTTTGGATTTGGGATGAGAAAATGTTGATAAGGTGCTGATGTTTTGAGTTGTTGCTAAGTAGTCAAGGACAGTCCAGCTTCTCATGCTGGCCTGCAGCGAGCAGGCTGGGGGTGCACGGGAAGCTGGGAGGGGACACAGCTGGGACAGCTGACCCAGGCTGGCCAAAGAGATATTCCATACCATATAACGTCATGCTCAGTATATAAAGCTGGGACAAAGAAGAAGGAAGGGGTGGAGGGACGTTCGGAGTTATGGCGTCTGTCTTCCCAAGAAACCATTACGCGTGACGGAGCCCTGCTTCCCTGGAGATGGCTGAACACCTGCCTGCCCATGGGGAGTGGTGAACGGATTCCTTGTTTTGCTTTGCTTGCGTGCACAGCTTTTGCTTTACTTATTAAACTGTCTTTATCTCAAACCATGAGTTTCCTCACTTTTACTCTTCCAATTCTCTCCCCCGTGCCACCGTGGGGGAGTGAGCGAGCGGCTGCGTGGTGCTTAGTTGCTGGCTGGGGCTAAACCACGACACTTCCCCTGGACAGGTGAAAGGTGGAGCAGGCTCTGTGTTAAAATGTGACTTGACTAGAAATCGTATTACCGTAAATTAAGAGGCAGGGAGCTCATCACGAGATCATGTGGTTAGCAAGGCATGCAGCCCAAAAGTTTCCTTTTAAATTCCTGCTGCTTTGCAGATAAGGGCAGGATGACGATGCATGACCTCGGTGAGGATGCCTAGTGCATGCCTGGTCTTTAGACTACTAGTGTGGTCTTGCTTTTGGTTTATACAAAAAAGTGCAAGAGGAGGAATTTGAACACACACCCAAAGAGAGTTCTGCTGCAATAATTGCTCTTGGTTAAGGATTTACCAAGTAGCAGCTGCTGTGTTAACCTGTGATTCAAGGGATCACAAGAATCCTATGAAAATTGAGCTCCAAGTTGAAATTGTGTTGAGGCAATGTCCTCCTAGGGATGCCTTTTAAACAGGGCTAACTTTGTATCCTGTTCCCAGTGCTCTGTGTGTGATTTGCTTCTCTTGTTTAGACCATTTGCAATTTGCTTTCTTCTCACAGGAGCTCTCTTCCATTTTAATTCACCTTGCTGGATTTACCCAGTTTTCTTATGAATGATCTATAGCAGAAGGGTCCAAGTGCAGACTGTAGTATGGGGAAGGGATTTATAAATTATGAAAGACCACTGTAGCTGAGCAGGAGTGTTAAGGGGGAGAAGAAAGACAAATAGAGGACATTAGGAAAACGAAGCAGAAAGCAAAGAGGAAGGTGAGCAGGGCTGTAAAATCAGCAGAAAGAAGTTTAAAAAAAATTAAAGATCAGAGAAACTATTGAATAGCAAATGAACAAAACACATCACGATCGTGTGCAACTGGAATGAAAAACAGAACCCCAAACTGAGGAACTTAAAAATGGGAGGAAAAAATTGCCAGGGGATAACAAGCAAGATTTGTTGACTGTTCATTGTTGCCTCCAACCTCCACGGGTTGGGCTTCAATTTACCATGGAAGACAAATGAGGATTTTGGTACAATACATGAACAGGCTAATTGGGGGCTAATTGGGGAGTCAGTTGATCACAGAGGACAGACACGACAGAAGCCTACAGCATGCGAGTGGCAGGGAGCGTTACAGAAAGATGACTTGTGATTTAAAATGCAATTCCCAAAAGAGCAGTCCTTCGTCAAGCTGTCGAGGGCGTTTGGTACTTTTCCAGAGGTGCAGATGTACTCAAGCAGTGGGAAGCTGAGAGCTAAAGCAAGTCCACCCTGCCTCCTGCTGCTGCCCGACCACACAGCCTGTTCCCCCTGTGTTTGCAGCACCGAGTGATGGATGGCCTCACGCCTATGCTGTGATCGCGAGTCCTGGGCTCGGAGTGGCATTGCCACCAGCTGCAGTGCAGCTGAGCAGGGCTGGGTGCCCCGTGCCTCACGGCGCTGCACACACAGCTACGCTTGACACCACAACAGAATGGGCTTCAGCTGCGCTTCACTGGTGTTCAGTTTGAGTCACTGGGGTTAAAAAAAAATAAAAACAAAAACCAAAACCAAAACAAAAAAAACAACCCCAAAAAACTAAAAAAACTGGTGGTTTGCAGCAAGCCACGTGAAAGAATGGGAAGCCGGGAGTTCCTTGAGGAGCATGCCCAGGAATGGAGATCAGTGGCAAAACAGCAAGTTAGAAGTGCTCATCCTTGTGAGACTGCAGAGAAGGTGCTCGGCAGTCGGCTCAGGTGTTTGTCTGCTCCCGCCGTAACGGATGAAGGGTCTGCAAATGCAAACAAGCTGCATTTGAAATGGTGGCTGGCCAGTCTGAATGCTGCACGCTCATACTTGAAAAGGAATTCCAGTGAGTTGCTGTGCTGACAAGCCTCAGATGATGGCTGTGAACATGACATGCAGTTCAGTCTCCCAGCTTCTTGTCCTGGTCTGTGCTCTGGGCTTGCATGAAAGTCCCCTTCCCTTACTAGACAGAGGAGATAAGAAATTAGAAACTGCTTTATTAGGACAATATTGCTGCTGTGAGACTGGGGAACCCTAAAGCTGGTGCTATTACAGTGCTGTAGCTTCATAAGGGACTCTTTAAGAACTGTAGGTGCCGCCATATTTCCCTGAGCCTTTTTGAAAGGGGTCATGAAAAAACAAAACGAGATTGCAAGCCAGCAACTGTGCTTTTGGTGGATGTCCTAAAGAGAGTGACAGAAGACACAGGGATAGGCAGTTTCTGTGGCAGGCAGCGTGTTCATGCTTCAGTAACTCACAGCATCTGTTTGAGCTTTGCCTGCCATGATGGGTAAAGCAGAATCAGGAGATGTCATGTAATTAAGTTTCTGTAAAGCACATGATATCAAAGATTAATGAGCAAGGCAAAAATTCCCAGAAAATAAGGTAGTGTCAGACATCCCAACCTGCCACAGATGGAGAATTCTTCTGAAGACCTGCAAAGGCAAAACTGATGTTTGTGTCAATGCGAATTTTCCTCGTCCTAGAGACGGGGATCAGAGCCAGGCTGCATGATGCTGCCATGGAACCGGGTGTTCAGACTTCTAGTCCCAGCGAACGTGGAAGCTCAGGTGGAGCCCAGATACAAAAAGTAAAATACGAGATTGAAAAGTGGAACAGTTAAGGTAAAAGGTTGGGATATTGCACATTGCTCAGGAGAAGTGAGCAGAGGAGACTGATCTTGTATGATGTATAGTGCTGCAAGCAGTTTGCCCCTGCACAGTATAAAGACCTGTCCTCTTTAGGTTTTGGTGTACTTTACATGTACTGATGCATCACTGGGGCTGTGACAGCCGGCAACGTTGTCTGGTTCTTGAATCAGCAAACAACTAGCACTTTACTGCCTAGGAGCAGTAAGGGTCACTAGCCTGCATTAACTGCAAGCAAAAATGGAGGACACACAAAAAACCCCCAGGCTGCAGCATCAAGCGTGTTGTGCACACGCTTTTCCCTCGGCAGTTTTGCTGCCCAGCTCTTGGCCACCTTCTGCATCTTGCCGCACCGTGGGGAAAGTCTGTATCAAAGGCAGGAGCACAAGCCAGGCTGCCTGGCTCCTGATTTTATGCTTAAGCCAGAAGCACAGGTTTCCTTTCTATTGACAACTTGGGCACTTTTTATTCCTTCACTGGGGATGGTCTGCAGTATTAGGAGAAAATCACTGAAATATCAATGAGGTTTTAGCTGGCTTTAGAAAAAAGAGGTTTTTTTGAGGGATCTTTGGGTGAACTGTTACAGAGCTGCTGTCCTTTCAAGTTTTTCTGCATGAGCAGCACAAGAGAAAATGACAACCTTGTCTCTCAGTGGTTAATTTTCACAAGTGTGAATTTTTCCTAGCAGGAGCAAGGAGAAGGTTTCAACACAGGCTATTGTTAGCCCCTGCAAATGCCAAGTGTCTGCTCTTGGGAGATGGAGAACAAAGTTGGCAACAATAATTAGTGGCTGATGCACTGATTTGGCAAAAGTTGCTGAAAATTAACATCTGATAGAGAGGTCTGGGGATGATTTAGTAAAACACAGTGGAGTTTGAGATGACTTTTGGGATGTTATTGTGCAAGGTCCAGGGGTGATCAGAAAAAAGTTTAACGTGGAAAATGTGAAGGAGGAGTTTGGTGTCTTATTTAGTTCTTTGAGTTTTTCTCTTGAGTTTTTCTAGCATATTGTTAGCATTACAATGGTATAACAAAATTACTGATGTTGAGATGCCAAAATTATGACATTTCTCATTTACTGTAGATGCCACTTTGTTTCACTTCCTCTGCAGTAAGATACAGGTATTAATTTGATTTGGGTATAACTGTCATTTAGGAGCAAATACAACATGGGTATAACATGACATGGGCCAACAAATCCAACAAGTCATCATTCAAGAGGCTGAGAGGCAGAGCAGCACTGGAGGAGGAGTCCATGCAATGTGTGGTTGGGCTGTGTGTGGAGGCATCCCTGGCTGCCCCGGGAGAGTCTCCCAGGAAAGGACACTTGGTGGGAAGTTGGCATACGAATTAAAAGTCTTGCAGCTCCTGTTGTAAATGTTTTGAGCTGTGCTGCTTGGGATGATTCCAGTGCCAGCTGGAGCCCGTGTTGCTCGCTCTCTGCCGGGAAGCATATCGAGTCAGTGCCTCGGAGGTACCAGTGCCCACTGAGCATGTTGTCTTGAGAAGGGGAAACGCTTTGAGGGGTGAAGGTAAATGTGGATGTGGGGAATTTTCATGCTCCAAGCAAAATTTAAAGTAGTTGGTTGGCACCCACTGACAGTGAGATGACTCCCAGGGAACCTCCTCATACCTTTTCTCAGGAGCTGGCAGGACTGTAAGGGTTATAGTGTGACAATGATGAAGTGAGGAGCAAAGAGAGAGGACAGGCAGTTTTCACTGCAGGATGGTAAATGCAGGACAGTAGGATCGCATTTTGCCTCTGGCTGATTTACTCACAGCAGGAATAAAGATACTGCACTAGGAGATAGTTTGACTTTGACACATAAGGGCAAGAAATGAAAGCACAAAAGCTCTAGATACCTTGACAGTCAACCATCCACCAAAATAACAGCACCCCCAGCCAGCAAAGCTGCCGTCTGCAGCCGCAGCGCGGGGCTCAGGCTCTCCCCGCCTGCCCAGCACCGCTGTTCTGCCACGGCAGGGCTGATAGCTTCAGCCTTGCTGCTGATTACTGTAGGTTTTTTGTGAGCAGCAGAGAGGACATGACCTGCAACTCCTGCCAGCCTACTCTTACTTTTCTAGAGAGCTTTTAAGATTCATGGTCAAATTTTACAGTAACTGTGATTTGCCTTATAGATCATGAACATATGATTGCCCCATGATCCCGTAGCAAATCCCCTGAGACTGCTGTGATAGCTAGGTAATTACTTCTGGGCACTAGCAGGGATTAACGCTGAAGTTGTCCTGGTGGAGTAAACCATGAGGCAGGGCTGGAGCTGGCTGCTTGGCCGGTTTTGCGCCCTGATAAAGAGCCCTCTCCATCACTGCAAGGCCAGACCCGTTCGCCCTCCATGGTAAACCTGGGAGTGACAGCTGGGTTCCACATGATGAGTGAATTTTCATGCTGAATCATGAATTCTGACTAGACCAATTTAAAAAAAAAAAAGGAGCAGAAGCTGCTGGGAGCCTTGAGGCTGGCAATGAGAACATGGTGATTGTGCTTGTTAGCACAATTAAATGTTGCCCTCCCAGGAGAAGGACGTTGTGGCTCCATGAGGATGTAGGACCACCCCACGGGGCCTCCTGTCTGTCTGGTGAGCGAGCGGAGCTCTGCCGGTGCAGAGCGGTGGCCTGCAGCTGTGGGTCTCATGACAAGCATGTCCTTGAAGCTTGGTGGAGGAATGGTAAGAAGCTGCCCAGGCAACTGTGTCTTTCAGGGATTCCGTTGACTGGAGGTCTCTTCTAGGAGGCACAGAGCCAAGCATCTCACCACATAAGGCACAGCCTGAAGCACGGAGCAGTAAGGAACGCTGCGGTGGGGGCCGGGGAGGCCGGGTGTGTGTCCCTCCTGGCAGCCCGAGGCTGTACAGGTCGGTACGTTGTTGTCAGCATGGCGGGGAGCTGCGGGGGGCTCTGCCCAGGAGCTGCTGAAAGGGCAGCCTGAGGCAGCGATCTTCTGGCAAGAGCACAGATGTTCTTGTAATGATCCCAGTGATCTGGTGACTCATTCATCCCTTTCCAAGCAGCCAGTTTTGATGTGAAAACTTCGATAAATGAAGATGGAGAATCCACTTTTGTAACATTTCCAAGAATTGTTTCTTATTTCTGCTTTGAAGGTGATGGCTTTAGCTTCCCCCCTTTGATTCCTATTATGTTTCTGTGAGCCTTTAATCAATCCACAGCGCTCTCGCTGCCTTTCTTTGCCTCTCTGAGCCAGTCTTTTCCTGACATTCTCTGAAATCAAGAAGTTCTCGGTGGGGTTTCCAGGGCTCTTGTAATGCAAATTATAATAATGATATTAATGCTAATCATTGTTATTCTATAGGGCGAAATGTCAAGATTCCTTATGTTCATGTTAATTTCTAGTAGGTAGGTGCCACATTAGCTGTATCCCATCCTGTCAGAGAACGTGCTTTTCATATCCCAGGGACTATTAGAAATCGTTAGTAATAAAGTTGGCCGCTGTTGTGCCTGACAGATTGGTCTTTGACATACAATGATGCAAAGTGACATAGCAAATTGGGAATGAAGGATGAAAAGCTGTTAAAAAAATTGTGAACATAGCTATAATTAATTTCATATCTGAAATGTGTTCCTGAGTTGTAATGATAAAGAGAATCCCTGTTGCTACTGTTGAATTGTATGTGTATATCTAGGAAAGGAGCTAATGTGTTGAAGCGGGAGGGGTTGGTTTGTTACTACCTGCCTGGATAGAAAAAGGCTATATTGGCAGCTGGCAACTTGCTATATTGCACTTGCCTTGATTCTGTGGGCAGTCAGATCAGATTTTGAGGTATGGTGTCTATCTTCAAGTGTTCTGAAATGGAGGATATCCTTGGTAGCACAAGGCCCCTGCACGGTGTGGTTTTGTTACATGTACTTTTAAGCAACAAGTATTTTACTGCAAACAGCTCCATTCTTCTCATCAAGACTTGCTGTCCTTTTGGCCTTGAATTTATTATGCAATGTTACTTAGTAGAAAGTATTGATTTTATTTTGCAAAGTAAAAATATTTTGGGTCAGATTTCTCTCTCGTTTAGGTCATTTTAATTGACATTAAGTGAAACTAATACTGTTATGTAACACACAGAACATAACAAACACTGCTACTTTAAATTTGTACCAGCTTAGCTGAGACCTGAGCCTGAACCTCTCTTGGTTGATAACTCATTTGTCTGTTTGATTTCAGCGGCTAACCTCACTAATTTGGATAGTCTCGACAGCGCGTTGAGCTTTATTGAAGACCGGGTGCATAGATCGAGGCAGCGCTATCGAAGGCATGCAACGGATGATGATTACAACATTGAAGTCCTTCTGGGAGTTGATGACTCAGTTGTTCAATTCCATGGGAAAGAACATGTTCAGAAGTACCTGCTGACCCTGATGAATATTGTGAGTACAACCCCACTAACTGCACTGTGGGAAAGCACTGAAAGGACCATGAATGTAGGTTGGTTTAGCCATTTGTATAAGACATAACAGATTTTTCTCATGGCAGGAGATAAAGTAATTCTAGGAGGAAAATCCAGGACACTTTCAGTAAAGCTGAAAGGGGAGAAGGAAAAGAAGAAGAAGGGGCCAAGGAAGAAGCTGACTGTGGGACTCAAAATGTTCAAAGTCCTGCTTATGTGCGTTTGTGGATGGGGGCACAGGGTCAGGGGCTCAGGTTCTTGGAAGTCATTACATTTTATAGGTATATTCCCTTAACCTAAGCCCCCTGCTGAAAAACATGGCTTGGAGAACTGTCTTCAAATGAGGTTCTGTTAGAAACTTTGATTGGCTTATACATTTTTAAAACTACTCAGTTAAATTCTTTGATTTCTCGACAACCACTTTAGGTCCCAGGCCACCAACCTACTCCTTGTTCACTCTGCAGTAAAATGCTATGCAGTATATCCCTGAACTTTCTTAAACTGATTTAATATTTACTCCATGACTGACATCTTCAGGTTTCCTTAGTTAAATATTTAATCTTCAGAACCATTGTCTGTGCAACAGACTGTATAGTGTACTAGTTATGAAAGGAGACACTAGAGAATATTATATTTGAAAGAACCATTTTTTCTTTCTAAGTATCAGCACAGCAGACACAGCAGCCCTCTAGTACCCTGGTCAGTAAGCAAGGACTCTATTTTGTGGGAAAAGAGTGAAGTTTTGAAAAAATCATCTCTATTATAGATCAAAATCAAAATACATTTTGTTCTTCTGGCCAAAAAATGGGAGTGAGTGGCAGGCCCCTTCATAGGAGACTCATTCAGGGATGACGTGCTTCCTTCTCATTCTCACCTGGAACAAGAGTCTCGTCTCAATAAAACACACTTCTGTAAAAACTTTAGGTTCAGTGAGTGTGTGTTCTTAGTGAAATATTGTTGAGCAAAACATTGTAGGTCTGCTCTGTTGTTGACAAATAGAGTATGACTGAAGTTTGCAGTCATGTCAAGAGGATGAGTGTCTGTAGGTGACTCCTTGGCGTTACAAAACGTAGAGGCAGATATATGCACAGAAACCCAGGCTGTTAGGTGTATTTGCCTGGGATTTATTTTTTCCAAGATACATTTTTTTTAATTATTAAGCTTTGGTTTTTTTCTGTCTTTATTACATTCTTTTAACAATGTGTAGAATGTCACCGTCCTTCACTTGAAATGAGAAGTGGGATACAATTTAAGAAAATCCCTTGTGTGGTATAAATTCAGTTGCACTGACTTTTTAGAACAGTATTGTAAATAGTTAAAAACATGCACTAACATTAGAGTTAGAGTACTTAGTGTCTGCTCTGATGGCTGTAAATACATATATTCTAACAGAAATGACATAGTGAATTTCATTTATTTGTGTGGTGTGTTTCCTCTGAGGCTTAAAACAAAGTCTACAGTGAAACAGATGGTTTTATACATCTCTAAATTAACAAACCAAACAGGCCAAACCAGGAGTGTGGCAAACAGGCTGAAATAGATTAAACAGGACTCTCTACTTATCATGTCAATTAAATCTATTTTTAAGAATTAAAATATACAGTAATGGTAAAGAAGCCGTAAATGTTCCAGCTCTGGAATATACTTTCTCCTAATTTTAGCAAACCATCCAACACACAAATTGTAAGAAATAACAACTCTTACGCATGCTGTCTCTGCAAGTGGTTTAGAAAGTGCAGCCTGTGTAACTGTACCCACAGGGCTGTAGCAGCTCTTGGCATAGGCAGTACTTGTTCTGTTGGGAGATCTGAGGTAGAAACATGTCTTTTGGGGACCGAGGAAGTGTTCTTGCCTTGTGTCCAAATACGAGGAGCTGTCTGAAATGCACAAGGCCTCTTGAGGAGGCTGTGGATCGCCTTTGGCAGTTGTCAGTGTTATCCTGTTCTTTCCTTCTTCTAAATTCAGCTGGTTTCTAGAGTCTGTACTTTAGAAGAGTGATGGGTGGTGGTAACCAGTTCTGTTTCCAGCTGTCCAAGCATTGCTCCAGCATAAAGAGGCAAGAGGGGTTTGTTACTGCAGATACCAGGCGATGCTGGGGACCCATATCATGTCGAGGGACATCACAGCGCAGGACTTCTCCTTCCCCTTGGCAGTGTACCTCCAGCTGGCAGCTCCTCCAGCTCTTGCCCTCATTGCTAGATGGATGCAAGGCGTATTTCTGTGTAGACCATTGCTCTGGTCTCCTTTGCTGAAATTCACACAGTGACTCCCCTGTTGTCCTCTCTTCTACCTCCTTTGAGTTGTTGTTTTTTGTTTGGTTGGTTGTTTTTTTTGTCTTGTAGAAAATGGCTCTATATAAAAAGCCTTGGGGTCTTTTTAGCTGTTAGGGGTTACATGTATGTACTGTGTTTCTAATGAGATGCGTAGGTCCAGGGTTAGCTGAAGAGACAGCTACAAAAAATTCTAGCTGTCTTTAAATCTGGTGGAAGATCCTACCATAACCATCAGATTGTGTGTACCCTGCTGGTTTTATGGATGTAATCAAGTAGCTTCATACAGTAACAAGGTATTAAGTATAAAATCAATTAGCTTCATACAGTAACAAGGTCAAAAGCATAAAGTCAAAGAATGCATAAATAAATAAAATAATAGTGGAAGTATTTACTGGAGATAAGAGGGTGATCAAACAGTTGAATTTCTCTGGTTCGAAAAATGAAGTAAATCCCAGGTGAATCCTCCTTTATGCCCAAGCTCCTGGAGGCATGTCATCACTTTCCCAGAAGCAACTCCCAGCATGGCTGCTTCTCCCCACTTTGCTTGATTTCACTGCAGGTGATGGCGTGAGCAGTTGTCCTTCATTAACTTTTCCCAGGGATCTTGGGTGGAACCCTACCACCAACTCAATCAAAACAATATTTTTTTTTCAAGCCCAGCGCGGTGATTTATTCAGTAAATCTGTTTTGTGCCACTTAAGTGATGTGTTACAGTCCACACCTAAAAGACATAAAGTGAGGAAAAAATACGGGCTGGGTGTCCTGGCTATCTTGAATAGCTGTGCTAATATTTATCCCAAAGTTTGGAAATGAAGTCACTCCCAAATGAATGGTGATAGACGGCCAGAGGACTTTTAATACTTTGGGCTGCAGCCATGTATCGCCTGACTGTATGCCAGCCGCTTCACCGCAGTGAGCTCGGCCTCTTGCCACCCCCTTTTCATCCTCCAGTCATTTCCTCATACAAAAACTCTGGTTTCTCTTGACATCCTCTCTTTGCTCAGCACTATCGGAACATTCAGTCCATCTTTGGAAAATATGCCATTGTTTTTGCTTTAGAGACTCTCGGCTGCCTCTTGCTTGCACCATTTTCTTTTGTACGTCATGCTGTGTTTTTTCCTGGGAAGGATATTAGCTTGCACAGTCCTCTGCATTTCCAAGTGTGAGCCCACACATTGCACAAATTAACTTTGTATTTATAGCATGCAGGAGCATTGCAACAGAGGGGAGATATTTGGGCGGGACCTCGCAGCTCTGTAGTTTACTCAAGAACGTGGAAGGTAATTTAATTTCAGCAAGAAGGCAGCTAAAAATCCTGGGGATTTTATCTACTCGTACAAGTGTTTGGAAATACTAGAAGAGCGCAAGGCTAGAAGCGGCTTCGGAGAGTTATCTTGTTCCTTGGGAAACAAAAGGATTTCACTGCAGGACGCTTAGGGAGGAGGAGCAGGGTGCTGAATGGGCGTTATTGAGCTAAAGTGGGTATTGGTGGTAGCCAGCCCTGGGGCTGAAATTCTCTGATTGTTTCATAACCCTCTTTAAAATAATTTTCAGGATTAAGCAGGCCTTTTGCTGCCTGCTGTGGAAGAGGAGCAGAGCTGACTCAACAGCACATTTATCAGGCTGGGCCTGAAGTATTGATTAGGGTGAATGCTTCAGCTTCTACAATCCTGTGTTTAGGGTCACATCGAGGATGGGTATCTTCAAAACAGGCTTCCTAAAGAGGCAGAGGTAGAATATGTGGTCTTACAGTATTTTGGCCATTCCAAATAGCATTGTCTCATGAAATAAACACAACTGCAAACAGGTTTGAATGTATTGGCTCCATCTGTCTTAACTTCTAGTCTTCAACTTTAATGTCGCTCTTCAAATTGTGGGTTTTTTCCCAGTGAGGCCCTTGTTTTAGCTTTTTCTTGTATCCTTTGTCTTTCTTCCTCCACAATATTCCTCAATTCCTCAAGTACCTCATTTTCTAATGATGGCAGTTGTCATCCTTGTATGTTGTTTGGAAGAATTTTGTCTACAAAGCATGTACAATTTTTTATTTTTGGACAATTTCCAGGGGCAAAAAAAACCTTTAATTCCCTTTCCACTCCTTTACTTTAAAATATGTGATATTGCAATATTTAAAGGGTTAGTCTCTGTTACATCCAAGTAATGGATATATGGCCAAAATGTTTGAGATGCTAAAACCCATCTCCTCAAAGTAGATTGGTGCCTAACCGCCATTATTTCAAAGGGGGATAGACCCTAAATAGGATTTATGCCTCACCTGGGCTAGATTTATCTGAGTACTTAGTCGTTTACTTGCCTTTGAAATCAGTGAGAATCAGTTTTAAAAATTAGCCCATGGGATTGTGTCTCTCCCAGACTTTAAGTGAAACTTCAACTCCGGAGAAATACATTAAACAACTTTTTATCTGAATAACTGAAATCAATGGGACTTATGCAGCTGGGGGTTTTTGGAAACACCCTGGAGTCTTTCACATGCATTTTCCAGCACTACATGCATCTTTGAAATTGTGGCCCTGAGGCACTTTTGAATATGTTATCCGTCCTCTTTAATAGGATGTACATGATACTGCTATTATAGATGAGATTTCTGCTTTCCTATCTCTGGCTGATGAGGGATGAAGATTTGCAGGTACAGAACAGCAAGTCCCTAATGAGAAGAAAGGGCAGAAATGCCATCAGTTTCTAACTGGCACTTGGATGAAAACCTGAAAGCATGTCTAGTTCAAGCTGTTAAAAAGTGATGATTTAATACTTCGAAATAATGGTGCACCCTGTATTCAGAATTGTACTTTTTAAACTAAAAAGCATTTTTTTTTAGACGGGAAGGATATTTCAGTAATACAGAACTGACTGGATTTAAAAAAAAATAATCTATAAGCACCAATACTCATTATTTCAAATCCGTTTGTTTCAATATGTACACTTCAGATCTAAACTAACTCTAAGAAGTTCCACAAATAACAAATGCAAGTCCAACTCTATTCATCTGAGGGACTTCAGCTGTCAATAGCTGAATTATAGCTTGTTTGAACATTTAAATGTATGTATGCGAGTTAACTCCGCTTTTAGACTGTTCATTATAAACCAGTAGCTGTGACTAGTGAGGAGAACAGTTGGGGGTCTCAGTAGATTATTTTTCTTCATTATCTTGATTGCCACACTACAGTGGAAGTTGTACTTGTGATTGGGCATTCAGGAGGTCCCGCAGGAAATACCCTTTCCGAGCTCTTACAGGTTTTATTCATTTTCACAGGGGTGTTATTTCCACTGTCAATTAGGTGAGCATTGCTCATTATTATTGACCGGAATGTGCCTTGCTGCCCTGTTGGACATAGCACAGAGCATCACACAGGTTTTGGCATCATCCTTGAGGTAGAGGATAGTTACTGTTAAAAGATAGATTTTTGTCTTTAGTCCAAATACCAACATGAACTTTAGCTGAAAAGGTTGCAGTCGGGGCCTCTGGAGTTGTGACAGTGTGGTTTGTGTGATGGAGTATGGATAATTAGTATCAGCTTTCAAATTTTGGATGCTTTTCTTAACCACACCACTTAGATTTGAAGAAGTCACCATATTTATTGCATTGACACCACACCCCTATCCCTTTTAGTGATATAATAAATGAATCTGCTTAATTATTTTATGATACTACAGTTGATTTTATTAAAGCGATCTTGAGACAGTAATTCAAACAAATACTGTCTTTGGTGGAAAGGTAATTTACAGTTTAGAGAAACTTCTCAGAGCAGTGATTTATGGGCAGGAATTAGGAGTTCCAAGAGCCTGAGGGAGGACCTAAGAAAAATAAATTAGTCATGAAGTCAGAAAACAAAGTCTATGACCTTTCTAAAGCCAGTGTTACAGTCAAAGATGAGATAGAGACCCGTAACATGAAGCTACCTAGTGCCTTGCCAACACATCTGCTCTGGGGAATGTTTTTTATTTTGATCAGAAGCAGCTAACTTGGACTTGGTAACATCTACTGACTCTCACACCAGGGAAGGTAAATCAGGACTCTGACTCGTATTTGCATACAAAATGCCAGATTCTTATCTCCATTTCGCAATGGACATTGCCAGGCTCTTCCAAAACTGCCTGTTGCTTGTGGTTTTGGGCAGAATGATAGATGTTTTCCAAATCTGAGATCACAGTTTGACCTTTAAGTTTCATGTGTGTTGTGTGCTTTCATTATTCTTTTTTCCTTGTGACGCTCAACAAACATTTCAGAAAAAAAGAGTTCCTTTCTAAGGAAATGAGGAAATGCCTTGTAAGGACTAGAAAGGAAGACTGGGAGCCCTGGATTTTGCCTGGTGGCTTTCTGTGTGACTATAGTTTATCCACCAGAGGAATTGATGTAATGTTATTCCTGTGGGATTAAGATGAAGTTTTGGGAATGTTAGAAATGTTAGTTTGGGATCTTCAAAAGCATAAAGGAGGTGATGAAAATCGAAGAGGATAGCGGTGTTTGAAGTGGGAACACAGAAAATAAAGTGAGAGGGGAACGTTTTTGAGAGGGTCAGATTACAAAAGTTTGTGCTTAGTATCCACCGTGACATTTCTGGTTCCTATTCTGTAATTCAAAACAGCCGTTCCTTACAGAAATAGACAATCACTGGATGCCCACCAGGCACTGAGGCTTTGCTGCAGATAATTACGATCTGATGAATGAGCTGCATCTCGGGCTGGGCCCAAACAATGGCTTGCCAGGAGCTCTGCCATCCCACAGGGAAGACGCTGATGCTCTCCAGCTCCTCCGCTATCGCTCTGGCAGAGATCCGCACATGGTCCCCACTCTGCCTGAGAGCACGTAGCTGCCAGTAGTTTCTGCAACAGTAGTTACATCAGGATTTTGCGTGACCAAAGAGCGGTCTAATTGGGTTGGATGGATCAGCAATTTGTGGTGGCTGAAAAGCCAGATGCATAAACTGCATCTTGTGTTGTGCCCTCTCCAAATGGTTAGAGATGGCCTCTGATGGCCGTGTAGCTGGCTCAGATCCATTTGAGGTTGACGGTAGCCAGAGGTTGAAACTACTAGATGTCCATCAGGGATGTGTGCTCAGGGAGCCTGAGGACGCGGTGCTTACCCAACCGTACGGTGCGATGCATGGAGCTGCGGAGGGTGTGCCTCGGGACGAACTCAGCTGCGATGATTTATGGTTCAGCGGGATGGAGCCATGTTGTGACTGTGGGCTGTCTTTTGCATAGCAGATACTAACCAACTTTGCAAGGCTGGGAACGCCTTCAAACTGCATGAATGAGTTTGCCGATGACTTGCCAAAATATGCAGATTATTCTTTCTCCTATTGCACATTGGTTTAATTAGAGGTTCAGGGAACCACCTGACCTTCCCTATAAATCCTGCCAGCTCTATCAGCAGGTAACCCACTCTGCACCAAGACTAACAAAACTGCAGGCTCTCTTCTACTATTTGTGTTACAGTAGGTTTCAAAATTCTTTTTTAGGGTTGGGCCCCGCTTTGCTTAATAATAAAAACTTTGTGGTCCTTCTTTTACAAAGCGTGATCCCTCTCACAGATGCTTAGCTTGCCGTTAGTTGGAGTTTTTTGATGTATTCTACACGCTTACTGTGCTGACTTCAAACTCGCTCAGGGCAGAAGAATTATAAAATAAGCAGAGAGGGACAGAAGAAAAAAGGAAAGTCTTTGTTTTTCTTATGTAGCACCAATCTGTGCCAGCCTGATTTCTAAACAGGAACTTTAAATAGAAATGCATGTTTTGCTTTGATTTAAATATCCCAGAAAAATAAACCAAAGTTATCCCAAAATAGTTTGTGAACTACAATAGCTTGATGAAAGTCTCTTTACAGCGTTTCACCATGCTTTGAATTCCTTGAGATTTACCCAGCATTCTTCATCATTCTCCATAAATGCTGAATCACTGTAGGACATCTAACAAGATTTAACGCAAAATCTTCACTGCCCTCAGTTCAGGAGCTGTAAGTTTGGGATGGTCTTTGTGCACTCTTTTTTCCTATGCAGCAGCACAATTTTAGACTTACTGAACTAAGAATAAACAGGAGGTCCGCTCTGATTTTTTTTCTTCCATTGATATGAACCATGGATGTCCTACTGAAGTACATGCAAAAGTACTGTGTAATCCTTCTCACAGCTGTGTGTATTTATTACATAGACATCTGAACATATATATCCATTGTCCGATTATCCGTGCTTTGAAACAAACATTTCGGCACCTAATTCAGCAGCTGTGTTGGATGAGAGCCTGGAGCTTTCCGATTCTGATGGTTTGGTTGATCATTTTGTGCCCTATACAAAAAATTGCATTAGCTTAACTCTGCTTTCCTGTTGAAATGACAGGTGGAAATGTGGAGAATCTGAGCTAGAGATTGTGGAGGCCCTTTCGGTGTGTGCACTTTGCATGAACGTTTGAGAGCATAACAGCCAGTTGCTTGCGTCTCATATCTTTAATAACTTCCTGAAACAAATAGGTGCAATTTAGGCCATGCTGAAAAAAAAGAAAAGCATCTATTTCGGTGTATTATCTGTGTGCAGTGAGAAACTACCAGTAAAGCCACAGTTTTGCTTAGAGAAAGGCGCAGAGGGTTCAATTCAGCTGCTGTGTGAAGAGGGGTTGAACTCATCCTTATTAATGAAACCAAGACCCAGAGCTTTGAATTGACCCACTGTCTTGCAGGAAATCCAGTATCCCAAGAGAACCAAGCAGCTTTTTACAGTGCTTGTGCCTTTCTGTTCATTCACAGTTTGTTTGTTAGATGTCATTTGCATGAACAGTCAAACAGTGTTTCAGTTCTGTTCCATCAACATTTTCAAGCCAAGTTTCATTTTGGCATGCAACAGTGATATGGTTGTTCTGTTACTCAACTATTGTTAAAAGAGGCTTAGGTTAAATTCTGGAAGTTAATGAGAGAGCGATGTGCGGCAATTTGGATTATGCTTTATGAACTAATTAATTACTTACATGCTGTGTTTACTGTCCTCTATACACAGGAGTTTTTGTTCAGTATTCATTTCATGTATAGGTAATTTACATCTTATTTCAGTCTCATATCCTTGATGTGTGTGCTCTCTTCCCACTACAAAAAGAGTGAGGCAAATTAATATCCCTGCCTCTCTTGACAACACGCAAGGGTCTTTTTCCTGGGTGAAAGAATTTTTGTAAAGCAAAATGTGTGTTTATATCTTACCTTTTTATAATCTGTGTTCAATAATGGTCCTAAAAGTAGAAGTAAAAGGGTTTTTAAATACAGGAATATAAAGTTAGTCTCCTAAAGTCTTATTTAGAAATGCAACTAAATGATCTAATTTCCAGAGGTATTGTTTACAAAGCAGATCTGAAGAGATCAGATACTTTACACGGCGATGAAAAGAGCGGCCTCTGAAGCCAATCATAGCCACGGGCTCCTCACCCACCATCTTCCAGCCAAGGATCTGCTCATCAACTGGTAATGAGCCTGGATCCCAGGCATCCCACAGCATCTTCCCCAGCTGCCCGGGCAGATGCCCTGCAGCATGAGTCTGCTCCTGGAGCCGCAGTTCAGCCACGCTGTCTCATAACCGTCAGCACAGGACTTTTCAAAACTTAGACTTTTGCCAGGCATAAAATTAGGCTCTGAACATCCAAAAATACTGATAAAATGAATTAAAAATACACTTTAAAATGTCAATGGGGATTGCTTAGCAAAACCTACACTGGTATATTTAAACAATTTTTAAAGAGATAAAGGGTGGGCCGTTAAAAGCAGGGCTGATTGAAGAAACAGGACATTATTTACTGTATTTCTAAATGAAAGGTTTTCTGAAAGTTACTTATTAGCTTGTAGTAATGAATCTATTTTGTAGGAATAAATGAAACTTAGGTCCAGACAGCAAAGCAGTCCAGTTTGGTGCAACCTTTACCAAGGGAAAGAGGTGTTAGGAAAGACATTTGCCTTGCAGGGAATCTCATCTGCCTCTTCTAATTTGTAAAGCTAAACCCATTTGGCTGAGTCTCATGTGTTCATCATGGAATACCTAAATCAGACCCTTTAACAGTTAATATTTGCCTAGCTTGCTTGTAGCAGTGTTTCCCCAGTAATCTTTATACATCCACATTTAATTCTCCACTCCAAATATTTACAGTTCTCTTTTCAGTGTTCCTAGGGTGATTTCTCCATGTGCATTTTCAGTTATGTTGCTCTAGTATAAAAAAGAAGACAGTTTTTAATTTGCTGATGTTTTGTAGCTTTTCTCCTGCTTGCAAAGTTTAACATTGATTAGTTTTGACACACGATAAAGCCAGCCCGTGGGGCCAGCAGTGCTTTTTGAGGGAGGTATATCCTCTTGTCAGAGTGGGATGTGGTGGGTCCTGGATGGAACAGTTACAGAGTGCAGCTGAGCCGATCTTGCAAATGGCTCTTGGGAGAGACATCCTGTCCCTCTGCTCACTTGTCCCCTTCCCCATGCACGGCCTTGCCCAGCAGAGAGCTATTCAGGATTTTGCTTGGATTACTGTGCTCTGGGCTCCAGCGGGCACATACAGCTGGGGTGGAGTAGGGAGAGCTGGGAATCTTCCTCCTTAGCAGCTGTTGGATCGGCTCAGCTGCATCGTGTAGATGCACCATGATACATGTAAGTCCTTTTAGGCTGGCACTTAAATGCTTGTTAATATGAAGTCTCTGATGACGTGTTGATTTTAAATGATTTCCTGAGTTATGGCCTGTGGGGAGGCTACAGTAGAATTTAGAAGAGAAAACATTCTCTCTTGCATTGGTGGAATTCTCTCCATTTTCTATAGGATCACAAAGCAATCTTTGGCTTACTGACAGTGCATAAAAGGTACCGCTGTATCACTACTTGCATGGTTTCTTGTTGCCAGCACCGTGGTTAAAGTGCTGAACTCTTTTGCAGGTTAATGAAATTTATCATGATGAGTCCCTGGGTGCTCACATTAATGTTGTCTTGGTGAGGATAATCCTGCTGAGCTACGGCAAGGTAAGTAAAAGTTAATTTAAATGGAGGATATCAATATCTCTGAACCTCATTCTTTTATGAACAATGTCGTTAGTGGTGACATGTATTGGTTCAGTATTTTAATTCATACACTGTCCTTACCAGTCTATGAACATAAAGAACTTTTATATATATTTGTTTATCATTTGAACTTCACATTTCAAATAATTTCAGTTTCTTCTGGGTTTTCCCTGTGTCATTTTAAGTTGCTGCTTAGCTCTGGCAGTCTATCTTTTCAAATTTGTTTGGAATAATCTGTGAAACGTAGAGAACATTTTGATTCCTAAAGAAAACATGAGGTGTTGTGGTAGAACTGTATGTAAGTAACAATAAACATGTGATCAGTTCTGCAAGATGCGAGGGCTACAGCCTTATTCCAAGAACTCATTTAAATTTGGGCTTTAGTGGGACTACACCCATGTTTAAAGTTAAGTGCAAGTTCTGTGGGGTAGGGGCCAGAAGGCAAGACTCTGCGGATCAAATCTATAATTAAGAATTCCAAGTGTTCTCTCGCTGTTTCTATGGAAGGGGTTAGTCTATGGGCAAAACTCGGGTAAAGAGGAATGAAATGCTAAAGGGTTTTCAAAAGTATTGAACTGCTCGGTACCTGTGTCCTGTTTTTGCTAAATCAATGTCAAATTCCATGTAAACAGGAATAGGACATTTCAAGTATGTTGATAAATGCTTTGGTTAAGGACATGTAATTTTAGTTCTCTCTAGTAAAGCGGCATGCCCAGCTGCTCAAAGCAGAGTGTTAAAATCTAGTGTCCCTTTCTGTGATGGGAGTTGCTGGCATTTGCATGTTCCTGGTATAAACCTTGGTTCTGGAAGACTCTGTATGTTCGTGCAAGCTGCTGAAACGCTGTCAGTGAAGAGCCAGCGCAGATGGTGTCAGTGGTGAAACACCGCTTTACCCTGCTCGACACCAGCTGATAGTTTTCCTCCCTGGTGCAAATGAGGGAGCTCTGAGTTTTAGTCTGGACTCTGCTGGAGACCAGTTACCTGGATTTGGAATAAATTGTTCTCTCTGAGCTTTCCTATCTGAGAACTAAACACACCGATCCATCTCCACTCTTCCTGCTGTGATGTAGATGATGACATAGTTAAGGGTTTTGCATAAGCTTAATCAGATGTGTGTCCTAAAATAAAAGGTGAAAAAGGTCACGTTTGCCATTTTGTGATCGAAAGTTCATGGTGTGTGTAGTTAACATTAAATTACAAAATAGATGAAATATCCTTGTGATTGCTGTAATGACAGCAATTTGAGGGATTGCCGATTGACTAATAATTCTCAAAAAATTCTGATATTGCAGTAGTGGTAGAAGCCAGCAGAATTAGTACATGGACTAGTCATTTCTTTTGCTGTCCTTATTTCATAAGTATTTCATAATTATTATGTGTGTCCATCTTTAGCTCTGTAGATCTGCAGCAGTAATCTGAACTCTGATAACTTCTGTTATTTTTCTGATGACAGACAATAGCTACAGTAGACCTTATTTCACCTTAATAATCTTTATTTTCTTGTGAAGAATAAAGTGTTGTCCTTTGATAATTTGAAAGTTATCGATTGCATATTAATCTTCTTTAGAGAGGAGAGTGGGGTGGAGTGCAGAAACCTTCATGTCTTGGTGGGTCTTTAGCCATGTCACAAAATTAGGCATTGCAGGTGACACTATGTAATCTCCTTGTGGATAGTCTACTTCTGCATTCTAGATCCATAATCTGCAGTGAACAGTGCACTGGACTTTTTAGCAGGGCCTGTAGCAATAGGACAAGGGGTAATGGTTTTAAACTAAAACAGAGTAGATTTAGACCAGATATAAGGAAGAAACTTTTCACAATGAGGATGGTGAAACACTGGAAGAGGTTGCCCAGAGAGGTGGTGGATGCCCCATCCCTGGGAACATTCAAGGTCAGGTTGGACGGGGCTCTGAGCAACCTGATCTAGTTGAAGATGTCCCTGCTCATGGCAGGGGCTTGGACTGGATGACCTTAAACGGACCCTTCCAACCCAGAGATTCTGAGTCATCCTGGTGGTTTCAGCAGGGCATAAAAAGGAAGAATTGTAGTATCGCAAGCTTGCTCTAAATAACCATGAAGATAATTTTTCTTGCGTTTCTGTATCTGATTCTTACTTACAGGAAAGGCAATTTATGGCTTTCTGAAAAAAGTAAAATGAATTTAAAAGGTATCATTTCAGAGCTTCTCCACCTGATAGTGTGGTGGCCTGCATGCCCTGTCTGTATAAGAAAGCATTTTTCAAGTTCATATTTTTAAAGCTTCTGATCAGAGGACTAGCGCCAGCAGGTAGAAGGTGAGGAGGTTTCTCTGTTTCTCTTTGGAGGGTTGGGATTATTTAGCAGTGGAAAAGCAGGGAGAAAAGGTGTACAGTTCTTACTTTCTGAACCTTTTCTGAGGAATCAGAACACCAGCACTAACAATTTTTAGGAATATATATTCAAAGTACATAATAAAAGGAAGGGTGCATGTTCAAGTTACGGGAGTGCGTGAATGAAGCAGCCTGGTTGGCTTCACAATATGAAAATATCATCACAGTCTTGTCTGAGTAAGCATTTCTTTTGAAAGCATGTAGCTGATATCTTCAGATTCATTTGCTTCATTGTAGGCAGTTTATATATATTAAGGGTGCCATTTAAATAATTATAATAATTACATTATGGTTTTGTAATTGATGAAGTATGTACCATCAGCGTCAGGTTTATGACAGCACTCTGTGCTATTGCCAATTCTCCATCCTTTAAAAGAGGATTAGATTATATTCTTTTATACTATAGATCATCAGTTGATAAAAATAATACGGACAATACTTGAGTTGCATAGCAACCAGCTTTTCAGTGGTTCTTGCTTGAAGGTACTCCATTCCTTGAATTGTACTTATTTTTTAATATTTTCAAACACAGACAACTGGGTAAAAGTGTCAATAATTTCAGTAATTGCATTAATTGCCCTGGTAAGGTGAAAAAATGGAAGGTGTTCCTTGGTAATCACATGTTAAAATTACTTCAGGGGCAAATTCAAAAGCTCTGACACTGTTTTACTGAATTAACGCTTTGTGTAATTACCTCTGAACTTAGTCTGAGGATATGGCAGGTCGAGACCTGCCAAGGAGCACCAGGCGTGGGTGCTGGCTGGGTGGTGTGTTTGAGGAGAGGGCAGCATGTGGCGGTGCTGTGTCTGGGGCAGGCGTGCTGAAGCTACCAGCCCCTTCCTGACTCCCCGCTTTTCTCCTAGTACGTCAAATAAAAGAACAACGCAATGTGATGTACCAGAGGGGCTGATGTGAAGGCTTCGACCATGCCTGGCTGCTGCCCGCTCATTTATCAATTCCATCAATAGGATAGAAAAATGTGTTCTGCAAAAGCTACTTCATATCTGTGGTGGCTTCAGTAGCTGCCATACATTTGCACTTTCTTTGTGTGGACTCCCAAAGTCACAGGCTTTTTTGATGTGATGGGATACTGCAAATAAGTAAACAGGGGACGTGTGGTGCATTTTTCTTCAAATGGGAAAAAGATGAGCTGGCTCACTTCTGCCTTTTTGACTTCAGTAGTAGGAAGATCGGTGCCAAATTCTGGAAACTGCGGATACATTTGAGATGAATATAATTCAATGTTTGGGCAAATTATTCCATTTAGACCTATTTTGGTTGTAACTACTCTGTAATCCAGCTAGCTCTAGAATACTCAGGGGAATAAGCAAAGCAACCACTATCACCAAGTGCAGAGGAGGTGGCAAGAGATGAGCTGAAAATGGATTTAAAAACCCTGACTGGTTATTATAAAATTTGTTGGGAAACATTTAAATCCTGAGCACTGCATAAAATCCTCTCATCGCCTCTTTGAGGTGGATGAATAAAGATTATTATTCCCATTTTACAGCTAAAAAAACAAAGACGTTAAGTGTTATTTTCCAAGGCCACACGGAAGGCCACTGGCAGGCTGGGGATAAGACCTCATAAATTCCTGGCTCCAACCCCACACTCTGTCCATCGACAATGGTGACTTTGTGTGCAGATGAGCTGCGCTTGCACAGCGGCAGAGAAAAACACACACGTTAGCTGGGATGGGTGTAATTAAGACAGTTATTGATGAAAAAAACATCAGAAAGAATTTTGCAGGAACTGCAGGGGTTTCAAGAAATGCAGCCATCTGAGGATTTATGAGGGTTATTTCTTGGGAAATGTGAACGTGGCAGTGCAGGACACCCCTGAGCAACACGCATAGGTAGAGTCACCCATATTCAGACTGGAACAGGGTGGGATAGGCTGAGGGATGCTGTGTCTGCTCTGTACACATTTGGGATGGCAACCATTAGGGAGAGAAAGCCCATATGAGCTGTAAACCAATGTTGGCCCCAGAACAAGTGGTTTTACTCTGGCGATGTGTTAACTTCGTCAGATTGAAAGAGGAACCTGACCAGCAAGGCAGAGAGCCTCTCAAAAAATTATGGGAGGGAAGGAGACCCAAATGGCTTTAAGATGGCAGTTCAAGAAGAAGGTAGTATGGGGTGGAAGTCTACAATCTCAGAGGGCAGAACTGTTCAACTGAGGATTTTTGAATTGTGTGTATCTGAGGTATTAGCAGAGCTCCTGCTGCCTTCATCTGGGACAAGATTTTACCTTTGATCTTTTCATAAAATGGTGCTCTCTTTATCTCTGCCATCTGACCTTTTCATGTCTAAGCTTGATGCAAACAGGGAAGATATTCGCGGTTCAGCCAGGATGGAAAGCGGTGGTTCGGTCTGAGCCAGGTTCTTCGCTCTGTTTCCCAGAGGGTGGCACAGGTGACGCAGATGAGGTGGAAGGATAAGCCAGGTTTATCCCTTAAATCTGGTGTTCATCCTTACCATTTTGCTCTTGACTCTGGTTGGTTGGAAAGGGATGAATGCTCCCCTCATCTCTGCTTATCCTGGGAAGACGCAAGGACTCTGGCTGAGAGCTATTGTGCCAGGCAAGGCAAGGGGGTTGTTAGCTGTACATTAGGGTCACAGAATAGCTGTGCTTGGAAGGGCATCCTCTAGTCCAACCCCCTGCTCAAAGCAGGGTCACCTAGAGCAGGTTGTTCAGGACCTTGTCTATCTGGATTTTGAATATCTCCAAAAACAGAGACTCCATGACCTCTCTTGGCAATCTTTACCAATGTGTGGCCATTCTTACAGTAAAACTACAGTAACACTCTTACAGTTTTTTAATTGCATTTAAATGGGATTTCTTATATTTCAGTTTGTGCCCATTGCCTCTTGTTCTTTCTCTGGATACCACTGAGAAGAACCCGCCTGAGTCATCTTTACTCCCCTCCCAATAGGTATTTATATACATTGATGAGATCCCCCTGAGCCTCCTCTTCTCCAGCTTCTTCTTGTATTAGAAGGTCACTAATGTGAGTTGAGTATCTTAGTTTTCCACTGACATTGGTAGATGCAGAAGACCCAAAAGTATCAGCAGGAATCAAGCTCTGATCTTGCAATGTGCTATGGAAACATGTCTGAAGATGGAGTTCCTGATCCCATCTCCGGTTCTGTAAAGGCTGAGTTGCAAGGCCAGAACCTACCTATTATATAGCATTTTGGCTACTGTTCATATTTTTGTATGGTTTCAATATGTTTAGGGTAGGGGTAAAGATGAGAGGTGATATTGTCCCTCTTATTTTTTATCTGGGTAAATAGTTCAATTGCCTTATTTATATATTAGACTCATAGCTTATAATTTCCCAGTGTGTTTTGTTGGGACGTTGAAGAGTGTAGAGCTGGCTGATAGCATAAACAGTACTTTGTATTCCCAATCTGCTTACATTTATACAGAATTAGAGACTGAAAAATGTTTACAAATTGCTGCCATAAGAAAGCTTTACAAATCCTTTGAATGCAAAATGACAGTTTGCTGAATGAGCTATTTTTGTTGGTTTGGTTACCATGGACACTAGATAATTGTATTTATTTATTTATTGCTTGTCTTGTTCAGGGTGAGAGAAGCATATATAAGATCCAATCCAATATACAATGAACAATAGAAGTGCCAAGCAGGAACAATGTAAACAGTGTGTTTTGCAGAGACTTTCCACATTCAAGAAGGGAAAGTTGTATGTATTGTTTCTCGAATGTGTGCGCTGCTATGGTCCAACTTTTGCTACCATAGTTTGAAGCCTATCAAGTTAAGCGTATTTCTGCTCCTTCTGGAGCTGCTGAAGAGCAGCAAAGCCTTCTCCGTTGGTACTCTTGGAGCACCACCTAATGGATGAGTTAGGAAAGGTCCTTTTCCGGCAAGCTTCTGACCTGCCTAAATTTCTTGTGTTCTGCTCATCAACACCATTGCAAAATTGTACCCAGTTATGCCAAATGGCAGATAAATAAAACAGTTGGTTAAGGAAAGCTGCCACTCTACGTGTGATACCAGTGTGTCTTTCACATGTACTGGCAACTTGAACCGTCTTTAAAAGTTTGGGTAGACTTTGCAGTTTTTCTTCTAAGATAACTTTGTATTTGAAATAGTTAAAGAAAAAAGAAATGACATATTTCTTACTTTCCAAACAATTTCCACAAGTATTTGAAGGACCTTACATTCGGCTTCAGAAATGACTTGGTCTTCAGTGTCTTCGTAACAGTACAACTGAACATCACACTGATAACTTCCCAAAAGACAAGACAGGTAGCAAAGAAGGCTCAAAAGCCTCTGGATGTATGTAGTAACAACTTTCAACCATTTCTTACTGCTCTGCTTTGCTTCCCAGTAGGAATAGTAGTTGCAACTCAGTTGTCTTCTATTTTTGTTTAGTTTTTTTTCTGCTGCTTCCATCTAAAAAAGGAAGGGAGTAGAGAAGAAATGAAGGCAGAATCAAAAAAGAAGGAAAATGGAAGGCAGTAGTAGATGTTGAGTTTCGCAGAGCAAGGATCTCAGAGCTAGTTCTCTAGGGCAGACTGTCCTTGTAACCCTCTGTGGAGTCTCCTTGCATGGGGTTTTTCTCCCAGCTGAGGCCTTTCCACTTCTTGGCCAACATCTCCATCTGTCTCCATCAGCAGTTCTCTGAAATGCTCACAGATTTTTTGCTTTTCTTGCTGTGAGAAGGAAAGTTTCTCTTTCCATTGGCAGTTTTCCTGCTGATCAGCTGAGTAATGCTCGCCACAGGCCTGCTGTCCTGTTTGGAAAGAGGTCCTTCTCAGCCAGGTCTGAGCTCCCAGCCAGCTGCAGGACCTGCATGTTCCTGGCAGTGGGGGCCCTTTGCTGGCCAACAGTAACACCTATACTTCTCCATATGCAGCCTGCTAGCCCCCAAACTTTCTCTGCAGTGTGACAAAGAGGGATTTTACCTTTACTTGTAATCCTTATTACTGTACAGAGTTCATCTCTTTTCCTTTTTGTCCTGTCACTTCATCCATTTAATAAGAGACTGGGCGTTTCTGAGTCAGATGAAAGCTCCCCATTGACTTCCAACAGAAAATATTATCAAGTGTTATCTGATATCTCTACAAGAGTAAATTTTTTGGACAACATCCTTCCAAAACATTACATCTTCCCTGTCTAGTAACAAGCTGTGCCTGGTCCCATGATTCCTAAGCTTCTTTCTTGCAGGACAGCAGCATTTATCTTTAAAGGCAAGGAAGCTGAAAAAGTTAATAAAATGCAATATAAAGATATGTCTGACTCAGGAAATCTCTGATCCAAAGACATCTGGAGCCTTGGAGGTTATTTGGAGGCAAATACTGTGCTATACTTGCACTCCTCTAATTCCCTTCCCTGGGCATCCCGTTGCCTCCTATCCGGAGAGGACCATTGGTTACATGGTTCTTTGGTCTGAACAATTGCATAGCACAGTGGGGTTGACTCAGACCCCAGGTCGGTGGTTCCCTGGCTGCACAGTATTCACTCTTCGTACTGTTGGAGCCTTTCTGATTTGGAAGTCCTTGACAAATTGCAGAAAGTGGGAATTTGGTTGAAAACTTCCTAGGAATTAAGGGGGGGTCTCTTTTTCGGGCTGCTACATTACAGTGAAGAAACACAAGAGATTAATGGCCAGATGATTTGAGTGCTCAGTAGACTTTGAGTACTCAGCAGGTAGACTGAGTTTTTCCTCTTACTCTTTGGAAGTCCTCCTCATTGACATGGGACCTCGACTTGCTATTTATATCTGTAGCACATGGACATTTAAAATAATTGACTTCCTACTGGATGCCTTGCTTCCCAACTTAAAGAGCAGTAAGGCTCAATTTTACATGTGCCCCATTTCTGATGTAAAATTGGGTCATTAGCAAAGAAGTCGGGCCATCAGCTGAAGTGTGTTTTATAGAGTTGTGTATTCTCAGTTTCCCCTCTTATGCCAAAGGGATATTCTTCATTTTCCTCACTGTGGTGGATGCGAAAAAACCCAGAATGCCCCATGTTAGTCAGTTGGTTCTCCTTTTGTTTGCTTGAAAACAAGATCTAAATAATCGCCATTTTGATAAATAAGCATTGAGATGCTCTTGGACTCAACCAGTGGTTTTGCTCTCAAAGTGGACTTCAGTATACAGTGAAAACAGTTGTCAACTCATGCCAGATGCCAAAGCAGTGCCTGAACCGTGGGAGCTGCTGGGTACGCTGCGACAGACTGATCTGGTCTCTGGCAGAGTTGACGTTTGTCAAAGTGCTGCAAGCTGCTGCGTTAGTTCATTTGGAGACTAGTCGTTTGCTTTTGTGCTGGGGTCCACTGCAAAGGTTTCAGTTTAGGGAAGAGGTGACATATGACAGAGGAGAGCTATAAAACCGTGGCTATTTAGAATTCATTGCCTTTTTTATATTGTTTTTGTTATATTGTTTGCCGATCATGCAGAGATTTCTTTGCAAATATTTGGATACCCTTAAACAAAGCACATGTTGATATTGCGTATTTTTTCTTTGTTTTCTGATCGATGCATCTTGTAAGATGTGATGATTTTCATTTGGTAGAATGTACAGAAGGATGTCATTATGAGACAACGAACTATTAGCAAATGATACACATGACTTGAGATTTTTCAACTTCATTTTACAGCATTCTTTGGCTTTTGAATCTTGCAGTAAGATTTCTCACTGAGCTCCTTGAAGGGATTGATTTCTTTTCTGAAGCTTTGGAGAAATGAGAACAAGGTGGCGATGATGTAGATAGGGATTTTGTTTGTTTTGCTTGTTTGTTTTTGCTTTACCACTGATGTATGTTATTAAAGACCTCAATAGTGCTCAAACCTTGTTTAACTGAATAGGATTTTTGCTTGAAGAGCCAGGATTTTACCCTTTAATAGTCTATCAAAATTTGTTTAAGTCTGTTCTTATAAATCTACAAAGATGCCATAAAGGCACCACAACTGTCCCACCATTTAAATACAGTTATTAGTTCAGTTTCCAAGGGAATTACAGCTGGAAGCAGTATGAACCAGTGTGGGATTATATTACAACTTTTTCATTCCACAGTGGTATCAGAATCCAAACTGTGCCTCTATTTGGTTTATTAATTTGTTTTTCTGAACATTTGCAGAATTGTAATATCCCAGTTTTGCCAAAGTCAGACCTCAGTTTGGCAGACTCTTCTTTTATCAATTCCAGTTGTTCTTCCACAACCGTTTGAGGATTTTCTTTTTCATGTAGTCAATACTCTGTGCATCATGCACTCAATTATAGGACATGTCAAATACATCTGTATTTAAACACGAACGATATTACTTCTCTCTTAGTTTTGGCTCAGGCTACGTTTTGCTCTACGTTAAGTATTTTGGAATGACAAACGCTTACAGTACAGTATAGCATCTAAATTGTAGTGGTTTGTGTTATGATTACAGTGTTGTCATGGTAATATAATTTTTGCAGATGAAAAGCCAGGGTTCACATATGTATTTCTTACAAATCCTGGAAGGCCTGGGATGGGTCAATTAGTCATACATTTTATAGCATCCCACATACAATAAACTTTCTTAAGTCTTAGCAATGCACAGTATTAAGTAGAATTAGCTGGGAATTCTTAAGAAAATACTATTTTGAAAAAAGACAAATGTAGTAGTTGGATTTTAAAATCCCTTCTCTTTCTTGTTGAAGAGGATTGCCCTTTGCACTGCACCTAACACACTTTAGCTCATTTGAGCTGGCTAAGCCATATTGGCGCATGACCCATGTAATGTGCGGTTTAGAGGGAGGACGGCGTGCCGCAGTGGGAAGTCATGTGTGCTACCTTCGGAACTATCTTCACATGTGAGATGAGATAAAGAAAGTGCACTTAAAGACAGTCATTGTGAAGACCGTTTCTGAAAGTACTGATTCAAATACAGCTGAAAAAATGTACTTAATTTTTACACTTACAGATCATCCAGTAGTGTTCATAGGTCTGACGAAACAGCCCTAACAGCTTGGTTACATGGCAGAAGTGGCGGAGGAACCAGGGCTGGGTTCTGGCTGTCTGCTGGTATTGCCATTTGCTTCCCTAGGCCATATAGGCATTACCCTTCCCCATGGTGGTTAGTGTCCGCTGGCCAACAGCCGCTGCAGTTCCAACAGGGGCACAAGCTCCATCGGAAACTCTGTGTCCAGACTGGAAGTGATGGTGCAAGCTGATGCCAGGGTGGCATAGAAATAATCACACACAATGCACAATATAATTAAAAAAAAAAAAAAAAAAAGATGTTTTGCCATTAAAATACCCCCTTTTTTTTTCTTTTGTTATATCTTAGACCTCATGAATATGTCATGGAAATTGCATTTAATCTAACCATGAACTTCAGCTTTTTTCTTTCTTTCTTGATCCAGTAAAATTTGTTTCTGAAGTGTAATTGTCTCTTTATTAAGAACAGACTTTTAATAGACATAGAATGTTTGTTCAAGTGCCTGAACTTTTTTTTCCCAACTTGGGGAAAAAAATTGTGACTCTCGTAATAAATAGCTATTGGTGTCTTTTCTTCCTGTGCGTATGCAGTCTATGAGTCTGATAGAGATTGGGAACCCTTCGCAAAGCCTGGAGAATGTGTGTCGTTGGGCCTACTTGCAACAGAAACCTGACACTGGGCATGCAGAATATCACGACCATGCTATCTTTCTCACAAGGCAGGATTTTGGTCCATCTGGCATGCAAGGTAAGATGTTCATCAGGTTTTGGTTTGTAAATGTCAAGACTTCTGAGCAGCATTTGTGTTTATCACTGAGCAAGGCTAGTTATGCAAAGTATAATTGTGTATCTTTTGCTTAGTTTTGGTCAGCATTTTCTTTCCCCAAGAGCTCTGCATGTGGCCGTTATCAGTTGTTACTGTTTCACTTATTGTTTTATCCTTTCTTACTGGTGGGATTATTATTGGATCACTTCTTTGCTCTTGCTGAAGCCAAGCAAATGGTATCCCTATGTAAACAGTCCTGAAAATGCCCAAAGATTAATGAATAGATTTTGTGTTTAAAAAGTCTCCAAAGCTGTTGCCGTGTTCCAGCAGGATTGCCAAGAAATATTGTTACAGAGAGGTCTGGAACAGCAATGCCAAGTGCTGTCCACTTTTTCCTTTTTTCAGGGCTCTGCCTCTTCTTAGATCAGGTTTGTTCACTGGAGGGGATAAATCTCAGAGCTTTCCCATTCCTTTTGGGTTGGCCAGATCTGCTGTCAGCACAGGGCTGGGGCTTTGCTCCTGCATTCCCAGCTAGAACTGCACTGAGTTCCTTGTGAGCTGTAACACAGCAGCATGTGGTGTCCTTTTCCCCTGTTGCCTCATGCACTTGGAGAAGGCAATTGCAGGATGGTCCTAGAGGTGACAACAGTTTTCTTGGTGAGCCAGGAATACAGTTTTAATTTGTTCAACAGGCTGGTTTCATCTAGTTTCGTATATGAGGGAGCACATTATTAAATGCTTGGGCGCAGAGGTCTTTTGAGAGGACTGCTTCAACTATATCTGTGTCAAAACAGGCGACAGATGTTTGTCCTAGAGCAACTCGCCACGTTGCCTTTCCATACTTGTTCATTTTCTGGAACACTTGGTATTTCTCACAGGCTACGCTCCAGTCACTGGAATGTGTCATCCTGTTCGAAGCTGCACTCTCAACCATGAAGATGGTTTTTCATCTGCATTTGTGGTGGCTCATGAAACTGGACATGTGTGAGTAGAACTGTGGACATCCCGTGTCCTACCTTATAACGTCTTTGGTACTGACAAATGACGTTGGAAAGATGCAGTTTATGTCAAGAAACACTATTCAATTAGCTCTGGCTTCAGATCTGAGCTGTCTCAAGGCTTTCTTTATGATCTTACGTAAGCTTTGTATTTTAGTATTTTCAAAGGGAAAAAGGAATGAATACCAAAATATCTTCCAGGGCTGCTGTGAGAGTAGATTGAATGCTGTATTATAGTCTCCTGGTGGCAATGTAAAGTACACATAATGATGACATATGAATTCAGTGAGTCAATAGAACACAGGATTCTTGAAAACAATCCATATTAAATAAGCCCATCACCTATGTATGTTACTGCTGGTAAAGGGTATAATACTGTGTAGAAACTAGGTGCCAAGCACTGAGGTTACAACTGTTCTCTATATTTCATATAAAAAATGCATTTTAATATTGATGTGATTAGAACCAATGACCAGGCAGAAGTTGTCAGAGCTTTGGTTTCTCCCAGAGCATTTTAGTTTCCCTCTTTGGAGAGAACACCCACTGATTTCCCATTTTCTCTTTGGTAGAACAACAATTCCCAGAAGGCTTTTTCTGAACAGTTCCAGTCTATTCTGTTTTCCCTAAGAAAGCCTGAAGGCCCTTTTCTCTTTATTGTATCACAGTTATTAAGGGCTTTAAACAAAAAATTGCCAAAGTTTATTGAAATCACTGTAAGCATATCTTAATTAGACAGGGACATAGAATTGATACCCAGATGGTATTTGATTCCAGAATTTTTGAATTAAGATTAAAAGGAATACACAGTGAGCTTTAGAAGAGATACCACTGAAGAATGTTTGTAATCTCTCAAATCACATTCAGCCCCAATCTGTTAATTTGGTTTAAATTATGGACAGATATCGCCCATGTTAGTCAAAAAATGCAATATAAGATCCTAACAAAGGAAAGGAGAAAACATATTCATAATAAAACCAGAAAAATATCTGTAAGTTGGGGTAATTTTCCAGAAAGCACCCAACACTTTCCAGGCTGTTTCACATTTCAACAATGTGGGATTGCTACTGGGCAAGAGCAGCACCTAGTCTAAACTAGCTTTCAGTGTGGTTTCTTTTTTTCCGTGCAAAGGACTTTTCTATAATGGCAAATTACTTCAAATTAAGCTAAGGTGTGATTTTTTTAAGAGTTAGGTAGACTCCTGGATAGCTCCAGATTGGAGCATGGATAAATTTCTGTTAGTATTCCTGCAAGGTGGACTAGATCCTTAATCCAGAAATGGACTAATTTAGCCATAGTTATTCACAAATGTGGATCTGCACAGAAGCCCAAAGAACGTACTTTTAATCTATTTTAGATTAGCAGATTAAGAAAGTGGATTAAGCTAATCACATGAAAGTGCTTTCAGGGGTTGATGCTTCTATGTGGGAACCAATGCAGACTAGCTCTTTAGCTTCAGTATCACCCTGCCTTATTTCTTATGACTTTGCTCTTGTAAACAAGGGTCATGGGACTTAAGAACCTTGTTGCAATCAACCACTGGTGACATTTGGGATGTGGAAGCGCTTGGGCACTCAGAGTTCACCTGCAAATGTGCTGTCTCTCTCCTGTGTGGGGCAGTTTAGGCATGGAGCACGATGGCCAAGGGAACAGATGTGGGGATGAAGTCCGCCTGGGGAGCATCATGGCTCCCCTCGTGCAAGCCGCGTTTCATCGCTTCCACTGGTCTCGTTGCAGCCAGCAAGAGCTGAATCGTTATCTCCAGTGAGTAACTGTTAAGCAGACTCTCTCCTTTCATTAGGAAGCATGTAAGAACAATTCTGCATCTAGCATTTGTGCTTTCTCCTTCTGTTAGTTACTCAAATGGGGTTGAATAAGACAAAGAAAGAATCCCCCTATCCTATTGAGACCGAGATGCTTTCCCATCAATTGCAAATAATAATGCAATTCTCAATTAATGAAATGGATTTTGGTTCATTTTAAATTGTTCTCATTTACATCTGTTCATTTTCTGGACTTTGGTAGTATATATGCTGTCCTCTCAGGGGTTATGAGAAGACACTATTATTTAATCTCATTGCTAACTTTCCTCGCTCCCTGATGTAACCTATAGCTGTAGGAGTGCCTATGCTACCCAGCAGCGTGGTGTCTATCTTACAGATAACAACTTTGTCTTCAAGGGCCATTTGTTGCTTAATGATACCTGTCAATGATAAGATGGTGCTGCCTAAAGAGGAAATTCTGCCCTTTAAGTGCTCAGGGCTTTTTTTGACTTTCATAGATATCTAAAGAAAAGGCATGGTTCTAGAATTAATTCTTTAGTTGTCACTTTAAGTACCCTAAATGCAAAACTGTTTATTCTCCGGTCCTTGTGACAGCTTCCTGTCTTCCCTTTGATCCTGACTCTGCGCTTGAGTTCCCCGACAAACTGATGTTTAGGACCATGTTTTTCCTCCTTGTAGAAAAGATCTTTCCCTTATTGTTATGTGCAAGTTGTATGGAAAAATAAAGGGAAACTACTAGGATACCCAGCAAAACCTGAAAATAAGTAGAAAAAAAATGCAGCAAAATACATGAAGTAAACATGAGTTAGTCTTTTTGTCAGTATTTTTATCTTAACTATGGAATCATAGAATCATTTAGGTTGGAAAAGACCTTTAAGATCATCAATTCCAACTGTTAACCTGGAACTGTCAAGTTTACCACTAAACCATGTCCCTAAGCACCACATCTACACATCTTTTAAATACCTCCAGAATTTAGGAGGATAGTGATTCAACCACTTTCCTGCGCAGCCTGTTCCAATGCTTGACAATACTTTCAGTGAAGAAATTGTTCCTAATACCCAGTCTAACCTCCCCTGGCACAACTTGAGGCTGTTTCCTCTTGTCCTATCGCTTGTTACTTGGAAGAAGAGACTGACACCCACCTCACTGCAATCTCCTTTCAGGTAGTTGTAGAGAGCGATAAGGTCCCCCTCAGCATCCTTTTCTCCAGGCTAAACAACCCCAGTTCTGTCAGCCACCCCTCATAAGACTTGTGCTCTAGACCCGTTACCAGCTTCATTGCCCTTCTTTGGACACACTTCAGCACCTCAATGTCCTTCTTATAGTGAGAGACCCAAAGCTGAATGCAGTATTCAAGGTGCGGCCTCACCAGTGCCCAGTACAGGAGCACAATCACTTCCCTACTCCTGCTGGCCACACTATTTCTGATACAGGCCAGGACGCTGTTGGCCTTCTTGGCCACCTGGGCACACTGCTGGCTCATATTCACCTGGCTGTCAACCAGCACCCCCAAGTCCCTTCCTGCCAGGCAGCTCTCCAGCCACTCTTCCACAAGCCTGTGGAGTCGCATGGGGTTGTTGTGACCCAAGTGCAGGACCCAGCACTTAGTCTTGTTGAACCGCATACAGCTGGCCTTGGCCCATCGATCCAGCCTGTCCAGATCCCTCTACAGAGCCCTCCTGCCCTCCAGCAGATCAATACTCCTGCCCAACTTGGTGTTGCCTGCAAACTTACTGAGAGTGCATTCGATCCCCTCATCCAGATCATTGATAAAGATACTAAACAGAACCAACCAGTACTGAGCCCTGGGGAACACCGCTTGTGACCAGCCACCAGCTGGATTTAACTCCATTCACCACAAGTCTTTGGGCCCAGCTGTCCAGCCAGCTTTTTACCCAGCGAAGAGTACACCCGCCCAAGCCATGAGCAGCCAGTTTCTTCAGGAGTGTGCTGTAGGAAACGGTGTCAAAGGCTTTACAAAAGTCTAAGTAGACAACATCCGCAGCCTTTCCCTCGTCCACTAAGCAGGTCACCTTGTCATAGAAGGAGATAGGTTGATCAAGGAGTACCTGCCTTTCATAAACGTGTGTTGACTGGGCCTGATCACCTGGTTGTCCTGTACATGCCGTGTGATGCCATTCAGGATGATCTGCTCCATAACCTTCCCCGGCACTGAGGTCAGACTGACAGGCCTGTAGTTCCCCATATCCTCCTTCTGGCCCTTCCTGTAGACGGGTGTCACATTTGCTAACCTCCAGTCAACCGTGACCTCCCTGGTTAGCCAGGACTGCTGATAAATGATGGAAAGTGGCTCGGTGAGCACTGCCACCGGCTCCCTCAGTACCCTTGGGTGCATCTCATCCAGCCTGTTAGACCTGTGTGTGTCTAAGTGGTGTAGCAGGTCGCTAACCACTTCCCCTTGGATTATGGAGGCTTCATTCTGCTCCCTGTCTGTCGGCTCAGGGGGCTGGGTACCTGGAGGACAACTGCTCTTACTCTTAAAGGCTGAGGCAAAGAAAGCATTAAGCATCTCAGCCTTTTCCTCATCCGTTGTCACTATGTTTCTCCCCACATCCAATCAAGGATGGAGATTCTCCTCGGCCCTGCTTTTGTTCTTGATGTATTTCTAGAAATATTATTGTCTTTCACAGCAGTAGCCAGATTAAGTTCTAGTTGGGCTTTGGCCGTTCTAATTTTCTCTCTGCAAAATCTCATGGCACCCTTGTAGTCCTCCTGAGTTGCCTGCCCCTTCTTCCAAAGGTCATAAACTCTCCTTTTTTTCCTGAGTTCCAGCCAAAGCTCTCTGTTCAGCCAGGCCAGTTGTCTTCCCTGATGGCTTGTCTTTTGACACATATCTTAGGTATGGCAATAAAGAATAAAAATACTGTGTGAGAAGTGTGATTGTTTCAGTTAGCAAGATCCTTTAGAGCTTTAGCCATTCAGTAAAAATCATCTGGCCTAGAGGACTGCTTTACATTCTTTTAAATACAGTTATTTTTAAATACAACAAAGCAGAACAATGGTTTGCTTTGAAGTAAATCTAACCTCAAAATTCTGCTTTCAGCTATTGATATCTTCAAGGCAACCTGAATTATTGCCAGAATAGACTCGAGTATGGTGTCCTCATGTCTGTTAACTAACTCAGAGACATTTCAGGGATACTGTTGATCATCTTGGTCTTGTGAATTAACCAATGATTATATTGTGTTAACCATTCAGTGATATTACCATCAGTCCTCTGTTCTCCACGTGAGTTTGTCAGACGTGATTCTGGTACGTTACAGGCTGTTCTCACGATTTAGGGTGAGGAGAAACTCCCATATTCATCCCACAGAAGGGAAACTTTGTACAGCTTATGGGTGGAGCCAAGAGCTATCAGGAGAAACAGAGAGGGAACAAACCTGAGCATTTAATACAGGCAGGAAAGTACACATGCTTGTAAATGAGTTGCTGCTTCTCAGCAAGGACATGGGAAAACTGCAAGCTTAGTGGTAATCTTGTATGGTTACCCTGGCTTCTGCTTCTAAAGCTTTACTTGAAAGACAGTTGCAGGCAACAAGAAATTCCACAAATGGAAAATTAATTAAACTTTCTTTTCTTCTTGGTGTCATGTGGATTCTTCCTTTGATTTCTTTCACATAAGGAGCCTAGAGACTGATAGGAATTTACCTGCAAGCTAAATGGAAATTACAATGGCAGGGCTTCAGAAAAAAATATACAGAATCCATTAAAGATGGATGCAACATGAAAAAGTTAATGTGAGTGTAACTGCAATATTAGCTGCTCTTCACAACCAGTGTCTGAGAAATCGTAGGCTCTGTTTTGTTTGGAATAAAAAGGCACTGAAACCACAAACACTGTGCAAGTCTCACAGCCCCATCTGTTACTGTAATTTTTGCCTGTTGCAGTTCCTATGATTGTCTGCGTGATGATCCCTTCGAACATGACTGGCCTTCCCTTCCACAGCTGCCAGGAATTCACTACTCCATGAATGAGCAGTGCCGTTTTGATTTTGGTTTGGGCTACATGATGTGCACAGCTGTGAGTACTTAAATTTGGCTTCTGCTATTTCTCATCCAGGAGTGTTGTAAGCGTCTCTGAAATGTCCTCAATAGGGACAGTATAGTGAAGCCCACAAGGAAAGATGTTGTGCCCACTTAGCTATGAGCAAGGAACAACAACCGAATGTTGACAAATACGTTATTTTAAGTATCTCTGTCTTTTTCTAAACTGGAGTTACAGAAATAATTATTCTGTAGTTTCATAAATAGCTGTAGGCTTCAAGCAAACAAGCTTGCTGCATTATTGAGCCTCTTATTGCTGGCAGCTAGTTATTTTGCTACAAAAATCCCACCCAAATGTGAAGCAGATGGATTTGGTGGCACATCGTTTAGTGCTAACATGGGGCAGTATGCTTTTATGATCCCATTTTACAGAAATCGTTATGCATTTTGATGCCTAGCATGAAAAAATAAGCGTGACAGTGAATAGAGCAACTTGCAAGGACTCTTGATGACATAGTTGGCTCTCTTGTGCCCGGAAAACAAGAGAGAAAGTCCAAATTTAAAGCAAAGAAAGATTAGTGCAATTCTCAGTGGATTGGCCTCAGAAAGTAGAGTTTTCTGCAGCAGGGCTATGCCTCCCATCTCCAGCTCTGCAAGTAGGAGAAAATATTAAATGGAAAGAGATGTTTTCAGCTGGTATGGCAGCTGCTAACAGATAACATTTCTCTTTCATTCCCATCTGCAGTAATATGGGTGCCAAGTGGTGTCTCTAGATAATGGATGAGAACCTTTAAAGCATCCACTGTGGTATTGTGTCTTGACACAATTCCCACTGATGCTGCCTTAGAAGAATGTCCCAGCCAAAGAGGGTCTTTTCTTACAGCCGTTCTCCAGAGCCTGGGGGACAGAGACTTTGTATTCTTCTTTGTTCAGAATAGCCAAAACCATGTCCAGATACCATGTTTTAGTATATTGTGTGGTGGGTGGTTCTCATTATCTCCTATACAAGGTCCTGCATTGTAGGTAAAATGCCGATTTATTCATTGGATCAGGGTCCTGAGCTCAAATTTCCATCCATGTGATTGCAACAGCTAAGCTACAGTCTGAGCAGCTCATTTCCCTCTCCCATGAGAACTCAAGTATTTTTTGTTTTTTTTGCCAAATGAAGCAGCAGCATTTGGAGAAACTGTAAGAAAAGGCAGCGTGTGTCTTACTGTCTGGAGGAACTAGTTTCCCCCTTGTCCAGTCTGCCTTTGGTCACTAGTGTAAAACTGTTTTTGCCTGACCTTATTCCATCAAATGCAGATGGGATCTCACTTCAGAGTCACTGATGATTTTGCATGAAAGTTCAGAGATGCTCGATCCACAGACACTGCAGTGTTCCTCAGGAATCAGTGAGAACAGCTGGCATTTTACAGCTAAGAAGGGAAAAACCCCACCATGCTGCAGCTTCTATTGCACTTTCCAGTGGGAGCTCTCTCGAAGCATCATCCACTCTTGATTTTTCTTGTGTTTCAGTTCCGTACGTTTGATCCCTGCAAGCAGCTGTGGTGTAGCCACCCCGAGAACCCCTACTTCTGCAAAACAAAGAAAGGGCCTCCGCTGGACGGGACCATGTGTGCACCAGGAAAGGTGAGAGTGGGTGCTGCGTGTCCTCACACACTCATGTGTGTTCTTGTGTGTTTGTGTGCAATTGGGGATGTTCCCCTTAAAATCAAGGGGAACCAGAGAAGAACCTATCTTGAGGACGTGAAGTCTGCAACGATGTGGCGCAAGCTCATGAGTGCAAGTAAGGCTGGTGAGCAGCGTGAGGCGAGGAGGCAGGGGCCAGGGCTGGTGTGTCCTGCATGGCAGCTCTGTGACTGTCGAACCCCATCCTCATGCAAGTCATGTAAGTATCTGCAGATTGCCCTGTGCTTCTTGGCAAGTCTTTGTTGCAGAGCCAAAAATGGGGAAATTTCCACTCACTCACAACATGTGTGAGGTCGGGGGGGTTGTGTTTGTGTCAGTGATGTTGTAGTGATGCTGACTGGCTTCCCTCGTGCTGGGGGTGCAGAAAGCAGTGAGATCCTGGAGATGACAGCCAAGCTAAGGCTGCTGTGGCTGCCTTGAGGGAAAGAACGGATGCGGGAGTTGAATGCCAGCTAGGGAGAGCCAACATGACCGCAGAGAGGGACTATGAAGAGAGAAGGGCAGATTGGCAGAGGTGGATTTGCTGCTTTGATGAGAGTCAAGGGAGGCATGAGGAGCTGTGGAGGAAAGCTGCAAGGTCACAAGGGCTCAGACAGCTCCAACCCTTCAGCCCCCATGCTGGAACTGCTCCAGGTCTCAGTTATCCTTCTGTGGAGGTCACGCTGTGCTTGGAGTGGATCTGCACTCCAAGTCCTTTGAAGTCTGCTGAAAAAGTCTGGCTGCCCTGGGCTTTGGATGCAGTGACCGAGGGGGAGAGGAAGATGTCGCTACTTGGAAAGACGTTTTGTAAAACCCAATGGATGACATCATTTATGCAATAAATGATCCGTATTAGCAGCTGCTGTTATGGTTTGAAATGTCTTTTTTATGAAAACGTAATGTAATGCTAAATTAATTCCCTACAAGTCATGCTCTATATAAACCACTCCCTTCTGGTTTTCTCTTGTTTAGATTATTCCTGTTATAACTGCTTTGTTTCTTGTTAAAAAAACCCACAGATTTTTAAATTACATTTGAAAATCTTAGACAGTTTCTTGAGATTCACTTTTCTATAGCTTGACTTTTGCATTGAAAATATTCATGAAACCTCTAGAAAAGTACAGTTATATTCCATTTTGTTGCATCACCCTCTTCCCCAAGCCATTCATTCATGTTAGTATTTGAACAGAAATGAAAAAAAAAGAACTTGTAACCATACAGTTAAGGATCTGTCAGTGCTTCCATTATAAACAGTTTGTCAGGATATTATGCAACTCAGCTATAAAAATTTTCTCTGGACTGGAACTTGGGATCCAAGGCTTCAGCAAACTGTGCAGACAGCCAGGGCTTTTTAGTTCAGTGGAGATGCAAGAGAGTATGTGCACATTCTGAAGTTGCAGTAGATGATAGGACTATGGCTGTGTTATTCCTGGAGGAATCCCAGTTTTTTGATAAATAAACCTATTGCAACCTTCCAGGAGAACCTGAGAAAATTACATAAAATGAAAACCATTTTGTTAGATAAGGCTTAGCAGTCTGAGCTAAACATTTTTGTAGAAACAGCATGAGTTATGAATGCTATACAACTGACTTTGTATATCTGAGCTCAGCGTTTGAGCAGTGTATATATTAGTTGTTGATGTTTTTAATACAGGCACATCAGATCAATCCTTTTCCATCTGTTCCTCTCCTTTTCATCCCTGCCTTTGATTTGGCCTTTCCCTGTTCACTGTCTTCATTGACTGGGACAATACCAGAGACTCTTACCTGAAAGGATGAGGACTGTTAAATGCACACGTTGCCCAAAGCTGGGACTCAATTGCAGTGTGGCAGCCTCCTTTAAGATACATCTCCCATGATACTTCATCAGTACTTGAGGAAGAGGAAAATAACTTCAAACTTGATCCACTATTTTCTTTGGGATAATGCCAGAAAAGAAAAGAATAGAAACATAAGGAATTAAAGATGTTGATTCAGAAAGATCCATTTGTTTCCCACTTTAGAGACTTGCAGCTTTCGTGATTTCGTACCGCTAATTCCCAGGGCCTATTTTAAGCTCAAACCAATCACAACACTGCTGATGTGTCAAAGAAACATCTCGGCTTTGCAGCAGCTGAGGGGACCGAATGCCAGAAACGAAAGCGGTGTTCAGGAGACTGACGCAGCGGATGGTGCGTAGATGTTCTCACCTAAGCCTGGTGTTCAGATAACTGAGAACTGGTCTCTTCACTTCCCCAAACTTAGCAGATGCTATTGAGGAGAATCCAGTCCAGCTGCCTCCTTCCTAAGTGATGATCAAGGCGCAAGAACACCTATGCACAAGATTTGCAGCACATTTTCAGTAAGCATGCTGATAAGGGCCATGTCTCTGCATGCCCAGGCTGTGTCTTGGACCCAGGCACTGACCCATAGAAATGGGAGGAAGATTAGCCTTTCTAATCCTGTCTATATGTGTGTATGTATGTGTATTTAAGTAAATATGTATATAAAAATGTATGTAAGCTCTTCTGTGCATGTGGTTGCAAACAGACTGAGGTTCTGCCATTTCAAAAGCTTTTTAATAAGTCTCCTTGTGCAAATGGAGACATTGAACAACCATTATGTTAACTGGCAGCAAATTAATTATTTGCTGGTTTAGAGATAGAAAAATAAAATACTCTCTTGGAGCTTCCCAGCCAGAGAAGAAAAATACTATTTTTATAGAATCCTAAAGGAAATAGAATATTTTATATTGCTCCCAGCTTGATTTTTTTTTTTTTAAACTAGATTGAGTTTTCAATTGCAAGAGGGAAGATTCTGTCAATTTTGTGAAGCTTCGATGATGCAGCAACTTGCAATTACTTCTGTGTCTGAATGGTCACATTAACTTCCATGAAATAACTCCAGTGTGTAAAGTCAAGCACATGGAGGGTCAGAGTCTTAATGTGAAGTCAAAGACACTCCATAAATCGCTGTACTAAACCATGCAGATGAGGCACAACTGTGCAAAGCTTAACTCTGGCTTAGCGTTCTGTGGATTAAAAAAAACCCATACGCATTCAGCTGATAATTTATTTACTTGTATACAATTCTGTCAGCTCCACCATTGGCCTCAGGCTTCTGAAGCCAGGCAACCTGGCTTCATCAGTTTTGTTTTGTAACACAAAAACTTACCAGTTTTTGTTGTTACGTTTTTTTGAACCGTTACTCTTCTGGGGAGACATTTATATCGGCTGAAGGATAAAAATAAAACCCAAAGTCATTCATGCAGGGGAATCACATGCTCGAGTCCATCTGCACCACCTGAGTTTCCTTTGTTTCTTTTCTTGGAGAGGTAAGAGCCTGGTACCTGCCCCTGCCAGCCACGCTGATGTTGCTCTTGGATTTGGCTTATGTGCCAAGGATCCAGCACAAACCTAGCAGGTATTCTCTTTGCTTGCACAATGCTAATGAGACAATCTGAGTCAAACTTGGAATGATTTTTTAGTCTGTCAGGAAAGCAAGGGAATGATTAAATATTGAAATAAATATATATTATGGAGAAGAAAAATGGACTGAGAAAAAAGGTTTCTGAAAACACTAATGTGTGCTCAAAGCAACCCAGATAATTTCCCACTGAGAAAGCTGACCTCAGCTTCTCTCAGAGACAGGAGACAGATGGGTGAGTGTATGCTGTGTTAGTCACCACAGAAACAGTGAGAATACTTGATTCTCCACTGAAGAAACTTTTACTGGCTCAAGGTACACTTCAGTGTTAAAGCTTTCAGTTTATCCCTTGCAACTAATTATTCTCAAGCAGATGGAGCAGAGCGGGCTAGCCTGCGTGTGATGGGAAGTACAAATAAATGAGTAACCCTCTGCTGATACGATCTCGGGAGAGCTGAGGGCCACCAGCTGTGATGCAGCGCGAGGGTTACTGGGTAGATAACTGGGGTGTCAAGCGAGGAGAAAGGAGAGTTGCTAGCTGCTGCCCCATATAAAATAGGTAGATACACCCACGGAAGATCTGCAAGTCTTTTCTTGAAAAATTAACTTGCAGGTGCGTTAAGCCCACAGGAGCACACTGGCTCTTTTTTTGGCGTCCACAGCAGTTGTTTCAAAGAACTGCTGAAAACAGCAGTGGAATGTTTTACTGCAAGAGATTTAAGCTTCCTCTCCTGGAAATTGCACTTGGTTTGGACTGTCCTGTTTGCCAGAAAAATAAGTGAGACTGCAAGAAGTCATCTTGACTTCCACTAAGAAAACAATTTGCATTTACCCATTTTCTCATTTGAAAAAAATTGCTTTAATATACTTCACTCTTTAAACGAAACCCCCTGTTTATGAAGGGAACAGTGGTTGAAGCTGGCCCTTCTCCACCTCATTGTGTAGTTAATGTAGTAGCAATAGGAAGGGTTGGCTCTAGCTTCCTTTATTACACTGGAGATTGCTCCATCTCTGATTTTGCCTTCTCACACGTTTTCTTGCACGGGTCTACACAGAGTAAGACTCGGTTGTGAATCATTTTGTTATGTTTTATGTAGGCTCCTTTCTTTTAATCCACAAACAAAAAGGCAGAGCTGAGGATGACTCATTTTAGACAAATGCTTGTCTCCTAATAGCTCTGCCTCAGCTTCCCGACAATCGGCGTATGACCAACTTCTCCAGTAAAAATCGGTGCTGCTCTTTCCTTTACGCAGCAAAGTCAATAACACTTTTCCATGTTTGCTTTCCAGTTCAGGGACCAGTCACAGTGTCAAATAGGTGGTTTATTAGTGGTTGTTGCAAACGCACATCCCCCTGTTCCTGGCTGAAGCAGGGAAAAGAGATTGGCAAACACAACGTCACATGTCTCTCCCTTTCCTCCGCGGAGTCCAAGTGCCGGATCCTGGATCATCACATAATGGACATACACTACGTGGCTCTTGAAACGGGTTCAGTGATCGCTGTGGAACTTATACCTGAGGGGTGCAGAACTCTGATAAACGGATGTGTAAGCAGGCGCGGATCAGGAGCTGCCACATCTCATCTGCTTCCAAACTCAGCTGCAATTCGTATTGACAAGCTGATGCACTGCCCACTTCCCCTGCATCTCTGAATGGTCCTGTTGCCACGCAGGGCCCGACAACTCAAACTGTTGGTTCAAACAAAGCAATATGTAAACAGTCCCTAAAGGGTACAGCGCTGAGCTTCAAAACCGAAGAAAGCAAAAGACGTATTAGCATTTTACATTTCTTTCATCTATTGCTGAATTATCTCTTCCGTCAAACAGCGAAGAAAAATCTGCCCATTACAGCTCCGGAGCAGGATTGGTATAATTGGCTTTGTGGTAACTCATCTATTTCATAGATTTTTGACTTTGAATATTTGAAGTCATGAGAAAGAATGAATAGTTGAAACCTAATTTTTACTCTCTTTTCTACTCCTTGTCCAACCAAATCAGCACCAAAATAAATTACATGAATAAAGAGCCAGTCATTGAGCAGATTGGCAAATCGGTAATCTGTGTCTTGTCACTATTTTACTAGTGATTCTCTCTTTAAATTCAGCATTATTAATGATTATCCATCACTTTTGCATTTGTCTTCCAGATCACTAATTGCTCTATGCTTAAGAACGCTCTCCTGTTATATATCTTCTGATTTTGTTTTTGCTGGCAGCATGCATTTAGCCATATGCTCGACTTGTGCCGCCTGCCAAATTCCTGCGTTCCAGGGCTTGTTAAGCTGTGTAAAATGTTGTTGTTGACTTAAATGTTAGGGAAGGTAAGTGACTGATTGCACTTGTCGTTATAGCCATCTGTCCGCCTGAGCCAGAGCTCTTATCCCGACAGTAACCGTTAACGCAGACAAACTGCGACAATCCAATGCAAAGTCATTTGTTGGGCTGGAAATATTTTCCGGCACCCGCACTTCATCAGTAGACTTTTATGAAAGCAGAAATAGTACTAGAAAGGGCCAGAATCTGTCATCCTTAAGAAGTATTCATCCTGACTTCAGCTAAGAAAAAAATTCCTTGATTAGGGACTGAAGAAATTGGTGGAAAGGCATCGGCGGGTTTCTTTAACGAGAGGAGACAGTAGAGAGTTTCAGTACTGAAGCTATGTGAAGGCTCTTGAAATGTGTAAATACCTTATAGGTTTGGGGAATGTAGCAAATCGCGTGTTTCAACCTCGGTATGACTGTATTAAAAATCAGGTGAAAGAAAAGAGAAGGCCTAGTGGGGCGTGATTAATTGCGCAGAGCGGGACTGGCCAGGGCTGCTCCCTGAGGAATGCTTCCTGGTATTTTGGTCAGGTTTACGATGAGATCTCCAGGGAGGCTGCAAGAGTTCTTTATTTAATAGCACTAATGTCTAAAATGTGAGCTGGCATTAATTTCATTGCACTTCACTGACCGCGTTTCGTGCAGGAATATGTATGCCGAGTCAGGAGCTGCTGGGAAGGACGGTGCTGCGGCAGGAGCTCTCGCCATTACTGCCTGAAGTGGCTGCGTGCGATGGCAGAATTTTACACTTAGTCTCCAAGATTTGGGACTCTGCCATTTCCCTTAAGTGAATCTACCAATTATGTTGAAGTCACCGCTGCAGACACGTGATGAAGGCGTGTAATGCTGCGAGTAGCTTGATGAACTTGGTAGGCTTGAATCCTGCGAGCATGTATGTGCGTACTTAACGTGTGTAAGCTCATAAAGTCTGAGTGAGTTTGTGATCATGGGCCCAGGCTGACAGCGAGTCTCACGACTTTCTCCTGGAGAGGTGAAAAAAAAAAAATCCAGAATTCATGCCTAAAATGAAATCTGTTGTACCACAGCTTCTCATGGTATAATTTAATCATCCAATCGTTCTGACATTTGTTTTTCTCTTTTAGCATTGCTTTAAAGGTCACTGCATCTGGCTAACACCAGACATCCTGAAGCAGGATGGACACTGGGGGGCGTGGAGTAAGTTTGGCTCTTGTTCTCGCACCTGTGGCACCGGGGTGAAGTATAGGACCCGGCAGTGTGACAATCCGCAGTAAGTATACGTACACCCATATGTTTTTCTGATGCAGAGCAAAAGAATGGTGAGAATCCTTGCTAAATTCCTAGTGCAGTAATGCAGTAAAGATGTTGAGCGGTGCTTGTTACATCTGACCTATAGTATATGTTGTCAAACACGCTACTTTTGGCCCTCAGCAAATCATGAATCATCTTTATTTCTCAGTTTATCCATCCATTAAGCTGGTTATGCAGTTACAAGGATCTTGAAAGTGCTATTACACTATTGCGTAAAGCATGAGTAAAAGTTTAGGGTCCTATATATGTCTTGTTTTAGTATGTGAGTATGAAATAACGGTAGTGATTTGCTGGATTTTTTCTAAAAATGTATATACTATTTTAAAATTTTTGTTTAATACACCTTTTAGAATGTTTCAACAAGAAGGTCTTAAAATATTTTCAAACTGTTTTGCTTCCATGTTGGAACAAAGCTCCAGAGATCAGAACCTTCCAAAAAGTTATTTTTAGTAATACTGAATTTTTTGCTTCAATAACTTATATACGGCTCATCTAGATAATGTAGAATGACGTAGTTTCAGTAACACTGGAAGTATAATATATCTTATATAGATAGGTATGTACAAATGATATGAAATGTAAAATTATTGCTATCTTATAGCAATATCATAAAATGCCAAGACCCTAACAGCAAGAACTGAAACAATTGTCAGAATTAAATGATTTTACCAGAGACAGAATATTTTTAACATTGACTTTCTCAGTTTATGCTGAGTTATAAAGTTATTGAACTTGACTAGTGTTACAAATCATCTTGTCATCGATTAAAAAAAAAAAAAAAAGGCAAGTTTTATGAAGCATCACTTTCTGATGGAAATTGTTCTGCTAAGAAAAAAATTACCAGTTCTAATTTCAGCCTTTATTACACTGGCAACATGAAAGTGACCTTTATAACTGTGGGCACAGGTTTAGCTGTAAAATCTATTTTCATGTAGGAAAAGCCTAATGTACTATTGAAAATGTTTTCGGTGTTCCTGGAAGAGGGTGCAAACCCAGCTGTGATTCCTGTGCTCTGGTTTGCCAGATCCGACAGCAACCTGATGCATGTCTGCCTGGGGGATGCAGCACTGAGCTGGGCTCTGTTTCTGGATTTGCTGCTGGCTTAGGGGGTAAATGTGAATGAGTCACTTCATCTGCCTGTGCTTTCCTTCCCGGGCCTCACCAAGAAAAGGGCTTTTCTCGCCTTTATCAAGTGGTTTGAGGGTCTCCTTGCAGAAATTGCTTTTTAAGAGCTAAATAGTAACAGTGGGTTTTTAAAGAAAATATGTATTTTTCATATCAGAAATACATAGCTGGCTTCATCAAGTGCCTACTGACATGACTGGGAATTAAATTACTCCTCAAAGGATTTGACTGACGCTTGACTCATGCATTAATGGAAAAACTAAGCATGGGTTTCTCTCCCTCCTGCAGTCCCGCCAATGGAGGCCGCACATGCGTGGGTCCGAGCTATGAGTTCCAGCTGTGCAACACTCAGGACTGTCCCAAGGACTTTGAAGATTTCAGAGAGGAGCAGTGCCGGCAGTGGGATCCGTACTTCGAGTACCAGAACACAAAACACCACTGGCTCCCCTATGAACATGTTGATGGTGAGCAGTCCCTTTTTCCTATGAAGAGTAAAATCAGTTGCAAATATAAGTAAAAATTATATAAGGAGGGGGAAAACTATTTCTGAGGAAATCATACCTCACAAATTGGTTACAAGTTGTTTGGCAGGATCAGTGAGTATCAGTGTATGAGTGATCTAATTCATGTAATGTACTTGGATTTTCAAAAAGCTTTGGACCCTGTTGCCCAATAACTGCTCTTAAGCTGAGTTACCATGAGACAAAAGGGAATGATCTTGCATGGGGTGTGTGTTCCACAAGGATGGGTGCTGGGAGCGTGGGTGCTGCTGAGCGCATGGTGTAGCCAGCTGGGAAAGGGAGCAAATGAGGCGACAAAAATCTCCTCCTGGTACAAAGTTACTGGGGCTAATTAAAATAAGAAGCCCCGCTGTGAGAGCTGCAGAAGGACCTTGTGTTACTAAGTGACTGAATGTGGCAAACTAAGTTTGGTGTTGATAAATGTCAATAATGGATATGGTGATTAAAAAATGGTAAGTGTCTATATGTGTATGGGTCTGTACACAAGGTGGACTCTGAAGAAAAAGGTGTGGGAGTTGGGGATAGCTTTAGGAAAACATCAGTTCAGTGATTGTTGAGAGAGAGATGGAGAACATCTGCCTCTGTGTACCTGCACGATACTCTGCCAGTGTAGCTCAGGTTGTGTCCATCTCACTGCTGCCCCCATTGCTAAAAAACCTGCAGTTGAACTCAGAAAGGCCCAAATAAAGCAAATATAAGCAGTGACTTATGAATAAGGAGACTTTAGAGAAACTAGGACTTTTCACTCTGAGAAAGTGATGACTTAGATTAAAAAGATAAGAGTTGCAGAATTGTGAGTGGCATGAAGAGACTGAACATGGAATGATTAGTCACTGTTTCTCATAACACAAGCCTGGGAACATCAAATAAAATTATCAGATGGCAGGTGTAAAACAAATGAGGAAGTACTTTTCCACACAGCATATACTTAAACTGGAATTCATTGCCACAGGAAGTTGCAGGTGCCAGAAATTTTTGAAGATTATTTAGAGTGAATCTTGAAAGTTCTATAATCCATTAAGAGCTATTAAATACCAAGTTCCAGCCATGACTTAGGAAGTCCCCAGGCTGCAGTTTACAAGGAACTTGGAGAATATTCTGAGAAAAGGATGAGGTTGGTTCTTACATCTTCCTGCAAATACTGCTGGCACTGTCAGAGTCAGTTGCTGGGTTGGAGCGGTGCTGGGTCTGAATCGGCATGGTCAGTCTGAGAGTCAGTCAGTCTCTGGCGCCTCAGCAGAGCTCATCTCTTAGAACAAAAATGTTCATTTTCCTGTTAATGCCTCTTCTTAAATGTCAATGAAAGTGCAGCTGGTTGATTTGGGCCATGAAGGCTGTTGCCGTGCTATTGCCACGTTGTGTTGAAAACATGCTGAGAAGAGGTTTTAACAAACAAAAAGGCAGAGGGCAACAATTCTCAACGTGTTTGATGAGCAGGGCGGGCTGCTCACTGTTTTTAAACCTGGTCACTTCATTTGAATGTCAAGTCCTTCAGGGCAGGGTTGGCCTGGCCAAGAGGCAGGTACCGGGCACCCGAGGTGTCCTCGGCCAGGCACTCATCTCTGGGAGGGGAAGGGTCACTTTGGGTGAATAATTTTGCGTTCCAGTGAGAGGATACTCTGCCAGAAGTTAATAGCAAGTTCCTTGTAATTAATTTGCCTGACTTTCTTCCCAAACAGTTCTCAGGGTTCCCTCATTCTTTTCATGCCATCTTGTGCAATCTGGGTTTTCAGAGCGCAGACACAGCTTCACAGCTTAATTTCATGAAATAACTTTGCTGGCACAGGGAGAGGGGACGAATGGTTGTGGCCCACAGACCTTTGCTTCTTGCTTTAGTCTTTGGAGCAGTCTGCTGCAAAGACCACTGAAACTAATCAGATGTTTTTCTGTTAAATTCCATAACTTCTGTGTCAGAAACCATCTCACTGATGTCTGAGCACTGATCACTGGGCACCGCTGGTTTCCCATATAATTATGGTATAACTGCAGCCCCCTTTGTGAGAGTTACACTTACCTGTGCCGGGTTGTTAGAGGGAACAGCTTTTGTGTGAAAACAAGGCCAGAGGGTGGCTTATGCTTGAACTCTAGTATATATAAAACTCCCTTCTGTAAAGATAAGGCATATCAGTGACATACTTTGTGCAGATAATGCAGTCATGGCTCCAAAGCGACATTAAATTCATACACTTGACACACAGCTCAGCTGGACGTGTCTGACACAGCGTGTATGTGATGGGGACAGAGAGGAGCATCTCATCCTGTGGCCAGAGAAAAGCCACCAAGCTGGGGTACACCCCAGTCTGTGCCTGAGCACCCCCGGTGCTGCACCATGCTGTTGGCCTCTCTCCTGCTCCAAGCCCCCCGAGCACCCCATCTCCCAGCCTCCGCTGGGCTCACATAGCCCTGTGCCGTGCATCTGCCAGCGCCGTGTGGAGCGACGTTGGCCGTTAGCTCCCGGCCTCAATTAAAGGAGAAGGAAATGCATGGGGAGCTGGGAACGGACAGGCGTATGGTCACGTCCGTGCTCCTGCACCCCAACTATGCCCAACACCAGTGAATAGAAAGAAAATAATTCTTTGCAATTAACAGGGTCCAATTTAACGGCACTTGCACACTTACTATTCCCATGGAGCAATGGGAAGAGAACCCTCTCTAAAATAAAGCCCTTGTACGGAGTTGTTGGCACCCAGTCAGACCCTCTGATATTTTCATTTAATCACGTACAGTGAATGTATGGTATGTGTGGGTGGGTGTGGGTACATACGCAGGGGGTGTGTGTATACAGCTCTTGTGCATCGTTTCTAATATATGCAAATACATTAGGTCTGTGATTATTATGGTATTAATAGTCCCCTATTAAGAATCTGCACAAGAAAAGTAAAGTACCTGTTTTAATAGTCTAGACCCTACGTTTTTAGCATGATATCTCTGCATCGTTCAGGAGCAGTAACAAAGGTCTCTGATGTACCAATACCCAGTGGCCATGAGGACATCAACAGCAATAACAAGGACTTTATTAAAAGAGGGCAAAGGCCATGGAACTCTACCGAGGAAGAACGCGAAGGGCCTGTGAAGATTTATTTTAATTGGACTGCTATAACAGAAAGGTTGTTATTGTTTTAAATAGTGGGAAAAGTGTCCCAACTTTTAATTGTGTTAAAATAGTGGAATCTTTATTTCATCCAACAGAAAGGCCATCTGCTCTTCACTGCCAAGGAGAGCATAGTAAATCCTGTTATGGGGCTGGGGACAGCAAGAGATATAGGTAAAATGAAATATACTGGTGGAATACATCTTTATTCAGCCACTGACTAGTCATTTCAGCTATATTTTTGGTCTTAGGTCTTTGGAACAGAGTAGGAGAAAGAGGTATGCTTGTCTGGCTGTTTGCGCATGCGTTAGCAGTAAGAAATGGTTTTTTTCTGAATCTTTTTGACATCTCATCTTGTTTAATGATTTAAACTATCATAAATACAAGTACAACAGTGAGGGAAAATTAACTTCATGTTTAGAAGGAAACGGTATGGCCCAGCTGTCTCTGAAGACATTTTGGATACCAGATTCACTCAGTGTCGAACAGCTGCTTTTAATGGCAAAATGACTTTTGCTTTTTTTCAGGTTTAAGTGCAGTGCAGGAGAAACTGATGCAGAAACCTGCATCTCTCACAGGTAGTCATGTAGCACACTGTGGCAACCTCTGCCAGATTGCATCTTCTGACAAAGGATTAAATAGAGGCCCCATGATCAAAGTAAATGATCTGTTATTTTTAAGACTGTCTCCTAATGATGACGCTTTATGATTCATCAGTTTCCAAATGATCACATAGCCTTTGAAAGGAGATAAGCATTGATGATTTATGGGGTACCGTATTGTGTTCTGGGATGTATGCAAGGATGAAGAGAGAGCCAACACTATTGAAAGTACTGTTCACAAAGTCAGCAACTGAACTGTTAGAGATGAACACGCACAATTTGGGTCACTTTATTTTCCAGCTAAGGAAAGGTGCCACCTGTATTGTGAATCAAAGGAAACGGGGGATGTGGTGTATATGAAAAGGATGGTCCACGATGGGACCCGCTGCTCCTACAAAGACGCTTACAGCATCTGCGTGCGGGGAGACTGCTTGGTAAGCTTTTGATGGCTTGTTTCAGAGCTTAGTATTGTGAGAACAATTAAAATGGTAGCTTCAGTGTTTCTCTCCAAGAATAATAATGCTTTGGGCAATAAGGAGATTTCATTAGGTTTATTGTCACAATATTATGTGTGATATTCACAGTTGCCATCCCATTGGATGTGACTCAATTCCAACAGCGCCTACCTAGACCAGTAATATTTAATGCAGTATTTGAAGATGAGCTATTACAATTAGCTTTCAATGAAAGCTTTTCCTGCAGAGCTTTAGTGGGGGTGGAATGTACTATGAAACAGAAACATGCGGCAGCTTTCAAGGAAAGTGGTTAAGATATGGCTGATGTGCACTCTCTCTGTATTTGATCGTGCTATTTTTAAAAAATCAATGACAGTTCCTCTAAGTTGGGATCTGCCGCAGGTCATCTTTTAACAGAATTAGAGGCTCTGACTTAGGAAAGCAGTGGTGGAGGTGCTTATCCTCACATAGATGCCTTGATTCTCCTGGAATTTAAGCATCTGCTTTAAGATAAGCTGAGGCTTAAGAGCTTTTCCTTAACTGTGCTGCTTTCCTTCAGTAAGAGGACCACTGTGAAGCATAATATAAAAATATAATCACCTGATTGACGGCTATTATAGCAACTGAAAGTATTAAAATCTGTTTAGATGTTGATCTTCCAGGAAAATACTACGGTTTGTGCTGCTTTGCTGAAGCAGAAGTCTGGGTTTTGATATCCGGAGTGAAGGCTCATTTGAATTGAAGCGTGGATAATAAGAATGACTGTTTTCTCTTTTGTGCACAGAAAGTTGGGTGTGACAGGGTCATAGGTTCCACCAAGCAGGAAGATAAGTGTGGTGTTTGCGGAGGAGATAATTCCCACTGCAAAGTGGTGAAAGGAACATTTTCAAGAGTACCAAAGAAACAAGGTCAGTGTATTCACTGTGTTTTGTCCTGGGGAATTCAGGGTATTTTTGTTTGATCTCTTCTGTTTCATGGAAAGTACCAGAGCAACCACAAATCATTTACAGCATCACTAATTCCAATAAACTCCTTGGACTTTACTTTGAGATGTGTCCAGAATTCGAAAATAAGACTTTTGTCCAGTGGTCAGTTTAGTCTGCTGGTATCGGGACCTGTGCATGCATTGAGGAGGGCTTCAGAGCTCTGTGATGGAGAGCTATGTACTTGTTTGTGCTTCTGATGTCAGTCAGCTGCTCCATCCGAGTCACTGGAGTGCTGCAATAATATGTCATCACGCACTGTCAGACAGAAGCTTGCATGGTCTCTCTCTGTGGGTGCATATGGCACTCGAAGCCTGTTTTAGTCTGAAGCAAAGTCAGTTTGTTGATGATACTTAAGGCATTTTTCTTCTGACTCAAAGCCCTTTGTCCCTGTTATGTTCCATCATCTGGCACAAAAATAGGGATGGGAATGATGCTGGATTAGGTTCCGCTTGCTGTAATACACCCTGCTTTTAGAAAACAAGATTTATTGAAAAACCTAAGACAGACTCTTCCTGTTTGTGGCATACTAACCAGTTACTGTCTTTTCAAATACTACGATAAAGGGCACGTTAAGATGTTTGAAATTCCTGTTGGTGCGAGACATTTACTTATACAGGAAACAGACGGCACCAGTCATAATCTCGGTAAGTATTTAACAAGTAGGAAAATTTTCAGTCAATATTTTTTTCAGCTGTCTATTTTTGTCTCTGGAGCCTCACAATGTGTTTGTGCATTTGTTTACCCATTATCCTCCCACACCACGTACCTCTGTTAAGTATGTTAAAACAGGAAACTTCTTTGGCAATTTGATTTCCCTGTGCTGCATTCGCCAGTGTCCTAGCCAGAAGATCCCTGCATTGGCATATGCATGTGTGAAAACTGCTGGAAAAGGAGCTGAATTACATTAAGGGGTGCAACATGTTACCTTTGTGTGCATCTCTCATAATGTGCTTCCCATCCTCAGTCATTTCCCAGCCACATCCAAATCCGTTTCAGGTTCTGTCCTGTTGCTAACAGTATTGACGATTGCCCGATCGATCACGCAGCTTAGAAAATAATTGAAATCCCCTCCTCGCCCTGTAATCAGTGCGAAGCAGTGTCTAGTAGGCTGCTATTAATCGGAAGTAGATCCACAGCGAATGGCCTGCTAACTGTATCGTGAGTCATTCCAGCTTCTCACCAGTGAACGCTTCCCTTGCTGCTCGGTGCAGCCTGACCCCATGGATCAGGAGAGCGATCGCTTGCCGATTCACACAAGGTGGCTCTTTCAGTGTGGGGTAAACGACACACAGGGGACACGAACAGCTTGCTTTCTGTTAAGGCCAGTGCTGAGGGAGCAGGATGCCCAGGTAGCTGCTAGAGAGAAAAGGGAGTTAAAATCTGGCGTTAAATAACAAACGGTCCCTGCCGCTTCTAACTAGGAGAGCAAATTTTCCACCGTAGTAGGAGAAAACCAGGAGTCCTAATAGAAAAGTGGCTGAAGTCTCTCCAGGTGAAGGGTGGGGCATTGACGCCAGCGGAACCAGAGGAATCGGGCGCTGTGTGCAATGGCAGGAGCCGTGTCGGTGTCAGGGCTGGATCTGAGCAGGAGAATTAATACAGTTTCTAGCATCTCTCTCTCGCTGTGGGGACCCGCTGGGGGTTAGCCCAATAGCCTTTCTCTCATGGAGCAGTTACAGCCCCCTGAGGTGCCTTACAACATGTGAAAGAGCTGAGCAGCTGTGGGACCCCCACCGGCTCTCAAATTGGCTCGGATTTGTCCAGTGGATTCAGAAGTTGTTAGTTGGGAGCAGGCAGACGGATGCACACGGTGCAGTCGCGCTGGCCTCATTTCTCTGGCAAGGCAGGCTATGAAAAAGGAAAAAAAAGGACAATTGACATTTCTGGAGCTGAGCAGGAAAGCGTTGTCAGTTCAGTGAAACACCTGAAAAAGTATTTCCAAACATGTGAAGGAACAGCAGGAAAATGCACACTGGCCTTTTCTGCTTCTTCCACTGGGACGAGAGCAGAACAAAACTCAAGATGAGAAGCAAACCTCTTGTATTCACTTTTCTTACATTGTTCCTAGCAATTAAAAATCGTGAAACGGGGAAATTCATTCTAAGCGAAGACAACTATGTGCCAGACTCTAAAGTATTTATTGACATGGGTGTGGAATGGGAATATCGGAATGACGATGATAGAGAAACCGTGCAGACCATGGGGCCACTGCGTAATGGAATAGTTATTCTGGTAAGTCAAATGAAAACCATCTTCCACAGAACACAATGTCAGAGTTACAGAGCCATAATGTGCTATAATATAGTCTAGATTCCTCTTGTGAGTTACAAGACATCTGCTTCAATTTTTAAGACAATAGAAGGTGTATTCTAATTCCTTTCTCCTAACTCATTGCTCTGTACAAGAGTTGTTACAGCTCAGGGTTACATGCTGAGCAGCCAACCCTCCTGATTATTTCCTGTGGGTGGCCTAGCGAATGGCCACTGTGTAAAAACTCCCCAACTTATCATATCTGACGTATGAGCATCAGTTAAAAAAAGGTCCAAATGGTTCATATCAGATAGATTAATAGCTCCTCCTCCCGACCATGTTTTGACAATGTATCCTGCAAAGGCAGATGCAGGATTCTTCTGCCCCAGGCTCACTTTGTCAGGACACAGCCAGTCCTGCAGTTCCCAAACCTACCTGGCTATATTCCTTTTTTCATTGCAAACCAGTAAATGATAGACTGCAATGAGTGGGGGTAGGTTGATTCAGAATTCCTCTGAAAGCTGTAATGTGTTGATCTACGCCAACTGAATGTCAAAGGAGGAATAAATACGTTTTCAAAGGACCAATATTTTGCACTTTATTCACATTAAGTTCCATTTTCTTGCATTTGTCCTAGTGTAGTGTGATAGCAAAAACTCTAAATAGTTTATGTTTCTGTCAGGATTAAGGAACAAGCTTCACAGAATTCCTAGGATTATCATAAGAATATTTATATTTCCTCAGAAATACAAGCAATTTTCTCCACCGCTTTCAGTTATCTGTGCATTTGTATTTGTCTTGACTTTTAGTGTAACTATCCATGATCATTTTAGTACAACATTTCCTTCCTTTATGAGGGGATATGGAAAAAATTTAGTATTGTGAAGTCAGTCCAATGCTGGCAAGAAAAATCAGTCTAAATCAACAACAGTCTTTCTCAATACGCAGTTTAGAAACTCTGTGTCATAAGGATAGATACAGTTTTTCATCAGGGAAAAAAAAATGTGTTGAGTGCTGCTAAAAGGTTTAAATCCCTCCGGGGATGTTTTTATATCTAAGCCGTGATGATTGCTATTTCATGTCATCTCACATAGCTTCTGATATCAGTCTTTCAAATCTTTTTTTCTCTACATCTGTTTTGCTTACTAGGTGATTCCTCATGGTGGTGCCAAGATATCTTTGACTTATAAGTACATGATCCATGAAGATTCCTTGAATGTAGATAACAATAATGTTTTGGAAGAGGACTCGGTGTCGTATGAATGGGCTTTGAAGAAATGGTCCCAATGTTCAAAACCTTGTGGAGGAGGTAAAAACAAAACCCCAAAGCATTCAAAATTGATAAAGAGAAAACTGAAAGAATGAACTCCACGTGTGGAATTCATTGCCACAAGACATTAGGGAGACCAGGAGTATGGGAGGATTTTATTTAACTTGAGAAATAGCTAAATAAATAGCAAATAGAGTTTAAAATCTCACTAAAATGGTTTTGGGGCAGATCTGTGGCAGTTCATTTCTGATTTATGCTTAGAAAATTGAAAAATAGTACAGATGTGCAAGATTTGGATGAGGGTCTCTGAGAGACGACAGTGTCAAACCTCAAGGTGCCACGGGGCAGCCCTTAGTAAATCTGCGTCCTGTGACATGGGCCTTGCAATGTGAAGGCTCCTGCTTTTGGGGCCAGATGTAGACCCTGAGGCTGATCACCAGACCGATGGGCAGGTCGCAGCGCCGGAGCGTGGCTGTGCACGTTTGCAGAATGTTTATGAAATTCCAGATGATGTTGTTTTTCTCATTATAGCCTGTAGTGACAACTAAAGGGGATGAGCAATTCTGGGTGCTGAATCTATGTGATAAGAGTTTATTCGGTGCAATTTACAGTTCCTTTTGTAGCGTGTTCACCTGTAGTTCCAACTGCAACCTTTGACACAGTGTATGTGCAGTTTGTTTGAAACCTGAGTCCTGTGTAAGATCTACCGGTACTGAAAATAAGAGGAGTGTCTTTCTCCAGGCTACCAATTCACGAAATACGGCTGCCGGAGGAAGACAGACCACAAGATGGTTCATCGGAGTTACTGCGAGTTGATCCAAAAGCCTAAGCCCATTCGCAGGGTGTGCAACCTCCAGGAGTGCTCCCAGCCCATGTAAGCATCGCTGCCCACCGGCGCGGCTCGGCGATAGGCATTATACCCCGCTAGCACTTGTCGCCTGAAAGAAGGTGGCTTAAGCTTGACCTCCATGCATCATTACAGAGACCCAGGACTATGAGGATGTGATGCTATATTCTGCTTGTAGAAGTACTATTTCTGGGACTGCTGGTTCCTATTACTTCTGAAATAAGCTGGATTAGAAAAGAAGTGCTGTCTTGATCCAGACATTTGTGTTCAGGCCATCTTGAGGTAATAAAAAATAGACATAAATTCAATTTATACCAGTTGATTTTACACAGTGTGAATTAACCATGTAAGAACAAATTTACAGAGTGCTACATAAGAAAAGCAATGTCATACAGCCTCTCAAATCCAAATCTTCCTAAAGTTCACAGCATATTTTTGCACATATAAACACAGGGGAAAGTATTTGGCCTGTTAGATTTCTGTGGCTGCCCTATTACAGCATAGTGTGCCTGTTTCACCTTTGCTATACGTAGTTAAGTGTTACAAATATTTTAATTCACATTTTACAGGTGCTTTTTTTGACTGGCAGCAGGTTACTCCTGCCACATACAGGACTCGTATATTCCTTGTGTTGCTACTGCAACAAGAAAAGAGTATGCTGATCCCAGCTTTTATCTCTGGGGACCATATCTAGATTCCAGGAAGCACAGCAAATAAGTAGAACATACCACAGAATATTTCCTAATTTCCTTTCAAAAAAGATTTGAAAAAGAGAAAAGTCAAGAAGCTGTGCCCCATAAACTCAGCATGGGTCAGGGCTTAATATTTATTTATCAGAAAACTGAAGTAATGACCTAATCATATCTCAAGCTCTCTGGAAAGGACTGTATTCTTCTTTCAGCTGCAAATATAATTGGACCCAAGTACCACAAAGACTCAATAGGATCCTAAATTGTATTTGGATTCCTGAATGTTTCAGTCACCTCTGTTTCCGTAGAATGACATAGGAGCATTTTACACTTGTGCATAGGAGAGGCAATTATTTAAGAGATTTTATGAAGCTCTGTGACACCCACTGCACTAATATGCTGCTGCTTCACTGCTGGGAAAAAATCATCTTTGTCTCAGAAATCACCTTAGGATTCATGGCTTTGTGCTCCACTGCGCTCACCTTCTTCCACAGCGCTTGCCTTCCTCCACAGCTACGTAATTTCAGTAGGCTACAAAGAAAAAGCTGGGTGAAATTGCCACTACTTTTTGTTTAACCTGAGCTTTTAGTGCATCGCCTTGTGCCCATGCTATTTCTTGACTATTTCTAAACCAAGGATTTTATGAGTACTTTAGGACAATTGCTTCAAACTCAGGATATTTCTTCAGACCATATGTATTTTTTGGTTAAGTTTATCCCATGAATACTGTTTGTATTGAATAATATTTCCTTCCTGCAGAGCTCTGCAATCTGTAAATATATAACCAAGCTTTCAGCAGTCTACATAAATTTCCTCTGGTCCTGTCTGTCCTTGTTGCTCTTCTCTAAGTTCCTTACAGTTTGTAGGTGTAATCCTTGAGCCAGTTTGGATGATCAGCAGAGTTTTCAACTACATTACAAAACATAGGTGACATTTTTCAGTGGCCAAATTGATTTACACATGAACTCAGACCTTTGGATTTTCAGTGGAGTGTTGCCTTCGCCAAAACCAAATATTTATGATGCTGAGGACTCCAGTTCCCCTGAGCTCAGCACACACAGCATTGATGGTGTAGCTGGGTTTGCCAGTGCTTCAGTGAGATGGTGTCTAGCGTGGCCAGGGATGTGGTCCATGGAGTATCCAGATATGGGCCAGGCTGGAGCTGCATTTTTAGCTCAGATGTTTTGGATTCACTTCTGTGGGAAGCAGCTGTGGGGATGGGTGGTGCATGCTCAGGTCTCCCTACAGTGCGAGACAAAGCACAGCTCATGCACCAAGACCTGGAAGCTCAGCAGCACCCTTGGGTGGCTGCTTTTGACGTAAAAACTACCAGATTTTTATGTGCAGTCTTGGAAGGACCAGCTTACAATCAAAGCACGTGAAGCAAAGTAAGAAAATGCTTATCTCGGAGATAATGAGAAAGAGTAATTTTAAACATCTTGGTCTTACTAGTGATTTTTCAAGGACACGGTCAAATAACCCTCACCATAACTGCTTATGGTTTTTCATATCTTCTTCTTTTTCCATATCAGAACCACTATGAACTTCCTGTTAAAACTGTGTTTAAGTTTCTCTCTCCTAAATTAGGTGAGTTCAAAAATTTTACTCAACTTCTTTTCTTTTCACTAACCCAGATGGGTTACAGGAGAATGGGAGCCTTGCAGCAAAAGTTGTGGGAAAACAGGATATCAAGTACGATCTGTCCGATGTATCCAACCCCTACACGATAATACAAATCGGTCTGTTCATACCAAGTACTGCAACAATGACCGTCCAGAAGGCAGGAGGCCTTGCAACCGGGAGCTTTGCCCAGCACAGTGGAGAATAGGACCCTGGTCACAGGTCAGTCGTTTTCTGGAGGCCTCAAGCAACTCATTTCTTATAATGCAGGGGAGAAAATCCTGGAATTTGTTCTGTGCTTTCCGTTCAAATGCATTAACACAATAACCTAATGCCTATACACAGGGTGTATTGCTTCTACTGCTGCTAATGCCACAGAAAGTGAGTTAGATGGAGAGATGGTGGTAGTGAAACAGCCTGTAAAGCATCCTGTGGTGATGCTGCATGATCAGACACTGTGATTAAGGGAGCCTAAGGAAGTTAGGCACTAACACTCGTGGAGATTCCAAGGTGTGAGCATCTGCAATATAAAGGCCTTCAGCACATTTAGCTGCTCAGTTTTATAAGGTTCTGTTTGTAAGCCAAAAGACAGAGGTTTTCACTTAGTTTACTATGGAAATACAGGGCACCTATTCGTGAGCCGGTTTTGTTTGCCATTGCCATGGGCAAAACAGGATTCAGTTGCTCCCAGAACAAGTGTCAGGAGCTGGGCATTTTGTGCTTTCCATCCCTGGCTTTCTGGCTAACTCGCTGTGCGAGCAAGAAATGTAATGCCACTGTGCACACTGTTTCTTGCTAAAGTACTTCCTCGAGCAATAATAGGCACCATGTATTCATACTTGGAAACCTTTGCAGTCATCAAAAGGCAAGAAATGTGAGTAGAATATTGCAACATTAAATTGTTCTTATGATTTTGATACACAGGATCCTTACAGTTCGTCTCAGCATTTCTCCATTGAATTGTTTAAAAAACGTGGCTGCATTTGGAGAAACAACATTTTATTTTGGAACTGTGCCATGCAAATAAGCACAAATAATTCTATCCTCACTGGGTTGAATAGGTGTCACAAGCAATGCCATCCCTGGTGCACACGGTGAATAGATGCCTTGCGTTTACAGTTGGTTGGTTATTGCTCAAGACCATAAGGTCTTTCTTGGAGTGTTTCACAATTACTTGTACACCACAAAAAGCAGTGGTTCTCCCTCTTGCTTAGTTACTGTAGGTCCTGCAGTAGTTCAAATGCTGTACCACGTCGACTCGAATCAAGGGCAGCTGTTTAAAATTTAAAAACTAATTTCTAATCCATTGTTTCCAAAGGGTGACTTGGGGTCTAACCAGTGCATCTCCTTTCAGTGCTCTGTCAGCTGTGGCAACGGCACGCAGGATCGCCCGGTCCTGTGCCGGACCAAGGACAATGCTATCGGCCTTTGTAAAGAAAATAAACCGGAGACCGTAAGGATTTGCAGACTACCTCCGTGTCCAAGTAAGTGCCAGTCTTCTCTAGCATATGTTACTTGCTGAAAAAATTTATACTGGTTGCATTTAAATTCAGTGAAGGCATTTCAGTTATACTTGTGTGCTACATCTGCCTGGGGTGGCAGCGCTCCACAGCCCCAGTTTTGAGCAGACTTTCCAAATGCAGAGCTGTTGTGTGGCCGATGGGCTTCTTGGGCACATGGTTGTTCTCTTCTCACAGTGAGGAGCACCGCTTGCCCCAGTACAGCATGAGAGGCTGGGGCAGACCTCAGCACCGCGGTGATGACTGGAACCAGCTGGCAGACAGCAGCTCCCCTGGGCGAGAAACACTGCCTGAGTCCGGCCCTGCACCCCTGAGACGTGCTGGGCTTGGCAAGAGGCTGGTGGGTTGTGGCTAATCAAGGGCATCATGTATAAAGATGCCTCTTTGCTTTCCCCACCTCCAGCAACAATCCCACCCTTCCTTTCCATTCTGTCAAGCACAAGCTATCTTCAGGGGTTATCTAACTCAATTTTTTTAAGCTGTAATACATTTGTTCCTACTTAATCCAGGGCAGTAATGCCTTTATCCTTGTTAGCTTTTCAGCCGTTTGCAAATGATACTTGTGAGATCATTTTAGATATTCCTATTATTAAATAATTAATATTTTTCTTTTATTCCTGATGTATTTTTCTTTTGATTCCTAATTAACTAGAACCAAGCTGTCAATTATGGTCTCCAATACAAGGATTTTAAAGAGGCAGTATAACTAAACTAGACTGGATGTATCTTAGGACATACTTAATACTCCTGTGAGAAGTACTGCTGGAGAACTGGTTTGCAGACTATCTTCAGTGTTGGCTGCCAAGTGCTGGGCACAAATTGCAGCAAACTGGCAAAACAACATCCTCTGCCCAAGACTACACAGCCTGGTCATAGTCCTTCCCTGGGCTCCTTCACCATCAGAGTCCACTCACTCTCTTAGCTTACCCACTTCTGACAGGTCAGCTACTTAATGCTAACATACGTTGTGTTACATCTTTTTTTTCCTCTGTTCAAGGAAATGTTTCTGATCCTTCAAAGAAAACCTACATGATACAATGGCTGTCAAGACCTGATCCAGACTACCCCATCCAGAAAATATCTTCAAGTAAAAGACCCATTTATAACTCTGCCTTTGCCCTTAAATGCATGCCACATCGAATGTGGACTTTGCCTTTTGCTCTCTTTTTCTCTCTATGCGGAAAGTTCCCTTGACTTTGCCAAGTTTAAATCTTGGGCTGAATCTTTTTTTTCACACCAGGCACTTGGTGCTCGGTGTCTTTCTTCTCTGGAGCTTGCGTAGCACTGGTGGTGGAGGTCTTGAAGTGTTGGATGTGTGAAGTTGGATCTCCACAGTATGTTGCAGTCCTCTGAAAGGGAGCTGGGATCGGTTTGCTTGTTGCTTGGTGATGGTGAAAAAAGGCTCTTACTGGTTCATGATGTTCAGTTTGATAGCAAAACTGAGAACTTATTGTGAATGTGATCACATCACAATAATGACACCTTGTAGTGCTAAAGTTCTCCTTTATCTAAAAATCCTAAATCTCGTAACTCTAGATCTAGTTTCAGTTTGCTGACAGGGTAGTCTGATGAGTGAAAGAATTTATTCATTCCATTTTCCTTTGCGGTGCCGTTGCTTTACTCACCCTTGCTGCTCATTTTTTATTCCTGACCTTCACATTTGTGTTTGTAACCTGTGGAGGGCTCACCAGGAAGCAGAAGCGCAGTTTCTGTGGGTACTTTCCGTGCTGCTACGACACCGTCTGCTCTCACCAAACTCCTGGTGGTGGCTTGAAATATTTTTCCTTGTGAAAAGCTGCATTAATTTTCTCATTGCGCAGTTTTTGCCAGTTTTGTGTGCTTTGACTTTAGAAACAAAACTGAAGCAGAACAGGCGTGGTCCACGTTGAAGGTTGCGTGGTGGTGTTTTTCTTAACCTGGCGGAGGCAATATGATGTTTTCATTGACTACGATGTCTCCAGCTGCTCAGCATGGAGCTGTTTATACTCATTACATCTTTGGTCTTTTTTCACCATATGCATGTCTGACTTGACTGGTACGGTTGTGTGTGTGTGTGTGTGTGTATGCTCTATAGATGTGTCAACTGGCAAACATAACAGTGTGAACTACTACAGAATTACCTCAATTTTTATTGCTTTTTTTGCTTAGAAGAAGAATTTTAGAAAAATGCCTTAATGTTGAAATGTAAATGGCATTAATTTACCAGATCCAGCTTTAAATATAAACAGTACACTGGTACCTTGAGTTAATCTTCATATGGAGTGTTTTTACTTGAATGATAACTATTAGAAGGCAGTAAATTTAATCCAAGGTTAATTTGCACAGTGCATATCCATATCTTCATCAAGACAGGATTGTGACCTGACTTACTGAAATTTAACTGGCATTCTTGCTTCACCTTCCGTGTTCGTGTTGAAGATTTGGAATTCACAAGTCATAAACCTGTTTGTGACAGTCAGTACCAATAGTAGAAGCGTATCAACTTTAAAACTGCAGTCTTGGAGCAAGTTAGTACCTTATTGCATTGATCATATTCTTTGGAAAAGTGGCATTTTTGAATCTTTGGGTCTTCAACAGTGTAGCACTTCAAACTTGTCATTATCATGTGATCACATATTTAAATTTTGCTGTTAATATGATAATTTCCTGAAACATGTTAACAATTTACATGACAAGGTGAAAAAGCAAAGACACGTATCTGGCACTGAATACTGTTATGTAAAATAATTGGTGTTTAACTGTATAAATATATTCATGACTGTTACCTTTAAATAGACAATGTTTAGTGATGTTTCAAGAGATGGGTGGCTATAGAGAATGGTGCAATAAGGTATCTGGGCATTGTGCACTATGTCTATATGCACTTTGGTTTATCAGGGATATTTTATTAGTGTTTTGTATGTATTTAACATAATATTAAAGATGTGCCAATTCAGTTTGCTTTTCAATATTTTTTTATGAGACTAATGTGTACCAAAGTGACTGTGAAACTGATTTATTTTTTTCTTACTGATGTTTTGGAGATATACTTCCAGTCTGTCATGCATACTGCAAGTAAAAATAAATAAAAGTTCAGCAAATCTGGATATTTTGGTCTGGATAGAGGATAAAAATTTCATTCTGACATTCCTAAGTTACAGAGTTTATTTATATAACTTACCAGATGTCACTAAACATATCACATAATGCAGTTTTATCTTCACGTATTGTTAAGCTTGACCTTACGTATTTTTAATAGGAAACAAAGGCATTTTTCTAAAGGTGCTTTTAGTGATTCTTACAAAGCCAAGAACAGGTCTGCCTTGTTGAACCTGCATTTAAATGTTATACCTGTTGGCTTTTATTTTGCAAGCCATTTGGAGAAGCTTGCATTAAGGTCATGCAACACAAGGCAAAATGTTCAAAGGGAACTCTACCTGGTATGTAAAAATACATATAAAGCTATATAGGCACATGCAATCCTTTGTATAGAGTTGTGCATGCAGATACGAACAGTTCCAGCTCTTAAAGACTGGTTTGAAAACGTCTCTAAAACCTAGGTACTATTCTTAGGTTCCTAAGGAGGGAGTTGTTTATTTCCAGCAGCATCTCAGTTTTAGCATTTGAAAAATATGAAAATGAATTGAAACATTTGAAAATAGGAACCAGAATTTTGCTTTTCCCCAACAAATGTAACAATTGGGGCATAAATACAGTGCAAGGATGGTGTTTCCAGCTTCCTCAGCCAGCACTAGCATTTTAAAGCAGCAGCAACAGTTATTAGTTTATTTTAGACTGATATGTTTGCCAACTAAACACCTACGATGCCCTATTTTGTTAACTGAGGGTGAGTGAAGAGGTGACAGCTACGCTCTCCGAGTTCACTTGATATCTCTGAACCTGCTCTGGTTCTCTGTTCGGCTGTAAGGCTGCTGACAGGGTCAGTCAGTGCTCGTAGCAGGATGGTGAGAAACGAGCTCCAGTAACCCGCTGCCTTGAGCACGCTGTCTGCCATCGGGTACGCTCTAAATAAAGGCGAGTAATTGCAGTTACTCATCCTTTACTGTAAGAGTAGGTGGAGATGTAGTAAGAGCAGGGAGAGAGGCAGAAGTGATTTCATCTCTGTCTCAGCACTCTGGTCACAGAGAAAATGTTTTGTTACTGGTCATGCCAAGTGTTGGTCAGCCTGCCTTTCTCCTCAGCCCTCTCCTCTTCTGCACGCCCTCTGACTCCCCTTTCTTTCAGCATGGGCTGCATGTTGGGGATTTTTCCTTCATGGCAGTTCCCCGTAGTTCCTGGCTCCATCTCCATCACTTCAGCCTGGAGGCACAGGAGCTGTAGAGCATGTACGTAGGACGGAGCACAGGTAGCTTTCTCTCCAAGGAGCCTGCTAACCCCTCGCCGTCCATCAATTCATACGGTCCTCTACCTCCTCCGAGCAGAAATCACAGGGGCTTGAGTAATCTCTGAGCAGGCTTCTGTTTATGTTTCTCAGACAGTAATACAGTTTGACCAGTTCACCTTTAACGCCTTAGCCTATGTTTTGCTACCTGTCTTTCAGGAAGATCAGGATCTGCTGTAACACCTCTATTACAATGCAGATTGTCATAACAGCTATCGACAGCTAAAAACCTATTGATTATCGTTCTTCCTCTTTTATTACAGTTTTCCAGTCAGTGACACAAAAACTGGGACTTGTTACTGAGTCTCCCAGTCATTAATGGACTGGCTTGGCTCCATCGCCCTGGAGTTCATTGTTCTGAATATATCGGCTGCTTTCTAGGAGGAGGAGAAAGGCCTTATGCTAAACCCACCACTTTTCTCTTGAGCAAGGGTCATGCTCAGGCGATGCTGCTGTTTTCAGAATAGAGATACCTGGCAAAAATATCACTCCAATGGGAGATGGATTAATTCTGAGTTACACGATACACATTGAAATAAGACTTGACTTTCTTGAGACAGTCCAGAAAAATACAAATTACCCTGACCATGGTTAGTCACTGTTAGGTTACAGAAAAGCATTAAAAGGAGCAAAGGGGGAGAAAAAAAAGATTTCTCAATATAAACCTTGATGACTTTCTGGGGATTTAAAGTAGCTTTAGCAACAACACAGTACTATCGGTATGTTTTGAACTCTAAGCCACGGCAGGAACGCAGTTCATCGTGGCTGCATGGTCTTCAGGTAGCACTTCTGGAATGCAAAGCCAAAAAATAGTGTGTTACAATCTATAGGGTGGATGGGGCTGGTACAAACAGTTCAGATCAGCTTCTGCATCCCTTGAAGCGAGTTGTTTTAGATTAATATTAAGCCTGCTTCTGCTTATAGAAGGCTCATTTGCCAGTTTCCCATCCCTCTTTAAATACCAAACCCTCTTCCCACTGCCAAAGCTTCAGCTGTGTTTCTTTTTCTGATTAATGAAGATGCTCTTTATTTATCTGTTCCCTTTTTCTCTTTCAGAAGATCATTGTCAAGGAGACAAGTCAATGTTTTGTCGTATGGAAGTTCTCTCTCGTTACTGCTCCATTCCCGGTTACAATAAGCTGTGTTGCAAGTCCTGTAATACGTACAACAACATAACAGAGGATGACAATGCAACCGATTCTAACGTAAATAAGAATAATGTCATTGAGGAGGAGCTCCTGACAACCCTCAGCCCTTCCATGGGCGTGTCCACCACCCAGTCTACCACCAGCCCTCCTCTTGTTTCCAAAACACGTGCACCTCCTTCCAATGCAACTGAGCACCCAGAAATCAATGCAGTGGATGTTCCCTATAAAATCGATGGGCTGGATAACGAAGTATCGCAGCATAACATCATTACACGGAGGAGGATACCTTATGAAAGGACAAGGAATCAAAGAATTCAGGAGCTGATTGCTGAGAAAAGGAAAAAAGAGACTCTTAGGAAAATGAACTAAAATGGAAATACGGCACAAACTTTTTTCTCTTATAGAGATGTTACCAACATCATAGTATTGCCCATGTCGTAGAGACTAAAAATGGGGGAAAAAATCAAAGTGGTGCTATGGCAGAGATGCCAAATTTTCAAGCCTACTATAAATGAAAATGACAGATTGTTTCATAAGTGCTAATCTGAACACTTTGATGGCTAGGTTTACAGGGTACGGTAGAGTATTAGTGCAATATCATTACAGCATTTCACTGAATCCAAACAAACCGTAATACCTAGGCCAGGTTAGCAGGTTTCTTGTTATGGGCTCTTTTAAGTCTTCTATGCCTGTGTAAAACTGCTTGGGAATAGTAATAGGAGTTACACATAGGATGGAGGAAAACAGTCCCAAGACATAATAAATCCCTTTAACACTGACAAGCAGATGGTCAGCAATCCCGTGATGCTTCTGTGCATTGCATAAACCCGGGTGCTAACTCAGCCCCCAGTTCAGGAAGGTACTTAAGGACATGCCAGACTAAGTTTAGCTGACTTTGGGAGAGCTGCTCCCATAGGTACAGCTAGGCATGTGCTTACATAGCTTTCTTAACCAGGACTGCATAAGGAAATACATAGAAAATTCTGTGACGGTATATTTATGTGTAAAGTAAAAACTGGCAAACAGTAGTTTACATATTTCCATAAACAATTTAACAGGATTCTCCTAAACTTTTGAATACATGCAAGACATCTAGATCCAACCAACTTGGACTGACAACATCCTCGTCTTTCTGTTTACAATTATCCATATTTTTGATAGTCTTTAAGTTCCGGTAATGCAACAGCCTCAGTGATCTTTGCTGGTTGGTGCTTTTTTTATTGGTCTGATTTTTTTTCTACCCACATACTGTTTAACTTAAAGATGACTGGATTCTTGTTGCCTTTTCTTTGGTGCTTTGTTAAGAAAACATTTTTTTTTTCTCCCATAGGATGAGGGAAGATGAGGAACAAAAATTTTGTATTATCTTCCTTTCCTTAGGACAGCTTTATTGGTGCAGAAGTGAACAACTGTTTGCTGTGCCCTTACATGTACACGTACATACATACACACACGTGTACTCACAGTACCAGGTCTGCTAGAAACTTTTAAGATGTGTAACCTGACAACCCTTTGAGTACTTCCTTTCCCCTCAGGGTCATCATGATTTTCGTAGGTCATTTTGAATTCCTGGTTGGAGATAAAAGATGAATTCAGCTTGGTTCAAGAGTCAGGGAGTGTGGACAGGTTCCTGCTGCAGGTGGCATCTGAGCAGTTTTTCTACTGTCTACTGGCTTGGACCCTTCCATTTGTTTCCTCTTTGCTGATAAGCCTCCTGCAGAGCCCAGGGCTTCCCCGAAATCCTTGTTTTACCACTGGGTAGGTCTGATGGCTCCTAGTTCAGATTTTCCAGTCTGAGAGTAAGAAAGATCTCATCGTCCAGCCTGAGCTGGCTTTGGTTTGAAGCAGTGCCAGTAGCAAGCCTGTATACACAGTCACATAGTTATTGGAAATGTGCTGATTTTCCAGCAATGTGTAAGCTCTTCTGTGGCCTGGCTGCTGGCAAAGAGCTTCAGAAGTATTGCAAGGTGAACCACACGTGGCTTCCTGCGACCCTGCCTTCTGCCCTCAACCACCACGGCTGAATGTGCTGCCCGGTCCTGCGGGAAAGGAGGCGAGAGCCTGCAGGAGCAGCCGTCTTTGCAGCGCAGAAACGTTGAACTGTTCTGGCCTGAACTGTGGCCAAAAGTCTTTGAAGGACAAGACCTGGTTTAAGAACTTTATGGAAATACTAACCAAAACAGAGAAGGAGTGTTTTCAGCTGGTGTGATGGCATCAAGCATCCCTTCTTACAGAGGACCGGGTGATACACTTGGGTGAGTGTTTCAGAGCAGCTCAGATGGTATCAGGGATGGGAATTGCTCTGAAGACCAGGGAGCATAACGGGCCTGGTAAAAGCCCAGAGCACTAGGAAACATCTCTTGGGCCAAGCAGACGTGGCTGCAGATGTGAAAGCAGCAGCCAGCACAAGCAACAAAGCAATCCATTTTGGTTTTGAAAAGTACAACTCGGGCTCCACAGTTTGGCAGCATTGAGCAGCAGTTGGTTGGGGCAGTGGCAGGACCTGGTGCGGGTAGAAAAGCACAGCAGAGTCTCACTTTAACTCGGGAGACGCTAAGCATTTTCCTGCAGTCAAAGGTTGCTAATCTTTAGTTGCCCGCGTGGTAGCCTTCGCTTGCCCCAGCCCCGCGCCGTGGCCTGCCTGCCGCTGCAGAGCCGTGATGCACGGGTGAGCCCAGCGCTGGCCCCAGGAGCCTTGTGCTGAGGGATTTGTGGCTGCCTGCAGACAGGACAAGTTTTAGTAACAGCGGAGGGTCCAGTCACATCTGTGCAAAACAGAGCAATGTAGTAATGAGCACTGAAGGGGAAAAAACCCACCATGCTATTTATAAGCAAGGAAGATGTTTGTAAATCAACATCACTCCAGCTGCTGTGCCACAGGAGATGCAAGCTGTAATTGGGCTCCCAGCCTGTAGACATAGTGAGCACTTCTTGCCTGCCACATTTCCTTTACACAGATGTGGCTAGTGTGAAACTCATCTTTTCCCCTCCAAGTTACTGTCCTGCTTTTAGCTCTGTGGACAATAAAAATAAACCACAACCCCCAGCTTTTTTGTAGCCTAGAAGCACATCCAAGCATATGATAAACTTGGGGAAAAACCCTCACCAACCCAAGGGTAGAGAGGGGTTGGGCCATGAAGTTAGAATGTGGGGAAGTAGAAGTTTTCTGCCTGGATGGTACCAGTCTTATTCTCTGGGACTTTGTGGACACCCATTTCTCTGACCTCCAGAGGCCTGAGATAACCCATCTAGTAGCTTCTGTTCTTCCTTAGCATCAGGAATAGGCTTAGTCAACCAGGCAACGTGAAGAAATGCCACAGGAGGAAGTGCCCACAGCTCAAATGCTGTCTTACAAAAGCCTCTTCTGTCCAAAGGACTTCTAAGTTGTGTTCCAATAGCAAGTGGGGCAGGAATTTACTCGGTGCAAAGTCAAGTGACCGTTCTGCAAACCGCACAAGGAAAGTCCTCTTCCAGTGCGGAGACCCAACGTTTAAAAAGAAGTGGGCGGTTCTGCGCTGAGCATTTCCAGCCGTGTCTCCCAGTGGCCAGGACTGATGGAGGCTGGGCAAGGTCAATTCACAGGGGTTTGCTTGCTCACGTGCGGCATGGACACCCTGGTTGACCTTGCAAAGCCGGTTCAAAGTTCAGAATCTTTCCAGAGTGAGTCAGTTTGCAATCAAACCAACCAAAAGCATTTTTCCAGACAAAGTGGAAACTTCTGCTCCGTCTTGGAGCAGGAGCAGCCTCCCAGAAGGCTGATGTGGTGCTATGCTATGTCTGGTGTTCGTTAGGGACCTGATGCAATGCCTAGTGGCATCTGCATTTAGGAAGCGCTTGCTCCCTTCTCAGTCTCACCTTTTGAGAGATTTAATTTGATATATTTCTCACTGATTTTAATTCTACTGAATATTTCTCTAGCTGTTATTTGGGGAACACTGAAATGATATTTGAAGGAGCAGCTTCAGTCTAGATTGCTCAAGACAGTGAGACCATGATGGATACAAACTTGTTGATCTCCTTATGGAGCAGAGCCACCAGCTGCCTTCTCTTTACAGTCTTGCTGTTTGAGGAGATAAAAAAGTCTCTTCAGACCAGGAAAGATGCCTTCTTTTCAAGCTGGCATGAGTTTTTCAGAAGGTATTTTTTTCAGCAGTTTCCCATGACGGTGGTTTCTTAAGAACATGTATCTCTCTTATGAAAACACAGAGCAGAGTCTATTGGTAAAGAAAAAGCAGACCAAGGGAGTAGATGGGGGTTTGCTCCAGCTCATCTTCGTTCCTTGTCATGCGGTGGAAATTTTGGTCATTTTTTTTGGTTGGTTGAACTTTGACAACTGTTGCCTCTTTTCTACAATGCTGTAATTGGGCAAGAGCATCATCATAGTGTGTCTTCTGTAACCATTTTGCTGTTGCCCTGGTACTGCATTTTGAGACATAATGAGCAGAGAGCGGTATTTTAATGTAACCTAATCACAGAAACTAAAGCGGATTTATAAGTAAGTATATTCCTATAGAGACCATCTCGGAGATCTGAGAGCTGAAGCAATGTGCTCCCATTAAGCAGTGCATTTTGTGATCTGATCATGCAACTATATAGCTTTCTAAATTGTCATTTTTCTGTTGGTCTAAACTTAAAATCCAAGTGACAGCCCCTCATGAAAAAAAAAAAAGATCCCAAACCAATTCTGGTTCCTTTGGCTCCAATCTACTGCCATTTTTTTTTACCAACATGCCTTTAAAAATTTCTGTAATCTATTATGAATGCATCACTTGTTATATTCATATATCCATTCAATATTTAGAGTCTCACAACATCTCCATAGAATGCTTTCAGATATTTTGAGAATTCTAGAAATGGTGCTTTACCAGTACTCAAAGGGTTTTATGTTTTATTTTATTACATACTGCATTTAATGTCTTATTTACTCACCTACAATGCACAGTATTAGCTATGTTCATCTGAGTATCTATATGCAACTTCCATTCACTTACATATGCCTTAACAGAAATTGCAATAAATAGCCATTTCTTGTATATTAAAAATGTATATACAAATTAGAATCTTTAATTTTATAATTTATTAAATTCAAATGTCTGTGTTCTTTTGCAAAGTGTTTGACTTTTCCCTGTGCTTTTTTCATTGGAGTAACATTATGCAGAGATGCTGGAGGAGGAAGAACCGGCATCTTCAGACTCAAACCCAATTCAATTTCTAAAACTTCCTCTTAGTTGATTGGGATGCACTGTATGCCAAAGTCCTACGTCCTTGTTACAACATGCATCATCCAAGGCCAAATATCATGAAGTCACTGGACCAAAACCTCAGCTGGCAACTGCATGGATATTTAATCAAGCTCACTTAAACCTGCTTGGGGCTCTCATCCTTTGCATTCGGCTGAGATCCATCCTGGTCCATGTATCATCTCCTTAAAAGGCTCAGTTACTTGGGCTTCTCTGCAGGACTGATGAGCAAATTTTGCTTTGCATGTCCTATTGATGAAATAATTGCTCCTTTCCATGAAACTCTTCTGCACACATTTTCCTGCCGTACCCTGCGTGCCTGTAGCCGGGTTCCCTTTAAAACATAACTGACTGTCTCCCATCCAATTGAATTTTGTTGCTTGAGGATTTGAAAGATCCCTGCTTACCTTGATTATTCAGTTAGCACCACGCAGTGCGTTCAAGTCCAACATGTTCTTTAATGAGGTAACGAACCACCTCAGCATTTTCAATATGGAAAAGACATTTACTTACTTAAATGCAGAGCAGACAAAACCAGGGTTTCATTTACTGTGACAATTTGTATAGTATCTGATTTACAGCTGTGACAAGGGTTATACTTAATTGGCTTTTACAAACCCAAAGATTTGGAGATTTTTAGGGTGGCCATGGGGAAGGGTCTCATGTCTATACCCCAGCCACAAGAAACCCCCATGGTGGAGTCAAACGCGTCCAATATGTCCAAATGCAAACGGAAGCGACAGAATTTTTTTAACTTAAAGATCTGCCTCTTTTCTAAGGGGAAGTACTGTGGCCGTCCCCTGGGCCCTGCCGGGGGACTGTCACTGCTTCGGAAAGCCCGTGGCAGATGAACGGCTCTTTCTCCAAGACGAAAGCAGGTACCTGCCGCGGGGCTGGATGTGCCTGGGAAGCCGTGCTTTGGGAACAGCGCGGCGAGCGTTTGCTCCAGGAGCCTCATCCTGTTGAGGACGTTATGCTCATGCCCCCAAAATCGAGTGGCCTAGCTCGGGTCCCACTGCAGATAACAAGTTCCTTCTAGGAGGCCGGGCGCTGCAGGGGTGCAGGATCACAGCGGGTTAAACGGCACCGAGTACAGCACCAGCTGGGCTTCACCTCCCCAGCTCGCTGCAGCGCGTGCGTTAAAGCAGCAACTCTGGCAGTGGAAGGAAAGGAAACGTTGTCCTAAACGAGAGAAGCTGCGGGCAGACCGCTTGGTCTTGCTCATGTAGACGATGTCCATACAGTCTCCTGCTGCCACGGCGTCCACAAGCACCACATGCTGATGTTTTGCCTGTCCCTGTACACAAAGCCATGCCTGGCTCCAGGCGTCCCCACAAAAGCAAACCCACCATGTGTGACTGTAGTGTGTCTGTGTGGCAAGGTCTTGGTAGCAGTGGGAGTTGCAGGGGTGGCTTCTGTGAGAAGTTGCTAGAAGCTTCCCCTGTGTCCAATACAGCCAGTGCAGCCGACTCCAAGATGGACCCGCCGCTGGCCAAGGCCGAGCCCATCAGCAATGGTGGTAGCACCTCTGGGAGAGCAGAGCGGCATTTCCAGCCAGAGAGAGGAGTGACAACATGTGAAAACAGCCCCGCAGCCCCCGGCTCATAGCAGGAGGGCTCCAGGCGCCGGAGCAGAGGGTCCCCGGCAGCCCCCGGGGAAGCCCCCGGGGAGGCGGCTGTGCCCCTGCGGCCATGGAGCTCCACGGGGGAGCAGATCTGCACCCGCACCCGGGGAGGGCCCCACGCCGGGGCAGGGGGATGCCCGAAGGAGGCCGTGACCCCGTGGGCAGCCCGCGCCGGGGCCGGCTCCTGGCAGGGCCTGTGGCCCCGTGGGGAGAGAGAGGAGCCCCGGCTGGAGCAGGTTTGCTGGCAGGACCTGGGACCCCACGGGGGCCAGGCTGGAGCAGCCTGTTCCTGAAGGACGGCACCCGTGGGGGGACCCAGGCTGGAGCAGCCTGTTCCTGAAGGACGGCACCCGTGGGGGGCCAGGCTGGAGCAGCTTGTGCAGAACTGCAGCCTGTGGGAAGGACCCGACGCTGGAGCAGGGCAGAGGGTGAGGAGCCTCCCCCTGAGGAGGAAGGAGCAGCAGAGACAGCGTGTGATGGACTGACCACAACCCCCATTCCCCGTCCCCCTGCACCGCTCGCGGGGAGGAGGGAGAGAAATGGGGAGTGAAGTTGAGCCTGGCAAGAAGGGAAGGGTGGGGGGAAGGTGTTCTAAGATTTGGTTTTAGTTCTCATTATCCTACTCTGATTTTGATTGGCAATAAATTAAACTAATTTCCCCAAGTTGAGCGTTTTGCCCGTGAGGGTAGTTGCTGACGGATCTCTCCCCATCCTCACCTCGACCCACCAGCTTCTCCTCAGCCGTTCCCTCCCGCGCCCAGCTGAGGGGGCAGTGACAGAGCGTCGGTGGCACCTGGCCTCCAGCCTGGGCCAGCCCACCGCGGCGGTACCTTGGCAGCAGGCTATAAGCTAAATGCCAAAACCATGGACTGCACTAAAATGGGCGTGGGCAGAACAAGGAGCCTGTGCTGGTGAACGAGAGCCTCCCTGGGCAAGTGTTCACGTCTCGGGAGAAGGACTTAGAGTTGGTGCTGCAGAAACAGGCAAATGGTCGGGGAACACCACGGTTGGCTCCGCGGCGTGCGCTCTAGGTGGGGGCGGGAAAGGCAGTTCAAGGAGCAATTCCAGGCCAGGAAAGTAGTTGTTCAGGTTATTTGCAATTAACACCAGGCAGAACGTAGCTCCTCCAAAGTGCCGTGCAAATCTGACTGGCCCTTCACACCGCGGAGGCGCAGGGTGGTTTCCAGCCACGCACCCGGGGGCCGCTGGCTCAGCGCTTGGCATTGCTCACAGGGGTCAAAGAATGGTGCAGAGCCCTTTTTGGGGGCTGAGTGCCTGGAAAGCCTGCCGGAGCTGCCGAGGGGTGTGCATGTGGATGTGTGAGTGCATGCATCCCTCTCCTGTGCTCTCTCCCCCACCGTCCCTCCCCAGCAACCACCCCTCCCCAGCAACCACCCTTCCACAATCCCTCCCTCCTTAGCAGCTTCCCAAAGCTGAGCAGGACTGAAGCGAAGGAGCCACAGAGCCACATCAAGTGCAAGGGCACTTCTAAATACCCATTACAGCAAGTAGCAGAGCAGGATGACACGTGGGAGAAACCTCATAATAGTTAATCTACTGGTTTTTATGCTTCATCAGCCGCGTGTTCCCACCAGCCTTAGGCGACGGAATTCCATTTTGCATCCATGCTACCCTGAGCAGCACTTGGGTCCTGCAGGCAGGCGATGGAGGACCTGCTCAGGCTGCTTTGCCTCTCCAGATGCAGAGTTTCTAGTTGAGTTACCACTAGATGGTGGCACGGTACAAGAAGTACGATTATGAAACAGCCACTGGCCTTTGCTAACAGGGTGAAAAATCCTTCCATCTGGTGAGAAAGGGCTCTCTGCAACCCCAGGGCTGCAGGCAGGACCAGATGGGGTACATCCTGCTCGGCTCAATCCCCACCGCAGCGTGGATGTATTCGGAGATGCTGTTGTAGTGCTGTCTGTGCCTTACCAGCAGCTGGGGGCTGAAGAACAAGCATGAAGCCTGCGGGGGAGAAACACAGACAGCAGCAGCAGCGGAGAAACTGAGCCATGATCAGCCCCGCCACGTGAAACACAGAAAATAGTTAAAAAATTATTTTCTGGGAGTGCTACTTCTTAGGGCATCTAAACACAGCCCAGCCCTAGCTGACAACAGACAGTTTAGAGGATAGTAACGTTGCAGGGTTTTCCACTAATGATTATCATTAACTGGTCTTGTGATTTTTTCAATCGGGCAAAGCTCTTTTATTAAAGAAATGCAACAGCTATGGGAAGACGAACCCATCTTGGGTGAGCCGGCCGCTTGGATTAGCCAAATGCCAAGCAATTTGTAAAAAAACATTTATTCAGCAAAATGGGGTCTGTTTTCCGTTTGCAAGTGACTGGGATGTTCTTGCTGGTTTTTGTGATTATAGAATCTTTCATGCAACAGAAGTCATTTATGGCAGGTTTAATTGAATTGAGTCCTTTGTGAGCTGTGCCGGGGCAGTCTACGGGACTGACCGAGACAGCTTCCAAAATAAAACTGATCTCCATGTTTAAAGGATAGAGATCGCAGGGCCTGAAAAACGAAAGCTGGGTTTCTGTGTGGTTGAGGTCTTCAGGGCAAAAGGAAGCAAACGCGGCTTTCCTGGGAGCTGAGCTGCCACCCGCTCTGCCGCGCGGTGCGGTTGTACTCTAACCTCGGTCCGTCTGGGTTTGTTTTCAGCTCGAGGGGCGGTGGGTCGGTAGCACGGCACGTTTAGACCCCTCTCCCCCACCCAGCACTGCCAGAGGGGGTTTGGAAAGGAGCCATGCAAGGGAAGCGCAATTCTTCTGCCAGGCCTGACCAGCAGGAAAGAGCTTGTTGCTTGTAATACGTAACGGCACTTGCATGGCTCGCTGCTTCCCTTGGTACAGATTTCTCAGATTTTCTGGCCACTGCCAGCATCCCCGGGTCACCGGGTTTCAGCTTCAGGCAACCGCAGCAAGCGACTTGGCACCCCGGGCTGCCGGCGGCACGGGGGGGGTTTCAGGGGCCCCCGGCTAGGAGAACGCTTGCAAGCGATGGCAGCAGAGCATCCTCCCCGAGCCTGCCGCAATCGGCAGCGAGCAGCTTCCCAGCCTCTTCGCGGGGTGAACCCAGAAGAGGAGGAACCGCATCAGCGTTCAGGCGCTTTGGGCTGCTCAGGGGTCTTGTTGGAGTCTGGATGTGCATTTCTATAATTAAAAAGATGTATGGAAAAATGCATGCATACAAAGAGAGAATGTAACCTTATGCAGAACAGAAATAATATAAAAATATTTCTATTATGTCAAATAAACATCCTGGGCTGGATTCCCAGGGGAAGTTGCCAGCGAGCAGCCACCATGGTTTGCACTTTCTGAGACTTCAAAGTACTTCTTTAAAAAAAATCCACGCCGGCACCGAGCTCTCTGCTGGCCGCAGGCAGCCGGCGCCGATGAGAGCCGGGCTGGCGAACCCACGGCACCGGCATGGCCCAGAAACTCTCAGCGAAGGCTCCCTGGAGTCGTTTTCCCAGCTTAATTGAATTCCCAAGGAAACCGAGTGCCTACATCACTCGGAGCCTTTTCAAATCCTCCTGCAAAAATTCCACCCATGTTCGCAGCTGGGCGAGAGCTCAGCTCCTGCGAACAAGCCTTGTGCTAAATGGCGACGGGCTGCAGAACCCAGTCCTCCAGAAACCGGTTCCTCGCTTGCAAAAGAGCAAGAAATGCCTGGTAATTTCCAGAAAATCTGTGTGCATCAATTATAGTGTTTGTACAAGTAGCTGCCACCAGTTACCATGTGAGCTGCAGTCAAGGCAACAGCACCTTGTGGGTGCGACATTTCTAACCCAGCTCCCTCTAGTTAATATGAAAACAGCTCGTTAATGTTTCATGGGAATATCTTCGCTGAGTACCGTAGCGGCTACTTGCCGTAATGCATAAGGGGTTAATGGGCCGGGGGATATAATTAGAGAACACAAATCATCTGGAATCTGGCACAAATTGGGTCAAACTGTTTTCCTTTCCTGAACTTTTAATGGCAAACGTGCAAGAGAGAAGCGGCTCCTGCACCGAGCCTTGGGGATGCTCAGGGACACGCTGACCTCGGACCCCGTCCCTGGCAGGAGCTCACGCTACAGCAGGGCCCGGCATTAATGCCGCTCCCTTCCCGACACTCTCTGACATGTTTTTAGATACTGTCTCACAGCATGGGAGCAATATGGCAGCATTTTCCAGTCGTGAACCAGTCACTATATTTGCTAGTTTACCAAAAATCCTTGTTTCCACAGGCAGGAGCGTGGCAGGACCGCGTGCGCAGGCCGATGGCCACCCCTTTGCCTTTGGGTGCTGCGCCTGCTCTGGGAAGAGGAGAGGGCAGGGAGGAGCAGAGGCAGAGAGATGCCAAGCAGGGTAAAAACTGCTTAATAAAAAGAAGAAAAAAAAAAAAAGTTTAAAACCAGAATTTACAGTTCTACCGGTTACTGGGAAAGCTGGAACCTGGCACCCTAAATGTCCCTTTGGAGACTTTGTAATCAGAAGTTGAAGGGAATGGACCTTCAGTTTAGTGGCTGTTTGACCCAGTTTTGGCAGCAGGCACAGCCTCCCAGTGCAGGAGCTCGAAAACTGGGACTTCTTTCAAACTGGGATTTTGCTACCACAGCCCAGGGCAGTGATGCCTGCGTCCCAATGCCCAGGGCTCAGCTGTGTCACCGCAGGCACAAGCAGAGCAGCAATGTGGCACCACTGAGCTGTCATACCGGTGCCACCAGCTCTGACCTGCATCCCACCAGTCAGGTCAACACGGCTGCCCAGCTCCCCGGCACCCGCGGGGGTATCGGTCTGCCAAACCAAGCTGGAAGGGCTTTTTTTTTTTTTTTCACATTTGCTGTACAGATTCTTTACTTTGGAAAGCATAAGGTGATTTTTTCCCCCCCAAATAAAGACCTCTCGCAATATTCCAAAGCAAAAGTTATTTATGAGGCAGCCTTGGCAGTGCTCGTGCCCCATCAGGTGGACGCTGGCTTCCGCCAGCAGCGCTGCCGTCGTCCCAGAGCCCCCCTTTGGCATTAAGAGTATTTTTCCTGAGAATATCCAAAATGGGAATTGACTTTGGTATCCATTTATGGCTCCCAAAGATTAAAATTGGTTTGTTTATCCAAACATCAACAAGCTTCAAAAATGCCCAGAGGAGAGCTGCCTGTTACACTTGTGCAACTCTGTTAAGGCTTCCCCCAAAACTGGGAGCAATCAAAAAAAAAAAAAAAGCTAACAAACAGAAAACCAAACAAAAAATAACTCTACAGCATTTAGATCTCAGACACCCAACCAAGCCTTGCAGAACTAATAACTCATGTTTTCCTTGGCAGCTTGGGCACCGCCGCTGTTGCTGTTTTGCTATTAATCCCATTTGGTTACGGTTTTCATGCACTCAGGAATGCTGATTCACCGCACTCAGGGGAGTATAAGTGCAGGACACCGGGATGGTTTAATCAGAGCCATCCTCAGAAGCGCGTGGAAGAAGCCTACGGCAGGTTTGCGATGAGACAGACAAGCGTTCAAAGGTGTGTCTTTTTTTTTTTAATTAGCATTTTTTGAGCAAACCTTTGATAAAGGAGGAAACTGAACGGCCGTGGTTGAGGTAAAAAAAAAAACCCAGAGGTATTGCTGTAAATTAGATTTGGTTAATGATAGCTACTTTTTAAGCTGTATCTGGTATTTTTAAATTTGTATTTTAATCTTCGTATCATCAAGAATGTAAAAAAGATGATAGAGAACAAATCATTTATACTGGGCTTATCTGAGTAATTCCAATAACAGTGATTCGAATAAATGTGATTTTCCTCCAGTAGCATCAGACTTCTAGAAGAAACTAATTTCAATAGATAGAAGGGATTTTTATTGCAAACCCTTATTTTTAGTGTAGTTTCATAAAGAAACATCTTACCTATCCACATTTTGTGAGGACCCTGATCACTTTAGAAGCTCTCGGGCAGCTTCTCTGTGCGGGGCTTGGTTTTCTCCCAGGGGAGGCTCGGCGTCCCGCTGGACACCACCAAAACCACGCAGAGGGATGATAATACGGAAAAGCTTTAGGAGGGGCCTTGACCCTGTTAGACACCTGATAACCCAACCCCAAGCCTGATTCAGCTGCGCTTGGAGCTGCTGCCATCGCAGGTGGGGTGCCATGCGCCTGGTTCTACTTGCTCCATCAGACCATGTGGCCTTTAAGAAGGAGCCGTCTCCAGCCGGGAGAGGGACTTTCCAGGGGAAGGGAACAATCTCAAAGGGTGTTATAAAGCAAATGTATCCATGCGCATCTGCACATGTGGAATCTTTTTGCCAGATCAGTGATTCTCCTCGTGAAACGGCTTTCCCAAGCTTCATACTGCAGCTGCTTAGAGTAGCTGGGGTCTGAGGTGGTTTTTTTCCCATTTGATGGTAATTATGGTGCCTGCAAGGAGGAAGGAGAAATCTAAGCTGGAAGTTGTTACTACTGCATGACCCCAGCTGATCATCACTGTTAGCAAATGTAATGCATGAAGGTTGAGGGTCATTTCAGCTCAGTTCAGCTGTTTGGCAGCAGAAGTCCAGACAAACAGCTTCAGCTTGTACACCTTTTATATTTAAATGCTAAGCAATGGGTATCTCCGGAAAGCAAATGATCTCTGCTTTGAAACGTATCTTGAAGGGATGCACAGGACTTTTGACCTGCTTCTTTCTTTCCCCTGGAGGTAAAGAAAGAACCTGGATGATGAGTGTGGGCTTGGGCGACCCAAGCAGCCAAAGCCAATTCCAGCCTGAATGCTGGTAACACTGAGAATATTTGCATTAAAACAAAGCAGTGATTTTAAATCTAGGATTGCTGCTTTTCTCTCCATCCCTCCAAGCACCTCATGACAGGTTGTATGGGGAGCAGCAAGGTTCAGAAACGCGGTCAGGCTCTCTGGCCTGGGTCACACAGGGACGTTGCGCAGCGTGGCTGTTTCCCAGTAACGAAGAGCAGCTATCGAGGCTCCCTCTGAGGCCGGTACTTCTACAAAAGCAGAAGGAATTCTGCTGCAAAACAACTATTCACCTCCCCACCCAACATGATGCTGCAAGAGAGGCTACGAGAGGGATACTGGAGTTATACTAGAATTGCAATCAGGTTGCGGCACGTTAATAATTCCGAAAACAGACAACCCCCTGCCCCAGAGACCCGCAAGGTCGGACGCTGCCGGTCCTCCTGGCCAAGCGACTTGTGTGGCCGGGCTGGGTGGGCTCCAGCTCAGCGAAACGCAAACGGGGCCATGCTGGGGGCAGCGGGGAGAGGGGGGTTAGAGGAGCGGAGCCCGGGGAGGGACGTGGCTGCCGCTGGGGCTCCGCAGCGGGTGTACGGCTCGGCGCGGAACGGGCGCGGGCAGGGAGGAGAGCAGCGGTGACGGTGCTGCGAACTCCCCCACGCTCCCTTGGGCACCCCGGGCAAAGCGGCGTGAATTTGCTCGCCAAATAAGGCAGAGAAGGAGCAAAAGCAGCCCAAAATCGAAGGACCCCCCCTTTTCAGCAGTGAAACAGGACGGTACCGCGGCTCTTCGCACACCCCCGTCTCGGCGCACAGGCAGCCCCTGCGGCGGCCCCGCGCTCGCGCTGCACGTGGGGAAGCGTGACAAGGCAGCCGAGCGGCGGGGGTCTGTCGTGGGCTGCCCCGATGGGGACGGGGCGGCCATGCCTCCCCGGCGCCCGGTCGCTGCCGCGGCGCGGCGGTGCCGGACGCGGGCTCTCCGGCAGCGCGGGCGGCCGGCGCGCTATATTTAGCTACAGCAACAGAAGAGGCAGCCGGATCAGCTGACTGGAGGCAGGGACCTGCTGCGCGGGGCAGTGTCAGGCAGCACGTACCCTGCGCTGAAAGCAGGGCGGCGCAGAGCGGGGGGAGCCGAGGCAGCCGAACGCCGCCCGTCCCTCGGCTGCAGCGCAGGTAAGGGAGGGCGCCGCAACAGCTGGGGTCCGGACGCGGGCTGAGTGCCGGGTGTGGCTGGGAAGGGCCCAGCATGGCCGCCGGTGATGCTCCGGGCGCGGCTGGGAGGCGAAGGCGCGGGGCAGCGCCGTGCGAGCTCTCCGGGGCCCAGGGGTGCCGGCGGGCGGGAAGGTGACCTCGGCATGGAGCGGGGCCGCGCCGGCGCGGTGCCCGGGGCGAGGGGGATCGCGTCCGGGCTGGAACCGGTCCATCCCATCGGAAGAGTTCTCCTGTAAATAAGTAATTGAATTTCCTTCCGGAGGAAGGGCACGTTACCAGGACTCGGTTAATGATTAGCGCTGTCGTAGGTTAACGCGACGTGCCCGTGCCCGTTATCTGAAGCATCCGGCTGCGCCTCCTCGGCGCCGGGGTCAGAGCAGGCCCGAGCCTGGCACAGCCGCGCTCGGGCAAGGGGCGGCAGGGCGGGCGCCGGAGCAAGCCTGCTTCGTAGTGCTTGCAGGAACGAGGAGGAAGGAGCAGACAGAATAAGGGGAAACAAAAAGGCCGTAAGGTTTAACACAAGCATCTCCTGCTCTCCGTTCAGCAGTTCCCACCTTGGCTGTCTTTGTACCAGTAGCAGCCGTGATGAAAACCAGTAAAAGCCAGCAGTAGCTGGGGGAGGGATGGACACCCGGCAAGCTCTGCCCTGGGCTCGGTGGGAGCTGCTCACTTGCACGCCGAGATCTGCAGCTTTGCAGAGAAGTTCAGCAAAGCCAGATTTATATCCAGCAACGACAAGCAAGGCATTAAAATAGCTAGCAAAGCACTTTTGTGTTTAATCACACAACAAAGCTATATTATGTTGACAGATTATCCACCTACAAATTCCATTGGGGTGGGGGGTAGTAAAAAAATAAAAGATTGGATCCAGGCTACGTGGTCATTTCTGCCAGAAGTGAGGATAACCAAAGCACAGGGGAGAGTATTTTGAGAAAAAAAAAAATCAGTAGTTAGCAAATGCTGCAACCCGAAATAGTTGTAAAAAAGTTTACCTGACTAGTGGGAGCAGTTTGATGAAAATCCATTCTAAAAAGAGTTGAGGATAACTATTTGAATATAAAGGACATGAATTAAATCCCTTTGATGCTATGTAAGCATTCAGGGAAGGATCTACCAGTCCGTAACTACATTTATCAACTGCTGGCAGAGACGAAAATGAGCATGTTTGTACATTATCACCTACATCTTCTAGAAGAGATCAGCTGTAATGTCACTTTATTTACATGGTGCTCGCCCCCTCGCATTTACATGCCCCCTTTATTTACATGGGGGTAGGTCAGCTCCTCTCCTGTTGAGATCAGCTCTTGCCTGTTCGGACACATGTGAAGTCAGAGCCCTGTTACAGTGAACAGATCAGCGGAGTATTAAATGAGGAGAGTAGTTTGTCCCTCGCTGCTACAACCCGGACAGGGAGACGAGCTAGTGCACCTGCACCACGCTGCTTCGGCTGCTGACCCCGTGTGTTGCTTCAGAAGGGAGCCCTGTTGCTGGTCTCTTTAATGTACCTTTTGTTTTCTACTGCACTTAATCACTTGGCTGCTTCTTATGTGGGCTCTTCATGAAGCCATGGATATAAAAGTAGTGCCAGAAAGCTTTTAAAATGCGGTTTTTGTAAACATCACTGTTTGCCACAAGAAAACATCGGGTGGCTCAGGTAGCACGGACTTTACAGAAGCAAGCCCAGAATTTCTTTACTGCTGACTTTCACATGCTGATCATGTCTGGTCTGTTCTTTGCAGCCATGGCACCCCGGATAAGATTGGGTCTTTCAAAGCCTCTCCCAACCATACGCGAAACCCATGAGGAAGCGATGGAAGATTCAACCAGCAACCCGAAACGCACTGGAAGCACAGCAGCCAGCCCAGACTCGTACTCCAGCGATGACTACATTCAATCCATCTGCCACCTTGCCAGACCCACCTTCCCAGGCCTTCCTGAAAGCAGCCATAAGGTTCAGGACAGAAAGACCCTGAAGACCCTTGAAGACATGTCATGGTCTCCATCCCTTGGAGGGACACAGCAGGAAATGTCAAAATGTAAATTGACCAATTTAATCTCAAATGTGGTGCCACTGGGAAAGGTCACACCTGCAGAAGCCAACTTCTGGTCCAGAGAGGACCCCCTGGCACAGATTTACACCCGTGCAGGAAAGCTCTGCTCCTCCATGGCTTCTTCATACAGTAAAAACTCCAGCACTGGTTACTCATGGTGCAACTCTTCCACCCCAAATGGTGAACTTCATCCCCCAACCATGAAAGAAAAAGCCCTGGGGAAACCCAATTTTCCACGAGTGTTCAGGTTTTCAAGGCTTCACTCCCCAAGACCAGTGCAGAAAGAAGTGGACTGCTCAGAGCTGAAGCATCTCAGAAGAGATGAGGGAGCAGTTTTAGCAAGTAACCACAGTCAGAAAGAAAACGGCCCTGTGTTCATTAATGGTGAAAAGCTATTGCCATCCTCAGCCAGAGGGAAGCTGGTAGGAAACCCAGACTTGCACTGCTCTGTAAGAAGGCAGAGTTGTTTGCTCAATACAGCAGGCACCGATGAAAAAGAAGGGGGAGGAAATTCTCAGTGTGACAAAAATTTAAGAGGTGATGATGCCCCCACTAAGCAGAGATACTCCGAGTGTTTCCAGGTACCGAAAAGAGCCATGATCCATAACTGGATTTCAGAGCACAGATGCATCTGGAAAGAAGCAAAGGTAAAGGCTTGTTTGCTCCCAGCCATTGCTGAAGTGTGAAGAAGTAGCTGCTCAGAATAATTTTATTCACAAGCTATAACTACGCTGTGCTCTAAGAAGCTCTCCCTGGAGTCCTTACATGGAAAACATGGCTTGAATGTGCATGTGAGTCAGGCAGACTTTTGTGACCCATCATATTCCTCATCAGTGGGCAAAGGGGCAATTCAGAATCTCATCCACTAAGGAAACAGCAATTAGTTCTCATTTTGGAAAGGCAACAGTTCTTAAAGCATCTTCTCCCACCTGTTGCCTAGAACTGCCCTGAGCATGAAGAAAAGCTGGAGAGAACACAAACCCCATCTGTTCTGGAGAAGAAGTGATCTGCAGGAACATCAGACTACTGGTGTTTTCCAGCAAATGCCAACCAGCCAGATGTTGTTCACACTTGGGTACAGTTATTGTGAAAGGAACATTTTGACCAATGCTTGGACATTACTAAATGTGCTGTCTCTGACATACAAATTTACTAGGAGACCCATTATAGATCACTGTGTCAAGACCAGACTAGCACGGGATAGGTCACCTGTTAGTGCAGTAGCATGAAGAAATATTTAAAAAAAAAATTTTAAAAAAAAGGGTTTGCTAGAGGGCAACATGGAGAATGTTACCACTCCTCTGGGTGGGGGTTTTCCTGTTGCTTACCCTAGCACAACTCTTACCTTTACTCCCTGATTTGCCCTTGGCAGGAGGAGAGCTAGGAGCCCTGGGTGGGCATTGCTGTGCCAGTTCTGCGGCTGTCCCGGAGCTGTAACAACCTGCGATGCCAGCTGTAAAAAAACAGATATCAGGCTGGTCTCTGCACTGTCAGCCCCGCAGCAGCCAGGCAGCGCACCGCGGCACCCACAGAGTCTGCTGCCCCGGTGCCCCACGAGCTCGCACGCAGCTCCGCAGGCTCAGCGGCGCGACGAGAGGAGTTTGGCTGAGGGGCAGCCTGGAGATGCTGGGCTGGTGTTGACAGGACCCACGCGTAAAATAATAATTTCTGAGTTTCCCTTCATATCTGTGCTTCTGTATACTTGCCTACCTGAGCACGCTAATGATGCTGACTGCTCTTTGCCTGGTGCTGTGAGACTGAAACATGAAAAAAACACACGTGCATGTTACGACCATCCAGGGCATCACATATATAAAACAATTCAGTTGATGTTAATGCTACATGGGATGTCTGCAGAAAGACCAGCATTCCCACATTGCTGTAAGATCCTGGTGTAGGGTGGTGACACGCACCTAGGTCATCCCTCGCAGCTGTGTGGAGATTTCTCCATCCAGAGAAACTGTCTCTCATTGGCACTTTCTCCTGCAATCAGAGCAACCTCACGTTCCTGCGCTTGGTACCGCACTCTCCGTAGCCGGCCAAAAGAAGTAGGTGAGAAAACTGCAAAGCTGTACTTGCCTAAATATTATTACTACTACTAGGAATAAATCTTTTGGCACGGAGGAGAGCACAGGGACCAGGCTGTTTGTTCAACAGCAGCTAAGATGGGAAACACCACTGGAAAGCTGCAATTATAAAAATGCTCACAAGCGATTTCTAAACCACCCTCAAGCAGATTAAATCAGAAGGCAACTTCTGCTCAGTACCAACATGAGCGTAAATATGCTTGAGGATCAAAAGTTGAGCATATTTGAGCTTCTCATTCTCACATCTCTTACCTCAAAATATTTTTTCTCCTGTTGAAACTCATTAGCGCTATGGAGCTGAACTGCTTCTCATCTTTGTTTTTGAACTAACCACACAGCAAGAACAAAAGTGAAGGTGGCTCCAGCATTTATTAGAGCTGATGGAGAGAGTTGAATCGGGGAGGTGCCAGCCTGCTCTGCCTCCTCCTCATCTTTCCCTCCCTTCTTAGGTTAATGCTGGGATTTAAGTGATGCTCGTCCTCATTGCCCTGGTGACATTTAAATTTCTCTCTGTGTGAGTATGACACTAATGCCTAGCAAGTCTTGTGCCAACTGCATGTATCACTGCTTTGGACAGAGAAAACAAATAAAACCGTTACATCAAGCTGCTGTTTCCATTACTGCAGAACCACAGGTGATTATTTTCAGTGCAGGGCTGGTCCACAGCAGGTGGGCTTGTGCCTCGCCACCCAAACACACTCTCACCCCACCAGGTCACCGACAGAACCAGCTCCCAGCCTCTTTCCCCACACATTCAATGCCTTGCAAATATTTTCTACCTTGTCAGGATCGGTCCTTCTGTGCCCAGGATCCAGGCAATTGCTTGTCTTAAAACCAGCCAAGCTGTGTACCAGCATGTCCCCCCAGGACAAGCGCTGTAGCTAAAATTTTCATCCTGATGGCAGAGGCACAAAAAGGCCTTCACACCTCTCCCCTTTGGCAGCTGATGGCCAACGCTCACATCCCTTCTCAGCTGCCACGTAATCCTGTGAGTCTCTCAAACCCTGAAACCCATCAGCTTTTCCAGCAGAGCTCCCTAGCAATCTAAAACCTGCGAGCGGGGACCGGAGCACCAATGTGCCGTGTCCGGCCGAGAGCCCAGCCACGGGGCGCACAGCCCAGCCGCTCCTGCTGCTCCTGGCTCTGCAAATATTTCCATACCCAGAGCAAAGAGGTGCGGGAGTGGGTTAGAGCTGCAGCTCAGGACACCCTGGAAAAGCCCCCAACCCCTCTTGGGCAGGAGAGGGAGCAGCGCCGCCCTCTGCGGGGCTGGGGTGGACGGCAGGGCTGGGCTTGGTGCTGGGGGCACCTGTACACATGGTTTGCTCAGCAGCCGGCGGCTGCATGCCCGGTGAGCGCTGGATGTTTGCTGTTGGGTGCAGCAAGGCTTAGAGGAATGAAGCTTTGGAGTGAACTGGCTTTTCCTGGAGCACACTTTTCTTTAGTGAAAATTGAGGTTCTCCTCAAGCAGCTGGGTTTTGTGAGAGGAGCCGAAGCTGCTGGGCTGCAGCAGATGGGACAAAGAGAGGCACAGGCAAATTAGGGTCACAGGAGTGACAGGGCAGCAGGGTGAGAGGAGAGAAACGTGGGGTGCCTGTGAGTGGGGCAGCTCCCAGCAGGAGGGGGATGCCGGGGGCTGTGGGGCTGGGAGCCACCCTTGAGGATCCAGTAAACCCTGTTTTGAAAAGCACAGCCCTCACCTTCTTCACCACCGCCTTTGCTGGAACGAGCACGTCAGCCCCTGTGAAATCGCTGGGAAATTAGCTGCTCCAGCAGTTGCTGGGATGAGGCAGTTTTGCAGCCATGAAACATCATCCACCTCCCATGGACACACTCTGGGCTGGCTCAACGAGGAGCCGGGGTGTGGGGCAGCCCCTTCGCCCCACTGCTGCCGGCGTTGGCTGCTGTAGCGGCCCCGCTGCTCCCCTGCCACCGAGGGCTCTCCAGAAGGTGACAGAGCTGCCGAGGGAGCCTGTGGCCCAACCAGAGGAAAATAAATGGGGTGTGTTTGGATGGGGTGACATGGCCTGTCGCTACAGCACTTTTCTCCTCGTTCCCCGCTTTGGTGACCACAGTGCCCCATAGACGAACACCTGGGGCCATTGGGAAATGCTCTCCCTCTTTTCCTCTACAGAAAAGGAGAGGAAAAGATACCTGATTACCCATCAGGATAAACCTGCAGAAGTCACAGCCTCTTCCGAAGTGCTCCCAGACAAGAAAGAAAACCTTTTCTAAGAATTTAGGTCACAGAGTGAGATAAAAGCCATGCTGCTTCCATGGCCAATCTCATGGCAGTCACTGCATTTGAAGTCACTGGCAGAAAAACCTCATTTATTGAGATCATCAAAACCGCCGAAGGGATTTGGATTAATTTGAATGGGGAATTGGTATCCAAATCCCACTGGCAGCTTTCAGTCTCAGCCTTCGCAACCAGTTCCCAAGCAATCTATGGGCTAACGTGCAATTTTGCTTGCATGGTCATGCAGCCTTTTACTGCTGCAAACAGTAGACGCCTTTGGACACAGAAAATCACGAGGAGAATTTACAAACCAGAGACGGCAAGGTAGAAACAACACTGTCCCACTCTTTCCTTAAACGCTTGTCTTTTAAATGACAAAGATACCGATTAGCTCCCACCAAAGGCAAGGAAGCAACAGCTGGTGAGCCTCACTAATGGCATCTGGTGATGAGACCGGTACCATGGTCTTCTGTACCATGCAGAAACAGCTCAGAAGCTTCCAGCAGCCACAGCACATAGAGATCCTCATCCACCGCAGGAGGGGCCTTTCTGTGCCAATGTGGACAGCCAGGAAGACAGATGTTGTTCAGAAAATAAAATATGAGCCAGTGCCACAGACAGGGATAGGTCATGAACGTGTCTCTCTCAGCGAGGGATTGTAATGGCCAGAGACAAGCTGGAGCAGATTCACACAAGCAGGTAGATGCAGGAGGTATGTGAGCGAGGTTGGCAAAACCAGTTTCTAAAAAGGTCTTTAACTCTGAAGTTAGGATAAAAGCAGCTATTTTTGTTTTAAGAAAAAATCCAAATCTTAAAGCTCCAAGAGAAAACACAGGGCTTAATTTAAGGGGATCGGGCCCGAGGCAGAACGCAGGGCCCCGCCGCTTAAAGTGGGGGCTTTGCGGATAGTGCATCAGTGCCCTGAAGCGCCTGCAAGTGGGCCTAATTGCTCGTTGAGAGCATATTTTAATTAACTGCGAGCCTTCCTAAGTGGAGAGTAATGATAAATGGTGTACAACGAAGTTAAACTGCATTTAGTGACTAAGCAGGAATCCCTTAGCTGTGGAAGAAAACCTCGTCTGTCCCATCAGCAACGTGATTAATGGCAAAGCATTTTGCATTTGCAGCTGTAACCATGGGCGGAATAGAGATGCAGAATGATGGCCGAAAGCTTTTCTGCTTGTGTTTGAAGAGTCAGCTATACAAGCACAGCTCTCTGCCTTGCTCCCCCCAGAGCCCACGTGCATTTGTGTGGCTGGCACCACTTCTGTGGGCCACAGTTGACAGCAGTGGTGACCCCTGGAGCACCATGACTTGGGCTCGTGGCCTTTTCATGTGTTCTGGGATTCTCAACTGTGATTTAATTTGCCTGGCATGAGCTGGAGCTGATGCAAAATACACATTGTGTAAATACAGATGTAATGTTCCTGGCAATCGCAGCCTTCCTGGAATTAATGCTCCTGGAGGTAACACTTCTGAGGACTGTTGTGAGGAGCTGTAGAAAAACTGGGCATTTCTGGAATACCATCTAGTTGCTACATTATGTTTGACCAAATGCCATTTAAAATCAAAGGGAGCCCATAAGTGCTTTGGAACGGGCTTGTAATGGGAATAATTTTCTGCTGCATTTAAAGCACAGATTCCTAATAGCAGCTGATGAGGGCAATCAAATTATTAGTTTGTTTATTTGTGTGTATTAGCATTTTGTCAACTATTTCCTTGAATTTTAAATTAATCTAGCTGAAAGCCCACCAGCCTGCTGTGAGCTTAGCAAAAACTGTGTGTTAACCACAACGCTTTATCTGCCTGCTCCTGACACGGCTGGCAGCGGCTTTTCCCCTCTCCGGTCAGCAAGCCTCTGCTCTGCGGAGCAGGGTGGTCACGCAAGCTGAAAGCAGAAGTAGGCAGCAGGGAGGCTGCCACATCCCATCTGACGGTGGAATATGACATCTACAAGTCAGTTGAGTTTAGCTGAATATTTTGTTGTTTTTCCCTTGGTCACAAGCATGTAGGAGAGAAAATGGCTTCTGGTTTGCGCTGGGCTGCAAGTTTCGGCTCTTTCCAGCTCACTTGGTGGAGCACTGGGTGCAGCTCATCTGGCTCAGCTTCAGAAGCGGGAGATGCCACGTCGCAAGTGTCCAGTCTCCAAAGCAATGACATGAGAGATACCAGCTTTGCTCCAGATGCTCTTCACATTCCCCCTCAGCTCGTGCTATAGAAGCATCGAACTGCGCAGGAGAAGTCGTGACATTTGCTCGCAGGTGTCTCCTGTGGGTTAGTGATGCCAGCGACCCACTGGGTCCTGTTCAGCTGGGTGCCGTGCGAACGTGTGGCGAGCGGCTGTCCCCGACGTGCTGAGCTGTTCAAACCTCATTAGTGACACGAGCTGGGTGCTTCAGATGGAGGTTGATTTGCGTGAAGAGCAAAGGAACCCGTGCACGGTCCTTGCTCGGAGCAGAGCCAGCGCCGTCCGCCAAAAACGTTCCTGGTCTTTAGGGTAAGCAAATGTAAGCGCAGGCCCGATCATGCCCAGCTTTGAATCCAGAAACTTTCAGGACCCGCTCAGGACCCCAGTTTAAGGACAGGTGGGTGCCTGAGGGGCTGACACTGCAGGGAGCAGCAATTTGGTAGCGATGGCAAAACAAGCTTCCGCTCCTGCCCCGGCAGAGCAGGTACGGATGAGCTGGAGAAGCTGCAGCTGGGGCTCGGCTGCTGTTCCTGGGCCTGGTTCGGCCCCAGCGCTCCCCGAAACGTCCGCGGTGCCACCTCGGCGAGGTGCTGCGAGGCGCCGTGCCGTGCCGTGGGAGCTGCGCGGCGGGCGTGCCGCTTCCCTCCCGGCGCGGCTGCGTGCGGCGCAGGCCCCGGCCCTCGGGGGCGGCAGCGCGAGCTGCGGCCCCCGCGCAAACCCGCCGTGTTGGAGCGAGGGTACGTGGAGGGGGAATGAAAAGCGGGTGATGCAGAGAGAAAGCTCCAGGCCTCCGTGCTGTGCACGGTCCGCTCCTGGAATTAATTGCTGCAGGATGTCAACAAGATAAAATTTAGCAGGACTCAAGAGAGGATTAGTCCTGTGACCAGGAACATTCGTGCAATGCTAACTGGGTCAAAGAAATACACGAGAAATTAAGCGTTGTGCTTCCCTGAAGGGCTGCGCTGGTACCAGCTGGATTTACAGCAGATTCCTCCCCACCTCCCCTTCCCAATCTTTTTATAGCAACAAGCAAATAGCAGGAGCTATTGCAAAGTCTCTTCTTTTTCCTTAGAATAATAAAGCATCGCCCGCGCTAGGAAGTCCCCGAGAGCCACAGTGATGGCTGGTCCGTGATACAGCATGTGGTGAAAGCCTCCCCTCGTAATTTGAAAGATAGGAAACGCAAGTTTTAACTTCTCTGCTGCCTCTATGCTTCAGATCAAATCGTTTATCAAGAAGAGAATGAGCTGCACAATAAAGCAGCTGCTGGTTGGGTCTCCACCCTGAAACCCTTTTCTAAGCGTAACTAACCAAAATAATTATTTAACTATATTATAGCATCAGCCGCAAAAACATGTAGAGGTAATAGCTGAATCCAAAAGCCAACACTAGTGGCATCATAGGGAAGCGTTGGCGGTCCAGTGGGTGTGATGGTTTCTACCACCAAAAAGAGGAGAAGAAATTGGGATTTACTGCAAATAAGCAAAGCAAAATCCCCAGTGAAACACAGACTTCACTCTTCAGGTGTGCAGATACACACTAGCTGCTCCATGGAGGTAGCTACCATGGAGGTATTAGCTGGCAGCTGGAGCGTCCAGTATAATCTCTTCCAAAATTTTCTTTTCATTAGAAAGATGCTGAGAAAAATTTATAGTCTTTGCACATTTTTCTGACACCGTAAAAATGCTCCTGGCACAGTATGTCAGAAGGCATGGTGCGTTGGGTGTGACAGCAAAGGTAGTGCAACCCGCTCCAAGCTCATCAGTTCACTTCATTAAATTTCACTGTCTTCAACAAAAGGATTCTGAGACAAGTATCTCGCTAAGCCTAATGCTGGCAACAAAGTTACCTGGTAGTCTCAGTCCAGCAGTGGAAATCTTTGGATTATGTGCCCAAAGACAAAACCTTCTTCCTACGTCCGTTGCAAACAATATGGGGTAGAAAGGAAAACACGTCAATGTTTAAATATCATCCCATTAGGCTTGGCAGAAGTTTGGGATGCCCACTGCCTTGGAAATTTTCGTATTTGAAAATAAGGATGAAAACAACTGCTGCCAAAACCGCCGAGGAAGGAAACAAATCCTCCCCAAACCTCCCCACCAAATGCTGTTGCATCCAATGCCGTTTGGTCAATTCTATCCATTTCGTTTCAAAATTAAGTTCAAACTGTTTTGCAAAATTGCTTTGCGTTTTCCATTTTCCTTACCTCCTGCTCCTCCAGGAATAGCAACGCTTAATACGATCTGTCACAACTTTGTCAGACCCTGAGATGTGGCGGGGCCGCGAGGACCCAGCTATCAGACAGAACACTCTGATTAGGATTTATTAGAATTCTGTCCTTTCTCATTAACAGTATCGAGGGCTGCATTTACATGGCAGTTTGTCACACGTATATATTCTTTTTTTCCTAGAGAAGTGTTTTTTGCTTAGATCATAATAAAAGAGTCTGTAAGATTTTAGTGCTGCTGGTACAAGCACTCACATCCTGATCCGCACCAGCTCCCCAAGCTATTTCAGATCCGTCGTACTTCAACAGACACACGTGTCTTTATGGATCGGGGCCTTTGCAACATATTTAAGGAGCCGCTGCTTTCAGAACCTTGTACAAAGTGTTCCACGCCAGCAGCAGGGTATTTTTAAAATGGCTGTGAGAACAAAGCGCTGCACCGGACAGGGCCAGACTGAAGGCACATTGCTCAACCTGCCGTGACAGGTACCCCGGGCAGGACCCGGCCACAGCTCTGTGTTCTTCTCATACCCTTTGATCTACCTTTGCAGAGCAATTGCACCCTCGTGATGCTCCCCCGGCACGTTTCAGGTCCCGGGAGGTGATGTTTGCCTGCCGGACACGAGGGAGCCAGAACGACCGACGGGTTGGAGCTGGGGACCGCAGCGTGATCTGCTCCGCAGTCCTGGCACCCAGGACCTCCAGCAAGCTGCTGGCTTGCTTTGAGTTATTTTTGCTCTCTGTAGAATGGGAATAATTCTTGCTTAGGGGAAGAAGGAGCCAAACCTATAAGAAAAAATAATTATATAGAAACAGATCTTTCATAGCCAGCAAAGAATCGCAGTGGTAAAAGAGGAGCATGTGCTGCAACGCTGGGTCGGTTCTTTCTCTTTATTCATTTCAACGGTTCCTACAGGACGTGAGTAATACGAAGACAAATGTGACGAAGAGCCTGGCCGTCTACTGAAGATGATGTAACTAGATGAAACTGCAGTTTTCACATCGTCAAATGCGAAAGCTTAATTAAATCGAACAGCCGTACCAAAGACTCAGGACTGCACCCAGCCACGCAAACCCGGTTCAGTGGAATGTGAATTCCCTGTTTGGTGCCGCAGGTCAGACTCTCGCCCTCCCCGCCTGCGGTGGTTCGGTGCGTTAGGACAGGTTTAAGGGAAGACACTCTGTTCTACATGCACATGTGGCAAGGGTATTTTCTGTACTCCTGGAGTATTTGTTGTTCCAGTGAAATCCCAGTGGAGTTAATGGAAAATTTCCTGTTGGTCATCTTGGGCCAAGACCCAAATTTCTACCTTTTGTTCGTCTCCCTCCTCCCTTACTGGTCCCTGGATGAAGGATTCCAGCTAAGGGAGAAAACCTTCGCGAGAGTAATCCCAGGCCTTCCTGTAGTCTATTACCTAAACTTACACCAGAAATACTTCTAGTTTAATACGTGCAAGTGTTTGCAGGAATAGCCCACACTAATACAGAGGTACAGCCTCACAGAGAGCAGCCAAGCAACCATGCTGTTTTACACATTGTTTTAAAACATTGCAAAAGGAATGAAAACACATAAACTCATGAATGGAGAATCTGAAAATCAAAATTCAGTTTGAAAGGTAAGCGTGCTTGCCTTGCTCCTTTCTCCCTGGGCAATGCACAGGGAGAATGCACAGGGAGAACACAACTGAATATAGTTGCTATTATTTACGGGAAAACTCATGACCACGCTAAGACAAAGGAAGCTGAATCTTCTGAGGTGTTAACCAAGGCAGATGTTAAATATCCCTGTTCGCTTCCTTTGCATGGTAACCTGTAATTCATACTTCTGAGATTTCAGCAGCAGCTCTTCCACAGATGCCAAAGACCTGCGTGAGCGCACAAGTCCAACTAACAAGAACCGGGACCGCAACATCCTGACACCACGCAACCACGCCGACTGGTGAAGCGCTCTCGCGTGCCACTGGAGCCTGGCTCATGTCCCCACAGAGCCCCGAAAACCCCGGAGAACAACTAATTGAGAAAAGAAAAGGTGTAGCCTCGTCAAGAGACTGATGTGTTAGAAGCGACAGCCCCGCCGTGGGGGATGGCGCATCGCCAGACACGACGTCAGGCACGACGCTTCCCTTCACCCCACGCTGCTCACGGGAGCGACGCGTGTGCGGTTCCGAACGCCCTCCTCTCCCCCTGCTTTCCCTGGGGGAGGTGGGAGGCGAGGACATGGTTAAAAGAAATCCTTGCGCATCTCTAGGCTTTCCCCCATCTAATCTCACCCTGGTGATGCCTTCTTGCCAGGATCAGCAAAACCGGCACCTAGCTTGGTTCAGGTCTTTAGGTAAAATGGGTCTTAGCTCTCTTGCCAAAAAGCAGTCTATTAACTGGTATGCCATTTTTTGAGAAGGAAGAAGGGAAATAAAATCAATAAATCCCATCTCTGAAGAGCTAGCAATGCCATTAGCCACAGTGGAGAAACTACCATTAATTCACTATTGGCACCCAAAGGGAGCAGTCTGTGCCTTCAACTAGAAAAAAAATAGGAAAAACCGAGAAAAAAATCCCTGGAAAAACTAGACTAACTAGGAAAGAAAAGTGTGCTATGAACAACTAGCTGATGCCTAAATCTTTGTGGTCGTTAAAATGCAGCAAGGAGTGCATATATGTTTTTATTTTCTGTAATGTATGTTTTTTTACAATAAACATCTAGCATTTTTAAAAGAAGTTAAAACTGTCCACTGACACACCAGGAAGATCTAAGCAGAACATACCTTCCTATCTTTTAAAAACTGATAACCTGTGAGAATTCCAGGCTTATTTTGGAATAAGAAAATATTCAAATGCACCAAAGGTCCCCAAAGCTTAATTAGCTTTACTGCTTTCCATGCAAACAGAGTAAGCGAGCATTTAGAGAGCGAACAATTAGTGCCTCTGGGTTAGGAGGGAAAGATGAAAAGCAAGAAAGTAACCGTAACACTCGCCTTTAATAAAGTACTTTTCTCCCAAAAGGTCACTCAGTGTACCTTGCATATTCTTATCCTTTCCACTTACCCTTTTCTCAGTTTCTCATCCTTCCCTGTCTCTTCGGGCTCAATTCCAAGACGTTTTAAGGCCCCCCTGCTCTACCCATGTCAGTAGAAAAGAATTGCCACGCAGTCACCTGCACTGATTTGGGAAATTCCCACCCTATAAGGCACAAACCCAACTTTGTACTATCACTGAAGAGCCAGTGGATACGGGGCATGAAGGACCAGAAACTCGGAGTCCGGCCAGAGTGATTTTGTATTCAACTATATTAAAATAGCTGTAGTTCGTTTACTGCAAGTTAAGGAACAACAGATTTTCTCCTGTCTGGCTTAGGACCACAGGACATAAGCTCAACTCAAAGACAAAGGATTGAGTGAGAGATGTTTTCCATATACGCTCTCTGGACAGGACACCAGGCTCTCCATCAATTTTGGCAGAGAGTTTTCCTACAGCTAAATCTCCCAATACTTACATGCCAGGTTAGCAGATATTATTTAAGAGCTCAAAAATTCCAATTTCGGAACCATGTAACAACTATACTCATCTTAAAATGTAACGTTAAGTAGATTAAATGCAGCAAGCGAAGGCCCTAGAATGATTTTACCATTGAGGACCAAGGAGGTAATTTTTATTCCCATCATGACAGCTGGATTTATAAAGCCAGTATTTAATTGGCATGGACGTTACCAAATCAACAGCTGCCACTGGAAAAGGTTCATTCCTGGGCTTGAATTCCCACAAATAAGAATAATTCTGTAAGCCCTGCTTTCTGGGTGGCTACACGATGAATACATTCACTGCTACGCTCCGTGTGCACGAAGCCGCGTTACCCACACCATCTAGTGGCAAAACTGCAAACGTGATGGTGGGAATTAAAATCTTGCCCACGAGATGGAATCGAAGAGAAATCATTGCTGAAGCTTGTAATGGACTCATCGCTCTGTCGGCAACTTACAGCTGCTTCAAGACAGCAAATTTTAAAACTACAAACAAGCTGAACACTCTGGGGCGTCCGGTATTCGTGGAAACACTGAGCTAGATCATTTATTTCAAAGCAAAGCAGCGCCAACATACTGAACGCGAGTTCTGAAGAGACGCAGGGGTGCCAGCGAGAGGTCCTGTGGGCTTCCGTGCTTTACACAGCGAGTGTGCTCAGATATTTTATGTTTTCTGCTGCTGGCAATGGGAACATCACATAAACAGGTAAGTGTGTGCACTGTTAGACATATACTCTGATGCTGGGGGGGAAAAAAAAAAAAAAAGAATGTGGTATTAAAATGAACCAAGGACAAGAGTTAGCAGAGTATCATTCCAGAAAAAAAGATGCAAAAAATCTTCACCTTGTTCCCCTTCTGTGGGAAGTTAATTAAATCTTTGAATCTCTTCCCACTACCAGACCCCAAGTCTGCTTTGGGCTTTCTGAGGTGGAGAGGGAAGAGGAAGGGAAGAGCAGGGTCTACAGGACCCAGACAAAACCCTACACTGCACAAGCAACCTTACTGACTGACTTGGAAGGTCAGAAGATGGCCATATGTGAAGACATGGGGTTGAGATCCAAGTAGGTTTGGACACAGGTTTTCCACAAACTCTGGAGTTTATTACTATCCAGGTCTTCACTCTGCAATCCAAACCCAACTGATTCAAGTAGCTTTCTGGTTTGCAGATCTAGAAAGTTACAGAAAGTACAGGGAAGCCTTTCTGGGATTAACAAGTTTCTTCCATGCTTCCATTTTACCCTTAACACTTGCGGTCACTCACTTTGGCGGTACGTGCAACTCTTCGGTAAAAGCTTTAGGAATTAAGTTAAAATATGAATTAGACTTCAAGAAGGTTTGAAACAGATATTGGATTTATTGGTCAGCTATGAGTAGGAAAATACATTGGTAAAGAAAAAGAAGACCCTGTATATAAATATAATACTAACTAGTTAAAATTTGACCAAGAAGAAAGTTCCACTGAAGAGAACAGTAAAAGCCCTTGTTTACCATCAGACCATATTCAGTTTCCCATTTATCTTATTGAAGAGCTGCCTATAGACAAATGCAACATTCTTTGAGCTTAGTGCAGATAATGTGCTGGTTTTTGTTACATGAATGGTAAACAAGAGTTAGTCCAGTGCATTACACATTATACAGAAGTACTGTGAATAAAGACTAAGATATTCTATTTTAGACACTACTTAAACATACCAAGACACTTAAGTGTTACAAATTTATGCAACCAAAAGAAAAGAATAGCACTTAACATACTAAAAATACTGTGTCCGGCTGGATGAAAAAGGCTTGCTACTTAAGCAGTTAACTGAATTTTTTTTTAAGTTTTACAGTGTAATTAGGGTTCCCCCCCAGTGGTGTTGCAATTATTTTGTCTCTCATACAGGCTTTGTGTGGTTGAAAAAGCAAACTCTAAGTCTGCTCTAAAAAAAAAAACAAAGTTGAGAGATTTGCTAAAGTGACATCAAAGATGCATACGTACAATGTTCCTAAAGTGAGTTTTGTCAAATGCTAGCCAAATTTACCTTTTTTTTTTTAAAGCTGCTTAAAGGACGAAGTAATTACAACACACACTGACTTATATGCTCTTTTTCCCCCCTACTTGTGTTATGTTAAAAGCAGTAACTTGTGGTATTAGTCTTGCACTCTAATCAATTCTTTTAGTAAAAGGTCTATTTCAATTTACACTTTGACACCCAGAACTCTTGGTAAATGTAAATAAAACTAGACAAGATATGGCTGACTGTACTTTAAGTGGGGAAAAAACCCTGGTCTAACCTAAATAAATCCTTTCAACCCCAAGGGTGTTCTGTGACTTTTGCTATATGTGCTTTTACAACAGGAACACTGAAGGTACATTATGGCAACATCCAAAACCACCTCGAATAAAAATATTACAAATAACCATTTTGTGTTAAAAACTGTGAAGCAAAATTTTGATTTTGTGAAGACACGGTTTATTGCCTTATTCTGTGTTATAGCTGGAAATTGAGACTTTTGAGTTAGATTTGTTTGACACAGGAATATATTTTCTTCGAAAGATTGGTTGACAAAGTTTCTGTCAGCTCTGTTTTGGTGCCGTCTGGCCTTTCCCTATATTTAAAACCTTTCTCCTTCCTTCAGCCCCCGAGTCATAGCTGCAGTCCAGTTAAAACCCAGTGAAGTCAAAGGTGTGTCTTCAATGTATCCAGTGGGTTTTCGACTGGGACCTGATGGCCTAATATAAAAGCTGGAGGAAACTGTTATTTAAATGGACCCTTTGACTGTAAGGTGACTAAAGCAGGAACATTGTGTCTCCAAAAACACAAGGGGCCGTATTTTAACATGCTGTCATAAATTCAAATATTTTTTAAGACTAAGCAATACAGGAGAACACATACCGGATAAAGCTCAAACCTTTAGAATCTAACAAGTGCACTCAAGCTCCAGCATCTATTAAAGTAAATTATCCCCCTCCAAGAAATACAAAACGAGTAAGTGCTTCCCTTGCCCTTCTGTAAAGCTTTCTGGACTCATTACACAATCCAGATAATCAGAAAAGAAAAATAGTTTGCTCAGTTTGACAAGCTAAATTGGCTCATCATCACTGGAAATTGTCATGATGTACATTACCAAGACATCGTTAAGGAAACATGAGTAAAACACCTTTTATTCACACTTTACAAAAAAACCCCAAAAAACAAACAGAAAAAAAATAACACTACGCATTAAGTCTACTACAGCAATACTACCAGCATTTCAATGTACTGATTATAAACTGGACATGTTTGGTGTTTTCACAACTAAAACCAAAAGAAATAACCCCAAGAGATCAGGTCCCAGACAAGGATTCAAGATCAAAATTTCTCCTACTGAAATTTTAAAATGTACATTTTACATATCCGAACTGTTTGTAATTTTTACTTTCAGTTTAAAACAGAACGGTTTGAGCACACTTAATGTGCTGACTACTTTTCAATAAAATTTTGAATCATTATTACCAATCCACTCTCTTATATATAAAAATTCACAATATTTAGAAAGTTTTCTCTTAATGCTCAGTGTCCTTTTGCTTCCCTGCCCGCAGCTGAAACAAAAGCTGTTTAAGACCAAGCTCTCTATCTCCATTTTTTTTTAAACATTGATTATTCAAGTTGTATTAGTTTAAGGAGATAATAAATTCTCCCTTTTAGGATACAAATAAACAAGTTAAATTTGTAAGCTGTTATATACTTGGCTTCATGACACAAATGGCACTGAGGGTACACTGCAACTTTAGTCTTGCTTGACACTTTAAAATAAGACTTGGTCACTCTAAAAAAAAAAAAAAAGATCTGAAGAATTGTCTTTGGGACCTGTATTGAAAACGCATTTATTTTACACTGCTTCATCAATGGAAAATGCAGGGTTGGGTTATTTTTCTTCAAGGAATTATACTTTCTGAAACTGAGGAACACACTTAAACGAAAGAGAATTCACATGATAGTAATTCTTAGTGGGAAAAACGGCACTGTGCAATGACACTGAAAGAAGCAGTGCATGGGTATTAGAAGCTAGAAACTGTGTACCCATAACCTGAACATGTTCAAGAAGTGTGATATTCAATGCTTCACAAAGGAAAAAGAGATGCCACAGCTTATACAAAAGTATCTTCATAAAATTTTCACAAGTGTTAACATTATTTAAAAAAAATAAAAGAGGATGCACAGGATCTCTCTGCATGCACAGGCAGTGCTAGTTGAGAACAAATTTAAGCAGGCACAGTGGAGATAGGACAAGTATTCAAAACAGAAATGAAGGAGCTGTACACAAGTATCCCTAAATTTTACTTCAAAAAGTTAGAGATGTGAAAAATATCTGAGTGTATACGCATCAGCAATAACTTCAATCCATACATGTCTACTTATATTCACTGCTTAGCTTATCTGTTCTGCGAGAACTCTATGCTTTGCTCTCTTTTTAAATCAGAAATAGACAGAATGTATTTAGTTCTCTCTGTAAGATATTAAGATTTTATAGGTTTGGATTTTAAAAGTAACGTTCTCAATTGAACATAAAAAGTAGTACAAAAGGGCTAACGAAACCCTAACAGTGCAAATCATTAGCAGAGAAAACCTGTGACAACCTCTTTTACAAGCTGGCCTTTATAACACATGAAAACAGATAAAAATTTAGCCTTAGTTTACAATACAATCATTTTCCAAATCTGATTTTTCTTTTTTTAAAGTACAAAATCTCATAAATCAGGTTTATCTGTTGTTCATATACAATCAATAAAGGCTAAATTCAAATTCTATATTTTACAAACAAGTCTGAAAAAGGAGGGAGTGAAGTACGGAAAATGTTCTGTGGATGTTCCTACTGGCCTCAAAAAGTAGTGCTACAGATAACTGTGCAAAGAGAATACACTGTATAACAATTCCCTATTTCAAGGCATGAAAATGTCACGTTGGATAAAAGAAACAGGAAAGTTAATTGTAACGTATTAAAGAAAGGTGCAAATGCACCAATCGCTGTCGAACAGTATACAAAGTATATTGGGCTCAGAATTGTGTCTGTTGATAGCACCTGGCTTTTACTATGTCTTTAGCAAATAATTAGATTTAAGATTAAGATTATTAAGGAAAAAAAAAATCCCTGTTGGCCATACCTCACTCCTCTATATTCAGATTTTACAATTGTACAAGTTAGATTGAGGTTGCCCTCCAAAATGTACTTGACTACCTCCTGCCAGGGAGATGGATTCCATTTACAGGAGGCAGGAAAGGCAGCAAAAGCTCCAGTTGTGCAAAAAGTGAGAAGTGGTCAGAAGGGATGAGTGGATGTGGACAACCACTTATATTGTTCTCTATCAACCAATGATGATCCAAAGGTCCAAGAATGCCAAGTATGTTTAGCTGAGGTTTAGAGTAGAAGATGTAGTCAATAATACCCTATAACAAGAAAAGAAATAAAGTCTATTATAAGTGTATATTCTTGACTCAAGGTATTGTTCCAAACAAAAAGTGAGCTCAGCGCTACGGGTAACAGAAATGCTACCACTCCCTCCCCACAGCACATCATTCACTTAGGACTGCTTCCTATATCCCATGGGTTGCTCAATATAGATTAGGAAAACAAAAGTATCACTTCGGTTCTGCTTTTGTGAGTTGTAATTTCCAACCTCCTACAAAGCTTAAAAGCACATTCCTCTGGTTCTGAGGAGAAGAGCCATCTTTGCTTCCCCTGGGCAACAGAGCACTGCGCATTTTCCAGTAGCAACATGCATTATTGCCTTGCAGTTGACAGCTTAAGTGCCCCTGTTGTACTATTTCATTTAGCTTGGAGTATTAAAATACAGTATCTTCCTATTTACAGGGCATGTTAACAGCACCCCAACTCTTGCAAATCTATTACAAGTTACGAACAAGAAAAAGGAAAATTTGGTTTCCAGGAGACGAAGTGCTGGGCACTCTCGTTTGCTATGTTTTAAATATAAACTTGGTGAATTTACTGTTAGCTACCCAAATGGATTAACTTCTCTGTTAAATTTTGTACAACAAATCACATTAGTTAAGCTTCAAAACGGAAGACTTTTCCAAAATACTAGCCCAGTCCTTACCTTGAAGTCGAATGTGTAATTTGTATAAGGCATTAGACCGTTCTCATAGGCACTCTTCAACTTGAAACCATGTGTAATCCTTCCATTTGTTGTTCCATTTTTCCCATTACAGCTGAAGTTAGTAAGACTTTCATTGTATCTCAGTTCCTTAAAATCTTTGTGGTTTGTTTCCACTCCACCAGTGCTCAAGTACTCAACAACACCTTTTAGGAGAGACACATTCACACAAGAAGGTATTAACAATCATTCAGCAAATAAGCATGTGCCGATTACTATATGTAAAGTCATACATGCAACCTTACGCATTGTAAAAGCAAAACCTTAACACATATACAATACAGTCAGCAGTAGTTCTTATAAAATATTTCAAGACAATGTATATGTATGTCAAGAGCAAATGTCACCTAGAACAAATAGAGACATACTTTGATTAGAAAAAACTGGAATTAGGAACAGACTGCCAGGGGGAAGATGAAAAAAGTGGAAGTAAAATTTTATAGGTGCTAAGTAAGCAGCTTCCTCCTCTCCTTGTCTCTATGCTCAAGTCTTGGCTTTCAACATTCTTTGGCTAAAATGTTGGGAAAAAAAAAGCGCCAACTTTCATAACAGTACTTCAGATAAAGTTAACTTCAAAGAGGCTACAAAGCCAAATTGACAAGTTATTTGTCAAAGATATTTTCTTCCTTTCCATTCCTGTATTTTAAGATAACAATGAAAATACTTCTGAAAGACCAGACATAGCTATACTACTGCATGGGCAGTAAGGTCACTCACAAAAGAAACAGTTCTATCTTTTCTCTCTTCCTTCTATTTTCTTAGTACATTTAGAGCTTATGATATCAAACAACATATCCTCCAAGTTGAAAACTCCTTTAAAAAAGTGAGACCTTGAAATTTAAATTGTTACGCGTTTGAAACAGTCTAAAAGAATAAGAAATAGAACTCTTACCAGAGTCTGGTAGAGAATTGAGATCTGCACACAGTACAAGCGGAATGGTTCCAAGTTCTCCCGAAACACCAGGTTTGAGACTACGAGAAGCTTTATCAATAATGTTCTTTACCTCGGACAGGAACATCATAGTCTGAACCAGCTTCACATCAGAATAATCTGGGTCCCAATGCATATGTGCATTAGCTACAAGAACTAGCTGCTTTTCCATCCCAAGATGTGGCTTTCCAGCTAAAATTTAAAAATCAATTATTTACCTTGCATGGTCAGCAACAAAAAATACTATTATTGAATTTTAAACAAGATGTTTGAGGGGAGGCAAAAATAAAATACCGGTATAACTTGAAGAGGGTTAATAGCGTTTTGTTTAAGAGGGTCATACAACTGTTTTACTTGATATGAAGCATTAGGAATAATTGTGCTTCACATTCAAGGCCATTGACAGACTATCTTGTTACAAGTAATGTTTACATATTTAAGAATACTGTGAATTACCATATATAACAGATAATCCTAACAATAGGCAAATAGCATAGTTCTAAAAAATTGGAACAGTTTTCCTCAGGTTGTGACAGTAAACAGGCATTGCTCGTATCTTACTAGGCAATGAGCTCTGATTTTTAAGTTATCCACATTGTAAATTACCTCTCTTGCTAGAAGTGCTTCTTAAAAGGTTTCTTTGTTAGAATCTAAATTAATAAAGTATCATTTGGATAAACATAACACAGGTTGAGTAGGTACCCTCTGCGATACTTAAAAAGCCAATTTACACTTCCTAAATTAAGGACACCACGGCAGAACAAGCAGGTTGTGTAAGCATCACAAGGAAGAAAATAACAAGCTAAAACGATGCAGATACATGACCCAGAAACACGGGACTAACACCAACCGATTCTTTGATACCCGTACATAACTCGAGCAACAACAACAACAACAACAACAATCACTCAAACTCAAGTCTTTGTATTTTTTAAGCAAAGAGATCTAAGTCGGGGGGGAAAAAAAGTCTTCATCATTTAAGCAATATGACTTTTCCTCAAATCCTCTTTGGAAACAAATTTGTCTAAGCATACAATGTGCAAAGATGTATTCATCCGTAGAACCTAGTTTCTCTGGTTTACTATAACAAAAGTCAATTTTTTCCATTTATAAAATACAATCTATTAAACAGTTAAAGTAAATAGGACTTACATGACATTTCTATCAATTCCTTTCGCAGTTCTAACAATACAGCAACTCCAATGTTATCTTTTGTCATAACTCTGTTCAACATCGCTTCTGAACCTTCTGAGTTTGCCATAGCTAGTTGATTGAACTCAACAGTATGTTTTTGAACCAAAGTAAATCTGAAAGAGAAACATATGTTTTTTTCAGCAGCCAGATACAAAAGTGTTATAGAGAATTCTCCTTTTAATTAAAGCTCAAACACATTTATGATGTGAAAATCTCAGCCAATCACATAATTTCATAAAATCCTAAGCTGAACTCAAAGGATCATTTTCCTAGCAATTTTTAGATATTTTATACTAACTTAATTTCAATTAAGGGCGGGGGGGGGTATAGAGAGACTAGAGAAAAGGAGTGCTTGTTTCTAATTCTGCACCAGTTTCTAGTTCAAAGACGCAGATTTAATAGAGGGACTAAGTAATTTTTCTGAGCCAAATAGTATCAAACCTGGCACCTACATTTACTTGTGGACACAAAGGAATGGAAGCAGGAGGAGGAAGGGAAATGATTACCCTCAATTCCAGATAGTTGTACAAGTACAATATGACACAATCAGTAAGTGATAAATAATAATGGCTTTAATTTAAATTATGACTTAATAAATAATGGCTTTTTTTAATTAATATGGCTTTTAATGGCTTTTTTCCAGAAGTGAGCAGTCATATTAAGTGCCTGGTCTTCTGCTTCATCAGAAGGCTACTGTATCAAAAAGTCAATGTCATCTGAGGTCTTACTGCAGCAATTTTGGGAATTATCAATTCCTTTAGTCAAAGAAAGCAAGAAAACAAGACATTGCTTCATTTTTCATTATTAACACCTGATGGTTGGGACGCACACACTCAACAATGGAAGTATAATTTAGAGAACTCCTAACCTGCACTGCTCTAACGGAATGAAATTCCAACGTAAACAAAACTTCAGGGTACGATTTTTTATTGCTAGTTATGCACAGAACGATTTCTCTCATACATGTCCCTCTTTCTAACGATAGGAATGGTCTGTAAGAAACACTGAACGGCCATAAAAAGGGCGATTAATGCCAAACTTTTGGACCTATAGACTGCCCTGAGAAATTATGCGAAAGAGAGCAAGACACAATAGAAGGCTTTGCAAAACACATCACTTACTTTTCTGTTTTGAAAAATATTGCACAGCCATCAACGTGTTTCCTTTCCTGTTCTGACATTGTCCTAGCTCTAGATTTTGGACTGAAGAATCCATTGTAGCCACGTTCTTTCAATTCTACCAGGAAAAAGCTGTAGTACTGTTCTGTTTCAACCTCCTATAAAGTTGTAAGACAGCACAGCATGAATGTACTATTAGACTGATATTATTGAGACTCTTCAGAAGTGTAAATCACTTTCAAATTAGATTTAAGGGAAACAAAATTCTAAGAATTAAGTACATCAGAGAATGCAAATTTGAGAGCGATATCCCTATTTTAAGAAAATATAAATGAATTTCTGTAATCCCCAGAGTTATGATTATCTCCAGCCTTTTATTTGAAAATGTGTCAGTTATAGCCCCACGTACACACACAGGCACAAGAACACCCCCACGTACATTTCTTTGATCAGCAGCTGCTGGTTCACATTCCAACTGTGTGGGCTGAAAAGCATTCTTTTGATGTCAAGCAACACATAATGTTCTAAACACCGCTTCTTTTTTCTTTTGTTTTCAGAAGGTTTTGAAAACAGACCGTTTACTGTAAACACGTTTCATATAGAGAAACCAGCACACGGGAATAGAAAAGGAAAAGAAATAACAGTATGTCTTTTACCTGAAGACTTATGATGTCAGCATTGCAGCTCAGGATTTCCTGCATAATGGCTTTTTTTCTGTATTCCCAATTCAGTGCCCAAGACGGACAATAGCCATACAGCTGCCGGGTAGCGTATTTATCACAGAGCACATTGTAACACATGACAGAGAACAAAGCTGCAGAACAATAATTTTACTTACACACCGATATATTTAACAACAAAAATAGATATACAATTATGTTCTTCCCTTTTGCATTCTGCAAACTTATCAATTCATGCTGCTTTCGCTTCAACCAAACCACAGCACATGTATCTATACCAAAAAAATTTGTTAGTCCTTCCAAGAAGATAAATTACAAGCTTGGACTTGTGGCAGCTGTCCTCTAGCATTTAATTAGAAAACAAACACCAAGCCCCCTCTTTATATGGTTAATGTAGTAAACAGCAGAGAAACGTACTTTATGCTAAGTGGTGCTCTACTGTGAAGAGCCTAAAACAAGGCAAGTGTATCTGAACACTTACATTTGCTAGCTATACAAAGGCTTGCAAACTCTTAAAATAAATTATTTAAAATCTATCTTAATTATTACCACCACGAGCTGTAACAGATCCACAGGCAGGATAAGGATCCCTTCGCACAATGAAAAAGTATAGGCAAAGTAAAACCCCAAATATTTCCACCTCAAAAAGCTTACAGTTCAGGTGTACAGACAAGAAACATCTACTCTCTGTATTCGTTTGGAACAGGAGTGATAATGAGACAGTTCGGGGCAACAAGGCAGGTAATCCAGCAGCATGGATTTTTGGTTTTGTTTTGTTGGGTTTAATTACTTTTTGTTTAACAAAGCACTAAGGAATTTGCAGTAGAGTAATGAGATACTTGGAAACTTATTGGGAGCTCCTCTCAAATGTGGAGTAAAAAGAAACAAGACAGTTGTTTGAAGATGCAGCAAAGTGAGGTAACAATCTTGGGCTGATCGAGGGTGAAGGCCCAGCATTTTGAAAACAAATAGGTGATAGCAAGAGACAAGCTGCATTAGCATCATGGTCTTTGAAGCAACTGCCTTAATAAAATCAATAGGGGAAAGTAATGTATCTCAGTCCTGAAAGAGAGGACACGGCAATAACTGAGAAATACACAAAGATTTTTGGTGTGCAGGTAAATAGAAAAGGCTGTATTTACACAATTCATGCGGGGGGGGGGGGGGGGGGGGGAAAGGAGTAAACAACATGACCTGAAACCCAACAGCAAGAAAACCGCTGTGTCAAAAATGATACACTGGTTACTTAAAAAGAAAAAAATTCTAGTTTTTTTGGAAATTATGCTCATGTTCTTCCATTTTTTTATTCTTCAACAAATGTTCAATTAAGCCTATTATAATTCAACTATTTAGCTAATTGTGGACAACAGTTTCAATTCCTGTGAGGAGGACATTAATTAAAAAGGAATTACTTATAATAAAAGATGGGTAAATCTTGAACAGGTGTTCCAACTACTTCAGCTGGCTGGTCAGAACTGCACAGATGACTGGTTAGTTTAAGCATCAAAAATTTTTAAACCGATAGTGAAAATCCACAGCTTTTATAATGGGGGGTGGGGAGAAGAGAGGTATTACAGTACCTGTCGGTCTTGTACGGTCTGGTTCCTGCAACATAATCCAAGATCTTGGAGGTGGTTGTTCTGTTGAAACTATGGGCACATTTTAGAGATACAACAAGTGATAATCATGTTTATTTTACACAGCCAAAATATATGCTTTAAGAATGATCACTTACTTCTTTTTGCAGTACCTGCCAAATTATCAAGCAAATAGTTCAGTAGCCTTCGCGTCCCGTCTGGTTCCTGATAAAGGTTCAGAATATCCTGTGTAAGTGGATTTCCTGCAAACACATTTACAGAAATATTTAATAAACAGAACCACGATGAATTTACGTATCAGTGTTTAAAGCTGGCACCTCTGAGAAAAGACACTGCTTCTAGTATGAACTACTTAGAGGTTTCAAATCTCAGGTCTTCAATCCCACAGAACACCAGCTGTGTGAACAGCTCTAGCGAAGTTAACCACATTCCCTCCTGCGTCTGCCGCCTGACTGAGCACCCCGAGGGCGGTCGCTGGGTCTGACAGCGGCCAAAACTTGGCGTGGTACCATGCCGGCAGAGCTGCTGAGGCCAAACAGAGGAGGCACCTCTGCTTGCTTTGCTCGACGCAGTGAACCGTCCACCATCGGTTTATCTGCCAGTCGCAGCCGAGGAGAGAGCCTACCGTCTGCCAAGCGCGCAAGCGGATTCTAACAGTTTTCACGGACGCCACACAGTGCAATTATTAAAAGGGGAAGAAAAACAGACTTTTTTGAGACTTAACAGCATTTAAAGGTATTGCATCACTCTGTGCTCCTGATTTTGTGATACAGGTTCCCCTGAGGTCAGCAGTTTTACAGCTAGAATCTATACAGCTCAGAGAAGAAAAAGAAAATTGGAAAAAGATTTAAATGGCTGCTTGCATGAACGGCACAGTACCCTGCAGCAGTACAAACCACGCTCCCTTTTTGGTTGGAGTTGAATACCTACAGTTAACTGCAGACTACTACTTAGTTAAAGCAGCACTTTATCCAACCCCTGCGCAAGCAGCAGAAAGCTTCCACTCACTGCGGAAAGAGAAGCAAACCTCTTTATATGTGGTGCGCTTTGCCAAACTAGTTCTTTTTTAAAATAATTCCTAAATAACAATATCTATAAACGTGGAGTAAATAGCTACATTTGGGATTCCTATTCAGTAACATTTTATGAACTAGCAGTCTACACATATCATTAAACAAGCAGATACCAAGAAAAAGCAGTAATACCTTTCAGACCCAAAGTCTGTAACTGGAACAGTTTTCCCAGCTCAAAAGGTAAAACTCGTAACAGGTTGTTATTTAAATGTAGTTCCCTGTAGACAGAGCAAGAATCATACAGGGCTGAAAACAGACCAACGTTTGTATTCAGCAGTACAGTACAAGAAGTTTAACTAAAAGAGAAACAAAATACTAGCAAACCACAATATTGAAAAACTCAGACTAAACAGCAACAGTTAGGGAAATCAGGCTGTACTCAAACACACACACATAGACAAAATACACATTACGTTGAAGTACAGAGGAAAGTAGCTGTTTGGCAAGGTCGTCTTAAAAAGTCAGAATTTTTGTAAACATTAGCAATAATTAAATACTTTAATAACTACCAGTGATGAAGCAGTAACAGCTCTGACAAACCAGGTGATGAAACAGTTTGGCTACAATTAAAGGCCAAATAAAGGGAAACTACCTCTCCGAAGACAAGTATAAGCAAAAACTCCAGGACAGGACAGTACGATTAGAGCTATGATTACCATGTAATAGTAATTTACAATAGTAATTTTCTGTTGTTTGTTTTCATAATTTCAGCATTAAGACAAATGTGCTTTTTAGCTTACAAAATCAATATGCAGACAGGAACAGAATTCACGTCCTGAATTCTGATATGCCAACAAACTGGGCAGAGAAAATGGACTTGTTTGGAGCTTTTCACTTACTTAAATGCATTCCCATCTAAGCAGCAAAGACTTTCCTCACCATATTCAATATAAAAGTTGCTACTTTGAAGCCTAGAGACTTGAAAAGTATTTTGGGGCAACAAAAAAGGGAAAAAGAAGGGGGAGAAGCCGGGATGCCAAGAGTTACCTAGCTCTTAGTTTTCTACAAGATAACATTTGAAGCAGAGGCACACAACCCTTCTTCTAGCCTTGCATTTCAGAAGCTCTGCCTGGTCCTTCCCCAACAAGGACTCCCTGAGCAATTCTCGCCGTTTCACTGTGTGTTTAGAAACCTTGGTAAAAGTGGCTTCTTTTAGAGACCCTCGGGGGTGTGGAATAGTGGAAGAAGATACAGCAGGGGACTTCCTTTTTATTTTGTTGGGTTATCTAGAAATGTCAAGTCATTGCTCAGCTGGCTGCCAGACTGTCTCACACCTAGCCAACCGGGCTTGCTTGAGTATAAAATCCCACAGACAAAAGCACATATTTTAGAGAAACTCAGAAGCCCACTGTGTCATTCTAGGGTTTCTATATACAAATGAGGCACACAGCAGGTAGGAAAGAAGATGGCGGGGTTAAAAAAAAAAAGCCCAGAACAACATCAACATCTCCACTAGTTCCCAGCACTTCGATAGACAGTTGACATTTAGATGGCTATTATTTTAGGGATGATGTTCTGTATGACATTATAAAGGTACTAGTTTATTCTTTAGGAAGCCACTTTTTCCTCTAAGAGTTTTTCAAAGCACTGATGAAATCTAAAAACGTTTTGTACGAATTACAAAAAAACTCCAACTAAATTCTCTAAAGGAAAAACACCAAGCTGGAAGAATGGCACAGTAGTATCATTAGACCTTCTCTCTTGGATGAAAGAATTATTTTCTCTAATGAACCCGGCCCCTCTACACAGCAACGGGGATCACAGCAAATCCCACCAGTTCTTCCAAGCATATCAAGAAAATCTGTTTTACAGCTGAGCTTTCCAAGATAACATGTTACAGCGTTTTTCTCCTCTTTCCACAAAGATCAGAACTTGTACTGCTCTGACACCTCTTTCTTCAAGCACCTGCAGTAAGGAGGGAGATGCAAGGAGCCTTAGGCAAGCTTTGTCCTACAGACCAAACCCAGAGCTCCAGGGGTGGGAGCTGGAAGAAGCCATCGATTCTCAGACGTGAGAGCATAGACGATTTCTGTGGCTCAGGACATCAGCAATGCCCAGTGCTGAATTACCATTAGTCTGAACAACTTCCCAGAAGCTATGGGAAGCGTCAGCAGTAAGAGCCAGCCTAGAACATAAAACTCCAGCACAGCCGAGACCTACAGAGCACTGTCATGTGGGACGCACTTACGGGTTTCTCTTCCCTTTCACCCCAGTGAAAAGAAATCATGGATCAGCTGCAATTACTGAGTGCGTGCAGGGGATTAATGCACTAGCTTGTCATGTCTACAGATCTGGATTCAAGTGTTATGTTTCGGTCACAAACAGAAAACTAATGTGATCCTAGACCTCAGCTACGCATCTCAAATTCATAAGATTTAGCCTTCTGTACTCAGAAGAGACTTCGGACTTGGAAGAGCTGAAGCTTCATGGAATCAGCCAGGATAAATTGGGAAGAGTGTTGGGAAGAAGGCATCGTATCTTTTGATACTACTGATGACTACACAGTCCTAAGCTAATTCCATGTCATGAGTATTATGTTTACAGCTTCTCCTTAAAATGGACAAAGACTGATGAAAATAAAAGAATGCTAATGAAGTACAAAGATGAATTTGAGAATGTTCCAGTAAATTTAGGATTGCTAACTCACAACACCTGAGGAGTAGGTAAAGGAAGGAAGAAACCTGTTACTAATAACTGCTTTTAATAGAAGTAGTAACACAAAGCTTTCTTTAGAACAGGCTACTTCACAGCTGAAAACAACCATAAAACACACTACGAAACAGAACTGCCAATTAAGCTGTAAAAAACAAGGTCCCTTTGCTCAGCCTCCAAGGCTGAGACTTCAACTGCTTTGGAATTTGAGCTTTTAGTACCAATTTAATCAGCTAGTTTAATCCTCCCCAACAGAGTGGACTTTCCTAAAGTAGAAATATCAGTCATTGCATTTTATTCTATGTGCAAACTTGCTTTGCTTCCAGTTTCATTAAAGCTGTGCTGGCAGTCCATTTCTCTATTGTTGTCGTCTTTACTTCTAATAACATTCTTGTTACTTTTAGACTCGGTGTTTTCTGGATTTCAGAAAGCTGTCCATAAATGTCTTCAAAATTAAAAGCAATGAAGGCAAGTACTGGTAACTGTCTAATAACCCTAAGATAAGGCTCTTCCTTTGGGTCAAGGGCAAACAAATGTTGCCTGTAAATATTTACTCTTATATAAATCATGTACATATTTACATAACACTGTTTTTACAAAGTAAAATGCTGCAGCCTTAATTATAATCTAAATAGGCATCACTATTCATGTTTCACTTCCAAAAGGAGGCATCATTCCATGCAAACATTGTGCACCTTGGATTTGTAAAATTGAGGAAGAAAAAAAAAAAGGTGCATTTATAACATTTTTTTCCTCTCCTCCCAAGTTTGCACAGGAGTGCAGTTACACAGTACCAAAGGTGGGAAGGAGACAATGAGAGACAAGTTGCAGTTGTTATAAAAAAAACAGAATAAGAACTATTGTTAAGAATATTTACTAGAGATGAATAAAGAGGAAGAAAGTGTAGCTAGCATGATTATGAATGTTTAATTTGAGCTTTCTGCTACCTTACTATGTGTTAAAAGCAATTTTTTGTGTATCAGTATTTCTTAAGAGAAAAACGCCACATAAAGACTTGTAAAAGAGTCTAGAAGAGAGGAAACCTGACTTGGAAAAAGATGAAATGGGTGATTGCTCTCAAACTGAGCACTTCTGCAGCTCATTCTGTACCATCATACCTCAGAACAGGAGATCACAGAAAAGCCAGTACTGCCATAGCTGCACAGACCACACCAAGTATTCAGGGAAACAGATAAAAAGAAGTGAAGAAAGAGGAATTTATTTATGCTTTTTGTTTACTAGAATCTAAAAATTACACTGAAATTTAAGCTGTTGCTACAAAGATAACAAGAGAACGGTTTTACCTCCTGTTAAAATTTACATACCTGAGTGACACCATGTTTCCGAGCTCTGCTGGTAAACTGCGAATTTTATTAGAGGACAGGTCCAGATATACCAGATTGTGAAGCTTGGCAATGTCTGAAGGAATACGGGATAAGGAATTGTCACTGAGATGCAAAGCTGTCAAATGGGTCAGTGTCCACAATGATGAGCTCAAGCTTCTCACTTTCCCTGTGGAAGGAAGATACAGAAGAAAATAAAAAATTTAAAATATATAGATTTAGCGATAATAACACATTTCCTAAGTACGTATGGGGCGGGGGTGTGAGGAGGAGTTTTGTTTGGGTTTTATTATTATTATTTTATTCAATGAAAATTCCATTAATCACCAATTCCACAGATAAAAAAAATTCAGCTATACCTAAGATGATGTAAGGTGTTCCTGGGGATGCTTAGTTTGTTTTATTCCAATCCATACTTCAGGTTTAAACATCTGTCTTTCTCGAGTTCCATACAAGACATATTTACTAACTGACCATGAATTCAATAATTAACAGAGGTGTAAGAAACAGATTTTTTTTAACTATAGTTTATGTTTGAGATTAAAGATGCTTCTTCGGTTTGCCCCTTATTTCTGTGCAACATCTTTCAAACCAAAAAAATCTTTATTCTATGGCATTAATCCAGTCAAGAACAGATAGAAGCACTATATTTAGAGTGACTAAAATGCTTAGTTGAAAACATGGATTTCCATCTGGCAGTCAACTAAAAGCTGCATAAACTATTGCCAGATATTTAAAAAAAGGTATGATTTTTGTATAAACTGAAGGGTGGAAACATGGATTTGTGTGACAGAATCAAGATTTTTACATTGCCGCATGCAAGGAATGTGAGCTATCATCAGAAGGTCTCAAAGCATTTCTTCTCTCCAAGATTTCCCCCATGCCCCCCTGGAGTGGCTCCTTTTTCATTTACAGAAGTCACCTCACTGTACCAAAAGCATTAGAAGAACAGTACCAACACCAGCTTCTCCAAGGCAAAAAGTTTCTTGTGACAGTCTTTAAAATCCCCACCATGACTCACCAACGTTAAAAACGGTCTGGCTAATATTATACCAACATACACACATTATAATTACTTTCCTTAAATGATTTTCTTCCAAATAAAAAGTCGTATTTAGTGCCTGGGGAAAGCTACACTGATATACATGTACCTGGGACTCAGACCCTGGTAACACAATGTTTAATACAGGTATCATTTCCTGTGAGCTGTAAGAAAGTGAGTGGCCTAAAAAAGCCTGCAGTGAAAAAGCTCAGCAATTTCAATGAGAGCAGTTAAAACATTTGTGGCTTTCTGTGTTAGATGACCAAGTATTTCACAAGGAAAAGACAGCGTGAACATTTTAATAAAACAAAAACATTGTCCCATCTTATTTTGCAGGGCAAATGCATACAGTTCTTAAAGGATTCATGTTACTGTAATCCTACTAAGAAATCTTTCGAAAGGTTTTAAATATAAATCAATAGTTCTTTGCATTTATAAAATTGAATTAACACCTCTCCCCCCCCGCCATGCAAACAGGTGACTGTGATCAGAGAAACACCTGTAGCTGAAAGAATTTACAATCAACATCACTGATCCATCCTCTTCACTACCTGCACCTCTCTTGGCTGGAATCAGTCTACGGCGAGATTACCAGGCGTGAAAGGAAAGAGCCATCACGTAATGCAGCTCCTACGCAGAGGCAGCAGATGTCCACGTGGATATCCAAGCCTAATGCTGATATACAACGCCAATTCCTGAAGTAGCATTTAACTAGGTTTTTGTATCTGTAACCTTCAAGTTAAGAACGCTATTCACATGTCAAGGCATGTGGCACTTGAAGAAAGACACAGATCAATGATCTGGATGGAAAGCCTCCTCACAATTCAAGGAAGTCTATTTGTTTTCCTCCTTCCATAAATTTCTCTACTGGACAGTCATTTAGAAATACCACATGGCAATTTTTGCAGTCTCTTAAAAACTGTCCACATTTAAGCAAAATCTCAGCCTAAATATACAACATCACAAAATAGTTTTTAAATTCTTAAAATATTTGCTTGAATTTCCTTGTAAACACACTTTATGTAGCAAAATCAGAATTTACCCTACAAATCAAGAGAGGCTGGTGTCCCACATCAGTTGGAATTCACGTTTATGAATTCTGAACATTACCTTATTTTCAAGAAAAGATCCAAAAGTCCAACAGTATCTCAAAGCTGGCACAGTTCTTGGAGGATCTTTTTTTTTAAATCTCAAGAACAAAGATTTACAACTGCTTTTAAAATGAAAACTTATGCTTCAATACAAATCATACTGTCATGGACTAATACAACATTGTTGTTACATTACTTAAAGTAACAGCATATGTCTATGTATCATCCCCAACTTTACCCTCCTCTCTTTGACAAATTAGGTTCTAAATCCACACTCTCACGCACCCCATCTTCCGAAAACACAGAGAGCTCACACCCTTATGCTCATCTTGCCACCCTTCCTACATGTTAGGATTCCCCACCTGCCTCAACTTACCTCTCCTACAGCTCCCTACGTTATCCCAACCCAACCTCTTCCCTTGACACACCCAAAGACTGGCAGCTGCTCTGCTGGTATGCTGGCTCACTTCAAGCTAGGTAACTCCACTCCAGACCTCATGTCCTGTAGGCTGCTCTTAACTTGCAATGAGTTTGTAACTCAGAACGATTCCTGAGTTTCTTACCACTTATTTCCAGCTCTGCCCAGTGTGATTTCTTTCCGTTGGCTGCTTCCTCTGAGGACATAATTGTGTACATCCTCCGTGGATCAGGTGGATCGTACTTTTCCTTGGGCATTCCTGTTGAGACAAAACCACAAATCGTTAAGCTATTATATACTGAGAATTCTTAAAAAGGCAATTTCCGTCTCAGTTAACTTTTGTGTTGGACGTTTGCTCCAAATACTTCTCAAAACTTCAGCTAAAGATAACCCACGCCCTTTTACAACTTCACTGAGTGGGAAAGACTTCTATAAAATAGAAGAACACAGATTCCTGATGCGCCTAGAATCGTAGAGAACAGCCTAACCCCCACCCAATAATTTAACAAAAGCTGTAAACCAAGATAAACATTGTGTCCTGCCACCTTTCACGGGTAAGTTACTACGTCCTTCAAAATCAATCCGTCCTACAGCAGGTTCTTGGTTCTTCAACAACGAAACTTCAAAAAATGATCACCACCACCACCAGGTTCTCCCTCACTCAAACTATAAAGAAAACATTTAGTAATAACCTTGACTACCTATCAGTTCCAGGTTTACTGCAATTCTCAACTCTTTGCACAAGTCAGCATCCGAGAAAAGGATTCAGGTTTCAAGAAGATCCTCAATTCTTTAAATATGCCAAGTGAGAGCTTTTAAACTAACCCTCATTCTACTGTTTTCAATCTCCAAATACTGTACCTGAGGTAAACATTTCTATCACTTTCTTCAGCCAGGTGTTTAACACCAAAATTTAACTCCATTTCTCCCACTCTCTTTCATGTCATTCCTGGTAACTTTACAAAAAACATTTTTAAATTTCTTGTCTGTTTTTACCATACCCCATCATGGACTGTGAGAAAGACGTGGCAAAAATCCTCTCCAGAAAAACTCTTTTGTCTCAAAAAACCCCTCTCCTTCCAGCTTTCCTGTACATCAACATGCTTGTACTGTTTCACTGCAAAGAGGAGGAAGGAAGGGAAAAAAAAAAAAAAGGCATTCCTGGCTCCACACTAAAGCTGTGTGCCATAACCCCTCCCTGTGCCATGAGCCAGCTCTTCTCTGTCCCTACAGAAATACATTTGGGTTTTACTCAGTTTAAGAAGAAAACCAGCCTACATGTATTTTTATATTTGATATAAATCAATCAATACTATATTATGTTGCAAATTAGCGCTGTTTTCAAGTTACACAGGACTTCCAATATAAATTGCATTTATCACAAGTAAAAGTAATGTTCTTGCATGGCCCTACATATATCTAAGAGCTTTCACAGCAGCAATTTCACCACCTTAAGCTGCCACATCCAAACTACATACAGAAAGGCACAAGCAACAAGCTATAGAATCAGTTATATGGCATAGAGAAATTAAACAACGCTGGCTCAAATCATATTTACTAACACATTACAAGTAATATTATGCAATTATTAAGGAAAATACATTACAGCAATATTATACTACTACCCAAAAACACCCAATAAAGAAGCAGCTATGCTGGTCAAAATCACCAGTACAGCTACCTACCACGTCTTTTAAGGCTTTCTAACTTTTTCACATCCCTGCACAAAGTGAGTACATCACAAAAGCGTTGTAATTATAAAGCGAATAAACAAGGAGTAACTGTTAGTAAACAGCCTCGTTATCTGCTTACTGATTTTACTGGAAAATGTTTACTCCACGTGTCAAAAACAACAACAGAACCCCCCCCCCAACCTTTCATCTAATTATGCATCTTAATTAAAATAAAGCCTTTAGGCACCACACGCTTACTTTAATACAACAGCTCTGTTACTAATTCACAATCCTCTTTCCCTCTCCCACTCCCACTACTGGTCAAACACAGATTTCTGCACTGAAAAGAAATTCCCCTTTAAAAAGTGAATTGTGGGTAAAAGGATGAGATTATAAATAGCAGCTGGCTGGAGCTCCTTAAAGAATGAAGGCACTGGAGTACCCAGGGCACTGGAATCACCAAGCGTAACGCTTTCTTCTTCAAACCCAGCTAATTAAAGGAGATAAGAGCAGATTATAACCACCGGAAAGGTAAAAGCATAACCTCTCCCTGCAGTAACTATGCAACTAGTGCAATAATATATGGCAAAGTCGTGTACAGAGCACCTCTTCTGAAATTGCTATATATAATTATATGTAATTAACAACGACCAATGCTACGTAGGAATGCTCCAGTTTGTCAGGAAACCTTTATCTTCCTCGGTTGTTTGATGCTTTCTCTTCCTGCAGCTCCCTGAATTAATAAATATGTTCCAATTTTTCAAGAAATGAAGCAGGTAGACAGGAGACCGAAATCTCATTCAGTAGAGCAACCTGAATGCTCCCCGGAGCACGCTCAATCACACGCACTAATTAACAGCCTTGCCAGTACCAGCAGCATATCGCTCCTCGCTACCAGAAGAGGATAACATACTTCTCCGGTGGGTTTTGTTAATATGTGCTAAAACAATGAGAGATTTAAGAATTTGAGGTTTTAACACTGGATCCTGGTGGCCCCGCACTCCCGGTCCATCCATGGCACTCCTCTCCGTCAACATTCCTGCTCTTGATGGTTTTCCCTTTCTCGCTGCTGCATTTCTCTGCGGATAATTCTCTGCTCATAATTCTCTGCTCTTTAGGATTAACCAGGAGCAGAAAAAGCAGCAAATGCTCGAGAGCCTCCTGGCTGGAGGAGCTGCTGCCGACCCACAGCATCGCTGACGCCGGCCACACCAAGCGTTAGTGCTTCTTCACCCGGCAGGTAGAGCTCAGGATTGCTCAGGATCTGACAGCAAGGCTAACCCCGGGTCGTGTTTCACAGGCTGTCGTAAAACACAAGCGCAATAGCTTGAATTGCATTTCAAAACTTCACAGCGCGGAGCACTTCAAGAAAACCAGTCTCTTTCACAAATCATTGTCTCTCCTCTTGTCTCCACCTCCCCAAATCCAAATTTAGAGCCCGCTGAGCTGCTAAAGTTAACTGTAAAAGCTGAGGTAAAAGTCAGATTAAGTGATACAGTTCTGTCAGACCAAAGCAATTTTAAGTAAGAGCTATAAAATGGTGTTGAACAACCTTAAAGCCATGATAACTGCAGCTTTAAACTATCACGATGATCATTTTCAAAAGAGCTTACTTACACCACCTGTAATTTTCAGTTACACCAACACAGATGGTGGAAAGCACCACTGAGCATTAGGCTGTTATCACATGCAGTAAGCTAAAGGAGAAAATCTTTATAAACAAAGATATGACATGGACGCCTGGAACACACCCCAGACTATATAAATTTAATGAAGAGGACATTTAAATATATTTGAATGCAAATGAAATTGTTTACTATCTTGTACCAGGTTATTAAAATTGTTATTTAAATTGCTGTAAAAACAGAAGAGCTTGAGAGTTCAAAAGGAGCATGGCTGCCCATTCCCACCCCAGGTCACTTAGTCCCAACACAGAATTAACACCCTCTACCCCAAAGAAACTAAGCTGAAGGAGGCCAATGAGGTCAACAACGCAAAGGGTCTGCCGCAGGGAATTAGATCTCGAGTCTCCAGTGTAGACAGAGTTTTAAGCCCTTGGTTGCACAGAGGGTACGGAGAGAAAGGCAGCAGGACAGGGCGAGGGAGAGCAGGGGCAGACAAGCCCCTTCAGGGAAGGTGCAGGGCACAGATGACGAGGATCAGAAAGAGAAGGAGAAAAAAACCTGAAGGTTGTAAAGTCGAGTGAGGGCAACCTGTTAGAAGAGCTGACAAAGTTGGCCGACACAGCAGGCGAGTGATGGAGCACGGGCTCTGGCTTCGCTCAGGAGCAGACCACTCGAGACGAAGCCGCATGGTCACCGGTTGAGGCGCACCCGCAGCGACGGCTGCCTGTCTCTCCAGATTAAAGCCATGAGTGCAGTCAGGCTAGGTGTTGTTTCAGAGAACTGTCCTGGAAAGGAGCCGGTGTGATTACCAGCAGCCTTGCAAGTGGGCATGCTGCACTACGGAACAGCTGCTGCCTCGCTGGGGGAGCACTTATGGGGGAGCACTTATGGGGGAGCACTTATGGCCTCCCACTGGTGCCACTAGGGGTGTCGGGAGGAGTTGGTGGTGTAGACAAGGAGGAGTTGCCTGAAGGCCAAGCCACTTCAGCTACACTGCTAGCTGTAGAAGAATGAAGATCGTTCAGAGCATTGCCCAACAAGACTTTTGAAATGGTAAGTCTCCCAGGCTATGGGCATGTGTAAGGTGGAAGCTAGGCCAGGAGGTAGCTGACACTCCTGATGACTATGTAAACTACCAGTAAATAACGCCTCCAAAATGCAGAGATGATAGTCTAGGGAAGCTGCTTTGAGTGACAGGGCAGGAAAGACAGTGGCTTTTCCCCTGTCCTTCCCTTCTGCCATATTTATGAAATGGGAAGATGGTGGGCAGAACGATTTAATCAAAATAGGTAGGTGAGCCATTTTCTTGAGAGTAAGGTGTGGGGCTTTTTTAAGAAAAACCAACCAAACCAACAGAAAATACTATAGCAGTTCTTCATTTCCTGAAATGCTTTCTACAATACCACAGCTAAATTAACTCTATTTCACAACTAAATACATTAGACAACTCCTATAAGCCAGGCTTACCATCAATCCTGTATGGTATTAACCTTAATATAAACATAGACATCAATTTTTCTATAAAAACTCTCCTAGAAACATCAGCTTCTTCCCTATCAAAATTTAAACTAGGCAAAGAAAACTTGAATTCTAAAACTTCATAGAAAATAAGGAACAAGTGAGAGCAGCGTGGGTTAATGTTCAGATACAGCTTTATCTGATCTAACCAAGTATTCTGAAATAAGTATTTCAATGCTCACTAAGCAGCATCTACCACTCCCATTTACAAATGTGAAAGTACCTTTAGAAATACCTGAAGATCACTTTGCTGATGCATTACAACTCCCCTTCTGAAACTTCCTGACACATATTGATGACTTCTGATTTTTTTTTTCCCCCTTTATTTGGGTACAGCAATAAACTGATGTAGCTCAGAAGACAGCCACGAGGAGGAAATGAAGTAGGATCACCCTGATCAAGTACAGAATTACTCAAACTTCTTGCTACTTTAATTAAAAACGGTGAACAAACTATACAAACCCAGACCTAACAAAGTTAGAAGTAGCAAAACAATTTAAGCAATCTTCCATGTATCAATGCAGTACAGTATTAATTACCAAATAAATAACTTCTGCGCTGCTGAAAATTAGATGGATAGGATACAATCTGCAGTACTTCCTATTAATTATAAACCATTAAGTTGCTCAAAGATTTAATAAGAAAATGATAGCATATATGAGATTTGAGATTTGGTTTTGTTGTTTTATCTCCAAACCCTAATACTGGAAGCTCACACCAGACCATTCCTTTGCAACCTTGTGCCCTGAAGCTCTTTTCCATGTAATCCAAAGTTTCACTTTGCATTGGGAAAGCCATGTGGAAAATGGGTTCCAATGACTTTCCCCACAAATATCTTTCTTAAATTGACTGATAGGTCTTGAATGCAAAGTTAATTTAGGATCCTCCCCACACCAGCCACTTGTGCCGTGGTTTTACACCGCATGAAGCAGAACTAAGCTGCCTGCTGCAGTTCCTTCCACCCCAGGACTGTGTAGTTCCACTCCGCTCTTGCATCAGCGCCGACTTTTGTCTGATAACACAAGGAGCAGGCGAAGAGAACTAAACTGCCCAAAAGCTCATGGGAGGAAGGGGGGAAAAAAATAAAATTGAGGGATTGAGATTCCTATATTATTATTCATGTACAGCAGTAATGTATATGTGGATCCGCAGCGCAGCTGCTTATGGGACTGAAATCGGGACAACAACTGGCCTGTCTGGCCACACCTACCCGAAATCTCATCTCGCACAGCAGGAAGCAAAATCTTGCTTCCAACTACCCTCACCCATGGATTAGTTAAATAGTAACACTGAACAAAGTCTGAAATCCCAACTGAAGGCAAAGTACACTGCTTTTTAGATAACTTAAAGCTGTAGCAGTTCTAGCAATGTATAGGCTACTCAGAAACGTTAACCCGTATTTAAAGGGTTAATCTCGGCTGTTGAGCTTTATTAGAATGACCAGAAATTACTGCTCTAAACCCCAAACAGTGACGCTCTTCAAAGGGAACAGACGTACATCTAAAAGATAACTACTGTGCTTTGGAAAAAATTCTTTAAGGTGATTTCATAGTGTTATACTTCAGTTTTTACCATAGAACTCGAGATTTGCTCATTCCCACTGAAAGATCCACTACCCATTGGCTAAACGAGTGCTTTTCCAAAATGAATCAAGCTTACTGCTTTCGCCTTCCAGTCATTAGTGGTACTTTACTCGGCAAGTTACAAATTTCTATGTGAACTTAATGCCATTTCAGCTTAAAGTATGGGCAAATGAAGCCACGACCCTGCGTAAACAGGCACTGTCGCTGGCCAGGATGACAAGGTGCAACATCTGCCTTCTCCCAAAAAAGCAACAGCAGCTTCAGCAGGCTTATGATAAAGGTCAGTCCCTACAGAATTTACACACCTGAATTTATTGTATTTATCCTCAGTCTATACCATGCATGGGCAACAAAGTAGACAGTGATCTTAATATTGTTAAATGATTGGAAAAAATATTCCTAGGCAAGATGCCACACTGAGGAAAGGAAGAAAGCAAGTACCCAATGCATCCCAGCTAAGCTCCTAGCGTCATATGAAGTAAATTTAATGTACTTCAGACAAATTATTATTAGAAATTATTTGGGGACCACACCCCCCACACACACACTGAGACATAAAACTTAAAACTAGAGAATTAAATGTGTTTTTTTCTGTATGCCTGATACTGTTCCTACAAATCCTGCTAAATTTCATGTCAGTCTTACTTCTATCAATGTCTTATTCAGAACATATTAAATTGCATTTTTGTGTGTGTGGTTTTTTTCTGCTTAAAGAAATCTTAACATACACCTACGGTTTTGGATCTCCCAACCACCAGCAGGTATACATCATAATATGGAAGAATACTTGCATCATGCTATGAAATATAGCTTCTGGTTATATTTTGCTACAATACACAACTGCGCAAGTAGATAAACCAAAGTTCAGAAATGCAGGTGTAAGCCACCACCTAAAAGAAAAAAAAAAAAATTAAATTGAAGAATTAAAGCTTCCTCGAACTAGAGGAATCCATGCTAAAGCACATTAGTACTAAAATTACAAATATTTTGATGCTGAATAAACAGACCTCACCTATCTATTGAAATACAACCTTACATTTAACTTTGTAGGAATGAACAAGATCGCACTATTGAAATACACACAAGGGAAAACATCAGTGTTGCATGAAAACAGGTCTGGGGGTTTTCTTCCTTCTAGTATGCTACTTTTAGGTAAACATCAAGTCTGTGTAAACAACTATTATTTGCTGAGTAGTGCAAACACTCTTGGCTTTTTTTTTTTAAAAGGGTGTTTAAGTAATGTGTTTGTTTTTTTTTTTTTCCACAGTAAGTATATAGTATTCAAAAAATAAGACTAGGGAAAATCCAATTGGGAAATTAGCTAAAGGGTAACACCTGAATTTTTCAGAATACCTGCTGTGAATTAAAAATTTCCTTTTACCTTCTGTGGGGAGGGATGGGACATAACAGCTGTGTGCACAGGTAGAACTGGAGCAGCAGCAGAATGACTCCTGAAACATGCCCCACCCCCAAGAGACACAACTATAACTTGTGGGAAAGTGTCAAGATCCCTTTAACCTAATTTATAGCTTAATTTTATAATTAAGTTAAAAAAATTAAATTGCTGTTGAGTCAACACAAAGTCAGTTGATTCATTCCAAGTGCTTTTTCACTTGGTAGGATCACATTTTAATGGCTGTTAGCATATTAAGATTTAATGGCTTCATCAGGGAAGTAACGCTTCATCGTATTTTGAAGACTTCCAAAACTAGCATTTTACATGACTGCTGATACAAAACCACAAGTTAGCCTTCCTCTTTTTCAGACTGAGATAATGCAGTCTGATGTGAACATGCGTTACAACTGTGTAGTAATAAATACAAGATACTGATTAAGTCAATACACATTAGTTCATGTGAGTATATGTGGAATATGACTAATCAGATAAGTTATTTGATTTTTGCATATATAAGTTCTACTATAGAAAACTCAGAAGTTGACAAATGCTTTAATATTCTTTCAAAAAAATCTATAAAGCCGTAGAAGTTCTGCAAAACCCTTAATCTAACCGAAGCCAACTAAAATGAGACCTAACCCTCCTGAAACTTAAGAAAAGCAAAGCATCCCGGCTCAGACCAACTGGGCCATAAATGTCAAAGGGTGTATTTGCTGTTTTCCAACCAGGAAGACTTGGTTAGACTATGGAGCTATATGGCACCGACTAGATCAGGCTTTAAATTTTGTTAAGTCCAAAAATCAGTCAATTCATATTTTTAAGAAGACCATATTATTAAGTTTTGACCTGCAGTTATTTAAAATGTAATTATGGTTTCTTTGTCCTTCTTACCTACTTGTTTATAGAAATGCAAACTGGCTGGTTCCAAGGTGTGTGGCAGGGGTAGGAGGTTGCCATCTTCCAAACCTCTACTTCTCCTCCTGCCCAACCTGCCACCCCTCCACTCCACTTGCAGCTTCCTATCAGGCAAGCGACCTGCAGCCTGATATTTTAACGGTGTACACGTAACCCCCTGAGCCTTGGAAGGCATGAAGAAACTTATTTACCATAGTTTTTAATTTCATGTTCAGTTGATATAAAGAGAAGTTTGGGTTCAAAAGAGAACTCTAAAGTGGTCATGGTACGTTTCAGCACAGAGGTCCTTGGCCACTCCATCTCCCAGACAGATCTACAAGACAGATCTATTTTATCTGACTCATGATAAAAACTCTAATTCCCACCCCTTACCCTGCACATCATCTAATGATTAGAAATACTATGTCCAAATGTTCTCAGTGTAGCACAGACATAGTCCAGATGATTAGAATAGTTCTTAATTATCAGCAATTGTATGTAATTATGTCTATAGTAAAAGGCTGCTGTATACAAAACAAACATTAATGCAAAAACCAAATTGCAAAGCAAAGGTTGACCTTTAACTGGTATCCCTAGAAACACTCTGGCTAGCTAATGAATACTATGCAACATTCAGATTTTTGCATTTTCTAGTTTAGTGTATTCTGAAATGCCACTACATTAAAAGACCAGTCAGGTTCACTAATTACTTTAAGAATTTACTTGCATGACATAATTATATACTGTACAAATAAGATGGAACCTAAAAGATCAACTTTAAAAGGAAGAGTTCTGTTGTAAAATATTTAGCTTCAAGTTTTAAAAATGCAGATAGGCAGTAAGACCAAGGCTTAAAAGCTTTACCTACAGACGTCTTTGGAAAGCTAATGAGAATTGATTTACACTCCAAAACGTTAATACAATACCAACTCTCACTCCACTGGTTGTGTCCAGACAATCATATTTGACAATTTAGTCATGAATCTTCACAATACATGGAACATTAATTCTTGTTTACAGTAACTGCTGCACAATTTCTTATCTTTGTCCAACTCAGTAAGCTGTTCTAAATACTGGCACATAGACCAAAATGTTCCTTACCACATTTTCCTTTATGCATCTGCAGAATTGTTACCATGTTTCTGCTGTTTTGTGGGTGAAAACATGAAGTCACCGCACAAAACATTATTCTCTTTCTTAGTCTTGCAACAGAATAGTAAGAGACAACCTAGCTGTTTTAAATGAAGTTTGGACATGAGCTCATTTTCAGCATTCCTGCTATAGATCTGGACGAAAGCTTGACAAGAGATGTCAGTATCTAGATCCAAAAATCTCTGCCTTCCTAAAAAACAATTTCTAGATACTTAAATGCTTATTAATATTAGAATTGCTAAACTAAATGAAGTTCAGGATATCACAGAATTTGTTCATGCAGCTCGTGCTCTATCCATCTAGCCACATCCTGACTATTTATAGATTGGTTTTACTTCAAATTACACCAAGCCTGAGAATATTCTTCCACAGCCATACTCTCACACAGCAAAGAAAACTCAAGGTTTTTTTCCTGTCCCCATGTTCCACTTCATCACTCTACTGCGTTGGTGCAGCTGTTTGAGAGACGATGTTGAAAACCAGCAATGATGCACAGCTAAGAAAGTGGGGGCTATTGTTGTTGTTTTTTAAAAAAAACCAATAAAGTATCACCACTCCAGCCACGTCACTGGTTGGTTTTCAGCGTTATTCCGATGACGGTTGTACTGATGTAGATTATGTGGAGTTAATGAGCAACCAAAGTAGCAGCTTTCTAAGTTCTGCCACTGGAGAAAGGTCCTGACCTACTGTACCAGAAGAAACCATGTGTGATCTAGCACATTGCTCCGTACACGGAAAGCATCTATGCTGTGACTGGCAATTACTGTATGATCAGTTCTCAAATCTTCAGAGGTGCATCTTTCATGAAGTTCCTCAGCAAAGCAAGGATTTCTCCCTAGTTTTAATTATTTTTCACACAGATCACTTGTTCCTAAAAGCTCTTATTCTCGAAAGTACTCTATTTACAGATGAATTGTGATGAAAGCAGCACTGAAACTCCTCTATCTTAGTGTACAGGACCTTTGCCTTGTCAGGAAAAGCTCTTCTGTTGGGTTGACAACTGTTAAGACTTCTTTAAAAGAGTACTGAAAAGTGCTAATGGTCAGAGTTTGGCATAAGACATCGTAATACTTTCCATTATTTAACCATTACAATGCTGTCTCCTTCTTCTGACAGGTGATATACATGAGACAGTGCACGCTCAAACATAGCTGTGTTTTAGTTTAATTTCAAGCCTCCCTGTCTTTGTAGGTGTCAGTTTAATGTGGTTTTTGTTCCAAAAAGCGCATAAAAGGGTCCATCTCTGAAGCACTGAGGTTTTTTCTGTTTAGTGCTTCAAGTTTTTTTCTGATCCCTGACTCTGCAAACTGATCTATATGGAGCGGTACTTTTGTGGAACGCCATTTAAGTCAGATCAACTTGCAGCTCAAGCAGAAAAGCTGCACAGATTATTTGGAAGATGCAGTATACTAAATTACAGCGTACTTCATGGTCTCCAAACTATGGCAAGATGCTGTATCCCAATAACATAAGCTATGATTCAGATTGCTTCAGCGTGTTCCTGAAGAAAAGCCCCAGTCTTCAGACTGACACTGCTGCCTTGCTAAGGAAAGGGGGAAGCTCAAAGAGCTGAAGGAGGCCTTGGAGATACTGGTATGATAAAATGATACAGAAACTTTAGGACCGTCTTAAGGTAGGACGCCGCTTTACTTGCGGAATAAAGGTTGCAAATCGAGAACATGAACTAAGACACACAAGACAGCCATCAAAATATCCAGGCTGTGATCACGACATCTAGATGGCAGCCTCCATAACGTACCTAACGGCTTTCCCAGTCTAAAAAAAAGTAAAACCAACCTCTTCCTGCAGAGCTCCATTACAGCACAAATTGGAATACTAACAGCAAGTATTTTAGTTCTAAAGTAAACAACTATGTATACATTTTCTGCACCGAGTCCCTCCTTGATCTCTTCACTTAAAAAAGCCCTCTGAGGCATTAACAAAAGGATTCATGTCGCAGTCTTACAAAAGAGAAAACTGAGTTGTTGCCAACTTTTTTTTTTTTTTAATTAAGCACCATCTTGGACGTGTAATTAGTAGCTCAAAAGTACATGTTAAGCATTTAAACAGCTTTTTCTATGGGACCTGCCTCAGCATTTGTAAACTTTTCAAGACTTCAACTGCAGAAATTGCTCAATGTAGAAACTGTAAGTGCAGGTCCTCAAACTTATGCCAAGCTTCCCTGTTGAGTAGATTGCTACAACCCAATTTCAATGTAGGAGCATAAATTATGTCACTTAATACAATGCTACTAATCTTGCAAGATATTGTACAATAATCACACTTCCAAGTGTGCAGCACCAACACTGAAGAGGGAATAGAAAAACAGATGAAACCCTGCAGTGACTCAGTTTGAGCAATTTATGTACAAAGCTTTCAAAATTACACCATGGAAGAAGTCTAAATTTAGACTGGATTCAGTAACGTCAGTATTGTGACACCGAAAGTAGTGTAAAATCTCAATATACAGACAGAAAAAACCCAGATACATTGTATGCCACAGAGCAAGGGGCCAACCTGTTTCATGCAACGAGCACTGAAATCTACAGGTAGGATTCGTTGAGATTATTCTTGTAGAGTTTTAAGATCAGTGGAAAGCTCATCATACACAACTGTAACCTGTGAATACTACACATTTCTCCTAGCAAAAAACTTATTCCTGTGGGAATAAGTGACGATTCTTACATATTCTTTCAATACTGAAAGGCATCTCCACTCATAAAGATACAGTCTGCGTACAATCTTCACATAATGCAGCCCCATTTGGGCCAGGGATCTAATGGTACAAACTGCACGTATGCATGCGTGCACCCAAAATTACATGGAAAAAAACCCAGAGAATAATTTTAATCCTCAATGTTCTGTTAGAAAACAGAACCAGGGCCTCGGCAGCAGGGACTGCCTGTTGTAGCAGGTGCTGCACAACTGGAAGGAGGAATGCTGGTTCACCACCCGGCCTCCTAGGCACAGGGGTCATCCAAATAATAAGACACACTGCACTACAAGCAAAAATACATAGCTTTTTGGTGATCGATTAACAGCACCATTTTTATTTACACTGCCATGTTTTTAAAAGAAATAAATGCTTTGTTCATCAGTTGAGAAATAATTTTTAGTTTGTTCAATCTTGGGAGCATTCGAGCCCATTTTAGAGACAGTGGTTTCCATCAGGAACATCGCACTTGTTTAGAAGAATATCTTCTTAATATCTAGTACAGCCTGATCTTAATAATTTTTGCCTTGATTTCAATGTATGACCTTTCATAACGTTTTCAAGTTTTCATATATAAAAATGTCAAAAGTATTTACCTGCCCATGCAGTATTACAGTCTCATCTATATTTGTATTTCAGTTCTTCCTCTAAAATTCAAGCAAAGTAAACAGCCTGAACATACCAAGACCGTATTCAGAGTTCAACTTCAAAATGCAAACAGAAAAGAGACGCACGGTAGTATCCTTTTTATAAATGGACTGATCCATGTGATTCAGGTGGAAAGTGAATAAAGAGTTAATCCAAATGCGAAGGGCTCCATTTCAGTAATAGCATGAATAAACCCCCACAGAAGGCTTCATTGCTAGCAGCAAACTCCAGAGTCCAGATGAACCAGCAGGAAGAACAGAGGGCGGATAATCCTGTAAAATTACCCCAGTGGAAATGCTGATAAATTCCCAATTACGAGACCTGCTCTAGAATGAAAAAAAAAAATGCGAGATACAGTACAATTACCAGTCAACACTTACATATCTTTGTATTTAAGCCAGACAAATACCACAGGTATTTCTTAATCCCTTGAATTTTGAATTATTTACCCGTTGTGGCAAAATCTAGATTAAGAAAATAAGCCCCAGAAATCAAACGAGAAACCAGAAGATCTGCAGCTCTAGTTACAAAGCAAATACCCGTCTGCGAAGGTGTATTTTCAGTAATACAATTTTCTATGCGTTTGGGGAAATAGGGAAGTCTGTATTTAAAAAAAAACACCCCCCCAAAACCTCCGTTTTACTGCATTTGTTCTGAATACGTTTGTTATATTACACAAAGCAAAGCAGGCTTCATATGAATTTGTAATGCTTGTGGAAAACTTGCTGATAAAATACATGTTCACAACATATACGTATATCACGACAGAGACAGGTGCATGGATACGTACTTCTCTAAAGCCTTATCTGATCCCAGGCTTAAAACTATAAAACTGCGAAGGAGAAAAGCCGCCCTGCGAGCACGACGGCACAGCGCGGGGCGCAGGAGCCGCTCCCCCGCGCCCGCAGGGCGCACACGGTGCGGGAGTTTTGCACCAGTTCAGGCGCCCAGTCCCCGTACACCTGCCCCAGAGCGGGACAAGCGCGATAACCCGCCCCCGCCCCCCCATCAGCTCCATTAACGCGCCGCTGCCGTTCAGACGCCTGAACCCGCCGAGGGCCCCTCCCCGCCCGCCCCGTTCCCCTCTGTTTATCCCTGCATGCGTCTGTCCCGCGGCATCATGTGCCAGCGCTCGGCCCGCCTCCCGCGCTCCCCCATTGGCCGCCGGGGTTGGCAATCACGGCCCGCGCCTGCCTCGCCGTTTCCCTCCGCCGGAACGAGCAAGGGCCGCTCCGGGCCCCGGCGCCAGCGAGGCCGCGGCTCCCGCTGCCGGCGGGGCGGGCAGCTGCCGGCAGCTCCTTCCGGAGCAGGAGAGGCGCTCCGTTGACAGGCAGCGCTGCCGGTGCTCGGTGGGCTCTCCGTGAGGCAAACCGGCCTCCGGGGAGGCAGAGACGCGGGGAAGCCGTGCGCTGGGGGCGGACGGGCAATTACCAGATTGATGTCATTTCCCTCTGCCTTTGTTTAATTATTTTAAACTCAATTGCACAGTGAGGAGAGAAAAAAAACAAACAAAAACCAAACAAACAAACTTCAAGCTTTCAGATGCCACTACGCTAATTTCTCTTAATTGCCTTCCCGATGCAAATGAACCCGGGCTCCCTGCGAGGCGCCGCCCGGCCCGGCTGCCTCCCGCACTCCGGATGGGTGTTTACTGGCCGCCGGCCGGGCAAGTTCCCGGCGGCGGAGCCCCCGCTCCCCGCTTTGATACCGGACACTTCCCCGCCGCCTCCCGGGGGCGCGGAGCCTTCCCCCGGGCATCCCCGCAGCAGCGACCGCCCAGGGCCCAACGCTTCCTCCAGCGCCACCCCTCCCCCCTTCCCCGGAGCCCCCCTCACGCCCGGGAGGGCCTCGCCCCCCTCCCGCGACACCCCCAAACGGCACAGCGCGGGGCAGCCGCCCCGCAAACTCCGAGGGAGGCCCCCCCCGGAACAGCACCGCTCCCCTCCCCCACAGCAGCGCCCCCCCGCAGTACTGCCCCCCCGCGCCACAGCCCCCCCTCCAGGCCAGGCGCCGCGGACGCCCCCCGCAGCGGGGCCGCCCCTACCTGTGGCTGCAGCATCCCCGTCCCCCCGCCGCCCTCGCTCCGCCGACTGCCTGGCTCTTTGTCTCCTGCCGCGGGCCGGACGGGAGAGCAGCTCCCCCCCGCCTCCTCCTCTCACTCATTGAAAGCAAACAAGCATCATGGCGGCGCTGGCGGCGGCGGCGGCTGCGGGCGGGCGGGCCGGCCCTCCTCCTCCTCCCTCCTCCTCCTCTCCCTCCGCCCCGCCTGCCCAGGCCGCCCGCACTCCGCGCACGCTCCGCGGCCGCGGTGGGGAACGCGGGGCGGGCGGGGGGGTGGCAGGAGGTTGGGGCGAGCTCCGGGGCACTCGCGGGTGGGGGGACAGAGGGGCCGGGGGGGCAGCGGCGGAGCTGGGGAAGGGGTAGGGTGCCGGGGGGGGGGGTGTCAAAGGCGGGGGAGGGGGTTTGGAGGGGTGTTTTAGGGCAACCTCGGTAGGAATCGGGGCGGGGGGGGGCGCAGAAAAGTCAGTGAAACAACGTGTCAGCTGTACCGTAAAACGCGAAAGCGGCGCGAGTGGTGCATCGCGGGGAAGCGCCTTCCTGCAGGAGTCCAGGAAGCCCGGTTAAAATAGCCACTGGTTTGAAAAAAACCTTCAAATTCTGCAAAAGTCCGAGTCAGGAACTCAAACTTGCACTGGGTGTGCTCAGGCAAAACGTGGAGGGTGTGCTGAACGCTTTTTAGCAAAGGGGATGTCTTTTATATCTTTGTGTCTTTAATAGCAAAATAGTGCCCCGGATCCTTTGCTACGGCATTTGCACAAACAGTGTTTACCGTGAAATGGCCACCAGAATTGCCGTCAGCACCTTTGTGAAGCTCAGGTTATGGCTCACGCCATTTTCCCCCTTGAACTGATTAATGGATGTGTACAAAGATATTTGGAAAAATAAAGGCTGCTGTTAGTAGTGTTACTACTGCCCTTGTGCAACAAGACTCCACAGCAAGATGAGGGATACTAGGTGAAGTGATGGTGGGGAGGTGCCATCCATGGTGCAGCACTGGCCAAAATCGTAAACGTTGACTTCCAAATGAAGGCTTTCCACTGATTTTCAGAGAGTTAAAATGTTCAAGCATTGGTGATGCGGAAGCAAATGTGTGCTTGGTATGCACCACCTCATTGACGGGAATAGTAAGGAAAAAGACGTGATCCCAGACACAGAACCCTGTGTCTGGGAATGGGGAAAAGCAAAATGAGAACTGAAGCCTCATCTCTTTAGGTATAACTGGATACGTAGCTGGAAATAAATGGCACTCACACTGTTCTGCAACAAGGCATTCTCTTTTAACATCATTTAAAGGAGGACGGTACCTGGTTGTGCTTCTGAGGAGTACCACCAGCAACCATCGAGAGCGACGCTTTGACAAAGATGACCTCTGGCACGCCGCGTACCAGCCCTGATGGCAGAACGTCCTTCGTTGAAAGGCTGAGCCCCTTGGCGCTTTGTTGGGAAATAATCCTGGTGCACTTCAGATTTCTGTTCAGCCTTATCGTATCACGTATCTGAAATGCTCTCGGATGATAAACTATCTCCTCGCCGCATGGCGCAATCCTGTGCTCGAGATATCTGAGCTCGCTGTGCTGCGGGACGCGGCACAGGCTCTGGCAGAGGTGCCGTATCTGCTTCCCGGGCTTGGCTGGCTCTGGAGAGCTGACAGCCATTCAGACCTAACTCGAGTAGCTCTACATGTCGTTCCCCGGCACTGCATGTCTTTTCTTTCCGATAACCAGCTGTCCCGCGCATTCTTCAGTTAATACTTTCTAGGTCAGATATGGCCTCAATAGACTGTATCGTTTTGCCCAGAGATAATTCTCCAAAAGCGGTAGGAAAGTCTTTGAATACGTTGCAGGATTTTCCAGGAATTGCTGCTCAGCAAAGAAAATTCAGCTGATCACAAGTCTCTCAAAAAACGCTTGCAGGGAAACTTCATTCCTCGGGGATGGATGCTGGGGTAATATTACAGCAGAATTGGAAGGGGCTACTGGCTTCGTCGCTGTGAGTGGAGAACAAATGGCAGAAAATACCAGCAATTCTCAAATAACTGAGATAAGCAAAAAAGAGCATTAGAGGAAATAATTTAAAAGCCATTGTAAAATAATGCTTTATTATTGCTCATTATATAAACTAACATGAGATCACAGCAGTTTGGCAGATTTCAAGTTAATTACCTTTCTGATAAATTTACAGGTTATTTATAAAAAACCAACAATATTTGAAGATTCTAAAGTTATGGCCTTTTATGTCAACAATTTTTCTTTGAACTGCCAGCTTGCTTGTGTGGTTTGAAACAACAGAATGAAGTAAAAACAGGTATGTGGGGGATTTTTTTAGAAACTGTTACGCTCCACTGAATTTCCTGTGCTGAAGTGCTGTTGCTCATCTGTACCGTATGATTAACTTTTGCTCCCTGTAAGTGTTATCAGACCTGTAACCAGGCAAACACTGGAGCAGATGGCCAGTGCCAGTATCGGTGTTTCTGGTCCGGGTGCTTAATGAGATCTGAGAGTGTAATAGGAGCCTCTTTCATTTTGTCTGTCTCGCATGGCAGATATACTTCGTGCAAGTGCTCTTGTTGCTCAAGGTCACAGATTCATCAATCAAAAGAGAGCCCTTGCCATTAATCTTTTACCTGCCCATGAGAGTTTCCGTGCATCTCGAGAGCTGCTGTGTCGCACGGAGCGCAGTTGTCCTGAGTTCGGGACAGTACTGCTGTGAAAGACAATCAGATTAGACCAGAAATTAGTCCCTTTTTTGAACACAATGTTAAACTTACCATGCTCTGAACTTTAGTTTTCATTCATTAGCCCTAAAACAAAAATACCTTTTTGTCCTGTGGAATAAGGCTTCAGTTGGGCCAAGTCTCGCTTGTGACACACAACCACGTGTCCCACAAAACCAAAGTGAATATCCTACCACCTTTCTGACCTTATACCCGGAGCCAGAAATAATTTGCTGTGAGTAGTTTAAGAACTCTTAGCACCCCTGTCATCTCCCCTCTCCACGCATGCATCCCAGGCCGGAGCTGGGGGGTGTTCCTGGGAGGACTCCAGGTGTGCCGCTTGGTCCGTCTTGCCAACACTCGCAGCTGGTTTGAGGTCCTGTTGCCTCCGTGCACTGACGGAGGGATGTGAAACTTGTGGTAGAGAGTCGCCTTTGCGGCTGAGCCATGCTCCTTCTTTTGCTTTGTTTAAATCGCCAAATTTGGTGAAGTTGTGCATTTTTGAAATATCTATAGGCGGTTGTACAGTAGAGGCTTGTTTGACTTCTAAATTCTTTGTAGTAAGAGACATATCCTTGATCCTCCGTGGCTCATACATGATGGGTGAGCTGAAGGGACGTCACCCCATGCTGAGAGGGAGCAGGTACGGAGCTGTCACGGCTTGTGAAAGCTCTTGTGTCTGGGGTTACCGAAGAGCTGAACGCGGAGACGCTCAGTGCCCTCCGCTGCCCCACTTTCTGTGCCCAGAAAATGCGAAAAAACAATGTAGCTGGAGGCAAGAAATGAAGCAGGGGAGGAGAGCGGAGTTATGGCGAAGCAGGGGAGATAACGACGGGGAAAGCAGGGAGTAACTGGGAGGAGGAGAGGGATCCCAAATAGGAGGGCAGAGCTTAATTGTGGTCTACATTTTCAATATATCCAGGTAGAGAGACTGGGATCCCAACTGCAGGATAGCTTCCATGGCTATTGAGACCAGTGGGATCACCGCTCTGAATATGGGTTATTCCCAAAATGACAGGTACTCTGAAAAATGAGGACTTGGAGCACTCGTATTGTACATGTAAAATCATTGCATGCTTAATGATTTCAGCCTTAAGTTTTATGGCCTGTTCTCCATCTACCGAGTGAACGTAAAAGCATCTTCTGTCACAGTTGGAGCGTAAAGATAAATCTTTGATGTTTATTGAGCATTAAAACTACGTGAAAGCCCCATACAAAAAGCATTCAGGCAATTAATATTCCTGCTTTCGTCTGCATGGAATGGAGTTCAGTGGTTTCCAGAAGACTTGTATGTAAAACGATAATTGAAAACTCTCGTTATGCGTATCCACAACAGAGCTGAATTAAGGAATTTTAATCCTGGCATGGCACAATTGTAGGTAAGGGCTTTGCAGCCGTAGCATTACTTTAATATGCATTTTTATGCAGAAATTGTCTAAGTACTTAAAAAAGAAGTGAAATATGATGAAAAGCTTTCAAATATTTATTTCTAGAAATATCTGCATTAAGACTTCCATAGCGAGAGAAGAATTTCTGCCTCCTTTTTGCCAGTTCTGGATACTACTAACTCTGCCACCACCTGAGATGCTTGTATGCCATGTTTAGATGACTGTTATAATTATTTAGATATTTGATCTGTTATCAGGACTGTAACAGTTTAAAATGTACCTTACAGGTCTATGGAGCACTTAGTCATTAGTATTTTCTTAGCATGCACGTTTGTGTTATACCGTAGTAGTAAAGTAACAGATCTAAGAATAACATAATTCTTACTTGCCCTAATCAAATATTAAAATGTGAACACTGTTAAGAAGCTGGAATTATGTTTTCCTCATTGTAATTTTTTAAGTACAGGTCACTTCTTCCAGATGTTTGTCTCTACAGTCACCTCTCCAACTCTCGGTTACCTTTCTCCAAGAAGATGACCATCTTTTTGTATCAAAACCAAGGTAATTACATGAAAGAAAAAGTAAAAGGTATGACCTGCGTGGATTCATTACACGGGCAGAACTCCTGGTTGCATTCAAAGCACCGGAAAAGGAGCACAAGGCTTTGCCTTTCACGGCAAGAGCTTTTACGTATGTGAGTGAATAGTGAAAATTGCTATGAAATACTTGAATGCCCAGTTATGGAGTCACAACTGAGAGGTTAAATGCCAAATTTTGGCGTTATTGATGCAAGATGGAAGGAGTTTCCATAGTGGAAAGCCAGCTGCTCAAACTACCCATCCAGTTTTTCGTCCTTTCTACCATATCCTCTTCTCTTTGTACCCATTTTGGCATTTTTTCCCCCTTTTTCTGTCAGCATCTTATTTTTCTTCTTTATTCATTGTTTCTTTCTGCACTTTTCTCTAGCAACAGAAACATATTTACTTGCAAGCTGATCCCATCTGTGCTCCTGCGCTGTGGAGCTTCCCCTGCCGTGGCACTGCGTGTCTGATTTAGTTTCGTACGACTGCTGGGAAGCTCCAGCCTTCAGGAGTGCCAGGATTTCACACCGCGGATCGGGCAGGCAGGGTGCTGCCGCTTGGGCATGGTTTCAAAAAAATAAAGGGTGTGCAGTTTTTCTTGTGTAAGGCTATGCAGTGATACTCTTATCGTTAGACGCCTGGTAGTTCACTGAAAAGGAAGACCGCTGAACTTTTAACTGTTAATCTCACGCTTGCACCGTTTCCTGCTCATGAGCCCGAATATATGGGGACTATAACTGAAATATACATTAAGCTGTCCCTGCTGCAGTCTCATACCTTGCAAATTAAGTAGGATCGGGACTCAAAAGAGATAACTAAGGGGACCTATGTCCTGGAGGAAATTACCATGAATTACAAAATGATGGTTTCTCTCGTAATAAAAAATGAACTAATGCTCCAGTGTGACACTATGGAACTCTTCAGTTTATAAAGGTACTGTCTTTCAGGAAATATATATGTTAATCCAGCTGTCATGCATAAATTCTCATTTGGGGCCTGATCTAATTCCCATTGAAGTAGAGGTGGGCTCAATCTACTTAAATTTCTCCATGCAGTTTCGCGGCTTTCCACTATCTTCATCTGTTGTATCACGTTACTGTGTGTGGGTAGAGTTGCCACATTCCACCCATGACACAACTGTTTCAGTGGCGAGTGAAGTGAGATGTGCATATGGTATATGCAGTCTTCACACAAACCGTATGCTTTCAGACAGCTATCTATGTAACGGGGGGAAGTTATGGAAGCTTCTTGAATATAAAGTCCATTTGCTACGTTATTAGAAGACATTGCAAACTTCGTTTATAATTCTGCTGACCTTACTTTTGATACTTGAGAGTCAGAATGAGTGATTTATTGTTTACTTTTTGTAAATTAGTAACTCAGTTTAATTACTTTGAATAACAATAAAATGGTTGCATGAAGATTTTAGGATCAATCTCTCTAATGTTCTGATTTCTTGCCTCAAACCTTAGGCCCAAATTTTACTTACATAATAGTAAGTGACTTCATAGAATTTCCACTTACAGTTATATAGACTCTTCCTTTTGCAACCTATCACACATTTCCAAGATGTTAAATGTCCTCATTGCTGAATGTTTTGTACAGGAGATCATTATTTATCTGAAGAGTTTTGGCTAAGGACAGTCTCAAATGGGGGGGAAAAAACCTCCACTGAATTTATAAAGTACACTTTAATCATGAGGCTATTCTAGGTGCTAATATTCTTTATTTTTTTTAATTGGTAGTTACAAAAAAAACCCCAAATGACTGAATAAATTTAGTAGTTAATAATGACTGAATAAATTTAGTTACTTAAGTGTGGATATTTCTATATTATGTGAATTGACAAAATACTTTCCTTAGGACACCAGGTTTGCAGAGAGCGGGGACAACGTAGTATTGGGCAAAACACCAACACAGCCAAAATAAATAGTTAAATTCTGAAACTTGGCAGCTTCTCATGCAGCTACACGTTGGATTGCTTCCCTCCTGCACAGCCGGGTCCGTTGCTCTGGGGCACCCTGGGGTAGGATTCACCTAAATAATGGGGCGCATGCATCGTATCTGTGCGCTGCTCGCGGCTGCCTCTGTAGTCAGCGGCGGCTACGGTACGCGTCCTTGGGGCTGTAAGTTCACAGCGTTCACAGCTGGTGATTGGTGTGGTGCATGAAGGTTTTCTCCACTTCTGCCAAAACGTTAGGCACTTTGAATAAATGCCTTCAGTTGGGGCGAAATGCCAGGTTGAAGGAGCCACCAATCTGACCTGCCATCGTTTCCTCTGTCTCCAGGCTTGGTGGGCTGTGAGATTAAAAACAAAAGGACAAAAAATTGCAGGACAAAAATCAAAATGTTTGAGCCTAATGGCAGCAGCCTCAGGCTAAATCACGTTTCCGAAAGTGTGGCTTTCGATATCAAGCCTACTCCTGAGGAACTGGCAAATGCTCAACGAGCACAACACGCAGACAACTGGCAGCCTGAGTCATTTTCACATGCGATTGTTGAATGTGACAGATTGAGAATAGCAAGGAGTGCGAGTTCATGCTATGAGAGTGAAGCAACCCAGCATCCGCTCGCTGGCTCAAGCCTACGGATAGATGTGGAGTGCTGCGGCAGAGAAATGCCATCGAGGTTTTGAAAAAATGGGTTTAGCACAGTCGTTATTTTCTTCCTTTGCTCATTTTTATTTCACCGTAGATTGTTTCTTTCTGCTCTTTAGGGCGAAGTAAGAGAAGAGCCCGTGAAACGTATCCGTAAAGCCTGCATTGCCATTAACTTATTCCCCTTTTTGCTTTTTCTCTTGAATACCTTTTGCCTTTCTACTTTACACCGATGCCGGATTGGCCTTTTTATTCCTTGGTAGTTACTGCTCCAGCACGCTGGCTGAACAGAAACGGTTTCAGATTAAACTGGGCTAAACGTGCTTGTAGAAATGATCACTTCCAAACCAACCTAGCGGAGGTTTGCTTTCAGAGCAAACTGCAAGAGGCTTGGGAAGGCCAGGGAAGTTACCGATGCCATCTCTGCTGCAATCAAACCTCCTGTTGCAGTTGATCAAAATATCCTCAGTAATTTATTAATTGAATTTAGCCACACTTTATGTTCATACATGATCTTGGAAAAGGTAACTTCCTTCCCAATTTCTTGTTCAATGCGTGATCTCTGCCAGCACAGCTGAGCGCATCGGCTGTTGGAGGCAAATCTGTAACGTGTTCTGCACCGAGTTGGTGCTTGAGGTTTCCTGCTCAGCTGTATAATGTGGTAGGTGAGGGATTAGTTCATTTAACCTTTGTGAAACAGTGTGCTCGATTAACAAGTTGTAGAGGTGTTTTGAGAGTGTTGGATGAGAGGCACCATGGACCAGTGGTATCAGTGACATGTTGCAAAAGAAGCAGATGTAAAGACTTTGAGATGTGTAACTTTGATGCCCAGGGCCCTTGCAGGCTCAGAAGCCTCTGCACAGGCTGAGAAGGATAATGGTGTTTTTTTAAAGTCTTTTCCATTCTTTTTCTCCTGTTACATCTTACGTGTAACCATGGGTTCAGGACATATGTGGTTCTGGCTACAACAATTGGAACCGGATCTTTTTTTGTCCTTTAATTCCCTATTTGTCAAGACTTTGGGAGGATAACGATTCCTGGGAGTCCTTTGGCTCAGTGAATGGTGAGTACTTAGACTGACTCCACTGGTCTCCGTTTAATTTACAAATAATTTTAGGTAATACCTTAACACAAGAAGAGCCTGGACCTTTGCTGCCTAATGTGCCAGGCACGTTCTGTTTGCTCACCACAGCAACAGAAAAAGATTAAGTACATTCTCTGTGTTTGTGAGCTCTGGGCTGTTCTTCTTGCCAGCCCTAGGTGATTTATAGCTTCAGATCTGCATTGCTACTTCGGAGTCGATGACCTGGTGGTGATGTGTGGAAGTGAACTGACCTCTACAGAAATTTGTCTATCTAAACCTGTATTTATTTGGTGAATCTTTTGCCTTTGTTTCCCATAAGGGATGTCTGTGCCAATGGGTGATGATGGACCCCAGGAGAGCACCCAGGATATGTGTGTGTGGAGCTGCCGTTGCTGTCTTCTCCGTCTTGGTACCTCCATGTTCATCCATGGATCTGACATTCGCATGAAACTGGGCACCTTTCTGATCTTCTCATCTCTTAATTCTCTCCTCGATGCTGCTCTTTATTGAACATAATTTCACAAAATCTCAAACTCTTTCTCTTTAGGGTGGCGGTTTCCTGCCCCCTGAGGCTGTCCTCACACAGATTGAAGCTTGTTCTTGATGTTGGAGCAAGTCCAGAGGAGGGCCACAACGATGATCAGAGGGCTGGAGCACCTCTCCTATGAAGACAGGCTGAGACAGTTGGGGTTCCTCAGCCTGGAGAAGAGAAGGCTCCAAGGAGGCCTCATAGCAGCCTGCCAGTACCTGAAAGGGGCCTAGAAGAAGGCTGGAGAGGGTCTTTTTACAAGGGCATGCAGTGATAGGACAAAGGGTAATGGCTTTAAGCTGACAGAAGGTAAAGGTTATTAGATATAAGGAAGAAACTCTTCCCTATGAGGGTGGTGAGGCACTGGCACAGGTTGCCCAGAGAAGCTGTGGTTGCCCCATCCCTGGGAGTGCTCAAGGCCAGGATGGACGGGGCTTTGAGCAACCTGGTCTAGTGGAAGGTGTCCCTGCCCGTGGCCGAGGGTTGGAACCAGATGATCTTTAAGCCAAACCATTCTACGATTCTGTGATTGATTGTGTACGGAGAGACCGACCGGTGCCAGACCGCGCTGAGGAATGCTGCTCTTGCAAATAACGGACAGCAGGTGGTAGCACATGTTCATTTCATCACTTTTTTTTTTTTTTTAAAGAATTAGGCTTTGCGAAGTTTCCTCTAATCATATAGGCGGCGGGAAGACTGCTTCCAAAGAGGACGAGCACCTGGCTGGCTTCCGAGTTTTTGTGTTTTTCCGCGAAAGCTAAAGCCCCTCCCTTCCATTCTGACACTTCTAGAGACGCTTGTTCTCCGTGAGCTCCTTCGCCGTGTTACTGAAAGAGCTTGTCTTGGCTTGGCTCTGTAATCCCGTGCGGGATAAAGCTGCCGCGGAAGCGTGCGGGTGGTGCTGCGCAAGCAGAGCACCGGCGCTGGGAGGAAGAGCGAGCTCCGACAGACGGCGCGTACCCGCACGGGGAAGCCGAATTAAACTGGTTGCATCAGCTAGCCGTGCTGCTGAAAGGAAACGGCCCCTTCCAGCCCGATACACACTAAGAAGTGTGACGATAGCCAGGGCAGCGCTTCAACCAGACAGGGTCTGGCTGCTTGGTTGAGTCTGCCCTCCAGCCGGCAGATAAAATGTACAGAGCCTTATTCCCTATGAGCTGTACATCAACAGGGGCAATGTAAACTATTTTGGACAAATATTCCTGTAAGTTTTGTGATAAGGTGGTGCTTTGTCTGCGTGGGACCCCACAAAGACGCAGACGCGGTTTTGAAGCATTCAGCCCGGTTAATCCATTTATCAATAATACATTCCTCCCGCGATTTATTTAGTACAGGCACTTCGTTTACTCCTTGTTTTGGAAATATTTCAGCTCCAATAAAGGTGCAAACTTGTGTTTGGTTTTTTTTTTTAATAACTGGACTTTCATAATTAACTTACATGTTATGACAGTCTGCTGTAGCCTGAAAAGCAGAGCTTCAACGAGCTGTTCTTAAATGAAATTAAGGCGATCTAACCTCAGGTTTCTCATTTGACTGGGCTCATAATTGCTTTCAGACTGCCCTTAAAAGCGCCCACATCTGGACAACAACATCTGCCGGTTGGCCACCGGGATAACAACTGGGCTCTTTCCTCATCAGACCGGGGCCAAGGCGCAGCTGACGTGGACCAGGAGGCTGAGCCCTCCTACATGGCATGTATTTTCAGGTGTAGCTGGTCGTGTAAAAAATATTATACATCTAATTATTATATTTATATGTATCTATTTATAGTTGTGAGAGCAGAAATGCCAGCATTTTATGCTACAGGGAATGGATGCTGTCACAAGAATATGTGATCCAACTTGGCTCTGCTTATTCTGAACTGTTAGGTTTTTTCCAAACTATAAGCCTACTGTAATTAAATAGTGTTTGAGGTTTTATGTCTTGCTTCTGACAAGCCAGAACTTTTCTTCTTCAGCAGCAGGCTGAGATCCTGTTCCCAATGTAAATGAAGAAAAAGTGAAACAACTTAAAAGCAGAAAAAGTGACAATTCTCCAAGGAACTAGCCAGACCTCCAAACCTTCCAGAGGTTTGTTCTATGTAGTTTAAATTAGTTCTCAATACACTATAGTCATCGTGTCATCTGTTTTTCACTGCAAACCTGTCTCAGGCAGGTGCTTATTACAGTATGTGGCATTATTAGCTTTTCTTTCGTTAAACTTTTACCCGTAAAACCTCATTAGTTCTCATCTGGGTAATCTAGAAGATGAATTATCACTGCAGTCCTCCCGTTTTCCAGAGTTGTAGTTGAGCCAAACCCCAACTTTTCCAAAGAGTGGATATTAATTTAGTGTCCCAGTCAGCTGGTAAATCACATGGTAAATGTTAATAGCAGGGATGATTCCTCAGAGAGGTTGCATGTTTCTAAACTATTTTTTTATAAAGTTTACAGAAAAAAAAAAAGACCAGCTAGTAAACCATCCTACAAGAGACACATTTTAAGTGGAGGAGAAGAGGGGTTGCTAGTGATGACTTACTTATTCTTAAGTGCACGTAGAAGTAGCAGCTGATATGAAGTTACAGGTCAAACTTAGCCAGATGCTGAAGTTTAATTGCAACATGCTGCTTCTGAAGGGTGGTGCTTGCAGAAATATCAGTGCTTGTAAGTAAAATTCCCTTCAGGACAGGATGATAGGAAAGCTCTGGGAACAAGTCCTAGCGCAGACTGGGTGTCCTGCCAGTAACCTTCACTGCGGTGACGTGGGAGGAACCACCCGTTGCAGGAGTGCAGATGGCTCACGCTATTAGAGATGTCCCCAACAGGCTGGTCACCTCTTATTTAATTTCAGAACAACAGGAAACATGCTATTAATTGTAGATGGAACATGGACGTGCAGGATGGTGCCCAGCTCTGTAAACAGGACCTAAAACCTGAATCTCCCCTCCACCTTCTCGTACTTGGGGCTGATGGCATTGGGGGCTGGACCAGGGTCTACTAAACAAATTCCTTCCCTTGCAAGGTGTCCTTTATGGCTCGCAACAGAAGAACCTGAGTTGTGAATAAACATGGAAGGTGGGACTGGGACAATCTTTCTGCAAGGTGCTCGTATCATCAGTGATGGGTGAGGAGGTTAAAGGCTGTCTCCTTCACCAGCTTAGCGAAGCTGTACATCAGCTCTGGCTGCCGCCGCTCCGGCTTTTTGCTGGGGTTGTCACGGATTCGGCTCTCTGGCTGTCTGCCAAGGCAGCCCATACCTCACATACAGGGTCCTGCTATTAGATATAGGTGGGGGCTAAGGAGAACATTAGTCATCGGAGCAACTCCACCCTATATGGTGGAGATACAGGACCCTGCTGGGAGATTGCCGTGGAAAACTCCAGCAAACCTGGTAAGAATCCGTCAACTGACCTTTGATGTCTGCAGGTTTCAGCTGAAAAATGTTTAACCTAAGGAAACAGTAAATCTGATATGTTCCCAAGTGGATCTGAACGAGGGCAAGCTGAAGATATATTTAGAGCTTTTACTATGGATTTGTGGGGTTAGTATGGTCCAGCCAGAAGGAAAAGGTTTTCCTTTCTATGAGAGGATTCTGTTGCCAGTCACCCTACAGAGACCAGATCCTGTAAGTCTTGTTTTGTCAGAGAAAAGCTTCTCAGCCAGAGAAGGGATTCAGGCCATGTCTGTGTTTTTCTCATATTAAACAGCTTTCATTTAAGTGTTTGTGATGCTGAGGTGATGCTTGCGGAGGTCAGAATGGTTCAGGGGATTTTATTCCGTGCATTTTTCTAGTGTACATCCCTGGAGGCTTGTACAGCCGCTAAGGAACTCAACTGGCCCCGCTGCAAACTGCATCTCGCCAGCGCAGAACTGAATGAAGAAAATCATAATACGATGCAGCAGGTGAAGTAACCTTCTGGCTCAACACGGCGAAGGAGGAGCAGCCCAGGCCGCGGACGTCGGGGGGAGCGGAGGCGATTCGCACGCGGGAGTGCGGAGGGGAGATGTGCTCCAGACCCTGGCAGGAGTAAAGTCAAGCTGCAAAAATACCTTTTTTTTTTTGGGATGGGAGACTTCAGGAATTCTGTCAGTTATCGCTGAAAACCAGACTGCAGCCTCACTCCTTTCTCCAAGCGTCAGGACGGGCAGGTTCAGATCAAAGGATCTGGTTCGTACTTCACGTGGTAGCTGCTCGTCTTGGCCCTACAAAGCATTTCGGTGCTTATGCAATGAATGCGAATCATTTCATTGATCTCATTGAAACCGCTGGTGTACTTAAAATTAGGTGTTGGAATGCTTTGGTTACAAAGGCCTCTAGGAAAGAAAAAAGCAATTTAATGGAGACATTCAAGTGTTCCTAAAAAAGAAACTCCTCCTTCACACTGGCCTGGCTGAATTCTGATAAGATGAGACTTATCAGACCACCTCTTCTGGTCGGATAAAAAAGCAGATAGTGCAGGGTGAAAAAGCATATTTTTAAAATAAATTATTTCTTTAAGCATTGGTTCCAGTAACTTTGTTAATGATGCGGTATTACTTGATGCGTCATAGGGTGTGTTGGGTGTATTACACTATATTATATGGTGTAAAATTGTTCTCATTTGGCAGGAGAACTATTTGACGGTGTTTTGAAGGGCCTGTAGTTTGTCCATAAAAGACCTTTGTTTTTCAGCTGCTGTACTGTTATGCACAGGAAAAGTGATGCTCCATATAACCGAGTTGTGGAAAAAAAAAAAGGCATTTCTGGTTTTAGCTCTAACCGATTACCAGTATAGGCGGATGTAAAAGACTTGCTTTTGTTTGTTTGTTTTCCTCTGAAAGATTAATGATGAAAAGGATTGCTTCATATTTTTAAATCCACTAAAAGATAAAAAAGATTGTATAAGATATGACCTAATCCTCAGATTTTTAATACAAGTTCTGCCCGCTCCGTAGTGTCTGATCTAGGCTGTTGCTCACAGAGGTGACTGAATTGATGCAGATGTTTTCCTTCCTACATCACTGGTAACAGCTGAACACACAAATCCCAGCCTTTCCCAGTCAGAACTGATCCGTTGCCTCATATGTAGCTTAGTAATATATAGAAAGTAGATTTGAAAATGTTACAGGGAACTAAACAATTGTCATTTTTGCCTGCTTTGTAAGCCAAACCACAGAATTCGTCAGGAGGTTTCTGTATCAGCCCAGATGCTCTAGTCCAGCTACCAGCTCGGGGCAAAGACACGTGAGCTTCAGTAGGTGTAACTGCACCCAGAAAACAGGAGGAGGGTTGGGTGCTCCCGGAGGTGGTGGTGGTCTAGTTTGAACAAAGACCCGTGCTGGATGCCAGCTCAAAGTCACCGCTGGTTTTGCCTTCGCTCATTTAAACCTGTTCTTTCCCTCTAATCGGTAGCTGCCCTTATCACATCATTTCCATTGATTGAACCGGTGAGAACTCTGTTACAGGCGCTCCTCGAGCACTTAACAGTATTGGGAAGGACACGATAACGTGCTGTCCCTCTTTGGCAGCACTCCCCGAGATAGCCATAGTAACTCCAAGGCGCTACTCCGCGCTTCCAAGCACCTGTGAGGAAAAATCCCGGACGCTCCCCTTCGGAAGACAGCGGAGAAGCTGAATCAGAGAACAAGCAATTGAAAAAGAAATGGTATAAAGCTATTTGCACAATTTGCCTTTTAGAAATGAGGTTGCCTACGGCTTTCGCGAAGCGGCACAGCGGAGATGCCCGGTGCGACGTTCCACACGGCGTCCTGGAGATCCTGGAGTCTCCTTCCGGCGCCCGGCCGCGGCAGGAGGAAGGCTGGCGTGCCCCGCGGCTTGGCTCCACTCGCAGCGAGGCACGGCCGAGCTTCCCCGCGGAGGGACGGTACGCTCCTTGAAAAGGTCGGCTCGACTGTGCCAGCCAAGAAGCGTTACAGAGCGCTTGGTTTTCTACAGCCGTTCACTCGCTCGTAAGAAACGGAGGGGCAAAGCAACCCTGTTATCACAGCTGCCTCTGCAGGGAAACGCGGCGACTTTCCTGACCCTGTTACAAACATTTTATGACTTAACAGTAACTCCTAAATTATTCTTTCGTTTCCATCTCATTTGAAAGTCAGATGATTTGGGGGTAAATACCTACTTTTCAACCAACAGGCTTTCTTTGGGTTCTTAATAAATCTCTGGAGGTGTTTTGATTCATGCACGTGCCTACCCATCTGCCAGGGCTTCTGTGAACCAGCACCTCCCTCTGCCGTCGCCATCCTCTTGTACCTCCCTCTCCCCTGCGCTCTGCCCGCTCCCAAAGCGATACGGCCCTTTCCCATCGACGCGGCAGCGCCTTCCCCGGCCTCAAGCCTGGCTCCTGGGTCTTGAGCCCCTGCCCTGACTTCTCTCAGAAGACCAGCACTCCTTTACCCTCAGATCCCATTTTGATTTTTGGTTTTGCTGCGATGTCACTTAACTGACCAGATAATGGTCGTCTAGCAAAAAGCCAAAGAAGGAGAGTTAGTATTAGTTCGGGAAAAAAACACCCCATAAATGCTGGATGTTTTAAGGACATTATTATGTTGGATGCTCTCCATCCTCCCAGCTCTCGAAGTCTATGAACTTCGAGCTCTCCAGACAAACACGCTCCTTAGCACAGCAGGATCCTGATTTGATCCCAGTTGTGGCTGCTGGGCCTGAATACGCTGTTTATAAGCAAACCGTGCGCCCAGCGGCAAATGTAAGCGACCCTCGGGTGAGTAACTGGACTATCTGGCAGCCGTCACCCTGCGAGAGCCTGACCTGCCCTGCAGGGACGCACGGCACGAAACCTGCCGGTGCACAAACCTTTGAGAGCTGAGAAAGCCGAATTTCGCTGCCTTAAACTCGGGACTAAGCCAAGCAAAGCTCTGCAGGGACCCAGCGGTGCCACGAGAGGCTGCCAGGTAGCCCCTGTCACCTGCAAACCCATTTTTGTACGAGGCAAAGCCTCGGCCAGGTCCCCATGGGTGAAGGGCACTGGAGATGGGTGGCTCTGGAGGGGTCCCAGGGTGGCTGGCTCCTGCACCACCGGCAGCCCAGCCGGAGCCATGCGGGGCTTGGCAAGGCTGAGCTGCCCTTCACACCGCCCCGGAGGGCCAGGCTTCTCTTTCTGCTGCTTCTCAGGAATCTTGGAAAGCAAAGCCAAGGCACGAAAACCGTCCACACGTTTGTCTTAAAGGCAAATTACTTGATGCTCTCCTGCAGTCTCTGCTGGAATGTTACAAGAATAAAGGCTTGACTGTGTTATAAATAGCTCGAACCCTTGTATGTGAAGGTAGTTCGGGGGTGAGCAGGGTATTTCTCTGCTTTAAGAATCCAGTTGGGCCTGACCTTAACGCTCCGGCACGCACAGATCCCTCATTTGACTGCAGTCATCTTTTCAGGGCAGGTTTGTCGGCGTAGCTGCGGACCGGGGCTAAAATCCACGCGCTCCTTTGCATTGTGGTGGTAACCTGCAGTTAAGGCACAGAGGGATGGGTTTCAACCCTTTTTAACTTAGTGATTCCCCAATTACACAAATTTTGCATAAGTAGATGGCGAAAGAGAATACAGACATTTACAACTATGTCTTCCAGACCACTTAATAGTCTATAGAACGTTAAAAATTTGCAACCCACTGATTGAACTTGACTAGAAAATACTACATTGCATTGTTGGAAGTCCTCTAAAACCTTCCTGCTCTCCCTGCCAGGAGAATAGACAAGTTGTCTCATAGACTTATGCAATTCTTCTGCGTCGCGGCCGATGGCCCTAATGAGCTCAGCTGGCAATGCCCAGGGGCAAGTCTGCCAGAGGAACGGCTAATGCTGTGCACAACCCACTGTATCTCACTGCAGTTTTCCCAGTGGAAACTGCAGTGAGATTCGTCAACTCCATCTCATATCAGCTGGAATTCCTGCAATGTGTGGTTTTATTCTGATAATATTAGCCAGTCATTTTAGATTTTAACGGTTGCTTTCCCGGTGGTGTGAAGGTGTGGGGGAGTGGAGTTCCCTCTCACTCACCAACACGTACAGGGCGGGAGCACGGCACAAGAAGGTCAATGCTTGCTAAGATCCTGCAGAAAAAAAATCTGAAAGTTTTGGGGTTTTTTTTATTTATTAAAATATTTTTAGAATGAATAATCATAAATGCTTATAGCCTTCCTCCATTAAAGTCAGTTGTCTGTAGGATGACCCCTTCTGTGTCCCACAGTACTACAGAAGTCAGCAGTGCCAGTGCTTGTGGAAGATGTGCTAAATGGTGGATGCACAGAAAACTAAACGTCACCTCCTTCAGAGCCATCAGCAGCAGCCTCCGTTCTCTATCGATCTGGCTGGATTTAAACAAGTGATGAAGTGTGGGGTTTTTCTCTAGCCTCTGAGCAACCTTCCATTTTTTATGTTTGTATTTGTATCTGCAGGTGGCATCTGATCTATAAGACAAGTTAATTGAAAGTCTACTTTAATCATAAAATGTGGGAAATAGCTGGAGGGGGAAATATCAGGCCGGGATTATGAGACTAAAGCTACGTTTTATAAAGGAAAACCTTGCGCCTGGCAATTGTCCTTGTAATGTTGCAAGAGCCGGAGGTATGGAATTAATTCCCACTACAGCTGAGTTCTAATTATCCAAATAGATCAGGGGAGCCAGCAGCGATACATCCCCCACTAAAGCTCGCAAAGCCACTTCAAAGCAGTGTGTCGGTGTTCCCCGAGACGCTGTTGTGTGTGCAGCCACCAGCGGTGGTACCTCAGTCAACATGATCTCATACCTCAGTGACATATTAAGTGATGCTTGGCTTTGCTGTTTTTAAACAAAGATGGGACATCCACTTCTTTAGATAATGCAAGTAGGAGGACATAACTCGTGCTGACATGGCGGAGAGTGGGGTACAAAAGGAAAAATGAGGTTTCTGCGGAGGAGCTCGCAATCTCTAGCTAATTGTCCGTGTATTTTGAAGGAGCTACATTCCCAAAAGGACAAAGCCAATAGTTTATGATCTGAGGGTGTAGCGGTCACTTGCTGATGGTGTCCCGGTTTTCCTTCTTTCACCTCATGCTCCTGTGAGCAGGAGGCCAGCGGAGAGGGCAGAGCACACCCGCCAGCGGGTTTCCAGGCTTGTCGGTGCTGGATGCACACGCCGGGGCCCGCGGAGCTAATACTCCTGCCAGCAGGGCAGAGGGAAACTGCAGAGAGGGGTTGCTGGGAGGTAGATGGAAAAGGAAAGGGAAACCACAGGACGGCAGCGCACGGGCAGGTCTGCGCTGGGGCTGCTCACTGATTGCACTTTGGGGCTAAAATCCCAGGGCCTCAGGTATTCAACATGACATTATTGCTAAAATGATCAGTTGGTGACAGACTTAAAAGATTTAATGCAGGGTAGAGCCTAGAGACTGGCTCGTGTAACCACATGTATTGTCTTCCGTTAGCAGCTTTCTGCTTGGAGAGCAATCGTAACGGTCGTCTTCCTTAAAACACATTCATTGTCTCCCAGACAGGTTCTCCAAGAACTGTCATGGTCTGGTGGGTCACTCTGGCGTATTCACCGTGAACGGTCGGTACCTGAAATTCAGGCAGAGGAATGCTTTCTGCCGGGGGAGCGTTGCTGCTGCAGCCAGGCTGCCTGTGCAAATCCTTTCATTGCGCAGGGAAAGGCTGTGGCAGCGACAGAAGTCTGAAGGCAAGCTGCCCTGCTGAGGTTCTCGGTGCAGGACATGTCCAAATCAAGCTTAAGGTTATCATAGGCATTTATTTTAAATTGACAGAATAGGGTGTGGTATTTTGGGCCATGGGTGGAACGTGGATTTTTTGGGTGTTTTCCTGATTTATGATTGGAAATACTTAAAAAGCAGTTTCTGTTTTGCAGAAGAATAGCTATGTCATCTTCCTGTGAATAACACAGGGTGTTCACATCTCCATGGCAATTGGACATGATAAAATAAACAGATGTTCTGAGGTTCTTCTACAAAAAAAGTCCTGTAAAGGTTTGAGGTTTAGTGCTCCTAATGCACATATATCCCTTTGCCTTCACATTTCTCAAAAAAACCAAGGTCCGCCATGGGGCACGCTACAATTCATGGGAGAAGCAAATACAGATCTGAAGAGAATTATGGCTGGAGAAATTTTCATTAACTTTGTTTTAAAAATATTGGAGAAAATTTTAGGAATAAGGCACTTGACTCAACATGCCCACCGTTCGTTTCCATCTGCCCTAATCCTCTCTTCGGCTTTCATTTCACATCCTGATTCCTCTCCTCTTTCAGAAATGAACAGAGGTATCTCTTAAATTCCTCTGTCTCAGTCCCTCGCTCTCCACGAGCTGCAGTGCAGCAGCCCCTCCAGGAAGAATTACTTATGCTAAATACCCTCCTGCCCAACGCCAGCGCGTTATATGGCTTTTTACCGGCGTGTTTTCGGGGACACGCACGCACACACATATACATACCCACCCCCCCAGTTTCAGGAAGCCATAAGAGACCACAGCAGTCAAACGAATTTGAGCCTTTATTTGAACAAATGGCAGAATTTGTTGACCTTCCTGGCGCAGCTGCAGAGCCCTTCTGCCCGAGCCAGCTCCCGTGGGACTCGGGGCGGCTCGGGGGGACTTTCGGGTCTGGGAAGGTGCTGAGGAGGTTTTGGGTTGCATGTGCTACACGGCTAGCGGCGATGAAGAGGAGGGGAGTGTTGCTGTCTAAGCCAATTTATTCTTGTTGCTATTTCACCGGTGCCTAAAAGCCCGGTAGGAGAGCGTAGCCGCGTCGCGCCCCGAGCTGCCTGCGGCCCCGCGCACGCGCCGCCTTCCCAAAACGCTTCGTGCTCTACGCAGACGAAGCAGCGCGTGGACGGGGAGCGCGGGGCAGCGGGAGCGCTCCCCCCCCCCGCCTGGCCGGTCTCCGGCTGCGCCGGAGCAGCACCAAAGCCTCCCGACTCCCAGCCCCGCGTCTCAGCCGCAGCATTTCTTACCTTTGGTTTTGGGGTTTTTTTCATTGTTAAATGCATTTGATGGACTCCAGTCTCTGGGACACCCCAGACCTTGTGAGAGGCGCTCTGATTTAATTGAGGATTAAAGTGTAAACGGAATATTTTTTGGAGAGCTAGCCCAGCTCCAGAGATAAGCCTGGGGGAAGAAGAGTTCAGAGCCTGTTCTGCACATCCCAGCCAAAGTGACTGCTGACACACGGGGCGTCCAGTAGTCCTGGGAGTTATCAGATTTGCTCTTACTTCATAAAAATTGTAGAGAAGAGAGAATTTTATCCTCGAAGAACAGTAGAATGAGATATTGAAAGTACATTCACCACACTTTCCATCTTTTCGGTACCTTTTCATTTCAGATGCATTGTTCCAAGTTGGTTTTGCTGAAATAATTACAAGGTGTTGGAGTTTATCGTCTTCCTGGATGACAGCTGTACCTGGAATAAAGCAAGGAATAAAAGCCACGTTAGCAGTTAGCCCTGGGCTGGTTCCCACAGTGAGCCGAGCCCTCTGCTCTGGAGCTCAGCTGTTTGCAGTTGGCAGTCCGTTTATTTAAAAGCTGTTAAAACACACACATATTTTTTTCCCTAGGAATTCAATGAAATTGAATATAATTAATTTCCGCATTTCTAGCAAGCAGTTAAATTATTTTTGTTCCACATTAGCTAATAAAGCACTCAAGATGGAAAGCTGTTTTCCTGCCACAATGAAGCAATAACATTTTGCTTTGAAAACATCAGCGTTCATCTGAGGGTCACAAACATTTTGCAAAGGTGGTTGAATGTAAGGGTGTTGTGTATGTGTATATATATACATATATATACATACATATATATATATATATAGGCCATCTGTCATGGGCATTTCTATCACAGTCTGTTGTCTCTAACTGCAGTCACAGCTGGTTCCGGCTGGGGTGAAAGCTGACCCTCACCAAGGAAATGTCTTAACTTCTAGACCTCTGAATTCTTTGGAGGTGGTTTTAAAAGTTTGAACACACCCATTCAGTCTCTTTTCCCCTCTACCTCCATACAAGAAAAAAAACTGGGGAATTTTTTGATTATGCTTTTTGCTAAAAAAACCCAAGAGAGCAAACAAAACCCTTCGGCTCAAGTTGGCTGGAAGATTTGTTGGGGGGAGCTAATTTTCTTGAACGGTTTCAATTTCATTTCTAAGCTGAAAGAAAATAAATTTTGAAACCCGCATTTTTTATTAAACATAACACTGTTTTCTAGCCAACCCTAAGTCTAAAAAAACCCCAAACAAACCCTAACATGATCCAATCTCGGGTGCCAAGGAAAATCCTTTCTGACCTGGCTAAGAGACCCGGGTGCTCCGGGCGGGTGCAGGAGCACGGGGAAAGGTCGGGGCAGGATTTCTAGAGAGATTTTTTCCTCTCCAGGAAAACCTGATGGGAGGCCCCATCTCTTCCCTCTATCCAACTGATAATTCGGATGGGAGTGTTGATCTGCTGGAGGGCAGGAGGGCTCTGCAGAGGGATCTGGACAGGCTGGATCGATGGGCTGAAATCAACTGTATGAGGTTTAATAAGGCCAAGTGCCAGGTCCTGCACTTGGGTCACAACAACCCCATGCAGTGCTACGGGCTTGGGGAGGAGCGGCTAGAGAGCTGCCCGGCAGAAAAGGACCTGGGGGTGCTGGTTGACAGTCGGCTGAACATGAGCCGGCAGTGTGCCCAGGTGGCCAAGAAGGCCAACAGCGTCCTGGCCTGTATCAGGAATAGTGTGGCCAGCAGGAGTAGGGAAGTGATTGTGCCCCTGTCCTCGGCACTGGTGAGGCCGCACCTCGAATCCTGTGTTCAGTTTTGGGCCCCTCACTACAAGAAGGACGTTGAGGTGCTGGAGCGTGTCCAGAGAAGGGCAACGGAGCTGGTGAGGGGTCTGGAGCACAAGTCTGATGGGAAGCGGCTGAGGGAACTGGGGTTGTTCAGTCTGGAGAAGAGGAGGCTGAGGGGAGACCTTATCGCTCTCTACAACTACCTGAAAGGGGGTTGTGGTGAGGAGGGTGTTGGTCTCTTCTCCCAAGTAACCAGTGATAGGATGAGAGGAAATGGCCTCAAGTTGCACCAGGGGAGGTTTAGATTGGATATTAGGAAAAATTTCTTTATGGAGAGAGTGGTCAAGCATTGGAACAGGCTGCCCAGGGAGGTGGTGGAGTCACACACTGGAAGTGTTAAAAAAAACGTGTGGACGTGGTGCTTTGGGACATGGTTTAGTGGACATGGTGGTGTTGGGCTGATGGTTGGACTTGATGATCTGAAGGTCTTTTCCAAGTTTAATGATTCTGTGATTCTGTGATTCAGGCTCTCAGTCCCCAGGCAAGTGCCTGTCCCTTCGGCAAGCCCTTTGGCCCCTGTCCTCTGCGTCGAGGGACTGGTTCCCCCCAGTTGTCTGAGCAGTTAATGGCCAAGCCTCTTCTTGGGAGGGATTTATCTGCTTGAGAGATTTATCTTCTCCTGCATTTACCCTCGCGCTCCTCACCACTCTCTCCTCTCCCCTGCGCTGGCTGAGGCTGCCTTGGCCTCTCTTCTTTTGCAAACTTCTGAGATGCTCCTTCTGCTCCAGCACGTGAGAAATGTGACCACACACATTGAGAAACAGCTTGCCTTGACTCCTTCCCGCAGAGGCAGATATGCCGGGGAAGGGGCCACTGAATAGCCTCTTTCAGTCTGAAGCCAGAAAGCATCGGTCTCATTTACTGTATGACGTTCCGAAGGGAAAGTCCCATGACTCTGCCTGATGTCAAATGACAAAGCGTAGTGCTCTGATAGAAAATTGTTTCCAGTTGCTTTCCGGCAAGTGAAATGAATCCAACCCAAACCAGCCCGTATTACCCATATTCACCCATCTGTGAGCAGATGAAGTCGCATAACGGAGTGTTCAACGCCGAGCGACTTCTAGAGCGGGAAGATAAGGGGATATATCGTATTTAATTATGAAAGCAGCGGAGTCAGTTCAGAGATTTAGACTTATGAGCAGCTGTGAGGGTGGAAATAAAACAGACCTCTTTCAAAATATACTTTAAGATCCTTTGCCAAACATCTATTCTTATCCACCTTTCAACGAACACTAGCCTTTTTAATTAAAAAGGGAGCAAATTCCATTATTATGAACTGCTGACTGTCAGTAGGAGAAGAAACATCTGTCCTGCGTTAACTAAACTTTCAGAAGGACTTTATTTCCCCAAAATGCCTCCTTTTATAGGCTTTAGCTTTATTAATACTATAAATGCAACAAATTGTATCAATTTAAATATCCACCACATTTTATTCAAAATCAGCAGTACACCTGGCTTTTAATAACCATGGATGTAAGCCACGGAAGAGAAATCTTTATGAAATGCAGTGAAATTTTTACGAAATGCAGTGCAGTCACTGGAAGTTTTGCCATTAACTTTGCTGGAGTCAGCTTTTCCCTTCTGTTCCCTTCCAACTCTCATTTCTTTCTCCAAACATAGGGACAATATCTGCCCCCTGCAGCCTCCTGGACCTAAGCCAGGCTGGCCAGGCCATCCCTTCCTTTCCATCCACAGGTTTATCAGCTTCCCCAAACCTGCACCACCACCATCTGCTTTCCTCCCTGTTGCTTTGCTGAAGGCAAGTGCAACCCAAAGCAGTCTCCAGACCACCTGCCTGGGATGCAGCCAGACTATATGCAGGCAGGTCTTAGGTCTCAGGCTACATCTGCACCCTGCAGAGATCAGCATCGCCATTTTGGTGTCTAAGCAACATAAATTAGGCTGCCTGGAACTTGGCAGTAACACAGCCACTGATTTACTGAGGTGGGCAGGAGGACCTCAAGTTGTACCACAGCATCAGCTGGTGCAGGATGCGTTCCCCCATCTCTTGGCAGAATCAGGGCTCCCACCTCTCCCTCCCTTGGTCCCTCACTCCCATCCTTCTCCCCTGCAGACAGCTGGTTCCAGTACAGGAGCTGACTCACCCCGAGCTGCCTCGACTATCTATGGTGGATGCTGTATGGTATAAGCTTGACAGATATTAACTATCCTTCTTGGTCTTACTCATAGCTTCCAGCAATGATGGTCTTATCAAACTGAAGTAGCTAAAAAGAGCTCTTTTCCCTCTTCAGGAACTCAGCAGTCACCACCTTCCCGGGCATGTCCTAAAATGGGGAAAAAGACATGTACCGTCACTAAGGAAATGGAGGTTCTAAATATTGGCCGGGTTGGAAAACAAGTGGTTCTTTTGTGTTTGATCCCCATTCTTCAGCACCAGGTACAGCAACAGAAAATGACCCAAATGACTCCCGTCATCAGGAAAGATGCTCGTTGTCTAGAGTCTAGGAGAGGCTTCAGACTTTCAGGATAGGAACACATGTTGATACATATGCACAAAATGCCTGGCTTGGATATTTTATTTAGCTTAGTTTGTTTTCCAATTTCCACTTCAGGCCTTGGAACTGGCCTGTTTTTCACACCTGAGGCTCACAAAAGGTCTGTAGATCAGTGCTAGACACGAGAGAAGGGGGCAGGAGATGGCTGGCAGGGAAAGCAATGCCTCCAGAGTCCAAAGGGTAATTATTTATGTACCCAAAATGTCACTGGCTGGAGCAGTGATTGGAACAACAGACCAGAGCACTGAGAGCTGTTTCATGCTGAGGGAACGAGACTCTTCCAACAAGCATTGCACTCACGGGTGGAATTTCTGAAGTAAATGGAGACACTGCTCTGCCTCTTGTCCCAGGGCCCTGACCAAGAGCCCGCGGCAGCCAGTGGGAATCTTTCCATCAACTTAAACACACTTGGGATGGAATCTGAGGTAGAGAGACACTAGATCTTGTGCACAGAAAAATAATTAGAAAAATTCTGTTGGCTGCAGTTGTTACCATCTTGCATGTTTGTGGATTTGTCTGGCCGGACACATGGTTAGAAGAAAGAATTAGGACTACACATATATCCCCCTAGAGAATTAACTTCCCTTATTCCCATCTGACCAAACCACCAACCCCAACAAACATCTTGAGAGCAGACTCTTTTCTAAGATGTTTGCTAATCTGCAATGGAAATGAGACTAAAAGGGCCAGATTCCATTGCTAAACTGGTGAGGGTGGACTATGCATAAATCAGGGGCAAAAATCTGTTTGAAGAACTCCAGATAAATTCATCTTGCCCACAAAAATCTTTTAGCTCGAGATACACTCAGCCGGTTGGGGCTTAGGAGGCTGGGATCCTCACTCCAGTTTGGCCATAGGCCCACTGGGTGATCTGGGCAAGTCACCTTTGTGCTGTGTGGCTCACTGGAGGCACTTGAATTACTCTGCAATTAGATATTCCTGGCAGTCCAGATGCTTCACAGCTATCGGGTTTTTTTCCTTCACACTTCTGGGCACTCTGTAGCGAAATCTTGCATAACAGAGACTCTGGAGTCACAGTCAAGTCAGAAGTAAATCCTGATGTCGGAGTGTCTCCAAGCCTTTCCTGCAAACCTGATACATCTGCTGACAGATCTTTCGCTCATGCCCAGTTTTACGCCCACTTAACCTGCTTTTATGCATCTATTGGGAGAAACGGTTTCTTGCTGAAAAAAACAAAAAGGTTCATGCATGATGAAATAACGAGGGTGCTGGTGAAGCCACTGTTAGTCAGAGACCTGAGCTGTGGGATTTCATTACTCATAGTGAGCACAGCCTTACTTTTGTGGGTACGCTTCCTTGCTTAGGATCAAGCTGAACAGCTGCGCAGCCAGTGTCTCTTCACCGCGATTAATGGAGGTTCACCTGTTTGTGCTAGGCTTGCGTTTGCCCCAGCATTTACGTGCCTGGTAAAGACCCAGTTACCTTTTTTTTTTTTTCACTTGGGCTTTGGCAAGTGACAGTCAGGAGAAATATTGATCTGAAATGTGTATACTAAACCTTTGATCGCCTTGAGCCAATGAGAAGCTGTGATTAATTTTAATCCTTTAAATGTTCAAATGCAAATCCAGAAATCTGAATTAATATATTTTGCTGGCATCACTAATGGATTGTGAAACAGGAAATTAAGAGCACAATAACTTAAACAAAAGCTTATGAAGAAATAATGGCAGTGGAACGGGTAATGAGTCAGAGTGAAGAAGCTGTTCAGAGAAGCCTGTAAGAGCCGGGTAACAGTTCAGTGGGGTTTGGGGAACTATTGCCCCTTAAATTTCTGGAAAATCCCAGCCTAAAGCAGTTGCTAACGTTTTATTGCAAGTTTATATCTTCATAGTAAAAATTCTTAATAAAATTAGCCTTCCTCTGACCTTGTGCTGAGTCCCAGCTAGAGCCTTTGCCTGTGGGTATTCCTGGAGTCTATTGTCTGCAGCAAGAGGCTCTGATTTGTGTTGCACGGGAGCAGTGGAGACCGTCTCCCTCATCATGCCAGAGAGATGCTATGGTTCAGCTGCTTCTTGTTACTGATACTGGGCAGCGGCCTTACAAAATGCGAGATGTAAAATGTATCTGGGGTTTTTGATCACGTAAATTTTAGTTGTTATGCATTGTCAATTGATCTCTAGTGCCATTCATCATATTAAAAAGTGACATAAGTATTATTTATACGTAATGATTACCCTACTAAATTACTTACAAAGATTTAATAGGTGAGAGATACTTCCACGAGGAACAGGTGTCACGAGTGAATACAGTCATACGAGCAATAAATAACAAGTCATAAAAGACTAACTCTGTAACAACAGATTAATCATCATTAGCCCTCTCTGGAACATTTATAATTGGAATCAGCTCATTCATTTTCTGCCTACAACCAGCGACAGGTCAACCAGCCACTTCTATCACTGAGTTACACCTCGGAGGCCTGATCCTGACCCTGTGCGCAATCCCGCGGGGCTGGAAATGACGTTGCTCCAAACCCTGTGAACGGGCGCTCCTGGCGCAATGTGGCTGCCGCAGGCAGGGGACGTCATCTCGCTAACGCGCTCCTAAAAATACCCAAAATATTTACTAGCCTGGGCGCTAGTCAGGTCCAGGGGGAATGGGTCAGGAGTTCGTAATGTCTCTCTTTCTCATGCTGCCGGTCTCCGCTGTCTGTAGTGGTCTGGGGTAATGTCTGAGCCTGCAGAGCTGAGGAACTGTGTGTGCGCGCGCGCGAGCCGCTGCCGGAAACGCGGCATCTGGAATCGATTGTGCCACAGTCATCCTGAGCCGAGCTGGAAGCCAAAAGAGCTTCAGACTGCATGGGTGCATTTTTTTTCCTCCATGCTTGTGGGATTTTTAAAGCGCAGAGCGAACTCAAAAAAATCCAAATCCCAACATCTCTAATCCTCACAAGTTGACTTCACATTCTTTAGTTTTAAGGGTCAAATTGTGACCCTTGCGCAGGAGCTGGGGAAATCTCCCTCCGCCCGCCCTTTCAAACAGCACCCACCGTCCCCAGGCACGCTGTGCCCACAACAAGTGCTGGCCCTACCTCCACGCGGCCAGGGAAGGACGTGCAGCCGCATTTCCCCTCTTCGCACCACTCGCACGTGGTGAAAGCACCACAAAGGAGGCTGAAAACAGCCCCTCCGGAATCCCACGTCTATCTCCGTGAGAGACATCACCCCTGTGCTGGCTGCCTCCTCGTCCCTCGGGTGAATACATACCAGGAAGAAAGATGGAGAGCAGAGGGGGAAGAAGGCAGAAGGGGTGGATGGTGGGCTGCCCTCGTGCAGATCCTCGTGAAGCAGCCGTGGGGCTGCTCTAGGTGACCCTGGGACCATGCCAGCCCCCCGCTGCCTCCAGAGTGCCAGCAGCACGCGAGAATTTTGCCCCTTTGGCGTTGCTGAGCTCAGCTTTGCTCTGTTTTAGAGAGAAGTTTCTCTCCGAGGTTTTTGGAGGCTGCAACACGACGCGTCTGTGCCGCAGGAGGCAGGAGCCAGAGGGTGGATTCAGCGGCCGTGCCCAGAGGCTGGAGCACACAACAGGGCGCAGGGAGAGGAGCCGGTGCATCACCGGCGGTGGCTCGGTCTGTGATGGGGCTAAAGAAGAGCTGCCACCTTTCTGGCACACGCCGCAAGGGTGTACAGTGGCATAAATCTGGGAATAAATAATTCACCCCGTGGCACGTTACCTCCCGGGTAACGCCACAATATGTGGTGCAGGTAGGTGGGTTTTTCGCCTGTTAGAGGCTACTCCAGAACAGCACTGCTCAGATGGTGAGAAAGCCCCTGATTCCCAGCTTGAACGGGTCAGTTAACCTCATCTGTTCCCCTGCCAAAATGGCTCTTAAACAGCTCCCCTCTCTCACAGGCATTATCCTTCCAAGTATTTATAGAAAGCAATCAGCATCCATTCTCACTCGTGTAGGCTGAAGATGCCATTTCTCAAAAACTGTCTTTGAGGAACTCCCCATGTGATGTGGGCAGTCAGTAGTTCCTTTTTCTGATGCTGATTTGGTATTTCCCTTTTCAAGGCAAAATTGGTGTTTTCTCTTTAGCTGGGGAAATACTCAATCAACAGTTCCTTATTAATACCCATTTCTTCCAATTTATTTGATTTTCCTGGTGATACCTAACCAAAGGCTTTACTGAAGTCTTGGTAGCTGAGATCTATCACATTTCTGTTGTTTAGAAAATCACATATCAAGGAAAGATTCCGTTAATGTAACCGGTGTTACCTTTGATAACTTGCAATATGGGTTTCTCCTGTTTTTCTACATCTGAATATGGAATGCGACTTCAGGCATACTCAAGTGCTATAATGGTTATTCTGTGTATGAAATGCAGTGATAAGTTAAAGGAGAGATTTGAGAGAGATAGATATGGTCATCTTCCAGAAGATCAACATCAGGAAATTAGGTTTGGAGCACAATGAAAATATTTTGGCTTGTTAAATTTAAGAAAATCCTCCATTCTGTTGGATTTGGGACAAGCAGAGAAACATAAATCTGTGTTTCTCCTTTTAGGTTTCCTTCTGGTGCATGACACTTGGAAGACTTTGGGTCTTGACAGGGTAAATGAAACTGTAGATCTAGTGAAGGAGACCCTCCCCTAAAATCCATTATTTGTGCCTTTCTCATACTTCCCGGTCACCTTTCTTCCCCCTCTCTCACGAGCTGCCAAGCTGGGGGGTTTGGTGCCAGCTGGTGGAGAGCAAGGAAGAATTCTGCAATGAAAAACATGAATGCTTTTATTTCAAAACAGTAAAGTAAGCAGCAGGAATCTCTGCCCATGTATGATGAGCCTTTGGGGTGGAAAGGACTTGATCTGCCCACCCCTGATGAGATCTGCCTTGTGCCAGAGATGGGAGAGGTTCGGAGCCAAGCCTTCAGGAACCACATCGGGTTCAATGCAGGACTTTGAGAGCTCAGCACAGTTTTGCCCGCCTGGATATCCAAGCTCATAGTGGGTCAAATAGCATAAATTATATGGCAATGCCTCTGTCTCTCTCGCGTGCCGGTTTCCATGTCAGTCACTTTGGGCATCCTCGAAAGCAAAGTCACCCGGAGCGCAGCGCGCCAGCCCCACGGAGAGTGACCAGCGCAGGAAACCCAAACAGCTCTTTCTCTGTAGAGGCAAACCAAGGTTTGCTCACGTGTCCTCTTGTGTATGGCTCTTACATACAACCTCATAGGACTAAGGAACCGCAGGGACGTCCCAGGTGTCAGGCCTGAAGGTCACTTTTTCGGGGATGCAGGGGAAGGCAGCTCTGAAGTGAGGTCTGAACCAGGCTGGTTGCCCTGTGGCTTTGCCCTATGACTATATCCAAACCCCTGTTTTATGGGTAGAACTGTGCTGCAGTTTACCAGCATAGATTAGCTAAGACTGAACATTCTAAGTGTCATAAGAAACCGAAGAGCAGCCTGTAACAATTTTTTACTTTATTGCCTTAAAAAAGCACAGATTGTAGGAGTAAGATGTCGCCCTCAATCCCCCAAACTGATTTAGTGGTTCAAATATTCCTGAGCTGTCAACCCCCCCAATCTTGCCACAGAATTTGTGCCAAACTCCAGCCAGCAAGTGATCGGTTAGGGATGTTTAAACTGAGAAAACAAGCCCTGGTGTATTCTGAAGGGGTGCAGATTTTCACTGCATATGAGTCTTGACAACGTACATTATGTCTACATTCAGCAACAAATCTGTTATCTCCTGGCCTCAAAAACATGCCGCAGATGCAAGTTACAGAAAAACAGCTGCTACAAAAAGGGGATGTGTAAGTAGTTACCATCAAAAAAATCCACAAACCTAAACAAATGGGAATGACTATAGTGTCTTACTGCTTACCACAATAGAGAGAGCAAGTCTGGTTTAGAAGGGAAATGATGCAAAGCACTGATCTCCAAATCAGGAACACCCCAGCAAGACCTCCCACAGCAACAAAAGAATTTAAAATAACAGGGAAAAATTACCTGGGCTGCATGATAAGATCTAGAATCCCACAGTGTTATGATGAAAACATTTACTAATTAAACCACTTCCACTCTGACACTGTCACTAGTGGCACTGCAGTGTGGTACTTCTAGCATCGCTACTGTGAGCCTGTGCTTACCGCAGGCTGATTACACTATACAAAATGAGGTCTCCTAGATATGGTCTTCAGTGCGCTACCCTAATTAGTAAAATCCAGATTTATAATCAACCATATAGTTATGGTTTAGGAGAAGGAGCTAGATCTGGAATTAAAAAGCCCATGGCTTTTAATTAGGCTACTGCGAACATTGCCTGCTGCGGATTTGGGCAGGGGTTATTACGTTACATGAACTGCTACAGGAATACGTGACTAGAAACGAAGTGGGCCCTCGAGCACACAGAATTGGTCATCTCTCTATTATACAATCACTCTTGGAGAGGCTTGAGTGGACATGGTCAGCTGTTGGCCATGAAGACATGTCAATGGAAAACAAATGCTAGTGAACGAGCTCTGTGACACCGTACCTGGTAACGGATTGCTCTTCAACGTCGGAGAAGAACTGGACTATACAGAAATTCATTATGAAGCATTATACAACAGCCGATGTATTCTGAGTCTTGGGTCTTAAAATCTCAAAATGTAGTCAGCTCTTTGTACTCTTGGCTCTTATATTTTCTTTAATTACTTCAACCCTTGCCTCTCGATAGACATTTCTGCTACAGGCTACTACAGGGACTACCCAGCTCCATTCCTGGTGCGACAGTAGAGTCTCAGACTGCCTATGTTTGGATATTGGAGTCTCAGGGTTGGAACTATTCACTAAGGATGATTTTGGCCGCTGCAGTGGTGTATTGGGCTCTAACATCTTGACTTCTTCCACTTTAGAAATAGAAGGGAATCTGCCTCCCCGCCATCTAATGGTTATGTGCTGAGGAGCTTTCTGACCAAGTCTTTGTGGGCACATGAAGTTTACAAATAATGGGAAAAAGAAAATGCCATATAGCATTTTCTCCCGCCTAAGTATCTACCACATAACAACTCTGTAATTGCTGAGCTCTTTGCAATATAAAAAGAAGAGCTTATAAAAATTCAGAGGAAAAGCTCCCCAATTCCCAAAAGAACCAAAAATGGGAACAACATATTCTGAAAGTTCATCCTCAGCAGCCAAACTCTGATCCAACACAGATGTAGTTGAATATTGTAGATGGAGAAGATTATAATTTTATATATTGTTTCTCTTGCTTTATCATTCTCTACATTTTTATGGGCTAGCCACATCTTGCCTCATATATGAATGTAAATACATATGTAAATGAATACTATTGTGCAAAGCCTTTTTCTGTTATCAATAATGGGATGTTTTCATCCCCGGGTTAGATGTACAGCATACTAAACTGCACGCTTTTGACTTTTGAGTATTATACTATTTCCTGATAATAAAAGTATGCAACCCCAGTTTATTGCTCTCCATTTAACAAAGGAAATCAATGTTTATTTTGTATGTCTGAAAAGTACAAACTCAATTAAAGGAATGACCGATGAAATACTGACTCAGGAGCTTGTACACAGACTTAATCACAATGTGGGAGAACCCCCCCGGAAGATTGGTTATGCTGCCCATTGAGAATTTTGCCAAAATCTATTAACTTCAATAGGAACAAGAACTGGCCAAAACTCCAAGTGCTCAGCCGGCCTCTCCGGGCTAAGGGTTGGCAAGAAACTTCCAGCATCTGCTGCAGGATCCTGTTTTCTGCTGTGTACACAGAATTGCTCCTTCCACAATAGCCCACATCTGCGAAGACCCCCTGCTGCAAAGGGCAGCCAGCTGGATCCGGGTACCCGGCAGTGCATAGCTTGGATCCCTCAAAGAATTCGTCCGTTCTTTTGGTATTAATTTTACTGTACTTGAGCAATATACAAGAGTGGGCAAAGGTCACAACTGAAAATGGCCCTTCTTGCCTTGTAATGCTGAAAGACGATGGCAATTTGCAGAGCATTGATTATTTCCCATTCACAAATATGGCAAGTTTCAAAAATCCATAATGTCGGTTCTATAAAATATCACCGACAATTTTTAACAGGCCTCACTCTGTTAAAGTGTGAGAACACATAGAACACATACCAGTTCTATGTCTGATTTTTAACACATGAAAAATTTTTGCTGGGATAGACTGTATATTCAACATCATCGTTGGGAAAGCTGAAGTCAATAACACAATTTTTCAGTTGTGTCATTTTCAGCGTGATTTAGACACAGCCAATTTCAGATGAAAAAGACATTATGTAGGACAAAAAAACACACTGGGCGTTATAACCCATAAGGGTGTCCCGTTCCACTCCCCTACTACTGATGACTTGTGTAATTTGATGGTCCAACCTATTGAAACTACACAACGTACTCTGTTTTGCAATTTCATAGACAGTGATGTAACTCCAAAACAAGCAATGATTAATGAAATATCATTTGACCCACCCAATGCAAGAAATGTCACACTGCACCAAGCTTTGCAATTAGACTGAAAATGTACCTCTAGAAAAGCTTCTGCAGCGCTGTTTCTGTCAGAGACATGTCAGCTGGTCTTCTCTGCCCCAGAAATTTTCATGTAACAGGGTAGGGATGCTCTAGGTACATCTGGAGAACGATTCAAGTGGTTACAACTGGGTAAATGGTTCCTTGCTCAATATCCTAAGTCATTATATCTGCTAGTTTTTGTGTTTTCTTTAAAACCAACAGAATTGGGTTATCTCATGCAAAGCCACAGCTGAAAAGGAAGTATGAGAAGAGAAAATACATGAATTTGGGAATGTCTCGTTTTGCGGAAAGGTGACTCTGTCATGTCTCATGCATCAAAGACTACCTCACGACTGACTACTTTGGGAGGGGTGCATGAACCCTGGACCAGGAATTCGCATGGAAACCTCAGAAGTTCAGATAGACTTGTTCATTGCTCAGCTTCATCATCTCTCATCCTCATTAAAGTAAAAATATCACATAAACCAGGATACTGCCCAGTAAAGCTTCCTTTAAATTAACTCATACCGAAGGAGTGAGAGGTGAAAAAGAAAAGGAGAAAGCTGAAGAAAGGCACAAGCAAATGCTGTGTGGAATGTGTCGGCTTCCAGCGTCAGGCGAATCAACAGCGGGTGTTTTAGATAACCTCTTGTGGCTGTAATTTGACGTGTCAAAGAGCAGTTCTGTCCTACAGCCCTTCACTTTTTCTCCCCTTAAGAGGGTAACAGGAGGTCTTTCTGACATCCAGTGAGACTTCTCTTCTACCATGGTGCTAACGCTAGTAATTTGATATGTATCAGCCTCTGAAACGGATATATATCGAGGGGCTGTGGAGGTAGAAATCCCTCCAAGCTTTGGTACTATTTTGAGGATTTATTAGGACACTTCCATGGGGCAAAAGCCAGTGCTGAAGGGCTCACAGCAACCCACAGCCCCCGGGGTCTGCAGCAAGTGGTCTCCTTTGGATGGCCACTGCTGTGCCAAGCACGGGTGAGAACTGAGGTGAACGGGGCTGACACGCACGAGATGATTGATCGCTCTCTTGGTGTCATGGCTTTTTTTTTTCAGATAATATAACTACAAGAATGGTTTGCTGAGGAGGCAATTGGGCTCTAATCCCTCCTGGCAGAGTAAATGTGACATGAATGAAGCTGGCAAAAAGCTTTGCGACAGCACAGTCACTCGGCAAGTTACTGGGATGAATATTTTTGTCACCAAAAAGCGGCAATTATTTTTTCACCCATGGGATCTCTGTCTTCTCCTCCTCCAGGCAATAGAGTAACATTTACATTCTGCTATTCCTCCAGAGTGCTTTATAGTGACACGACAGAAACAAGAGAGATATCTTGGATGTGATTAACCCTCATGTACTGAAGGCATGAAAAAATAAAGCCCAAGGAAAGCTGAAGCTGAAGAGGAACTTCTTCAACATCTTCACCTTTCTAGAAGCAGTTTATCATTTTTGCTCTGCTGGTCCGGCCTGGGGCAGCACCGAGGTGGTGAGCTGGCAAGCAGAAGCGTTCCTTAGCAGGATCACCACCAAAGTAAGCAAACCGAATAAATACGCCTGAACTGCAGGCAATAAACAACCTGGGCACACCAAAGATCCAGACTGGGTCTTGAGGTCCACCCTCAGTGAATCCTTATTATATCACACTGGTGCACTATAGACACAGGATAAGGCTCCGCTCACCCTCCATCGTCACAGCTTTAACACAACTACACATATATGAGTCTAAAAGCACTCTTGTCCCCCGATAGGTTTAATCAATTCCTTCCTCAACAGAGGTTGACTTTCCTAGTTGTTCTCCTGCCTGCATAATGAAAATACTGTAGTAAGGAAGAAAATGCTGCAGCGGCTCCTGCTTATAATGAAAACCACATTGTGGCAAAGCCCTGAGGACTCGCTGGGGGAGGTGGAGGCAAGGGGCTCCCTGGCTCCGCTCACAAGTATGATTCAGTAAGTCATTTCCAGGGTAAACATATAAATCTGTCCTTCTCGAACAGAATCCAAACAATCAGAAGTATCCCCCTTGCTTTATTCCTCTGCTGCTACTGAGGAAATAAAAGGAGCGGATAAAACCAAACACCCTTTGGTGGAAGTTGAAAAAGAAAACACTCAGTGTAAATGTTCAGATGGCCACTGAGTAACTCTGCTCAGAGGCTAAAGCTCTGGCTGCCGCTGATGTTCCTGAGAAGTACCCTGCCTCACTAGTGGCGTCACGTGTGCACTGATGCTGTTGCTCAGAGCGTGAGGACTAGATGTTGGGATGGATGCCCTGGAGAAAAGAAAAAACAGATGGGAAAGAAGGAAAAAAAAAAAAAATCAACAATTCTTCCCCTGCAGCAAATATGGTTTAGCTAATGTGCAAGTCAGGATTTGTACAGAAAGCAGAACCTACTATCACATCCTGTTTTCATCAGTGTGCCCTGCTGGGAAAGTTTAAGACTGGCTCAGTCGAATGGTGAAGATCAAGAAGAAAATTCTTTTTATGAGGGTCAAAACTGCTGTGTAATCTGCAGTGTCAGAGTAAAAAAAAACAATTCTGATAGATTTTGCGTTACAAATTAAGGCTATTGAGCTGTCACAATGCAAGCTCTCCCACCCCCAAAATCTAGCTCTGTGTATAATGCCATGGAAGAAGTAATTATCTGCTACACTTAGTGTCTGGTATGGCTCACCCTGCTGTAAACCTGGTGTCTGTATGAGAAGCTTGTCAGACCTACTGCTATTGTCTGCCATCTTGTTTAAAAAGTTGATCCTCATTGTTACCTTAAAGACCTTTTTCTGCCAAGGCAGTGATGTTCTCAGAGAGTTGGAGTTACAACAAAACACCAGATGTTACAGAGGTGTTTTCCTCTGGATAGTGATTAAAACTAAGCATTTAAAAATGGTGATACTTGAAATCACCTCTCTAGCTATGTTTTAGGATCTATTTCTGCTGCAGAATCCTAAAACTTCCCATCGTTCCCTACTGAGATGATACAAACAATTCTAAGTCTTCTACTAGTGGTCTTCATTGGGAACACCAAGAACAAAACACAATGTTCAGCTTTAGCTCTTTCCCAAATTGCGCTATTCAAATCTCTTCCTTGCAGGCCCTTCCTTTAAATGCAAGGCTCAACCTGCGCTGCTCGTTTAGCCCAGCTACACTTACAGTTTGTCTGTTTAGACAGGTTTATAACCCGGTAAAAGGAAGACTCAGAAGATGAGCCAGATGCCTCAAAGTATGGTTGTAGACAGCACAAAGCCAATCAAGTCATGGCCAGTAGAAGTCAGGAAGATGCCACCAGACAGTTCTCTGTGTGTAATGAGCTGGATTCTGCCTTGAGTATCTATAGGCAATTCAGCAACACAACTACAAGCAATTTGCCAGCAAACGCATATAGGAGGTTGCATATTTCTGTGGTTCTTTTACAAGTCTTTGGTAGCTGCATGCTTATCTTTCCGTCTGGTCAATCCTACTCATCAGTGCAAATCTGCCAATTTTAATGTAAATTGATTAGCTAGAAAATGGTTTGGACTTTCTGTAGGTCATCTTTTCCCTACCTCTTGCTTAGCTGTCTCCACACTTGAGCTTATATTTATTGCAGAAGATTATGAGACGTAATTCCCAATGGTGCAAGACCTGATGCTACAACTTCAACAGGTCATTTCCATTTTGAATACAACACTTTCCTGCATTAGCTCAGTTGTATGTGTCACTAAGACGCACATGATCCCATCACTTGACTGTGTTTCTACGCACAAGGGGAGCGGCAGGCAGCAGAGTGAGTAGTTAGGAAGGAATTAATTTTTTTCTGTCAGTCCTTTCACTAGAGAGAACGTTTAGAGACGTTATTGGCATAGTCATATGAAGTGTTTTCCAGACTACATTTCATGAGAAGACTTCAAAAAGTGTTTAGGGACATAAATCTAATATTTAGATGATCTTGCAAGGAACAGATTAATTCAGCCTTGCTTTACAGATGAAGTAACTCCTAGCAAGAGTAAAATAAAGGCCAACACATTTTGTACAGATGGATCCTCATTATCTGAACTCATATGGCTCCTGCAGAGTGTGTCAGGGAAATAGTCAGTGGCGGGGACTAGAAAGTTGAGTCTGTTCTCCTAGACGGAGAAGGGATAGCACAAAGCACCCGCACAAGGAAGGGCTGGGGGCACACTGGGAGCACTACAGGAGGGCACAAACATGAGATGGGTTTGGCTGGGAGGGGATGGGTTATGGTAGGTACACGCGGCCGTCTGGGAGAGGGATCACAGCCGTTCTGGCAGAGGGAACTGCCTCTTCTGTCAGATACACGTATCGGGTCAGACAGACGTATGGGGCAGCTGCTTTACCATCTGAACATCTTTCATATCAGGTCACTCACGGATAGCTTTGGGGTTTCAGTGGGCTTTATTTCGCAGTTCCCCGAGGACGTCCTTCCCTCCTTAACTGCTCTCTTCCCATGCGTCATTTGAAGGCATGGCTACCAAGGGCTGAAAGTGCTGCTGAATTGCTTTTAGAGGCTCAGGACTTAAATTCCCGGGTTGCCTAGGCACAAGGCATTATGATACCAAGCAAAGCAGTACCTGGGCATTTTTAATGATCTAGATTTAAGTGACTTACCTATATTTATATATAAAAAAAAAATCAGAAGTGGAGCATGAGATTGAAATAGGATCTGCTAAAGCCCTTTTAACCGCTGAACCATCTTCCCCTGGTCTAACTGGTGCTTTAGAGCTAAAACAAAATGCCACACACTTAGTTCTAAGGTTCACCTTGGAGACACCTCTAAGTAGAAAGCAGACTTGACAGGTATTTCATGTCCCTCAAGGGGGACATTCTGCTTTCATAGAACTTTCTGAAGGTCAGGAAATCAGCTGCTCAGAGCCTGATCTGGTTTGCAGACTGGGAGCTTCAGCATCTCGGCTAGTGGGATTGTGCTCCAAAGGGAAGTCCTGGGGGGGCTATATTGCAAAATTAGGCTCCCAGTCTACATCCATGGATACTTATTGTCTATTATTTCAAATTGCTGATATGTTTCCTACAAGAGTAACTGCTGAAACACCGCATCCAGCTGCTAACAGCTGGGGTGCTGGGCAATATAATACATGTGCTAAGCCATTTTCTTGGAAACTTTTTAGATATCTACATACAGTCTGAAAAGGGAAATAATTTTCACTGAAGATACCGTCCTTTTGTTAGCTTCCTCTCCCAATGGCGTTATTCTGAGGTCTCACTTTGTGGAAGGAAGCAGAAAGGCTTGTTGCAAACAGTTAGGATGCTGCTTTACCACAAAAGATCTGGCAAAATGCTCTGTGGGTTTAGTTTCATTTTGAGCAGTACAGAATCAAAAGACCAGCTTCTTTCTTTTCCTGAATCAAAATAAGGAAAGCAGAGGAACCTAACCGTTTCCATACCCATAAGGTTAGAGCTGAATGAACATAACAAAATCTTATCAAACATAAAAGATTAATTCACTCGGTTGCTATTAGCACGAGTAAGATCATTAATGTGCTGAGTACTGGCATGGTTGAACATTGATTTCTGGAAAAGTTTATGATTCCTCAAAGACTTACAAACAATATTTCATCAGAAAATTCACATAGCGAAAAAGCATATTCTAATTCACTGTTTCTGTACTCCAACACTTTGAAATTTATTCAAAAGGCATAACATAGAATCCATTTGCCACAAATATTGTCCCGCAAATAGTGGAAATGAATGTTTTGAGAAACTCATAGTCTGAACTGTGCCTTATAGTATTATACTCTAACAATTATGTCCACATAAAACACAATCAACTGGCAAGCAATACATCAACAGAAAATGGAAAATATAACTAATATCGCAGGATAGTTTATTTTGTATCTCACTGTCCTATCAGCACCATTAAACCTTGATTAGCTTAGGACGGCTAATTTGTTTTTGAAAGAATCTCCATCTGTGTAACACGCTTTGTTAAATCTAAGCCAAATTTGGTAGGAAGGAATTGTATTTTTGCATTCCTGTTAATTTTGCAGACATGCCTTTCAATTTTCTGCCCAGTGAACTGAGCTCAAATCCATTAAAAGACAGTCATTACTGAAACCTCCTCTAAGTTGTCACTGAAGTCAGAAACAAAAGCTATTTATTAGAGGTGATCCCTTAATAAAAGGCAAACGAGAACTGGATGTAGCTGACTTGGGGGATACTTCTTAGTTCTTTCTTTTGCCAAGAGGTTACCAAAGAAGGAGAAGTTTTAGTGCATTTTGGTGCTGTTTCACTAGCAATACATATCACAGGACAGTAAGAAAAGGTGAAGAGGAGAAGGGTACTGGAATTGCTCCTTTATTTTTGTTGACTGCAACAAAAGCATTCAATCTCCTCTTGGATATGTCTTCTCAAGTGCCAAGTAACACAACAATAGAGTAAGAATTGCAAGGTAAGAAGAGTCGGAGTCTTCAGAGGCTAAATTTGTAAAGGGCAGGTCCTACCTGTCTAGATCATCTGGGAGACACCTTCTATGGAAAAAGGAAATATTTCATCACCTTTTGGTTTCAAGTGTGAGCTGAGAGGTGAGAGATGGGCTTGTGGTTGGGACAGAGGCACTACAGGAGCTCCATGCTCAGCATCACACACTGCCTCTGGCTCTCTTTGGGACCTTTGGCAAGTCCTTTACCCCATGAGCAGGAAAAAGAATATTTAGTTATCCCTTTATTTATCTCCTCTACAGATGCTTTGCCCTGTTAAAACCAAATACAAATGTTGAATTGTAGGTGCTGTGAATAATCCCTCCTACATACATGTCTGCACAGTAAAAGCCATGTGCAGAGCTTTGAGATCACAGCCTATAAAAGACAGCCCTTGCCCCAAACTGCGAAGTGTGCCTGCTGCTGCCAGCACTATACTTCTGTGCTTTGAAACTTCTAGCAATAAAAACTTGCTTTCTTAGGAATTTTCCTAGCAGCTGATTGCCTATCTAGGGAAAACAGACAGATACGAGTGTAAACAGACACACAGGTACTGGGTGCAAATTATCGGTGGGCAAGGAGTCCCTGAGGTCAACAGTTGGGTAAAGTAAGTGACCACCTGGCCAGGAGCTGATAAGAAGCAGTAAAACCCATGAAACCACCAGTCTGAACAAGAAAGGCAGAAACAGGCTCCAGCTTCGTTCTCACCTATTTTAACTCAAGGGATGATACACAGGATAACCCTGGGGGCCAGGTCCGGCTAGCTGCAAAGCAAAACCAGGCGGTTGCTGCAGCAGTGTCCAACATAGGTCACTGCTTGTCTTGAGCATTTCTGTAGGAGCTGCTCAATTTTGAGCCAGTTTACAGAAGAACAGTTTTCAGAACAGCTTGATTGATGCAACATTCAGAAATGTAACTCATGCTTCCAGAAGCTCAGATCTCATCCTAACTCCTGAAGCCATCTGTATGGAAAATGGAACTAAGGTTCCCAAAGCAGCTGGGTATTGGGTCTTTTTCTGTGAAAAGCTTATAGTCTCCATCTGTGAGTTAGCTCAGCTGCGCTCAGCTGGTAAAGATCAGGTGAATTACTCTGTTGTGTGTCTGAACTTCTCTTACACATGGGTAAGAGAACCTTTGGCTACATTTAAAGGCTGTTGTCTCCATCTCTCCTAAGTTGTATCTGACTGGTTATGCTTATGAAGAAGCAGCAGCAGCAGCTTTTTTTTTTTTTTACATATTTATTGCTATCAATTTAAAGGATAAGGAGCATGCTTAAGTTGGTTCAGTATCAGCGGCCAAGTGGGGACCTACTAGGCTCAAAGCAATGAATAATCTGTGCTTTACACCATTAACAGAGTAGGGAGACAAAGACTAGGATTGGGTCTTGGATTTTGCTAGTCTGTAAAATAACTGAAATAGTATTTATTCCTGCTCATGGAAGCTTACAGGAGCTCTGTCTCTAGGAGGAAAGATGTGCTCTATTCTGAGTCGTACTTTTTCCCAGCCTATCTGGAAAAAATTACTACTACTATTCAGGTAGTCTGTAACAGTTGAAGAACTTGAAATATTTGACAGGCTCTATGTTGAGTACGTGGGTTTTAGTTTCTAAACATCTATCTCAAAGCCTCTCTTTCCCCTGTGCCTTGTTAAAAGAAAGGCTGGAAGAAAGGAAATGAGGAAATTTGAAAGTTAAAAACATTCTAGGAGTTTCTCCAGAGAACAGAGGAGGATGTAGGAAGCCCTCCATAGTGTGTCAGCTCTCCTTGACCTCTTATTAGTGCATTTAAATTGCTATTTTAATTATATTGATTAATTAGTTTGCATTTATTTAGAAATTGTAAATGCATCTAGGACTTTTTAAGGAAGAAGTTGCACTTAGGGATAGAGCTCTCAAACATGTCAGAATTAGATTTAGCTGAAGCTTTATTTGCCTCTGCAGTCAATGAGGATCTGTTTACTGAGCTGAAGGTAAGAAGCAATCATTTCAACTGTATGTGTCTGAAGAAAGCTTTCTTAGAAACCATCTTCCAGAGGCAAAAGATAAAAGCCTTGCCCCATTCAAGAGGAGCCTCAGGCTGCCTGGTATGATCTGTGGTGAGAAGCTGGGTGTCACTGGCAGCAGGCTGGTGCCTTTGCTCTTGTGGCTCAGTGATGATGCGCTTTCCTTGAAACAACAGCCAGCGTGTGACCAGGAACCTTGTGCTGCTGGATCTGGTGTCTGCAGGTAAGGCATAGAAAAGTGGTCCTGATCCTCTCAAAGTCACTGAAGATCCTATACTATTTTTCAAAAGAAAAGCATTTAGTGCTAGTGCTTTAATTGCGTTCTTCGCATCAAGTGAGTGTGATGGGGGTGATGGCTGCTGCTCTTACAGAGGTGGCTTCATGGTGTCAGCAGCACGTTCAGGTGAGCAAACCAAGCTATTGCGCTTATACTGCACAGCGACAGTCATTAGCAGCCTTGTCGATGACGTCACTGATTGCATCAGAACTGGACAAGAGAATTTGGTTGTTTGCGATGCTAATGCAATGATTTGGTTTGAAAGACACCATAAGCTCAAAGCATGCTGTCTCCTTGAGAGCTGCTGGGCTGCCCAGGTACAACAGGAGAGCCTCTGAGCTATTTTAACGTCATTAAAGTGCAGTCCCAGGCCGGATGATAAAAGCCCCGGTAGCGCGCTCTGCTGCCCGCTGGCTCGCTCGTCTACGAGTGCGCAAAACCAGTGAAGATGGGCCACCTGTGTTACCTGCCCGCCCAATGTGATTGGGGTAATATTGCTGTTTTTTGCAAAGGTGAAGGTAGCAATAAAGCCTTGCGTTAAACCTAGTGGCTTTCTCTAATGTACTTCAATAAGCCTTCAAATTTGGGCGTGTAGAAACACGAGTGACTATGTAATATTTTGTTGTCCTTCATACAGCTGTGCTCAGTTGTTGACAACATGACTTGGGAGAAAGCAGATGGTTTTGCAGTCCAGGAGTCTGGAATTCATTAGTGGAAATTTTCAGACGTGGGTTGTTTTTTTTTGTGGGGTTTTTTTTTTTTTTTAATTCTTTGGCTTAGCTACAAGAAGTCAAAGCAAACAGAGCTGAAAATTCATAGTGAGGGGTGTGAAAGAGTTTCTTTGCTCCCTTTCACCAAAGAAGTGACTGGACAGAAAAATCAAACACTTGTGAATTTCTTTTTCCTGGTTTGCTTCATCTGTGACAGCAAACCTTTACTGAGAAGAGGAGCTCTTAAGTGTTTCTCTGGAATTCAGGTTTATTTGGAGAACACCAACATGATACTTGCTACTAAAGACTGCAGTTGTGCTAACCTCGTAAAGGAAAGGGGAGGAGATGGGAGAAGTGATGTTAATTTATTTGCTGAAGAGTTCAAACTGTGTAGTTTTTCCTACAAGGATCTTTTTCTCCTACACAGGAACCCTGCACAGAAAGAAAAACTGTACGGCGAATGTTAACCTATGGCATCCTGACTCGAGGCAGGAGCAAAGCTCTGATGATGTGGTGCCATGCCTTGGAAAGGTGGAGTTTTGCATTTGCGCTTTTTATTGGATGAGTTTGTTTTCTAGGCACTCAACAAGAGCAGACCGCACCATTGCCTGGAAGAAACTGGAGGTGGAATTATTTTAGGGGAAGTGAAAAATTCTTTGCATGAGTGTAAGTACTGGAGTGCTGCAGCCCTCCTGAGCTGGACACCGGCCCCGCTGCCGGCCGGCCACCCTGGCACAGGGCTCTTGGCCAGGTTCTGCTTTGAGCTCTCCCATCTCACAGTCTCCTCTCTGTTTCTTCCATTTTGTAGGTTTTTCATCCGTTCCTACCATGAAGATTTGTTGCTCCCGGCTCTCCTGATTTGCAGAGGCAATGGCATTGTCCCAGCTCCTGGCAGCTCATTTCTAGAGCATTTTCCTTGAGGTGCTGTGCCCCAAGCCAGCCCCAGGAGCCACCCTTCCCTGCCGTGTTACTTCCCAGTATCCTTTAGACAACAAATATTTCCCATCTTGTGACACTCCTCTGATGCTAAGCCATGGGAGAGGCTGGGCGCTGGTCCAGGGCCATCAGCTCTCTGACAAGCACAATCGACACAGTAACAGGTAACAAGGCTTTGGAGAGCTGCTTTTTCAATAAGTAAAAGGGAGGTGGAGAGAAAAAACACATGTGAAACCTCTCCTGCTAAAATCCACACGCTGTGGATCTGCTACAAAGGATATTTCAACATGGGCTTCTGGAAGCTGTATTGCTCATGAATGCCGAGGTGGTTTACACGTACCTACGGTCTGGGAAATCCTTTAAGCCTTATGTAAATACTGCTAACAAAACCACTTTGCCTGGGACTTTAAAAGCGTTAGGTAAACTTCTTTGGGATTGGGACACTCGGCTTGAAAAAAAATCCGTTTCTGCTTCTCATTCTTAGTCCTCTTGGACTTCTAAGCTGCGTTGGGTGTTATCTCCCTATGGGGGAGCAGATGCAGTGTGTCAGAGCAGCCGCAAAGCAGAAGTCACGTCATAAGAAAGCTTTGCCCATGTCTGGACAGATGATGACTCTTGCCAGTTGGAGCTAAGGACCAGCTAACTCCTTGGCAGCCCTCGTCTCTAATCTATAGTGTAGAGAAGGTGCTGCGGCCTGTTACTTCCCTTAACATCTGCGCTCCGAGGCAGCCGGTAAAAAATGCGACTCAGAAAAAATGAAATGGGAATATTTTTCCATAAACTGGAATGTGTAATTATGGCAGATCATAATCCTCCATTTCTTGGAAAAGGCAAAGACTCTTAGCTGTGATTTTCTTAGCGTGACCCAGTTCAAAAAGCAAATGACACTTCATAGAAATCACTGCAAAGCTAAATTAGCAAATTGCTGGTCCTTAGTGCCAAGGGTGCTGGTGCTTGCCTGGTGAACTGAGAGTCTTCCCTGAAGAGCATCGCCTTCAATTCCCAGCACGGGAATTCTTGTTCCAACTCCAGTGGCAGATGCAAGACAGACTGTGAAGCTGTTCCTTCTGCCTTTTAGCGGTGCTGCTTGTAAATGAATGCAGAAGATAAGGAACCATCCAATTTTATATCACTTATTTGAAAATTTGTCATGAACTTATGATGTTTTGAGCACATAGAAGTTAAAACTGCATTCATTTAGGTAGCTTAGAAGTGGTTTCAATTTTTCATGCCAGGTGGATTTATAAATGTACACACTCCTGTTAAACGTTGGCCATTTCATGCCTCTAATTCAACATCTATCTGTGCTTGAGTTAATTTGACATAATCAAACTGTATTATAAAAACACATCTGAGGCCAAGCTCTGAACCTGAATTGACTGTATTGCATTCAGATGCTCTCTTGGGCTACAGCAATGCCACGCGTGTAGCTGCACAAGCACCACTTTAAACACTGCAATGGTTAGGAGACTTTAGCACTATTTCACTCAAAAACATGGGTGGGACCTTTGTAGCTTGTAAAGCCAGAAGAGACTTGTGATCATCCCCTCTGCCTGCTGCAGGACCCGGTGCTAACTGCCTTGACGCAGAGTCGATGTCCTGCAGCACCATCATTTACGGGGGGTGGAGAGTCTGGTGCTCGCAGCTGTACAAATAAGGGATTTAGCTGTTTTGGTTTCGAATTTGCCAGCCAGTTTTGGCCAACTGAATTGAAAACTGCCTGCATTTGCTGTCAAAATGTACAGCTTAAATAAAAAATTTTGGATCCGACTTGAAATTAAATGTTATGATTGGAGGAGAATATTTTTTAAGAGTAAAACCATCTCATTTCAAGATGTAACTAAGATACAAAACCCCAAAATATCTACTCCTCTTTGGTTTTCTGGCAACTCTCCCCCCTCACAGTTCTTCCCTAAATTTTATCCAGGTTGTAGTGACCGTCATCTTGTCTCCCACTTGCCTAGACACAACGATGGGGTAAGTTGAGGACAATATTTTTCTTCAAAACTGCATTTCTGCTTTCAGTCAACCTACAGCTTACCTCATCTGGTGTGTTCACACCAAAAAAATCACAGCCCAAATCGTAGCCTAATACCACCAACTTTGGTTGCCAAAGGCAACTTTACAGTGCAACAGCATATACATCCCCATGGGGGTGTCATACTTTCATGCATCTCATGAGGTTCTAAATCCAGTTAGTAGCTGGAGCTATTAGGAATAGCCAGAGTCTCTCTGAGTGAATCCAAAAAGAAAATTTTAATTTTACTGTAACAGAAAAATCTTATGCTGGAGGGAAAACTATGTTTAAAAAAAGTAATTCAAGGAAAATACAAGGAATTTTTACTGGCAGTAAAACAATGCAATGCATAGCGTGGTCACGGTAGTTGTTTAATGGTGTAGCTTGCAGAAGTTGTCAGGGGACTGGACAGGAGCCTGACAGGGGCGGCAGTGGCAGAGGGGGGCTGGTGGGGGACGTGCGCAGGTGACGCAGTGAGCAAGCTGCCGTATCGCTGCACAACTCTTCCTCCATTTCATGCTAACTTCAGGTTAACATCCTGCACGCTAGTCACAGGTTGTACAGCACTCTGCTTCTGTTAATTTATCAACATGTAACTTACACCCAGCGGTCTCTAGCAGCCTGTCCTATAGCAATGCTATGTAGGTAGTGAAGAAATTGCTGCCCTGCATTATTTCTCCTTAGGTGCTTCCTCATCCCTAGTACAGAGGACCCGCACAAGAAACTGAACTGGTTTTGCATCTGGCTGGTGATAGAAAAGTTATCCTGAAATCCCCCGTGTGCAATATCTTTATTTCTACCAGTGCAAATGTGCCCAAACCTGATTTTGACGACTGGTAGATTACGGCAGATCTAGTAACCCCAAACTCCAGAAACGGAGATACAGAGGGGTCATTAATTGGCAGTGAAAGAAAATGAATGCTTCTGTTTAAGCACAGTTTATGCCATTTTTCTTTGAATGCCAAAAGAACAAGATTACAAGCTGTTACAAAAACAACTTAAAGAAAAAAACTAGCTGTGATTTGTGTCAAGCATTCAAAAATTAAAAATATAGAAACCGTAGGCAAGAGCAGATTTCGGTGCAATAGCTGTGACTCCGGGACTGACAATACCCCACCCAGGAGATGAGTTTCCTTCAATCATTTAACAGTTGCTAAACAGCAGCATTGCATATTTATCGTAACTCTTAATGTGATTATTAAAACTGGGGAATCGCTGGTTACCTGTGGGTGTTTAGTGGTGTCCAGGCGTGAGGTACTTTACTTTCAGCCTCATTTTAAATAAATAGTAACACAGCAGCTGCAATGTTAAATACACCAGTCCTAAAAATTACTGCCGTATCTTGAATCCGGCTCCCCCCATTTATTTATTTTGATCACAAATGGGAGAAAAAGGGGAAGAGGGGTAGTGTTTAAGTTCCCAGTATGTAATCTTTTGATGCTTATCTTGATTGTAGAAGGAAGCGATAGGGACAGCAGATTTGAACGTGTGAGGTAAAGCCAGATGCATCTTGCTATCTGGATTGCTTTTAGAAATTTGGATTTGTTTTCTTTTAGTCTAAAACTGCTGATAACTGGAGCTGTATGGAAGCAACTCGTACTCCCAGCACCTTGCCTCCCTCCAGCTCCTTCCAGTTGCTGCTGTAGCAGCTTCTTGCTGGACAGCGGTGGCAGAAGCAATGTTGGGGGGTGACAGGGTGGAGAAAATTGGGCTGTTTAGCATCCCTTTGTCTGGCTTTGTTGGCAGTGCAGGTATGTGTTCTGGAAAACAGCAGGTTTTGATTTGCAAAATCAGAAGCTTTTTGCCAGAGAACTGTCTAAAGGGCAAACCAGAGGGCAGCCAGCAGCAAAACTATTTTCTAGCTTCAAAGGTGTTCCTTTCAAAGGCCAGTTTAAATCCTTGAAGTATTAAAGCTGTGAAAACAAATCAAGAGAAGAATGGAATGAAATTGTTCTTACCACAATAGCAAGCCAGGTTCATATGCTAAGAAATAAAATGAACCAGAGCAGCGGAGAAATTGCACTTCACCCTGCTCCGTGGTGTTGAGTGAGCCAGAGCAGCTTGGGCAGTGGCGAATTATTGCACTTGGGGGTGTTTGCTGCCAGGAGGGATCTGCGGGAACTGGGGAAGGAGGACAAGGCTTTCCTCTAGTGGAGAAGTAAGAGGTGATGCTGTGGCCGGTCCTGGAGTGTGATTTAGCTGTATAAGCCACATGGAGTAGCTGTGGTACCTTTTGATTTTACAGTCAGCTCCTTGTTCAGTTTCAGTGAAGCCATGATTTGGTGTATACTGAAAAGAATTAAGGATTTCTTTTAATGCATGCTTTATCTTTGGAATTTGAGCTTTTTGACTTCTTACATAGGCATGATTTCCCCGGCTATTGTAAGTAGCTAGCTTTGCTCCCTCCAACCCCACGGTATCTGTAAGAATCCTTTATTTATGAAAAATACTGAGTGGATGGTCCTGGTCCCCAGAAATGGGGCAGGGGAGGGCAGGTATACAGATATCTGTATTGCTCTATCAGCATTGCTCACTCTTGACCTGAAAGACCACACACCAGGCTGAGAAAATTAATCCAGCACCAAAAGCTATCTTACTTGAAAAATCTACAAACTTTTCCAAACATTTTCACCCTGACACTTCCCATTAACTTATTTGCAACTCCTGTTATGAGGAATTTACATCAAAAACTCAGGAAACCACTTAATGCTGTTTAAAACATAATGCTTTAGATGAATTATTACTAAGTGCCCCTTTGTGTTTTTGAAGTATTTCAAATCTAGTTAATTAGCCAGGTTGGTTTTACATTACACATGCTCACCACGAGAATTCTGCTGAAAAGCTGTCATAGAATTAAGTCACGGTTACTTAATTCTCAATCATAGGTATGATGTTGATTGACATTTATGTGTAAATCCTCCTCACACACATAATTTTTAGCATTTCAAAGACAGCTGTCTGACAGTGACAAATGATGATTAACTCTCACCTGTTCTCAAATGAAAAGCTGTTAATTACTATTATGTACTTTTAAAGTGAAAATATCAACTCCTTAGTCCTAGACAGATCCTAGGTGAACAGCCAGTTGACACCCCCACCGAGAGAACCATAAACATAAAAAACATGTTCTCCTCTCCTTTGAACTTCTCAGCAGAAGAAAGGTGTTGCTGTCTTCAAGTCAAACACACTTGCTGATTATCTTCAAAACTCGCTGGGGAGCCGAGACGGATGCAGAGAGCGGCTGGCCTTTCCTGGGTAGCTCTGTCCTGCCATGCGCAGCCCGACCTCCTTCGAATGCCAGCAAGGTCAGCCCTTTATGGTTGTTTTTTCTGTTGTTGGTGAAATTCATCTTCACTGGAGCAACTCCTGGTTAACAGCAGTCACTGTTAGCAGACTGGGAAGAAATCGGAGAGAAATGCAGATCAATCTGGCATCCCAAATATTCTTCAGAGCCATTTTGTTAAAATTTAATTGATGGTGATGGTCGTGCTCAGCTTTTCTCAATGTTTTAAATATTTTTATTGGGAGTAATACAGAAAAATTGCAGAAGTGCAAGAGTCTAGTTGAGGAGGATGATGATCTGTTACGTACAATGGCTGATTTTGGTCTCCCAACTTTCACATTTTGAAACAAGAAAAACTCTTCAAGGGAATCCTTCCTGGTGTTCCTTTTCTCCAATTTGTTATTTCTCTCTTTCACATATATATATATATAAAAAACCCTAAAATAATGAATTATCATTGTTACTATAAGAACATGTGCTGTGTATTCTAGGATGAATCTTGCAACAGGCTATCAGTTCTCAGAAAATGTAGTAGCCACTCAACCAGCAGTCCAAAAAGAGTAATTTAAAAGGAGTTTTATAACTCAGCTATAATCATAGAAGTGCTGGTGTTGGAAGAGACTTCCATTTGGTCACCCATCATCCTTTGCACCGTACACAGATCACTCACATTAGTGATGCCTCACAGGAAAGGGTCTCCTCCAGCAGTGTCACCAGTGAAAGGGCCATAAACCAGCCTTTGCAGCCTGTTCTGCTGTGTAACTGCCCTCTTTACTAATGAGAGTGTTTTGGTCCTTTTACTCCCTGGGACAACTGAATTTTCTGAAACTCCTCAGTAGGAAATCCAGTCCCCTTCGGTGTCTAGCACGGAACAGAACCAGGCATTTAGACAGGTATCTCAATCTCTTGAATATGCAAATGCAGTTTGAAATACTTGTCCTTAAAGTGCTCCTGGCTGCTTTTCAGGGCACATCATAAATGCTGTAAGAACAAGTACCTGCATTAGGCTCAGAGAGAGTCTAAGTATAAATTCCTTTTCTTTCCAACCACATCCTGAATGATTTTCATTGCTCTTTGCCTTTACCTAATGGTTCCCCAGGCAACTTCCTTGTCACCTGATGTTAAAACAGTGATACAGTATTCTCCATACTGTACCCTACTATCTCCTACTTCTATTTTTAAACACTTGTGCAAAGACAGCAAAAAGAAAGAAGTAGTTGGGCAAAAACTCCTGATCCCTAGACTATCTCTCAGATTTGTGTTCTGACTTTCATGGGAACTTGCATGAGTTGATCTCCTTGTTGCTTCTCAGGTGCCTAACTCCCATAGCATGAAAACAGCAACCTTTGGTTTACAAACTCTTTGTCAAATGTGCTATCTGTTTTGTTTTTTTAATGGTCTCCTGAGAAGAGCACTTTTCCAGAGTACAGCAGAGTTGCTATATCCTTCTTGTATTGAGTATGGTAGATGATACTTCCACGTATTTTGGCTTTTAGACTTTAACAAGTTTCAAGGTGAGATGCGATCAGTTTGATCATCTCATCTGCGTGCTGCAAAATCTGTCCCTTCAAGCCAAACAAACCCACCAGTAAATACAATTAGTGTATTCTCTAATATATTCCCAAAAAGTCATGAAAAAGCCAAATGGCATCAGACAGAGGAGTCTCAGAAGTGTTGACTAGTAAATTATCAAAGTGACACGTTAACCACTAATGAATGCAGTTCATACTTGCAGTTGAGCCTCATTTCTGTTCAGTTTTCTCCCTGGGAATGTTACATAGAAACATGAAATGTCTTGCATGAGTGAAATTTTGGGCTCTGACTTGTGATCTTTGGCGATAAGTTTTGTGGTGATGTTAGGAAAAAAAATGCTTCTTTCTCACTATCTGCACCACTCATTAGCTAAAATGCATGTTGCACAAGGGAGCAAAAAAAAAGTTTATGTATATAATTCAATATAAGTAGCAATGCTACTTAACATGCATAGCTGAGATTAGGAACCTCCCCCTTTGCTTGGGCTGGACTAGGGGAAACAAGATCAGAGATTGCTTCAGGGGAGGAGCAAAGTAACCTAAATAGACAAGACAAACTGGAATGGTGTGTCAAAATGACTTGCGTGATGTCACACAGCAGGTCAGTGACAGAGCTGGGCCTACAACAGTGACAAATCCTGGGCCTGTTTGGGCTTATTCTGGGGGGTGGGGGAAAGGAAAACAAAACTTTTCTACGGAGCACAGTGTGCATAGCTGTTTCACACAGGTAGTAAAGAATGGATTTAATTTTTTCCTTCTTATAAATTCTGCTTTAAATTAGTTTATAACAGTTTTAATTTTATAACTTGAAAATATTTTAAATACAGGTTTTTGCCTTAAAATTGAGACATAGTTTCCCTTTCTTAAAATGGCACAAAAATTTACAAAAAAAAGGGGTTTTTTGTAGTTGAAATTTTGATCTTCCAATCTTTATCCTTCATTCAACCTCTCCATCAAAAGTGACAAAGTTTGAAGGAACCACTACTTTATATAAAAAATTAACTACAAAAAGAAGTGCAAGAGAAAATGAGCCCTTAAGTTCTAGCTTAAATTTAAGATGCCTTGCACTTGAGTTTCAATAACTCTGTGTGAAATAACTAGGATCCTCTCTATGAAATATTTTGGTGCTTTTTAATAAGAAAGAAGAAACTATAAGCAGGCTGAATCATCATGAAATGAAGCATTTAAAAAAAAAAAAGTTTGTTCAAATAGCAGCTGGAGCTACTTCTTTGACTGCTCGCGGTTCCAAGCACGCTGCAAGGTACTCGCTCTAGAAGTCACCATTCCCTTTGCTCGGAGGAGGCTCCCTGACACAAGAGAGCCCAAGTTTCTTTAGAAGAAGACAAAGCGCGAGCCTGCTGCCTGGGTCACGGCCGCAGGACTGCACCTGCGCCGAGGTGTGCTCTGCAGATGATGCCAGCCGGGGCCTGCGGCCTTCCTCACCCTCGCAGCATCTGCCCCCAGAAGAGAGCCCAGCCTGGGAGGAAGAGGCTGGAGGAGGCTCCTGGAGCCGATTTGCAATTTCTCTTTTGCCAAGTAAATGGAAGAGACCACAGGGACTGACCAGGCGTTCAGTCTGCTACTGCAGGGAAAGGCTCTCCCTCAGGCAGAGGCCGATGGCCCCGGCCTCTGGCCTTCGTTCAGCTGAACATGAACGCAGGTGCTCTCGGTCCGGCCTGTGCAGATGAGGTTGGTGCCGAGTGTCTGTTTTTAATGCGTGTGGCCGAAAAGGCTAGAAAACGGGGGACACCTTTCCCTGCAAGCTCAGAGAGGGGCTGCCCTGCCTCTTCGCATCAGGCCCGGCCATGTCACTCTGACAGGACGGACTGCTTCGCCTCCCCTCCGGGCTTCTCCGTGCGCGGAGCCCGGGAGACCCGGCCACAAGCCACAGCCCTCGTCGGCCCCTGGAAGAGTCGAGCCGGGCGAGCGGGCGCGCCCGTTGCCGCAGGGCTGGGCCGGGCCGGGGGCAGGGCGCGAACCGTCGCGGCCCCCCGCCTCGGGCCGCCTCCGCGCCGGGGCTCAGCCCCCGCCGTGCACCCGCTCGGGGCCCCGGGCGGAGCGGCCCCCGCGCCCGCTCCCCGGCCAATGAGCAGGGAGGCAGGGGCCTCCCCGGCCGCACTATAAGAGCCGGGGCGGCGGCAGTCCCTAAGCGAGGCTGTCGGGCGGGAGCCGCGTTTCCTGTCAGCGGGGAGGACCGTGTGGTGCCACCATGTGCGGTGAGTGATGGGGCCGCGGCCAGCCCGCGCCCGCCGCAGCCCTTCGCCCTCTGGGCAGGACGGACCTGGGGGCCTCCTCCGGCCGCGGCGGGGGTCGCTGGTAGAAGCGAGGTGCTCAGGTCCAGCCGCCTCTTCTGCTGGTGTGCGGGACGCGGGCGGCTTTGTCCCCGAACGGAGGGTGTGGGGCTGCCCCGCGGTGACAGCGGGTCCCGGGGCTGCGGAAGCCCGCCGTCGCTGCCCCCCGCAAGCGGGTTCGTTCGGGGCGGGCTCCGCTGCATCCATTTTGTGGTGCGGGAAGGGGGAATGACTGGCTCTTGCGGTGATGGCAGGTAAAGGTAAAGCTCCCCCGTCCTCTCCCACTTTCCAAGGGAAGGAGCTGGCCTTTCTCTTCCCCACAGCCTCGCCTCTCCATGTCTGGCGGCTGGTGCCCGGGTCTGGTGATCGAAAAACGTCCCGTCTCCACCGCCCGGCCGCTCTGGGGGGCCTCGGCCGCGTTGTTAAACCTTCGCTCCTCCTGGTCCAGGCGCCCGGGCGCATCGCCGCTTCGGCAGGCGCGCAGGCTGGATGCGCTTCCTCTGTCTTCCCTAACCCTGGCCTGGGGGTTAGCTGTGACTCGCCGCCCAGCTGCGGCGATAGGAAGAGTTTGCGGGTTTCGAACAAAGGCAGTGAAGGAGCTCAATTCTTAGCCGGTGTGAGTTTACTCACCTTCCTTTATCTAATAAAGAGGAGATGGTGAAGATAATACCCACATCGTGTATACAATTGCTTAGATATGCTTTGGATCAGATTAAAATCCAAGTGCGGGTTTAGAAGCTGCTAATGCAATGTATTTTAGTTACAGAGGAAATTTCAGTGAATCTGTACCTGTACCTTCACTGAAACCTCCTCGCAGGTCTGGAAGGATACTTTTGCTGAAAGCAGAAAAAATTCTGCTTGTACTTCTTAGTCATCATGAACAAAACCTCTTTTGTGAGAAGCAGACTGAAAGTGAGTGGTTACAGCTCAAAAAAGTATTTTCTGAGCTAGATACCTTTTCCTTGCCTCCCCATCCTCTTTAATTGTAACCTCAGAAGGAGCAAGGAGTGTAGCGAGTGTCTTTCCTTTGAATGGAAACACGAGGTGATATTGTTCGAGCTCCTACGTGACTCTTGGGACGCTATCAATGAAACAAACTCGGTGCCTTCCTGCAAAACCCCTTCAGGTGGGAGACTTGGCTCAGTGCCTAAGCAAACCAAAGGGATTGGTGGCAAGCACCAAGCAGTGAGACATGTAATGGTAATATCAAAAACTTGGCATATCTGGACTGTATATTGATTGAGAAATGAGGGTGTTAACAGTGTTAAATGAGTTTGGTAAAACATCTAGTTTGGGGTGGAGTAACTGACTCAGTGTGAAATGGCAAAGAGAGCAGCATTTCATGAAGTGCAGTGAAAGTAGTGCTAGTTTCTTCCCGTCAACATTTGGGAACCTTTTATGTGACATCTCTTATCATGAAAGATGTCCCATATCTTCCTTGCTATGCTGATCTGCTGTAGGATGTGCAGGAGTTCTTGAAGTTGCAACCAACAGTTTCTAAATTACTTATTTTGTTGTTGCTGTTTTTCTTTTTGCATATCTTTACAAGTTTAAGTGTTGAAAATAATGTCCTGTTGTGTTTTCTCTGACTTCAGGTAGCACATGAAGATTTAAACACGTTGTTTTCTGTTTTGGAAATACATAGGTCATTAAATACTGACATAAACATGCTCTTTAGGAAACAATGTTGAGATGTTATTGCACTCACATGTAAGGAGATAGTATAGCAAAAGTATGCAGGGTTTGAAAATAGTGTAAGATTTTCTTAAACTGATGATCTACGTATTATAAATCAAAATTAGTTTCACCAGGATATGAAGTTGAGATTGGGACTTTCTCAAAGCTAAGTTTCTGGCATCAACAATGTGCTTACCCCAACAGAGATACCCTTTTATTAAAAAAAAAAAAAAAAAAATTTAATTTTTTTCAAACTTCAAGTATAGGCTGCCCCCTTCTTGATTTTGGTGAAGTTTTGCAATTGCAAGAGTTCTTGTGGATTTTTACCACACAAAAAATACTCAGTGAACTTTTCAACTTCTTGACACTCTGCTTGAAATCCTGGAAGAGAAAGAGGAAACTCTAAAGTCTTGATATCCATGTAAAGGGAGAGCCTTACTTTCAGTGTCTGCACCTGATTAAAGCTGGTTTTAGTTATGTTTTGACAACAGTCTTTTTCTGTTCTGAGTATCTAATTCTAAAGGTAGGCCATAAACAATTGATCTAGATCATGCTTGTATGCAAACTCTGTTGTTATGGAAAGTTATGAACTAGATTTAGCATTCAGGTCAAGAGAGCAATGCTCTAGTAAACCACTTCTTAAATGCTTTCATTGGATTCTATGTTTGTATGTATGACTTAGGAAAGTATTTCATTGCTTATGTTGTGCTGACAAATAAACATTACCTTTCTTGATATGTATGAAGAAAGTACTGCATTAATTTAGAGAGTACTTGAGTCTTGACGGGGGAGGAGAGATGCAAGCTCTGGAAATGGCATCTAATAGCTTGGGGAGGTCATTATAAAGTTGTGAGCATCACAAACCTCTCTTATCAGGAGTATGATTCAACTAAAATTCAGTCATCTTGATTTGCTTCCAGAAGGAATTAAGCTACAAGAAGACTTTATCGAAAGTTGTTTCTACATAAGTTGAGCAATGTGCTTTAAATCTAGCCAAAATGATGACTGAGTAGGGAAGAAAATATGCAAGTGGGTAAATCATGAAACAGGAAAGTACTAGAGAAGCGGTGCTGAGAGTAAGATTTATTTCCCTTAACTGAAAGAGTTTATAATATATTCCTTGAGAAGTCAGGCTGCAGCTATTGATTTCATTGTAAATGGCCTCTGGTGACTTCTGCGTCTTCTGATTCACGTGTGTGGAAGCACAGCTGGAGTTCCCTGGAAACAAGGGTCTTTTTAACAATTGCAGCACACTGGTAGCATTGTAAGGATGGTCCCGAAGGAAGATTTTTCCTGGAGCTCTGTGTAGTCAAAGATGCCACGTGGAACATACACGGCTGATGCTTCTTAAGTATATTGTGAAATCTGGCCTAGAAAGTAGAGCTGGATCTGAAATTAGGTGTGTAGCAATGTTTTGGAATGATGTTGAGAAATTCGCATTGAAGAAATTGAAGAATGCTGCTCTTGAGGTTTGTGGTTAGTGCCAGAGAACGGTAAATATCTGTCTGGAAAAATGATCAACAAGCTCTCAGTCTAAGGTGACTGTATATAACTGAAGGCATTATTTTTCAAAGCGTCAAAGAAAAACAGTATTTAGCTGTTCAAATTCCCAAATACCTCTTTAAATGCAACTGTTGTCTTGATATCTCCGTTAATGTTGAACACTAGAAATAATTAGGCTAGGCTCCTCATAAATTTCACTTCTGCAGCAGAAGAGCATTTTCCACCCTTTTATCCTTCCAAGATCAATTCAGTGACCAACGTTATAGTCTCTTAGTCTCACTGTCAAATCAACAGTATTGATGGCTTAAAACCAGTGGAGTAACCAAATTGACAATAATATTTATAAGGGACATTTATTGGTGTATTGTTATAACAGCTTCTTCACTACAGCCATTTACAGTTCAAAAGCCTTAATTGAAGGGGAAGAGGGTGTTAAATTTCAACAAAGGCTTTCTCTGTTTAAAATGCTTGCTTGTCTGAACAGCTTATCTGTTGAGCTCTTAAAGTCTGGTTTTTGCTAACTGTGGTCTCCAGTCCTGACTTGTTGCTTGGAGAAAATGTTGAAACAGAGAAATTAGACGTTTCTGTTTTATTGGGGCACAGATTTGCAAGAGTTAATAAAAGGGCCTAATCTATCCTTATAAATGCAGAAGTCTCAGGAAGAGCAGTGGGCAGAGAAAAGGAATGGTTGTGTTTTCCTTTGCAGGTGACCTTTTTATTACACCTTTTCTAAAGATAAAGCAACATCCCTCAAAGTCCGCTTAATGAAAAAACACTTGTGTACTTTTGCCTTAAAATAAAAAAAAAGTCTGTGTGGGAGAGTGGGGAGAACCAACGCAAAAACTAAAAAAGCCTCTTCTTGGTTGATGACTGGCCTATTCAAGAGAAGAAGGATCAGACTTGCAGACTCTGCCAGGCTCTGTTTGCCGAGTAGGCAAGGAGTGAGTTCACGTCTTTCCTATGATGTCTCTGTAAGAGTTGACCTCAGTAACACGGGGCAAACAAATGGATCTTATATGTCTGTTGAGTTGGGTTTGGCAGGCAGCTTTGTGTTCAGGCAGCGCAAAGGGTAAATGCTTGTTTTTTTGGGTGACCCTGTTTTTGTATCTTCTGTTTCTTTTTTTTATTGTCCTATCCTTTTGACTTCTGCCCTCTCTTTATGTTTTCTTCTCTGTTCTCTTCCTGCTGAAGTGACTCTCATATATGGGATTAAGCTGGAGCCTTTCAGAAATACATCTTGTGCCTAGTACCTACCCGTTGGGTATTTAAGGCCGTAACTTTGATTACAAAAGTCTCCTTGTGTTAGTACTGGTGAATATATTCCTTCTTTCAATGTCTAGTTTTAGATCTGGATATGAAGTAGATCACAATGTTCCCATTTTCAGCTGCGGTTTTCATGAAAAGTAGAATTCTTTTTAAACTCTCTCAGCTGTTTAACTCTTGGTGGGTAACATAAGGAGAGCAAAACTGGCCAAGAAAGTTTATCTGTTTGCGTGGTGAAAATGAGGGTCCTTGGTTCCTTTATTGTATTTTAACACTTTCCACTTAAGAACCCAGTAGGAAGAATTGTACTAAAGGGGAGGTTGGGTCCCCCTAGGGCCTCTCTGTGATACTAGTTTCAATGGGTTTTAAGTTGAGTCTGAAGGGATGCAAACTCTAAAAAAAAAAATCTTTGCTTCTTTTTTTTCCCCCCCTTCCCCTTTTCTCTTTAAACAGGAATTTTTGCTTATCTAAACTACAGAGTGCCTCGGACACGGAAGGAAATATTTGAAACCCTGATAAAAGGATTACAGAGGCTGGAATACAGAGGATATGACTCTGCAGGTAAGTAAACTAACTCAACAAATTAATTTTAGCAACCTATAGGTATGTATGTGACTTTTGGGTACTTTTAACTTCTGTGTGTTGGATTTTTTTTTTTTAATTTTTTTTTTTTTACCCTGCAGATTAAAAGATCAGAACTAATTACCTTGATTCTTGGAGTTTCTTCTTCAACTTTACTCAGGACTTTAAATTATGTGTTTAGCTCTGTAATCAGGTGGTGCTTGAGGTTTAGTACACACAAGCAAAGCAAAGACTGTGGGAGGAAGATGACCTCCCTGCAGGGTCATCTAGCCTTTTTTGTGCATGTGAGTTCCAGTGAAATGATGAGGAAGATTAAACTTGTCTTTAAATTTGAGTTGGCTAATTTTATCGGGCAAATACCAATCTATCCTCAAGCAAAATTTGAGATGGCTTATGTATATTTTCGTCTATGCAGTGGATATAGACTTCATCTAGTTTGATTTGAACATGCACAGGTCTAGTGACTTTAAGTATAGCCCTTTGAAAGATAATTTTAAAATAATTGTTTCACTAGTGTGTGCTTCTCTGTATTTTCTCAGCCTGTTTTTTTAATCCAGTGTATTTCATGCTTTAAATAACACTTGTGACTGTCCTGTGCTGTAGGAGTGGCAATTGATGGAAACAATAATGAAGATAAAGAAAGGTTCATCAAACTAGTTAAGAAAAGAGGAAAAGTAAAGGCCCTGGAAGAAGAGTTGTACAGTAAGTGTCTTAAAAATTATCCCTTTACTTTGGCCTCCCACTGAGGTATCATCTGCATCTCGGCAGAAAGTCAGACCATTAAATTCCAGTTATGATTTTGTACCAGAAATAACTGCAGTGTGTAATCCAATGGCAGTTAAATTGTGACCCCCAAATCTGCACTTGAAAAGCAAGTGGATCCTCAGGTGTGGTGCTGTGAAATTATCAGTCTACTCTTTCTTCTCTTATTTGCGTCTTTGGTCAAGATCTGGGCTTCCTTGATGCTTTACTCGGATGATTTTTGTGCTTGGTAGCTGAAATGTCGGAACATGGACTCTGACAGAATTTATGAGCATTTAAGCATCTGGCTGTCATCACAATCTGCTTTATGCAGTGCTTCCATCTGTGAAGAACTGAAGTTGTGTTTTAATATGCTTACAGTATAATTTGTAGTAATGTGGTTTGTTAGCCTAGCTGTTAGTATTGGCTGAAAAATGCTCAAGTCTTGGCAAACAAAGTTTTAATCGTCGTAGCTTGAACTGTCTGAAGTGTAATGTCAAGAAAGGAAATCGTTTAAAAGAAAGCCAGAAGATAACTTTTAGATTTTTACCTGCAGCAATTCTCTTAGTGTTTTACTAGTTGTGTTATGTGTGTGTGAGAGAAACTCAAATGTAAATATTTGGTAAACTGAATTTCTTGTGTATAGAACAAGATGACCTGGATTCAAAAGCAGATTTTGAAACACATTTTGGAATTGCTCATACTCGCTGGGCGACCCATGGAGTACCAAGTGCCATAAACAGTCACCCTCAGAGATCAGATAAAAGAAATGGTATGTAGTTTTTGCGGCACTCTGGAACTGTATGAATCTGAAATGGTTGAACCCACATATTACATATGTACTCTCTTCTTACTAGCATCATGGCATCTATTTTGTATATTAGGGCTAAGCTGTTGCTATTCTATCTAGGTTAGACACTTGTACAATAAAATAGCCTCTTCTGAGGCTAAAGTAACGCTGTAAAAGACTAATGACATCTGTTTTCTGAAAATTGATGCAGGTTAGTCAAAGGACAACATTGTTGTTTTTAAAAAGTAAGACTTTAAAAGGCATCAGTATTGTCTGGGCTGGAGAAGGGAGATTTCATCTCGTTTTTCACTTGAAATGGCTTGGTGTAGTTTAAACCTGTGTCTTGATGATTTGGAAAAACCTTTGTATGCCTTCAGAATTTGTAACAGAATTTCTGTTGTCCACGTTATGATAAACTGTCTGGTCTGAAAGCTGTACCAGCTAGTTTCTAGTGTACTTCTAAGCCTTTTTCCCTCTAATTTTGTGTTCTGAGTTAAATATCTTTTATTTTCTATTACTGATGTTTATATTTTTTTTTCCTTTTAGAATTCGTTGTTATCCATAATGGAATCATCACAAATTATAAGGACCTGAGAAAATTTCTGGTGAGTCTGTGGCAACTTGATTCTAAAACTATAAAGTAAGCGGTCCACCAACTAACAGTGGATCTTTCATGGCTTTGTTGGAATCTCAATTCAAGTTTTGTAATATCATCTATAAAATAGTAGTGTGAGGGAGTCTGCCTAATAAAGATATGCGGGAGCTGGTGAAGTGCAATATGTTCTTGCAATCCTAAATGCAAAGTACTTATGAGTAGAGTAGCAATTTGTGCTCAAATTGTTGAGCAATTTGAGTTCTCGTTGTTGAGAGGGTGTGTGGAGTCTCCCTCCTGTCTCTTGTTGCTTGACAGATGCTAAGCAAGTCTTAATACATGTCTTATTACAGTATTTCTGAAAGAGTAAGCTATGAAAAGTATGTCTTTATATTTTGTCTATAGTGATATATATCCACTAGTCCAGTGTAGTGCTCCAAGCAGTCTGTCTTACTGTGCAGTTTCTGTTGGGAAACAGCTGAAAAGCTCCTCAGTGTTTCTTGCCTGAGGATGAAAACCCTTTTTACTCTTTTATATGATATTTCAGGAGAGCAAAGGCTATGAATTTGAATCTGAAACGGATACAGAAACAATCCCCAAATTGATCAAATACATGTATGACAACAGAGAGAGTGAGGACACCAGTTTTTCAGCCTTGGTGGAAAGAGTTATTCAACAGTTGGTAAGTGGGATGTTCCTTTTTTCCTGTACTACAGTATAAGCTGTTTGTGGGCTTGTGTAATATTCCGCATTTATGCATTTAGATCCTTTGCAGGAGTCTTTAGAAAGTGCTGTAACTAATGCTTTTTGGCCTCTAAACAATGCTTAATAGACCAAGAAATGAGATTAAAATTTTGGAAACTTCAAAGGTTTTTCAATGGTAGATTTTTAAACTGCATTAGCAGTGGTTTTTGTTTGTTGTTGTTTTTTTTTAAAGCAACAGGCTATCACAGTTTTTTTAATGAAGCAGTTTAATTAAAAAAAAATGTAGGAGCCTCTGGAGGTTGAAATCTCTCATAAAGGGCAGCGTGTTCTTGAAGGCTATTTTGATCATGTTAAAACACTGCTGTGATTCAAGTATGTCTAATAGTATGCCTTGGCCCACAGATTTGGAAGTAGATCTAACTAGCTGTACTGATTCATGGCGTAGCTGGTTCCCAAACTGCGAAGTGGGAATCTACTGTTACTTAGTATGTGAACATTTAAAAACTTCGATAGATGCTTTGCAAACTTGGAGAAAGTTTGTTTTGTTTCTTCCCCTAGTCTTGGGGCAGATGCTTTCCCTCCCCTTCCTGCAGTTTCTTACGCTCTTTTCAGCTCCCCTTTCTCCTCTCTAAAGCAGCTCTCTGGGATTTCCCTAGAGCAGGACTGGAATACATACCAAATAAAGGTCTGTGTGGGCCAAGAGGGAATAGTGGTGCAGCCTTCACCTGACCACAGAAGAGCAGAGTAGTCTCAGACTGGAGTCCCTGGGAGCGGAGTGAATGTTACCATTGGTTGTCTGTTTGCAAGGTTGTGGGGCTTTTGCTTTTGGAATACTCCTCAAGTTTGCAGGATACAGTAGAATGGTTGATTTTGTGTTCCTGTTTTTGTTCTTGCATTGTGGATTTTGCTTTTTTCTTGGTGTGGGGTTTTTTTAATACATTAGTGAGAATTTGCTGCTTAAACTCCAGAATTTTAGCTGAAAACGCATAATAAAATCCAGCTACATGCACATTATTATTAAAAGTCTTACTAAAAGTAAATGTCTAACAGTCTTCACGTTGATTACCAGTAACATCTCGGACACTTTCTTAACGCTTGCATTAGAAGGTATTGTTTTTATTTATAAAGAGAGGCTAAGTGCTCACTTCCTGCTCGTTCAGCTGTTGCACTGTTACATGCATGTTAGCTTCTTCTGCTCCCTGACCAATTCCTTTAAAGGTGCGGTCTGCCCTCCAGGAAGAGATTCCTGATAGTAGTAAAGAACTTTCCTTCACAGCCTCCTCAGGAAGAGGGGCCCCAGTTTAAAGAGATGCAACTAATGGAGATAAGTTGTTTAGGAGTTCTTTTTTCTTTTTCTCTTCTGTTTGCATGGTTTCCAGGAAGGTGCTTTTGCATTGGTTTTCAAGAGTATCCATTACCCAGGTGAAGCTGTTGCTACCAGGTTAGTAGAAGTCCATTTTATACATAATTCATGCTTTTCTAGGTCAAAAAAAAAAAGCTAACATCTCTTAAAAAAAAAACAAACCACAAACCAACAACCTAGAATATGGATGTTTAAAGTGCTCAACTAACACAAACTCAGAAGGTAGATAGCTGCACTAGTGGAATCCTTGTGAAGAGCTGCAAAACTCTGCTGAGCGTCTCTTCAGCTGACTGTTAAATATAACTTAATTTGAACTGTACTGACTGTAGGTCACAGAACTTCCAGAGGCTTGTGTTGGTTCTCTATAATCTTGAACTTGGTTTTGTTTAATAAATTAGCTGTGACTACTTACTTTTTGAGAATGCAAAAACAGTAGTGAAAAGTAATCAGATGATGTTTTCTTGCCTCATGCAAATACACTTTTGGTTGGAGATTGTGCAAATGAGATGCTCAGAAGAATGTACCATTGACAGCTCATTCCCTTAGTCTGTCCTGTTATCTACTACAGTGCAGTGTGGCAATAAAGGAGCTCAGTGTACCTTCTGTTTCTAAAGTTACTAGGAGTGTGCTAACATTCCTCCTATATATAAAAGGAGAGGGAAAGGGTGCGGTTCAATTTTCCTTCACATTGAATAAAGACTGAGAGAAGTATGTTCAAGTTGGCTAAAATGCCATCATACTAATAGATTATACAAATAGTGTTTTATAGCTGTCATAGTGTTTAGGAGTTTTCTTTTGTGTAAGTTCTACTGTTACTTATGACTTGGAAGACAACTTTCAGGAAATGTAAAGACATTAAAGTAGCAAGTGAAGTAGCAGTGGGAATAAAGATTCTTTTATACTACAACCCAAAAGCACATTGCTTCAGTGGCCTAAAATAGGACTATATTAAAATTGTGAAAAAGCCAGCTGTACCATCACTCTAACTGGAGAACGTATCTGAAATGAGCTATTCTATATGTGGTTCAGGTTTGGGTTTTTAGGATTGAGGGGATTAAGAGAAGCTAAATTTGTAATCTGAAGTGTTGGGGGAGTGAACGACTCTCTTATTCCTGTGAGATACGTTTTTTTTTTATAAGCTCTTCAGTATGGCACGTGACACATATAATTAAAAATTATCTTAATATTCTACAGTTTCAGAGGTGCAGTTGACATTTCTGAGTTTAAAAAGCTAAAGGGTGGAACAGTATTTCAATAGTAAAGAGTGCTAGAGCTTATTGCTGGCTCACTTCAGAGGCAGAGTAGGGTTTGTTTAAAAACGGTGTTCTAAAACGGTGTGCTAAGCTGTTTTGTGATTACTGGAAGGAAACCAACTAGTTCATACATATTTTCCTCTACCTGGGTGTAGTTTGTGGGCAAAGAAACACCTAAGCATATGGTGCTTATTCATGTAATAATATTTGGCAAATCTTACAGAAACAAACCAAGCTTTATATAAAACGGCTTTAGGATCAGGGTTGAGGAGGATCTTCCTATTTAGGACGTTACATGGGATATTGTCTTTCAACTTCAGAGATGTCCTTTGACTTCTTTGTATGCACCTTTCTCTTTATAAACTTGTGTATTTTTCCATTGCAGGAGAGGGAGCCCTTTGCTCATTGGGGTTAGAAGCAAGTACAAGCTGTCCACTGAACAGATTCCTGTTTTATATAGAACATGTAAGTTGAGAAATCCAATTGCATTATTTCTAAGAGCTAAAATCATTGTTACTTTATGATTAGAAATTAGGTTAATTGGTCTTTGTACTATAAAACAACCAGCTGATGCCCCAAATAGCTTCTTAGCTGAGGATATTCTAATTTTATACTACAGAATGCGTAGTTCATGTAAAACTCGTGTCGTTCCCCCCTGTTCCCCCCCGCCAAATACTTGTGTAACTGTTGATACCTTGAACCTGTATAGTCTGTAATCTCTAACTTTAACAGATCTGGTTTTGCATTTGAAGTGTCTTATTTCTTTAATAGGCAACATTGAGAATGTGAAGAACATATGCAATTCACGAATGAAAAGACTGGACAGCTCTACCTGCCTTCATGCTGTTGGGGATAAAGCAGTAGAATTTTTCTTCGCTTCGGATGCAAGGTAGTAAAAGTACTTAAACACTTCTCAAAACACTGTTCTTGTTTAGAAGTGAGAGAGTTTTGGAAGTCTTGCGCTATCTTGCTGCTGTACAATTGTCTTCTGATAGAATACCTTCTAATCCAGGTAACTTCATAAAGCCCACAGGCTAAGGTACTTGAAAAATCTGGAGGCTTGACGTGAACATTGGAACTGTAAATATCTTCCAATTACCAACCTCTATGTAAAATAAATCCAGTGTAGGAAGGTAAGTTGGGTACAAACAGACACTATTAGCCAAGTATTTGGGAAGACTATAGGTAAGTCTTTAGCGTTTTAATAGCGTTTTAATAGCGTTTTAATCCAGCTATCAGAGGAGGAAACGGTGGTATCCTGCTAAGTTTGATAGCAGGAACCTGGACATCACGTACGTATTTGTGTCTCTCGGAAGTAAGATCCTGACCTTAGGGGTCCATCAGAGACCCTGGAAAGCAGGATCAGATTGGCAGGAACTTGCTGATGCAAGATGCTGTGGTTCATGAGCCTTCTGCTCTGGGTTCCTGTGAGAGTGCAGGAGGAGCAGCAGATGGAGCCATTTCCTTTAAGATGGCTCTATCTGTAGTTATGTCCAAAAGGAAGATAGAAAGGGGCTGGAAGTGCAGTGTGGCATATTTAATTGCTTTGAGGAGTGCTGCTACCAACTCTTACTGACATGTCAGGTTTGTCTTGCTTCTGTTTTTTCTGTAGTGCTATCATTGAGCACACCAACAGAGTAATTTTCTTAGAAGATGATGACATTGCAGCAGTAACTGATGGGAAGCTTTCAATTCACCGTCTTGAGCGTTCAGCTAGTGATGATCCTTCCCGGGCTATCCAAACCTTGCAGATGGAATTGCAGCAAATCATGAAAGGTGGGATGAAACATCTGTAAACAAGTATCATCAAAGATGGATAATTACTGACTGTTTGTGTAACAGATAAAGCAGAAAACTGCTAATTTGTTGTGAAAATGACCTGATATTTAGGCTCTTTGTACTGGGAGATGGCAATTCTAAGCTTTAAGACCAAGGAAAGATGGGCAGTATAGGACCCTACCCATTTTTAGCCTTGGAAGAATCCTAGATTCTCCTATTCACCTCAATATTGAGTGAAAATATAAATAATGTTAACATGTTGTTGTAGTTGTTGGCAAACTTTGACTGTAAACTAAGAACTGAAATGGAATAGAGAAGTTTCTTTAAAAAGGAATTCAATTACTTTCTCAGTGTTGGGAAATGAAACCAATCTAATAGAGTACTACCAGTCCCTCCTTTCTTCTCGCCTATTCCTAAGTTTTTGTTTAAGCTAACAAAGTCAACTTAAATTAGCTTGCTACCACAGATCATCTAAGACTAGTCTCTTTGTAACTGTAATAGACTTGAGATAACAAACCACGTACCTAAGCATTACCATGCAATGTTTTCCTAAACAGGTAACTTCAGTGCATTCATGCAAAAGGAAATTTTTGAACAACCGGAATCAGTTGTCAATACGATGAGAGGCAGAGTGAACTTCGAGAGCAGCACAGGTAACTCGGAACAGGTGCTCAAGTTGCACTAAGCCTGCAAATTTTGAATATATTAACTGGAAAATAAAATACGCCATTGATATATGCTTGCTTGTTTGCTTACAGTTCTGCTGGGGGGGCTGAAGGATCACTTGAAAGAAATCAGAAGATGCCGAAGATTGATCATTATTGGCTGTGGGACCAGTTACCACGCCGCAGTAGCTGTATGTTCAGCCTTAGCTGAAATGCATCTGTAACTCCTAGTTCTGTTTTTAGGCAACAGCTCTTCATCTGCTTTTTCTTCTGTATCTCAAACTTTGCCTTTCATTGAGGGATCTTGCCCTTTTATTTAGTTTTCCTTTGTACCACATTTGGTATTAATGCTCCAATGCTGTTACCTCCAATGCTAGAAATTAACTGTTTTTTCACCTTGGTTTTTAAAGCCCTGGTGAGCTGTACTTACCAACGTTTGTAACAAGAATCCATTTAGATTATCTCTCACCCTTAAGGTGTCAAGACTCTTACGGGTGGCAATATTAACAAATATTGTGTGCTGCTTGAATACAGACTCGACAAGTATTGGAAGAATTAACTGAATTACCAGTGATGGTGGAACTTGCTAGTGACTTCCTGGATAGAAACACACCTGTATTCAGAGATGACGTGTGCTTTTTTATAAGTCAGTCAGGTGGGCTGCTTTTACTGTTTGCCTTCAGTTGAGTAAAAACTGTAGAGAAATACAAAAAGCCAATGATTTGTTAGTTTCTGCATGTTGCAAAGGAAGATGATGGCTAATGGGCCGGATTTGTCTTGAATGAAAGTTTTTTCAGACTTGATTCAAATATATAGACAATGAGCGAGTGCTGCAAGATTGTTTTCAGTTGCATTTTGCATTGTGTAAGTGTGGATGCAGTTATTTAGAACACACTTGCATAGAATTTTGTGCTTTTCAGGAATCATTACTATCCTCTGTCAACCTGAAGTCAAGATGTAAATGTTTTGCAGGTGAAACTGCAGATACGCTTATGGCCTTGAGGTATTGTAAAGAACGTCGTGCTCTCACAGTTGGCATCACCAACACAGTTGGAAGCTCAATATCCAGGGAGACGGACTGTGGTGTACATATCAATGCAGGACCTGAGATAGGTGTGGCAAGCACAAAGGTAATTGATGTTCAGTGTTTGACTTTCATACTTCACCTGTGTGGAATCCAATTAAAGTTTTAATTGTAGCACTTCAAACTGAGATCATACTAACTGTCTGCAGACTTAGCTGCTAAATTTTTTTTTTTTTTTTTTGTCTGCAGGCTTATACTAGCCAATTCGTGTCTCTTGTAATGTTTGGTCTAATGATGTCTGAAGACAGAATTTCCTTGCAGAAGAGGAGACAGGAAATCATTAGTGGACTAAAGTCATTGCCAGGTATATTGATATTTTGGGTTTGAGGAGGGATAGATGATGTTGTTTAATGGGCAATATAAAATCACAGAATCACTAAGGTTGGAAAGGACCTTCAAGGTCATCAAGTCCAACCATTAATCCAGCGCCACCATGTTCCCTAAACCATGACTTGAAGCGCCACATCCACACGTTTTTTGAACACTTCCAGAGGTGGCGACTCCACCACCTCCCTGGGCAGCCTGTTCCAATGCTTGACCACCCTCCCGGTGAAGAAATTTTTCCTAATATCCAATCTAAACCTCCCCTGGCATAACTTGAGGCCATTTCCTCTCGTCTTGTCGCTGGTTACTTGGGAGAAGAGACCAACACCCTCATCGCCACAACCCCCTTTCAGGTAGTTGTAGAGAGCGATAAGGTCTCCCCTCAGCCTCCTCTTCTCTAGACTAAACAACCCCAGTTCCCTCAGCCGTTCCCCATCAGACTTGTGCTCCAGACCCCCCAGCTTCGTTGCCCTTCTTTGGACACGCTCCAGCACCTCAGCATCCTTCTTGTAGTGAGGGGCCCAAACTACTCTGGGATGTTTGTTCCTTATTTAAATTTCACTCTCCCCCTCCTCCTGAAAGGTAGACAGTATAAGAAAAATTTTAGTTTCTGCATTAATTGCCAGTTTTACAAGTACCTTTTCAACAAAGTTGGCAAGAAGATCAGAATTTTCATGGTTTGGGTTTTCTAATTACAAGAAGATAGTTTTGTATGAGAAGTATTACTTGATTTCCTAAATTGATAATTTGAAATGGTTGAAGCCTTTCACTTTAAATCACGATGGATAAAAGGAAACTAGTTCAAGGTGACTTTAAAAAGGATGTTCACAACTTCCTTTAGAAATATAAACGGGATGTATGAACACTGGTTAAACTAATAGTTGCTTTAAAGTTCTTATTGTAAATAGGGCTGCAGAAAACATCCTTAAACTGCAGTCAGAGTTGCAAAGATGCGAAGTTAATGGTTGAATTATCTTAAGCGTTTTTGCTCTAATAAATCACTAGAACATCCTACTACAAGCAAACTATTTTTTCCAATTAAAAAAGTTTCATATATGTGCTTTTTATGTGCCCCATAGAGATGATTAAAGAAGTCTTGTCCTTGGATGAGAAGATACATGATTTGGCTCTTGAACTGTACAAACAAAGATCATTGCTGGTTATGGGTCGTGGATATAATTATGCCACTTGTCTGGAAGGAGCTCTGGTAGGAACCCCTTAATACTGTTGAATGTTATTTAAAATGAGCTTTTGTGGCTTCTGCAACATAGTTTATTTCTAATATTTCATTACAAGTTAATTCTGCTGCAGTAAAACTGCTATCTATAACTAAGAGCATTTAGTCCTGTTGAATTGAACACATACATAAGATGAACTTGGATACAGTATCAGTTTCTTGTTTCTTTCACATAATAAATGAAGTGTTTAATGAGTTTATTTTAAAACCAAACAATTTAAAATACTGACCCTTTTGAAAATAACATCAGAAAAACACAATGTGCTGATGATGTTCAGATCAGATGCTCATGCAGGAAACATAAATTATGCTATGAACGTTCTGGTGGAATGGACACATCCATCTCTGACAGAAGTTTGATATGTTAAAGGTAGACTGCATTAGCTAAGGTTGTGCTGGACATTTGTTCTTACAGTTCCTGTTGATTACTCCATTTATTTATCTGCAAATGCATGTGCATGGGCAAGCTCCATTTCCACCAGCAGCCTGCTAGAACTCCCATCAGACAACTTTGGTATTTTCAAAGATTAGTTAATAGTGAAAACAGACAACTTGATACTGTATGTCTGTATTTAAGCAGCAGATGTAGAGCCTTGGTGTTTTACTTCTTGTGGCTTTTATTTCTTATCTGATTTACTAGTAATTTGGTGGTATTTGGGGTTTTTTTTTAGAAAATAAAAGAAATCACCTATATGCACTCCGAAGGTATCCTGGCTGGTGAGCTGAAACACGGGCCGTTAGCCCTAATAGATAAACAAATGCCTGTAATCATGGTGATAATGAAGGATCCTTGTTTTACCAAATGCCAGAATGCTTTGCAACAGGTCACTGCTCGACAGGTAAATTGTTTAACCAATGCAATTAAAGAGATAGTGCACATGGTATTGCTTGCTCAAAAAAAGGATGTATTGGTGATTTTTTTCTAATTATTAGTTATGAATAAGATGCTATATCTGCATTGTAGGTTGTCATTAAAGATTAACACCAGTAATGAAAATTGATTCCATGCAGGTGGTTAGTTTGTGTTGGTTGGTTTGTTTTGAAGCAAATGGAATAGTTAAAACTCCACAGGGTGAAAACATTCAAGTCTCACAAAACAGTGAATGGCAAAAGTCATTATGCAAGACTGGCATTGTCTTTGTTAGCTACCTAAGCTCTTCTAACATCCTACAGGCATGCTGTGAATCAGTATTTCAAAGGAGTTCTAAGTCAGCTCTTCACTTAACATGGCAAAATTTTATTTTCAGGGTCGTCCAATCATTCTGTGTTCTAAAGAAGACACAGAAAGTTCAAAATTTGCCTACAAAACCATTGAGCTGCCTCATACAGTTGACTGCCTTCAAGGAGTCTTGAGTGTTATTCCTCTCCAGTTGCTTTCATTCCACCTGGCTGTTCTCAGAGGATACGATGTAAGTGCTTTCTATATTTAACACTCCAGTTAGTGCAGTTTTGAACTTCCTCTTACCAGTGTAAAATAGTTACATGGCATATCTGACAAAGAATTGCGATAATAGTGGAGCTTATAGTGACTGTGGTAGGTAGAGATGGCATTTTCATGCCAGTTCTTCAGCTTTATATTTTTTTTAATTGCTATCCTTCAAAAAAAAAAAAAAAAAAGATTTGCTTAGTTTGATTAGTTAAGAGTGCAGATAGGACTTTTTCAGAGAACTAAATCTTCAAATGTGATATTGCACTTTAACCTAAAATAGTTCAGTGCTTTGTACAGCTTAGTTTGTTGACACTGGCTAGGTGTGTTAGTTTGATAATGATAACTGCTTTGGAAAGGTACCCTCTGCAAAACAAGTATGTATTTGCTAGGAGGGTTTTAGAAGCAAGGATGAATTCAACAGTGAGTCATTATCTGCATATCTATAGTCTCCTGTGTGTGTTAATGTGTCTAGAATAAAACAGAACTCATTAGGAAGTCTAAAAAAAAGCTCACTAAATGAACTCAAATGCAGAATGTCAGTATTACTCTGTCATATACTGAAAGTCTGTCTCTTCATTCTAGGTGGACTTTCCAAGAAATTTGGCCAAATCTGTTACTGTAGAATAACAGCCAAGAACAGCTGATGTTTTTGTCACCAGACCTCTGAGTTATACTTGTAGAAATGTGGTGTTCTGAATTGATAGGTACATGTTTTTCTAAAGAGAATGACAGCGCTACCTGGAAAGTATCAGAAGGATTTATCTTGCAGCTTTAAAAGCTTTTGATGTGCCTTGTACCCAAGTGCTTTTGCTCACAGCAAATACTCCTTTAAGTCCTAAAATTGCCAAAGGAGAAGTTAAAAATTGTTTACATATGGTATACTGAATGAACTTTTCTACTGTGCAATATATATATATACAGCTCTCTTCAGAGTAACTGTGAACATTTTTTTAGCCTACACTACTTAACTAGTTTTAAAGACATAGTATTTATAACTACAATTGTATAGCTTTTTTTTAAGTTATTTTTTTAGTACATTGCTTGTCTGTAGCATTGGTAATGCTCAGAATGTAAATACTGAGCATGTTGACACTTGTGTACAGTTGTTAGGGGTTTTTTTCCTACTTCAGCCTCAAACTGGAAATTTGTTGTCTGTCTTCCTCCCCAGCTTCTCTTCCCTTCTCTGCATCTGTGTTTTGTATTTAACCAGTCTTTTGCAAAGTTCTTCTGTGTCTGTAAATTCCCAGCTATGTTTAAATTTCTGCTTCTTTCAACTAATTATTTGAAAAGCCAGAGCAACATTTTTTTTTGTATGCTGCCCCAGCTCTTATTTGCATAACATGTACAGTGCAACAAAATAAGGGAACTGGATGTCTTTTCAAGTGATATTTCTGTTTGAAGAGTGTACAACAAAATTATAATGCAATTAAAAGATTATGTAAGTCTTCTTGTTTTGTGGGGTTTTTTGTTTCTGTTGTGTTTTGTTTTTTAACTTGATGACTCCTCTTTTCAGGTCTGAACACAGGTACACCACCGCAGTACTCTGATACAAGTAGGAGAGACAGTGTTCTTCTCCAGTCTCGCCTAAATCCTGGTATCTGAGTTCTTTTCTCTGTTTCTTGGGTTAGTTCTTTCTGTGTCACACAGGTCTCTCAGGGAGGCACACCTTACTCTTCCTTATCCAGCAGCTGTGTTTCAAAATAATGTGTTGTGTTTGGGTAGTTTGTTCCATATCACCATCTTTCTAAAGCACATGAGTACAGGAGAATTGAATTTGGTGACTGTTCGTGAGTGTTTTACCAGACGTGTACCAATACAGGAGCGTCATCTCTGTAGCTCACAGTAGCTCCTACTGTAGTTCACACCAGCTACTGATTAAACCTTCATGTAGATGAATGTGGGAAGGAATTTCCAGGTGAAAACAGAAGCTGTGTCTGTATTTTTACATACGCTGTTTATGGTCATCAAGTCTCCTCCTTGGCCAAGAAAAAAATGCCATAAACTTTGCATGTAATATAGTGTCTAGACTACAGATACTAGAATATGTATAAAAAAAGCCCTACACCCTATACCAGCAAATAAGAGAATACTAAGTACATCTTCAAGCTAGCACTAAAGCACTATTTTATTAAGATACGTATTTGCAAAAGCACAGTTTGTTAGTTGTGAACTAACTCAGAGTAGGAAGCACCTATAAACCTCAAAGGAATAAGGTAGATATGCATATGAAGTTCTCTGCTTATGTGTTATTTTGGAACAGTTAGAAATCATAAATTTTTGCATTTTAGTAGCTAAATCCTTGACTAGTAAAGTTTTTTTAATGGTATTCCTCTGCAGGCTTGCTTCTAAATGGACATGTTTGAATGCTTATGTAGGTTAATACCTTGAAAGTGTTACAACAAAGCTAGTGTAATGAGCTTCTTACTAGAACCTGCTCTAGTACTTTTTATAACCACATAAAAGAACCCAAATCATAATGAAAGGCAGAGTGATAATCTGACCTAGATGCCAAGAACATGTGACTGTATCCAACATGTTTTGCTAAGTGGTGCAAAAGTCCCTTTTGCTGTCTGTCTGCAACTAGTATCCTCTTCATATTAGAAAGTGGCAGTATTAAAGAAAGTGATGTCATCTGGTCTATATAATAAATTATTTTAAAAAATAGTTTGTTTTTTCTAAAATCATCTATGAGAATAGAAATCACAGAAAAGAAAGCTGCTGTTAGTCCTAGGAGAGGTGGAAAAATATATTTATTTTTAGTCAGCACTGGTTTTAACAAACAAGCAGTCCTAACATCAAGGCAGATGGTATGGTGATGTATAGAAGGCTTATGATTTTTGAGTGCTGTCAAAAATAGCTGGACTGCCTGAGGATGCAATAAATCCCTTCCCTCTGAACCACCCCTGTGTGAAGATCATGCTGTGGTTCTCAGGGCCATCGCAGACCCAAAGGGTCAGGGCTTGCAGCTGCATGACTCTGCACTGGGGGACTGGGCGCTCTGTCATCCCAAAGCACAGATGTGAGGTGACCATGGTGTCTTGTGGTGCTGTGACAGGTTCCCAATGTGTGATGTTATTTTGGTGTGGCGCTTTGAGGGCTTCCTATGCATGGGAGGTACTTACCTCACGAAGCACTTCTCCCCGCTTGCCGGAGCAGGGCGGTCGTGAGGTAAACGACAGTACAATCCACTAGCTAACCTGCCACAGCAACTCCTAACAAGGCGCGGCTGTGAGGTGACATCATAAATATGGTGGCAGGTTGACGTGCGATGATGACATCACGCTAGGGGGTGGGGGCTGCGACCGGATTGGCTTGAGCTTCCCTATCTCCACTGCAGTACCTCACCGCCCTCCCTCATGTAGCGGCTAGTAGGTCCTGCCTCCGGGGCTCGATTGGTTGATCTTCACAGGCAAGGGCTATGATTGGGCTGTGCGGCTGCCTGTTAGCGGGTGCAGGCCTGGCGCGGTCCGTGTGGAGCACCGGGAGGCCATTGTGGCTGGGGCAACTCTGCGCGCCGGAGGAGGAGGAGGAGGAGGCGGCGGCGGCGGCTGCGGCCCGCGAGCGCCGCGCCCCGTCTTGCTGCGTCTCTCCGAAGCACGACTGAGGGAGGCGACGGTGAGGGAAGCTGCCGCGAGGGGGGTCCTGCGGCCAGCGGGGCCGGAGCCGGAGCTGGGCGAGCTCCCGACCGCGAAGCCGGCCCTATGGCCACCGGAGTCCCCGGCTTCTCCCGCGGGCCCCGCCCGCCGGGGCGCGGGCATAGCCGGGGCTCCCCGTGTGCCGCTGCCTCGGGCCCGGCAGAGTGGGGGGGAGGCGGGGAACCGACGCGGCCGGGCTGTGGGCCCTTCCCTTTCCCCTCCGCGCCTCTCCTGTGGGGTGCCCTCGCCGAGCCCCCCATGCCGCATTGCCGCCGCCGGCCCCGGCCCGCTCCGCTGCGGTGGGCGCTGCCCCTCCGCCTTCGCGCTCGCTTCGTGCTCGGTCCTTTGCGGCCCCGGGGCGGGATCGCCACCTGCCCCGAGCCCGCCGGCGAGGGCAACGCGCCGCGGCGCCGAGCGGCGGGGTCCGGGTGCCGCCCCGCCGGTGCCGCGCTGTGCGGCCAGGCCGGCGCTCGGTGTCCCCTGGAAGCCCCCCAAGCGGGTGGGGGTCGAAGGCGGTGCGGCCGGGCCGAGGGAGAGCCCCGTGCCGCCGGCCCCGCTCGGCGCAGTGAAAGCGAACCTGAGCTTTCTGTTGAGCCGAAGCAGTTTCTGAGCCTAAGTTTTTGAAGAAATGTAAGAAGTGCTGGTTTACATGGCCGTTACATAACTTTACAGCCGCGTAATTGGTTACAGCACATGCACATTTAAACTTTTTCCCTCTTTCCACCAACTTGCCCTCGCAGAGGCGCTGAGATGCATCCAGTGTTTGTCTGCAGCGTACGTTTAACAGACGAATGATACTGTAACAGGTAGTTGGCAAAATCTTTGGTCAGTAATGGATTGGGTTGCTTAAAGAAAAAGGTCGACTTTTCAAAGAGCTAAACAGATACAGAGTACCTCTAAACTGTGCTGTAACCGATTGACGTTACTCAGCCAGTGGTTTGCTACACTTTTGTAACGGGCTGTTGGAGGGTTGTCAGTAGAGGGACAGGAGGTAACTCACTATGATTTTGTAGCTGGACTCATACCTGTTGATATATATTGCTGTAAAGATTAAAAAAAGCCAACGCAACACTATCGGATAATAGCCCTTAAAAGGGCACACCTGAATTTGAAGTGTGTTTGAAAGGGTGAATAAGAGAATGGAGGGAGATTTTCTGCACAGAATTCCCGTATTTTTTCATAAATACATATAAATATATTTTCATTGTCCTGTGACTTTTACATTTACTGCTGGTCCTGTATGGTGCAGCAGCAGATAGAGAGCCATAAATGAAAACTTTTATTTCAGAAATTGAAATAATGCCTACTTCCAAAAAAATCCTGTATAGGAGAAGTGTGGAGTATGTTAGCTGGACTGATGAATCAGGTTATTTCAGATAGGAGAGTAACAGCTCAGGACTAAGAAACTTACTACTCAGATATACTTTTCTCTTGAACAATGGGAAATCTGTTTTTGTTCGAGGGCTCTGGCCCCAGAAATAGATTGTCTTTCTGAAGTCCTGTGAGCACCTACAACCCCTAGGCATCTAATTTTACACTAATGTATATGTCTGAAATAATGTGTGTTCTGACGCTTCCAAGCAGCCCAAGTGAAAATCAGGGCTCAGCTTACTTTTCCTCCATGTTTTATGGAGAGGTGGGGTACTTGGCACAGTGGATTGCAGAGGATGTCAGAATACATAAAACTTGTGTGTTGTGATGTTTAAATCCCTCTTTGGGTCTTGTCTAAAGATTTTATCATGGTCTCCAAATCATTTTTAAAGGATGGCTTTGTACAAACAGGGAGGGTTTCTCTGGCTCAGGATAACTTCCTTTTCCCCTACTTCTTTATCTCTCTTACAGAAAAGTGTTTCACTAATGCATGAAGTGGTACAGCACAGGTCTCGCATAGCTAGCAAGTCTTTAACTTGATTCCCAGCTTATGTAAAATATCTACTTTTTTTAGTTTTGCTCTTTTTTCAGAGACAGGATCTTGACCTTCCAGCTGTACCTTTCTTCCAGTGTATGAAGAGTCACTGAAAACACTATGGCTACTCAGTGACTGTTAATAAAAAAATTTGGTACTTCAAGTGTCTATAGCTTTGAAGTAACAAAAAGGGTTGGAAGGAAGAGTGGGGTTGTTTCTGGGATGTAGGAGGAAAGGTTGAGAGGGCCTCTTAAGGAAGCGTTTTGGTCTCACATTAGTGGAACTGCATCTCATTGCCCCTAAAATATTGTCTAGGAGACATGCTTTTCTTCCTCCCCTTACTGCTGCTGTAGCAGAAAGTTGGTAGCTCACATTTTCGCTTTGCTGATCCTTTCTCCTCTGCTTTTTTTCTTAAGCTTCTAAGAGGAAATACCAAGTAAATTTACTGACTAAATTGCTGCCAGATAGGACCAAGTTGAATATCTACTTCTTAAAATGCTGCTTAGATTTTGAGAAACTTTAAGGTAAAGGGACTCTAGATATTTCTTGAGAGTCCCTTAAGACTGACCATTACCAGTTTAAAACCAGTCTTTATGAGGATTTGTAGGTCTTCCGCCTGTTTTACTTGCAGATTTCCTGGAGTTCATCTGCTTCCTTAAGCCATGGAAAAGATGCTGCTACCTTCCACGTGCACCTAGGAAGAGAGAGGTCCAAGTTCTAATTCTTGAAGCAAACAAAGGCTATTTGTGTGGCTCTATGCCCTTCTACGGCAGGCTTCTGGGTTGCTCTTGAGACTTTTCTGTTTTGCATTGGATCACAAATATTCTGTAGGCCAGCAAAGAGAGAGACTAGCTGCTCGCTAAAACAGACATTGTACAGGCCGGTGGTTAGGACAGCTGCTCTGGGGGAAGGTGATCTGCTTTCATTTCCTGTTTCAAGGAACACTTGGCTGTGCCATTTACTCTGGGCTGTAATGACACTATCTGTCATAGTGAATGTGAAATTAAAAATGGGATAATTTGACAGAGATGTCTTCAGTAATTACTGACGTAAATTGCCTTGTAAGGTTTGGAAGAGGGAAAGAAGCACAGGAAAACTGGAGCGCTGTACTCTCATTACTGCAGCGCTTTAGAGCTAAAGAGGTTTAGTCCATTACCTTGCTCTCCGATCTAATTACCTACTTCTAGTTCATTCTTGGCAGATGGATATAACTTATCCTCTATTATGGCATGAAAGACTCCTTCAAACTATAGCACAAAACTCTTAATTCTTGTAGGACTATAACTACACTAACTGATAGCACGGGATGTTATGGTGTATTTAAACTGGGAGGGAGGATGGGTTGTGATAGGTATGGATCAGGGAAAGGTTACCTGGCAGAGGTGAGGAGGCAGAGACCTGCTTGAAATTACCTACTAAACTAGGTTGAAAGGAATGTTGGAGAAACTGCAGCAGCCATAGAGATTTTGGGGGCAGTTGTTTTATTTCAAACCTGTCTTGCAGTTGTAATCAAGTCTTAAAACCCTGTTTCTTTCTCTGTGGACTCCATGGGTTTCTGCTGTTGCTTTTTTCTGTGTTATCAGTGTTTGAAAGACATCATTTATTTTTTTTTTTCTGTAATGCAGAAATTAATACAGTCCTAGCACACAGTAGTAATTCTAAGTTAGGCAGTATCTTTCAAGGAATAGTGAGTTGTTGGATTTGGTTGGTTTTATTTATTTTTACAGTTGTTTACTTAGCTGCTTTTTGTTTTAGGGATTGGAATAGAAGCATGCATTTACTTAAAGCTGTGAAGGCTATAATTATTTGCTATCTGTCTGGAAGTATTTTTCACTAGAAGTGGTAATACACAAAGTTGAAAGACTACTTAATACTATGCTGTTGAAAAATTCATATGTATTAAAATATGTATAATGATATTTTCCATCTTGTCTGCCTGGAATTAGTAAGACATTGAACGTTTGTTTTCTTTCTTTTTCTTTAAGATCTTGAAAACTTTACCAGGTCCTTGAGAGAGAAAACTACATGACACTACACCATGAGTGACAGTAAATGTGATAGTGAGTTTTACAGTGTTCAAGTTGCAGATTCAACGTTCACTGTACTAAAACGTTACCAGCAATTGAAGCCCATAGGATCAGGGGCACAAGGCATTGTCTGGTGAGTAATAAATACTTTCTTTAAATGTAAAAAGCTATAAATATAAAACAAAATTAGAATGTGTTCCTGATAGAGGTGCCATAACATCAAATACAGATAATTTCTGTCTCTTGCTACAGGGTTATGGACTAAATAAATTCAAAACACCTGCTTGCTGTAGTCCATGTACAAAACTATTTTTTGTTTTGTTTTTAGGGGAAAATTAATATTTGCATAACTGCATAACTTAAAATGGTCAAATGAATTTCCTTCTCATTAACCACTTTATTTTTGTTTCTAGTTCTCACATTCCACATGTAGTTATGATATTGCAGTGTAAGGTATGACAATGCTATGGTGAGAGATTCTGGGTTTTACTCGTTTCTTCATCATGGCCCCCTTTCTTCCCCCCCTTTTATTCCCGATCACTCCTGTCCGTTTCTAGGAGCCATCAGTGCAGTGCCTTGCCATTAACTGGCAGGACGAGGCAGATCAGTGTCATTGTCACTCCATGGATTAACCAGAAAGGGATGCTGTGTGAGGGGTTGGGCTGGCCGGCTCTTCCTTGGTGTGTCACCTCAGCTATGTGTCCAGCCTCCACTGGCCCAGGACGTGAGAGTCGTTAGTCTGATCCTGAACCTTAGTCTCTTGTATGGCACCACACCTCTGGGCCAGCTAAAGGTAAACATTTTCAAATGTTTTTTAGACTGCAGCAATCCATTCTGCACAACTTAGTGCCAGTCCATATTTTGTTGGACAAAACTTACTTCATAACAATAGAAATGTTTATTGGTTTGTTTTTACAATTCCATACACAGGGCAGCAAACGGATATGCTCAAGAACTCTTTAACGTTAGACTTAATTACAACACGTGGTGGGTTGTTCGTGCCTTAAATCCAGTCTGCAGTTTCTGTTCATCTATAAATTCTGCAGAATAAGCGTGATGACTCGTGTATTGTGAGCAGCTCCTGCCCATGGTTTTTTTTGGCCTTTTCATAACTGTAATAAGTTATATACATAGGAAAAGAGCGCATTTTTGTGAGAAGTTGCCTTTATTTTTAAATTATTTAGATACCCTTATTGCCCTGCTAATAGATGAAAAATGAGCAAAATGCAAACAGAATTTTTCATTCTTCTTTAGTGGGTTGAGTGATGAGTGGATAGGCATACTAGAACTTGGTTATTAGTCTTTGGATAAGATTTAGTATAGTGCTTAGCATTTTCCAGGTATAAATATTCTTAAAGCTATGCTTGTTCTAGATGGCATGCAGGAATTTAGGGTGGCTGTAAATGTTCCTCCTTTCATTAGAACTAGTGCATTTCTAAACTATATATCTTAAACTAGGTGTCTGATTCAAAATGAAGTTAGGGTAGTGTGAAGGTCAACATTTTGGGAGAACTGATGATCTGTTATATTGACTTGTTTTGAGAATACTTGAGTTATGGAACAACAAAGTGAAAGATTGCTTAAATTTTCATCTTCCTGTGAAACATATGAAAACTATGTCCAAGTTGAAGAAGGGGCAAAATCTTAATTTCTCCTAAAATTCTTTATATTGCTGAAAGGAAAGATACAAAATACTACGATGTAAAACATAGAAAACTCAGTGTAAGATGAGTGCTATCCTGTTATGTTTGGCTGGAAAAATTGTCAAGTCATTAGTGTGACAAGCAGATGTGTGTCAGATGCTTTTTTATCGTCCAGTGTTTAACATAAAAATTAAGGAAGATATTTCTGGTGTTTTGTGTGTGGATTTTATTTTTTGGCGAGAAATTTTTAATACCACATGTGTCACTTTAGACCTTCCCCAGCTGAATTTTGCTATTTTTTTTTTTCCCTCAAAATATTAATGGGAAACTCCATGGGTATTGCTTCTGCTTAGTTTTCTCCTTGATATTAAAATGTAGGAAAATAGGTAGTTTTAAAAATATGTACTTGGGAAAAGTGATAAATGAAAGCTCTGGGAAGATGAAAAGTGAATTAGGTTGTTATGTAGAGGGTATTTCTAGCTCATGCTGCAAACAGGCTAGGAGAGAAATTGGATATACCTTTTGTATTTTTATATGCAAAGTACACTTTTATACCTGACTTACTGCACTTCTTTGTTCCTAAGTATAATACATTTGGAGTCTTAGAATATATTTAGGACCGAATAATCACTTGCACAAAATTATCCTTTTGAAATAATTTTTGTCTTCGGCTTCCTGACATCTTTTTTTTCCTTTCTTGTCCTTGATTTCCTAATTTCTCTAGTGAATCTGATTTTAATGTCCCAGCAAATTTCTTTTGTCCTGCAGTGCAGCAAACCCATGATCTTATAAATAGCACAGCTTTGACTGTGTTGATAACTTTACTTACAGTTACAGTTGAAGAAGCAGTCGGGATAAGCTTGTTACTATTTGCAATCTCCTGTTCAGACAGTAGGGAAAGAGTTTGTGAAGTGGAACTGGCGGAGCAAGAGTCCGTGGTAGTAGCATGTTGCAGTTCAAAGCAAAGGTCATTTGCCTACAGTGATTAAGTGTGATTTCCTACTATAATTTAGGTCATAATGTTTTGTTAATAATTTCATCATGTATGTGGTATTGCTACTCTTAATATTAAATGTTTGCTCAAGCTGCAAAACTACCATAAGTGCAGTGAAGACCCTACTACAATTAACTATGATCAAACTGGAATCGCTGCTATACAGTAGGATAGACATTGAGATTCTTCCCTGGTATCAAACGCTGAAATAATTTGTAGACATTCTGTTAGTCGTCAAGGTGATAATTCAGTAGACTGGCAAATCCGCTTTTTTCAAATCTGTGCCTGAAACAGTTGCCAGATGAAAAAATCTCTTTGAATTCAAATGAGCAGGGATGAGGAAAGAAATTTGACACCAATTACATCCACAATTTTTTTTCTTCATTTATGTAAAATTATGTGATATTTAGAAGTGTGGTCTTAGTGGTTATAGATGTTATATTCTGTCTTTTTTTATTGGTAAGTTAAATAAATGCATGCTCACACAATTTTCTACTGTGGGGTTGTTTGGTTTTTTTTTTAATTCAACCAGCCTGTTGATTTTTAAATTCTTCTCTTTGGATTGTGTAGGTAGCAGACAGCGCTTTTTTTTTTTTTAAGATGCAATGTCAGTCACTCCCATGTAGATGAGGAAAATAAGAGGTTCCAGTGGAGTTCTTCATATGTCCTCAGACTGAGCCTTGACATATACCTGATTTGTCAGATCACAAAGGGACATTTACCCTGAAAAAAAGGGACGTTTCCCCTAAAAATTGCTCCTTTGTCCACTGCTGACCTGTGATTGACTTGAACAGCTAATTCATGAATTCATGCAGACCCTGTTGGTTATTGATTTTTATACTAATTCCCAGGTTTAAACTCATTAACATATACAAAACTCTAATTTACATACAGTGTCTTCTAGGTGAAGTGAATAATGAAATATCAGTGCTTTCATATTTGTGAGAAAAATAATTTCTCCAGCTGTCTGGCTACTTGCCTTCCTCCCACTTTGTTATTTGTTTTGCACAGACCTAAAGGCTTTAAATCTGAGAATGATCGTATCATTGAATAATGACTTGCGTCTTTCACAGAACTAAGTTGAAATAAATGCTAGCAAGCCTTTAGTGCAAATGGCACATTGATTCAAATTTGGGACATACCTCCAAGAAATCACATAATCTCATGAGTGAACCCTGCTTTCTGGTGCTGTTGCTTTTTCCAGTAGGGAAAGCAGTGATTTGATGCTGGTAAACTTCATGTAAATTGAGTATTGTTGTTATCACAGAGGAGCTGTACATTTTTAAGAGTACTATAATATGATGGTCCTTTTAAGTCTGGTGGTGTACTATCTTGATGAGATAGGGAAGGAGCTCACAAAGAGCTTAAATGTGCTTGTAAAATATATGTGAATGAAAATTATTTTCTACCCTATGAAAGTAGCGTTAAATGGAAATGTGGGAATCCTTATTTAAAACTGGAACTATTTAAAGATTGGGAATCTAGCGTAGTTTGTGGTATGAATTCACATGTATTTTGCTGAATAGTCTTTGTGTTTAATAATGAAGAATATTCCCATTTTAGTCTTGTCCTGGATATGCAGATAACTTAGCTTTAGATTCTTACAGCTATTAAAGCAAATTTACATCTGTACCTCAAACTGCAGAGGGAAGGAACAGGCACAACTGAAAAACAAAATAAATGTAATGGTTGTATTACTTTTAAACTTTTATATTGCTCCCTGCAGTTGTGAGTTTTCCATGTTTGGTTTGTTGGGGTTTTTTTCCAAAACCAGATGTTGAATGTGATTTTTATGCTAGGCACTACAATTGTTTATAATTGTAAACATACAGGAGAGTATTGATACCTGCTGAATGGATCCTGAAGACATGATTGCAACTCTCCTTTTAGCAAAGAGAAATTTTTATTGCAAATACTAAATGATTGTCAGTCAGCAACAGTGTCCAAAAAAAACCACTCCAAAAATACAGATTAGGCAACTGAATGCTTCTTGATTTCAAATAAGCTTAAAGTATTTTTAGATCTTGCAATTTTGAATGTGAGTTTTGATTCAGCAGATTCAGTTTTAAGACAGAAAGAGGGCAGGAAGACTTCTGATGAGTGTCAATGGTTTGTTTCACCTATTTTTATTTATTAAAGGATGTGTAAATTTTAAAGGATGTAATTTCTAAATGAGAATTAGATTAAGTTAGTATAAAAAGCTTTGTCTCAAATCTTGATTTATTTCCTCACTCCCATCTCCCTTTTGCCCCCCTCCTTTCCTTCAAACAGACTTCAACTTAAGTTGTTTGTCTTTTGAAAACTTCTAGTGCTGCATTTGATACAGTCCTTGGAATAAATGTTGCTGTAAAGAAGCTGAGTCGTCCCTTTCAGAATCAAACCCACGCAAAAAGAGCTTACAGAGAGCTTGTTCTTTTAAAATGTGTCAATCATAAAAATGTAAGTTTGGCTTTATATTTCTCTCTGTCATTACTGTAAGTTGTCTAAAAAGCTCAGGATTTGCTCTTTTACTTGCTGTTAGTAACCAAAGTAATGAAAAAATAGTGAGAGAAAGACTGGAAGGATCTGTTATGGGTAATGTAGTTCTCCACAATGTATGGTTAAGTTCTTGGGTGAGCTGTTTGGAGTATGAAGTACCAGGAGGAGGAGGTTTTTGCTGCGTTGTTGGTATAGGTTTACCATCAGTGTCAGCTTTACAGAGCTGGCCTTGCTGTACTGCAGAAAAGCCTGTTTGGCAGTGGGTTTGTTTGTGGGTTTGGCTCTTGTAACTGCACTGTAGTTAAATCTTCTGAGCCTAGACAAGATTTTTATTAAATACAGTGTTTAACTGGTGGGGTTTGCAGGGGTGCAGTCTGTCTAACAGTTTATTAGTAAACAGAAGTGGTATACTATGGACAATACATATATATTTTTAAATCTTTGAACCTTCTAAAATAATAAGCCTTAATGTCAATACTTCAGTGTTCAAGTACAAGAATATAAGGTTTATGTGACTGTTAGATTCTGATACTAACATGAACTAGAGACATTGCTGATCATTGAAGTTGTGCATTCAGGTCTTAAACTTCCTGCAGTCAATTAGCCTTTTAGGATTGATTTTCAAGCAAGCTTTTCATGTAGTCCAGAAGTAGCAGAATAAAAGCAAGGTCGTTATTAAGGATGGCAGTACAGTAATTTTAGCAGTTCTTCTGGAAATAGTACATCATAATCTAAGTTTAATGGGATGGCGTGGGGCACCTCTGTGTACATGTTGTTGGACAGCCTTGGTTAAAATTCCTTGCACAACATGTGATTTAAAATAAGAGATTATTATTTATGGGGAAAAAATGGGATATATTTCAGGCACAGGGGAGGGAGATTGGTGTCATATAACTTTAAAAAGAAAAAAGTGGTTTTGTCCTGTCTTAGTTCCTTTGGCATACATGCTGCAGTTTTGAACTATTTCTGAATTGGCAGTTTTTCAGCACATGTGAATTAAATGAAGCCAAGTAACATTCAAATTGTATATAGTAACAGTGTGCATTTAGTTTTGAATAGTAGCTTCTGCAATAGTGGATTTTTATGTGAATTAAAGTGGAAGCTTCTTCTAATGCTTATTTTTTATTTTATAGATAATTAGTTTATTAAATGTATTTACACCACAGAAGTCACTAGAAGAATTTCAGGATGTGTAAGTACTAGATTTTTCTTTTACTTTTCCTGACAAATACTTGCCTAAGCCCTGGAGCTGTATTTCCAGTATCCTACAGACTTCACGCTTTGAAAATAGAGGGTAGCTAAAACCTGAATTTAGCCTTTAATTGGTCTGTATTTCAAATTTCTTTAAGAAAGACCAAAAACGTTGTTTCACTACATGCATAAGATGGAAATGGGAAATAAAAAAAGGTTATTTACCTTTTATTCATCTGTCTGCCATAATTTGCTCATTGTATACGCATCTGTTTTGTGCGCATCGTCCTTTAGCTAAATGAGTCACCTCAGAATAACAACTTGGCCTGGATGACCTGATACCATTTTTCTGCCATACCAGTCACATCAGCACAACAGTATTTTTGGCCTCAATTAAGAACTGAATATATTTTCTTTTTTTATGCAAGCTATGTCAGTCTAGAAAGGATTCATGGTGATTTAATTGGTGGGGTATTCATAGGTTCCAGTGAATATGCTGTTGTGGTTTGTGAATGGGCTTCTCAAGTAAACGGGGAAGTGTGTGTGTCTGAAGTGGATAAACAGATGATATTTTAAGTTGAAAATTAATAATTCCTTCTTAGTTCTTACTTGCTTTTCTTAATTTTCTTATTTTTTTTAATTAAAATACTGTGAAAGGAAGCATCGTTTTTTGAAACATTGCAATATCTGTGATTTCTGTGTCAACTTCAGACAATTTTTCATGCTGCATAAACTCAGCATTGTTCTTCTGCATTGCTGTTTATAAAACTGGACGAATTCTGATCTCTTGTGATGGACTATTGAACACTTAATTTTTAATAGTAAGACTATTATATAGATATAGATATATTATATTATATATGATACATTATATAGAATAGATAACTTTGAGACTGTGGTCATGCATAATTTTTTTTTTAATCATAAGCTTTTGACACTTATGTTAGCAAAGTAGTTGACTTTTATTAAACATCTGTCATGCTAAGCTTAAACCTGATGCGAAAAGTAAGACTTCAATTTTCTTAATGCTTTCTTGTGCTTTAGATATTTGGTTATGGAGCTGATGGATGCAAATTTGTGCCAGGTTATTCATATGGAATTGGATCATGAGAGAATGTCTTACCTTCTTTACCAAATGCTATGTGGTATCAAACATCTCCACTCAGCTGGTATCATCCACAGAGTAGGTAGTATTACATCATTAACAATACTTCCACAGATGTTGTTATGAAACAGGGGGATGGGAGAGGAGGCAAGGGGTAGTTATTTTGTAAGTTTATATTTCCTTCACACATAAGAATATTATTAAACCTGAAGATTGTTTTTAGTTCAAAGATAAAATCTGTATTGTAAGTAGATCTTAAATCACGTTAGCTCTGTGGATTTAACTAATGCTGAACTGATTAAAAAATAAAACATGAGTATCTGTGGACCCTTCAAATTAATAAAGAATGAGTCTTTAAAATGTAATATTTACCTCTTAAATATCTATATCCTTGGAGATATTTAAAAGCCATCTGGACATGGTCCTGGGCAACTGGCTGTAGGTAGCCCTGCTTGAGCAGGGGAGGTTGAACCAGATGACCTCCAGAGGTCCTTTCCAACCAATCATTCTGTGATTCTGAAAAATAAAGCTCATGTAAATGATCAGAATTTCAAAGTCCTGTGCAGACTCCATATAGGTCTCTGCTTCTGTTGTTCTGCTGCTGCACTTTTTAAATTTTTTTTTTATTTATTTCATGACTAGTCTGTTTGGTTCTGCTTGTTTTCTTTCCGGTTCCTTTCCTTTTCTTCCCCTACTTCCTGGACATACTTACCTTTTATATTTCTTTCTTTTTTTGCCTGGTAGCTGAAAACTCTGTCCAGATCTGGTTTAATGTGGGTTTTTTTGTTTATGTTCAATCCATAAACATAATTGAGAAGCTGTATAAATTACAAGAGATCTACTTCCTTACTTTGCTGAAAAAAATCTACCGTGAAAATCCTGTGGTACTAGCAAGGAGTTATATATAGTTAGCTTAAGTCTGTATTGAGATTGTCTTGGTACTGGGCTTTCCTAAAATTATGGAGTGAGGTGTGTAAGAGAGTGAAGCAGGGAGGGCTGGAACTCCAGCTGAACTCCACCTGACATGTTGACTGTGACTTGGAGCTAAAGAGGAGACAGTATTTGCTGAGAAATTTGAGCTCATCGGAGCTAACAGAGCGATCAGCAGAAGTGATAAGGTTGATGAAGAAAACGGGCAATGAGAGGAACCGCACTATGAATAGCTAAACAGAAGTGTGAAGTTGAGCATTAGTTTGGGACCAAAACAACATTACCCTTCTGGAGTGGAAACTCTTGATTAATGAGAGATTTGATTTTGAAAAGAAACCAGTCTAGGAAAGGAACAGAGCTGGGATAGTTCAGGAGGAATAGAATAGTAGAAATTATATCTAGAAATTACTCAAAGAGTCTGTGACCAGAGTAAATTCAATAGTGTTCTCCAAATTTATTGCCTTCCTGAAACATGCAAACCCACGTGAACTATTTGCATGCCCCCGTGTCCTTTAAGAGAAAGACATCTGTACCTGATAACATGATTCGTGTGGTTGAAACTAAGTCAAGCATTTGAGCAGAATTAAAAGTACATCTAATTTGACTGCTTCTGATAATTTGTGAAAAAAACCCCAATTATTCTAGTTTTTCCTAACTGTATTCCTTTGGGTGCAATAATGACTGTTCCCATGAGGCATATCTCCTGAAGTATTTTATTTTTCTCCTCACTTGTTGGGTAACTTTGTGTTTTCACTATGTCCTACTACTGTGAAATTTGCTAATCGCTGTAATGCAAGTGGCTTATGTGTCATTAACAAATGCACTTATTTAATTGTCATTAACAAATGCACTTATTAATGCTTTGTGTGTTAGGATACTCCTTTTCCTACAGATACTTGACTAATTCATGATGTTGTCTTTAGGATCTGTGCCCTAATAATGACAGTATTTCAACAGTCTCCTTTATCATGCAACTATTCATACCCAAAATAGGTCCACTTAATGTGTTAAAGGAAGCAGACAGATGTACACATTGTGCCTGTATACAGACCGTTATGTAACTGGCTATGCTGTCACTGTACAACTGGGTAAAATAAGACTCTGCAGACAAGTTTGATTTTGGTTTTCCCTGAATTTGAGTACTTAGCTGTGCAGCATTTAACTTGTCTCTAGTCTGTGTCTAAATAAGCAGATACATCAGGGCAGGAACATGCAGTTGTTAATGAAGTGAACTGGTGGCATGTATTGACTGTGGAGGGGTGTGTGTGTATTATTCTGTATGTTGATCCTTCCTTAACTGAAGTAATTTCTTGTTAGGATTTGAAACCCAGCAACATAGTAGTAAAATCAGATTGTACGCTCAAAATCCTTGATTTTGGACTGGCAAGAACAGCATGTACTAACTTTATGATGACTCCATATGTAGTAACACGGTATTACAGAGCACCAGAGGTTATCCTTGGGATGGGATATAAAGAGAATGGTAAGTTGCTGGAGTAACGCTTTAAATCTTTTGTCTAAAGCCTATCTGTCTCAGAATATAGCAGCTTTGAAAGGGGGAGGGCGGGCTGGTTTCCTCCTGCCATGTTTGTTGTTTAAGTATGTTAATCATGGTATTGGAAATACCAAAATTACACTGTAAAAATTTTGGAGAATATAATAGTTTTCTGATCTGTGTGCCTATCTCCATTTAACATATACTGTTCCCTCTCTGCTGCTATTGTTATATCTTTTCATGTGTTGTCTTGTTGCCTTTTTTTATTCTACAAAAAAGTGTTGAGACGTGCTGGATGATATTAAAAAACCCCCAAACCATCACTATGTAAACAATAAACCCTTTTATCAATGTGATTTTATTCTGAAGCATCTTCTTTCAACAGTCTGTCCCCTTTTGCATCTCTGATTATTAAAATCTGTTTCAGATCCCCATCATAAACCATGTCTTACACTCTCTTAAATCTGCATAGCATTCAGAGAGGCTGGGTGTTATGTTATTAAAAACAACACAGCTATAATATATTGTACGTTCAACTGACAAAATTGCTGGCAAGGAGATTGTCCTTGACTGGCGTTACTGGAGGTTTTACCTGCTGATTTTTACTAGCTGTGGAGTAATATGCTGCCTCCTCTGGACTTCTATGCTAGTACATCTTTTTGCCTTATTGCAGGGGTTGGGGATACCATGCTTTTTGTGTATGTGTAACTTTGGCTGTGTAAAACAAGGGACTCGCAGGACCTTGCTGTGCCACAGATAATGTAAAAAAAAAAAAAAACCAAACCCTTTCATTAATGCTCAAGGCAGCTTGTCATACAGCAAGTGCTGTCATGGATCAGAACTATAGAACAGTAGAGGCTGTTCTGGATGGGACAAAAAATAAATTATCTGCAGGACTGTAGGAATACAGTGTGAGCGCAGAAATAAATAATTGTGGTATTTAAAAAAACCTCTTTAATCTTTTGTCCTTGTTGCACCTAACATATGATAGTGGATATCTGGTCTGTTGGGTGCATTATGGCAGAAATGGTCCTCCATAAAGTCCTGTTCCCAGGAAGAGATTGTATCCTTCACGGTCGTTTCAGAAATGCAAACACTGATTATATTTTACAACATGCTAATAACAAAATGTAGCAACAGTCAGTTGGTGTTGATATGATTGAAAATTCATGTTACCAATTTGGTTTTTCACATTGTTGTGTTTTATTGTAGATGCTAGATGTTTTTGTTTGTTTTCCTCACTTTTGTTCATGATACTTCATAATTTGATCATTTCATTTTTACTTTCAGTTGATATCTGGTCAGTTGGGTGCATCATGGGAGAATTGGTGAAAGGTTGTGTGATATTCCAAGGCACTGATCGTATCCTTCCCTAGTCATCCTTGAATCCCATTCCACTTCCAACAGAAACACAATTATTTTGATCTGTATAAAAGCATAAACAATATTTTCAATAATATGTTTTAATAGATCTACTGTACTATTTGAAATTAGTGTCATTAAACAAATTGTCGAGCTTTCCATTTTATTTTCTTAGTAGACTATATTTAATGTAACTTGTACTGGTTGAATCCATAGAATTTATATTAAGAGCTTCATCTTTTGTAGCTTAAAGGATACCGTTAGGTTTAAAAAATAAATAGCAGTTAAGTATATTTTCTTACTTTTGTTCTTTGTAGATGTGTTATAAGCAAAAGCCTACAAAGTTACTTTTTACTATGCATGGATTTTGCTTACTATTTGTTTGAGCAGTAGACTCATTTTTTTTATTGTACAACTTTTTTGAGTTTCAGTCAGATTTTTTTCTTGCTTATTATCACTGGCTGGGCAGCAGTGTCCTAACTGCAAGCACACTGTATGAGAGATTATTTTTTTTTTATTACTATTATTTAATATAGAAAGAGAAACTTTATTTTTGGAGTTTTTTCATTCTATGAAAATGTTTTTTTTGGCTTGCTTTTTCTATGAGATTTGTTATTCCTCCATTTCTCCTGCCAATATTTTTGACCCAGATTTGTCTTCATAAAGTTCTGCTTTCCTGTATGATAGTAACTGTAAGAACTTTTACTGTATTAAAAATAAACAAACCCCTCATATATATGTTTTCATGCCTTAGAGATTGAAAATCTCAATAATACATCACTGGATCACAAACAAGTCTTTACACTGTATTGAGTGAACAGAAGTGATCATTTAATAAAGTAAATGTTCTTTGAAGATTTTGATGTATTTCAAAATATTTCCCTAGAAACAAGATTTAAAACATTTCAGTCATTATCAAGTTCCAATTATAAAAAAATCAGAGGAAAACTACTTTCATCCTTTATAAATAATCTTACAAAGTAGTAGGACTAGACATTCAAAATTGATCAGTAAGTAAATAGAATCCAGATGATGCCGTTAAATCACAATTGCCAGTTATGGCTGTAGGTCATAAGAAGCTATAGCTACTTGTGGTCCAAGGTCTTGAAGAAAGTATAATATTTTTGCTCGTCAACAAGGAAAAGTTGAGTCCACCACTAAAAATGCCAGGTGCATGTTCACAGATACCTACGTATCTTATAAAGAAGGACTTCAAATTTTAATGCTAAATACCATGACACTAATCTTCAGCAGTTGATCATGCATTATTTATTAGTACAAATGATTAATTGTTAAATAAGTCTTTTTGTTTTCCACCTTTCTTCCTTTCTATACTTATTGTTTTGCCTTTTAAAGCCTTCAGACCAACCTAACACAATTCTTCATGTATGTTATGTGTCTTTCACCTGCATGTTAGCATGGGCTATTTTGATGTATTCATGAATAAATGAAGGAAATTTTGTCCATACCTGTTGAATATGCAAGTTATCATTTGTGGTTCTCTGGAGTCACTGAAGCTCCACCAGTCTGTTTCAAGGAGTCTCTTCCTGCAGTATCTTATCGGAGTGCATAGCTGTGCTTACAGGGTTTTTTTACTTCTTTTAAGACTTTGTTCTCTTTAATATGAAATACTGATAACTGTTCACGGTGTCGAAACTTTTCCTGATAACTGCTTCAGTCAGGTTGTCACTTTCCTTTACCTTTAGCTGCAGGATTGTTTTGACAGTGTGGTTTATGGGCGATGCTGGTGCGCATGTGTGGTGGGAAAAATCATGCTTTATTGTGATTGTAATAAGGACCCTGCTTTCAACTTCTATTCTTCAGAGTCCCAAAAAGGAGGAAGATGTACTTGGCATGTGCTAAACTTCTGGTTGCTTTTGACCCTGGGGTCACTAGAACAAGAAGGGTAGTTTTGCCTGCAGGTGGCAAGGTTATTCATGTGGTATGCTCTGCATGCTTTACATTGAAATTAAGTTTTTCTGCCCTTTGGGTTTCTGATAAGAGGCTTAGCTTATTTCAAGTCCAACCCTATATTGGGGATTTTTTTTTTTTTTTTCAGTTTTCGATATCTGTAAAGCACTTTGAAGCAATCCAACTGAGACACATTGTTTTTTTCCAGTTTTTAATTACTAAAGTGGGATAGGTCATTAAGTTTTTCTGCCCTCCCCCAGTACTCTGAGACCACAATAGACTGGACTCTAATTTTTGATTAGCTGACTAACCAGACTGCTGTTACTCAAAGAAAAAGCATCTTCTTGAATCTAGATTGGTGGAGAGATCTCAAAAATCAGTTTTCCAGCTAGGAACAAAATTTCCTGATGTATGTCAAAATTTTCTTTGTATGTACTTTGTTTTAGCATGAGAGTTAACAATATTGACTTCTTAATTTTGATTGATTTTAATACAGTTTTTCCATTGGAATGTATTCAATAAGCAAATATAATTTTCAGGTTTTTTATCAGAAGTCTAAAGTCTTAGTGTGAAGCAGTGAGTATACTTATATTTCTAGTTGTGTTCTTGTCACACTAACTGAAATAAAAGCATCTCGGTATTTTTTTTAAATGCATCTTAATTCAAAGTGCAGCAAATTTGTTTTGTTACAAAATCTGTCTATGAGACTGGGTAGGTTGAAGTGCTAGATTATGAATTTAGCTATGAATGTTTGCAAGGTCAATGGTTAGACTGCTGGAATTGCACATCTTTTATGAGGAAAAACTGTAACGTGTAAATCTGAGTAAGCTTAAATATCAGGAATAGTAATTAAGTGTCGTCTTAATGTGATAAATGAGCTTTGTTATCTTGACTAGGCTTATTCAGAGCGGATTCTGGTATCTCTGTAACAAGTGTCACCATGTCTAGGGGAAGTGCCTTCATTTGAAAGAGGGAGAAGGGACAGTCCAGAAGAAACATGAGGCTCAATTTCAACTTGCGGCTTGTGAATGCAATTCCTGCAAAATGCTTAAATTCTGAAGAACAGAGTAGTCTTTGAGTATTACCACAGTTGATACACTTAAACAAAAGAACCTGCTATAATAACCTATAGGAATCTGGACTCGCTGCTCAGAACTTCTTTGAACCTTTTCTGAAGTCAAAAATTAAAAAAAAAACAAACCAAACAACAACAACAAAAACCAACAACAAAACCCCCCAACCATCCAAACAGACTGGCCCCCCAAAATGCTACAACCCAAAGCCTCACTTCCTTGGGAGAGAGGCACAAAATTCTTTACTTTGAATGACACGTATTTCTGCTTTAGGTTTTTTTTCATGTATTTTTTGCTATCTTCAAGAATCTTCAGTGTTGATGGTATTATGTTGTACTTCAGAAGATTCAACGGCAGCCTTTCTTTTCTGTCCTTATAGTTGTTTTGCTATGGATACAATTGCCAAATGAAGCTTCTTTTGGACTCCAAAATTATTGCTTTCAATACTAGCCTATAGATAATAATTATCAAAAGATATTTAAGCATAATGCATTGTGTAGCACTTCTAGCCTGTCCTTAAGATGACAAAATCTGAATCTTATTTTTATGTCAAGCTAGCTTTTTGCATGGCAGCTCAGAATACTGTTGATGCTAGAATGAAGTTCATATTTGTGTCCTTTGTTCAAGTTTTCATTAACTTTTCAGATTTCTTTAAGTGATATTTTTGTATAGTGCAGCCTTCAAATTCTTCAGCTGATTTTCCTAAAGATATGGTGCAGATATTGATCAATGGAATAAAGTTATTGAACAATTAGGAACACCATCAGCAGACTTCATGAAGAAACTACAGCCTACAGTGAGGAATTATGTAGAAAACAGGCCAAAATATCCTGGTATTAAATTTGAAGAGCTTTTCCCAGACTGGATATTTCCATCAGAATCTGATCGTGACAAGTTAAAAAGTAAGGCGAGTTTTTTTCTCTTTTAAAAAAAGATGTTAATTTAAAATGTCTGCAGTACACTAATTAAAAAGAACTACTATAAAATCTTTATTGCAATAGGTGTCAACATTAGAAGCTGCATACCTTCTTTTTTGTTCATTTGTGACATGTCCTGGAATCCTAATAGTAGTCATTAAATACAGACCTATTTCCCTGTCCCCAGTATTCTATTTAATTCTCTTAATTGTAATCTATTGAATAATGTCTGTTGCTTAAATGTTCTCTGAAAGTAATACTTGTTATGGAGGTTATTTGTGTAATTATCTTTTTCTAGTTGATGTGTGCATATAATTGAGTTTTGCTATACTTTGACTTTAGATAATTACTGATAAAATGAAAAAACCTCACCTTATTATATTCTCTAGATGGTAAAATTTTTTGTAGGTTTTTATTTCAATATTACAGTGATCGTTCAGACCAAAAAGAAATGTCAGTGAAGTGCCATTGCGTCAATGGGTAGACAGTTATGGTGCAGTAACACCTTTAAAAGAAAAACTAATTTGATATTACAGACATTGGATCATTAGTGTATTTTTAAAAACTTATTAAAAATGTTTAGTGTGTTTTATGTTCAGTAGTTAGTGCCAAATAAATGTGAGCCATGTAACAGCAGAACTGTTCAAAATTGAGGTTGGTTGGTGTCAGCTGCAGGGTTTATTTTGGATAATAGTAAAATAACATTTACACTAAAGGGGTGGGACCTCATTAAAAAAAAAAAAAAGCTGTATAGGAAAGCTTGGCTTTGTGGGCCTGTTTTCAGAGTGAAATCTGTTACAGAGTATGTCCTATGTTCCCAGTATTAATTTTCTGTGTCAGACATTAAACACTACAGCTCTCTTACATGTATATTCTTTTCATTTTTACTTTCTAGCCAGTCAAGCTAGAGATTTATTATCAAAAATGCTTGTAGTAGATCCAGACAAGAGAATTTCTGTAGATGAAGCCTTACGTCATCCTTATATTACTGTCTGGTATGATCCAGCTGAAGCAGAAGCTGTAAGTTCACATTTAAAATAAATTTTGAGATACCAGTTTAATAACTTTAAAGAATACTTTCAGTTTTAGTCAAGAGCATGCTTTGCACTCATTCTTTGGCTAGCAAAAGTCATACATTAAGCCTTCAGATCAACATTGGTGGCAGAATCACCTGAAGAACAGCCACTGGGGTGGAGTTAATAGTTTCTTTTACTTTAGAGAATGAGTTGCCTATGTGGTGGTAATCTAGGGCTTTTTGAAGAGGGGATTTTCTCTAAGGCCCCATAAAGTGTTATAATGAGTTTAAATTTAGTTGATGCTTTTAAATAGCCTTTCAGTGGGAGGCAGGACTAAAAAGAAAATTCTGGTGGTGTAAAATGAATGTGCCTTTGAGGTATAGTGAATAGACTGCCAAGATGAGAGTAAGGAAATGTGAAAAAAGTTGTCATTTTTAGGTTTTTTAGTTATGATTGGTTGTGTTAATCTGATACAGTAGATACACTATAGACTTTCTATTCTTTGTAGCCTCCACCTCAAATCTATGATGCCCAATTGGAAGAAAGAGAACATGCAATTGAAGAATGGAAAGGTAAAAAGTGAGCATGATAAATGACATTTATTGTAACAGCTTGTTTTATTAATCCGTGGCTCGCAGTACCCATGTGCTGGATTGTGTAATTGACTGGAACCCACTATTCCGATTATGCAGTACTGCTTGTGGCAATATGAAGAGAAATCAATAAAGGATAAATGTTCTCTTTGGAGTGAAAAAATATATACATGCGTATATGTACATATATATGTAACATTCTGAAGTCTGTTCAACAAAATGCTGCAGTTCTCTGTTTTTTTTACTTTCCCTTCCTCTGAATATTTTGTTATTAAGTGTTCGTAATCTCAATAGTTTTTTTCTTGATAGAAAATTCTCTGAAAGAAACATGTGCCTCTTCTCAGTGTGCATTATTTAAGCCATATCTCTTGACAATATTTACTAATTCATTTGTTCCAGAGGTCGTAAATAGCAGAATAGTTTTTTTCTGTTTTTTTTTTTTCTCTCATTCTTTATTTATTGACCAACGAGGTTAAACTGTTGATGTAAACAAAAGAATGAATGGCCTTGTGGTATTGACATCAATTACACCATATAGTTTTAGTCAAAGACATTAAGTGGTGATGCAATTCATATTTTAAACATCTACCATCACAGGACCAAGGGTCATAGACATCTTTGACTACTTTGAAAGCTGCTTTTTTTTTTTTGTAAAATAGCTCTATAAATTTCAGGTACTGATTCTGGCTTATATATATTTTCTTTAGAGCATGTCTGCGCAGGTACGCTTCAAATTATTTTGGATTAATGCAAGGTGGAAAATTAAAATGGATCAGTTAAATCTAATTGAATCCATTTGTAAGTGTTGTTACTCAGAATTAGAGCCGTCTTTATTTAAATATTGTTACCGTTAGTTACATTAAGACTATGGGTACATACACAAGCTACTGTGAGTTAACTGAAGGTATAACTTAGTGTACCTGCTGCTCTGCAGCAGTCATAATCCTTTTGCTCTAGAAGGGGCCAAGGTAAGCCATCTTGCATGGACCGTACTACAGACATATCAAACAGGATAATGGATGCTCCTTTAAAGTTCTGATTTTTTTTGTTGTTGTTCAGGTGCCTGTATCCTAAGTTTGTTTAACCTGCTTCAGAATTTCTAGACTTTCCTCAATGTGTCCATGGAGATTGTTCCTTAAGAATAAAATTTGTGTATGTTTTTGTTATCCAAGTAAAATTTACACAGGGGTTATCCATATGTGTTTTTTTTAAACCCAAATCTGATTTAACTTTTTTTTTTTTGCTACAGTTAATATTAGTGCATCATAGGTGTACATAAAGTTTTGGGGTGGGATGGTTGTTAATTTTTAAATGGATAGCTATTCCATTTATAAAATATATATTGATTTTGGTACATGCTTAATGTCTTTCTGTGATGCATAAAGAACATCCACACAATTCTAATCATTGCTGTAGGCCTTTAAAACAAAAGTGGGGGGGAATAAATATCTCTACAGTTGTACCTTTAAGCATACGTGAATTGTATACAAATCCTCTGTGACCTTACAATTTTTTTTCTGTCTCTTCTCTCATTCCTCCCACCCTTCTCTCGTAAGAATTAATATACAAAGAAGTAATGGATTGGGAAGAAAGGAGCAAGAATGGTGTGGTAAAAGATCAGCCCTCAGGTTAGTCATTGTTTCAGTAGTTCTCCTGTAACTATGATAGATAGTGCTGATCTGTCGCACTAGTGAATGAAGAAATCCTGCTTCGTAATCCAGGTAGGCAACAGTTTTGCTGTTCAAGACTTCTTGATTCTGATCTGCCTTGGGAGATCCCTGTGCAGTAGTTTTTCATTGTTATGAAGCAAGTTGTAGGAAAACTTAAGAAGTCTTGTGTGCTCAACACCCTAAGCTGCCTTCTCCCGAAAGGGCTCAGTCATCAAATGAAATAATTGATAACATGTTATGTCACCTGTTCCATAGAGATTTTTTTATGCTGAACGCTTATTTTGTGGCTCTGTATGAATGGGTCCCTTTCATGCAGGGTTGAACATCAGTAGGGCTCCTTTAAAATAGTTATGCCCATCATCAAATCCTTGACATTTGCTGTTCTCTCGGTTTAGTAATTGCAATATTGTACTGTCTTTTATTAACTGTATTTATTAGATTTCTTGATACTTAGGTCATTATTCACATTATACATTGCCTTTTTTTTTTTTTCCCTCCTTCCTCGCCAGAGAGAAAGACAAATAAAATTCTCTTCTCTTAACGTGCATCTCGGGTTTTGAGTGCTAGGAAACTTAATGCTTGCTTTTCTACTGTTTATTAATTTCTTTATTTTCTAAGGATTTCTGTGGGGAAAGTGATGCTCAGAGCCTAGAAGTGTGGTTGTTTGTACCTGCAATATTGTCTCGCCTCAGATTTTATTATGTTTGGTTTACTTAGCACAGATGCAGCAGTGAATAGCAACACCAGTCCTTCCCAGTCATCATCTATCAATGACATTTCATCCATGTCAACAGAGCAAACATTGGCCTCAGATACAGACAGCAGCCTCGATGCCTTGACAGGACCCCTTGAAGGATGTCGATGATCAGCCAGGATTGCAGACTTGACTTTGGAAAAGAACTCTTGCTTCCATTGGGCCTGAATTGCTTCTAAGTTAATGGAACCAAGTAGAAAAACTCCATGTTCTGCATGTTCTGCTAAAGTAATGCCTGTTTTTTTTACTCAGTTGTTATGAAATTGCCTGCTTAATGTTGTCGAATGAAAGCAAATCAATGTCTGAAGAAAAAAAAAATTAAATTTAGACACTATTATAGGCTTTTCTTTGATTCAGCCTATTTCAGGTGAGCAGTTATAATAGACTTTTAGCAAATAACTCCTCTTAAGTGGGTTCATGAAACTTCAGTCCGAACTGTCAGGCTTCTGTGACACAATGGTTGTTTACATTTTAGTACAGTATTGCCTATTGGTAGGTTTTTTGAATGTATGGTCTCTACGAAGTTTGTTTTAATGTGTGACTGTGGCAGCTTGCTTTATTTAACGGCTGAAGTGTTGTATGTAAGTGTGAACTCACACATTGAATGCTCTCAGTACTACGTTTAAAGGGCAGTTATTCTTCCACGTAGCACTTTTTTTTTTTTTTTAATTGAGCCCTTTCTATCTTCACTTTCCAACAATTCTGTCTATATTCTTGTAGAAGAGATAAATGTGAAGTTTAAAGAATATAACGTTGTATTTCACCTATGAGTATGTGTCTATAACTTTTTCAGTTTTTTTAAATGTGGATGGAAGATCCAGTGGCTTAATTAAATCTTAAGGAAGGATGAGTGACTTATCTGTGACGCAGTGCCTGTTTAGAAGAGGAGAGTGCTGAAATGTTCTGTATTTTCTAGCGTGTGATACTGGTCCTTTAACGAACAGAGAAGGAAATAATATCTGTGATGCTCTTCATTCACTGCAAACTCCGATAAAAAGACAGACAAATTGGAGAGATTTGCAGCCTCAAAAAGAGCTGCGTAAAATGTTTTCCATTTATTTAATGGGTCCATTCCATCTAGTGAGTACTTAAAGAAATAAATACAGTAGTTTTGTGTCACTTGTAAATTAAGTATTTAGTTAACAGAGCTTAGCTTTATTCCCACCTTAGGAAAACCTCTCTATTTGTACTGAGGGAGGAAAATATATTTAATATATATATTCTAATAAACACAGTGTCAGGTAAGAGGAGGAGGTTATTTGCTGTTTTAATACAGGCTTATCAATGCAGTTTTCAGAGTCAGGTAATACAAACATTGCCTGTTACATTGCACAATATGTTGAATTAGAAAATGCATTTGCAGTAGAGTAGGGCTTAAATTACTTCATACTATACACTTGTGAATTTGTACATGTTCACTTTGAAGTGCACAGGTGTGAAATTTTGCTCAAGGGTCTTGTGTGTGCATGTGTGTGAGATTAAACTACATAAGAGTAATAGAGATGTACAAGATGAGGTAGACCACCACTTTCTAAAGGCACTATATTTAGCTGTTGATCCAGATACTCTTGACTTGAATATATAATTAGAACTTATAAAATACTGGTCCAGCCAGCCACTGCATTACTGGCATATTTCTCTTGTAAAGGAAAATTGTCCATTGTTTCTGACCTTAAAATTTGAAAAACATCAATTTCTCTTTATGCAAACATTACTTTTATATTAAACTTGGACCCTTTTTTAAAAGCTTAATTTGCTGTAGCAAAAATATTAAGGTTTTACAGTCCTAGGAGGTCAAAAAAAATTTAAACATTAACAAAGTACTTAATACGATGTTAACTTCAGAATCATCATTATCATCTAGAATCTTGGATTTTTAAAATTCTGTTTAATTGAATTGCAGGATATTGGGGTTTGGGTTTTTTCCTGTTGTTTGGTTTTAAACATATGGATCCCTTAGTTTATCTTTGGATACTGACAGTATATGTGAAATATTTTTAGTGCATTTTTGTCACTGGAAAAAACACTTTAAAATACCTGTTTACCATATAGAAGAACAGTACAGGTTGCTGTTCTTTTGCATTTTTTTAATCCTCATTATTTGTGTAAGTTAACATTATTGAAGACACCTATTAAAAATGAACATGAGTGATTCACTATGGAAATAACCTAGTGGATTTTAATTTTCAAGATTTTTAACTTTTTCAACTGAAGTTGCACTGTGCTATGTTCATTTTTAACAGTTACTGCTTTAGATGACTTAATGCAACAAGGATTTTTTTCATGTGTGTTGGATATTCACAGTTTATTTTTTCCGGTTGGACTTGGGCTGCTCAGAACAATGGGGGGTTGGACCAGGTGACCTCCATGTCTCTTCCAACCTAAATTGTTCTGTGATTCAAATTGTCTTACTTTTTTTTTTTAACAGAACTACCCTGTCTCCATGATTTGAACTGGTATCTAACCCTCTCCTAGTACATACTGTTAGCTTGAATATGTACTCTTGGAACAAAAAAACCCCTGAGATTAACTGCACTTATTTGTAAATCTTGTAGGAAAAGCTGTCTCATACCCTATTTTTTTTTTTAATGTCTTCTTGCTATGGCATACATTGAAGCTTAAAAATTTTAAAGAAATGTTGCTGCCTTCTGAGCATGAATGAAATGTCTGTGAATATTGTGGATTTTGATTCCAGTATAATTCAAAACCAAATTGTTTAATAACCTGAATGAACATCTATCTCAAGAAGACACATATGCAGATTATATACAGAAAAATACATGCAGAATAGATGCATGCTACAATTCCCATGCCATTTCAGTGTGCACATATAGACTGTAAATGCACTGCATGCAGATTATATATATATAGAGAGAGAGTTGTATTTCCTGACTGCAGATTAAGCCACGTTTGTGGAATGGTCATCAGTGCTGTGAGAACCTCATCACTGGTGGAAAACAAAATGCACATGTAACCTGACAGGGATTTAAGGTTTAGTGTTTGGTGTGCAATATAATCACTTTTATTCCTAATACTAAAATCATGTATGTAAAGTGATGCAATTGACCGTTTTCTTGCACTTTGGCATTTATAAATATTTATATGTATTTAAAGATTAAGAATATGAGTGTGTGTATACATATATATATATATAAAGAAACCTGCTCAGTTTTGTAAACATGAGTGTTACTTTTTTTGAGAGACTTTGTATAGTGTTAACACTACTACAGTATACATAGACAATTTATGAAATATGACTAGTTATAAGTGGTGGTCAACATAGGTACAATCTGTAATCTTAACTGCTCACCTGAAAAAAAGAGGGATCTATGGCTATCAATCAGATTATTTACCAGAAACATTATGTTAAATATATGAACACTGAGTAGCTGAGTGGCATTGCAGAAATGGAGTATGTTTTAAACAGTTGATTTCATCTGCTCATATCATTTTTCCTCAAAAAAAACAAAACCCTTAGAAAGCGAAGCTTGGCCTTTTGAATGGAGAAGCAGCCTGTAAGTGTGCTTTGAGGAAATACTGTGATATGACAAGTCTTGGTTTTTTTTATTGAAGATGATGAGAAATGAATGTCAAAATTAAGGCTTTGTCTGCATGGATCATACAAAATAAACTAGGCTAATGACTGGAAACTAGTGTTTGCAAGCAGCCTTTGAAGTTTTGTAATGTTTCGGTGAGGGTTTGCATTTCTGTGTCAAAACAATGAAAATTAAACTCAACCTTAACTAGAAATTCACTAGTTGGTTGGTAAGTTTCCAAAACTGTTAGGGACTAGAGAGCTCTTGAGGGTTTTTTTGTCTTTTCTAAGCCCTAACAGCATATATGTTTATTCAAAATTAAGCTTAAAAAAAAAAAGTGATTCCATATGTTTAATTTTTCTTTTCAAAAGGAGTGCTAAACTGGTTTCCTTTTTAGGTCTGATGGTATTTGGCTTAAAATTATAATTTTATGAATGAAGTAGGATTTAGACATTCAAAATACAGCTGACATCCCGAGTCTCCAAGAACTGGGTGGATGACCCTTCTTTTGGCAGAAGTGCATTCCTCTAGTTTGGTGCGCGCTGGACGTTGAGATGTTGAAGTGCAGACAAATCTTTATGCTGGTTTGGAGTACGGGTTCAGTCTTGCAGCAATACAGTTTGTGTGGAGTGTTTCATTTGAGTTGGAACACTTGAAATGGAAGTACTTCAAGCGTGGTGGGGGGTAAATGCTGAACAGCCTTTGTCTGTATATTCTGTATATGTCATATGGATTCTATCAGGGCTTGATGCTAAACTTAGTGATACCATATACTGGGAACCAAATTCTTTCATGGGATGTGTATTGTAATTCCTGCTCAAAACTGGTTTTGATCAAGGGATACCTGCACCCAGATGCAGAATTTGGACTTGAGTTCCTACAGATGAATCTAGTAACTTCTTTGCTTTTTCCAGAGTGTCTTTGATTTTTTTTTTTAACACGTTGAAATATAACAGGAAAAAAAAGTGTATTCTGGCTCATTATTTTACGTATTTTAGATTGTCTATTACATGAGTGCTAGTGATGTTCTAAAAGCTTATTACACAACTTTCCAAATAATTCTTATTTTTTGCCTGCTCTGCATGCTAAAAATGTCTGGAGCTAAACTAATGTTTTAAGTAAACCCATCTTTTCTCACATTAGTATTGGAGGAAAGATAGCCATTGTTTCTGTTTGTGTTCTATAAAATGACTATTTTTGTAGCTAAAACTTTAGTTCTTGGATTTCAATCTCACAGTGTTGCTTTGTGGATACAAATCTGCCTGGGTCCGCTATTTCAAACAATATATGTATAACAAGTCCAGCATAAAATTAAACTAATAAAATACACTCTTCTGCAATTTGTTTTTGAAAATATGGCAAATTATTTTGGTCCAAGAATTCAAAACAAAATAGAGAAAATACATTGAACTATTTTAAGTTTTTGTTCCATGATGCTGCTGCTTATTTTTTGAAAAGGTGCTTGCAGTTTTGCACAAATCAATTTTATTAATTGCTGGGTTTGAAGCACTTTAGGATTCTTCTAAATACAACCAGTATATGGTGTAAAAAGGAATGACATTAAAAAAACATGTTTAATGTGTTTAAATTTTAGTTGCAATCTTTATTATCCTGATAGATTTGATCAGCATGTTCCTTGAAATATAAACGTGTTTTCAGAGATTTTTAGATTAGAATTTTTTTTTATGGGATGAAATTTAACACATAGTAAGAGCTCATTTGAGAAACATTTTGTACTCGGATGCCTGTAGGGTGACTTGAGTAGCAATGTGACTACCTACCCATCTATTACATAAAGATACGACAAAGATAAAACAATGTTTGTTCCTATAGCAAGATCAGCTAGCTATGAGCACTAGGATTCTTTTTTTTTTTTTTTTTTAAAACCAAAAACCTTTTTATTAACTTTTGGCTACACATCATAAGGTAGTTGTATACATTATGGTAAGGCCAGAACATCTGCTTATAGGACTCCACTGTAAGAGATGCTCCGTGAATACCATAGGCAGATGCTGTCCCTGCTCTAAAATACTAGTCCGAAACCCTGAGACTTAAGTACATATGTATTTGTTTCCCAGGCTGGGTCTGTAGTTCAGCACCCCGTAGTTTCTTAGGATAACAAAAGCGGAGGAGAAAGTAATTGGGTAAGAACAACATTTTATGTTCACTACCTGAAACAGTAGTCATATTTGTCACTGATAACAAGGCTAATTTAATACCTGTGAGCATATACTATTGTATTGTCTTTAATGGGGAAAAATTTTTTTGAAAAACTAAGTGTGTCACTAGCTTTTCTATGAATTCAGATGCTTAAATTGGTGCTAATTTTTTAAAAGAAAATGTAACAGATGGTTAGCAGTGTATTTGTCTGTTTTTGATACCTATATTTTCTTAAATGGTGGCAAGACAAACTTTATAAAATTACTAATGTGCTTTTTCAGCTTCATCAGATTCCCAGATTTTCCTAAAGTAAAATGTTTAAACTTCTGCGGTAGTTACTGCTGCTTTGGAGCTATTGCTTTCAGGTGTTTTATACACTAATAAAATGAACACATGTAGAAAAGATAGCAATACATAGCTATCCCTTTCTTTAAATTACATGACATGTTGGGTTCCCCAGGTGGTTTTAGCAGTTTAGTGTAATTGAGATGCCTAATTAAGAGCAAATCAGATACCTGTGTGCAGTTAACTCAGTACAGTGAAGCCTTACCTGATCATTAAAATAATTTATAAAGATTATACAAATTTTCATCTATTTTAAAGAGGGGATAACAAGTAGAAATAATGGAAATGTTAATTCCAGAGAATATATTCTATAGTGTACTCCAGAACACATGCTATTAAAGAGTATAATAGGCTCCTTGAATGATTTGTTATAAAATTCAGTTTTAACCTAATAGAGTCAAAATAAACCCCTTCCAAAAACTAGTTCTTTGAGAATTTCTTTGCAAATGCCTTCAAGTTTTAACTCCCTTCAGAATGCTTTGCATATCTTGTTTTGGCCCTCTTTCCTCACCTTCTGTTTACCAAATGTCACAAAAAGTAGCATCAAGCCCTACTACTTGTTAGAGTGTTCTGATTTTATGGCCTTAATATTAGTTACAGTATGGTATATAATTTCAGAAGAAAGATGTGCTTTGAAATCTAATTATATAGATACATGTGGCCTCTTCTGCCTATGAAATTAGGCTTTGATTGTCATATCTCATTCTTGATGCTTGTGCAATAGGAACATGTTCCTTTCAATGCAGTGGCTATCTTGTCTGATGCTGGACTTTGTTTTCAGGATGACTAGAAAGTTGTTCTCTTTTTTTTTTTTTTTTGTGGACAGCAGTCATGCTGCCTTGTCTTTTTCTTTAAGGAAACTAATTTCGTAAGGAAAACTGTCAATAACTGGTTCTGCAGTGCTAGTTAAAGCCTCGTTCTGAAGCTTTTTGTGTGTGTTTTTTTCTCCAAAAACCTTACCGTAAAACAGTACTAAAGCCACTGTAAAATTACAAATAAATATGTATACTTAAAAGATTTGAGCAGTCTGCCTTATTTACTCTAGCAATGTTTTCTTTTTCTTGATTCTTCCTGTGTTGAAGTGGAATGTTTTGTGTCACCAAGATGAGGTATGCTCTTAGTTCTCTTAAAACATAGTTTCAGTTACTACTTTAGCTTCCAGTTAACCAAAACGTAAGTATGGGTATGAAAAATGAACGAAGAACAGCTTTCGGAGATTTGTTGCAGCTGCGTTCTCCTGATCAGCTGGAACATTTGGACACATTAGCAGCACTTGGTTTTACTGCCCAGTAAAAAGTATTTTGAAATTTGTTTTGTTTTTAAATTGCAGAAGCTTGCCTGGTAATACTGACAGATCTGTATTCTCACCCATGTGCTTAAACAGTATCATCATCAGATTGTCAACCTTCCTTGCAAGCTTCAGATAAGCTACTGGATATATATGTGTGTGTGTGTGTGTATGTAGATATATAAAAGGACTTTGGAAGACTTTTCTCTTCACCTTGTGCTCCAATGATGTTGCGTTTCATCTTGTTCTTACCGAACAAGATAGAGATACAGCTAACGTGAAAAAAAGAGCTCCGTTGGACTTCTTTGGAGGAAGAGGGAAGTATTTGTGCAAAGACAGTGATGAGGTTTCCATCATCCAGGCACTGTGCAAAGCTGCTCTAACTCGGGGGAAGGTGAAGTAAAACTTAACAGCTACTTTGATCTAGTTGTTTTTCATGAAGGTTTTCTAAAGTTAAAGCAAGGGTTAACACAGCTGCCTTTCTAGATACATGGGTGGGCTTATGGTTCAATGATGCACTCGTGGAGACCAGGCAATGTATGGAAGGGGTTGGCCAGTGTGCACGTACGAGTCCTGCAGCATTGCCTTGGGCGTGGAATAGGGTAGGGCTGCATCCCTCCATGGACCTTGTGGGATAAGACTCTGGTTTTTTTAATTCACTCATATTTCATCTTAGAACAGGCTTCTCGCTCCTCTCTGGGGAAGAAGAAAAACATCTGTGCAGTTGCTGCTTACACATCATAAACTGTTCTAGCGAGACATTGAGTTACCAAGTAGATGGTCACTCTTAACATTTAAGCGAGTAATGAACCACATGTTTTTCTCATATAAAGTATAATTTTATATTCAGTACAGGTTTAAGTATGCAGATGCCGTAGTTCATGTTAAAGTTCTTCTGCAGTGGATTAAAAGAACAGCAGTTATTTTCTTGATAGTTAACTGTATGTGTCATTAATGCTGGTATTAAAATAGTTAACACATTTTTTTGTGTGGGGAGAGGTAACTCTGAAGAGCTGCGAGCGAGGGACCCTACTGGTGATGGTCTTAAGACTAATGTGCTCTTACGGGAGTCCTGTCGGGAGGCTAATGATAATCCAGAGGAGCAAATGGCTTTGCAAGAGACCTCCTCCATGAATGACTCTCCCCGCAGGGAGCGGACAGGGGCTGCGCGGGAGCTCTGGATCCCGGCCACGGGGCCGTGTGGGAGCGCTGGGGGGACCAGGGGAGACGCGTGTTCTCTCTGTCTCCAGCCGAAACAGCTGACTTCGGGCTGCCAGTGTGAACTTGGCGCTCTCTAAAGCCCATGTTAATACCTGTGTGACTTCTGGGGTGGCTGGTAAAACACTCCAACAAGCACGACATCGCTTGATTAAAAACACTCAGCCCCTGAGGCATTTCATGCTTCAGTACCAGACTCGAGGGTAGCCAAAAAATACCCGGGTGCTTCCCCAGCACGCTGCATGGGCTGGCTGGGCAGATGGTAAAGCGAAGTGTGTCGGAAAGATTTTTCCAGTGGTGAGAGAAAGTCCCCACTGGTGTTAGCAGCGTGGTGCGGAGCTCCTGGAGCTTGGGCATCGCAAGAAGTTTGTGTCGACTGCTCGCTCTAGAACTGCAGCCTCGTATTTGTGGTGGGGTTTCTTACTTCGCCTTTGAAACGTGAGTACGTGCTGCAATCAGAATATGGCCTTTCTCTCTCCTACAGCTTAGCTCAATTTCAAACTGAACGAGCTCCTCTTTATTTCCACCTGTTAATTTCCCTAAAGGTTTCAAAAAACTCTTCCATTTCTTTTTGGAGCATTTCATTTCTTCTCTCTGCATCTTCCTTCGCTCTCTCCGCGTCTCGCATTTTCATCTCCGCAAGACCGTACCGCTTACGCTGCTGTCCCAGTTCTGAGTGCATATCCTTAATCGCTGACTGCAGCGCTCTGTTCTGCTGCTCCAGGCTGTTGGGAAGGCAGACATTGTGAGTGACAGGATTTTTTTATCCCCTTTCTTAATAAAGTCATGGGCTCTTTCACAGCTAGCCTTTTTAACATACTATACATAACTATAAATACAAGGATTGGCATCCCCAATACTCTTCCAATTTATGGTGTTATATATTAAAAAAAAGCTGCCGTTTTAATTATACTAATTCACAATAGATATAAATAACCATATGGCAAAAGGAGTCAGTTTTGGGGTTGGGTTTTTTGGTAATGGAATGCTACAGTAGTCTAACAGCAAATGGCAATGCAACATATTTTAAGAAACACGGAGGATTCTGCTTATATTGCAGTTCTTTTGAGCTGCAAGGCAAAACATAAGCAGAATATAGCAAAGAAATTAAAAAAAAAAAAAACCCACCACAAGCGCAAAACCTAGGAATAGCTCCTTTACTAAGAAGAAATTGATGAATACTTCTTCAAGAAATTAAAGGTTAGATAGTTGGGTTTTTTTCTTTACATAATGTTCAAGGCAAAGTGTAATTCAACATTACCCACTTGCCATCTGTTGCAATGATGCATGTTGAGGTATTCTATGATTTAATCAAATAGTCAATTTGCACGACAAACCTGTAACATAACTAATGGATGATATTGTGTTTTAAATGTTCATTCCTTTTCATAGCACACAGAAAAGCAGCACCATTTGGAAAGTAGAGCCTGGAAATGTTTCTGCTTTTTTTTTTCTTGATAACAAGCTATGGCTAAATCTCTATTCAATTTCTAAGCTTAGAAATGGGGAAAAACTTATGAACACTTTCCTCAAATTGTTAAAATTCATGACTCACAATTTGTAAAGAATAATGGCTTACTGCTAACGCTGCCGAGAAGCCTGCATGTTTTTCCCTAGAGAAATGCTTAATATTGGATTAAGGCAAAGGAGAAAAATACACAATAGACCAGAGCCTTTTTAAGAGCTCTGTGCAAATGAGCCCTGAAGAAAAAAACAAAAACAAAAACAAAAACTTGGCGATGCTCTGGAGTTTCTCAAGCACTTCACATGAAAATGAATTCAAATAATTCTCTGAATAATTGTTAACCTAATCCTGGAATGCTGGATCCTGGGTGACACTCACGGTGGTGTGTGGAGGGTATTGGCTGCAGCAGCATCCGTAGACCCTACGGGCAGATAAGGACCCTGCGGTAGTTGCATGCAGTAGGGAGCGGTGCCTTCCCTTGAAGCCTCAATATTTTTTAAAATCCTTTACCTTGCAATTTTAGATTCATACTCTGCCTTCTTCGTGGCCATCAGCAGCCTCAGGTTGGCCGGGTGGTGCTGCGGGGAGGTTGGGGTCGCTGGCAAGTCGCCGAAGGAAGCAAAGCTTTGGCTGTTGTCCGCTGGGATGTGTCCCATGTTTTCCTCATCCCCCAAAATGTGACTTGCAGCTGTGTTGGTTTCTTGGGAGTCGTCTGGGTGGGCAAGCCTTGTCAAATGTCTCGAAGGAGGATTTTCCTCAAACATAGCTTAGCAGCGGGAGCCTGCTGAGCGTGCCCAGCCACCACCACCCCATGCCCTCCGGGCGTTGTCAAAGACTCAATGCCTTTTCTGTTTTAGAGGAGACCTTGTTTTCGGGGTCTGTCTTGCTCTGCCTTGTCGCAGGCTGTGAGATTTTTTTCTTCCTCCCCACAGCTGTTTGAAGCTTTTTCAAATACTTGGAAATAGTCCATTTTGCTGGAGCCTGGATCTTGTTTCAGCTTCGCTTTTTGTGTGCCGTGGGCTGAGGTCCTGAGCTGCTGCACCCGTCTGCTGCCCGCTTACCTTTGTCATCGTGGCTGGCTTATCTCATCTCCAGGAGCCGCTGCTGCTTTCCTACCCCCCGTCCCTTCGGTGTAGCTTGACTGACCATTTTGTAGCTGTCCACCCTTGACTAGTTTCCCTCCCGGGTGAGGTGGATTCCGCAGCGCCAGCCCGCTCCCGGGGCTGCGCAGGGGCCGCGGGCTGCCCGCGAGGACAGGGCTCCCTGTGTTCCCCTTCGCACGCCTCGGAGAGGAGACGCGTTGCATCTGCTTTGGCTGCGCTTCTAGCTAGCCGCCCAGGCGTGAGAAAAATTGCATCGACATGAGATGGCGTCTCCGCATCAGAGAGAGCGAATGGCGGTGAGGGAGGCTGGCTGCTCCGGTCGCGATGCTTCAAGGACAAGAAGCTGGAGGTTAAGGAAAAATAGGCCACTCTTCAGTTGTATTTCAGTTCCTCTTGGAAAAAATAGTTGATGTGAATAGATGTGTTTGATTTAGCTGCCTGTTCTCACAAGGAATCAAGCCCGGTATAGAAATAACTTGATTTTAACTAAAGGAAGGGTGAACCATGCATGCAGTTTAAATGTGTATCTTAATAGAGACGGTTTAGAATAATCGGGAAAGTTGTTTCCCTGACTCCCACCTGTTCAGGCTGGTGCAAGAAGTGAAAACGAGCTGGCTGAAGTGCCGCTGTATTCCTGTAAGTGTTTTACTGGTTTCCTATGTGAAAGCCGCTCCTGGTTTTCACTCTGCACGCCTGACAGGGCTGTGACGTGTTCCTTGAAGAAGTTGGGGCTGGGAGGTTATTGAGACACTTTCCCACTTTAACCTGCCCTCCCTTCAGTAGGAAGAGCCCTTAGAAATGGGCAGGCAGGTAGGTGAACATTTTGGGAACCTAAAGAAGGCCTGGGGTGAGGATAGTATGAAAAAAAAAAAAACAGTAAATAGGCTTTAGCCTTCTGGGGGTGAGATGCTGTACTGGAGGAAGGTGGGGAGAAATCCACTAATTTGATTTCACAGACGTAAAATAATAAACTAATTTAAACACCTCCAAAAACACCCCCCCACACGCAGGCACGACCTAAACTTTTCCTCCAGAAAAAGAGACTCCTGGAGTATTAGTGCTGGTGCTTTACATGAGTTCTGCACCTATTAATAACCGAACAGGTGGCTGTAGTTCCTGGTGAATCGCGTTCGTTTTCATTGATTAATCTGCTCTCTCCGCGCCCCGAAGGAGGGGCGGCAGCTGTGCCGACCAGCAGCTGCCGTCGCACCGCGGGAGCGTCTGCGTCGCCGGCTGCCGCCCGGCGAGGAGGCGATCCCGGCACCGCTGCCCGTCGGAGCCGGGCAGGGAGCGGGTCTGCCGCCTCTGCTGCGGCGGGACGGAGGCGCGGGGGAGCCGAGGGGTCCCCGTGTGAGAGCGGGTGGGCTGGGAGGAGCGCGACCCTCGCGCTCCCCTTCGCCGTCACGGCGCCGTAACGGCTCCGTGTGGCTGAAAGCGAGGAGGCCGACGGGATAGAGGGAATGCGGAGAGCTGCGCTTGAGGCGCGTCACCTCTGGCCACGGTGACCGAGCAGCGTGTTACTGGAAGCGGTTCCAGTGGCGACCCTCTGGAGGCAGCCGAGCAGCTGGGGCCGCGACCGGGAAACGAGCAGCCCTTAGTCCCGTGCCGCTAACGCCAGAGCCGTGCCTGGGCCCTGAGCCGGCGGCCGGCTCCTCTCTCGTGACACTTGATGGCTCAGGGGAAGCGTAAAACCACCGCTCCGTTGTGGAGCCCGCCGTGCGGCAAGGTGACTGTGGGGGAGCCCCGTGGCGGCGTAGCGTGTCGTGCTCCTCCGCTTCGCTTTCCTCGCTCAGCTGCGCACCGGCTTCGCGCTGCCGTTGGCTCGTACTCTTCTGGGGGAGCTCCTTTATTCCTGGGTTTTGCTAATTGCCCACCTCGACGTCATCTTGGAGCTGATGTGCAAAGAAAAGACAGCGGTAGAGGAAGCGAGTCCCCTTCCCGGCTGCCTCTCTGACACACTCGCTGGTGCTGGTGCGGCTTCAGAGCGCCGTGAAGCGCGTCGGCGCCGACGCTGTAAGGAGCGGGGAGCTGAGGGGGATGCGGCTTCGCCATTTGCTCTTGGAGGTCAATGCTGGCCGGGGGGCTTTGGAGCAGGAACCGCGGGAAGAAAAATACTTACTCCCTGGGTTAGAAGCTGGCAGCTCCTCCCTGACAGGTCGTTAACGTGTGAGCTGGGCTGGCAGCGTCAGGGAGGAAAGAGGAAGATGAGTGAATAAAAAATTGCATTGAAGGTTGCTGCGGAGGGGCCATCTTCAAGGGTGGGATGAAGGGGAGGGAGCGATGCAGAGGGTCCTGCCACAGAACATTTCCAGCAGGAGCCTCTCTGCTGCGTGTGCTGCAGTCGGGTGGCAGACCCAAGGTATGGAAGAGTCTGTGCATCGCAGGTGGCTTTCTGTGGCGCGTGCTAGTACCGGCAACCGATTTCTCAGAAATCACATCCCTGTGCTGCTTAGACCCATACCACCTCTTCGTGGGGTGGCTGCCGAGCTCCAGGTTAGGAACTTGGAGGGCATCTGAGCAGCACCAACAGGGTACGACAGCCGGAATCTCATCCACTCTGTGCTTCCTCTCCTAATTACAACTTTCATCGGGCACAGCACCATATAATGTTGGTTCCCCCCCGCCCCCCTCTGGATTTACATTTATTCATATGCTATGTCCTCCTTCCACCTTCGCCATGGCTTCTCAGGGAAGAGTGCTTGTATTAGTTTCCTGACAATTTAAAGGTCAGCGCTGAAGAGAGCTGTGTATTTTTTTGCCCTGAGGCAGAGGAAGGGCTCTGTTCCAGACCCTTTGCTTGCAGGGCGCTGGGATGTTTTGAAAAATTGTTTCTTAATTTGGGCCGACTTGGGATGGAGCTTGTGATTCTCTGCAGTGACCTCTCCCTGGAGCACAGAGATGCTGCCACGTGTGGTTAAAATTTGACATACTCGAAATAGTTCCTCCTGGCGAGCTGTGGGATTCAGCCTCCCCCAGTTCTGGTCCTGTGCCAGCTGCCTGTTCCCCTGTGTCGCCTCGGAGCTCCTCAAGAGAGACCGGAGCACCCTCGCTTCGCCTTCCGTAGGGTATCGTTGCACCGCGGGCGGATGAGAGGTGACTGGTCCAAAAAGGATGTCGGTTTGCCCCAGGATGTGCGTGTTTGAGGTTACTGCCTAGATGAAAGCTCATCACTTCTTTTACATAAAAGCTGGTGGTAATCGGACTCTGTTTTTGCAAGCCACGTTTATCAGCACTTTCTCCTCTTCAGCCTGGAGGCGGAGATGAACTCAGTTGCCAGCGAGGGAGAAAGCAGAGTGGTCTGCACGCAGCTCCCGGGGCACCTCCTTACGCCAGCCTCAACTACTCCAGCGCGCTCAAAGAGCTCCCTGTAGCGCGTGGGGGCACCCAAAATGCAGCTGGACAAGGTACCACCCGAAAACCGGCACCGTGCTTCTGAGCCACCCCACCCTTGACGAGCCCCTCTGGACGTGCGGCTGGGCTGGAGGAGGCGTCGCGGCCCGGGGAAATGGCGCCGGGCGGCTGCCGCCCTCTTCGGCGGCGTGCGGCCGCAGCCGCCTGCGCGATGCCGGCAGGGATGGGTCTGAAGCGTAATCATTTCAGACATTCTTTGGGAAGATAATTCGCTTTGGTAACAATGACACGCTCGCCCTGAAATGTCTCTGCTAAATTTGATATATTTTATGGTTACTTTAGAGCTAGATTACACCCATACATTTGTATGAGTTGTTTGCTTGGCACATTTATTCAGACAGAACTTCCACACCTTCTCTGTGTTGTAACGACAGAAACGGTTCCCATGGACTGACTTTTTACAGAATGATTTGTCTTGAGCTATGTTGGGAAACTAGAACCCAATAAAAATGCATGAACTGATTTTTGTGTTAGATGAAACTATCTGCAGTCAACATGTTTTGCATCTAAAATGGACTTTAATGCTATCTTCGTTTGCTATTAATGAATTGAAAGTTTTGTTTGTGCTGTTTTTTTTCCAGCCTGGACTTCCACACGGTTAGAATGGTCAATCCCGTAGTCTCATCTCTGATTTTATTTGTAATTCAACTGTAAGAGAAAAGCAAGTTCCCTGTGATTTTTTTTTTTCCCACCCCAAATCCCATTTTGTCTTTTTAACTCTGAATGAACTATTTATTGCGCTGAATATGTGGAATAAATGGAAACCAAGAAAATGTTCTCTTGGCTGGGACAGACTCTGGCTCCAGGTTCTATTGACTGACTTCAGGAGTTTGAGTGCTTTTAAACTTTTGGCAGCGGTCCTATATTGTTTGATAGCAATCTTTTTGCAAAGAGAAATAGAAACAAAATAATAAAAAGCAAACAGTCATAACTTGAAAGCTAATTAAATTCTTAATCTTTGTTTGCCTTTTTATGATGCTTGTTCTTCCACAAAGGTGCTGCCACGTCCCAGTGCAGGAGGAAGAGGCGCATACGGCTCGATGCCGTAAGAACCTGAGCTTTTTAGGCTTTGGGGCTTGTCAGGAATATTGTATATTGCCCTGTCTGCATAACCTAATGTTTTTGTGCATAAATACAGGGGTCTGCAGCTAGACAGCATTACAGAAAACGAGGGCGCTCGCCTTTGGGCAGCTGGAAGCTGCTGGAAAAATACAACTGGAATCTCCTAACTCCCAGCAAAGAGCTGGGAGCATTTTTTAGGGGTTTTTTTCTGCTCATCACAGGGCTGCGCTGACTGCGTTATCGCCTTCTTCCCGGCCGGGGCCGGGTTATGTCCCTGCAAACAGCCGCTGCCCAGCGCTGGAGCTGGATGGAGGCTTTGGAGTCCTTCCCAATGGGAGACGCTGTCAAACGTACGGGGCTGCTGTTTGCCAGAGCGCAGGAGTGAGTGGGAAGGGAAAAATGACCTTTCTTTCTTCTCTCGCCGGAGGAGAAGAGCAGTATTCAGCCGCTTACCCACTAGATGTCATGGTTGGGTCTGGATTTGTGCTGCTGTGGCCGGTGCTGCCGGAGCCCCGGCTCCTGGCGAGCAAAAATCGCACCGTTTTTTCAAGCTCGCTGGCAGTTCGTGACCAACATCTTATAAAAGCAAGCCATAAACGGATTTTCATCACTTAAACCAGGGCAAAAAGACTGGTGAGGGGGAATATTTAAAAAACAGAGGCTCCTGGCAGGAGAGGGCACTGTGTGCTTTGCTATAGCTAAGGGAAGCTGTATTTAGGATGAGTTTATTTTAGGTGGGAGGCTGCGCAGTCGCAGGGCGGTGTGATACAGGCCCCGTGCCCGCGGGGAAGAGCTCTCGAGGAAAAAGCTTGTGGGCCTGGAGCTGCTCCCTGGTCCTTTTCCTATCCCACACTGGCTTTGAATGAAAACCTGCCTTGTACCTTATGCTGGGTTAAAATGGGCAGAGGGGCTGTCGATGGAAAGGGCTGGGCCGAAGGCAGAGCAAGCGTGGGCAGCGTCTGCATCGCTCTTCAACAAAATCATCTTCACTAAATATATGCAAATAGCTTCAATCGAAGCTGATTTTCTCCCTCCTGACTGTATTTTGGGTCTTAAACATAGCTTACCTGTTTGCTTTAAGTGTAGGGTTTCCATCTGGGGGGAAGATGGTGTTTTGTTTGAAATGTGTGTTCAAATTAACTCTCCAGCCCTTCGTTTGCTTCTGTACAATAATCGTGTTACAACGGCGAAAAACTGCTTGGAAGGAACCCTCCCAAACTGCCTTCCTCATGGACTTTGTTTTTAATTAGAGGCAGTTTTGATACAATTCCCTACTTCGTTTTTACTTTCGCTCTGCAGGTCTGCAAGGAAAGATTTCAAGTCTGTTTGATGCTAACGGCAAGCCGGTTTTCTTGCGCTTTCAAAATGACCCTCAACCACTCCCAGGGAAAGTCCTGTTTAGTTCAGCATTTGTATTTCTGGTTAACATCAATGGGAACTGCTGATTTTCAGGCTGTCATTCAGTTTTAAGGACTTTTTTTTCCTTTCAGGATCTTCCCAAGGCATGCTTCCATGTGAGACTTTTGTCTTTGCATAAGGACAAGGCTTTGACTTTAAAACAGCAAAAAAAGTCAAGAGCTCCGGCAATCCCTCTGGAAATGATCATTTTAACAAATGCCTGCTGCTCTGCTTAAAGCAAGCTGTCGTGTTTAGCTGCATTTTGGATGGTGTCTATAAACACAGCAGCTGTCTGCGTGCAAACGGGACTTTCCAGCAGTGCATAATATGAAAAGAATCTTATTACAAGTTAAAAAAAAGGCAAGAAAGGCTCAAAGAGCTCAGATGATGCCAGCTTCCTATCAGCTCCAACAATAGTCTAGACATCTAGGGGAGTCATCAGATGAACGGGGTGTACATTCGGCACTTACAGCCCTACGTTTCTTAAAGAGAGCTGGGAAAAGTGAGCTTTCCTCCAGGGATCGGTGCAACCCTGAAGGCTTCCTTCTTTCCTCTGTCCCACTTCTTACTCATTTCTTCCCCTCGCCTCATGTCTGGGTGTGGGTGTCATGGGTCACCTCTACTACAGATCACAACTTCAAGCATGCGATGCTGACCCTCATTTAATGTCATCATCGACACCTTTGCTCAGAACCCCCGTAGCTTTTTGCATGACACAAGGCAGAACTCTCCCGGGCAGGGGTGCGGTTGCGGCATTTTGGCCGAGCGTCCAGCTCCCTTGCAGGGCGGCAGCGCCTGAGGCTGGGAGATGGGCTGAGGCCGTGGGAGCTTGGATGGGCTCGACCCGGAGGTTGGACGGCTTCACCATCCCCTTCCCTGGCCTTTCCTCAGGACAGTGGAGATGGAATGGAGCCGAGGTCTGATGCTGGTCCAAGTTTGCCCAAAGGTTTCCCCCGGCTGCTCTGCCGTCAGCTCCATCAGCTGCTGCACCAGGGCACCCCGAGATGGGGCAGCTCGTTCTGCCGGGGACCGTTTCTCTCTGGGTCAAGTGTAGCCATCGCCTCTCGGGCCAGACTGCTCTTCAGGGCCAGAATAAACTGTATTCCAGCTGCCGGCGTCTGTTTGTAAAACATTACAAAATTTGGCAAAAAATCTGATCCCTTGCTATTTAGCAAGTTACGCTACTTGCTTGAGTGCAAGGCCAGGGATCGACGGGGGTTTTGTGCCGACCCTCGCGGCCGGCCGCGCCGTGGGTGATGCCACGGGGGAGACTTGGCTCTGCCTGCCTGCGCCACGGAGGTTCCCAGAGAAGAAATACCAAAACAGCAGAGAAAAGAGTGCTCTCATGATATCCTCTGGCCCATCCAGAAGGAGAAAATGTCAGGAATTTCCCAAGAAAATCTGTAGTCTCTGACTTCCCAGCTGAACTGTCCAGAGCTGTCTGGGATGGAGCAGCACCAGCGCTCGCGGGTGTCCTGCCTCCCCCCGGCACCGAGACAAGTAATTTCTTACAGGGCTCTTTTTTTTTTTTAACCACATTCAAACAAAATTTATTTGCTGCTTCTGGGTTTTTTTTCGTCTTCTGGTTTGTGTTGACACGGTTGTGTTGGGGGGTGTGTTGGGCTGGTACATGGCTGCCTTGTTTGTGTGTTACAGGGGGAAAAAGCAGCAAGAAAATGGTGAGGCTTGCGGAAAAGTAGCACTTCTTTGCTAGTGTTTTTGGAGAATACAGCACAAAATTCACCAGTCCCAAGCAAAGCTACTGCAGAAAGAGGGAAGACAGATCTGTCGCTTAACAAGTTATTTTATCCAGGCAAAGCAAGCTGGTAGCAGTAAACTCAGTGGAAGGAATAAATCCATGTTCTTATTCGAACGGATTAGAAAAATGCATATTAAAAATGAAGCAAGTGATAGCTTCAGGGTTTTTAAAATTATGGCCATAAAAAGCCCCAACAATTTACTGATTTGAAGGTACATGATTGAAAGTTGTTCCTGTCTAATCGCTGCCCTGTGAAAATGATTTTGCTTTTCCCGGCCCCCACTGCTGGGGGCTGTGTGCTTCGTGGCCGAGAGTTTAAATCGCCCTCCAGCTCGGGGTCCTGCCTCCAGTCCCCTCTGCTGCCCTCGTGCCCCCGGCCATGGAGGCTTTCCGCGGCGGAGGGGAGCGCGAGGGACACACCCCCCGGGGTGCCCGGTTCAGCCTACGCTCGGGCAGAGTTTTGGGGAGAACAAAGCGAACTGGTGTGCGAGCCCCGTCCCGCTCGGATGCTCCCAGGGAGGAGGGGGCTCAGGCAAGGCCGGCGCCGTGGGGTCGCCCCGGCCGAGCACGGGGGAATTGAGGGGGAAAGCAGCAGTGCCAGGACCTCTGATTAAATCATTTTTTCCTAAATGTCACTTGAAGAGAGTGGTTGTAATGTTGAGTCATTACCAGCCATTTGCATGTACAATAACAACAGGGAAAAAGATAAAAAATCAATACAGGAATCAATAGAGAGCTCCCTGCTCTAGGTCTTTTGCCCGGAGCTTATCATTAGTAGACACTCAAGGAGCGGAGTGCTATTAATTAGAGGAAACATTTGCAATCCAGGGGAAATGACTGGCAGCTGGAAAACCCTCAGATTTTTTTTTAATAGAGCTTTTGGAGGTGGGGTTTTTTTCCCTTTCTCTTGTGGACTCCTCTGTGTCTCGAGTGAAGCGTCTCCTTCCCACCTGTGTTTTGAAGGACAGAGGTTACTTATCTGGGATTTTGGGAAAGGATGAATTTCCAAAACGTGTGAGCAAAAGCCGGGGGCAGCCCTGCTCAAGCCCAAGCCCTCTCTTAAATCTTCGGGCAGTAAATCTCTGACCCCTCCTCTCTTGTACCCGTCCCCCCCAGCAGTGCTCACAGCCTGAAAGAGCACATAAAAAAGAAACATATTTTGTCGTTTTCAGAGCAAAACAGCCGCTGCCGGGTTTCCAGGAGAGGGGGCTCTCGGCAGGCAGAGCATCCCCTGAACGCTGCTGGAAGCCTCGGCCCCGGCCTGAGCAGGACCTGGACGGGGCGGGTGGGTCGAACGTCGCCCTTCACTTTTACCCAAACCGAGCGACTGGCATCGAAGCTGCAGGAAAAGCCTCGCTGCCCGCCCGGCGGCCGCCGGGGCAGCCCCCACCCCGGCTCGCGGCACCCTCGAACGGGGTGCTTGTGCCGCGGCCGTGGGCTGCGCTTGCCAGGCCACTGGGAAACGGCCCCGTGCCGAAATCCAGTTTCACACCTCCCAGCCCACCCAGCCGCAAACATCAGTTATGTGTCGGGGGGAGAAAAAAACCCCAATAATTGCCAAAAAATAATGCTTTTGCTTAGTTTTGTGACAGTTCCATGAACCAAAAGGAAGACAAAACGCAGTGACGTGTTTCGAGGGGTAGCACTGCAGCCGTGCCGGGGTGGGCAGGGGCCACGCGTGCCGTGGTGCTCCCTGCGGCACCGTGCCCACGGGAGGGCTGCGTACGGCACCGCCGCGGGGAGCACACACCGTCTCTCAGGCATGGGGTCAGGACCCAAAGCAACTTTTTTTTTTTTAGCATTTTGGGGGGGTTATAATAAATTTAAAAAATGAGAGAGTGTGCATGATCCTGCCTGGACTAGCTGGGCTGTGAACCTGGCTCCTGGCAGTGCGTTTGCTTTATTGTCTGCGGTTGTGTATTTACTTTATTTAATAAACATACACTGAAACCACATTTGAGATAGTGTTTCTCCTCTGCATCATGGTTAAGCTGATCCCAGGCAGCCACTATTAGGTTGCTTTGTATTTTGGGGTTTTTTTTCTTACTCACTAACATGAAATCATTTACAGGCCCCAGGGAGGATGGGGGGAAAAAAAAAATCTCTTTAAAAACAGCAATTATCCTTAGTAAAATATTCTAAATAATTCATTGCTTATTGGCTGCAGTGTGCTATTAAATGCCTTTTAGCTACTGCCTGTATAAACTCTTAAAGCCCTGGTTCAAAGCCAAGCTCAGGTTAACAATACAGCGATTTCTGTGGGAAGCTCAGTGCTGCTGATAAAGCTGCTGCTGCGAACAGCCCCACGGAGCCGGACAGAGTCCTGGGGGGGTGCGGGACCGTGGGGAGCCCCCGCTGGGACCTGGTGATGCTCCCAGCACCCATCCAGCAGCCCTCCTGCGGCTCGCGGGCCGGCGTGCGTGCGGGGGGGCTGGGGGTCTCCCCTGTGCCCTGTTTGTGGGGTTGGACCTTAAATGCATCATGGTGGTTTGGGCTGAGGGGTTTTAAATGCGTGCCGTTCCCTCTCCAAGTGATGGAGAGGCGCGTGTGGGTGCATGCCCGCATCGCTGTACGTGGTTTTCCTCAGGATTTCTGCACTGAGAAAGTCTTCTCGTTCCTGCCCACGCTCTGGAGAAGCTGGGTGGAAAATACACTGTACCCGCATAACGCTCTCCCCGCAGAAACCCTCAGGGATTTAAGAATGTTGGCAACTGCCTCTAATACGCAGAAGAAAGGGCAATAAATGAGAATTCAGCAGTACCTCTATTAACCTGCTTCTCCAGCCGCCTGTTTTCCGTGCAAGCGCGCGGGAGACGAACGAGCGCGCTCAGCGGGCTGGGCTCAGCGCGGTGCCAACCGTTCCCTATCTCTGCAGCGTGAAGGTGTTTCTTTAGCATATGCCTCCTTGCCTCCGGTGTGTATTTGTTTCTGTTTGGTTTAATCCCAGTGGTTTCCTTTTGCCTCATGCACTTCAGCCGCGAAGTCTGATCGGGCTGAGTCCTTGCTTGACCGCTTTGGTGCTTTGGCACAGCTTTAGACCCGAGGCATTTGCCTCCAGCTCATCGCTTTGAGCATCGCTTTCTGGTGCAGCTATAATGAAATGACTGCAAGATCCTGAATTTAAATGTAAATCTTTTCTGTAAAGTCTTTTGTAGTCGCTTCTGCCTATTTGCAGGTATTAGCATCTCTTTGCGGAGAAGATCCTAAACCTCTGGGTAAAAAGTAAGAGCTATGACTCCACATGTCGTGCACATCGGATCTCAAGGCTGTTTTCACCAGCGATTCCAACAGAACGCGTGCAGTCCGCAGGACAGGGCATGTTTCCAGGGGAAATGGCTGGCGGAACCCCTTAAAGCTTTTTCATTTTCATTCGCATTTAAAAGATGAACATGGCAGAGTTTCGGCAGTCACGGGCCTATTTATTTTGTTATTTCAAGTGTAAATTAAGTCAAATCGTGACTTAAACCACAGAACTGTTTGCAGAGGTGATTCAGCTTAGTTCCCAAGAAACGGAATTTTGTTACTAGACCTGAAAAATGCCCATCCCAGCTGCTGGCCCTGGGCCAGAAGCATGCTTGCCCCAGGACAGTGGGGTCTCCTCCTCCAGGCTCGGTTGAAGAGGGGGGATTCGCGGGATCCAGCGCAGGGTGCTGTTCGGAAAGCAGCCGACGTGACGTGAGGTCCCTTCCACCCCGAAGGTCTCCAAGTATTTCGCAAATGGTGACCTTCACTGTATCTCTTGGCGGTAAGTAAATAGTAATATACTAATTTTACAGATGACTAAGCAGCATAGAGTGTTTAAATGACTTGGGCAAGGTCAGAGCAGACAGCGGTGGGGCTGGGAGGAGAGCCCCGTCCTGCTAAATCCCATCGCTCCCTCCAACAGCTCCAAGCAGCCCCTGCCTTTAACAGAGCTCGATGCTGCGGTGTTGAATTTAAATGGATCTCAATCTCATATGCAGCAAATGCCAGGATATAAACTGGGGGTTTTGGAGCAAATCTTTTATCTGGCCTTTTTTTAAGGACTGTTTCATTTAAAATTGCACTCGGTGGAAATCGGGCTCTTAGAAATCAGAAAATAAGCTGCCTCCTGAGTGACAGCTACAAGGGAACAGGCGAGGTAAGACATTAATTTGTTTGATTAAATCTTTAAAGAGTTTACTCTGAGAGTGCAGGCAGCCCTGCAGATTATAGCAGGGGAACAGTGGTGGGCAAAGGCATTATTTAGATAGAGCCCACGTGCTATCTTTCATTTTTCTCAGTCTGTAACTACTAGTACATAGGATAAAAACAAAACCAAAACAGAAGTTGTAGAATTAACATGCTATTTTTTCCTCCTTTAGGGTGATAAAATAGTGCAAATGACTGATGGCAACCGAAGTGCCTCCTGCCGCCACCAGCACCCTGACATCGGAGCGCCAGGGAGAAATCCAGCAGCATAAATCACCGCGCCAGGAGCGATCAGCTCTGTGGCTTGTGCTCTGAGAGAAACTACACTTTATCTGGAAGGAACGCCAGCATTTGGGCAACATAAATTGTGCCTGGATCAGGCTCTTATCAGGCTATTTAAAGATGCATGGCTCATATTTCTGTAACACCGCTGAAATAAGGACCCAAGGCAGCCACATATCAAACTTGTTGGCCAGAAGTTAAAGTCTGACCCTAAGTTGAAAACCCAAGTGTTGACTGTGGCCATGGTATTTACAAGTAGTTTCTAAAGCTCCTATGGATATTTCAGGATTTCTGTGATACTAAGTTATTGCTGGCGGGGAAGAGGCATAGCAGAGCCAAAGCCTGGTTCCACGTTGCCAGTTTAAGAGGAAGCCACTCAATACAAACCTGAACCCATGTTCAGCAGGCACCAAGAGTCTTGCTGTGTACAAACCATTGAACATTGACAGGTTGTATGCCGAAAACATCCCAGCCGTTGACCCAGACACTGCTGAGCCTGTAAAATTTTCCCTTCTGTGTGTGGCTGCTGGAGAGGATTCCCCAAAATAGCCCAAAATAGCCTTTTTTTTTTTTTTTTTGATCTTTGGGCAAAGCTGCACCGGAGTTGAGGATCTGTAGCCAACCTGACCCAAGCATGACTGAATTGGCTGAGGATTTAATAGTGTGAAGGTGGCACATCTCTCAAACTGGGGCATTGGCTGCATTTGTGGCCACAACAGTATGGCCCAACTCATCACACTGGGTAATTTCTTCAATTTCTGTGGCTTACCCGTGGAGCAAAGTGTGTCTCAATGCCTTGAGCTTGGTCTTCTCCATCATCAGTGGAGATCAGCCCATTTGCTCACTGGTGGCAGGAATACGTGGTGGGTCTGTCCTGTCCCCACACGAAGAGATGACAAATTGCAACCCACCACCCCTGTAGGGATGCCAGGAGCCTCATCCCCCCAGAAGGGCTCCTTTAGTGTCAGGTCTTCAAAATACGGCAGCAACAGCAAACCCCAAATGGGAAGGAAACAAATTAGCTCCAGACAAATTGGCCACATTTGGCAACAGGGGATTTAGATTCGGGGCCCCTGGCCACCCACTGGCTCTGGGGGACGAGGTGGGAGCAGGGATGCATGAAACATTCCCAGTGCAGCAGGATTTGTGCTCCGCATGCGGGCTGGGGCTGGAGCGGAGATGGTGAAGAGGTTCCGGTCAGTGCTGCAGTGCAGGATGGCGTTTAGTAAAATAATTTTTACCTTCCCGAACATTAAAGCAATGCTGAAAGCACACATTCAGGATAGAAACAGGTTGGAGGCACTGAAGTTTTTAATCATGTTAACGAGCTCTGTTTTCATTAGGGTTAAGAGACTGAAACATCTCCATTTGTCTCCATGCTTCTGCTGAGTCTCCAGTGAAGCCCCGCTCGCAGGCAGCCGCTCACGCAGCTCCTGGGAAGTGGCTGCCCTGTCACTGGCCAGTTCTTGCCCCCGTCGGATAACATGAGCACATTTATTTAAAACAATAGTAATTAATGTTTGGGGTTTTTTCCCTTCATTTTTTCTATCACAGAATCACTAGGTTGGAAAGGACCTTCAAGATCATCAAGTCCAACCATCAACCCAACACCACCATGTCCCCTAAACCATGTCCTGAAGCGCCACATCCGCACGTTTTTTGAACACTTCCAGAGATGGTGACTCCACCACCTCCCTGGCAGCCTGTTCCAATGCTTGACCACCCTCTCGATGAAGAAATTTTTCCTAATATCCAATCTAAACCTCCCCTGGCGCAACTTGAGGCCATTTCCTCTCGTCCTATCACTGGTTACTTGGGAGAAGAGACCAACACCCTCATCGCCACAACCCCCTTTCAGGTAGCTGTAGAGAGCGATAAGGTCTCCCCTCAGCCTCCTCTTCTCCAGACTGAACACCCCCAGTTCCCTCAGCCGCTCCTCATCAGACTTGTGCTCCAGTCTTACACTTCATTTGCAGTGCAGCAGGAACACGGCAACACAGGTTTTTACTTTATTTAATGACTCTGAACGCAACAGTTCTCCGCCAGCCCAGGGGCTGCGATGCGCCGGCTGCCACAGGGGAACAGCTGAAGCAGCGGTTTATTACCTGAGTTTCCTCCCCAGAAACAGGAGGTTGGCTTTTCATAAAGCAAACGTTACCGAGGGGGTAAGGTTGCTGCCCACCAGGGACCTGGACCCCTCCTGAGACACGTTAGGGAAAGCCACGCTGCCGGGGGCTGGAGCCTCCCGAAACCCCTGGCCCGGTGGTGCCCTCAGCTGCATTAATCACTTCAGGGCCGATAATCCCACAAAGCCTTTGCCCAATTTGCTGCCCAGAAGGAGGGATGAGCTGGGTACAGAGTTTGGCCCTCCACCTAACGGCCCTGGGGTGGGCAGGTATAAATGAGGGGCAGCCCCTGAAATTAGGTGTATCTGGTGTGGGTGAGGTTGGAGGTTGTGTTGTGTTGTGTTGTGTTGTGTTGTGTTGTGTTGTGTTGTGTTGTGTTGTGTTGTGTTGTGTTGTGTTGTGTTGTGTTGTGTTTGTTGTGTTGTGTTGTGTGATGATACTAAAGATTTTTGTCTTGGTTGCAAGTTTTGAAGGGCAGAAGTGGCTGTGGAGCTGCAGAATTGTACCCTTAAGCTGACCAAAGGAGAGACCAGGTGAGAAGTATTTCTTAAAAATTAAGCTCTTTAAGGTAAGAAACTGCAGGATGGCTCAGTGTGTTTAAACGCCTCACCAAGCACCCAAAAATCTGGTGCCAGGTCTGTCAATGGATGGGGTGTGGGGTGAGCATCCTCCTTGTGCGAAGGATGGCCCAGGTGGGAGGAGGAGGTGGGATGTCCCCTGGTTCGGTGGCCACACGGCAGGGTGGGGGGCATTCGGAGCGGGGCTGTGTGTGACCTCAGGATCTGTCCCTTACCACAGCTGTAAGGAGCAGTGTCCTCAGCTGCTCCTTGTCCCTGTCCCACTGTCCCCATGCAGCAACAGCTATCCCCGATGGGCGCCGTGTTGTCCTGTGCCTGCAAGGAGAGCTGCTGGGGAGGTTAACTGGGGACAGTCTGCGCCACAAAAAGGCCACAAGCGACTGCTCTGATGGGGCTGGCCCCAGGGATGGGGAAGGTGCTGATGCTGCCATGGGCAAGCTGGGAACCCTCCCTAAAACTGAGTGTCTTTAAACCACTGCCGAGCTGAGGGGTTTGGGTTTTTTGGAAGCCTTTGGCATGGAAAAGGGTAGAAATGGCCAAATGACACTACTGCTGTCAGAGGGAGAGTCGGAGGCTCTCAAAAGCCTTAGAAGGACTTCGCTACAGGTGGCAACTCGGAGCCTCCCACCCTGGCCTGAGGTTCATCATTCCCTGCAGCTTTGTTCCCTTGTGTCTGGCTTACGAGAGGGGGTTTGGCCCGTGTCCCTCCGGGAGCCCCGACCGCGCAGACGTGGCGCGTGCCAGCCTGCTGGGCCGGACTCGCTTGGTTTGCGGGCGCTGGCTTGGCCGAGGTGATGGTTCCTGGCGACGCTGAAGCATCACTGTTGTGGATGGGGCGGCTAATGAGTGTGAACGTCACCCACTTTTTATTTGCAATTAATGCTGGTTTTGCTCCCTGAACTCTTGCTTTCTTCAGTGCATGCAGGCCTGTTCTGAATCATTAACCTGACAGCCGGTGAATAGTAGCCTTTATCTGTTGTCTCCAAAACAATAAAAGTCCTTTCGTGGAAAATGAATGGAAGATCAGGTTACAAAAAAAATCCTGCAGGCATACTGTGGTGAGGCACTGAAAAGCCCGGGTCCCTCCCTTGATCACATCGCCCTGTTATCCACGCAGGTACCGGCAAAAACAAGACCCCAAGTTAATAAAGCCGTAGCTGAAAGGCAACTGAACAATACATGGGACGAGTGGTGACGTGGATCGGAGGAACAGGGCTGTGAGCGGAAGGGAAGCAAGGCGGTGGCAGCGGCGGGTGCCTCAGCAGAAGGGCAGAGGAGCCCTTTGCACGGGGCAGTGTCGTCTTGTCCCCATGAACACACCCCACGGGGCAGCAGGGCTCTGCTCCGCGGCTAAAAATGGCCAAGTGCAGGCGTGGCCAGTGAGCTGCCCCGAAATGATCCTTGCCTTTCTCGGGCTGGGTTTGCACCTAAACTTTGCTCTGCGAAGGCCCTGAGTGTTTGTGATAACCCAAAGCTGTTACAACACGTACCCTGCTGGCACCCCGCTGCCATGGCTGCTGGTTTTACCCCTGTGCAGCTCCCTTGGGCCTGATCCGTTCCTGCCTTCGTCGTGTTTGGGCTACCTGAAGGCGGCAGAGCTTTGCCGGCTTGTGTCAAGGTCTGACCTCCTGATTTCGGTTTGCTCTAGGGCAGGATGTAGCTGGGTGGGTGCTTATGAGCACCCGTGCAAAGAAAGTGGGAGTGATGACCTGAGGGTGTCGAGGGTTTGGTTGACAAATGATGTGGTCACTGTAAAATGGCAGATTCTCGACACAAGCTCTGTCCTATAGCTTGTCCTGCATCTGATGACGCACGGGTCTTCTAATGTGGTCAGCGGTGGAGAACAGGAGCTGGATAACCAGCGTGTGCAAATTTATACAGCTTGGCAGATGGAAAGCAAGCGTGTTTCCCACGATTCTTGTCAAAACGACGGTGCTGGGACAAATCCAGAGGCGCTCTCCTGAAGCCATAGCAGAGGATCCAAGTTCACGTGGTGGTGCTGAGAACAGGATGATCCTGCCGAATTTTTGTGGCAAGTCTTTGCAGAGCAAAGAGTTCCTGTAAAGCAAATGGCCCTGAGCTGTAATTTAATTGCATTTCTGTTTTTCTTTTTTTTATTATTATTCCAGAAGCAGTTTGGATTCCCGTGATATTCTGCTGTTATATGCATATGTAGGAAACAGTCTGGCAAGAGCCAGCTTACTGTGTAGAAAGAAACATCCTGGAGGAATGGGTGCTGCTGGGGTGAGGTTCAAACCTTGTTTCCCCACACAAGTCCTTCCAGCTGAAGGAAGGGTTGAGGCAGTGGAGCAGCAGGTAACATCTCTGCTCCCACCGAGAGCGTCCCTGCTGTCCCGTAGCTTTGGCTCTAGGTTGTAGGGAGAACTTGTGGGATTTCTGGGTGGCGTGACCCAAAAATGTGCAAGATGCAGCATGAGGGGGTGAGAAGCAGCCTTCTACCCCCCCCCAGACACCACAGAGCCACCTGCTCTCCCTGGGGTTGTGCCACCAGCACCACCTGAGCTGCCCCTGGGAGGGGTCTGGGGAAGGGCTGGGAGCAATATCCCTCCTGCCCATGCTGGTGAGGGGCCTGGATCCAGTCAGCTGCCCCGATGGCTGCAGATGCAGTTGACGTGTTTAGGATATCCCCTCTGCTGTCATCCTGCCCTCTGACAGCGCCCTGCATTGCAGGGAAACCCATCCTAATGACCAAGAAATTCCTTGTCTAATCCTTGCATCTCACCCATAATAGACCTTAAACAGCCTAAGTGTTATTGACCGCTGCCAAGGAACAGTCGCAGAAGCATCCCCATTAATGAAAACAAATGTCAGGAAATTCAGATATTCTTCCCAAGGACAGAGTGCAGGGTGGTTGCAAGCTGGAGCCGAGGGAAGAATAAGGCACGTTCAGTTCTGCAGGGGTTCAGTGTGTGCAGGGACTCCAGAGACTTCTGTACTGCTGGGTTGTTATGTGGATAGAGAGAGGAGGGCATCTGCATTTCCAGGGACAAAATAGGGAAACTGAGGCACAAGGCATCAATATCACTACCCTAAATGGCCATAGACCCATCTGGTGTGTTTGAGGTGTTGCAGATGATGAAAAGGGCTTATCTGAGCCTCATGTCTTTGCAGCGTAAGAGGAAGTGATGGAAAAGATGTGTTTTCATTTCATGCTGTTGCGTTTCATGCTTAAGCAACAGCAGTGGATGCAATTTTGGGCTGGTTTCGGGGCTTTGGCCTGTGCTGGCAGCCTGTGAGCTGGGATTAGGGCAGCCTGTGCTGCTGGGGCTCTCCCAGTCCTGGTGCCTGGCTGGGCAATGTGAGGCTCAGGCTTCCCAAAGCTCCCCGCTGCCCCTGGCTGCTCGGGGTCTCTGGTTTACCTCTCCTGCCTACCTTCTGCTGTTCAACTTGGAGCTTTCTGGGGAGAAGTTCAAGTGTCCATGAAATTTGAAGGTAAAAATGTCCCAGCAGCTTGCTGAGACAGAATCACTTGAGGAGCAAAAGGAACCTATAATATTTTGTCCTTGTTTGCCATTTTAAGTATAACACCCCTCTGCTTTTCTTGTTATTGCAGCGTAAGTATTTAGTAAAGCATTAATCTTGCTTGTCAGTAATAACATGCAAATTAAACACCTGCTCTAGGAATCTGTAGTGCTTTGTTCTATTAGATGGTATTGACATGTCAGATATTTGGACTTTAATTCAGAAAAATGGTGCCATTTTCATTTCTCTCTCCTAATGAAGAATGAAGGTGTGCACTGATACAGGGCTGCCCACAGCAATGCAGCTAAAAGTGAAAAACAATACTTAATATAGCCACTAAATTACATGTGACATCTCATTTAAAGATAAACAGCCTGAAGGCATATGTCCAAGTGGCACTGATGAAATTTTTAAATGTTCCTTTGAATCCTCATTTAAGCAGCGATTTGGTAGTGAAGGCACTGTGCTGGCTGGGAGATGTGAAGTGATGCTTCTCTAAATGTGAACCCAAATCAGAAGTAGGAGACAGCTACGAGTCATGAGCGACACAGATCTGGGTTCAGCCAGACATTCCCCTCCAGTCCCATGGGAAAACGGGAGCTGCACCCAGTAGATGGTGGCCATAAGCTGGGGCTCTTGCGCTGCGAGACACCAAAGCTCACTTGTCCCATTTGCAGAGCTGGGCTCTTGAGGGCAACACCGGTAGCAGATGGTGGGATGGCACAGGTGTGTGCTTCAGCCTCGCAGAGCTGTACGTGCACTGTGCACAATGTTGCATGCTCTCGTGAGCTGCGGGTTGGACACTGCTGAGCCTCTGCTGTGTCACATCTGCCCGTCTTGCTCTTCAGCTTCCCAGCATCTTCTGCTTTCTGGAGAAGCTCTGATCCACATGGAGAAATGCTCCTTAGCAATTTAAGCTACACAACCAACCTTATCTCAGGAGGTGGGTTTCCCTCTGCATGTGGGAGCAGAAGGGATGGTCACTGGGAGCTCACTCCCTGCCCTAAGGGATGACCAGTTACACCTGCCTTTGCAGACAGTCACCCATTCAATCTGTGCCAAAGAACCTCCTGGCTGGACACCTCACAATCTTCCAATCTAATCCAGTGCTTTGCCCTCCTTAGCTGCAGGGAGACCTTCTCCCCCAACATTCACTCTGTATCCCCTTTGCTGTGGTTCAAGCTCATTTCTTCCCAACTGATCCCTCGCAAGCGTGGAAACCGGGTCCCATCTTCCATCTTAGTAGGGAAGCTTTCTATGCATTGAAGCTCATTGCGTTTCTCTTGCTCTTTTCCAGCTAAATAGTCCCAGTTCATTCAGTCTTTTTCCACTGGTTTCCCAGACTGTTTTTGTTTTCCTCTGGACCTGTTGTGGTTGGCTTTGTGATGCTCAGCTAGACACAGTAATTAAACTGAGGCTCCTCCAGTGCAAAACAGAGAAGGAAGATCCCTTTTCTAGGGTTATGGTCCTGTTTCTGCAATAGAAAGTGCTGATCTTTCTTGTGTGGCAATCTGAGCCATCAAGAAGCAACTAATCCCTTGTTTGTGTGTGCAGCTGGGGCTTTTTGGTACCTTGCACAGCCTGTTCCTAGAGGCAGGCCCTGGGGCAAAGTATCTTGTGATAGAAATAAAGACTTGCAGAGGGAAGGCGCAAAATGCCATATTCTCCTATCAATGCTTGCCCATCTCTTGAAGTGACTGCTTGAATGGGTGTCTCTATGATGTTTTTCCATTGCTGTTCTTGGATGATAGCCTTTGATTTACTTTCAACTAATTTCTTTTGAAGAGTGCTCCAGAAATGAGCTCTGTGATTCATTTTTGTCCAGCTCTCCTAAATTTGCACCAGCAACTGTTCTTGTTGGCTTGCTTGTTTTCCCCCAGAATGTAGCTGGCAGCAGCAGGAACAAACTCAAGCAGAGGGTGCTTTTGTGGCCAGACACCAAACACACAAATGACCAGGATGCAGAGCTTCAGAAACATTCAGCAGCATGAAAAAGCCATACCACAGAGGCAAACAGCAGGCATTATTAGACCATTCCCCTCCAAATCTTTGATTAGTCACATTTAATGGGGTTTCTTCTCATGTTCTTGAGCTGCACAGCTATACTAGTGTTTGACCGATCTTCATGGTCACCTATTACCAGCTCTAGCCAACTCCCATACATTCACAAAATGTTTCTTTACTTCTCCTTGATAAATGTCAGGCTCAGTCTATAATGCAGCTCAGAATTTCCTGGTATGGGGTCACTTGGCATTCAGCACTTGGAAAGATCACATACTTCTACTTGTTCAGTCTTGATTTTGATCAAGAGAAGAGTTGATGTCATTTCAGCATTCCTGAAGCTCCCCCTCCCTTTTGGCTTTTTTTTTTTTTTTTTTTAAGAGTATAAAGCAATTCGACACAACAGGCTGAGCTTTGAGTCTTATTTTTGCATCTTGCAATGTGACAATATCCATAATAAACACAGGCTGGGATTGCTTGTGGAGAATGTACACTTATTTTGAATAGATAATTTTCTTGCTCCTCCAAAGATGTTTAAAATTTGCCTTTTAAAAACTAATAGAAATCAATGCATTTCCTCTCACATAAAATATTAAAAGCAGCTTGGGTTTTAGTCTTTAATAAATAGTTTGCACTCCCAAGGCTCTTTCCAGCAGAGAATGTGAGTACTTCGCAATCCTTTCCGGTGTCTGGCCATGCAACTTGCCTCTAGCAAAGAGTTCTTAATTCGCAAAGTACCTCTAGACGACGTGCAATTGTCAACCCAAAGCCCAGCGCTTTCTAATCATGGTTGGCACGAGCTTCCCCCTGCTGTCTTTCAAGCCGCAGGGAAGTCAGACATTTTCATACCCACTAAATCTCTGGGTATTTTGTGGTGGTGACAGCAGCCTGGTACAAGCTGGACCTACTCCACCAGCTAAGCAGGAATTGGATATTTCTAAGACCAGCTTCACTTATTTACGCCACTGAAGTATCTGGGTATGTTTATGGCCTTTAATTGACTTACCTCCCCCAGACCACGAGAAATGGGGCTTTTTCCATATTGCCTCTTGTCTGGCTGGGAATGGAGGCCTGGAGAGGGGAGGGGGCTGCCTGCAGAGAGCCCGAGGCAGAGCCACGGAGGTCTGAGAGCATCGTGGCCTGAGCTCTCCTCCAGTTTCTCATTCACCTTTCCCTGGGCTGTGCAGCCTTGTGACAAGCGAGGTTTAGCAAATCGTGTCAAGCTGAGGATTTGTTGGTGTGATTCTTTTGGTCTGACCGGGGTGGGGGAAAGCCAACTTATAAGAAGAACTCTCCCAGACCTCTCTTCAGCAGCAAATACTTGTGAAGGCTACAGAGGAGTCAAGGCTCTGCTGGGTTTCCTCCACCCTTACGTTTCTGCAACTGCGCCTGGGGTGTTGCTGTGCTTCACAGACGATGACTTGCTATATCTGGGTGGCTTCACCTCCTTTCCCCCAGCACGGTGCAGGCTATTTGGAAATGTTGAGGAACAGCAACCCCAGCCTGCAGATGGACCTCTGTGTGGCCCCACCACTCATGTCCACACCTCTCAAGAAAAATTAGATTTTATAAGGTGCTTAAAAGTCACTATTACAGTCACAGTTTGTGGGGCCCTTTGTGTATACTTTCTGATTTTCCTGACTTCCCTGCTTGGCAAGTCCAGAGCTCTCTTTGCACACAAATTGTGGCATCCTTTAGTTGGGTCTTTATGGGTGATAACTGCTGGGAAAGCTGGGGGAAAGTTGTGATCTCAGCTCATCGTGCTAGGGGAATGGGGTGTTTGAGAGACTCTGCTATAATGAGAAGTGAGTGAAAATGGCGACAGGGAATAGATTCCTAATTTAAATAATGAGCGTCCCTTGTTGCCTGACAGATGGTCATTTTCTGAGAAATGCAAAGTCTCTTTGGAGGGGTCAGATTGCTTGTGTTTACATGGAATAATGAGAGAGAGGCACCGGTCCCAACACATGCTGTGTTTTTCACATTTTTCCAGGGTATTCCCAGCTGTCTCTGAAAAGAGCAGATTTGATCCTTTGCAAACCTTATGTGGCTCTGACCACGCATTATCGCACGAAGAAATCGCACAGTAATGGGCGTGTCTCTGATATTCAGGCAGCCCTTATAATGCCCTTTAAGCATCTTTAGTCGCTAGAAAGGAAGCTTGATACTGATGCCAGAAAACATCTTGGGCCTGAGTGTGCCTTTACTGGTGCAGGGCTGGCTGCAATCCAATATCCAGTTATCTGCACGCCAGTGGTGTCTCCAGGACTTAACAAGTGGGAAGGCAGATGGATGGCAAAGAATTTGTTAAGGGGTAGGACACCTTCTTATGTACTTCCCCACTTGCTGTACCCACTTTTAATGTAAGAACTAAAGATCAGGCACTGATCAGGCAATGATGGAGAGCAGGAGGGGTTTTTTTGGGGGTACACCAGGAACTCCTTGCTGTTTCATGATATTTTAAATGGGATGGTGGCAGCTGTGTTGGGCATCGTTTCTGCTCTGACAGAGGTGTCTCAGTCCACCCGCTTCTCTGAAGTGTTCTGGTGCTTGCTGTCTTCATCATACAGAGCATAAAGCAAAGTGGCCTGTCCCAAGCCAATGGCCAGGAGTCAAAGATCCAGTTGCTTATGGATCATGCTCCCATGATGCCCAAGATCATGCTGCTTCTTGGCCAAGATCTCTTAGGTGCAGTTACAGGGTCTTTTGTCTACACAAAAGCATTCTAAAAAGTACAACTTGAATGAGCTGTTGAAGGAGTTCAACCACCCTTGAAGCCCCGTGGAGGAACTCTTATTGACAATTGGTGGCCTTAGCATGGTTTCTCTTACTGCACATAAATCACCATTTAGGCTGATGTTTTAGCACAAGGCCCTTACAGTCCCACTAAGCTTCTCCTGAAATGGGAAGGAAAACAAACCCTAGTTTTGAACGAAAGAACTCTCTTAATGACACAGACTACTTACCTGTTTTTCTGCCTCTTCCTGTACGCAAGTCCCTCATTCTGCCTCATTCCTCCCGATGCCAAGGAAGTGTGAAGACTTCTGTTGGGGAACACACAGTGATGACGAAGTCCCAGACAAGGGTGAATTCAACTTGCAGATTCCAAAACAACCCTCTTCTGACCTCCTTTCAGTAGTGCAGGGATAGATTTTGCTATTGCTTTTTTTTTAAAACAGTAAAAAAACTCGTAATTCTGAAAGCCTTGAAAGGGACAAACAAGTTTGGTAACACCAAAGGCAGTGACTTTCTTGTTGCTTGGCAGCTAAGAGATGCTCCCATAAAGTTCAGCAGTTTCATACATCCTCGACATGTGGTCTTTAATCTCTGGGTAATGATGTGTTTGGAAGAAGCCAAGTCAATCAACACCCATTTTTCACAATGCATCAACTACTAGTGTCAAATTCTGGTCTGCATCTTGTGCCAGAAAAAGGCTTGTTGTCACCTAAAGGGGGGAGTGTGCCATGTCAGGCTGCAAAATCATTTGTTCCCTGGACACAGCCCTAAATTATATATTCCCTGTCAAGTCTTGGAGACTGAAACCAAAGTTGTATTATGTTCCACCTACCCTGTGCTCAGACTGTTAGAGAAACAGGAGATCTGGGCCACATGGTGTCCCTGTTGAAGCGGATGAGCAAAAACCTCTGTTGGCCAATGCTACTTGCCAAGGGCACTGTGCATCTGGGAGGGAGTTCCCAGGGACCTCAAATTACTGGACAGTTCTCAAAATGTTGACCTGGTCTTCTGCATGGTTTCTGATGGCATACAGAGGCATTAGCTTTGCTCCGGCGTGCGTAAGCTGTTACAGCTTATAAAATATTTTCTTTAAAAAAATGGTTTTTAGCCAATTGACCTGCAACGAACCAAACCAGTTGATGTTTATCAGCAACATCCACGTGGATGGGATGTAATTACAGGGGTGGGAAGAAAAGGAGAGAAACTGAAAACAAAAGCCATCTTTAAAGGTCAGTGTTCTTTTCGCAGCTTTGCAGCTAAATTTAGAAGGTGGGGCAATTTTTTAGTAGGTGACCCAACTGGTCTGCAATGTCAAAGGCAGTGAAAAATGTGTGCGGAGACAAAAAAAAAAGGCTTCGTGCTATTCTGCACCCCATCCTCCATGCAGCCTGTATTTGGGCCCGGGGATGACACTTGTATGTATGCCTGGTGGTGGCATTCAGGAATGATAGAGGAGCTGGTGACAACCCAGAATGATCTACTGGTGTGCAATGGGATGCTCCCAAAGAACCTGCCCAGCTCCGTTGTGCTGTGTGTGAGTGCAGATAATGAAATTGCAGATAATGAAATGCCATGTACTTTCATTACACTTCCAAATATAAAGGAAACCTTCATTTATCTATGCCTGGAGAATCGGACAGAAAATCAGCATCAAAGAGAACCTCCTACTGAAAGCATTTGATGTTATAAAGGATAAAGAGCATCTGGCAGGGGCCTTAAAGGGGGGAAGTCTGACAGGCGTTCAACTGCTACTAGCAGTCCAGCCTTGCAGCCTGCAGTTTAAATGCTCTAAGAGTACGATGATAATGCACTGGGGCATTCAGAGCACAAATTGATGTTTTGTCTTTAGCTTTTTTTTTTTTTGGTTGCGCTAAGAATCTGCCCTGCAGCTCCTGGATTAATTAAATGCTGACAAGTCTGCTAGGATAGGAGCGGAGGATGTCTCCTGCCCTTTCTGTGGCGCACGGACCGGAGCGCATCGTGCCCCTAGGAAATGAGCTTGTTCCATTAGGCAAAATCAACAAGGCAGAAATCTCTATGAAATTCTTCTATTAAATCACAAATAGACTAAAAACCTATACCTGGTGACAGTGATCATTGCTTTTGTGGCCTGGACAGATGCTTGTGGGAGCATTTTGCTCAAATGGGCACGTTCACTTCTGCAAACACTGGCTTTACTTCACTGCTGTTCCGTACAGTGGCTGATTTTTCATTCCTTGGGCTAGAAGAACAAAACTTTATTTTGCCTCTGTGCCTATTCTGAGAAATCAGCCGCTTTCTGGAGTATTTAGAGTAACTCTGGTAAACTCATTCATGCAAACATTTGCCATAGAAGGTCATTTTCCTGCCAATAAATTTGGGCTCTCTCCCCAGGCAGGATGTCCGAAGTTTCTAACTTCTGTGGTTGCAGCATAGGCTTTTTCTCATCGCAGGAGTCTTTTTTTCTGATCCAAGCTTGGGACCTTCTGCCACAGTGGGGTGGGGATGGGTGAACAGCTCAAACATCTGCACAGCAAAGTGATACCAGTGCCCAAGCACCGCCGGAGATGGAACGTCAAATGTGCCATGCGTTTACTGTCCCTGAGCAGCTCAAACGGACACATGGCCTGCGGTCAACTTTTTTGTCATTAATCTTCTAGTATCAGAATATTCATTTTAGTGAGCAGATCTTGGGCTGCTTCTCAGCTGGGGCAAGGATCAGCAGGTCAAAATTGTCACGGGGAACCATGTCAGTAAAGGGAAAAATTTGGGCGCCAACAGCTTTTGATGGGCTCTGGGAGACCTGCCACACCTTTCACCTTCTCTTCATGTCTTGTCTCTAGCAGGTGTATCGTGCTGATGAGCTGTAAAAGTAGCAGATGCCACAAAGGTTTATTTTCTTAAGAGACGCAACATGGGAAAAATTTGCAAGGAAATCACAATCCTTATTAATGTCATTTTCACAGAAGATTACACTCTCCTGCTGTCTCTGTATCGCACCGAAAGACCCAATCCTGAAAAAGCGTCTTTGATGCACTTGTATGAATGTTGGGCTTTTTATATCTGGTGGATGGGGCAGAGAACAGCAGAGCTAAGCTGCAGCAAGCAGGGCACGTAGCGAGCATTGGGAGAAGCGTGGCCAGGGGCTGGATTGCTTTGAGGCAATGGACGGAGCAGTCTGCATCTAGAGAAACTCTTAAGAGCAGCCTGGATAAGGTTTGTCAGAAGTGTTTTCCCTGACTGACAGCCTGAGGAAAGGGTTAGGTCACTTCTCCCGGTCCTTCCCAGGGTTATTTGTCACCAGTGCTGGAGCTCCTGTGTTATGTCAGGGTCCTGTGTACCAAAAAACTTGTTTCTTAGAGATTTCTGGAACTGAAGTCCTCCTTACAGTTCCTGGAACAACGGCTTTTGGGGAACATATTTTGTTATGAAGGTCAGAGATTAACACCCTTCCCAACACCCATAACAACCTGCCTTAAAAATCTCTGCTTGGAAATCTTTTAATCTTCCTTAGATGCTTTTTGAACATTTTCCAGGAATGTTCTGCTCTTTCCCATTCACAACTACTAAATATACACTCTGTTTGGACTGCAGACCTCAGTCTATTTTTACATTTATTTCCAGCATATTTTAATTTTTCTACCCTTGATAGAACAATTTGGTCTGTTCTTAAACCCAAGACCTTGCTGCCCCTTCTCTTGTTGTTGCCCAGTTTGTGGCATCACTTACAAGGGGTTTATTATTCTGGGGTACTTCTGTGTGGACGAGGACTGTGCTAGCTTCTGTCTGGCTAGAGACAGACTTAAAAGCGGAAAAAAAGTGGGCAGGAAGGGAATCAGTTGTCCCTATACAAAGGAGTAATAAAGCACCTCTGCAGTCTCTTATCCCGTTTGTAAATGGTTAACTGAGTTTTGGGGCAGAAAATACTGTAATAGAGCAGTGAATTCCTGCCTGTGGAGCAGTTCTCGTTCCTCTGGGTTGAAATGGCGAATGGTTTCCATGTGTAAAGCAGAAAACAAGTGACTGCTTGCTTTCTTGTCCTCCTGTGTGCTAATATTTAGCAGGGCTTTATTTATTTGATTAGGTGCAAGGAATATGCGCTCATTGTTTACATTGCATGAATGGGAATGGCAAGAAGTAGATTTTTATCATTGTTACTCTTGTCTTTGGTTGCTACTCTGGCCTCTGGAGTGTTTATCTGGATCTGGTGAAGATTTAAAGTGGGGGAGAGAAGGGGGGTTTGAGGAAATATTCTCAGGCGTGTGGGCAGTGAGGGACCTATTCCATTTGTGAGCTTTGACTTGATTAAGCTTATACATCTCCACTTGACCTTCATACAGAAATTCACCCTTTAAATAATGGTTCTAAGTCTCTAGGGTCAAATCCAAGCTTCTGTGATGCAAAACATTACTAATGAAATTATCGTGTCCTGAGCTGGTAACATCTCGCTGGGCAGAGAGGCTGAGCCCAGAGCAGCGACGGGATGTCTCAGCCCTGCTTGGGACCTACCTCCAGCCTTTAGGAAGGGGGTTTAAATCCAGAAATGGTCAGGCTTTAAGTGTGGGTTGAAGCACTGCAAAGCTCAGTTCCCACAGGGACAGTCGCAGTCCTGCCCCGCCACTCCTGCTAAGTAGCACCCACCACAGCAGCTGGCCTGGCTCTACTTATTTATCTTTCCTCCAGCCATGGGCTGTGCCCTGTGCTAGCGACAGAGATAAATTCAGCTCTCTCAACAACACTGGTGCTTTAGAAATGGGGGAAAAGAAGTCCCAGCCCTGAGTCTATTACTATAGAAATACAATCCTTAATCCAGTTGGATGGTGCTGCAGAAAGGTTGACCAGAGCTTCCAGCATGAAGGCAGGTGAAAGGGTTAAAGACAAAGCTAGTGCTTGTCCCTCCATGGCATTATCTGTATGATTGCTTTTCATATCTTGTTTATTGTGGTTAGCAGAGCAGCTATAATATAGAGTGCTAGATGCAATAAATCTTGTCGTTGCAAACAGCATACTTTTCATCAGAGCTCAAGGAATTGCAAAGTAAGCATTCAAAGGCAATCTATAGATTTAATTACATAGAAAGTCTAACCTGTGTAGATCTTAAAGGAAATTATAGCCGTGAAGATTACATTATGTTCCGTTTCATTTGTATTACGTGTATTATCCTATTTTAGTTGTTATGGGGACACAGACAACGGCACTGCCAGCGCGGTGTCTTCTGTGGTTTCGTATCAGCACTGAACAGCCAAAGATGCTGGTAATTTAAGGGCTGATTTTTTTCCCTTTCTGACAGCTATGTCTATAAATTTGCACTCCTGCATTTTAAAATCTTCTCTGATGCTAATTGTAGCCCAAGAAATCCCATCAGGCAAAGGAAACCACCTCCAATTTTCTTTATTTACTGAAAGACAGTCCTGTGACCACAAATCAAAACTCTGTGTATCGAAGTGACAGGTCCACATTGCTCTAATCTCCTCATCGCCACACTCGCCAGCTCAGTCCCCAGCACTGGGCTGGCCACGACAAGTCCCCCACCGGAGGGACACGCTGTATGTCCCCCTGCCCTGGGCAGGAGTGGGGAGGTCACTTGCCCTGTCAGTGAAAACCACCCACACGAGTCCTGGGTGTTTGGAATTATAACAGTTTTAGCAACTTCCATTTTTTCCTGGATTTTTTTTGCAAAATCCCCAGCTTGGGATGTGCTGACATGCGAGCTTGGGTAGATCAGCTGATCTGTGGTATGGGGTCCTGAGGGGACAGGATGGGTGGCTTTAGCACTTCCTCTCCTGCTCAACTTCATGCCAACTATTTGCAATAGCCATTTGATCTCCAAAATCCTCAAGTGGTGGCTTGTTGCACTTGTCCCTTGGTGGACCTGAGCATCAATGTGCTGCAGGGCCTTCCTCCCCCAAGACAAGCCTCATGGAGACTGCAGGGGTGCAAGGGGCAATGTGGGAGGCTTTTGCTGAGGCTGGCTTCCTTGGTAGATGCCAGTTAATGAACTTGAGGCTCTAAGCAAATTTCTGGGGGTGGTTCGCTTTAGGTAGCGAGGTCTGGTTCACCGATGGTTTGCCAAGCTGAAGTCTGAGCAGGGTTGCTGGCCCCAGGCTCAGTTCCCCAGGAGGGACAGAAATAGGACTGTTAGAATTGGAGAGATGTGTTTGTCGTTGCCAATTAGCGGTGAGACCAAGTTGGGTTAAAACGCTCAGCTCTGTATCTGTGGCTGCTGTGCAAACACCATGATGTGGTCTATGGTTGGGAGAACCTGTTCTGGTCTTCCCAGCTCACTTGAAGGGTTGGGGAACTCCTTGGTGGTAGGTGAATTTTCCAGATGTGTCACTGAAGTGTTTCACTTGGACACGTGATTGATGTTGTTGGGTGCACTCCTACGCACCATGAGTCAGGAGGAGGTTGCCCAACCTGAGGTGCCCTCAGGGGAAAGTGTTGCTCAAACAGGTTCATCTGGGAAGGAACACCAAAAAGTCCCAGCTGGGAAGGGGCAGAGCAAGAGATGGATCTGCCCCAAATTCTCCACACCTTTCTCATCTGCAGCACCGAGAAGGGCTGAGGGGTGTTTGCACCCATTTCACTGACTCACCGGTCACTTGAGTCTCATGCTATGAAAATGGCGTTCACAGCCCTATGGATAAAAAAATGCAAAATTGCTACTGGCTTATTTCATTGTGTTGGGCTGTAAACTGTGATTCAGGAGCTACTTCACAAGGGCTTGCACCGTTGGTGGCACAGGGAACCTCAGGGACAGTGCCAGGCAGGAGTGGAGGGGTCACCACACGACCAAAATTCATGGGTTTTGTTTCTGGTCATGGCTTTCCCACATGGTACAGCCCAAAGTCCCCTGGCTCTACAAACCACTGAGTTTGTCCAGTGCTTCAGTTCACCATCCTTCATTGGAGATGGATATTTTCTACTTCACGCTGAGGCTGGAAAGACAGAAGTAATTGGTAACTGTAAGGCATTCTGCTGAAATGGTAAGAGCAGTGTAAATACTAGACCAAAACTAAAAAGTGCATTTTCTTCCATCTCACTAGCATAAAGTAAACCACAGCGGACTACAGAACATAGTCTAAAATAGCTAACAGCTAAGCTTCCACAGCAAAATAAAATACATGTATATAGTACAAAAGCACTTATTTCCATCCGTAAGCAATAGATGCTGAGGTTTCGCTCCTGCTTCACTGGCAGCAGCCTCAGTCTCCTTGAGACCCCCTTGCCAAATCCCCTGAGGACCAGGGGTAGCAGTATCTTGGGTTTAGCACAATTAAGATACCGTACTGGACAAATTAAAAATAAAAGAGATTTCCTACAGCTGTGCCAGTGATAAAACTTGGAATAATTATTTCAAGTTCTGTGTGACAAGACAGAGCGTGGCTCAGTCCTCAGAGCGGCAGGAGCAGCGGGGAGGTCACTGCCTGGACCGCAGCGTGAGCAAGGAACACCTTGGTGGGAGTTTCTGCAGCCCAGCTGTCTGCTTCCCTTGCCGTGCTCGACGTTCAGGGATTTTTTTTTTTTTTTAAAAACATATTGCTCTACACTTGAGTAGCAGCGCAATCCCAGAAATGGGCTCTTCTGTTCATACATGTGGTAGGAGCAGTGATGTGTAATTTGTGTGGACCAGGGAAATCCTGGCCCACGTTGTTTTTAATGAGAAGTTCTTAAAAGCTGGTTTTTGAGCTGATGGCAAACCTGTGATAGGAGCTGGTGCCAGCAGCTGTGCACACAATGACTTGTGTGCTTTTCAATTTAACACAAAGAAAAGCCCTCTTTCCCAAAACTCTTCCTGGACCTGCCTGTGCCCACCTCGTAAACCTCCATGACTCCCTTTGCACCTCTCCTGCTCTGGTGGGAAAAGCAAAGCATCTGTGGTGACCTTCTATCTGTCCTAGTTTTTGGCTCTCCTCTGCGGCTCCAATACAGATCTCCATAGTCTCTCTGGCGCAGGGTTGATGGCACGGGTAAGTCGGGCATTGAGCTATGCCCTGATGCTTGCACAAACCTACAGTCTTCACAAAGCTCCGGAGAAAACCTTAGTCCTGCTTTATCCAGACCACATTCGAGGTGATGCTGAGCTCCCCTAATCTCACTGTTATTTTTTTCCATGGCCTTCTCTGGGGGCTGAGATTCCCCTCCTGGTTCAGGATTAGGCCCCTGGGGACTGGCACTGCCCCCGCTCCCTCTCTGAGCAGGCGTTGGGTTGGTGACAAATGGGCGCAATCATGGCACGTGTCTAGATTTTCGCATGCAGAGCTGGTTTGTAAATGGAGCAGTTTGTTAATGCAGAAGGAAATGGATAGATATTAATTGCTCTCCAGCGCTTTGTCATTTTTCATGTAGGTCATTGATGAAATAACGGTAACCTGAGGGAAAACAGAAGAAGAGAAACCGAGGTTGGGAACAACCTTGAAGTCAGGGGAAAACCCCCTTATCAGCTCAAGGCAGAGCTAGGCTGCATTTTAAGCTGAAATTTTTCCAGTAGATTTGCCAATATCCAAATGTTTCAGGAATTCTTCTTGGCCTCACCAAGCTGCTTATACAAAAACTGCTTCTGGAAGTCAAAACATTATTTTAACACTTCCAAAATGAGCCATTTTGATTTTTCTTCAAATCTCTCATTTTACATTCCTTTCATTATGAAACCTGCAAATCGGGGGCGGAGGGGAACACGGACCGCTGCCAAACCTCATTCAGCCCCACATTGAGAGCAGAGCAAAATACTTTTAGACTAAACAGAGATGAGCATTGTATTTGAGTCCTGAAAGTTTTCCAACTTCTCTTTTCTACCTTCTTCTCTTAGCACACTTACTTTCTTTTGGGGGATTGCAAATGAACTATAATAATAAAGGTGATGATGCAATTATTTTCCCGGCTGAGGACAAGCTCCTGTGTTGCAGTGGCAATAGTGAGTTTATTGATGTTGGACCCAGCAGACCCTTGAGTGTGGACAGGGCTTAGATGAAAAATGATGGTACTTCGGTCTGTACTGAATCCAACCAAACATCATTATGATCATCTTGGGCCAGCTCTGGGGAGAGGAGTCTTAATTACCCAGGTAGGTGTTCATTTATTAACTCCTGTAATTTAGCAGGGAGAAGAACCAATAAAGAGGCAATGCTCTTTTTATAGCAGTGGCACTCTGCGTGCTATTCGCTGTTCAGAGGAGCAATGAGCAGGTACATGTATTCAACGAAATGTATTAAATTTCCAGTAAACAGCAGAAGAAACCGAATAATCCATGTTGGATTCTTTTGCCCTTTACAGATGGCGTGTTATGGCTTTAAAGATGCAGATATACCACAGCCTTTGGTCTGGGGAAAGTCCAGGGGAGAATAGAGTGCACTTGAACTGCTTTTGCTGTGAATTTATAGAAAGCTTTGACCTTAAAGGGAATAGTGTAGCTTTGCTCTGTCTGTTTGCACTTTGCATCGCTCGGTGATGTTGCCTAGCTCTCAGCACGCTATTTCATTTATACATGCATTTCTAATAATCCTTTCTCTGTGCTTCAGTCTCTCCTCCATTTTTTCTTTTTTTCCCCCCAGTCTCCGCATTCCTGGCAGTTGCAGTAGTTCAGGCTGTCCAAGAGCTGATAGACAAAACAACCCCATGTTCTCACCGTCTTTAAACACAGGAAAGATAGAGGCTTTTCTTGGAGAAAAGGCTTTGCCACTCTGTTCTAAGTAACATTTGAATGTCACATCCCAAAAATGAGATTCTGCCCTTCTCCCCGAGAGCAAGGCTGGGAAAAGCTGTCTCTAAATTGACCCAACAGCAAGCAGTCATTGAAAGGCATCACTTTTTTTTCTTTTTTTTTTTTTTTACAGCTTCCCTTCCCCTCACCTGTGATGTAAGTAGTAATTTGGTGGACACCGGGTGCTGGCTACCTACATCATGTGTGATTAATACTCCTTGTGCCAGCTGGACCCGTTAGCTCTATTTTCCTCCTGCAGCTCCGGGAGAGACAGCCGCATCGCTGTGCCCTGGTTAAGCCTGTGTCCCTGGGTGGGGGGGAACTCAAGACTACCCAAATCCCAGACTATGAGGAATCAGTGGGTTGCATGGAGCTGGTTTTACAAGGCTTCTTGCAGACATCTGCTTCCCTGAAGCCTAATGAAACCCGCAGGCAAAAGGCATCCCTCTGTTCGAGGGGGCTGCAGATACCAAGACACTGGGTGCCTTCCACAACCCTGTTCCTGGCCGGGGGATTTCTCTCCTGGCTGCGTCAGCGTTAAGGCTGGAGCCGACGTAATGTGTGTGATGAGCAGTTTCCTCTCTGTGTTTGCTGCAGATGGTCTGAAATTCACTGTGGTCTTACTGTGAGAAACCGAACGCCGGTGCTGCCCACAAACACACCGGTACCGCAGCTCGCATGTGCCCGCTGGCCTCTGTTGCATGCTCTCATCAGAAGGTTCAGCCCCAAGCTTGCTTTATCCTCTTGCAAAGCAAATTTGGTGCTGCCAGACTTGGAGCGAGCAAGTCCACAGGTGTGGGATCCTTCCCTGACCTCCCATCACAGACCTTGGTGAGGCAGGTACAGGCAATCAGGCAGACATGGGGGAGGCTTGATGCACGTTGCTGCTTAACGAAGCGCGATTAAGTGATGTCCATCACAGCGTGGCTGCTGCTCCCTGAAAGGAGTTGCAGCCTGTGGGCAAGACCTTTCCCCACCATGTCTCTGCCTCCCTCCTGCCCTGGTGTGGAGGCAAGAGGTTTCCCATGTAGTCTGTTCCTACATGAAGAAGAAACAAGTGATTTTCAGTGTACTCAAGATGAATGCACCTAAGCAGGGGTGCTGTTAATATCCAGTGTTCAGTGCACTGTGCTTGGCCCCATGGCTGCCCAGCCCAGGTGTTAATGTCACCTGTGGGCAATGTTTGTCCCCATCGCCGTTGTCCTTCCCGGCTGGGGAAGCTGCTTCCCTGCGTCGCACTCCCATCGCCTGCCTGCAAACAGGCTTCATGCTGCTGTGGCCACCGGTGAGAGCTGCTGGCGTGCACGGGGCTCTTTGGGTAAGCAATGCTGAGTACAAAAAAATTATTATGGCCAGGATTTTGTACAGGTGCTAAGAGATGGAGGTTTTGTAGGTGGTAAGGGAACACTGGAAAAGTTAGGGGGGAAATGGTTTTTATTATGTTCTAGTGTGGGGAAGATATCTTTCGGGCTGTTCTTGGGAAGAGTCACTCGGTGCATATTGCACGGGGCCATTAAAGCAAGCCAGGCTCAGCGGGGCTTCTGGTGGCAGGGGCCTTCTCAAGTAGGGACGGGGGAACCCTGAAGGACCAACACAAGTGATGTCTCCTCCTCCCAGAGTGTCCCAAGCCACCCCCAGGATGCTTCTCATGCCCCAAAGCAGCTGGGGTTGAGGATCTGCCTTAATGCTTCTGCAAACCCTTCGGAAAAGCAATTCAGACCGATTGCTCCCAACACTTGGAGTGGGACCACGAGTCCCGTGGATGTCACTGTCACAGGTGAGAGGCACGGCACAGCCTCCGAGCAGCTTCGTCTGCCGCGGGCGTGTTCGTGACTTCAAAGGCAGGAACTGAGAGGTTTCTCAGAGCCTTGGCTTTGTTATTCATCTTCTCCAATACTCATAAATTATCAACAAACAACCTCAGCTATCAAGTCGGTGAGGAGGACTGGGTAATTATGTTTGTGGTTCAAAATGAGGGTTGTCAATTTTAATTAGGGAAAGCTGAGGGCACAGGGAATTTTTAATGTTACTACCTGAACTCTCGAATGCCACACAGAAAATAATTGTAGATGAAAAATGAATCAGGGCTTGGTAGGGAGTGCAAGGGGTATTCCTTTTCTTCCTGTTTTATTATTTTGCCCTCTGGGAAGCGAACTGGGGTCTAGCTATACAATTGCCAACAGGTTGGCTTTTAATAACAGTAAGAAAAATGTATAGGCGAATACCAAAGGGACTGGGGAATTTCAGGAGGAATCAGATTTTTAAAGCCCAGGACTCATTAATATTTAAAGAGATTTCTCAGGTATTCATTTCGGAGCCAGGCCTGCTACCCACAGGGTGCTGCTCTCTGGGGCTCTGGTATCTGCAAAGTGATCCTGAGCCATTTTCTGCCCTGCCCGTGCCTATGGCCATGCCCATGCCGGCAGGTTTTCTCTTGCCCCAGCACTCTGCCCTGGTGCAGGCAGGGCAGGATTTGGGCTTTGTACCCTTCCCAGGCAGGGCTCAGCTGCGTGCATGGAGAAAGCTTGAAAAAGGCAGAGTGAATTGAATTGTGACGCTCCCTCGGTTTGCAATGGGAGCGAGGTGCTTTGTGCTCCTACAGCTACATCCCTCTGTAGTGAGGGTGACACCAGAGCTTGTCCCGGGGACGATGGAGGGACAGAGGATGCCTGGCTGTCGCTGCACAGCAAAGGGCTTCTCCGCTGCATAGAGCTAAAGACTGAGGAGCATCGGTCCCTCCATACCCATTCCTCCTAAAATCAAGGAAGCTTCATCCTTTAATGCCACTGGCAGCTGGAGGGGCTGCCTGTGTGACTGCAGTATCTGAAGAGCAGGCAAACGTCAGCCCATCGTGGGGAGTGTGGGCTAAGTTTTAATCAGGCCAGTATCCCCTCCTAATTTATTTTCCTTCATTTAGACAGGATTTGCTGGATTGCATGTGAACTTGTGAATATTTATGAGAATGTTGGGTTTTTTTCTTGCTGCTCCTGTGATTAACCGGTTTGGTACTTCCCAAGGACGTGCAGAGTGAAGGTTAAACTGAAAAGGCCCAATCCTTTCCTGGTGTTACCCTTTGATAGGAGAACTGTCAGGAATTATATTGGCCTCTGCACATTCACTGGGAAGGGTTTTTCCTTAGCCAGACAACAGCACCTCGCTTCAAGTGTGCTTGGTACCAGGGTGCCAACAGAGCTAGATCCAAAATATTCTCAGGACAGCAGAAAGATGTTTTAGTGGGCTTAGATCAAGCCCAAAGCAAGGCAGCTGCAGCAAATGAGCTCCCATTCGCTAATGTAGTTTTATAATAGATAAGCTGCAGACAAGTAGTTGACAATTGTAGTTAAGTCATAAAAATAATGAAAAAAATTGCAATTATTTTTCAATACTACTTACTTCCATTATGGAATCTCTGACTGGAAATACTTTGGGTCACTCAGCTGATGCCGATGGGGAAGATGAGATCGTTTACAGCAAATGGTGTCACTGGCTGGATTCACAGTCCTGCTGACAGTCTGGTGTTGCAAAACCAGCCTGGATCTGCTGGCAGATGAAAGTCTCTTGGTTGCCTCTGAGTGCCATGGCATGTAAAGTAGTCCTAAGTCAACCTGTAAATGAAAGGACTGACTCTGATCTCAGTTATACTAGTAAAAAGTGAGCATAAATTTACTGCCATGGGCAGACTCAGGATCTGACCCCTTTTGCAGAGTGCCATGGATTCAGGTGGACCCAAAAAAGCCCCTAAACCTCCATGTCCTGGGGTGAGCGGGTGCCAGCCCTTCTTGTTCGTACAGGTGCAAACTGGAGGCAAGTGCCGAGGGTTAAACATACCTCTGTCCTGTCTCAGTCTCCAGTCCTGCCTTCACTCCTGAGAATCCCCGCTTTAATCCCAGTAAAACCGAAGGGTTTGTCTCTGTCACACCCTTTGCAAAATCTCATTGTGAGAGTTTCCAGGTGCCTGCCACATGGATGGGTAAGGTCAGAAATTAAGGGAGGAAATGAGAGAAGCTTGTGTTCCCAAGCCCCCGGCTCTTGGGTACCCTGGGGTACTTGCGGTCGCACGCGGATGCTCACGCCGCGATCCTGAGATGCTGGAAAGTGTCTGTGGTCTGGGAGAGCAACTCAGGTGTTTCTTTTGCCAGGCAGGGTAACCCAAACCTCACTGATGTATCATCCCCAGTCGGGTGCTGGATACAGCTGCCTCATTGTGAATTTCGGCTTCTCTTGCTGCAGTTACTGATTTGCAACCAGGCTTTGGGAATGGGGATATTCGTACCAAGGAAAACTGCAGCCGGGCTGAATAGCTGCTGTGCAGCTTGGTCGCCTACCGCCGCACCTAGTGCCAGCTCTTTAACCGCTTGATGCCCGGCGGCTGCAGGAAAAACACGCATACGTGGAGTACGCTCCTGCCAGCCTCCACGTTTGTGGTTGTTTCTGAAAATTGCAGCCAATGGCGCTTCAAGCTTTGCTGTGATTTGGGGACAGGAGGTCAAAGTCTGGCAACAAAACCATTTGGCCCCAAGGTTTTGAGACAGAAGAATCTTGGGGATGTGATTAACTTGGCTCCTATTTATTATCCTAGCTCAATACAGCCAAGCCGGTTCCTTGTATCAGAAGATCTAGCCCATTTTGGGGTTTATTCTGTTGTAACCAGACAAGCTGTGGGATGCTGTCCTGCAAATGGTTTGGTGCCCCCAATTATTTCTCTCCAGGAGCCTTCTTTGTTCAGCCTGCTTCCCAGGTGAGTGCCTGGCATCATCTGGAGGGCAAAAAGTACTGTCGCTTGTCCGCACTGCAGCGGAGAGCTTGTAAACTGTCTGGCTGCAAATGGGATAGAGGGTGGCAATTAAAATGTGCTCTCACATTATAGAAAGAGGTTGCAGACAAGTATTTATCAGCTCCTAGGTCTTCAATAGGCTGGTAAAACACCAGAGCGTAATTAAAACAACAGCTTAATTAAATGGTGCTACAGTTTTAACCTTGCCTAGGAAAATTGTTGGTTTATTCCTCTAAAGCATGTGTTCGGAAAGGGAAGGACAAGAACATGCATAGACAAAAATTTGAGTTGTTGGCCAAAAATACCCAAAAATGCGGTCAGGGGATAAAGCATTTGACTGGGCTTTAGGAGAATGACCTTTATTCTGCTGCTGGCTTCTTTGCCAAGTCACCCCTGCTCTCTGCATCCCCTTCGCTCTGTCCACAAAGAGAGAAAAAGAGATGAAGGCTGGTTTGCAAAGAGCAAAGCTGCAGGAGGCAGCTGAATTCGCCCTCCCGTCCCGCGGATCCTCTCTTGCAGCAGGCAGCACTGCCTGCACCAAGAGGTTATGGGATGAGTGTGTCATTTATATCCCTGTTATAGGGGTATAAATGGCAAATGAATGAGGCTGAGCCTGCAGTAAGACAGGGAGCAGGGGGATGCAGTAGCTTCCCGTCACCAGCCCGGGCTGGTGCCATGCTGTCTTGTCGCCAGAGCTGTGCCAGGCACAACCCAAACCGTGTTAAATCACAGGATAATCCCCTGCTTTCCTCAGGCCTCAAGACCAAGGTGACGGAGGGTATAACAAGGCTTAATCAGCTGGTTTTAAAAACTGCTAATGAGCCATAAATTGAGCCTGGCTTCTTTATGACCAGGAATGCTTATGTTTCTGTCAGTGAGGGTGTTCAACGGGCTGCTCCACAGAGCATCGCCTACGAGCAGGGAGCTCTGTCAAACCAAGCGCAGGGTTTGACCTCAGCTCCCGCAGCTTGATGCGGTTTATTTTTGGAGTTTATCACACAAGTGTGGCAGGGGCCTTCCTGCTCTGGAACAGCCTGTACGTGCAAGGAGACCGCGCCGGTCACAAGCGATGTCCGGCTGCACGCACCCTGGCAGGGACCACTTCGGTGCAGCCCTTCGAGGGCTTTTGGTCCTTGTTATGAAGCTGTTCCTGAAGACGAGCGTAAAGAACTGCAAGCGCCTTCCTTCCTGTCTGTTGGCATTTGTGGGATCTGACCTACTTCTTGTTATTTGTAACACAAAAGCCTCCCTTGTTTTCTGACTTGCCATGAGCTACTGCAGGAGCGTTCGGTGCCTGGGAGCCTTCGTCGGCTCCAGGAGGGGGTCCTGGCATCTCGTACCGCAGTAAGCTTCACCTTAGAAAAGCTGTTGCCCAGGGAAGGAAAGTAGTTTTTGGGGTGGCCGATGCCAGCTCCACATGTGATGACCAGGACTTATCCCCAATGTTGCTGCTCCGACCTCCCCCTCCTTGCACCCGAGCTCGGAGCCGCTCCTCCTGCGGCCGGGGCTGTCAGGGCGCAGGGGCTGCTCGCCTTTCTGCTCCCAAAGCCCAAATGTGCAAACCCTCAGCAAGAAATTCTGCAAAACTGTACTTTGTGTGGCCACAGCCCCTCCCTGTCTCTGAAAGAACAAGGACAGCGAAAGCACCGCGGGGCGGGGGCCCTCTCTCAGGCCCTGAGCAGCGTCACCTGACGTGGCAATATTGCAGTTAAAGGCGACAAGGGGTGAAATGGAAGCGCAGAAGCTGCCCTGCTGCTGCCCCTGCGAGCTGTACCCCAGGCCGACCACGCCTTGGCACAGGGCCGCGCACGCCGCTTGGGCTGCCTTGGCCTGCAGCACCAACATCCCGCGGCTCTCCGTGTCCGCGTGCCAGTGGCCACAGCGGTCCCCGCGGGGGGATCAGCCTTTTTTTTCTTTTTTTTTTTTTTTGAGGGCATACAGGAAAGAAGCCTTTTCTGTGCTACAGGTTGCAGCAGGCGTGGCTGGGCTGCTGGGAGGAACCCCGATGTACACAGCAGAGACCTTTCGCCTTCCCCGCTACCCGTCCACCAGCAATCCTGGGCTGCCACCCCACGGGGGAGAAACGGCCGTTGTGAGCCAGGGAAAAGGTACACAGGGTGTACTGAGGATTTTGGAAAGACTGAGCTTGAACAGGGAGGAAGCGTTAATATATGCTCTTTCCCCTTGTAAATATTTCTTCAAAAGACACTGCAGCTATCTAGGGTGCTCCTACACAACAGCAAGTCATAAATGATGGCTTTCTTCAAGTAGTGTAGACTGGAAGCTCAGTTAAATACATCAAATTAACTGTCAAAATAATCTTCCAGGACTTGATGAGCCCAAAGATTAAACGGCATGTTATTTCTTCTCTGTGCATTTTTTATCTTAGCAAAAGGGATTTACAGTAGATTCCAAAATCCATATTTTAAATGAATTGTAAATAGTTTCTTGTAGACTTGGCCCATATGAAAAGAATTATCGCCCAAAACAACCCCTCTGTCAGGGGGAATGTAGGTTAAAGAGAAATGGGAAAGTAAATACATGTAAAAGTTTTACAGTGAATTCTGCAGGGGGCATGTTTATTTTCTCCTTTGATTCTCCAAGCCTGGCTTCCTATGCAATTAAAGGGTCTAGCTCTTCAATGCAAAACATACAATCATTTCTTTTTTGTGTCATCAGTAAATATTTGGGCTGAAACTGTTTAAACATAAGCTTTCAATAATCTTTGTTTTGATTTTTCCTGTTCTCTGGCTGAGCCTGGGTTTGAATTTCCGTAGACTAAAAATACATTATTTTCTTTAAAGAGCTTAGATCTTGTTAATTTTGCTGTTTATCTGTTACCAGAAGAGTCTAATCCTTCTTTGACTGTTGTTCAGCATCACGTAGTTAAACAACTATACAGGATATGTAGCGGGGAGTTGTAATTTTTAACCGTGCTCTTTCAGGTACCTGAGCCCACTGCTGACATAGCACATCCACCATGTATTAAATTGTATTGCCCTTACAAAACCTACTGCCACGGGGAGCAAAAATGTTAACAAATAGATGCAAAAAGGTGATAAAAGACAGAAATAGAAGAGGATGTTAGGAGGCATAGGGCAAAGAGAGATATTGGTGGCAGTCAATCCTGATTTTCAGGATAACAACATGACTCTGAGGCACCATTCTCCACGCTGTTTGTGTTTGAACATTGACAGGGAAGGGCTGTGTGTGCCCAACGCCTGGCTTCAGCCTTAGCTGTGATATTTATCCATGTATTTATCCGGGGGTCTGCATTTCAGCTTCCCTTCTAGGATATTTTATGGGGAACAGATGATGATTTTCTTTAATTTATTTGAAGACCTGTAGGGTAAAGAAGCAGGGAGAGGAAAAGAAAACCAAAGCTTCTGAAGGATTTCCCCATTTACTGGGCTTCTGGATGTTCATGTCAAAGTTAAAAAGTAACGTTAATTACAGGCATCCAGAAAGAGCCATAATCATCTGTCATTCATGGTGACAGAATGACATCTCCTGTTTGGATGGTTCAGCATTACTATTCACAGTCTCAAGAGCTCAGGCTATAAAGATAACTATTTCTGACAACCTCAGGAGATGAGTTTGACATTTTGGATGTATGTGTGTGCAGGGGAGGTCGTATGGCAGTGCAGGTATGTGTTAAGGCCTTCCACAGACAAAGAGCAAACACGTATTTTAATTCTGAGCAACTTTTAGTTTGGATAAAGGAGGAAATAAGCACAAAAGAAGAAAGCACTGAAGGTGGAGTACCCCATGTGCCCTCCATATAGCTTGTATTCCGGCTTTACCGCTATGTCCTGTTAAGCTAGATACTGTGCACCCCTAATGACATTGAACTCCTCCAAATAGCCAACAGATCACAGAATCATTAAGGTTGGAAAAGACCTTTAAGATCATCAAGTCCAACCATCAACCCAGCACCACCATGCCCACTAAACCATATCCTGAAGTGCCATGTCTACACGCTTTTTGAATACTTCCAGAGATGGTGACTCTACCACCTCCCTGGGCAGCCTGTTCCAATGCTTGACCACTCTCTCCATAAAGAATTTTTTCCTAATATCCAATCTAAACCTCCCCTGGTGCAACTTGAGGCCATTTCCTCTCGTCCTATTGCTGGTTACTTGAGAGAAGAGACCGACACCCACCTCACCACAACCCCCTTTCAGGTAGTTGTAGAGAGCGATAAGGTCTCCCCTCAGCCTCCTCTTCTCCAGACTGAACACCTCTAGTTCCCTCAGTCGCTCCTCATAAGGCTTGTGCTCCAGACCCCTCACCAGCTTTGCTGCCCTTTTTTGGACAAGCTTGAGCACATGATGATGAAGTTTGATAAGTCATTAAACTATGGTAACTCAGTGGTGCATCTTCTTGCTCAATCTTCCCTTTTACCTGGGAGCAGATGCAAAAACAAAGCCTGCCACCTCCGTGGAGCTGTGCTGTGGGCTGCCTGCTGGCTCAGTGACCTGACCAGAAGGGACCTTCTCGGAGCTTCAACTTCATCCTTTGCTCCTGGAAATCTCCTTGTGGATTTTTTTGCCTCTAGCATAAGTCAAAGTGAGAAATGCTTGTTTGCAAAATAGACCAAAACTAGTAGCCATTGAGAGTTGGGTCTGTTTATTCCCTACATCTATGATGTCAACCTGTCATCAAAATCTTGCTTGAGAGTGCCTAAACTGAGTAAATTGGACTGGAGGGCCTGCCAGACCCAAATAATGGGTTTGGCATGCTAAGACTCACCAGTTCAGGACTGGTAAGTGCCCGTGTGCGGACTGACAGATGGCCAGTATTGCATCTCTGTGCAAAGCAAGGCATGATAATGTCAGATCTTTTTTGGCTGGGTGTTGTGTTTTTTTTCTTTTCCCTGTCAGATATCTATCTCTTGGAGAGTTAGCTTCTCTCATATCCTTCTTGAGTCTCTGTGTCTGCATAAAGTAGACCTCCTGGCTCCTGCTCAGCTCGGAGCGATGGGGGAATCTGGAGACCCTGCTGGCATTGCTGCCCGTCCCGCAAAACATTTCTGCGTGCTCTTGCCGCCTGTGTGCTGCTGTGGCTAATCCCTGCATTATGCTGCAGGTAATTTGCAAGTTTGGAGTTGGTTACGTAGCTTGAGCATATGAGGAATGCAGCATCTTCACCACTCTTGATTAATAATGTGTCATGAGAGATGGAAGTCATTTGCCTATGAAATTCATTAATGACGTGTTATAGTAATAATAACAGAAATAAAGAAGAGAAAAAAAAAATCCCCATCCAACCCCAAATCCAAGCTAAATAATGTAAGGAGCATCTCCTGTGAGTGTCTTGCTACAGATTAATTCAATAACAACATCTGAACGAAGCCAGGAGAGTGGCTCTGAGCCCAGAGCTCTGCAGCACTAGCAGTATTCACAGCCCTTATCGTGGCTTATTACACAAATGTTTTCCCTGCACTTCGCAGGGTTCCCTGGTTGGCTAATACACAACCATTGTAGAAATAAATATTTTGTTAATTTTTTTTCTTGCTAGAGGAGAGATCAAGTAGTAACTCTTCACTGCCACTGGGAAAGAATATGCAAAAGCTTGCTCATCAAAAGGTCAGGCTTACATTAGACGCTGCGAATACAGATAGAAAAGGAAATCTGCATCCATTCTGTCCTTTGGGTGGATGCTAGATGTTGTGAAGTTTGGTGTGCAAAAGTATTTTTTTTTATACTTATGGCATAATGTTTGCAATCTGGACTCTTTGAAGAAGTCGGTATGAATCTCTGCTGGGTCTTGACATGGGATTCCTAAGTAACATGATGAATTTCTTTGCTGTGTTTATTTTTCTCCCTCAGCTGAACCAGTCTCATAGTGTTTATTGTGTAGTTCATTATTTATACCGCAGCATTCAGCTGCCCTCATCGGATCAGCTCCCTCTGTGCAAACACACAGTGGGAAAGTCCCTTTTCTAAAGAGCTTTAGCCATTGGTGCTAATTAGAAGACAAAGGTGCCTGCTGCTCTCCCGTACTTTGTTCTTGCTCACAATAACAGGCAGTTTGTTTTCCACGATGTCCCGGGAGACGATGGGATTGTACCTCCCACGGGATTGTACCTCCCACGGACTTTTGCCAAGAGCCAGTGCCTCGAGGGTGCATGTTCAGAGCTGTCGGTGGAGGATTTGTCCATTCTGTGAACAGATAAAGATTTGCACCATACTCCTTTCCTGTAAGATATTGAAGTCCTGGCATGTCACTGGTTTGGTTTTTTTTAAGCACTAAATAAATCTCTTAGCCATGAGAAGTTGTCATCCAGGAGCCTTTATTTTAGGCAACCACAGTAGCATCCTCCAAACACACAGCCTTCACTTCAAGGACTCAAAAGGATTTCAGCGCAACTGCAACTTCCATCTTTCTTTCTCTTACAACTTTCTAGTCTCTGTTTGGGAAGATACGATGAAATTGTTTCCCACGTTCCTGATTATTACACAAGGGGAGCACAATATGCAATGAAAGTTGAAGTGATTTGTAACGTAGAACGCTCCAAAGGATATACAGCACAGGCAATGAGAGAACTGTTGGAACATAATCTTCTGGCAGTACATGAAAGCCCAATAATGATCTTGGAAACACATTGATTCATGGATTAACATAAAAGGCATCCAGCTAGGATGCTTTGTTCTGTTTTGGGTGGCATTGCTGGAGAGCTTGAGGAAGGTCAGTAGATCCCATTGACTCTCAGTCATTCCAGCTGGAAGTTGCATAAGAAGCAAAGACCTCAGAGAGGACCAGATACTGTATCCACTCTTATTGTTCCAGGGTAAATAAAAGAAAAAAATGCTTCTTATTTGTTTGAGCAGCTGTTGTTCTCCAGTGAATCTTCCATTTCATCATTTTCAAATGCAAATTGGCTAAGTAACTGTACATGGTTTCAAATTATAATTGAAGATAAAGTGGAATTTAAATACATAATTCTATTGCCATCGAAATGGCACAAGCCACACTACGATAGTGCAGTTAAAAGTGTTATGAGTGTAGTGACACAGAAAAAGCCAGTTGTGCTAGCCCGGCACATTTCTCTCGCCTGCATTACACTCTTTTTGAGAGAGACCAGAAAAGCAATGTCATGAAATAAGACCTGGAGGATCTGAAATGGTTTTAGTTTTGAAGTACAGCTGCTGTCATTGGCTTCCACATCTCTGTCTCAGCTGTTTCTGCAATGGGGGCCATTCAGACACATGTGGATAGATGTGGCTAGAAATGCAGACTTGGCACCATATATAGGATGCAAAGAATATTGTATACCTTATAGGAAGGTAAAGCCATGTCAAGCTAGAAGCAGAAAGCTGATACTTTGCACTGTAGCTTTCCTCTGAGCCTTGCACAGCCTCACGTGACGGGATGGGAGAAGTTGAGATAGCACACGAGATCGAATTCTGCGGACAGCCCTGGATATGACACCTCCGTGTCTTGGCATTTCTGCGCACACACCGCGTTGCTCCACGGCCGCTTTGGTGCTCTGGCTCTTACACCTCATGCACGAAGAGCTGCACGTCCACCACAGCGGTTTACTGCCCAAAGCACCACGGTTCGGTGACCCTGCGCTCCGAGTGCCGTGATAATCTGGTGACATACAAATGGTGACGCCTCTGCAACTGGAAGAGGACAGTAACTGATTTTAGGTGGTTTTCACGATATGCAAGTCTGACTGCAAACTGCACAGCTCCTTAATTAATGACTTGCTGGCTTCATTCCCCACTCATGGCTTCTCCATTTAGACTATTCTAGTCACATACACTCAAAACAGCTTTGGCTTTTACAGATGCAATCCAAAACATGAATAAATAACAATAAGTTCTGGCTGAAATGTGTTCAGGAAATATTTGATAGGAACTAATTTATTTTACTTTATTATTTAGCAAGCCAATATATAAAATTACCTAACACAACAGTAGATTAGCTGATGCACTCACTTTCTATTAGCTTTTGGCTGCTGTTATTGAAAGGCTCACATATATTTTTGGAGAGGGAGTTATGTAAGAGAGAGGGTTTTTTTAAATAGACAAGATATTTTCAGGGTTTCCTGACATAAAAGTATACTGAAGTAGTCCTGCATCTTCCAGCCGTTAAAGCATTGGTCCCTTATCTAAGCGTCATCTTAAAAAGCTTACATCCTAGGTTGGTTTTAAGGAAGATATCACTGAAAACTCTGCCATAAAGATTGCAGCTGGCACTGCCTGTCCTCAGGCACAGTCAGACTTTCCACCACATGGGTGAGGTGTCCCCAGGGGCTGGTTGTGTCCCCCAGGAATGGAGCATTGGCTTAGATCTCCTTGCCCTCGGCTCTGGAAGCAGAGCCCATCGCACTAACTCACCTCTAACATGAAAATGAAGCAGCATACACCGTAAGAGTGAAATCCAAATTTAAATACTACCAAAGCAAAGTGTCTTCCTGCACATGCAGTTCTGTGCTTGGGAAGGTAACGCCGGGTGCCCAGCTCCCTGCTGGGTGAGCTGTTGTTAAAGAGCACTGGTGTCTCGGGCAGTTTTCTGGGCTTCTCCCTCCTGCCACAGGCTGCAGCATCATGTTCAGGTTTGTCCGACAGAGAAACTGTGGGTAATATCGGTAATCCTAGAAACCAGGAAGACCAAAATGGACCTTAAGTGGTTTGGCTGCCCATGCACAAACATTGTCTCTGCTTTGACAACACAGTATGGACGGACGACTCGGAGTCGTAGGAAACCAGAGAGGGTGGAAGAAGGAGTAGCCAAATATATTCCCCTGGCTGTAAATAGCCACCACTGCAGTAAACCCTTTTGTTAGAAACAGTGCATTTGCATTACTGAAAAATAGAGTTACAATGGTAAGGGTGAAAACAGGAAAAACAGTGCTGGACTCCCTGCCCTTGGATCCTCAACATGTCTAGGAAAAGAAAGCAAACCTTCAGTAATTCTAACTACGGTGGAGTTTTATAATTTTTAGAGTTTTTCTGTTGTAGTCTGATTTATCTGTTAGACAAAAGAAACAGCTCGAAAGAACTACTTAGGCCCCAATCCTGAAAATGAGAACCGGTTAGAGGTCTCACAGTATCCGAATTAGATACTAATGTGTGAGTCTTTGCGAGAGAAGAAATATGGTAATATTCTCTGCAAGTGTTGTGCCCCTGTTTTGTAGAAACAATAAAAAACTGAGCAGGGTAACTCTGCAAATTTTATGGTGGGTCCAGATACTAAAGAAATATAAATGGAAATCTGTCTATCACATACCAGGAGAATATGAAAGTTGAATGTGTTGTACGCTTGAGCTGTTTTATTTGTACAGTCATTTATTCAGCAGTCATCCTGGTAGTTTTTCTACCCCTTCGACTTCGTGAAATTGTAGACAATTACACAGTTTCTTTACAAAGCGTTGTGTGGTTATATGGAAATTAAACTCTTTATTACTTAAAAAGGCCACAACGTGCAAGGAATTCGTTGGTATGTTTAAAAACTGGAATGATATTCTATTTAATTTTAGAACATTTAGCAAAAATTTAAAAAAACATTTAGTTCGTCAAGAGATGTGTCTAGGAAGTCAGCAACCTGAAACTAAGGGTTTGGCAAGTAAAAGCAGATATAAAATTCTTGGAGAGAAAAAAAATGGAGAAGAAACCAAAAGATTAGTGAAAGAAATCTGTAGTGGTGTAATTTCTTCTAATGCATTTAAGAAGGCAGTTAAGTGGGCAAGGCTGGCTAATGTGTAAAAAAAAGAGTGTTCATATATAGATAGGTCACTTTTAAGACAGGACAGGTTAAGTGACTTTGAGCACTAACAATATCCCCAGGGTTTGATGGGATAAAATGAAGAGAGAAACATAACCAAAGACAATAGAATATCGAGTGTGCTAGAAAGAGAAACCAGCAATTAATTTCTGGGGTTAATGGTAACACAGAGCAACACAACATATGTCTGGGGGGACCTGTGGAAGAGAAGAGCACCTGGCAGGGAAGGGCAGCGGGGAGGGAATCCTCCTCTCCCGTTGCCACCAAACGCTTGTCCAGCTCCCCACGTCCTACCCAGCTCCCAAAGGCACAAAACGCCAAGCCGTGCTTGACTGTCAAACTGCCTGAGTAACTAAGCAACGCCAAATATATATACACATATATATTATATGTCTTCCTCTCCCTCCCATATATAAATATAGGTAACAGTGTTCTGATACACCCAGCTCAGGTTCTGAAACTGGTTTCCCATTTCTGGTTATCCCTCCCTGAATACAAGCTGGCTTTTTTTGTCAGTGACCAAAAAAATACTTTGTCACGTTTTTTGAATGACTTTCTGTGTATTTTAGTTCTGGTCCCTCACCAATAGCATCCCGAGCATCCCGCAAGCCCTTCTCCATACCACAGCAAACCCAAGTTGTATGGAAGTGGTGGTCTCCTGCTCTGCAGCACGGCGTGCGCACTCGTGATGACAATTCCCGAGACAGTTTAGTTGTGCTTTGAGGAATTAGTCAAACCTCCAGCTCTACCTCGAGCTGAGGAGTTTGTGGGGGTGGGGATGCTGCATGAAAATTAGGCAGCGTGAGACAAATATAGAAGCTGTCAAGGGAAGCTTGTTTCAAGCATGTCCCCCCAAACCCACCAGTCTATTATTCTAGCCATAAATTTGTCCTTCAGTGTTTGTTTTTCTTGTCTTAGAGTCTGAAAGGCCTATTTCTAACATTGCGAAGCCTCAGCTGTCATATCTGCTTTCCTCTTATTGCAAGCTACACACTGAAGCACCGTGCCCTTTCATATCAAATACATCATTAAAATAGATGCTTTTCCCATCAGAAATAAGCTCTGGGTGCAGTTACTCAAGCATTTTTTTCTAGCAGCCAAGCCAACCTAAGGTGTTCCCACTTTCCTGACCCGTTTCTGCGCACACGTACAGTTTCCGTCCCCTCAGCTGGACCCGTGTGTGGGGCTGCCCCATGAATTTGATTCATGTGGATTAAAACCAGCGCTCTCAAAACACATGCCTCAGCACAGCAGAGGGGGCATCGACCCCCGGCGTGGCGATGGGAAACGCATCCTTGTAACCTCGTCTTCAGACACGCTAATGGCCATTTCTGCTGCTTACGGGCACTGCCCAACGCAAAGACTGCAAGCAGTGAAAAACCTGACCTGAAACCTTTATACATTTCTCAAGCAGCCAGCAAGAGACCAGAACCATTTATTTATCTTTAATGGCACTCTCTTTAGGCATTTCCCCAAACAAAATTAACACCTTTAAATCCCCAAATCAATTCAGCTTCTGCATTTTGCTATGATTAAGTAACATGCTGTTATTTATTTAATCCTCTTTGGAAACAGCAGAGCTGCTGTAAACAGAAGAGCCGTGTTTATTTTCAGGCATTTCAAATTCATTACACTCCTGTACTCATAGATACATATAGAGATTTATATCCCTGGTACAGATAAATCCATTCAGTGAAACAAAACACAAGCATCTAAAATACAAATCAGGGCGAGCCTTCGAAGCTGAACTGCAGTCTTGTGTCCTTCTTGCAAACACAACCCTCCCAAAAGACTACAGCTCCCAGCATGCACTGAAGCCAATGGCATTTCTGGCACCAGGATGGCAGCTTGCACGGAGCAACAATTAACCTGCTTGGCAAAACAGGAGCGAGTGGGAAGAATTCATGACCACAGCTGCTCCGTATTCTTGAAAATTTGGTGCAGCTGCCGCCTGCAAGTTTACCCTGCACTTTAAGCTAGTGAAAATTTGCAAGCTGTTTGACGTGATGGTTGTTGGGAGGAATAGAGATGCTAAAAATGACTCGTGGAGAGCTCGGTGAATTCTGTGATATCACAGGAAGAGAATTAAACGCATAAAAGCACCTCTGTGAATGCTAGTGGAGTGTGTTTGCTTTGGAGAAAATCTCTTAAGTTACATTTGCAAAGTTTACTAAACTAAAGCAGAACAAAAGGTAAAATGTATCACAATGGGTATTCGCATCCACAGCGCTATAATGAGCTATTCCACCTAATGAATGAACCCGTGTTCAGTGTTTTAGGGATTATGCCAAAAAGCTGCAGCTCTGTGACACATGTGCAGACCCCAGCCATAGGGGTTTTGTGCTGCTGCCTTCAGACAGTGTTGCTGGCAAGCTCGTGGCCAGCCTTGCCAACCAGCTGCCACCACAGGGCACACCAAGTGTCCCAGGAGGGAAGCTGGCATCTCGCCCATCATTTCCAGACTCCCTGATGCAGATGGTTGCTATTTAGGTGTGTGTGAAACTTTAGCTTTTTCCAAACCTGACATTTTGTGAAGAGACACAGCCTTGCTTATCACCTCAACAAAGAACAAGAGCCGGGGTTAACTATATTTGCGTTACCAGTTGCATCTGCAAAGTTCAGCTAGAACTGGCTGGAGAGCATCATCATCAAACCCATCACGCTTCCTGAGCTTCTCTGTCCACAAGCCCAGCATGGAGAGCCCAGGCTTTTACTGGAGGTGATATCAGGCAGCCCCAGGCCAGACATGGATTAAAATCACCTCGCCATGGTGAGGGGGGAGAAGCCACGCCTTACCTTGGAGCCAAAGTGGGCAGGGGAACATGCTGGATTTTGGTATCTCCATGCTCTTTGGGATCAGCCAGTGGACTGGCGGATCCCCAGTGTCCCCACAGACTGCAGCAGTGCTTGAAGTCTTCCAGCACCTCCACCTTCTCATGCCAGGCTCTGTCCAAACCCCAGTGTGCACCTCCGTGGGGAAGCTGGGCTGCCTGCAGAGGAGACCTCCACGGGCTGCCTGCAGAGGAGACCTCCACACTGCCCTGAGTATAGGGGTGTCAAGTCCCTTTAAACCATTCCTGTTCTTTTCCCTGGGGTGAAGAGGCTGGATGAGAGGTAAGTTAACTGGGGAGAATAAATCCTCTTTCTTCTCACATCTAATTTTGCAACATGTTAAAAACAGAAGAACCCATTTATGCTTTCTCTAGCCCTGTTCAGAGGTAAGGACTCAGGTGTATATTTGTACAGGATGTACATGTACATCTATAAAAATCTTCACCTCCTCTTTTTCTCCCCCACACCACATATGAATGCATTGTAGCACTTGAAACTCTTCAGTTGCTTGGTAAAAAAACGCTCCGGAGGATGACCAAAGGTTAATGAAAAGTTCAGCCAAGGAGCAGACCCCAGCAGAGACAGCAGTTCTGTAAGGCTTTCAAACAGCTGACAAGAAACCATCAACAAGTATTTGTGGTCAGGGATAAAAAGAAACATCTTTTTCAACATATCCAAGCATGAAACCTCCATGGTAGTTACCTTATAATGTTATCCCTACATGTCAAGCCATGTCATTTTTATGAAGAAAACTGATTTATACACAACAGCGGCAACTCTTTACAGCCCTTGGGGGTTGTGACTTCAATAGCTAAGATCCAAGTAGCCGAACTGTAGTCTGCAACCCCGTAATAACTGGCAGTGGGATGAAGACAAGTGCTGCACTCTCGTTCCTGTTACCAGACTTCAATAGGTATTGCCTGCAAGTGCAGTCAATTTGCTTTCAGAACTCAATAAAAATTGTCTTCACGGAGCAGTGCCCTTTTTTAGTATTTTTTTTCTGCGTTTCTCATCTTTTAAAATAGAACTCTCCTGAAAGTAATTTTTTACTTTGGTGCCTGGGGAACTCTTAAGGGTATTTATTTATGTTTTGCAAAGGTTCATGTTAAAAAATGAATGTACTTGTGTTATTTGTGTTCCTAGAGTACCGAAAGCATGCTCAACATGTTTGTCAAAATGCTCACCTTCAAGAAAGGGGACCACGGTTGCTGGAATGGTTTATCTGGACCAGAGCCTACTCCTGGCTGAGGTCTGAGAGACCTCAGGAAAGACAGCAGTGGCAGCAGCCAGCAAAGTGGGGCCAGCCAGCAGGTTCGGGGTGCCTTGATGGTCTCAACACCAAGTCATGAGAAAGCATCATCAGCTCATGTGGGCTCTAGTTTGGGTCATAACACCAGCAGTCAGAGGGTGGGGGCTCATCATGGAGGGGATGATGTTGGATGATGCTGGAGGAAGAGATTGATTCACATTCTCCGGGGTTAATTATATGGTGGGTGTTAATGAACTGGGCAGAGACCTTAAAGTCTATAACGTATTTGTAATGGGAATTTATCATCATATCTATTCTGTTATTGATTGAAATAGTGTTCACAAGACATCCGGACCCTGCTAATTAATTTAGATATGTTAATGGTGTATGTGTTCTAAACAGGGTTTGATGCACTAGTGGATTTTTTCTCATCTTTATTTTTATTTTCCTGTCACCATGGTACTGTATATGTAAACACTCCTTATTTAAAAATATCAAATATGAAAAGAAGATTTAAAGCATTTCATAACGTAAGTGCTGGGATCAGAATAACATGTGTGGTGTTTTGACATGAGCTGAAAATATATCCAAAGGCTCCTTTCCAGCATGCTGACGAAATTTATAAATTAGCCTGGCAAAGGCCTGGCTCTCACCAGAGCTCCCAGCTCAGCGCAGAGCTCTGACCCAGCAGGGCAGCCGAAGCCACTGCCTCTGCTCCGTGGTGAATCATCATTTTTCTAGCAAAGATGTACCTGTGGTCATCACAATGAAGACCGCAGGGAAGCCAGCAGCTCACTGCCTCTAAATTCAGTGATAAATTAGCATTGCTCTGTGCCTGGCTGCTGCAGTGATGGCTGAGGAATCCCCACGGTGGCCTTAGTTGTTCTGTCAGTGGGGCGAGAGGGAGCAGAGTCACCCCTCAGGGCAACAGCAGGGAAAGACAGCACTTTCTAGGAAGAAACACTGAGCACCACATCTCATCTGTCCCTGTGCCAGCACCCTCCTCTTAAGGAGTCATTCGGTGTTCAGATCCAGTGGGTAAGCGAAACAACCTGGTGCAAGCTAAAGCATTTTTGGTGTTTGGTTAGCCCTTTGCCAAACACGGCAGCCTGCAAGACTCGGGGCTCAGGCTGTCACCTTCTCATAGATTTAGTTTTCAATGCACAGCCACCTGGTTAAAACACAACCTGCTGCTTTGTACACAGCTGTCCCAGCTGGGTTTGCTCCAGGTTTCTACACTGAACTTTGCCTCCCCACTCACGCTTTTAATTTTAGAGCTGTGACAGTTAGTGCTGGTGGAGGCGTGAAGTGTCCTTGAGTAGCTCTGAAAAGAAAAAAAGCAAACTTATTTAGGGATGTTTCTTCCCATGGCTTATGGATAAAGTTCACCCTCAGGCTTGAAAAGATGCAGACTTCAAATCGCCTTGTAAAGAAAAGGATTTTCTCTTGTGTTACAACAATAGCATGAAAAAAAACAGGTCACTTTTATTGAGTTAGATATTTATTTAGGTGCCTAAATCTGGTTCCTAATTTTAGGCACACATTTTTACCAGCATTAAGAACCCTGGCTCTAATAATACCGGAGGCACAGAAGCACCACAAGGAGGAAGTTAACATTAAGAGTGCAATTTCTTTTAAAGCATTACAGATTCTGTGATTTACACTTCTAATTCCTATGGATGATCTGGAAAAGCCCACTTTAAATATTTATCAAACATGCTAGGACTGCTGGTGGGAAGTGCAAATTCAAAGCATTAATATTATTTCTTAGCTATTTTATCTAAAATACAAAGGGGCCGTGTGGTCTTTAAATGTCATTTGAAAAAATAAATCTTCCCCCAGAGAGATTAGCTTTCTTCTTCCAGGAATTCTGTGCTCCCAGGCAGATCTACAGTATTGAAGGGAGACTCCTTCACATTCATGTCTCATCTGTTCTTACATACACTGAAGGAAAATCTCCCAAAGGAATGTATGCTTCTGCTACAGTGCTTGTGTTTTATTTCTGCACCGCACCCGTGCTGTCCTGCAGCTCAGGCTGGCTCACTGCTGTTAATAATATACCAAAGTTCAAGCTGGTATTGGAAATCAGGTCAGCTACTGTGTCTCAGTTTTAGCTATTGTAATTACTCCATAACACAGCGAGACACACAGAGAGCGACCCCAGAATGCTTGCCTTTGGAGCAAGACTCCCTCTCCATGTTGCTGGATCTAAAGAGGGGTTACATTTTGCTTCTTAGAGCTATTAATCTGGTAAATCATTCCAGGTGCCAAGAGCCCCTCACCTGGGTCACTCCATTCCCCCCAACCCTTTTATCTGATGAGGAGCCCTGAATCACTGCCAGCTGTGCACTGCCCTCTCCGTCCTGCAACACTCCCCTCCCAGAGGTTTTGTAGCTGTGCTCTAGTGAGCTATCAGTTAAGGGGATGTAGCTATTCTAATGTGTGTTTGGGGGGATTTCCCCCCTTATTACTGCACTACGTGTTTTTTGAAGCGCTCTTGCAATGTGAGTGGTTCTTTGTCACAGGTAAGCAGCAGTCCTTGGGCTGATTTGGTGCTGAATGTTTTCACTTGCAGCATTTCACTCCTGTGGATTTTGAAGTGGATGAGATCAAGTGGGTTATTTTCTCACAGTTTGCTCCCAAGCTCCTGTAGCGTTCTGGGACAGTCTGCCGGGGAAGGAGGACTGTCTCCCAGGAAAGGTAAAGGCAGGCTGTTCTCCTGTTCTTTATGGATTGCTAAAAATATGAGACCTGTATGCTTAGTTTTTGTTATGATTGCATATCATGCTCGTAAAACTAACCACAGTCATTCTTTGTGGGTTTTTTGGGCATATGAAGAAGTTTAGTGATATATGGTCAAGTTAATTCATGTATTACTGGAAATTTTTTGTTAGGTGTCTACTGGCTTTTTGCCCACAATCATTATACTTGAACTTGGATACACTGTTTATGAAACACTGATCGCTCTGGAAGCAGGTGAACTTACAGAAGTACTTAGCAGCTCTTGGTGGACTGGTACCTAGTGATTTTCAGAAGAGTTCAACACCTATTGTACTGAGAGCTCCGAAAAGAAAAACTGTTAAATGGAGGATGAAAGATGTTTGATCTTGAGGTATGGAAAGTGCTTGACCTTTTGTGTCTGCTGCAGCCTCCTGTCACTGTGAGCTGTCTGTCTTTCACTGCAGTGGGCTACACAACACATTTACGAAGGACCTGTTTTACACCTGAAATTAGAAAGGGGTTTCTTGTGGCTTCTTTCCTAATAGTCTGGATTTCTAAGTTATTCAGGTCTTTCTTTTATTTATGACCGTTGTCTCTGCTGGAGTTCATAATAGTTTGTGGTGGTTTATGTCGTATAAGGACAGATAGCTTATAGAACCAGGACTCTGGGGAGGAAAAAAGATTGGGGGGAGAAGAAGTAAACCTTTTGCCAGATCTGTTGTGACTGCTAAGAGTTACGAGGTGGGGGTGTGTGGAATTGGCAATGAAGTGTTGCTTGGTCTACAGCAGCTAGTATCCTTCAGGTGACCTGAATATTTGCTGTAACTGTTCTTTCCTATCTGAGGACCTCTGGTTGATAGTAGAGCATTTGTAAGCCCCAGAAAAAAAGGACTCAGTGTCTTGCTGCAAAGAAATTACTTTTTTTTTCCCCAGTGTGTCTGATCTGCATACTCCAGGTATATGGCAGCCAGGCAGACTGCCTTGGGCTTTCTGCCTTTACAAAGGTGTAAACTGGAGATTCTTGCAAGGGTGGAGGACTGTCACTTAATTCATTTTAATGATATGGCATCAGAAAGGAAAATTTGAGATCTTTTCCTAGATCCTTAAAGTTTCTTATTTTGATGCAAGAAATGGATGTGGTGTGAGAAGTTTGGTCAGTTCCTCTACTTAGGACAGCAGAAATCTATTTGTGAAGAACAAAGCAATGTGTGATAAGCACCAAAAGTTTTGTCTGGAACAATACAAATAATTCATCTGAACCAGTTAATTTGTGAAAATCCTGGACCTCTGTTAGACATGAGAATTCCAGCTGGATGGCAAGGACTGTGGCAGGATCCATAAAAGTTACCTCTGGAAACACCTGCTTTAAAACAGCCTGAGCCCCAGTAAATATTTGGGATTTTCTTTGCTCTCATAATTGCACTGCTTTACCTTGGTGAAACTGAGAAGACAATCCAACCTTTGTTTCTGATGGTTACTTTTCATAAATGAACAGCTACCTATCTCCAGTAAGCCCAATTATGTTCTTCCATATTGCATTTCCAGTCATTTCACAATTGTCTTTTGTACAGTGTAAATGAACCATATAAGCCTGTAGTAAGTGCCAATCCTGGTAAAATAAGTCCTGTTTCAGTATATTACGGTTGGTTTGCAGTGCTTCTCGCTATTACTATACTTTTTTGTCATGGAAAATGAGGTGTATGCTGTATTCTCAACTACTGAGCTATTACACAGGTTTAGCATTGTAGCTTCTACTGATAGCAAATATTGTAGGTTGAGGATGCAAAATGGCTTCCACTATAAAAATCTGACTCTGTGTTCTCATCATTAGCCTTGTGGGGCAAATTGTCTCCAAAGAGAATGAAAGCAATAGGAAAATAAATAATTTGGCCCATCACGGTCCTTTTATTGTCGAATCTGCCTCAAGTCCTCTGTCAAGTTACTGAAACCTTAACTTTTCATAAACACGGGCAATTGAAACAAGATACTCTGCAAGTAGCAGAACTAATACAGAATGGCTTCTCAGTAGCGAGCAGAAGTTATTGAGCTGCTTTCAGAGCCAGGATGGTCTGGTGAAGCCAAGGGTATAGTCAGGTTCCAGCGATGCTGCACCTCTAATGAGCCCAGGCTGATCCAGGCTGGCTTTGCATCTGGGCCATGGGTGTTCTGCAAGTCACATAATGCACCCAGGATAATAACGCTGGTAGCGTTATATGGCATGCATGTACAGTAGCACAATACTGTGTTAAGAACATGGAAGAGATGCAATTGAGAAGTATATACATGTGAAATGGGTAGGAAAATAAATTCTTGCACAGACGAACTTTCTTGGGCCCTGGGCTGCTTGGGTTTCTAGTAAAAGCAGAGCTTACAGTGAATGGAACTTTCAATTCGCATTCACTGGTTCATTCACAAGAAAGAAAGGAACTGGCTTTGTTTCCCAGTGCTGCCCAGTCCCGCTGGAATGGTTGCCTTGCTGAGCTGTGATTTTGGGTGGTGGAAGAAGCAGTTGGAACACTTCAACACTGCACAGTTTACATGCCAATTTTCACTCTTTCTAGGGCAGCTTCCTTGGTAGCAGGAGCTTGCTTTTACCCCAGCAATCCAGAGGTCAGTTCTATCCTCCCCAAAGTAAAGGGCAGGGCACGCGTAGTCAAAGAAACAAGGGGGAGATAATGAGTTAGCAGGGGGTCAAGGGCAATGAGAGGCTGAGTGTGTGGTCTGATGTGATGGCAGGTACCAGGGACTGGGTCTATTCCTGGCTTCTCACTGACCTACTCTGATTCAGGGAAACTCACTCGGTCTGTTTCAAACCTCCATTTGTAAGGGGAAGGGAAATACTCCTTTACTGCCACCAGTGTTGCAAGTATAATAGCCCTTATCTGAGGGTTTTCCTTGAGTACTATGATGCTTCTTATCCTCTTTCCCCTTGGCTCTAGTTGCACAGGGTATTGGCAGGCTTAAAGGAGAGAGGGGGTCATCCTTTCTCCCCCCTTTCCCCTTAGTGTTCTTCCTAAAGGGAAGAAAGCATTTTCATGAAAGCAAGGAATATCTTTGCTGCTCTGAATGTGCCTGACCCAGAAGAGGCTTGGTTAGCTGACTCAGCTTCAGCAGCACTGAAATGAAATTAGCAGGTGTTAAGCCTGTGAAATGCAGCATCACTGTTACCCAACTAATAAAGGTCTAATTCTTTTAAGCTGCCTTTTTGGACACATATAATTAAAATTTTGCCAACACATTATGTTGTTCCCTTGGTTTTCCTTATGCCAAAATTAAATTCTTTTTATTGCATTAGCCTTAGTAGCTGCAGGATGCTTGTTATGAAAGGCATTCAAATAGCTATTTTCCTGTTCCTGCAAAGAGCACAGTGCGTTCAGCTCCCTATAGAGCAAGGATGTGCAGAGCTCTGCCTTACTCATGGCAGTAACTGACCACTGGTAGAAGTTAGTTTCTCTGGATGATTTGAGGCTTCAGATTCAAACCCTGCAGTACTTTCCTCACCCATTTTAACTGAAACTCTGGAAATCATATGCTTTGTTTGCCTCTTGTGCCTTCTGGCTGGTAAAATGCTGTGGAGGTACAGAAAGACCCATATTCTCTCATGATGAATATTGTGGCAAATAGTATTGCATTTTTTTGACTGCTTAAGTAGGGTGACAAACCTTTCTCATGCTTTCCTCATTTAGCTTGTGATGTGGACTTCTGTCCATTTCTTTGCTGCAGATGCTGTTGGCAAAACAGCTTCTAAGGAAACAACTGGGTGTAATGTACTGGGACACCAGTCCCTGCCTCAGAAGACATGTGTGCTATCACTCCCCTTGTAACCTTCACCTTTTAGGGTTCCTGTTTTCCTCCCTCGTCTTATTTATTTAGCCTATATGTTTTTAGGGCAGGGCATGGCTCTATTCTTCCATTCTGCATTCAGCACAGCAGAGCCCTGATCCTTTGGCAATGCAGCAATAAATCTCTTGGACAGTTTCCTGTCTTGACAATTATGTGTGCTGACTCCCATCTTCAGACATTCAGGAACCCAGCAGAGTCAAGTATCTCAGAGGTAACCAGCAAGACAAGAATGAAAACCAGGTCTGCTTTTTGGAAACTAGGGTTTTGATACTGTGTTTATTATTCAGCAATTACCACCAGAAACTACATAACCACATTTTCAATATCTAATGTACTGACATCTTCTGATAAACTGCCCACTTTGATGGTTTTGATGACTAAGCAAGTGCCGATTCTCTGAAGGTGTTGTTCCTACTTGACTTCTGAGATTACTGACATCAGTTGCTGGAATCAGATTATGTTCACGCATCTGCGGAAGGCCTGTACATCACCAAAAACTAGGTCTTATATAGCTACTGATATAGTAGCCCCCCCCCCCACCTTCCAAATATAGCTGACCAGTGCAGTGTTTACACTGACAGACACATGAGGCAGGAGCAGCTCTTAGCTGTGCTACACCCGGTAGTAAGGCATGCTCTGCTAGACTAAAACTGGTCTAATCCCATCAAAATCCCCAAGATTTGAGAGCTCATACTGCCTAGCTCTTTGCTCTGAGTTTCATGTTCATCTATGAACATGAGAGGGGGGGAAAAAAGCACATGAAGGAAGAATACTTATTACTGCTAGAAAGTGTAAACTATGAGAAAGATAAAATTGCTTGTTGTTACTAAAAGTATTTGAATTGTGAAGAGTTCTTCCTCGTGAAGGGTTTCTTTGGGTTGCCATGATTTCCTTGGTTCATAGTATTTTCACACTGATATAACAGTTTGTTGTATAACTGGCTTTTACACATGTCCTGTATTTTGATACAAATTGTCTAGCACTACGGCTATTGTAAATGGTCAGCACAGTAAACAAAGCCCACTCGCTGTATGTTGGGTGAAAGGAGCAGATTTGCAGTAAAACAGCTGACAGAGGAAGAGACAGTGTGAGACTGCAGCCCTGAAACATGTCACTGACTTCAGGCAATGCAGATCAGCAGGAGACAGGACTGCAGCAGATGGTCTGAGTTTGATTAATCAAATGTCCTGAATTAAAGCCTGATTGTTTAAAAAAAAAAAAAAGTAGGTTAAAAAATAAAAGCAAGCTGACAATGTAAATGAGTGCACTGTCTATCCGTATTATTAACTTCAAGTAACTGAAAGCTGAAGGAATCATTTTTTTCCTGAGAGAGCTCAGCACATCGAACATTAGTGTGTTTAAACACATTTTTATTTTTTCAGTGTATTTAAATACATTGTAAACATCGTGGGAATTAAGCAAATTCTTTATCTCTGAAAATTAGGCCAATTTTGCATCCTCTGGAAAGGCTGAGTGTGAGGGGCTGGGGACCTGTTGAATGACAGGCAAAGTTGTGCTAAAATACACCAGTCTTGGGAACAGCCCTGGGCCATAAAACAAGCCCATAAGTTGTCTGTTCAACCCAGACATACACCAGCCTGTGTTGAATTCAATGTAATTGAGGATTCAAGCCTTCCAATGTGAATTTATTTCCAGACAGGCAAACCAGACCTCGGTTCTCCATGGCTGAGACTGCATGATTCTTTTTTGCTTTTTAATCATGTGCACATTTTATTATAATTAATCATCATAACAGAAGAAATGGGGAGAAATGACAGAAGAGTTGAAAATCATATTCAGCCCTGAATTTTTTTGTCTCTAAAATAGCAAAACCCACCCAACATCAGGGACTGCAGAACTGAATTAAAACTATGGATTGATCATAAGTCCTCTTGGCTATAAGCCAAGAGTGGAGCTATTAATTCGATGCAAATTAATCTATGCAAATTTGCACACTGATTTAATGAAGAGACAGACATGCAATCATTTCATTACTTCTCAGATTTTCAATTAGATTGAATTCAGTAGCTGGCCACCATCACAGCCACTGAGTTTTCCTAAAAGGTTATTTGATGAATATTTATGAATTTGAGACTCTGCTACAGCTGGGCTTAATAGCAAGTATCATATTTTCTGAGTACATGCAAATGATTCTTCAAATATCCTAATGTGGTGATTGATTTACCTTTTTTTTGTCTTGACTGCTCTATCTTTAATCCCAGTTATTACTCTGGCATTCTGGTCTGAGATAAATGACTTGCTCAGGGGTAAGTGACTGTTTTATATTATTACAAACACTGTCTTGTTTCGTGGCTATTTCAGTGAGAGATGTGATGTCCTAAATAGCTGGAAATGTGACAAACCTCACGCAGAGCCCAAACAGATAAAATTGAGACAACCCATAATATTGCCCTGGGCAAAAAAGGTGTCACTTCTACAGACGTCTGAGATTAGAGGAATGGATTCCCTTCTCATTGATTTCTATAATGCTATTTGCCTTGCAATCGCACTTAAGGATGTGTTCAGCTGGAAGTCTGATACTTCCGCTGTATCAGCTCCAGTGAAGCTAGTACATGCATAAACACTGCCCCAGTTTGAACTGGTGCTTCTGAACCTTATCCAGCTTTTGCTGAAATGAATGGAGCTAAACCAAATTGCTGTAAATGGCAATAAGAGTAGGTCCAACATGTTCTATTCCTGCCTTTCATTGTTTCAGGTTCTCATTTGTTGTAAGGATCCAGAATAAAGACTGAACCCCTGAATGCACAATACACTCATGTACTGCAGGACCTTTCTGGAGACAATCAGAATCAGCAGAAGCCCTGCAAAATACTAGCTGCCCTCAGGTGGCTTTTACACCCCAATCTGTAGACAGAATGTCAGAAACTTACTGCAGAAAACAATCCATTTGGTGCCAAATTAAACAGGGACATCAGCAAAAAACGTGAGCCCACTATTATAGGCACTTTGAATCTGACTTTTCCTATGTTTATCTGTGTAGGGTCTTATAAAACCTCCATTAACACAGTGTCAAAGCCTCTTCCTGTAACCGTTAAGCAAATTGTCTAGCATCTGGCACAAGAGATTCATTGTGTCTCCCTGTATCTTTTATCTGTGCTACAAACAGGATTTGCTTTGGATGCTCCTGAAGTCAGCCTCAAGAAATACTCAGGTGGTACTTTGGTTAGGAGGTAGGGAGGTTTGTGATGCTCTTTAACTCCTGGAGAAAAAAATTCTAATGTCTGAGGTCAGTGCCTCGCTGTTTATCAAACTTTAAACTTTGCCTTGGACCTTAGCCTTTTACCAGTGCAATGCAGATGTGAAAGCACAGGTAAATGTGAAAGGAAAATGGTTGTAATTTTTCAGCTTTGTAAAATAAGATCTTGAACTGCACAAGGCAATATGGAAATAAGGTCTACGTTTTATCTATTCAGAACCAGAACTGGAGAGAGTTGGCAAGCTAGAGTAGAAACATACATATCGCTTAGTAAATGGTGATGGAGGTCACAACTGTAACTTCAAAACTGGTGTCACTGGCACCTTCTGCCAGACCCTTTGGTACGCTAGTTAAACGAGTTTTGTTGCCCTTTGGTTGACACCCACGTATATTACAATTACTCACACGTAACCACAGAACTGGCTCACTCTACCTGAGCAAGAGTATCTTCTGCGTGAAAAGCCAGAAGAGCAGGATATATCTAGAAAGACAAGAAGCAGTGATAAAGAAGTGTTGACTGAAGTAGGCTGCACCTCCTTTTAGGTTTCACTCTCCACTGGAGGCAAGGTGTTAAATTTCTTAATTCCTACTGTAACATATATTATTTTGCATCTGCCCACTGACCTCTGCCTGGTATCCAAACTATGAATTAAATCTTGTTTGTGCTGGAGGAATTTAGCTGGGAAAACGGGAAAGCAGCAGACTTCAGAAGGTTAGGGGGTTGACAGGACATGGAAGGCCTGTTCCCATGCTGCTGAGAGTCCTATTCTTTTTACCTGGCAAAGAGACCAGTCACTATTCAATTAATGGTCCCTGAAATAAAGTACTTGTAAAGTCTCTGCAATCTCTTTACTCAACAAGGTCAAAAGAATGTCGTTTCCATTGCAGCCTGTTTCTTGCACTAAGTAAACACCTGCAGGTTATGTCAGGCAGGACTCAGCTGCTCTGTGAGGAAATGCTGCAGGATTTCAACACAGGGGCCTGGATTGCCTGGGGAGAAAAGCTAATTCAATATAGGCTTTGGGGAAGCTCATAGCAAATGTCATTGGCAGGGTTTGTCTATACACTTATGTAAATCAGAGTACGTGTGGAGGAGGTTTATCAAACTAGCATAGTTATAATATTACCAGCAAGTGAGCTAAGACTGAGCCATTGTAGGGAGGCTGGGCTGAGGACTGCAAAATTTGACTCACTCCATTAAGATGTTTCTGATTTCCACACCAATTTATTTGCATGATGTCTGTGTAGCTGAGCATCTAATCATCTCCTGCTTATTCATATTTTTCCCTGTTCTGGAGATATACTCCCTGAGCTTTTTCTTTAACCTAATAAAAGGAGCTTTCATCACTACCTAGAGACAAAACCATACAACTCATCTGAGAGGCGTCGCTACTTACAGTGCTATTATATGACAGTGTCTGATGCTTCCACACTTAACTGGAAAGCTCGTCGAATGCCTCATTGCCTTTCTGAAAATCACCGTTCTTCTGAGCAGTGGTGACAAATGACCATCACAGGGCCCATGGAACTGGAGCAGAAACTGCAAAACGCGGTAGAAATTAATTTCCCAAAATAACAGACTAAAACCCACACTTGCACAGCTTAATACGTTTCAGCCATTGGCAGTGTCTCTGTCTCCCTTATAGGCTGCAAGTAGCTGAAGAGTTTCCCCTGTGCTGATCTCGGAGCTGGTGCTCTTTGCTTTTGTGGCTCACTGAAAGGGCACAGCACATCCATTTTGGTGCCAAGACAGACGTTCCCTGCGGGCCCTTCCTCCAGGAGTGAGCAAACACCGCCACAATCCCATATTACCTTTAAAAAGCAAGGTTGTACAAGAAACAGGATTGCCTTGTCTAAGGGACTAGGAGATGGTTTTGTCCTCAGTTGTGCTACTGGCCTGTGCTGGAGTTTCTGGCATGTCTCTGCAGTGCTGGCGGGCATCCTTCCCTTGCGCACACAGGCTGGGCTACCATGTGTGGAAAGAGGCCTTGAATTGGCCAGAAGGCTTCCTCAGAGCTAAGGAGACTGACAAAAGTAAACCTTGTAAGGGAGGAACAGCCCTCTGGGATGGAGGATATCTCTGTGTCCTCACAGATAAGGCACCACTGGCTTTTACCTGAGGTAACTCCCCTATTGCCGTTTCTGGTCAGTCCTGTTATCTACTACCAGAGCTGCCCCCAGGAGGAAGGCACTGCCTCACTCCTGAGAAAAGGAAAAAAGGGGGCAAGAAACAGGAAAAAGGTGCTTTTCCTGCACAGGGAAGGCCTCTCTCCCCCAGGCATGGTGCTGAGACGGTGACTTCAAGGAACTATAAAAGGCTGTCCTCCCCTGCCCCCCTCAAAATGGCTTCCCCCCTGCCTAGGGGCCAGGAGGAGGTCTGCCCTTTGCCATGACTGGACCACTGTGGCAGAGTGGTGCCATGTCCTGCCTGCACTCCCCACCATGCTTTCAGCACCCTCTTGCTGTCAGGCTTTGAACGCTGAGCAGGGCTGGCCAGGCTGTGCCCATCCTCTTCCCTGCTCCCTGGTGGGGGTGTGCCATGGGCCTGGGCCTGGTGCTGGGAGCCTTGGGCAGGCCCAGCACTGGCAGGGTGGCGGGGGTAGCCATGGAGAAGCTCTTCCCCGTGATGCAAACATACAAGGAAAACCTTTTATTTATTTAAAAAAAAAAAAAAAAAAAGCCGCCTTTAGTCCACCCTTGTACTCCTGTGCCCAGGCCCTGGCTCCTCAGCAGCGAAGCGGAGGTGAGCGTGGCTCTCCATGGCAGCCCCTTGCAGTGGGGGAGAAAAGTGGCTGTCAAATGGCCCCTAGAGAACACCTGGAGCTCAAGGTGCTGGGAAATCATCTGTGGCCACTCTGTTGTGTGAGAAGAGCATCAGACATGGCAGGTAGGCTCCAGATTGCTGTGTGGAGATGTTCCTACTTCAGGATCTGGCCCTCCACTCTCCTGGCACTGCCCGTATTTTCCAGGTGTTTCATTCCCTGTCCCTGGCAGCAGAATAACACTGTGCCTGTTTTGTTCCGCTTCCTCTGCACCCACGTAACCCGCTCCAAACTGCCCCTGAGCAGTGAGACGGCTCCATTTGTTGTCTCTTAATATTGGGTCTTTCAGCCATCCTGCAAATAAATCTCAGAGGGAAATCAATATTTCTCACCCTTAGCACATTGATTTACATCACCTTTCTGATGATGGCTTCTGTAACAAATGCAAAAGGACTTTTAAAGACTTGTCTGAATGCAAATGTCTTCCATGTGCAAATACAGTGGTGGGGAATATATGGTCCTGAACAAACTTGCAAGGGGCATGGCAGACTCGTGCAGGGCTGGCTTTTGTGCTACTGAATGCATGTGCATGTTTTAGAGATGCAGTCCATTGTCTGGGAACAAGCAGTAAAACAGTGGGATGCTGCCTCAGCATGTGGGTTAAAATGGAACTAGGATGGTGACATGGTGACAATACATGATGACAACAACAACAAAAAAATAAAGCTAGAGACAAGGTTTCAACCTTGAAGCATTTTGCTTCAAGGGAAGAGCAGAGCTGAGCACAAAGAAGTAGCACATGCCATACTGTGCTTTTGAGCTGCCTGTATATTGGTGCCAGGCAGCTGGGTGCCTTGACTCTGTGTGTGTGAGCCTCAGTCAGCTGGTTACAATGCCAAAATATTGGCCTTTTAGCTTAAAAGGCTGCAGTGAAACTCTCTGCTCTAGGATTGGCCCAAGGCAAGGGCAGAAGCTGCAGAAGTAGCTGGGATCAGATCTGGAGCCACAGAGACAGACCCTGTCTTAGTGTTGGAGCAGCATGCTTGATACTTGCCCACACCCCAAAGCCCTTTGGTGACTTGAAAGCTACCCAGGATTGTGAATCTGTCTGTTCTTTGAATTGGCTACATAGAAAGTGTAACTTGCATTGTTAGGAGGTGCATGAAATCTAGTATCTGCTTAGTCACAGTAAACCTTCATGTTAATGGCTGCCTCTTCATTTTGGAAAAATACAGCAGGTAGCTGGTATCTCCCTTCATATGTCAAAGCATCCACCAAAACGACAAGCTGAAGTCACCAGTCAGAGGAGTTGTAGGGACTTTACAAGATGCTGTTCTGTGACCCTGGCAGAACAGCATCAGATCATCTGCGTAAGCAGCCAGAGAAAAGCACTGGCAGCACAGTCTTGAGAAAATGCTGAATGCAGCTTTTTGCTGGCTAAAATGGGACTTGGAGCGCTCTCCTGCTGCTTCATTCCTGGTGTGTAAAGGGAAACAAGGCTTTGTATATAATTTGAAAGCGAGCAGGATTGTGTCAAAGATATCGGACTCCGCCATTAATTATTTCTCCAAACTGGAATAACCCATGGGAGTCAGATTTTTAGCCAGCTCCTCCAGGCAGGCAGATAATACCATGAAATGTTCATATCTGATGGAAGTGGGTATCGCTCCCTGGATGTTACACTGATACACACCAGTAAAGAAACTGACAAAAATTAAAAAACCAACTTCCGTTGGAGTTGAAGCTGAGCAGTACATGAATTTAAATAGCTGCTTTAAGTTAGTATATTAAGTCTGGTGTATTAAATACATCAATTTCTTGCTCCATTACTTCCACTTTAAAACAATCACTAATGACGACTATGAATTAGATTTTGAAAAAAAAAAATGCTTTTGAATCTCATGCAGTTTGGCTCAAACTGATTCCTTGTCTAAAAGGGTAGATATGATAGTTCATAGATCTGCAGGGATTGCTGATATATACTATATAGTTGCTTTAAAGAGCAGCATTTCAGAGCTGTTGGGCTATACATCTGCATTGCTGCATTCTGTCTATGAGATCCCATTAGGGCAGTTTCCAGTATTTTTCCAAGCTTCTTCTCCAGTAAAACTGCTGGTCCTTGGGGAAGAAGGTGCAGAGGAGAATAATTTCTTATGTGTTTATACAGTATCTACCGCTGCAGGACTCCAGTCCTAACTGAAGTCTTTGGGTACTGCCACAGCATAAATAATAAATCTTCCAAATGTTGCTGTTTAAAAGCCATTTAGGAGATTGTGCAGAATGTCTGAGTCCTACTGTGCTAATTCACTGGGGCAAGGGATTTACTGTTGATTATTTCATAGGATAAATGTTTCACTCATAGTAAGAGCTGGGCTTTTAGTGACGTTATCATTATTCTCTTGAAGACCTTAGACTGGACTAGAGGTGCAAAACCTAGACATCAGACTGGACTTCCCCCAGCTCTAAGGCTGTATTGGGTTGTGTGACCTTGTTGGGTCCTCAGATGTCATTTGAAATGTAACATGCTGGGGTCTGAGCATCTTCTTAGACCCAGCAGGAGCAGAGGGTTGGGGTCGCTCAGGACCTCATTCACAGGCAGATTCATCAATGCATTCTAATGCTTTTAGTTCAATATGCAGAGTGTTTGTTCCTTGAAGAAAAAAGAAAATTCTGTCCAAGAGACAGAATTTGTAATTACTGTTTGTATTTTGAATAAAATTGGCACCTTTGACTTGAATGACCCTTTATGCAAAGATGCTTTCACACACCAAACAGCATGATTTCCCATCAGTTCTCAGAAAAAGCACTACTCAATCAAGGCACCTCTAACTGCATGGGAGAACAGTGCTGAAGCAATGGTACTTCCCTTGGTCAATAAGCTGGGTTTACTGTGCACATTTGATATTCCAGCCATAGTCTCATTTTCATACTTAAAAAAACATGGATTTTCCCAGCAAGAAGTTCTGCCTTACCATAGATCTGCTGTTGCAGCTGCCCTCTGTCCTCCAGCTCGTCTCCCAGTCCCAGCAAGTGCCTCAGAAAATGTAATATTTAAAATAGAACAGTTGTATGTGCATCAGTCCATACCAATTATATTTATAAGCTGCCACTGCTATGGGCATGTACGAGGACAGGCATGGCACTGAAGAATGAAAGGAAATGCCTCAGAGGCTTTAAAGCTTGCAAACACCTCGACTGTAACTTAAATATCGGGAAATGTGCTTCATAGGGCAGTGTGCGATCTCTCTGCGCTGGCACACAATTGCAGGATTTGTCTTTTCTGTATTCATGAAGAGCTCTCTCATTATCTCACATTTATTTCTCATTATACTGATTTATGATTGGGTTTTAATTAACTTCTCTTGTCTGGAGCCTACCTATATACTTAATAGATCCTTACAATCTAGACCTAACACATTCACACTGGTGGAAGTTGTGCACGGAAATACCCTTGTAGCCACAAGCTTTAATTAATAAAGGATTAGATCCTTTAACAGAGCAGTTAGCGAGGAAGATCTCAGCTTTTGTGTTACAGAGGAGGTGAATGACTTGTTCAAGGTCTCTTCTGAGCTCTGATGTGCCAACACCAAATCAGCGCTGTGGTCCTCAGATTCCCATTCCCCTGGGCTGGGTATACTGTACTTGTGGACACATCCTATTGTCCAGGCAGGTTGGCTTGGTGGCTGCTGTTTTTCATCTTTGTGACACTCAGCGGGTCTAGTGAGACCTCAGAGCTGACTTGACTTTTGAGGATGCTGGGATGCCACAGCAGACAGAGGAGAATGGAAAACTGCCGACAGTGTGGGACTGTTGATGTTGTGTAAGGCTGCCATGCATTTCAGTCTGAGAGTGCTGACTTGCACTGCAGTCAGAGATATATAACAGTGCTATGAGTTAACTTTGAGGTGACATCAGACTTTTAGTTTAGTATAGTAGTCCCTCAATTTTCTAATAAATTTGGGTCAACACTGGTCTTTTGTGGCATAACTAAGGTTGATCCATTCTGCAGGGCAAGCAGGAATAGAATTCATTACTGTGTGGGGAGGTCATAGAGGGTCAAGATGGAGAAATATCTGTGTCCTGACCACTGCTGTTTAGTGCTGCATCCTAACTGATACATGAACTATGTAAATGCTGACAGGTCAGGCTCTGCATTTTATAGAGCATCAGAACTGATGAGGCTTTCTTTGAAAAGTTACCTTACTGTGCTGCATGCTGCGGAGAGAATAGGAAAATGGGATTTTTAAGTATTGTTCATTTTTAATTCATGGCAAATTCTTTTTATGATCTTTATGCAGCACTTGGCCTGCTGAGCATGGTGATTGCCTCTGTAAACAAAATACTTGCAACACAAATAAGACAACAGTCTCCAACCTTCTTACCCCCTTCACCCCCCATAGTGCTAGGTGCTGTACAAAGCAGTCATGAAGCAGAGAAGTGACGGTTTCTTATGACTGCAAACAACATAGGTGCTTTGTAATAGGATTTATTAGCTTGGGCTTGGCGTCAGGCAAGTGCAGCTTCTTCTGGAGCTAAAATCAAAGGCCACAGAGGTCACTGTTTTACACTCCCTCGGGTGTGGACTTCCTTTCTTTTTGTAAGGAGAGAAACCTGATATAAAGCACTGTCTCCATTCTTCTTCCATCCACCTGGGCTCCAGGATTCTGGGTAGTGTCGCCAGGAGCACTACTGCCCTGCGCAGGAATAGAAAATAGGTGCATCTCATAGCTGAGTTGGGACCTTGTATGGCACTCGCGCTGAAATGCCAACAATGTCGGGAGGGGGAGATCTATAAATACAGGGCTTTGTTTGTAGAGCTTTGACTTGCAGAATCGTGCTGAAGTCCCATAGCCTGAGCACTCTGCTAGAACAAATTGCTCTGAGAGATCTCAGTGTCTTTCATTTTACTATGATTGGAGGAATGCCAAGTTTTTTTCGTTCACTCGTAGCAAAAAACTTATCTGACCTCAGGGCTTTACAAAGCACAATGAGTTAGAATCATCCAAGAATGAGACCTTCCTATGAAGCAAACTACATATTCATTTGTACAAACGATGTGGGGACAGAATTCCTACTTGTAGTATTGATAATTTTTGTGATAGGCCCTTCACCACTACTTCCCGTCAATGCTAAAGCTGGGGAACATTGTTATGCACAATGAGAGAGGCAAGAAGTGGATCTCTAATGATGAATACCATTAGGGAGCAGAAGCAAAGCACCCAGGGTTGTTTTAAGTATAAAACAATGGAAATCATCACTCAGGCTCAGACAACACATGTCTGTTACTGATATTAGAATTGTTAATGTAAACATGTCATGGTTTTCCTTTGTGATAAGACTGTGCAAATAAAAATAAAAAAAATAATTTCAGAGAATGCTTGAAATTCTGGTTCCTCCAGGCAGAATTCTTCTGGTGGGCCCTGGTCTGCCTCTTGGACACTGGTATTGTGGTCATTGAAACAGCAGAGCAGCAGACTGCCTGGGATGGCAGTCTGCCCATTGTATAAATTGATTTAATGAAAGATATTACCTCTCCCTGCAGACTTTGCTTTACTTCTAGTCTTAGACCATAATGGCTATGGTACTTCTGTGCTTGGAACTAGAGTGGAACACTTACAGTCTAGTTGAGAATAAATTTAGTTTGAGTGTGAAGGGATTTCCAAGCATGAGAGCTGCAGGGATCTGGAAAAGGCTCACAATAAATAGAATGTAGGCAAGGCACCTAAAGTAGCCATAAATTGGCATTTGATTAGTATCTGAAGGACTGTATGACATGGGAGCATGTGATAGCAGAATTGTTGTGATGGCTCAAGAGATCATCTGCAGTCCTAAGGGAATGTGAGTTGAAATAAAGAGACTGTGTAACATCAATGAAGTGGGAAAAATCTGTATGAGGAACATCAGCAGATTTACTATCCAATGGTTTCTATTTAATTATTGATAGTAATCCAAGTACTGCTTACTGTATCTTGTACTATTTTACAGTGTTTTCCTCTGTGTATTGAATGTCTGATTTACTAAGAAACTATATGCCTTGGAGTTGTGTAAGAACAATGAATGTATTCATCAGCTTTCATGTAAAGCAGCTGTAAGATCTCACTGAGGAGGACTTCTACAAAGAGTTAAGCTGGGGGATAAAGGGGAATGTAATAGAATTATACATAAGATTGGCACTTCCGTCTAATGTACTACATAGCTGTGTTGTAAGGTTGGTTGTTTTGTTCTCTCTCTTTGCATGCTTAGAACTTACAAAACGATTTCAGAAATTCAGTGTCCATACCTACAGTAAGATTTTGGCTCCCACTGAGGCACTGTACAAAGGAGCCAGGGTCTTGAATGAAGTGCTGTGCTCAGCACTTTCTCCTTAGGTCTGCCATGAAGCAAAGCTGTTCGTCACAGTCAGCCAAGAGGAACGGGACGCAGATGAGTGCTGTGGCCTTCCTAGCTTCCCGATGCCTGCAGTGGGAGGGTGATTGGCTGCAAGCATTTGCGGTAGTTACAGTACACAGGGAGTGCAGTGTTTTGAATTCTGCAGCAGTTTCTTCAATAGGACTGGATGTGGGATGGCATGATGCAGGACAATTTTGCATGAAAAAACTTATCTGAGTTGCCAGACTTTTGCCCAGGATAAACAACCAGAGAGCATTAGAATATTTCTGTAAGTTAACCTCTGACAGTGGCATTGCTGGAAGTACCAGCAAAAACACTCATCCTTCCTCTGCACTGCATTGCTTCATTGATCTGCACTGGTAAGAGGAAGATTTCTTTCCTTAAGAAAGGAAATGCTCCAGAGGCTCAATATACACGGTTCATTGTGATAGGAAATACTTTATGCAAATATTTTAAAATTGCAGGCTTAAATTCTTCCTTGAAATCTCATCTGAAGGGGTAGGTCATGATGGCATGGCTGCTAAAATAGAAGCTAACAAAGGATGGAAGACCTCACTGCTTGAGCCTCGCCAGAGGAGTATGTGTGCTCAGAAGAACAAGCAAAAAAAAGCCCTTCCCATGTACTACATGGGCCTGAGCTCTGAACTTGGTCTACTCTTTTCGATAGCTTGAACGGGCTTTGGATCAACCCGTGTGAATGGGAATGTATTCCCAGCCATTATACAGCAATACTCTAGTGAGCTACTGGTTACCAGTAGAAGTTAGGGAGCCATTGCAAACAACTGGATGTGCACAAGATAGTGTTTTACACTGTCCTCAGTTATCATTCTTCTCTTGTTGTAAATGCATCTGAAGGGTGTGATTTCCATTTAGAGTACGCTGTAGAACCAGGTCAAACATGAGGAATTCATTTTTTACCTGTCTGGTAACCTGACAGATCATGTAGTTCGATCTTTATGAAATTGTCTGACTAGATGCAGTGCTCTTCGTAAAGCAGAAGATTAGGAACTATTTAGACAAAGAAGCAGAGAGGTGTATTAAAACACAGTGATAAGAATAGTTTCTTACTCTAGCTTTCAAGAGAAAATGAAATAAATGGGAAAAGTGTTACTTATTTGACTGTGAATGTGGGAATTTAGTAATAATTGGAAGAGTAATTCCTTGATAATGATGCTGTAATGATTCTTTCTATTACAAGTGGTAATGCTGTCACTACTACATTGCTCAAACTCAAATCCATGGGGAAGCTCTGTAGGGTGAGCAGTGATTGAAGGTTCCACATTAAAATAATTACCCTCAATCTTAAATTTAGAGTATGTGAGATATATATAATGTTCACTAGATTTCTTAAGGCTCCTCTTGCACAAAGATATTTCTCTTATCTGCACTGGGCTCTGGTTATTTTATTCTTTTTACAATAGTTCACAGGACATGTTTAAGGATGATATTCAGAAATAAGAGTCTCAGCATTGTTAGAATGGTGACAACCGATAAATGAGAGGCTTATTTCTTATCTATAATGTTGTGTAGGGAAAAATGTATCTTTCCTTATCCAGAGCTTTTCTGTTCCTGCCACCTCTTTGAGATAGGATTTCAGCATCTTGGCTGAAACATACAGTGGCAATGTGAGAAATATGACATAGGGAGGTGCAACAAATGCTAATCCAGGTCTTGTTTTGATTCGGAAAGCCTTGGTGAGAGGGCAGGGAATGTGAAGGACTGTGAGAGCACCCTTCTGTTTATAACATGGAAGGGAGAGCTATGGAGTCAGGCTTCCACACAGGCTTCCTCTCTGCTTTTGCACCTGTCTCACTAACCCAACGCCGCTTCCAGAACTTCCTATATACTGTTAATCCAATTCTCCCAGAGATGAAGACCCTGCTTGTATCCCGTATTTTAACTAGTATTTTCTGTACTACTTAAGAGTCAGTTCTTTGACAGCCAGAATGAGGCACGTGGTTGTCATGTACAGATATGCCTCAGCGTAGCAGACACCAGGGAACGTCACTGAAATGCAGTGAGAAGATAAGGTGCTTTCCTCTCCTTACTCACTTTTTCTCTGCGGTGTTCTTGGTCATAACTGGGAGCTGCGCCACTGCTATGCCCTGCCCGTGGCTTGTCTTTCAGTGGAAGACTGTGCTGACATAAGGCTTAATGCTCACGGTCAAGGATTGCTCTTAACTTGTAGGAGCAATTTTGAAGGAGGGTTTTATTCTGACTATTGGCTATTTCTGTACCAAATGAAGGGGAATGAAGCCCCCAAAATAATGTTTGGTTAAGCTAACTGGGTGTAAATTAGGTTGCCATAGAAAAACACAACTCACTCAAACTCAAAGATGAAGAGGCAGCGGGAGACAGACCGTCTCCTTCTTTGGAAGCACTGGCAGAGCTTCTGAACTCTGTTTCTTCATGAGGTCCTGAACAGGGGCTGCTGGCTGCGCCCACTGAGGCTTGGATCCCAGGGTCCCGTACGAGGGTAATGGCTGGCCCTGCTGTGGACCCTAAGGACTTCTCCCTGATCTCTCACTGCTCTTAAGCTCAGTGACAATCTTAGCTCCTTACTGAGCTTGTCCCAGTTATCTGAAGTTGGGGATTTGTCAGGATTTTCCTCTGGCAGAGAATTTTAGTCTTTGCTCTTCACACATATTCTCCTTTGTAGAAGAGTACAGAATCTCTTTTCTTTTTAAGTATAATTTTGAACATGTTAATGATATTGGCAATTACTCAAAGAAAAACATGTAATCAATGCTTGTTAGTCTGTGAGGTGATAAACTTTAAAAATACAGTCTGTGCATGCCCGGAATTTATTGCTTCAGGCAAGGTGATAGCTTCAGCAGTGCCATTTCCACAGACTGTGCTGTGCATTTATTTTCTCATTAGCATCTAGTTTCTATTGTATATTTTGAACAAAGGTAACCTCGGAGTAGGAACACATTCCCTTCTGTCAGGAAGAACTTGTGATGCTGTTTCAAAGGTGCATGCATGATTGAGCAGCAATACATCACAAGAAGCTCTGCAAAGAAGATAATTCTCCATGGGCTGTAGTAGAAGAAAAGAAAAATACATTTTTTTTTTTTTTTTAGATTACTGTACTTTGTTTGTGGGGGAGGGTTAGTTTATGTGTGTTGTGACAAGCGCTCTCAGATGGCAAGTAGACTGTTTGTCAACTCATAACTATCATTCTCCAAAATAGCAAAGATTCGATGATTTGCATGTTAGTAGGTTTTGATAAAAATTTATATTCCTTTTAAATGAGGGAGGTTGTTGTCAGTGCAAATTCTTTAAAAAAACAAAAATCCAGATTGATTTTAATAGATCAAGAGATGAATTTGAAACTGAGTCTTAACTTTCCACTGCAGCATCCATTGCACAGTGTAAATCCCTTGGTATATTGCTAGCATTTAAAATATTCTTAGGATGCATACAGAGCTGGAAGTTCAGAGTAGCCACATTTCTGAGGATGGAGGAGAAGACATGCTGGGGAAGCGAGGGAGGGCAGTCGTGTGGCAAAGCACTGAGCTGCACCCTGGAAGAAGAGGAGGTCCATGGCGGAGGGAGATGGCTATCTGACGATGAACATCAATAAATATCAGTGGGAGACCTGGAACTGGGCTTCTCGGGTGCTCCTGTTTTGAAAGCATCTGCATTGCAGCAGCATCTCAGAACATTAGATCCAGCCCAAGGAGGTAACTAGGAGTCCTTTCTGTAGCTTGGACCAGAGCTAGGATAATAACTGCTACCCAGCACAGGAAAGACCCATTCCCATCCCCAGAAACCACAGGGCAGAGTTAGAACAGGTAAGAGGAAAAACACTGGTGGAAGAGCCAAGTATCGACCAGGATGCTAATCCAAATACTCTCATTTTACAAAACATGAGACAAGATCTCATCTCTGCTTAACCTCAGACCTGTCTGCTCCAGCAGAACTGTGTCCCCACATCAGAGGTGAGCACTGACTCAGTGGAGTGTCTTCTGCTAAAACCCCACCACTAGCTGGAAAACCTCTCATGTTTGGGATGTTCATCAGCGTAGGGGCAGCTGTCTTTAATGCTGCCAGGTTTTTGATTTAATGTGCCATTGCTGCAGCTAACAGTGCCGTCCACACTAGCTCTCTGGGTGCACCCTCAGTGGCCTCCTATAGACTAGCTGTGCTGTCTCAGGAAAACAGAAGCACAGATGATGAACTGTGGAAAGAAAATAATATTTCTTCAGTTTTCTGTTCTCAATGGAGTTTAATCATAGCTGAGATGGCTCTATCCATGCTGAGGACACTGTGTGCTGAGCGCTAGGCTGAGTACAAACAAGCTGTTTGGGCTCGTTCTGCTGCAAAGCGAGAGCAGCGCCTGGGGAATTCCAGAAGTATTAAAAGGCTTGCACCAGCCAAAGCAGCTGGATCGTAGCTTTCAGCTCTCAATGTAAGCAAGTTGTGGTGTTGGCCCTTGCTCTTGTGTTTTTATGGTGATAGAGATAGGACAAGGAACTGATGCCCTGGAGTTCCTCACTTTTGGGATTTTTCTGCGATAGCAGGTTTGAATCCTCAGCCTTCCTAGGGCACAGGAGTTACAAGAACTTGCTTCAGTGGAAAATGGGGCTGTTCAGTCCTGTGCCAGGTTGCTCCTAAAGGGTAAACCTCCATCAGAGGAGTTACTGTTTTAAGGATAAACTTCTGGTGTGAAGCACTGTATAATCACAACACAAAAAGATGGCTCTTGGCTTCAGGAGCATTAGCTCTGTAGTCAGCTACAGCTGTTCTGGCTCGAAAGATCATACTAAACACAATGTCTGTTTCTATTCATAAAACTTGATGTTTTTTGAACAATACAAACTTTCATGTGTTTGAAAGTGCCTTAAGTTGGTAATAATGATGAAATGTAAAGAATCATCCAAAATTTTTCTGTTTACTTCTATAGTATAAACAGCTTTATTCAGTAGTTCCTGCATGGGGTATTCAAGATTTTTTTAAACTGACAACAGAAATCCACATATGGCTCAGAAAATTGTTGGCATGGTCTTGTGTGAAGTTTGTTAAAACTGTATGATAGACATCTTGTTATTTAAAAAATCCTTTTCATTTCAAACAAATTTATTCTGTGGTTTAAAAGCTGAGTTTTAAAAGATAATTGGACAAGGCCAAGGATATAATTAGATTTGTACTTGTACAGAATAGTCTTCGAAGACTATTCTGTAACAGAACTCTGAGTCTGAAATTGAAGTTTGTCAGAATATCACAAGGGGGGGGGGAGAGAAAAAAATTGCCATACACTCTAAGTGACAATTCCAGTTGTACCATGAGGTTCCCAGTATCTAAGGCAAAGATGATACGGTGCCATTACTTACCATTCACCTTGTCAAAACTTCTTCCTCCCTCCTCTCCCAGGGGTGATGCTGACTGCCAAAATCATTGGACCTGCTTGTGGTGTTTGTAGGATTAAGAAGGTTAAACCAACATTTGGTCACTCACCAAAGGCTGATGATCATAGCTGTTAACAAATTCATTCAGTAGTCATATTCTTTCTGAGCATCAAATCAATCACATCTTTAAGAGGAACAGAAAAAATTCATTTAGGAAAAAGAATCTTCACAAGTAGCCTAAACATTTGTTTTTCGGGTTTTTTTTTAGGGAATTTAAATTCTCTCCTTCCCTTACATAGAAGAGTTTCAAAGGAGCACCTTCCAGTCTTTTTGCCCTTGCTTCCTTGTAAAGTTAAAGATGAACAAAAGCTTGCTGAAGGCATCCTACAAAAGTAAAACCAGTCAAATCAGGACAAGTTGGGTTTTTTTACTTTGTTAGATGTGTAGCATTATGATTATTCAATATCTTTATTGATGATCTGGATGAGGGGATTGAGTGCTCCCTGAGTAAGTTTGCAGATGACACCAAGTTGGGTGGGAGTGTTGATCTGCTGGAGGGTAGGAGGGCTCTGCAGAGGGATCTGGACAGGCTGGATCAATGGGCAGAGGCCAACTGTAAGAGGTTTAATAAGGCCAAGTGCAGGGTCCTGCACTTGGGTCACAACAACCCCATGCAGTGCTACGCGCTTGGGGAGGGGTGGCTGGAGAGCTGCCTGGCAGAAAAGGACCTGGGGGTGCTGCTTGACAGCCGGCTGAACATGAGCCGGCAGTGTGCCCAGGTGGCCAAGAAGGCCAACAGCATCCTGGCTTGTATCAGAAATAGTGTGGCCAGCAGGAGTAGGGAAGTGATTGTGCCCCTGTCCTCGGCACTGGTGAGGCCGCACCTTGAATCCTGTGTTCAGTTTTGGGCCCCTCACGACAAAAAGGACATTGAGGTGCTGGAGCATGTCCAGAGAAGGGCAACGGAGCTGGTGAGGGGTCTGGAGCGCAAGTCTTATGAGGAGCAACTGAGGGAACTGGAGGTGTTCAGTCTGGGGAAGAGGAGGCTGAGGGGAGACCTTATCGCTCTCTACAACTACCTGAAAGGGGGTTGTGGCGATGAGGGTGTTGGTCTGTTCTCCCAAGTAACCAGCGATAGGACGAGAGGAAATGGCCTCAAGTTATGCCAGGGGAGGTTTAGATTGGATATTAGGAAAAATTTCTTCACCGGGAGGGTGGTCAAGCATTGGAACAGGCTGCCCAGGGTGGTGGTGGACTCGCCATCTCTGGAAGTGTTCAAAAAACGTGTGGATGTGGCGCTTCAGGACATGGTTTAGGGATCATGGTGGCGCTGGATTAATGGTTGGACTTGATGATCTTGAAGGTCCTTTCCAACCTTAGTGATTCTGTGATTCTACATAGTAGCTTATTTTTGCCATTCAATGTGTGCAGCATGCACAAACATGACTCCTCTGCATGATCTTACTATGCTTAGTTAAGCCTTGTTTTAAAAATCAAACAAGGACTTTTTTCCTTAAAGAACAATAAATGTGAAATGGAAAGCAGAAAATTGACTTTATTTATTCAGTGACCTAATTTCTTTCTCAAATCTTTGTACTGTAGGCCTGTAAATGGAAAACATGTATGAACATTTTACATTGAAGTACCCCAGACTTCAAATATATGTAACCAGGCAGAAAAGTTCCCTTCCTCAAAAATTAATAAAGATTATTCAAATGGTATCTTACAACTTTGGTAGCAGGAATTGATTCTTGTATTTGTTAATTCCCAAGTAAGACAAAGATATGTGAAATTAAGAAGAGAGAGAAGATGGGCTACACAGGACTGTTTGAAACCTCCAAAGTTCAGATGTGATCTGTAATGTTGATGATGGTTACGCTCAGCCTGTGTGTTTTCTGTGGCTGTTTCCAAAAAGAAATTGCCTCCAGAGTCTAAGTGGCTCATGAGATGTCTCTCATTAAGGAAAAAGATTAATGTGATGTTAATATACAAAATTTATAACAAATACACTTCTTGCATCCAGTTTGCTCCTGATCACTGTAAACATCAGTGGAATCCAGTGTCTTGTGGTCTACAAAGTCTGGTCAGTAATAAGTTACATCCATCTAAATATGGTCCCACTGCCTTGGCATAAAGGAGCTGCTCTCCTAAAGGCCTTTCCTTTTTGTGCATGACATGGGGCTTTTCTCCTGCAGTTCAGCCACCTCCTCCTGATCCCCCACACCAGCTGCAGCTGTATCAGGTCTCAGGTCATTCATTTTGCCTCCAAGCTTACTAAGTGTCCACAGGTTTCTAGATCTTGTGCTTTTCTGCCTTTGCCTGGATCATGGCTGAGATACACGTCTGGGCTCTCCCAGAAAAGCACAAACGTTATTTCATCCAACTTACCCTGAACTTGTAACTGCATTTCCCACCTATGCTATAACTTGTTAGGCTTCCCCTTACGTTTTTACGTGCCTCCCTGTTATCACGCATCAAAGATACGTGCTGGGTCTTGACTAAATACAAGGCATGCTCCGGCGTATATCTCTGTAAAGTGCCAGGGGCCATGTTCTCCCCTCAGCCTCTGTGCGTGGCTCTGCTTTGATCTGGCAGGAGCTGTGTGCACGGGCACCTGGGGGAGTGGATCAGCTTACCTGTGGTTTGCCTCCTCTCCCTCCCAATTATTAGAGGAAGCAGAAGCTTTTACAGTGTAAATGAGACATTTGAAAGCGGCTGTTGTCAAAAGGCTTCTCCTAAATCCATAACGCAAATCTTGCATAGCTAAAGAAGTTGTCCTCATTAGACACACACCTCATTTAGCACATGGAGGTATCAACCAATGGCAGGTATCCCCTGTTGCTAATATCTATACATTTGGGTAATTAGAGCTCACCTCTATCCTGAAGAACTTATAGTTGGAGCTTGTACACAATACTCAGAGGGAACTTGAGCGGGAATGTTCTGATTGTCAAATCTGAATGGTTTTGTGGAAGTTACCTGACTTCCCAGACTTCTGACAGAGCATATGTGTGTCTGAATGGCCAGTATTTCCTACTTACCTAGAAGCTCCTGCCTTTCCAAGATCCCACACAAATTGAATACATAGCATAGTGTTTAAATTGAATGAAAAGGCTGTAAGCCTCGGCTAAAAATGATCCTGGAGATTTCAGGGGTTTTACTGAAACCGAAGTCTGGTTTACTATTAAGCTCTATTTATTGTCTAATAGAAAAGATGGAGGAAATATGCCTTTGAAAGCAAACTGACTAAATTACTTCCCCAGGGTCCCACATGCACTCTAGGGCAGAAGCTGAATTGAACTTACAGCTCCTGAATATTAGTAGGGCATTAACCACAGAATGATCTTTGCCTCGTTGTTAACATAATCTCAGTTATATGCTGGCTGATTTAAACCTCTGAAAAGCAAAGTTCTAGCTCAAAAAATTAAATAAAATGCTGGAATGGCTTAAGTACTAGTGAATTATTAATATTAACCATTTAAAGAAAAATGTCAGTGTTTTAGAGGAATAGCTTTTTAAAAAGTGTTTTCAAAGGACAAATGTTTATGTTCATGTGGGTTATTTTTTTCCTTAGCCATTCAATAACCAGACTGCAGGGAATAATCTCTGAGAAAGCTGCTTTGACTTTTACTTTGAATCCTTTACCTATAACTTGCTAATGAATTTCAGCTTAAGTGCAGTTGAAATGTAAGAGTTTGGCTAGGGAATGAATTGAAAATAATAATTTTCCTTCTTCCTGTTCCCTCTTTAGGCACTTGTTAAGAAATGTTTGAATGCAATAAAGTGTTGAGAGACTGAGAGCTTGTTAAAATAGCAGAGGGGCTACTCTTTGAGGGGAGGCAAACAAGAAAGTAAGGAAGTGAATCTGAAGAAACTTCCTTTCCAAGGAAGATTAAAAGCATTTCAATTTGAGGAAAAAAAAATGTCCTTTCAAATCTTCCTGTTACACACTTTAAAATTAAATGAGCCAGAAAATTTGTTTGGCTGCTTCTATGAGCATGGGTCTTTTATGTCTGCATCGGGACACTGGACCTGGTGTGCACGTACCCAGGCTAATTGCACTGGTAATGGTCTCACTGTAGCAACTGGATCCAAAATTTGACGGATATTTAGGAATAATGGATGCATGCATAGGGACTGGGATTGGCTAAAACCAGGACGAAGTGTTCAAATATCTAGTTTGCAGTTGGTGATTCATCTAATTTTGATAAGGACATTTTGCATGAAAAAGGCTTCTCTTTCCTCAATAATTGATCAGCTTCTATATTTATTGCTCAATAGCCATTGCTCAGCTCTCGTTAGGTATCTTCAGTGCTGGCTTCTCCTAGTGCTTCTGGTTTTTAATACCACACATCCCCTTCAATCTTCTCAAATGCTGTAACCTATGGGATCAAATCAACTTTAAATAAGAAGGGCAAAGTCTACCAACAGCCAGCTCTAAAGCAAGAGCAGTATCTTTGTCGTGGTGCTTGCTGGCTTGGGTAGAGGGCAAGTTATTGCCACATCTGTCTCTGGGAGCGCACAGCCCTGGGGTGAAGCGGTGCACAGGAGTGAAGCCTGCAGCTGGCATATCACAGTAACTGCAGGGGTGAGAACAGACATCAGCTACAAGTTTTCACTGCTAGTCATCTGAAATGAGAAGAAGTTTATGTTTGTCTACCAAGACTAATGCAAGAGCAAGTGATTGGGATGTCCCTGTGTGTGTGTTTGCCACATAGGAATGGTCTGGGGCAGGTTCTCCACGGGGCCAATCTGCTGGTGCCAAAACAGGAAAGGACTGCTTGGCGTCTCCCCTATTAGCTTCTACTCTCTCTATCCACGTTATGTTGGATCTGATGCTTCTTGGGCCGTGCATGGAGCTGAATCCATTTGTTAATCCAGCAGAAAATTAACCTCCCAAAACCAAAAGGACTTTTTTTTTCTGAATTGCCACATGAGTTGGCTCAGCACAGGGTCCAATGAATGTCAGAGCTGAAGCAAGACAGAGAACAAGACTTCTGACTTCAGTACTGGTGTCTCAGCTGTGCTGTGTAACTCCACCTTTAGGAGTTGTTGCCTGCTGTGAGAAGTAGAGTTAACAAGGAAGATTTGGTTATTGTGAAGTGTCTTAGGTTTTGAGAGGTTATTACAGGTTAACAGGATGCTCTGTGGAGCAGATCTCCTGCACTGGGTGCAGATCTGACCTGACTCTTGGGAAGGGTGGTAGTACACTTCTTATTTTTGCAGAACTAGGCTAATGTATGTGCAATGTTAGTTTGTTTCATGATTTGCAGGCGCGGAGATTGAAAATATTAAATTAGATTACATGTGACTAAAGACAATTTTGCTGTTAATCAATGTGGGTTAGGAGGGTATGTTTAAGAGTTTAACACTGAGGGGAACTTAAAAATATTTGTGAAGTACAGACTTAGCTGTTCATTCAGCTGTAAGCCTTTGGGATCCCAAGAAGCCCATGTTTCATTTCACAACAGCATACAGATGGGGAAAGTCTGTTTACAGATGCATCATATTCTGTGGATGGGACTTAGTGGGAATGTTTGCCTTGCACTTTTAGTATTATTCAGATATAGTTCTGCTTTATCTTGGATTTTAAGCAAGAAATTTGCCACAATTCTGCTCTTGTTTGAAATTCAAGGTTTACTTGTACAAGTGCTGATACAAATTGAGTTAGTGTCACTGTAGTCCTGCCCAGGATGTGGGGATGCAGCCGGCACAAGGACCAAGCTGAGCTCCTGTCCCGTCCCAGCCAGTGCGGACATACCACGCATGGATGCACTGAACTGTGCTGGGCTGGCCCATTGCTGTGACCCTGTTACACCCAGCTAGTCAAAGGAGATGTTTTGGTAATGGCTTTGAATCCAAGCCCTCAAATAAAGATACCCTGACTGCTTGGCTGACGTGCACATTGATAGGCAGATTGCCAGAAATCCAAGGAATTAAACAATAGCCTGGTATGGATTAGTGTTGCTGACTTTGAAAATCGTAATTGTATATTTTAAGGACTGAATTAAGCCATTTAAATAATCCAGCCTGACTTGTGTAACATCAAGAGTTTTCCTGCCTTACATTCTAATTGAGATAAAATATATCCTTTAGATGTAAGGACCAATCTGTCACATTCCCCAAACAGGCTGTTCACCTACAAATTATCCTTAGTCTTAAAAGTGCATGTAACGGCACTGATGCCGCTAAGCCACACTGGCAAGTTTGAATAATCTCTTCCATAAAATTGGCTTTGATGTTTAGCCTGTGCTAAACTGAGCCTGGATGCTGAGAAGCTGGGTTGCCCAAGTAGGGCATATATGTGCCCTGACTTGAAACTTGACTATAACATGTGTCCTTCACCTTAAAAAAAAAAAAAACAACAAAAAACAAACAAAAAACCAACACCATACAACCAAAAAACCCAACCAACCATATTGCCAGCTTGTTTACACATCATCTCAGCTAGTCTCAATACAGTTGCTATAGTGTTGTCAGCACAAGCATGTGGATTAGGAATAATTTTCTGCTACTACTTTTCCAGTTGAGCAATAAAATAGTCCATGTTGGTGTGCAAGCAAGTACTTTTCAGCACACAAGTGAAAATGGCTTTATCAAAATTCTCAATTAAAGCAAACCCAACCCTCATCTTAAATTTGAAAGCTTATTCATTGGCAACACTCATTAGCTTGTCGGATTGTTAAATATTCCCAGGACTAAACGCGCATCCCCAGAAACGACAATGCAAAATGCAGTTTTAACAAAGCCTTAAGAGTGGTGTAAGTCCTCCTTTCTCTTGCTAATGTATTTCCAGCACTGTTTTGCATCCTTATGACTCTGGGGAACATAGTCTGCAAAGTACATGATTAAGCATTATCATCATGATTTCAGAAGCTATTCTGTTAAACCAAGTAATAATTCATTTTCCACCATCGTGCACACCAATATTACTGTCTGACATACAAGCTAGACCCTCGCACTTGCACAACAGGGGAGGAGAAGCCATAAACTAGCAATAACTATTGTGTATACTTTTTCCCACTCATTACTTTAATACTTAGTTAAGCTAATCAGGCCCATGGAGTAGAATCGCAATCCTGCCATAGGCTTGGCAGTCTGGGCAAAATAAGGCTGCTCTGTTACTCTAAGGCATTTTGGTTTATGGTTATAGTTTTCTGTGGGTTTGTAAGACAGTCTTATGTTTTCCTGGAGGCACCATTTTAATTTTGAGGGCAAATCATGGCCAATGTTGGATTTGTATATTTAATGAGATTGCTCCAGGTAGAAGTTGCTCTCTGTTAATTAAAACATTCACTTGGACTCAAACTTGAAGTACTGTTTGGAAGCAGGAGAGCAGCAGCCCCTGGGTGTAGATGTGAGAGGGAGGCTGAGGTTGGCAGGAAAGTGGAGTTTTGAGGCAGAAAGAGGTACATGAACCTTTACTCTTAATTCGTACTTTTTCAGTCTCCCTGTACAGCCACCTCATGTGCAATGAAATGATGGCTGTGATGTCAACTGAGAGTATTACAAGGGGCTCTCACTGCTTATAATCCCCAGACACAAAACTGGAGACCTACCCCCCATTTCTCAAACAGGGAGGAATGTTTTCATTACTATGTTAATTCCATCTCTCCTATAATAGTGATACTTTAATTGCTTCTCTGTTTTCCTCAGACATAATCCAATTCCCTTTGGCCTCCTAGTTTATCCACACATTAATTGGGTTATTGCTTCATAAAACAGAAGGGCAAATATATCACTTAAATTTTATCACAGACAATTAATAAGCATGACTGAGATTTTTAAAGTGCCCTAATGCAATTAGGTGCCAGGCTCCCAGGAATTTCAGTGGGATCTGAGTGCCTTCCTGCGTCACACCTACTTGGAAATCCCCACCCCAGACATATAAGGAAAACTATATTTCTTTCCTGTACACTGAGCACTTCAGAGTTTCTCCTTTTCATCCTGAATTCCTGATTCTACAGTCTTTAATCTTGTAAATCTGCTTTTGATTTAATCTAGTAAAATTCCTTTTGATTTCCTTGATTAAGGATTGTGGGGTCAAAGCCTTTGACGTACAGCTGAAAGCTTCAAAGTATGAAAGGCAGAGACAGGGTTTGGGGGACTGGTAATGGGACACCCAGCCTCTCGCGTTCAGGACTGCAGTCCCTGTCAAAAGTGACTCCACACTTCCTCAAGCTTGTGGCTGCAAGACTGGTGTCCATACCCTGAAATCTGATGGGGCTGCTGAGTAACAGGCTTGTTCAGCAAACTCCGAAAACTTTGAAGCTTTCCCATGTCCTCACACCAGCGGGTTGTGGAAAGGAGCTTACGCTGGCATGGCCACGTCTGTGCTAGTTATCTGGCCCGCAGACACCTCTGAGCCCCTCCTGTTTCATGGGCACTTTTGTCCTGTGAATTTTTATTACTTCTGTCGAGAAACGCTGGACCAGGGTATCAGCATTGGAAATGGTTAGAAGAAAACAAGTGGACCATGAGGAACAGCCTTAATTCATTTTCACATGAGCAGTGCAGGGAAACAGCAGGACTGAGCACACCGTGGAGATCTTACCCACTTCATGGCTGTTTCACCACCACTCATAGTGGCATAGTCAGAAATAACCTTCATTTGTAATAGGAACCGTGCATCCTGCAACTCCTTCAGCTGGCCTTTCTTGAAGACAACATATTGCAACAGAAAAGGAGATGGCTGCTACATCCTCCCAAAAGTTTCTAGTGACACCAGTATTGAGTAACAATGAACAAATAGCCACCATTGCTACACAGCCTTCATAAAGGAAACACATGTGCTGAACTAAGCCCTCTTTATTGTTACTTGGGGAGTGAATCAACCAGCATAAAAGTCCATAGTGCATGATCAAAGGCTGAATACTAACAATAAGAATATTATATTAAGTCATGGGTTATCTCTTCTATACCAGCAAAGGTATTATACCCATGCCTTATCCACATTGTGTCTGTGCAGTGGCAACAATCAATTTTCTTCAAGCTAGCAAGGAAGAAATAAGAATTGTGAAAGCAACACACGCTTTGTACTTTCTCTTCCTATAAAACATAGAGTGAATAAAACTGACAGGGATCATTTTGCTTTGAGTGGTTTTCAGATAAAACCACTTTCCATCCAACCTTACATAGCATAGGTATCGTAATGACCAGGGAAAAGCATACATTTTGTAGACCATTGCAGGAGTTGATAAAATTGAAACTAGAAGTAAGTTGCAAGTGGAATGAGAGAGCTGGGGACAGCTACTCCTCCAGTGTAGCTTAAGCAGGGACTGAAGACCCAGGGCTGAGCTTAACTGGAACACCTGGGCCTGTGGGCACAGCCCTGGTGAATGCAAGGTAAGATGTGTATAAATACAGTGCTAGATTATTGTGATAGTTTTATCTTGACCTGTAACATATTGTACATGGTAAACCTTCATGAATTGGGGAAAAAACAAGTCTTGTGTACTAAAGGCTAAGGGATGTGCCAGGAAAGTGTACTGCTCTGCATCTGTCTCATGGAGAGTCTTAACAACTCCTCTCAAAGAGACTGATGTTGGCTGCCATAGGATGTTGGTTTGCTTAAACCTTGAAAACCTGAACCAAACAAAGAGAATTGGTGTTGGCCCAAAATTACCTTCATTATTGGAATCTTTCTCATTTCAAGAAATTCATGTGTTTAGAATCAGTAACTTTTGCTAACATGTGAATCTGGGCTTTTTAGGAAGTACCATATTCCGAACTTCAATGGACAGTGGGATAATTAGTGTACTGGTCCAGTTGGATGCTTCGCGGAGCTAGGCAAAGTGTTTGCTTTTGCTTCTGACTCCTCCGTAAGGAAAATCAGCCTACTGCTCGCTGGGCTTCCAAGTGTCTGTTGAGCAAAAATTACTTATATCTGGGAAGTTCTCAGGTGAGAATGTGGAGATATGCTATCCCACATGGGCTGATCAAGGTCTCTGGAGGGGCTGGATTCTCCATCAGTTACAAACAAATCTACAATATCTCAAAGGTACGGTTGTGCAAACAAGCTGAGAGCTTTATGTGGCGTGTCTCATTTACACTAAATTGGCTATGACTGTCATAAGTATCATCTTAAAAATCTACAGACAAATATTGTGTCGTGTCTACAGTTCTTTCATTTCCAGGAAGCACCTTTAATTTAAATAGAAAAAATCTGGGTAATTAAAGCAAACAAAACGCTGTAGTGAGAAGTGTGCCATCCAGCTGTGAGTGTGCAAAGTACCGATGTTTCCTTTCTCCCCTCCGAAGAAATTAAAGGAGTTACAGTCTTGTTTCAACTCAACTGGGGTTCCCTAAGCTCACTTTACCCATTTACCACCATTATGACTACTGGCTGTAGGCGTTCAGCTGTATGCACAGATAGAGGGAAGCGTTCAGCTGCCTGGGTTGTATTCATGGATGACAGCTTGGGAGCACCTGAACTAGCCTGGCCTCAGCACAATACCTGACTGACTGGAATTGTGCCGGTGTGTCAGGGAGCACAGGCTGAGCTTTTCAAAGGCACTGCTATTCCTGCTGGAGTCTTCACAGTGTTTTTGCTGCTACTCAGCTGCATGCTGAACCAGCCAGCTTGTAGGACTGAGTGGTGAGTTTTCCCTTGGGGAAACTTCCTTGCCATTTCATTTGGAAAATAATAAAAATGAAACATGGAGATTTTCTCTGTAGCAGTGGATTTGGAAGAGAGGGAAATGAGTGCAGTAGTGCTCTGTTAAATGCTCACTGCCACAGGGGATGGAATGCTGCTGCTGCTAAATTTGGGGTGGATTAAAACTCCCTTGTAGTATAGAGTAGAGCATTTTCATTTGGAGCTTGGAGTTCATCCAAAACAAAAATGCAGAAATACAGATCAAGCTGGAATACGGACAACGTCCTCCCCTCCTTTCTCCCTGTATAAAAAACAACACAAGTTTTGGTCTCAAGCTTTTGGTCTTGCTTTTCTTTTTGGCTGAGTCAGGTAAATGCTGTCAGACAAGCTTGTTCTATTTCTTGAAAACTCAAAAGTCCAGGGATTAATTTTATGAGATTTTTTTCTTCATTGCAGTCTTCAGAGTTTAGATGAAAGTCCAGGACATACTTGTTGGGTTTTTTTAGTTACAAAAATATCTTAAATAAGGTCTTTTATAGCCTCATAGTCTTTATTTGTTGTTGGGCTTTTTTAATATCTTTCAGGATTTGTTAGCTGTGTATACGGAAAACACCCTAAAATCTGATAATCTGCAGTATCTCTACTCAGGCTGTTGAGTTGATTACACTTTATAAGACTTTGTGACATCTTAAGTGCTTCATTGAAGCTACAGCTATAAGAAGATTATTGTTAGGTTATTGGCACTAAATATAATAGTAGCCACAAGGTTTTAAAATTGTTGTATGCATTAGAAATGGGATGAAATGTATCATTGATTATGCTGGACTTTATTCACAGCTCTTTAAGAGAGCACTGTGCCCAGAGGTACTGAGAAAACCTGGATCTTCTTGCTGATAAGAAGCTGAGCTCCCATCAGTTTTGCACCAACAGAATCAGGCTCACAGAAATAGCCCAATATAAGGAAATCAAAATCTCATTTAAGTAGGTAGCTGATCTGCCTCTCTTACGTAAAGTGGGAGGTGGGCTGCAAATTCAAAGATGCAGAGGGAAATGTAGCTCTGATTCCCTCAGATCATTTGTTTCCGACTGAGAAGTCATGGGGGATTGGGCATTTCCCCCCCAGTGATTCTCCTGCTCTGCTCTTTGAGATACGTTAGCTTGGCCTCATTCTCTGTAGAAGAGATATCTGGATTGAATAGTCTAAAACCTTTAAGAACAGCAAGAAATTAGGAAGCACAGATGGGAAATTGAGTCCAGTCACTACCTTTGAACAGGCAGTGTAAGATCTCAAGGATAAATGAGAAGGCTTAAGGGAAATGTGGTGCCTAAAGGACTTTATTACTTACATTCTATAGCACTGATTTTGATTAATAGCTCTCTAATGCTAGAAGCACCATATCCAGATCAGAGGGAGCTCCACACACTAAGGCTGTACAAGGCCCCCAGAGCTCAATCTACAGGGCACAATCATAAGATAATGTGGTTGTAAAAAATGGGATGGCAGAAATGGGAAAGTGGGCAAAGGTTTTAAAAATGCGGGTATCTATTGGATCTGTTTCAGTTAGGATCAGCCATGGTGCATGCTGTGTGTTCAGAGGTGTTATTCTGTGTTGTTAGCCTGGTACGTCTGAATGGAGTTGAGGCTGGGGTGCTGGAGATTGTGGAGGGGTGTGATACAGATTGAGGCACTCCTTTGTCTGCCATGGCACAATTTCCCTGGCCCAGAAGGACCATCTGAGGCTGAGAGGTTATTTGACTCCTAGGGTTGTACAGACTGTAACTTTGCCATCTACACTTGCTCTGTCACTCTGAAAAATCAGCTGTTTGGCTGGCATGAGACATGAATTTCCCATTCGTACCAGCTGGTGCAATGCAAGTTTCAGGACTATTTTAACTGGAGAGATCTGTGAAGGTGGCAATAGCAGCTGAAGCTTTATCAGTTATTTCAGACTTCTAGGTAAATTAATTATAGGTTCTGTTTATGACCTTGAACTGAAGCCACTGTCTTTACGGCCTCAGCATAAGTCTTACTGGGACCTCGTGAGAAAATTCAGAGCAGAGCGAGCTGATGGTTGTGATCCTGAGGTGTCATGCAAGCCAAATCCAGCTCTGCTTTCCCTGGCCACAGCCAGCCCAACTCCTGTGAGATTAACGAGCCAAATTCTGATCTCAGTTATATTTGTGGAGTTGTCCCATATTCGTCCTGAATAAATCAGTCTTATCCTGTTCAGGAAAGCCAGCTAGGTTTTGGTCCCAATTAAGTCAATGGGAATGTTGCCATTGACTGCAGTGGGTTTGGGTTTCATTGGCAGTTTGAGAGCTTTCAGTTTAATTTAAACTATTTCCTACTGAAGAAGGTAGTACTGTCCCAAACCTGAAATAAATATTTGGCATCCTCTAAACCAGGCAGCTCTCATCTAAAGGTGCATTGCGTTTCTCATAAAGACTGCTGCAATATTTGGTTGGCCAGGAAGCTTCCCTTTCAAGCTGAATCAACGGCTCTAATTAAGCATGATGACAAAATATGAGGACTTCTATGTAATTATGGCAACGGCACCACCTGCCTCTAATTAAGCTGCCAAAACATTTGGTCTAAAATGGTGCAATGAATAAGGAAAAAAAATTATATCCAATATTTTGGCAATACAACAAGAGGTTGGTTTTCCTCACATAATTAGCTTTAACAAAGTGTTGTTAATCTGATTTCTGATTAATAGACTATTTAATCTTATAGCAGTCTGACAAGACTCTGAGCTGCCTCTAGTTTAAGTTTCCACCAAAAAAGCTAAGATTTCTAACAGTTTAAGGGATATACTTCTAGGAGAAACATTAGATTTTCTTATTATTTTCATTGTTCTTCATGAGAGCCCCAAAGGTTACATTCTCTGAATTCACTGAACTTTTAAGCCTTTCATTAAATTGGAAGCCAGAGGAAAAGCTGATTTTTTTTTTTTTTAACTCTTCCTAATTCCTCATACAGAGAAGTCACTGGTATGACTAACGGCAGGAAGGAGGGCTACCAGAAACCCTAGGAGCTCTGCACATGGTAGAGCTGCTGGTCGGATGGCAGAAAGTATCAGCTTTGTGGGCTGCTGTGATGCCCTGGGGTGTTTGGTGGCTAATGGTCTCCCCTTAGAAGGGCTTCTCAGGTTGGATTTAGTGACAATGAGGAGGGGAATATAACGTGTAACAACAGCAAAGCAGCCCAACCACTTTTTCAGGACTTGTGTGGCCATTTGGGTTTCAGAGCTGTTAATGTAACCTGGCATGTTAAATCAGACATGATCAACACTGTAAAAGAGCCAAGCATACCAACAGTACAGATGGGTGGCAGATAACGAAAACAGCCATGGCTGAGCAGTGTAAAACTGCTGATCAAACCACGTTAATATATGGGACTCACATTTCTGAAAATCAGCATTTGAATATACCGGGATGAAAACAGGTAACTCCATTCACTGTAGGTGCTGAGCCTTTAAAAACAAGTTTTCAGCAGCTTTCTTGTGTCCTGACCTAGCTGCCTTAAATTTTCTTTGGATTTGGTTTTTCCACAGCCTTGTGCCCCCTATAACAATTGGTGACCCTGTAAACTGGGTGTAGATAGTTTCTGCCAGCCATGATGTCTATGTCTGTTCTCTTGCCCTGTTGGGTCTCTTTCCCACAGGACTGTCCGGACTGGATTACTTGTTCCCACTCCAGGTGCAACACCTTGACTAGCTTTAAAATTCAGAGGAGTTTCAAGAAAGTCCAAGAACTTGGCAGCTCTTGGCTATTTGTAAAGGTGACTGTTAATTCAAAAAATTTGTTTCCATTTTCTCAGCCTGAAGTAATGATAATGGCAGTGTTCTTGTACCTAGTATATTGCCGGGACAGTGGTGAGATTTTAGCATTTGAGAAAACGCTTCCTGATTCCTTGCTCTAACAGCACAGATTTGATGGCATGAATGATACTCCCTTTGTAGGTTAGCCTTTATATCTGTGTGCTCACACACCCTTCAGAGCTAGGTGCAGAAGTCCATTTGTTATCTCCAGGCTCCCTTTGTGCAAGCAGCAGGTTGGTTATGTAGTAAACCTTAACAGATTTGCTAAATAAAAACTTAGTTGACGGGTTGTACCATGACCCACCAGGCAAGAGGCAGCAGTGTAAAACCACCTCCAGATTCCACCTACTAACACTTGAGATATGGAGTGTCCTTAATAAATGCTTTCTGTACAGCTGCATGATAAGAAGAAAAGATGAGGGTCAGAGGTCTCATTTCATGCTGATAGAGTGTATGGATCAAAACCCCGACCCGGTGAGTATACCACATGGTCTGCTGAAGCAGTGGGAATACCTGGTTATTCACCACGCATTGGGACTCCAGATGACGATAAAAGCCAGGATCCCTGTTAATTCCCAGATCTTGTCAATATGCTGCCCTGCTACTCCAAAACAACAGCAACAAACCTTAGGTGACCTCACCTCTCACACATCGGACTAGCAGATGAAATGCTTATGACTTTTTTTACATCCACTCTATCTTACTTATCAAATATGTTTTCAGATGCAGATTTGGGAATACCTTGTGTTTACGTTTAACTGCACTTAGTCAGATTTGTTTTCTTAAAAGCTGATCCAAGAACTGTACAAATGAACTCCTGAGCTGGTCTATAGAAGGAGATGGCTAGGGTCAGTTTAATGTTTTCCATGATTGAAGTACACACTGCTCTGTAAATACTGAGAGGAATTATATATTATTTGACTAGCTGCTAATTATGGCGAGCTCTTCCTGAATATGCTTCCTTTATAAAAGATGAAAGTCAGATCCCTCAAAATTCTCATATTTAGTTCCTTTGGAGAAAATGGTCTGGTAAATAAAACAAGTACTACTGCTCTAGTTTGTATCATGCTTCTTTTGCATGCTAATCTGAAGTTCCCCTGAGATAATTTGACAAGAAGGCCATTAATGCAAATTTAAGCATGACCTAGAAAGAATTTATTTTTCATGTACCACATTGATTCTCTGCTATTGTTATTTGTTTTCCTTTGTTTTAAACTGCCTAGCTTTTCAAGGTTGGCTTTCCTTCTTTCTCTTTCCTCCTCTTTTTTTAAATCTCATGACCATAGCAGCATAATTCACCCCAAAAGAAATATGTTGCTTTCAAATAAAATACTCGCATAAGATATGAAAATGTTGCATGTAAAGAATTTAGTTTATCCAGCAAATGCCAGGCATGGTTTGGAAAAACTGTCTTTGTAGGCAATTAAGAAAAGTTAACTTTTAATTTCTTTTATTTTACTGGAGTATTTGTGTGCAAATTTGCATTTGCACTTTCCTAACGAATGTGGTCTCAAAGCCCTCCATCGTCCAACCGTGTCAACTGGCTAGCAGAATTAAGTAAATAACTAACAAACCCAAAACTATTGCAGATGGGATTAAACATACCTTTTTTCAGTTGCTCAATTTTGTGTCTGTAATTTCTAGGCACATCATAATTTTGGGGGACTCTAACTCTGGCATGCATGTGAGATATCTAGTGTAGAAACAAGCAAGGAACAAAACCAAACACTTGAGAATCTCAGCACTTCTGGGTTTGGTTATACCTTGTAAAGAATAAAAAGGTCACAAGTCCCTTTCAACCCAAAGACTCTATGATTCTGCCTGCCACCTTTAGCCTTTTGCAGGTCACTTTTGGACTCTCCCTATTTTTGCAATTTAATATATATGGAAATAAAGTATGTAACCTTTCCCAAAGGGATCTCAAAGCTCTGTGCCATCTTCCTTCACTAAGCCCTCAAAATATGCCATTGCTCATTGCAGGAGAAATAAATCTGGCTTTCAGTTAAGACGTGGCCTGTTAGTGTGTGTTGGTAAAAAACTCTCTGAGCCTGTGCATTGCTCCCCTTTGGACAACTAAGAGAAAGAAACGGTTACTTTCCTTTAAGGTCCTGAGTGTGCTGGGAGGTTATTGCCGATGGTGGCACTGAGAATGCATGCAAGGGCGTGCACACAATTCACTTCTGGGTTAGTTAATCTTTTTCCCTTTCAGATCGATATGTCTGCTTTATATTTGGCTGAAGAGAATGCAAAATACTTCCTCATGTGGTGCAATGGGGACAGTGAGCAGTCCTGAGGCAGAGGGAAGTTCAGTGGCTTGAGGTTACAGAGTAATTGAAGCAAAAGGCAGATCGAGGTGCGAGTCCCGCTGGAGCCAGGGCTGTGCCGCCAGCGCTCCCACTCCTGCCCTGCCCGGGGAACCGTGCCGGGAGCGATGCCGCCAGGCAGCGAGCTCTCGCTGACACCGTGCCAGCTTCTGCTGCTGGAAAATGCACCCCGTGTCCAGCCCGCTTGACCCCCATCTGAGTAACTTGTTTTGCCATTTGTCACTGCCAAATGTTTCTTTATTCTGCCTCTGTCACTTGGTTTGCCACTCATTTGACTCCCTGCATAATTAACTCTGCCAGCCAATTGACTCACTGTGTAATTATCTTTGCCAGTCACTTTGGTCTCAGCATATTAATCACGGTGTCTAACGGGCCTCGGGGCAGGCTGCAGTTCGGTGGGGCTGGCAGCAGGTGCCAGCCAGCCCTCGTGCCCACCGGGCACTACCCGGCGCAGGGGGAGAGCCTGCCGGCGCAGATGAAACCTCGCTGGGCTGGGACCGCAGCATGGCCAGGACAGCTGCAGAGACACGCCACCACTTGCTGATTCTCTTCCCTGACCCGAATTTAACTCCATTTCCCAGCAGTGCCCCCCTCCAGCCCTGCCCCTCCTCATTTAACTGCTCTCATTTCCTATCATGTCTGTCCGCCTTTGTCGGCTTCTCTGACACACTTCCCCATGTGCTTTACCATGCTCTGGTTGTGCAGACCAGCCCTCTGCTCCCCAAACAACCTGCAAGGCATCCACAAATTCTTTGTTCAGCTTCAACTGGGGGGCTGTTTTTGCAGGATGCTTTAGTAAAATTATCTGACTTAAAGTGACAAGTGTGAAGAGCAGTTGCAGACAGTTTATACATCCTCCTCATGGAAAATAAACCTGTTAGTGTATGGCATATGCTACAAAGAAGTGGCACTCGGCCACGCAGCTGAAACACCAGAGCCTCTCCTTGACCCTTTGTCTGCTCATCTATTTGTCTTCAAAGCAGGAGCCCTTTACAGCTGACACTTCTCCTTCTGTCCTGTTTGCCAAATAGCTGTGGACTTTGTAAATAATGCAGATAAAAGTTTTGGATGTTGTTGGGAATAAATAACATCATGCTTAGATTTATCATCTAATTGCAGAATAATATACTTTGGAAAATGATCTTGCCTGCCTGCCTACCATTCATAGATGTTTGGTTTTCCCCATTGGTGCACTTTGCCTTTAAAACCGTTCTAGCCTGTGCTTTGTTCCTCTTGTTCTGCCCAGCTTCAGTCTAACCCCTATTGCTTAATCAAATTTTGTACAACATCATTCCCCATCCGGATACACTTCCTCTCTAAAAACACAATCCAGCATCAAAACCAAGGAAACTTCCAATCTAAGTTTCCTTGATGGTGTTTTCTAGTTTGTCTGGACAGGTAAAATCTATTACTAGGATTTTGGTCTCTCTGTATCTTTTTATATTGACTGGCTATTTCCTAGTCCAGTTATTCTCCTTGCTTAGAGGACCTATAACAAATTCTTGTAAAGAGCTTTCTTAAATCGTTTCCCATTGCTTGATGTTTTGCATTTGTATGTAACCAAGAATGCCTCGCAGAGCTTATTTTTCTTAAATATCAAGGAAGATAAATCCCTAAATGCATTTCTGAGGTACAAAGATGTGAGTCTATACTGTGCAATCAAGTGTGACATTATCTCACCTGATTTTGGTTGAGGTAGCTCCACAAACAGGAGCTTTCCAGCTTCTGCAGTTAGCATGGTACTAATGTGAGGTGCTTTTGCCCCGCCGTCCAGCCCTGTGCGGCTGGGGCTGTGCTCAGCACAGACTTGCTCAGAGCTTGCTCATCGACCTCGAAATGGCGCCCTGTTGGGTATCACCGATGTGAATATCTTACTCATGTCGAGGGGAAGCAAGTATTCCCCCTCCTCCCACCTTTGTCTTTCAGTCTCCAGCTTTTACATTCCCTAACATGTTCCTTGAAGAGCCTGAATTATTGTTGGTAGTGGTTTTGTTTTGCAAGAGTACGAGTTCTTTGGCTGACTAATGCACAGACAAATTATCTGTCCTGGCTTGGTCTTCCCATAACTTCCGCATAACAAAAGGAAAAGGAGTGATCACATCTCAGCTGTCCTGCGCTCTCGCACCAGCGTTTCAGTCTGGGGCAGGGTAAGGGTACTCTGCCGGGAAGAGATCTGAAGTTCACAATCTGGAGTTTTTCTTCTGAGGTTCAACAAATTTTTCTTCTTCAGAAAAAATTAGTTCATGTGTGAAGTACGCCTGCTGTTTATTTTTGATTTTTTTTTTTTTTTTCCTGAAGCATCTCTGCTCTGCCTCTCCCAACAGCTTTGAGCTGCCATAAACTCACTCAGAAACGCAACAAGAGCTAGTTCTGACTGGTGCGGACGGTGCAGCTGCTGAAATACGATTTCAGCTCAGGAAGTGACATGACTGGAGGAAATTCCTCAGCTTGACATTTAAGAGCAAATATAACATCACTGGTGGTTTGGCTGGGGCTGTTTTTGTTTTGGACTAGGCTTGGGTCAGTAGGAAACACAGCAACGGAGGGGATGTACTAATGCAGCCTCATGTTGCCTGCTCAGCTGGGGAGAATTTGGGGGACAAAGGGGGACAACTTTGCATTTTCCCCAGGTCAGTCCCTACCTTTGTGGATGGCTGTACAAATTTGAGGGTCCATGCACAAGGAACTTTAGCAGAAAGGAGGAAAGAAACAGTCCTTGCAACAAGCTCTAGCTAAAGATTAACCTTGCTGACTAAGTGAATGCTGGGAATGAAAAATGTTAAAACAAATATACTAAAGAACCAGGCTGTGTTTTTCCTCTCCATTTGCTGATGGAGGGCTTTGTTGCCACCTGTCTGGGCCAGCATCTTTGGATATTAAATAAACTCAGTGTCCTTCTGTAATATAGTACAGAGAAGCTAATTCAGCTCTATTAGAAAAGTCTACAGCATAAAGCAAGCAGTAACACCTTTGAGAGTGCGTCCTTCAAGTTACATTTCCACCCACCTAGTACATGGAGGTAACAGTGTTTACTATCACTTTGTAAGTGTAAGTCTTTGAATGACTAAATCAGAAAGTAATGAAAGGCAGCTGCCTTCTGTATTTCTGTTTTCTCTTTTATTTATTCGTTTCCCTGTAAAACAGCCTAGGGTCTGCAATCCCTTCCTATGGAAAAGGAGTAGGTTCCTCTCTCAGCAAAGCCTGGCATGTGGGTCTGGCTGCCCTGCTGCAGCTGGGGAGATGCGGACGCATGGACTACTGCTGCCAGAGGATTTCAGCTTCAGTGGTGGAGTAGGTTTGGTTCAGGACTCCTAGTTTAGCCTCTTCACTGTTGTCTAAACCCCTGGAGCGTCATTCTAGGAAAAAATGCTCCCTGGAGTAGCCTGATAGTGGGAATGTGAAATAGTGGAGTGTGGTTATGAGCAGCTTGGCTCTGCTGCGTTGGGCTCCCTGTTGGGCAGCCAGAAGCAGCTGCAGTCACCGCAGGAGAGCCTGCATCAGAGTGCGGCACAGGTACCCGGAGGAGAGAGCGGGGAAATGCAGTGACTGCTCTTGCAGGCAGCGCTGGTGTGGTAACGAGGTGCTCTGGGGAGGTGTCTTGGGAACTAACTTTACATTCAAGACCAAACATTACCACTAATCCACATGGTGTTACAGATGGTGCTGGTGGGAAGCAAGTTCAGAACAGAGCTTGCCAGGAAGGGACCCTTTGGCTGCAGGACACGTTGCCACAAGAAATCAAAATGATACCAAATTTTGATACCCTTGAAACTCAGCGAGAGATATCTCTCTTTACGAGACCTGACCTGCAGCCATGACCACTTGTCAGAGGTCAAGGGAGAAAAAAGAGACAACAGTGGAGGAAGGGGGACGGGGATGCTGTTAGAAATTGTTGGCCTTTTAAGATCTCTTTTAAAGTCTCTCTATTATTGCAAAGATGAGCTTGCTATAAACTCCTGAATGGACAGACAGAGCTTGAGATGCAAGGGAATGGGCCTAAGACAGTTTTCTGTTATCTGGGGGATTTCTGTCTTAATAGAAGCTTTCAGAGCCAGCATGAGAGTTGAGCTTTAAAATTACGTCCCCGTAGGAACAGAGTGTGCTCTGATGGAAAAGGTAAATAAATTGTGTTTTGCAACATGATATTGGACACACACAATATTACTCTGCTGGTTCTCAAGTCACATAGACTCCATCACAGACAGCAGGCCTAAATGTCTTCTGTGGCAAAAATAAAAATCACTTTCTGTTCTCACTAAGAAAACACTTTGCTCCTACAGGGTAATACCTGGTCAAGGTGGCTGCTCTCTCCATCTTGCAGAGCTCTGCAGAGAGTTTTCTTCTCCTCTGCACTGCTGAAACCTTTCTACTCCTGTGCACACATTTGTCTCTTAATTTTTCTTTTGACATTTTTGTCTCAACCTGTAAGTGTGAAATTAATGTTTACACAATTTGAACCAGTTAAAACTAATTAAATAAACTGTCACCTTCCAGTTTAGGCTGAAATGGAGAACAGACCGTGCCCCAATACACATGCACATACACCCACCTGCCTGTCACACAGCAGGATTAAACAGCAACAAATCATAACTTCAGGTTAGCCGAAGCTTTGCTACCATGGTGCTTCCGCGTCCTGCGATTTCAGTCATTGGATTAGAACTGCCTCCACATTCAGACTTGTGGTTTATGGAATAGATTTTGTACTTTCAGTCTTGCCACTACTTTATTTACTTTACTACTTTCTTTACTCACCACTTCGGGGTGGTGTCTCCTTCAGGGACGCTAGCCACAGCTTCCATTATTGGCTGCACCGTTTATCATAGTTCTGCATTATTTCCTTTTCTGCTGATGGCAATCACATAAAAGCAATGGATTATTTACCTCCTTTCAGTTTAAACATGATCTATATATCTCAGCCCAGCATAATAGCTCTTACATTAACAGTGCATTTCTGTTTGAAGATTTTAATTGGATGCATGTTCCAATAATTCCTACAACAATATTTATTTTTCTTCAAAAAAAACCAGGATTCAATAAAGACCCTGCCTCCATGGTTTACAGGTTTTTAAAGAGAAAGAATCTAATGAACAATTTTTGGTGTTATACTTTTTTTTTTTTAATGTGCAATTAAGGGAATGTAATTACTTTTCACCTTGTCTTCTGTTTGCTTTTTGCATTCCATTTCTCCTGTGCTTGGGGTATGAATCATGTTTTATTTCATGACTGGAAAGCAGGCATGGGTGTGCTGCTGATTCTATGTCTGCTCTGTATTTTTGGTAGAGACACTCAGCTGCTATAAATCAACAAAGAAGCCAGTGAAGCCAAGTTGGTTTAGATGAGCAAAGGATGTGACCTTTGATCTTCTGCAATAGAAAGCCCTTGACCCTACCCCTTTGAAAAACCTAATTTGAAACAAAAAGTACATAACTGTCAATCAAACACATACTATTCTTCTCTTGGTGAGGGTTTGCTCTTGCAGGCTTTTTTCCTCCTCCTAGGAACGCAGTTGATGATAGAATTCAGATAAAAACCTGATACCTAAGAAGGACCCTTCAGCAAAATGTTTGTCCGGCAGTGTTAGAACTTGCCCCTGGATAATGAGTTAGATCTACCTTTATCATTCTCTTGCAACTCTCACACAATTAAGCAGCTGATTCCAGCATTCGCTGAAACTTACTGACGATTATCAGCCTGTTTCTGCTCCTGCTGACAATCAGTTTTACGCTGGTGGAGCAGAGTGGGCTTGGGCCCATCTCTTGCAGGTTACCTGCCTACATACAGGACTGCTTTTCAAACCTCATGCTATGTCACTGATGCAATAACTTTGTAGGCTCAGCTGAGCTTTCCCTTGAACCTGCTCTCTAATTAACTACTGCTTTAAGTTCTTATCAGCAGATTAACTTACTGCAGAAACATTCTACATTTCCATAGCTTCCAAGCCACAGAGGAACATGACTTCTGTCATCTTGCAACAACCTTGGCATTACTCAACATGTCAGTTGAAGTCTTAGAAGTTTTCCAGACTTTTTAATCTTTACCCCTCACTTAATATTGTTCCCTTCAAATATATGTCATTCTACCCACAGACAATTTGCCCCATGGGGATCTAAAGCAAGCTGGGTTGAGTAAAGACCCATTTCACACATGGAGGAAAACACAAGAAAGATAAGGACTCCAAATATAAGCCTCAGTTTAGGAGGACAATAAAGCCTGTGCTTAAATCCATTCCTGTTGTAATTACTGGAGTTAGGAGAGCTGTAGAAACTACAGCCTTATTTGTACTTGCTGTTGTACAAATATATAATGAGGAGGAAGTGTTGTGTCCTGAAAGACTGCCTAGCAATGTAGGAATAAAGTCAACAGAGAGATCCAAGCAGCAGACAGGAGTATGGGAAACTTGACAAAACCTTTATCTACAGCGGGATTCACTGGCCAAAACAAATTACCTGTTGAACAGCTCTGTGATTTCTGTGGGTATTGTGGCATGTCCTCAGCCCAAAACACATATTTAAGTCTAATTGAAGGAATTAAGGTTTAGCGTGTGCTTCAGAGCTTTGCTGAATCAGGACCATAATGCTGCCACCAGCCATTTTAACACTGGAAGGAGATGAGCTGAAGAATGTGTCTGGTATCAGTGACGTTCTTCAGTGGCTCCCAAATTGGGTACGTTGTGTCCTGTCAGAAGAACTGAAGCCCCTTTCTGTACTGTGATTTTCAACTCTGATTAAACCATCTCAATATACATTCCCGAGCCCACTGATGTAATAGATTCCTTCCAGAGAAAACACTGCATAAAGCAAAGCTGCCAGGAAATGGGAGCTCTCACATTTGGTGGCTGTATTTATTGTAAATATCCTAACTGAAGTCTTTTGTGTGGTAGTTTGAGAAGAAGCTTGTTGTTGTCACCCTCCTCAACTGCACGATTGTCCAAGTCTGGAAAGAAACTGGGATCTCATGTGTGGTGAAAAAAATCCGTCTTAGAAAGAGACAAAATACAGTACGGGCAAAAATAGCCTGAAAATGGGGTTGCAGTGAGAAAGTAAGTTTCCTGGAGGTCTTGTCAAAATAATCTTCATCAACAAAGGACTCTTAAATGCTGTGGGATTTTAGCTTTTTTTTTCTTGTAATAGTAGATTCAATACATCAGTGCTTATTTCCCAAAAGTGATGCTCTTCCTGACCCTATGGTTGCAACATGACCCTCAGCCCCTTGCTTCAAACAAATTCAGCAGCTCAGCAGCTTTCTGTGCAAAGAGCCAGCTCACCTCACCCTTAGGCATTTCCCAGAAGCAGCAAAATTTAAGGGGAGTTTTGCAACAGAGCAGGATAAAACTCTTTGAGTGTTTGTGCTAGGCACTCTACCATGGCTGTACCATAGGCTCGAGAGCTCTTCTGCTGGAATCAACAAGCCCCTTGTCACAGTACTCCAAATGTGCAAAGCTTCTTTATGAATTAAGCAGCTAAAATTCATACAAAAGAAGCAGCCAGTTTGTTGGCATACTAATAGCATTAAATGTCATTGTACTGTTAAGCATCAGAGATACTGAGCTTGGACCAGAGTTCTCCCCAGCTGAAACCTGCCAGGTACTGCAGGCTCAGGCATCTGGGCAGGCCAGCACTGACTGGAGGTGCACATCTGCTGTCTGCCTGGCTGTGAGTATACAGCCATAGCTCTGTGTAAGAGAGCATCCACAGCTACTTTCAAGCTACCACCAAAACTTGTGGATCTTCCTATAGACCTGACTGCTTGCCAGATTCTCATTAAGGTGTCAGAGCTAATGTCAGAGGTTGTCATGTAAAATGAGGAGCAAGGATGGCCCACTAGGGGCTCCAGCCATTGTCCCTGGGGGCAATGGAGATGCTGCTCCTGGGACAAGTCCTATGGTGGCTGTGGACCAGCTGCACCTGCCTATGACTGCTGACAGGCCTCACCTGGTGAAAATTATCACAACACTAACAAAAGAGCACAGATATTTGCCAAAATTGGGAGGGGACTATCTTAGTGAAATCACATGGCTTACTGGGTGTGCCTTTCAATTTTTGATAAATCCCTCAGTGAAAACATAGGCAATGTGTCACTGTAGGTGCCTTTCTAATTAAACTGAGAACATACAACATCTATTCCTCAATGTCCAGTGCTTTCTCCTGGGTGCAATTTGCGGTGCTGGGTTTGATCTATGAGCTCCCTGTATGGTTTGGTTAACAGCTGCCTTGGAGCCTGTACCTTTCTCCTCCAGCCACTACTGTAGCAGAGACCGATGGGACACTGTGTCAATGACTTCCTGAAGCCAAACTGCTGATAGAGATTTGGGCAGCTCTGTCTCACTGGAATCAACTCCCCTGTTGAGCCAATAAAACATGGATGTTGAAGTTAGCACAGAGTATAACACTAAGCAGTATGAGTGAGAATCAAGAGGGTGCATATCTATCTTAATGAAGGAAACCAAGCTGGTGACTGTCGGAGGATGCCTTTCCTTACTTTCACAAAAAAGTATGGAGTGAGTCAGCTGCCAATGAAGAAAATATAGCCTTTTGCCACAGTCTTTTTTTTCTATCTGATAATTGCATCTACATGTCAAATGATGATGAGCAACAACCCTACCCTTCCTTCTACAGCCTGCTGGCAACATAGGAAATGTGGCTTGGTTGCCTAGAGAGACAGAAGTGATGAAGATGTGGAATGTCTGAGGACCTGAGACCTCCTCTCTCGGGATTCCTTCCATGGTGTTTTATAGATTCTTCCATGGTCTCCCCTTGCCCCTGGGAGATGGGTTACAAGGTGGCAGAGAATACTGCTGTCACGCAGCTGGGTGAAGCTATCGGGCTGCAACTCTGTGTGCAAATACCAAGAAGTCCTTTTTCAGAAAGGCAGAAATAAGGAGGGACTGGGAGACCAACTAAAAAATATTCTTGGGTTTTTGTGGTTTTGTGATGTTTCTTCATTCTCCCAGGTGTCTCATTAAAAATGAATTAAAATGAGACAATTAGCTGCTTCTGGGAATTTACAATGCTGCTGCATCAAAGTACTTTGGAGTACTTACTAAATAAAAGCTGAGTACCTATCTCTACTGTCTGTCACAAAGACAATGGACATGGCAAGGGTCCTGGAGAGATATGGTCTTTATTGAAGAAAGGAAATGAATGTTTGAACAGGCTAATTATAAACAACATATATAAATTAATATGATTAGCAGTAGCTTGACTGGCTTTTTTTTCTTTTTTCTTTGTTTTTTTTTCTGCTTCATCCCATATAGTTTTCTTCTGGTTGGCTGTAGAATGGGTTCTCTGGTGATCAAATAAGAAAAAGCAGAAATAATATTCCTTTCATGAAACCACGGTCAAAAGGCCCTTGTGCTTCTTAAAAATGGAAAATGTGGATACATGTCATCTGGAAACAACTGCCTAACAGTGGTTACAGCACAGTTGCAGCTTTTTCTGTACATCCCCTCTAACCCTGCTGCTTCTCCTGTTACTTCTTGACCACTGTCAGGACCAAAATTATGAAGTCCAACATTTCCCATGTCAAACCCACTGTGCATGCACAGCCAGTCCTTGTGTGTGGTGCACACACATCCTGGACAGTGTCCCCCTCGGGCACACGCATGTGTGATCCCTGCGGGCAGAGCCACCAGCCGACCCTCTGCTTTGAGTGGTGATTTACTGCTTTTCCATGTGTGCAGCATGGTATGGCTGCTTCTGCCACCTCAGCTTTCTGCTTCTGGGTGGCAGGATTTCACCCCAGGAAAAGGGGGAAAGAAACAAGAAAAGCAGTAAGGCAGGAGAGTGGCAGGAGGGAATTTCTGATTAACTCTCTTTCACAGTCTACATTTTTATTTGAGACTATACCAATTCCAGTTTTCATAACAATGCATTTTTCCTTTGACAAGTGCTTATTTCATTTCATATAGTTGTCTAAATAGTTATCACACTGCTCATGCTTGTATCCAGAAATTACTCCCCAATGTGCCAGATCCAGACCTTCCAGTAATTTGTGTATGTAAATTCAGATTATTATTATGTTCACATGTAATACTACAGGTAACAAAATGAAAGACCAGATGCAAATTATCTGCATAAAAATCTGCATAAAATATTCACATATGGAAACCTGATTTTTCTTGTTTGTATAAATGTCTGAACATGTAAGATCTATCAATCAATCTCACTTGTACACATACAACTCAGAAGCATGTCATATTTATTGTGTGAGTCTTAACATCATCTTCCAGTAGTTCATAAAATATGATCACTGCTAGGACCTGATCAGAATTCAGAACTGTATGATCATTTGCTTGCCTCTGTGGGTCTAAAATGACTTTTTTTTTTCCTGCAATGAATTTTTCTCATTTAAGTCAACTAAACTATAGTGATCTGGGAATTAGTAGCTGAGGACTGTTCAGCACTGCAGGATGCTTAATGCAATTAGCAAAGTTAATAAAATGTTGGACAGGTGCCTTATACCAGGGGAAAAAAGGCGTTGCTCTTATTTGCTCAGGATCAAACAGTTACGTTACCATTTCTCTTTTAAGAAAGCTTTTACTCTTAAAATGGGATGAAATAAAGAACAAAATCAATGATTGACCCGTTATTGGTTGAATTCTACAGTAAGCTTCCCTGTTTTCTACTTCCAGGAGAACAGCTTCAGGAAACAACATGTACCTACTTGCAGAGGGGCACAGAAATAAAAGGTACACTGAAATTGGCAAAGCCTGAAGAAGATTACCCTGGAATATCTAAGGAACAAGTTGAAGCCAGCTCTGAACCATCTACCTTTAATAACGGGTGGAGGATGGAAAATATAACAGAGGTCAGAGAGGAATAAGTATACTGTTCCTCCTCTTTCTGACAACGCTGATGCTTGGAAATCACACATTTACCAGCTTAACACCTGGAAAGATCATAGAAAAACTGAGTCAATGAGAGACAGCTGAAAACTACTGATCTGTAGCACTGGGGGGAGGAGAAGGCTCCTGCTGAAAGGTCTGTGAAGTGCAAGAAAAACAAGGATGTTGCCAGTCAGGTAAGTGTGCGAGTCTACTTGTATCTTAACTCAAGAGCTCACAAACTTGAGCTCTTCCCCATTTATGGTGAATGTTTTCCTGAGTCTGTCCTTGAGGGAAAACGCAGCTAGGTAATTCTCTGAAGTTATTTCTATATCGGTTTCAGAGGAAGACTGGGAAGTATGAGTGATAGCCTATAATTATGACGGGTCTTCAAAATAAAAAAAAAAAACCTTAACATTTTGAGAAAAGACCTCAAAAAGAGGAACTGTGGAGTCAGTCTCTCCTCTGGTTCAAGACGTGTTGTTCCAGGTTGTGTTGATTTTGTGTTTCCCTCACCTCTTCTATATTTATATACTTCTAAGAAGAGATAGCCTTATCTTCTTCATCCCTGTCCTGCCTCCTAAACCATGTGCTGCAGCAGCACCTGTGCTCAAGGAATGTGCATAGCTGCCTCTGATGTTACACCTTCCCTATGCCTTCGCTCTCTGGGGATCCTAACTGAATCAAGAACAGAAAGCAGGCTTATGAAAAATAGTGGCTGGAAGACACAGCATCACTTATATCTCTGCAAGTCCCTGTCTTCTGAGCAGCCATGGAGGTATTAGAGGGTGAGCAAAAACCCAAAGGGGACCGATCGAAGGCAAACCAAGGATGCCCCATGTCATGGACAGCTTGTGAAGCCCCCTGTCTGCTTGTGTCCCTCAGAAATCTGCAGAGCACAGTTTCAAAAACAAGGAGCATTTTACTGTTCCTGCTGAGGAAAAGGCAGAGATCCTTGTGCAGAGGGCTGGTGTCTGTGTAGGCAACTCAGCTGTGTCTCTAGCTGTCTTTAAGCTGGGCCTGCAGAGCCACTCTCTTGGAGCTGAGCTTGCCTGGCTGGAGGGCTATTTTGTTCCAGTGGAAAAACCTGCACGGGGACATGGTTGGAGCATGGGTTTGAGGCCAGAATTAATGCTGCTGTAGCACCAGTCTCTGGGTAGTGCTACCCCTTTATCCTTTGCATAGGTACAAAATGATTCTCGGTCCACAGGGGTCATCTTGGTACCACTGGTAAATATAAAATGGGAGTGTAATGTATAATTGTGGGCTTGGGTTGAGAAGTTGGTCATTGCTTGAAACGAGCCTTCACTTAGAACAAAAATAAATTGACAGAAAGTGATGACTGAGATCCCGGACCGTGCAAGAGGAGCGGGCAGGACGTGCTCTCTTTTAGAGGTGGGGGAGCTCGCTTCTCCAGCCTGCATTTAGTGTTAAGATGCAGGAATGCCCAACCCCATAGACACTGCCTGGGCTGACGTATGCAGAGAGGTACAGATGTGCAGGCTGTCTGCTGCTCCCCTCCGCAACCCTGGGCTAGGAGAATTCCCTAATCCTGCTTATCTGAAGTATTTACACTCCTCATAGGGCCCGAGTGTCAGCAGTCATGGCATAACCATGGTTCAGCTTTGAGTCATCGGGTGCAAGAAGTCTGGTCTGGGGCCTGTAGTGACTAGAAATCATTACCTTGTGTTGGCTTCTTGTCCTCTACAAGATGAATTTGTAGGCTTGATCCAGTTTCCCCACATACACGCATAAAACACCCACGCATCTGGCTTGTATTAGCGTGTCCTCATAGGCAATTTCTCTAAAGACAAACCGCGCTGGGGAGAACCAGAGTGTTTTAACCAGTTGCAGCTCACCTGGCCCATTCAGAGCACAGGAACCACAGCGGGGGGTGCTGGTCCTGCTCATCCAGCCAGGACATCCTCTGTTGCCACCCTAAAGCCGTGCTTCTGTTGGAGAAGGTGGCCCTTCCCCAACATTTGCAATAATCTTTAATTTGTAAAACTGGGATGTTTTGTCCTTCTTTCCCGCAAGTGGCCCAGTCATTTTGCTTTCTCAGGACATGCACTTCAAGAAATCAGTAAATAAATGTCGACCCCTATTTTCACCTGCTGTGATCCAAAAGCTTCCACTGAAATCACAGGTCTCTCAATGCGGGTCCTGGGCATGCGGGCTCTCCTGCGAGACAGGAGGCGGTTGGAGGCCCCAGCACTCCGCCGCCGCGGAGCGAGCGGGAAGGGGCTGCACGGCAGCCGCGCGGGGAGACTTCGATCAGCACGGCTGCCAAAGCCAATTAGCAGGAAGAGGACGGTATAATTATATCAGGGAACATCTGTACTTCATTAAAAGCCCTCGCGGATTGACGCCCGGCCACGTTATGCACAGGCGCTTCTAGCCTTTCCTCACACCCTCCCCATCCCCCCCCGCCGCCGTCGCCCACCCCCTTCCCGCGCACGGCCGCCGGCGCCACCGCCCCGGGCGCCGCCGGCCCCGCTCCGGCAGCTGCTGCGCGCCGGCTCCGCACCGCCCCCCGGGCGGCTGCACCTGCCCCCGCGGCCGGGCCGCCCCTCCCGCCGCAGCCGGTCCCATCCCGGGCGCGGCGGGCAGGCGGCGCTCTGCGGCCGGGCTGCGCCGGGGCGGCGCGCTCTCCTCTTCCTCCTCCTCCGCGGCGGCGGGCAGATGCGGCGGATCCTCGGGCGGCTCTCGCCCGTAGCGGGCTCCCGTCCCCCCGCCGCCCCCATGGACGGCAGCGGGGGCAGCAGGCGCGCGTAGCTCGGTGAGTCCCGCCTCGGCCGGTCCCTGTCCCGGTCCCGTCCCCTCCCCCGCACCCTACCCGCCGGCAGACCGCACCGCCGCAGCCGGAGGTGCTGCCTCCCTCCTTTTCCCTCTCTCCGCGTGAAAATCTTCCCGGCTCCCCAGGCGTGTTGGCGGCGGAGTGGCCCGGCTGGCGGCGGCGCCGGGGCTGGGCTGCGGGGACCAGCTCTGCCACCTGCTCCCTGCGGCGCCGGCTGCCTTCGGGGGCTGCGGGAGCTGCGCCTCTGCGGGTGGGTCCCTGCTGCCGGGATGGGGTTTGGGAGAACGCGCCCGGGTCGTGTCGCGCCGAGCGTCCTGTCCCCCTCTCTGTTGGGAGTCCTGGGCTGGGTGACTGCAGCTGGACCCCCGCACATTTGTTTCAGGGTAGGACTTTACCAGTATCAATCTTGGAGTTATTTTCTTTCAGCTAAATTTAATTTAAACTGACTCAGCGCTTGTAAGAAGCTCAGGGAGAAATGTCAGTTTGGGGACTGCTTTCTTCACCTTGGGTTTAGAGACCTCTCTCCGTGTGTTCAGTAACGATTTCTTTTTGTAAAATAATTTTGTTGTGCTTTATTTACTCCTCGAATTTAGCAGTCCTCCAAGACAGATAGGCTTGTTAGAGGCTGCAGTAACCAGCTCCACAGCACAGGCAGTGCCCTTGGCTGTAACAGGTGCAATGTGCATATTCTTATGAACAATGAAATGGTTTCAGCATTCAGGTTTATTTGTATGTTCTGCATTTCTGTGACTCTGAAGAAATTGTCATGCTCTGTTACGTCAAAGATGCGCTTACAGCACGAGCGTGTCCGTAGAACTTAATTAGCAGGACATGGAGCAGCTGCATAGACCCCAGACCCTGTTAGTGGTGGCTTTCATACCCAGGGTGTTCCTGGGTGACACTGTATAGTTTGGGTTGTTTTGATGACTTGTGTGGGGACCCATGCCAGGCACTGGTCCTTTAGTGATGCTCTGGCACAGCGTGAAACATTGGGAGATGAGAGGGAAAAGTGAAGGGCAGGGGAGGAACCAATTGTGTCTGGATTGTATTCTCTAGACTTGATGGTCCTTTAATACAGTTCCCTGCCCCTGTGTTTTCTGAGTAGGGTGGTGGTGGCACATCTTGTGGCATTACTGAAACCTAAAATACTGACACTTAGGTTCCACAGAAGAAATTTCCTGGCTGGGTATTTCAAAGATAAAGATTGTCATTGCTTTGAAGCTTCATGGGTTCCTTATTTAAGGCAAAAATCGGAGTGACACCACATTAGTAATTGACTGAATGGGAGTCATTCAGGAGTTAGAGCTGTAGATCAGAAGGAAATCAGACTGGAATTTAATTATAGCTCTTGAGCCAGTATAGCAGAAAAGGTCTATTCTAGCAGTCCTTACCCAGGTTCAGCTCCTGCTGCAGGATACCTGTGCTCTGTGGTGCAGCCAATGGCACCTCCAGCCTGGAGGTGTCTCTGCCCTCCCCGGCACTGAAAGATGCACCTTGTTGGTGCTCTGCTTTCCAGGACTCTAAATCTCACTTATTTTGCTAGGGGTGGGGGGAGGAGTGGACTGCCTATGTAGGATGGGGAAGGATAACTGGTTAAAGGGGTGAGGATGAGGAGTGCATTCATTTGTTACCCTCTGGCTCTTTACAGCTTACAACAAAGAAATGACAGTGCAAAGGAGGAGTCAAGGCTGTAGCTAGGGGAAACTCCCTGGCAATGAATCCTTGTTAGAGATGTCCTCCTGGGTGATATTAGTGGAGGCACAGAACAAAGCAAAGGCACCAGAGATGTCTAAGAGGTCTTAGCTTATTGTCAGAGATGCCCTAGTGCACGGGCTTGGAGTTATGCGTTGTAGTTTATCCCATCATGAGAGACAGTGCTTATTCCTCCAGGAAAATGGTGTTAAAGCAAGTCACGGTGGTGTCTTTTGGGGCATTCAGTCCTCTCCAAGGGGTTTCCCCAGTGGTGAGGACTGCCAGCTCATGCTAATGAGCTCTAATAGCAGTGAACCTTGTAGTGTTCTGTAGTACCTACAAACCTTGGGACAGCAAAGTGTCCTGCAAAGGAGGCAGAGAAACAAAAGCAGCATTTCTACTGCTGTGTTAGCTTCTCTTGGACTTCTTACAGCCTCACCCAGTGATGTAATTCCATCCCTCATGGTTCTTGGTTTATGGCAGGTGAAGGTGGGAATATGCTTCTGCCTCCTCTGAGGCACGGCATTTTGTATAGTTCTAATTCAGCCAACCAAGAAAGAGAATTACCTTGTTAACACTGTGTAAGATTTGACTGATACAGCTCCCTCTAGTTTATTAAGTTAAAAGTGGTGTGTAGTGTTAAAATGTAGCACACTTCACAAAAAGCCATTAGTTGAGAAGAGAACATTTCTATTATGCCATCAAGTCAACTTCACCTAATGATGTTCAATTGAAAGGATTTAAAGTGTTATTTAATCAAATTTGGGGAAAATAATCTTAAAGAATCCTTTAAAAATCCTTAGAAATAATTAGCAGCCTTATTTAGCTTCTTGGGCAATTTACACTGGTGAGAGAGATTTGTCCTTTTCACATCGCTGGCGAAGCGTGATGTTGCTGTGAGTAAGCTGGATAATGTTTACGGATCTGCTAAAGCAATCGAGCTCTGGATAGCAGTCCTTTAATTGCCTGAGGCTTTTCTCCATATACATGCTTGTTTAACAGAGTTTTGAAAAATCATCTCTGGAAGCCCGTTATGCTGCAGATCTAATCTGGTCAGGGAAATGTCCGTGCTGCAGTCAAGGAGTGTGTCTCTGACCACGTGGAGCTCCGTGCACCCCAGTGCTGCGGGTACCTGCCCTTGCTGTGCTGAGCTCACCTGTGCAAAAGGAGTGCTGCGTCCTTGCTCCGCTGACTTAATGCACCTGCAGGAAACAAGTCAAGGTGGGGTTGATGCAAGAGCAGAGACTTCTGGACAGCCTGGCCAGCGAACATAGGAGACTAGTTGCTCCAAGCCATTAGCTAGGCCAGGTGTTTAGCAGGAGGTAAAAATAAATTAGATGTTTCAGATAGCTAAAATGAGAGAGAGTAGTGTGTGCTTAAAATGAACAAGGCCTTAGGGGCAGGTCTAAAGCTTTTTGCTTAGTATTTAAGTTGCTCTGTGATGCAGAGAGTTAGGAGAAGATGCTTTCTAGGTGCGCTGATGGCTGTTGCAAGGCACATGGTGTTTCTGAGGTCTGAGTGGCAGTGCCTGTCTGCTGAGGAAGACCTGTTCTCTCACGGTAGACGGTTAATAAATGAAGGAATTAATTGTAGCAAATGAATTCATAATCATAAATTTAAATCTGTGATGAGCTCTTTAGTAAACTTCATTTATTCTTTTTTCTCATTTCCTTGCTCAAGGTCTGCTCTGTCCATGGAATAGTCGTTCAAATACTCCAGGGTGCTTTTTTCTAATAGCATCACATTGGTTATGTTAGAAATGTTTTGTCTGAGCAAACTCACTCCAGACACTTTTGCCACCTGCAGGTTTCTTCAGGGATGCAGATAGCAGGTGTGTAGCAATGGCCTTTCCTCTGCTGGTCAAATGTTTGCTCATGTCCTAAACATAGCTTCTGGGAATTTGTGTTTGTTTTGGAGCTGGGGAACACTTTTCTCTTTTACCGTTTTTATATATTCAGAGGATTTAAGCATATGATTAACATTAAACATGTGAATATTCTCCCTGGACTCATTTTTTGGATCAAAGGCGGAGTGTTCAGTATGTGGAGAGGATGGAGCCCACAACCACGAAATGCAGGGAGCTGATCTGCCTCTATGCTTGTCTAAAAAGAGTAGATGACATGAGTACTTTGGATTTATGTCTGTCTGTGCCCCAAATCCCTTTGCTAATTGCTGTCTTGATGTTCCTTATCTACAAAGGGCTTACAAGCATTAACAAACCTTTGTGGTGATGCTGAGACCAGAAGGAGTCTTTTTGCAGAAGGAGATGCTGAGAGAGTTTGGTGATCTGCTGGGACCGCTGCAGGTTATGGACGAAGCTGGGCATTGAACTTGCAGCCTTTAATTCCCAGCCCCGTAAGGCAGGGGCAGCAGCACAGCTCTCTGGCAGTACTTGGTTAAGCATTGCCGTCTTTCACACGACCCCCCGATTTACATCTCAGCACAAAGACTTCTCCTATCATACTAGATTAGACCCCAATCCAAAATACAGTCTGTCTGCAGGAGTGAGTAGCGGCCTGTCTCAAGGGAAAGAATGTCAGTCTATCTGTCTCGGCTCTCAGTCTTGCTGGATGTTGCAAGGAGAGTTGCTGTGTCAAGATTCCTGTAACCTGAATGGTTGCAGCTTAGAGAAAGAGGGATTTTTCTATCTTATCTCCTGTAAGTGCAGCGATTCTTGATTTCTCGCTGGTTTAAAAATACTCAAAATGCCTCTACAGAGCAGAGAGTCTGAGTCCATGCGTATAAATATAGATGCACTAGGTGTGTATGCCTATGAGCTGGCAAATGAATCAGTTTCCAAATCTCATATTTGTGTAGTGACACTTTTGGCTCAGTTGTTTTTTTGCCTGGTTTTGTTTTGCTTCATTTCCTTAAGTTCAAAGAATCTCTCAGAAGAGAACAGGCAGACTTCAAACGTGGAAGAATGTGCTTTGCACCGGTCTTGCACGGCATTGCTCATACGAGGCAGCATGGAGGTGAGAGGCTGGCGCCTGCCTCCCTTGCTGCTCTGCCCTTTGTCAAGAAGACCCTCCTGGACCAGTGCAGGATGCTGGGGTCCTGGGGACTGCAGTGGTCAGGCAGGCTTGTGCCAGTTCAATAACTGTGACAAAGGCAAGCTTCCGTATGTTTTGATGTTTTCCTTTAGGAAACGCAATTCATCAAAATCCAGTGTTTTGTAATATAAGGCAAGTGACAAATTCGCAACAATTCTCCGTTTCCCACAGATTAGCTGTCTGGTGTACCTGCGCGTACAAACGTGTGTAAGGGGCAGACAAGCCCTAATTGGGAACTTACTACCATTACGTGCTTTGTGAATGAACCACAACCATCCTGAGCTTTCACATGTATATATGGCATCTTTCCCTCTTTCCTTTTATCCTCCATAGGGAACCTAAGTTCTTCTGAACTAACACTCCCTTCCGTAAATGGCCCAATCAGCCTTCATCACTGCTCGTTAGATCAGAAACTTCATTAGTTAATGGCAGTGCTGATCTTCCTTTTTGTCCCTACTGCAGCTAAGCACATGGCATTTACAGACAGACTTGTTAGTCATTAATATTCTTTGTATTCTTCATCTTTGGCTTCAGAAAAGAAGGCCTTTCATCTTTTGCCTTGCTTTGTTTTTCAGAAGAAGCCAAGTTTGACTGGAGGAAAAAAGAAACCAAAAAAACATTTCTCTCCTGCTTGCTTATAAGCTTCCAAGCAGTCTCTCCCCTGCTGACTTTGTACTTTCATAGTAGACAAACATTGACTTTGTTTCCACATAATATAGCTGGTTTGTTTTTTTTTTTTTGGTTTACCTTTTTGGTTATGCCTCAGCAGCTTGACAGGACATGATTAATTAGCAGTGACTGTCTATTTTGTTGAAATTCTCATTCTTTCCACAATTTTTCCATTAGGTTTACTGTACCTAAAGTCAAGTTGACGTAAAGAGAACACAAGCATGTGTCTAAACTTAGAAAAATTGTGAAGGGTTTCCCTGGTTTGGAGCCTAGGAGATTATGGCAATTGGTCTGTGGATTCTTAGTCTTTTTTAAAGAGAAATCAAAATACTGATACCCAGAAATGTGTTTTAACTCTGCTTACATGGAGTGAAATGTGCATGGGTAAATACAATAAATTGAGCATGTTCCACATTGGGGAGGGCTTTATTTTCACCGCCAAATGCTCACTACTTGTCAGTGGTCAAATCTGGAGCCTTTGCTAATCTGCAATGCCAACTAAAAGGAAGATAGAGAGGCACAATATTTGATCTCTGTCATCATATGGAATCTTGCAGCTCACTTCTGAAGAGCAGGACCAAAAGCGAAAAAAAAAAAAACTTCTGGCCCGAGCTGTGGGTTTTGCTCTTGGTATAAAAATTACCTGAGGTTTGTTAAATGCTTTTTTTGAATGTGCCAGTAGTTCATATCTATTCTGCTCAGGTTTCCTCACTCCTAGCTGTGATGCAGTACATATCACAGTGCGATCATTAAGTGAGATTACCACATTTTTGACCTATTTAAAAGTCTCTGGCTGTGAAATTCCTAAGATTCTAATTTAAGCTATAAAAAAGATTATTAATGTGCCGTCGCTTACACATTTCATGGCTCATTTCCTGTTCCAATGCATGTGTATAAACATCATATACCATGTACAGCCTGGTCATCAGGGCTTGGGACTCGCATTCCACGTTATCTTCCACAAACTAAAGCAGAAGAGAAAGCCACAACTGCAAGAAGCTGCAATGTTCCATGTTGGTGTTGGCAAAAGGCCTGATGCTTTCTGTGGGGCTGGAGCTCAGGAGGAGGGTATAGGAATGAGGGTCATGCAGGGGTATAGAAGTTGGGCAAGAGAGCAGACTTCAGGCAAAGAACATCTTCACGCAGTCCCTTGCTCTGCCCTGTGGACTGGGGAAAGTGCCCTGTGAAAGCACCAGGGCTCAGTGGCCATCCCTGGGTTTTTGCCAGGGGACTTCAGCTGTACCGAAGCTGGAGCATAGGCAAGATGCTATGTGTACTCAGTAGGTCTGCAAAGAACAAAGATGGCTGTTGAGATCTTTTGATTTTTTTCCATGCTTCATTCAAATCTGTTGTCTTGTTCATGGAACCGAAACTCGGCAGAGCTTCCTTATCCACATGCACAGAAAGGAGCTTTAGATTAGCAGCGATTAGAAAATTAGAAAACACAAGTTTGGGATCAGGCTGAAAGCAAGGTCTGGAGTAGAGCAAGGTGAGATGGGACTCTTCTCTTTCAGGGCATGGGGGATAACGTTGGCATAGCTGAACTACTCGTGCCTCGTGCACGCAACATGCAAGGTGAGAAGCAGGCAACAGGCTGTGACAGTTGACCCTGCTAAGGGGCAGTGTCCCCTGGCTTTTCTGTCCTGCGCCAAGGAGAGGAGATGGGGAGCACTAATTGCACCTCTCCCTCCATCTGCAAGCACTGCTGGAGGACAAGGTTAGCAGCCTCTCTCGTGGCTGCTGCTGTGCTGAGGGCTGGAGAGAGATTTCCGATTCTTTCAGCCTCCGTGGAGGCTGCCAGCGCAAACCTTGTATACTCGTTCTGTGCGTCAGGGACAGGATTTGTGCCCTCGTTCCTGGCATGTGCCAATGTAAAACATCATTTCAGATGTTCGGGGTGTATTGTTTTAGAGCACCCACAATACAAACTTTGTAAAGGCAGAGTTGCTGCCGTTTGTTACTCAGTTGCTGGAGCTGATTTGGATCCTTCTGTTTGTCTCACAAAGGAGAATTTGGTTGTGAGGCTGGCTAAGCCCTGGTAGAAGATATCATTACATAGTGTACACAGCTGGGAGAGCATCAGCTTGTCATTTGCAGTTGTCTTATTTCTTAATGTGGTGTAGTAAATTATAAATGTACACAAACACCTACGGAGCGTTTCATTCATAAGCTGCCAGACGGCAGTGTGCATTTTCAAACTGCTGTTTTGGGGTTTGTTTTTGTTTCCTAGGATAACTTCATTAACTGATACTAGGCATTTCTTAAAAATAAATAGATCACATGAGAACCATGTGTCCATTAGTGATTCTGCTAATAAAAATTTCGGGTTTTTTTCATTCCATGAAAGATTTTTCTGTGCAACAACCTTTTTGTTCTTTATGGCACAGTTATTAGCTGTTATTAGGTCGTTTCAGGAAGGTCGTTATTTGCAAGTTGATGTGCTGTGGGGCTTGGAAGCATGTGCCACAGCATCGTGTAGGCCAGCAGAAATATTTGAGAGTATAGGTTGTTAGGAAAATGTGCAAGAGGCTTGTATAAATAGGGGTGGTTACGACCCAGTCCCTCTCGTGGCATTACTCATACGCCTCTCTCTTCTGGGGTATAGCAGTGCTAACAGCTATCCAGTTTGTGTATTAAAGCAAGTATCTTCCGAAGTGGAACCACAAATGACAGCAGAATTGTGATTAAAGGGCAGTCAGTACTGATGGCGAGCCCAGCATAAAATGCAAGTCTGGCTGTGGTTAGGAGAATGTGCCCATCTAATAAGCAGCTTAACTTGGTGCATTACTGTGAAATAGAAAGAAGCATGAAATATGTGATGTGAATTGTAGGCTGGATTTCCCTGTCACTTCGTATTTATGTTCCTGGAGCTACCCTGGCTTTGCCAGGGTTACTTAATTACACTCAAGTGAATGAGAGGTGGATTTCTACTTCTCAACACTTTCTTTTTTTAATTTGGAAACAGCAGTATAATTTCTCTGTTGTAGCCCTAGCTTTGAAGGTTTCACATCAGATAAAATGCAGCCAGGAAGACTAATTGGTCCACATGTTTTATTTTTCCTGATCAGATACTAAGTGCTACAACTTCATTCAACTCCATTAAAGAAAATAGGTGTCAATTCCTTTCTCATTAATGGGAGTCGGATTGGACCATCAAAGACTAATATCAGCAGAGATATTAGCAAATACTAAGGCTTGGTCCACACACAGCATTTTGCAGTCAATAAATCAGCAATTGCTATCTATACAATAGCATGTCTAGTAGGGGTTTGAGTGTCTTTGAGATGGAGAGTGCTTGTCTTGAGTATCACTTCTAAAGTTTTCTGAAATCAGTTAATTGAGATAAATCCAGTGACTTGTTCATGTCCATTGGAGTTGCTCAAAATTTATGTTCTTCACTGAGAATAGGCCATGGCGTGCTGTGCTTCGATAGGGGACTTTTCCCCTTGGACTATAAATAGCTTGCCAAATGTTTGTCTTCTAACGGAGGTGTTCAGCCAACCGCTGAAATGGTATTTCCAAACTGCTTTAAATCGCCTCCTAATCGTTTCTGTTACGATAGTGACGTTTTACTTTTTGTAGGCTTTTACAGGCATGAAGTATCCTTTTAAGATTGTTGTGTCTCTCCCACCTCCCCTCCCGGCAGGATTCTTCTCATTTACAAGCCACGTCCAACTATCTCAGTGGTATGTTGTAGAAAGAAAAGCCTATTGTGTAAGGCTGTGTGTATGGGTGTTTCAGCAAGTAGTACAAGAAATCAGAGGTTCTGTCTTGCACACCTTCTATCTTGGTGTTTTGACAAGCCTCATTTAAAAACTCTTATGGCAAGTGATTTTTATGAGCATATGTGGAGAGGAATGTGTAAAGTGCTTGAGATGGTAGGGACTGGGAAGACGCATGACAACTGCTTTGTGTAAGATGATCTGTGTTCTGAGGAACAAATGGTGCATTGAGATGACAAATGGAGCAGCGGAGGTGCAGCTGGGCTGCATGGGCTGTTCGATAGCAGAGGTACCGTCGAGCAGCTCGATGAGTCTTCTGCAGTACTGAGAATAATAAAAACGCATTTGCTCTCAGCAGATGATGCTGCATGCAGGTCAGTGTAAACAATTTCCTGTTGAGGTTTGAGCTTTCTTATAACTTAATGATCTAATTCTCATTGATTTAATTAAATCACGTTCCAGGGTCTTGATTTGCAGAGTTTTCTAGTAGTGTTTTTATAACTAGAAGATTTTTAGGCAAAATGGCCTTTATTATCTCACTTGCTGGGTGGGGTGTCTGGCGACAATTAGTGCATTTATCAAGGCATCCTTCCATGTTGGAGACAGGCTGCTATCCACTTTTAATAAACGGAAACAGAGGGACAGTGAGATTATGGGACTTGTCTAGAGTTATCACTGTCAGCGAGCAAAGTGCAAAGACTTGAGGTTTTGGTATGTTACCAGCTTGGGCGGAGTGTGCGGAAGTGATCCTCGCTGTTGGTTCCGCAGGGAGCCGGTGCTGGTTTCCTGGTTTTCCACCTGGTGAGATGACATGTGCTAGTGTTGCCTCTCTCTGATTAGTTTTGGTTTCTCTCACTTGAGTTCAAATGTGTGTTGGCTTTTCTCAGTAGATCAAGAAGGAATTAATGCCACATTCTACTTAATTGTTAGTCAACAACTAAAACTGCTCCACCCCAATTAGTACAGCAGCAATTAGGAAGACTTAAATTAGACTCAAACATCTGAAAACTTGCTGCTTCCTGGGCCTGGGAATGCTGTGGCAGACCAGCGCATGGAGCAAACTTTGCTTAATGTTAGCCCTGCACTAATGAGCAGAATCACTCGTTTCCTCATTTAGAAGAATTTGACCTTAAGATATGAAAGTATGTCAAGGAGGTGACTTTTAAATCATGGAAACTTGTGTTTCAAGACTCACTTAGTCAATACCTGCATTTTATTTAGATGTATCTTCTTATTTCTGCCAATTACTCTGTCAAATAACTAGTCTAGCAAGGCCAGCTTAAAAGACAAATGACAGTAAAATCGTGGGAAGAAGAGAATGCTGTTTTCCTACAATGGGACCAGAGGAATTTGTACACGTGAATTAGATTTGCAAACCCTCTGACCCTCCTGCCATTAGTATTTTTTCCATAAAAACAAAGATGCTGTCAGTGCAAGTCCCCATTTCACCAAAAGGGCCGTTTGCCTTCCATAAAAAATAATAAAGAACTGTATAAATATTCTCCATGTGCTGCTACTGGATTGTATTAGTGAAATATGTCACTGTTTGTGGTGTGTGCAGCCCCATGTTTTGTGACACCACTTGAAAAATGGGAGACATTCATATGAGTTATTTGGAAGACTGTGACAAGACTATTTGACATAGCTGTGTCTTAAACAGAGCATTTTCAAGCATATGTAGAGAGAGAAAAGCATGTGTGACCAAGCATCACCAGTGCTGGCGTAGCAGACTTCAGCCCATGTGCTACTAGAAAGATGGCTATGGGCCTTTCCAGTTTGCTGGATTTGTTTTTCCAGTGTGACCTGTGGGACTGAGTGCTTACAGGGACCAAGCAGATGGCTATGAAGATCTCTTCTGCATGGCTTCCAGAGATTTGAAAGCATTTTTTTCGACAGCTTATGTTGTATTGGGTCTCTACCATACCTAGGTATTTCCCATCCATGGCTTTACTGCATGTCTTGGGTCATCTGCATGTTGCCAGGACTTAATGCGGAGCTCAGTAGTAGAAATGTAGACACAGAAGAATCTAAGAAAGGTCATCTTTGACCTCTTAGACAACTTAGACATTCACCTGACAGTGTTGGCTGCAGCAGACTGAACCCTTGTACATCTGGTGCCTCACACACCTGAGTACAGCTGTTTGCACTGGTGACCAGAGCTGGGTTTTCCTGAGCCAGAAGAGCAGGGGTGATCAGGGGCAAGCTGCGTTTGGATTTGGGTCATGAGAGTGTGCCATGGGAGGCTGAGGAAAAGGTTACCCCAGACACCCTTTCCTCTGAAGCAATTGTGCTATGCCCTCCTCATCCAATACGGCAACGGGGACGACTGATAGTAAAAAGCAAGGAAGAAGCAGCTTCTGCTTGCATCTTTTTATGACTGTATCCAGTCCCTGAGCATTCGCTGTATTACCTCCTTAAATCTGCGTGCCTGACAATTTTGCTTTAGCACAGTTGAATGTGTTATTGTCCTGGGTTGCAAAAGAAAAGCATGCACTTGTGAGCCTGCCATAGGCTCCCTGGGAGGGTTTGGAGTAAACCTCCCAACGTGCAACTGCCTGCTTCAATTCTCCCTTTTCACATAGCTCTTTTTTGAAGAGTCTACTGTTGCGGGAAGTTTCTGTATGCACATTTGAGATAAAACCTTTTGTCTTTCCAACATTTTCTACTGGCATTGCTCATAAAGCAATGTTGTGGTTTTCCAGCTTTGGACTCTGGCTATGAAAACACCCTGGCTGAGGACTGGGAGTGTTGATGCACTGTGCGGTGTCTCCAGGTTCAGCATTCGCAAAACAGTGAAGGGTGATGGGGTTGACAAAATGTGTGGGCAGATGATCTGTACTGCAGGCAGCGGCACAAAGCGAGGGCTCTTTTGGTTACTGAATATTGAACTCCTGTCTAACAGCAAGTTGTATCCTGGTCTGCAAATGAGCATCTTTGTGCGAGGCTGAGCTGCAGTCAGGGGAACTGCTTGTGAATTCATTAATTTGTGACTGGGTGACGAGTGTGCTCCAAACAGGGCTCTGCTGCTCACCCAACAGTTGGTGCTATGCAATATGATTATTCCTTTTAGTTGTTCAGTTCTAATTATTTTCCTCTTGAAAGCTAAGAATCTTTACTCAGTGCTGGATGCTTTTATGTAGCTGTCCACATTGCATTTTGTACATCGCAATATCCTTCTTTGGAGAGAATTGATGTAATAAATTTATGCACGCAACAGTCCCTAAATTCAGCTCTATTTGTGGCAGGAGTTCCAAAGGGCACATATGTCTCAAACATTATGACCGTTGCAGGAAACGGTAATTTTAATGCATGGAAGATCAGCTTCTGATTTATTTTTATTAGTGCAGATGAAAATTACCATGATGTTTCAAGTAGGGCGTAAAATAAATATCTAATCTCATTCCATGAGGAATATTAACTGCAAATTTTGTATTTCTTTTCCTTCCCAAACTGCTGTAAAATGCTTAGTATGCAACTTGAGTGTCTGTTCTGTCATGTTTATGGAGGAAGGTTTCTCTTTTTTTTTTTTTATGCTCATAATAGGAAAAGTGTATTTTAATTTCTGTAGTGTTTTATGCAACGTCAAAGGAACTGGAACTTTTATCAGGAAAAAGTCTGAATTTTTAACCAGAGCACAGAAATGTGCATTTATCCCAATGGACAGAAGCATGTTAGGAAATGCTTTCCCAAACAGGATACTGCAGGTGATCTCAACTTAGAAACCACCAAGACTGAGAAACCGAAGATTTGCCACCAGCAAGAATACACGGGCAGCTGGGGCTTCTGGAAGGGACTATTTCTACTCTGTTTTCCTTTTACCACCTACAGATAAGGACCAATATGGTCCTGAAGACTTTATAGATGTACAAGTAACTTCTTGGAAGGTTGACTGTAAATTGACCCGCCTAGTGGATGAGGGAAAGACTGTGGACGTTGTCTACCTGGACTTTAGTAAAGCCTTTGACAGCGTCTCCCACAGCATTCTCCTGGAGAAACTGGTGGCTCGTGGCTTGGACGGGTTTACTCTTTGCTGGGTGAGGACAAGCGGATGGCCAAGCTGGATGGCCAAGCCCAGAGAGTTGTGATGAACGGCGTTAAATCTGGCTGGTGGCCAGTCATAAGTGGTGTTCCCCAGGGCTCGGTTCTGGGGCCGGTCTTGTTCAATATCTTTATTGATGATCTGGATGAGGGGATCGAGTGCTCCTTCAGTAAGTTTGCAGATGACACCAAGTTGGGTGGGAGTGTTGATCTGCTGGTGGGTAGGAGGGCTCTGCAGAGGGATCTGGACAGGCTGGATCAATGGGCCGAGGTCAACTGTATGAGGTTTAACGAGGCCAAGTGCTGGGTCCTGCACTTCGGCCACAACAACCCCATGCAACGCTACAGGCTTGGGGAGGAGTGGCTGGAGAGCTGCCTGGCGGAAAGGGACCTGGGGGTGCTGCTTGACAGCCGGCTGAACATGAGCCGGCAGTGTGCCCAGGTGGCCAAGAAGGCCAACAGCATCCTGGCCTGTATCAGGAATAGCGTGGCCAGCAGGAGTAGGGAAGTGATTGTGCCCCTGTCCTTGGCACTGGTGAGGCCGCACCTTGAATCCTGTGTTCAGTATTGGGCCCCTCACGACAAGAAGGACGTTGAGGTGCTGGAGCGTGTCCAGAGAAGGGCACCGAAGCTGGTGAGGGTTCTGGAGCACAAGTCTTATGAGGAGCGGCTGAGGGAACTGGGGTTGTTTAGTCTGGAGAAGAGGAGGCTGAGGGGAGACCTTATCGCTCTCTACAACTACCTGAAAGGGGGTTGTTGTGAGGAGGGTGTTGGTCTCTTCTCCCAAGTAACCAGCGATAGGATGAGAGGTAACTACCTCAAGTTGCACCAGGGGAGGTTTAGATTGGATATTAGGAAAAATTTCTTCACCGAGAGGGTGGTCAAGCATTGGAACAGGCTGCCCAGGGAGATGGTGGAGTTGCCATCTCTGGAAGTGTTCAAAAAACGTGTGGATGTGGCGCTTCAGGACATGGTTTAGGGAACATGGTGCGTTGGATTAATGATTGGTCTTGATGAACTTGAAGGTCTTTTCCAACCTTAGTGATTCTGTGAAATTAAGGTTCTGGGGAACACCCAGATGCTTGAGTCTCCACTTGTTTCCCCAGCTATTTTGGCACAAGCTGCGAGGAGGATAAGCCCTTTGTAGACTTCAGCCGTATCCTGTCTGTGATAGGTTAATCTGCTGCCCACGTCCACACCTCGGGGCGGCTGACAGAGTGAAACCAGGCCTGGAAATGGCAAGTACTGCTCCTCCCTGCTACCATTTCAGGGGTGGCATGTTACAGGAGATCAGGGGTAAGCTGTGGGTAAGCTGTGTCCTAGCTGCTATGGCATGCCTATCTGCTGTCCTGCTGCTGTACGGTCCTAGTGATCGCATTAGCGTGCAAAATCTGTTCTGATAGCACTGGCCATGCCAAATAGATCACTGAAGAAAGGGTGGCTCAGCAGTCCTGCTCTGAGCTACCAAAACAGACATGGATAAGAGAGTTCTGAATAACTAATACCAAGTATTTTCATCAGTAAATAAGTTAGAAAAAACATGGTTATAGGCGAGCCAGGACTTTGTATCTGCGTGTGAGATGAATGCATGGTTCTGTGACGTGGTCCTGTTTCTGACCGCTGTTGTAAGAAAATTGGGAAATAGTGATGTTTCAGTGGGGTTAATTTGTAAATAGTGTTGTGGGAAAAGAGTAAAAGGCCTTGAAGAGAACTTAAAGGATTCAAGTATCGCTTAAAGCATTAACAGAAGATGCACATGTAGGTATGTGCGTGCATGTGCGTAATTGGCAATGCAAAGCCTTTGAATTGGAAATCATTGGTACAGAAATACAGTTAAGGTTTAGAATGGATTTAGTTCAGACAGCCATTGGGAAAAGTCAGGGTATTAAAGCAGTAAAGAGATGTACTGCAAGGCATTCACTTCTGTATCAATATATTGATTATACTGAAGGTGGAGTGTGTGTGTGTGTAGTTGGGCCTTCCGGTAGGAAAGGGAAATTTATTTTGGGGAATGGGAAAAAATCACTGAAAGTGCTGTAAGAAATGAATATTAATGCTTCTTTCTGAAGGTCTGGAGAGGGTTCTTGTGAGTTTTGCTCTCTGTTCCAGTAAGTTGGGGACTATCCTCTATCCCCTCTGGGGAACAGCTATGCACAGTCTAAAGGTGAAGAAACCAGTGTGGTCTAAGACTCCACAGGTATAAGAGAAGGAAAGTCATGATTTGAAAATATAATGGCAAGGAATTTCACACTGCTAAAGTGACACTTCTGCTGTGAATAATTTACCATAATGAAAGTCAAGTGTTTGTCCTCCTGGTGAGTTGACTTTGTCTGTTTGCAGTGAGAGCTCAGAGAGATGCTCCTGAGGAGGTAAGGTTGATGCTTATTATTCCAGAGAATAACTTGAATAGTCATTCTGTGTCAGTAGCACATAGTCTGCTAAGGATTTGTCATCTGCTGCCTTAGGGAACGGACCCCCAGAGCATGTGGTCAGGATGGTGTCTATCCCAAATGACTTACCTGCCTAGGAGCCCACTGTGTGAATCACTGGTGAGAATCCCTTCATCTGGGCCAAGAGCCCTGCTTGTGTAAAGCTTTTTGTAGGTGAGGTTTTGGGAGGAATTTGGAGGAGGTGGCTTTAGGAGGGTTACAGGTTGAGCTGGGGAGTCCTTATAAACTGCACTGGTCTTGTGACTGGTCTCTCAACTCTGTCAACTCCTCTGCCATCTCAGCAGGTTTAGGGTGTCGGGCACTGGGGGACTGCAATGGAAAGCTGTCATGTCTGTGTCCTCCAATGTGAAGTGGGAGCAAGTATCCCATTCGTTGTCTCCACCACTATCTTGTGCTCAAGCCATGTACTCACCCACTTGATGGTAATGCCCAAGTCCACCATGGACTTCTGCATAGTGCTGAGGCTGCTCACCCTGCCCTGTCCTTACCCCGCAATGCGGCATGGTGCCCGAATGCTTAAGCTAACTCACCACAGCTCACACTGTAGTTCACTGTATAAATAAAAGTACATCTGTGGTCCCAGGGTACTGAGACAGGCTGAGAGATGTGATGCCTGCATGGTATAGTGCAGGGTACAGAGCCAGTTCGTGACTTTATACTGTAGAGCATGCACATGCCCTGAGGGTCTTATATTCACAAGAGGCGGGTCATCACTCTGTTTCTTGAGCTTCTGTATAAACCAACAGGCCCAGCTACTGTGATTTCCTTGGCTACGGAGTGCTAAATCTTTGACTGTACTAATTCCTTTAAGAGATACTAGTATATTTAAGGGTTGCTTGGTCTCCACTTGCAAATGCACTGCTTGTATTTGTGGATGAAGATATTCTTGGAATACTTACTTTAGTGTGAACCCTCCAATGGGCAGTCTTTTATTCTAGAATAATGGACCTTTGTGCTATTTAACATAACGTACTTTGGAAGTGGAAGTCTGTAGTTTGTTGCGCAAGAAATGCACTCATTTACCAAATCTCATTAATAAACTGGCACCTATTTAAGGGAAGTTTCTACTCTCTTGCGGTGTTTAAAACATCATCTGTCATGAGAAGTAGCTCTTTAGTTTTTTAAATTAATCTTTGATTTTGCAAGTGATTCTTTCTGCATATTAAAGATAATTTTTCTTCTACGTCTTGTTATGAAAAAGGGACCTCAGGTTTGAGAATTACAGTTTAAGCTGCTCAGAATTGCGTGGCAGCTCTGTGCTTGCTGCCAGGAAGCTGTTACTGTGCTCAGGACAGTGCGTCTCTGCCGTTTGATGTAATATTCTACGTGATGAAAAACTAAAGTAGCTTTTTTCTTCTGTATGTAGTCCCCGCCACTTCTGGGCAGCACAAGATTAATGTTCTGGCTGCTAATCTACAGAGCTTTTGACCAAGCCAGAGACACATAGCAACGCCTGCACTGTACCGACTGTATGGGACAAAACTCATTGCATTTCCTTGGCGGGCTTTATCGATATAACCATGCAAATGTTTCTCCTCAACCGCCTCATCTTTGCTCCTTGCCGTGCTTCACTTTGTCATTTCCAGGTCACTTCCCTTGCCTTTGTCAGCATGTTTAGCATTGCTTCATGTAGGCGCTGCCCTCAGGAACATCGTCATGCATACTAAATGTATGTCTGGGACCATGGCATGAAGTGGCCCATTCACTTGGGAGCAAGATACAGCCACAGGGAAGAACAGACGAGCTGCAGACCTTCTGGAGGACAGTTCTCTGCAGCCGCACAAGCACCTCCTACTGTCCTCCTGGAATCAGGGTGCTCGGGCAGCGCTTGTCCAGGTGGGTGCCCTGCTTCTGCCATACCTGGCTGCTTTGACTTGCCTTCAGTGGTGCCTGAGCCAGCCTAATTTTAGTAATGTAATTATTCACATTGAGCATAATCAATGAGCCACAGAGCAATCTACCGGTGATTCCAATAAGTGGAATTACTCAGAAGGATCAAAATGAGCTTCTTTTTTTGAAAATGTTGTCATTCATACAGAAACAAATTCAGGGAAACTCCATTCTTCATGCAGGGTATGCTGTGACTCCCGAGTACCTGTTCACATAAGTCTTTGTCTTGCCCTAATAGTATCATAGAATCATTTAGGTTGGAAAAGACCTTTAAGATCATTGAGTTCAACCGTAAACCTAACACTGCCAAGTACACCAGGATTTAATATAGGAGTAGGGGTCTGTGTATGTTTGGGAAGATGTGGGTACTGAAAGTGTTTGCCTGCTGAAGAGCCAGGGTAGTAACTTTACCACAGAGTGCAGGAATAAAGGGCTGCAGAAAATACTGCAACTTGCTTTCTCTCTGCTGGCAGTACCTATGCAATGAGTAGAAGATTGTTTCAGATGGATTTAGCAGAGTGTCTCTAGGACAATGTGGACACAGCTCAGACTGTGATAGCCACCCGAGGAAGGTGGTGGAAGTTTGTGCATTTGTCCAACAGTGAACTGCTGTGGCTGGTACCTGCTGGCCTGAGCCTGCTGCCCCCGTGCAAATGGGCCACATACCTTCAGCACCTAACTATGGATGCACACTGGATAGATGAGTCCTCTTGCCCCTCTCTCACATGTGCTCTTCTTTCCAAATCACGAAAATACATGGAGGATTTCAGGGAGGGAGGAGGGATTTGGTATGAAAATGGCCCTCCTCTGTGCTTGGCAGCACTTCGGCCAAGCTTGCAGCTGTATGGAGAGGAGGCCAAATGTGCCCCCTCCAATTTGAGCGTGCCTCTCAGCACAGCTGTGGGAAAGAATTGCGCAGATTGCCAGCCACGTGCTGTGATTTTTATGTGCACATTTCTGCGTGTACTGGTTATGTATTATTCTGCAAACCTGCCTCTGTCTGCTGGCTAGCACCAAAAACCCACAACTTTGTCTCCTCCCAGACATGTGCTGGATGCCAGTTGCTCACCAAGAGCGTGGCTTGGATCACTTACCCTACCCGTGAACTGATGCCAAAAGGGACAGTCTCTTTCCTCTTTTGCCCAGGAAGTCCACTCCTCCCTCTCCCTTACCTTGGGTTTGCAGGTTGTGTGGCTGACAGGAGTGGACTTCTTGGGCTCGTCCCGTGGGCAGTGTTCAAGTTTGATAAGAGTCAGAGCAGTCCTTGGAGGGTTTTGTACCTCTTGGTGTGTTAATTTTCTGCTAGGTTAGCAGATTGAACAGACTCACCCCGCTTGTCTGCCAGTTGCTGTCTCTGTTGCAAGGGAAGCAACAGGCACTGGTGGGAGAGCAGGATCTCTCCTTCACACTGTGCATGGTCACACCAGATTATATTCAACATCCAACTGCTGTCTTACCTACTTACTGCTTACCTTGAATGTGCCCCCAAATGAGAACTGCTGAGCCTTTATATGATGGGTTCTGAGTTTCAAAATGCAACCACAAATAGCTTTTTGGCTTCAAAAAGCTAAAATGTTGTGTGCATGAAGTCATTAATTTATTGTCAGACTCTTATGCTGATTGGGGTAAGCAAGAATCAGATGATGGGATCCAAATACTTCCATGCTTTCAGAGACCTCAGTTCCTAAATTGGAGATTAGGTCCAAATGTTCATGGTGATCCTTCCTGAAATGCCTCATCCCAAAGGGCATAACAACCCCCTGCCCATCTTTGGGCACTTGGCTCAAGTTCCTGAGTTTAGTTCCTGTCCCTGGGCATCCTGTGCTGTCCTGCAGAGGTAAGGAGAGTAAAGCTGAAGGTATTTTGAATTGCCGAAACTATGTGTATTTTGTGTATTTGAAATCTAGCTGGGGAGGAGGGTTTGTTCTACTCCATGTTACTATCATTTTAAGGTATTGTTTTGGGGGTTTGGAAGGGTTTCTTGCTTTATTTTTAATCCTCACAATAGCTGCTTATGTGATACAGAAAATCTAGTCCAGAACTCTTGCTGCTCAGAAAAACTAAAGGAACACTTGAAAAATGTTCAGTTGGGTACAGTTTTTCAACTTTGTTCAGATCTCTGATTTGGGAGCCCAAAATATATATAAGAAAGCCAAGGTGCACAAGAAACAGACATCTCCAAGACACTGGTCTGTCTTGGAGTATGTCTCTGACATTGCCTTTTGTGTTGATTTATAAGAATATACATGGAAACACTATGGTATTTGTTGGCAAAATCGTAACTTCCTTATGGCACCCACTCTGCAAGTTTTAGGCAGCAGTTCAGCAAAACACAGAACCATGTGAGCAACCCCATCTCTGCTGGATGGGATGTTTATGTGTTTACTTAATTTTGAGCACATGAGTAGCCTTATTGGCTGTTGCATGTTGAAACGCATGTTTAAATGATTTACTGACCTGGGGCCTACATGCAGATGTGACTATTAAAAATGAAAATCTAGGCATCCAATACGGATTGTGAAGCTGAAACAATTCTTTTTCAAGGCAGTCTTGGGGATTTAAGCATTTTCCATTAAGATTAATGGAAGATACATGCCTTAATTCCTGTAGACTGCTTTGAAAAAGATCAATCAAGTGTTACAGTATGAAGCCTTAAATGCTTGATGTCTTTACATTGCAGTCTGTGTTCTCGGCTGCATGGGCCTTGTAGCATCTCCTGGTCACTGTTTTAAGTCAAGACCATAAGTGTACTTACCACACTGCGTTGCCAGTCCCTACAATTTTATCTTTAGTTTCATGCTACTTCGTTTTATCTTAAAATCACAATTCCTAGTCCTGATTCACAACAGTAGTCTCAATTTCTATTCTTATTTCTACTTAGCGCATGTTGTAGGGAGAGATGGACATTTACAGCCTTTAAATTTGTGAAAGAAGCACTTGAAACACTTGACAGCATTAACCATAAGCTAGAAATCCCAGAGGGAATATAAAGTCGATAGACTTATGCATGTATTTTTAAATCTCGAGGTTTTAACATCAGTCTCCTGGTCAGTGGGAAGCCTGTTTCATTGCTGTGGAGCGTTCAATGCCAGCGATCCAGCATGTGCAGCCTTACAGCCTCCCGCACGTGCATCAACCAGACACGCGTGTCGCGAGACTGGGTCCATCCTGCTGTCTTTTAGCATGTACAACAGTTGAATGACTCTCCTCCTTGCCTTTCTGGAAAGTACTTACAATTATTCCCAGCTCCTTGCTTTTCTTGATGCTCTACCCTCTCTTTAGTGGTGCTCCAGGGCTCTTAGAAGGGTGTAGCAAGCATAATTTCCATGTGCTGGCTGTACGAATGCTCTGGTTTTTGGAGGTAAAACCGTGTTTTCCTTCAACTCTGCCTTTTGTGTGTAGGCATCAGTGCTTGAGGCAGAGCATTTCATTAAAGATTTATGTAAAGCAGGGGCTGGTCTCTGAGGCAGGAGGATGAAGCTGTGCTCCAGAATGCTAATGTGGAGCTGGAGCAGTTTGAGATGTGCATAATGCAGCACCAGTTGGCACGACCCGAGGTTTCATCCAGGAGAGGGGAGCTTGCACCATCTTTCTCTTTGCCACCCTGTAACTTTGCAAACCGAAACGCAAATGAACCTCAGTGAGGAAACAGAAACACCCTGCAGGCAGGCCTTGCCAGGCACCCTGAGTGTGCACGGGCTGGGAGGAACAAAGGGGGTTTGGCTCTTGGAGGAGCTGGGGTGCCAGTCAGCAGCCCAGCAGGGAGCCCTGCCAGTACGCTGAGCTCAAGCTGTTGGGAGAAAACTGCAACCATGTGATTTTGCTCTCTGTCTGCCCTAACCTTCCTCTTCCAGCTGGCATGAGCAGGATGTGGAGGTGAAGCTCAGCTTATGTTGCCTTCACTGAGATCTCTTATGCATTTCAGCCACTGCAGAAGTTATGGAGAGTGTGCCTTTACTCTGTACCTGGTTCTCCAGTGCTGTCCTGGTAGGATGTCTGGGAATCCAGAGTCTGTCAAACATGGAGACACTTGTGAAAATTGACAAGTGCGTCTGAGAGCGTTGGTGTGGGTAGCAACCTGGTGGTTGCTGCGGCTGCAGTGCTGCTGGAAACCCAACTTCTGGAAAAGCACTTGTGTTCGCACAGAGCTGCGAGCAGGGATTGTCCTGGCCCCATCCACAGCAGCGTGTAAGAGCACAAGCAACCTCTGCCTGACAGCATGAAGTAGAAATCTAACAGCATATGGAGCTTCCCCTGGGCTTCACAGCTGCACACAGGAACCCACACGTACTTTTTGACAACAGAATTGTTTACTGTTCTTGGCAGGTGCAGCTCCTACTCCCCGCTTTGCAGGCAAAGCTCTTTCCTGTAAGGATGCACCTAAAGCTCCCAGGGACTTGCTGTCCTTCAGACATGTGCATTTATGTATTGCTGAGCTGTTTATTTGAATGTAAAGGCACGACAGGAAATGGGGTCTATATTTGTGGAAATGTAGTTATGTATGTTGTGTAAACTAACCAGTAAAAGTAATTCTGGAACTCAAAACAGGACAAGATTTGAATACTTATTAACCAAAACAATGGTAGTTGTTGTGTACCTTGGAATAAACACTTCTGTGTCCTATAGCAGAGGCTGTAGGCGGTGGTGCCCCATCCTCTCTATAGCTCTTGCAGGTGGAAACGACCATCCTGCAGACCCAGTGTAGGAGGCCTGGGCAAATGTGGTGTTGAATTCTCTCGGCTGTGTGGAGATCCTGCAAGTTACAGGATAAAAGACTGGAATAAGCTTGCCTATGCAGGCGGCATGCTTCCAGCTAATCTCCTGAAGATAGGATCTGTGTGTTCCTTTGAAGGCATTCATGGACAGCCATGATAATGTGGAAATCTTTTGCACTGTCTCTCCCTGCCCCGCAGCTCCAGCTGGGATCAGAGGCCAAACTGCTGCATTGAGTGTGTGAGAGGGAAGTACTGCTGTAGGACTCTGGACATGTGGAGGGTAGTGGGTGGCAAATGGCCTTGTCAAGGGATGGACAGGGTAAGGTTTGATTTTTGCAAGCTGAAATACCAGCCAGAGCCGCATAACAGCATGGGTGTGCAACAGCTTTCTGAGTTGGAGAACCCAAAGATAGGTGTGTGCTGCAAATGCTTCTTGTGGTGTGAGCTCCCAGCTTGCATCAGCTGTACAAAGCAATTGCACCTCTTGTCACTAAGGCGTCAGGTCCCAGGACTGAATTGGTTTCACTAATTTTACTGTGTACCTGAACTAATAGAGTAGACCGTGACTCTCATCTGCAGTTTGTTTTAAGGTAAGACTCACCACAGATGGGAAAGTCCCAGTACTCTTAATATCAGTCATCTGCATGGAGGATGCCAGCCACATGTGTGTATTTTAACAAGCACATACCTGGAGAAACACCTTCATCTGATTTTTGCTCTGTGTTTGCCAGAGGCAGGTAATGCCAAGCTGATGGCTTTTGTAAGGGGCGGGGGGGGAAGGTAAAAACTTTGATTTATTCTGGTGCAAGTCAACTTGGTTGCTCTGTGAGTAGAGCTCCAGAAAAAGATTAGCCAATGTTACTATCCTAAGCAAGCAATAATTCTCTAGTTCCCCTAAACTGTGGGATATGAATTGAAAAAATCCAAATCTATTTCTGCATTTTTGTGGTCTCCATTTTTGGCAGTGCAAGTGATGTAGGACAGCTAAATGTCACTTGGCTTATCTCTGCATCTTCAGCAATGAGTGCAGGCAACCATCAGCTTCCAGTCACTTGCAGCAGCTCTGCAAGCAAACACTGGAAATGGCTTTGCTGATGCTACAGACAATGTAGGATCTAGAAATAACAGGTTGACAGTGATAAGTTGTTTCCCAGCAGCTTTGGAGGACAGGGTATACTTGAAATAAATCTATCAGGTAGGGTTTCAAATTGGCCAGGGCTGTAAGCAACAGTTTATTGAGCTTATTTATTATGTTGCACCTAGGAAATGAAATGGAGAAATGTCAAGTGCTTTCAACACCAGCCAGCACAATTTAATGCCCCCTCCCCCTTGCTTGGAAGCTCTGTCTTGGCTTCGTGCCGGAGGCATATTATTGTAATAAAACACATTCACATTCTAGGTGGCAAATGGAATTTACCCGATAATTAAAACTACAAATAAAATAAATTCATTCATCATCATCTTCATTCCCAGCATAGCTTAGATTCTTAGCACTATATATGGTATAAAAATGTGCATCTTGGGCTTTTTAGTTGTTCATGACATAATGACCAAATCCATCTGTGAGAGTCTTGGGAATCTAAGCTGAAGCAAAACCACACAAAAGCTAGATCTGAGCAGTTCCCTTAAACGATGTTTCCACAGTCTCTTCTCCTGTATTTGGACTTTGGCCTGGTCTGAAGCCTGCCTTCTTTCCAGACTGCTGGTTGTTACCATGATACAAAGACAGAACAACCTAAAGTTCCTCAGCTGAGTAACCATCTGTCTGCCCTCCCACGTGGACACCTGAAGATGAGTTAATGTTGAAAAGAAAACAAATCATTTAAATAATTTTAAAGCTTTGAATGCATCTTTTCTGCAATCTTGGAAGTTTCCCGTTTCCAGTGTGTTTTTTCCTGTGTTAATAGGATAGATACATTCTTAGGGGTAAAATTTGCTTGTTACATTAAAACTATGGCATTCAGTTTGGTAGAGTTGCTTCATAATTATGCAAAGCGAATTCTTGATGCCTTGGTTATAATACGTGCACTGAACATGGCATGTTGAACATGGGTCACTTGGACATGCACAAATGAATATTAGTTGGATTCTGTCCTGAGAGCCAGCAGCCCTTCTGCAAACCTGGGGACAGGGAAGAGTGACATGAGGTCTGTAGCCTGTTTTGCAAATCATGTCTCTCTGTGCATTCTTACTGAGTAAAGCCTTAATAAGCAGTCACACAATCCTGTGCAAGTAGCACAGCTGAGCACAGCAGTCTCTTTTCAGAGGGGTGCTTGCTAATATTCGGATAAACTTACACAAAACAGAAAAATTAAAGACAACTCTGAAATAAATCCTGAAATGCAGCTAGAGGGATCTTGGATTAAAAACCTCTTGCGTGCTGCTTTATGAACAAACAACTTCATCCGTGATAGATTGTGTGCCCCGAGTGTACATAACAAGGCAATTAAGAGAAAGCACAGTCAATGGAATAATATTGTATTATCTTTTTGTTTCACATAAGTCCTGTATCTTTCCACTGCCAGTTTGCTGCAAATTGCACCTTGTCATTAATAGGATTATTGATAACTCTGCCAAACACAGTTTCTGCAGAATTTACTGTTTGCTAAAAAGCCTCCGTCATTAAAAAGTGTCACTAATATGCTTTAAACATAAATCTTGTATAGTGTTAATGCTCTAGGTTACAGCCAGCAGCAAGTAGAGCTCTGTAGATTGCTAAAGCTGGAAGACAGGGGGACACGCCTGCTTTGGGCTGCAGTGTTTCATGTTGTTTGAATTTTTTTCAAGTATGTAAACTATTAAAAGTGAGTTTGGCCTTCCTCCCTGGAGCAAATTCGGGGTGAATTCTACCCTGGATAAATCGGCTTATGCCATGATTGAACGTCTACTAGACAACTCATATTTTTCTTGGTTTTGCCCTCTTGCCCTCCTTGTTTGGAGGTAGCAGCTGTGGTGCCGGTGGCCCCAGGTTGCACTGCTGGTGTTGGCTCCCTGGGGCCCTGCACCTTGGGAGGTGAACTGTGGATGGTTTGCACTGGCCTTCACTGTAGGGACATGATCTGCAGGTTCAAAGTCTGATGGCCTCTGGTAAGTCAGCTGAAGGATGTGGGTTCACATCCATCAAAAAAAAGCTGTTCATTGCCTGCCAGCAGGGCTGTCGGCAACATGGCTAGCATGTCACACGCTGTCCCTCAGCCCAGACCCAGGATGGATGACTGCAGGGCATAGGATTGTTTTGGGCTGAAAGACAGCATTGTGGATGGAACTTTCTCCAAACCACTTTTCTTTGCTGAGTAGCATCACATCTGTGAAGTTTGGGTTCAGTTTCAGCCAGCTGCTTTCTGGCCCTTTTGTCATCCTCCCCTGTGCAGGGCATCCTCTTGGTACCTGCATATGGCTGAGTGACAGGCAAGTGGTACTGTGTCTTCTCTGCTCTTTGACAGCTTCTCAAATCCTCCCTGCATGTCCCTTCATGCTGTAGTTCAGGAGGTGCTGAGTGGGATTCCAGAGTGGGATTGATAGTGGAGGTGCCATCGCCCATCACTCCAACTGATTTGGAAGAGCTACGTCGCAGGGTTATCCTGAACTACTTTGCTCGTGTTGGGCAGTGCTTTATTGTTGACAGGTCTGAAAGCTGTAGAGGGGTTTGGATGAATGAAAATAGATGATTCTCCAATCTCTGGTGAGACCTGGAGATCATCCATCACTGTTTTTTCAGTCTCACCTCCAGCTTGAATCCAGATTGTTGTCTAGAGCATCAGAGTTGTTTGTGTGATTGCTGCTGTTCCCTGTGTGCCCAGTCTCTGTCTGATTTTTCTCTAGTGCTCAGTCCAACTCAGTCTTAAATAACACAAGGGAATTTAATGATATCTGGGAGACATGATTTATTGTTGTTTGATGGAGCCATGTGGTATCCATCTGGAGTTGTAAGAAGGTGCAAGCAGACTTGCCTTGGTACCCTCCTGATGTTTCAGCACAGTACCCAAATTCAGGCTGAGCAGGGACGGTGCAAGAGCAATTCCCTGGGATTTTCATTAGCAATGCAGTGATGTCCAGATGCCTTTGAAGTCAAGGGCCTGCATGGAGTTAGAGCAGTGACCGCTACAAATTCTTGGCGGCACCTTCTTCTCTAGCTCATGTAAAGCAGCGATTTGAGACAGCCTGCCCAGTCATTTAGAAGATGATCATTCTCTGAAAGCAGCAGTTTGTCAGACTGTAATTTTAAAATTACATTGTGTTTTGCTAGCACTTGGCAGAACTTCTCCTAGGCCTAGGCTTTTAAAATAGTAGCCCAAAAAACCTCATTCCTGGTGCAATTAAAAACAAAAACAAAAGGAAGAAAGAAGAGTGATTTGAAATGAACTGTTTATTTGGGAGGTATGTTGGTTTTGTTTGTTTTTTTTTTAAGAGAATGCTGTCTGAAACTCTTGCTTTTGAAGCTGTATTCCCACGCTGAGTCACATCCAAGGTTCGTACAGAAGAGCCTGGCTGGCGTTTGAGAGGTCGATACTTGTTGACTGCTTTAGAGAGGTTGCCAGTGCACAGCAGTGGTGTCTTGCAGAGGAGGGCTACAAGGCATGCCCTAAAATAAATTGGTTCAAAAGGTAGGCACTACCTCTTTGCTTTCATTTTCCTCACCCTGGGTTTGCTGTGCTGGTGTGATTACAACTCACACTGGGCTGGGGTTGCCATCTTTTGCTGGGTGACAAGGACAAATACTTTTGCCTTCAGAGAGACTGAAGGTTTCTCTATTGTGTGTCACTGCTGTCTGGGGAGCACGTAACTACATCTCACCTGTGACAAACACAGCATTAGAAATAAGCCTGTGATGGATTAAGAGCTTCTATTTTGAGGTTATGTGGCTGTTATGCTACTAAATGTCATTTTAACTTACAGAGTCTCACTCCAGCCTTATTTCTCAGTGCTCCAGTTGGTGAGTGCGTGGTTTTGTTGCTGCTACTCATGGAGTGCATAACTCAGCGTGAGTAAAGACGCCCATCTGAAATAATAACGTACAACTACATTAAGCCCCATTAGTTAAGAGTTGGACCGGTTACAAACAAAGGTAAAATGCGCACTCCATTACTGCATCTGTCTCTTCTCTGTGTGCATTTAATTTTCTGAACAAAGGGTGGGGAATTAAGAGACACCTCTTTGATACATTCGCTGATGTTTTGAGCCAGCCCAGATCTGGGAGAGCAATTGTATTTTAATCATCTCTGTGAGTCATCACAAAAAACGCCAGCTCAGGTTTGATTGCCGAGTTTGTATTGCTGCTGGTGTATGAGACATGAAGTAAAAAGAACACAACGTGGTATTTAGCTGCAAGACTGAGCTCAAGATGCTGACAATTTGAAAAAGCTTGGTTTTGATTTTGCATGCCAAACAAATTTACTGTAGGAAGAACATGTTTGCCATACGATGATGTAACTTTCATAGAGTCACTTTACAGATAGTGCCCACAGCTCAGCAGAAGGCTTGGTCTGAATACAGAGACCTCTTGAGGATTCTTCTAAGTCTCCTGGTTGGAAGAAAGCCAATACTGATGTGATAGTGAAATGCATATGGATAGTGAAACTACTCATCCAGTAAAACTCCTGCCTGAACTCACTTGCAAATCAGAAGTGTCAGTGAACTGCCTAGAGGAGGTGAAAATTATCAAAGATTTGAAGATGTGAAAGAGAGTAATAAAATCATAGGATTCTAGAGAGGATGGAGACATGGTGCTGGAACAAAACCTTTCCTTGTGGGAGGGTCATTTGGAAATTGGAAGCTCCTGGAGGCTTTTGTAGAAATGAGCATTGAATAACAGTGGCCTGAGCTCTGGAATAACCTCTTGACTCAGGCTTCTCATGGTGTGCGGTGTGGCAGTGGAGCGGAATGAAGAGCCCAGGTATCATGAAAAGGGATGTTTTAGAAGTGGAGGATTTGGGAATCTCAGAATTAAGTTCCCACTGAGAAATGACTTGGCTGGTAAAATGGACTACAGTCCTGGAAAATGTTGGTGATTTGTACCATGTATAAGATGGAAATTTTTTTCTCCCCAGGCAGTATGTGGTGTCCATCTAAATATCCAATATGTTAAAAATTATAAACCAGAAAGCACTTACATATTTATGAAAGATGGGCACACACTTAAAAACGCCCTGCACAATAAAGAAGAACATTAGTCATTAGTGTGGTAAAAAAGGCATAATGGGCTAAATAACTTAATTTCCCACACATTTCTGGATTTGGCTAACATGAAAGATTTCACTGAAATGATCACAAAACAGACTGAGATAATCTTGGCCAATATGCTCCTTTTTGACAAAATTGGTTCTAATAATAAAATCCTGGGTTTGATTGCTTAGCCCAGTGAAAGGCTTTTAGTAATCCTTCCTTTTCATGCTGTTTAATAGGCTGTAGCGATATTGCCAACCCGTCCAGAGCAGGGAGGGAAGGAGAGTTTTGTGCTGGCCTTGGCAGGAAGGTCGGGGCGTAGATCTGGCTGGAGCGTGGTGGTGCTTGCAGGGACCAGCTGGGGGGATTATTAAATGTGCAGAATGGAAGTGAATTGCAGTTATTGATGTGGACGGGGGTGATCTTCACAGATATCTTTAATTAGAAGATAATACTTGAACAAAATCCTTATTACAGCACAGGAGGAAATGAGAGATAGGTGAACTCCTATTTCCCAAAAGGGCTCCCATGCCATCATTGACAGGGACTCTTGGCTTTGCTGAGATGTGGAGAGGTCTCCAGGTGAGGTGGCACGGCTGTAGACATGTACTGCTTCTGGTGTTTGCAGAGTATGTAAATGGATGTTGCAGCTGTTTGTTTGGACACTGCAGCTTCTCTGTAGTTTAATCTGCTAAAACACTTTGAAGAACTTAAATACCTGGCACTCTGTCTAAAGCTGAATTACATCTTGTCCTGTTCTTTTGAGTAATTTCCAAGTTGTTCTTTTTTCTTCACCGACCATTAAAAAGTACCCAATTCCACCATGTTGTTTTAAAGCTTGAGTATTTAATTGTGGATATTTTAAGCAGGGATCCTTGAAATCCCTAAAAAACCAGCTTGTTTCTCTGAGTCCCAGGTATGTCTGCTGGAAACACTGTAAATGTCATAAGAAGCGATTTCACTGTACAGGCTGCCCAAAACAGACATATTGATGTTATTTAGCCTTCACTCACCAAGTTGAACGTTAGGATTGTGTTTTCACATGCAAAGAAGCTATCGGCTTTACAGATAGCCATATTTTCATAAGCTGCATTTGGCTGTCACACCTTCTCCTGGAGTCTCTTGATATGCAAACAAGTCTCAGTTATTATATGCTCTTGGCCTATAAACTGATATCCCTGAAGAGTTCCTGATTATCCTTCCATTAACTTTTACTCTCCCCTGCCTCCCTTGGGGAGGTAACAAGTAGTCTTTCCTTCATCATGGGTTTCCAGCTGGTTACCTCCCCTGTTCCCTCCTAAATGGATTCTCTCGGTAGTTTTGTGTGTCGCTAAGGAAATACCGACTGTGAAATTTCAGCGCCATCTAAAAGTACAGCAGGGACTGCTGAAATGGGCATTTGAAAATCTGAAATGCAGGGAAGGCATCCTTGATCTTAAAGTGCCATCCCAAAGAACAGAATAACCATACAGCACGTCTAAAGCGTTGTGTCATAAGCGCACCAGGAGAAGGGACATCGCTGTTTCTATATGGTGTTCCAGCTTCTTGTCTATACTGCTGAAAACTTTGCCAAAAGCTTGTGTGACTCTGCCATTCTTGTATGTTCTGGTCCACTTAGGATTGTTTACAGCCCTTCAAACCCATATCTTTGTTGCATTGAATGCTGCACACTTCACTACATTCCTCATTTCCACAGTTTCTTTCCTTCACAGAGTTCAGACTGTTTCTTAATCAGATTTTCATATGCTGTGTCCATTGTGGCTGCAGCTGAGGGCATCCCAGCAGAGCATTTCATGATGAAATCTTCATCTGTCCTGTGTCCACCCTTCTGCAAACTCCTGCGACAGCAAATGTTTGTGTGAATGCAGCCTGAGTCGTATTCCCAAAGACTGGGTCTATGCAGGGTCTTTTGCACTGGGAACCCATCTGTGCAAGTTTTGGACACACTGCTGCTGTCTTGACCACTAATCTCTGTTACTATTTAAATTCTGTGTTGTGGTAAAATAGCTTTTGAGGCCTCTCTCTCCTATTGCATATTCCTACTTGTTTTATATCCATTTGACAATGGACTGTACGTTTCTTCTAGTTATTGCCTTAAACTCAGCATAAACCAGTGTTTACTCATTCCTGTCGATATTCTTTGTTTGAAACAGGCTGCTGGCTCAGCTCCTTTAGAATTATTCAAACTGAAATGATTATTTAGCTGACTAAACATTTCAAGACAAGTTGCACATTTCTGGTTTTGGTATTAGCACTCCTAGAAAATTTGCAAATACCAGAGACTGAATTTTTAAAGGTCATGTCTAACCTTGTTGCAGTAAATATTTATACAAGCAGTCAGTTGCATCTGGGGAGCAGAGGTGACTCCCCTTATCCATATGACACAGAAGCACAGTCACAGTCATTTCAAAGGCACGTTGAGTTTGTGGCCACTGAACAGAAATAAGATGGTTAGAATTTGGCCTCAGCTATGTTGCAGTGCCAGACCTAATTTGAACACGTGATTCATCCAATTTCCCATCTGGAGTGGAAAGTCAAGGGTTTTCTTCAATTGCACATATAAATCTATGGGTTTGAGAGATTACAGGTGACATTAGACTCTTCCTTTTGCAAATCCTACATCTTTGCATATCTATACATGCATAATTTTACCAGAAATTCCCCTACAGTGTTTAAGGTCCTGGTGTGTATGTCTCTGTCTCTGCAGGTCTAGAGTCTTTGAAGATTAAGTAAGGGTGAGACATTTAGCCACAGGGTAACAACTCTGGTGTACATTCAAATTGTGTATCAGGTAGTTTGTTATATTATTAAAATAGTACAATTTTGTAACGATGGTAGTTGCTGCTTTACAAACCTCCTGTTGCTCAAGCAATATGCAAAATGAATGAATGAATATAGCTTTTTATGTTGGGCCCTGGAACATCCATAGACAAAACTTGGGATTTTCATTGTGTCCCTGTATAGCATGTCCTTCTTCAAGTGGTACAGAGGGGTAGATGTGCCTCCCCATCTGCGCTGCCTATACACTAAGCAAGCTGCTACCCTGCAGCCTTGGAGGTTGGGGGGAAGAAAAACCCAACAAAAAAAACCCTGGTGTTTGTGGCTTAGAGCACCAGAATAATGAGTTAAAGCTCTGTGCTTTCTGACGGGTCACATATCTTTCTGATCTATAGGATTTGCACCCTTGACACCATCTTTTGAGGAGCACTTCAAAAAAGTATGGAATGAATGTAGATTATGTGGGAAATCTCTCAGTAGTGTGCTCACACAGCTCGAGTCAGCACAGTCTCCTACTGTTAACCGAACATGTCCTTTATGGAAATTGGCTTTGTAACCCACATTTCAACTGCTGAAGAGTTATGAGGTCAGCAAGTGCAGTTCAGAATTTAGCTCATTTTGTGTATATCTTGGACCATATTCACCCTTGGTTTTTATACCACAAAAATCAGTGGGATGATGCCAAGAAAAAAATTCATCCCCTGATACTTAACGTCAGATCCTCAAACACAATGTGTATTTCACTGAGCTCCGTACCATAGCTCTAGGAAGGCTTCTGCTTGCTGGTTCCTGAAGGTTATAATTTTATATGGGCACTGAGAATAACTTAACAACAGCAAGTTTTGGATGGATATTAAATCTCGTGCTTCAGGGTATGAACTAGTCTCTTAACTACCAGAGAGCAGAAAGAGGCTGCTGTAGTGAGCAAACCATTGCATTTCTGCTCTCCGCAGCACTCTTGCCCCTTTCTGTGATGTATCTGACAGTGGCCAGCGTGAGAGGCAGGCGGGTGAGCTGGAGGGGCCCGGCACGGTGATCCCCATGTTTCCCTGAGAGCAGATTGCTGATCCCAAAGCCAGAGCATCACATAGCTGGTGCTTGGATATGAAGCAAAGAACTGATGTCTGCAGTCCCTTTTGATGACAGCCTTTTAGCAATGATCACAGAAATGTCTCGCAGAGTTAATTTTGGCTAATGAGCAATTAGTCATCTCGGCAGTGACTCCCCCCTGTCCTTTGCCCGCTGGGGAGGAGGTGGTTGGGGCTGAGCGTGGCGCTCCCCTGGGTGCGGGAGCCCTGGCAGGACCCGCGTGGGCCCAGCACCCTCACCTGCGGTGCCTTGGAGAAAAGGTGGCAGCAGAACTTGGGCTGCAGCTGAAATTTCCTCTTTCTGAAGTTGAGGGATTTATTTTCCAGCTGCAGACTTGCAGCGTTATCCTAAATGTCAGCAGAATCTCTTCTTGTTTTTTTTTTTTTTTTAAAATACTTAATGCAGCCAGAGGAAATCTGTCAGCAGAAGACTCCTTGCCTGCCCAAACGAAGGTGGAACTTGCATGGGCTGAGACTATTCCAGGTGAATGTGTTTAAATTTGGGGACAGCTACAGATGTTGTTGCTGCTTTCCTGCCTCGTGTGAGAAGCGTGGGGCTGGCAAGTACCCCAGCACCGGCTCGTGCCCAGCCTCCTCGGGTCATGCCACGGTAGCGGGTGGTGGGACTGGGAGCGGGTGCAGATGGTGCTCCAGAAGGGGAAATCCAGAAGCTCATGAGCTTGTTTCTTTTTGGGAGATGTGTCCGTATGCCACCCATAGAGTACAAGAGCCCGCTCATCAGTCTGGAGCGCTCTGCGGATGCTAGCATGAAATAACCCAAATCTGTAAGACCGGAGCCTGATGCTGGCTGCACTGGTGTAGCCCCTGTGCTCTGTCCATCTTCGCTGGAAGGGAGCGAGCCCTGTGTTCGAGTGTCATCACCAGTGCCTCTCCAGCCTGGGGTGAGGTGATGTTTGGGAGGAATTACCTAGGGAGCCCGCATGGCCAGATCCGTCACTGCTCCGGCTCAGCTCTGACCTCTCAGTTTTCCTGTCCACAGTCCTGTGCACAGTTCGTGAAGGCGAATTGAAGATAGGGGCTGTGAGCACCAAATAGCGGGTACTTGGTTGTCTGTCCCCTCGGCTGTGCACTGCACACCGAAGCGCAGAGGTGCTCACCACAAAGGGTGCCTTGCAGTTGGACATAAATCTCAGGGGTGCCTGCAGACCGTGGCAATTAGGAGCAAAAATCTAAGAGACATTTGTGCTAATCTGGTGGCTGAGCATTGCTCAAATACAGTGTAATTAACAGTGGTGATAAATTGACATTGTTGACAGAGCTTATGCTGCTCTTCAGAAGGCATTGATGATTAGACCCTCTTCCATTTAATATTTTAGCGAATTTGTGAAGAAAAAAAGTCAGATGGAATGTTGTCCCACCCAAACTGGAGCAGTGATAAGCGAGTTACTTGAATTGCTGTATTCACATATTGGGGAGGGAGGGTGCACTTATATAAAAATGTGTGTGAGACTATATGACTGCACATATATATATGTAATGGCCAAAATACGTCATTATGCATTCATATTCACATGGAGTCTGTCTGAGGATGTATGTGTATATATGAAAATATGATTTATAGGTTTTTAAACCTCCCTGACAGACTTCAGGAGACCAATTTCTAAATGTATGCCAAGATTTTTGACTAAGAGACAGGTAGCAGTAGGTGCTAATGAATGAAAGAACTGTGAGTGAAATGTTGTGACATGCACCTCTGAACAACCTGCGGAGCACTGGCAGAATCATCAAACCGAGCTGAGAGTAATCAGCAGGGACTGATAAAGCTGCTCTTGTAATTATTTGTTTGATATACAGCTTTCCTTCTTCCTTCTGCATAAATAGCAGAAATGCTTTGCTTAGTGTGGGAGGTTTTTTTTTTATTCCTGTCAGGGCTTGTTCTCACTAAGATGTCATGAGAGGAGGACCGAGGTCTGCATTTTTGTTTTATTTACGGGCTTTCCATTGTAATTCTGACAGCGGTAGAGACAGCGTTCATTTAGATGAGGAGAGGCGTCCTTGCTCATGCAAAGCTGTCGGTGTCGCAGGGGCCAGACTCTGCCATGCTGCTTTTAAGCTGCTCTGATTCCTCCAGGTTTGGCCTGGAAGAAGCTGTTCCTGAGAGGAGGTGGCTGCTGAGGTCTGAAGGCAGTTGTGATGTCATGCCCATGTATTTAGATATTAAATAAAATTCCCACAGTAGCTTTCTCGTTTATAAGTGTGAGTTTGATGCCACAGTCCAGACTGCCCTACAAAACTGCACAGCCCTTCAGACTGACAACTGTTAGTTATCCTTAAATAACTTCCTCTCCTCTTCCTGTTGCTGCCTAAGCAAGAAAATCCAAGCGTTGACTGATTTCCAGGCAGTCGCAGTGGTGTCCATCAGCGACGACTGAACTGATCCAAAAGGCTCCTGTTGATGTCAGTGGTTTCTGGGAACACTGCCTGCATGGTTTTGTTCCGGGATTTCCCTCTCTGTCCACGCCTGGTTGAGCCTTGACTTCACTTAGGGCAAATTTTGCAGTTCTGTGTTTAACAAAAGGTGCAGTAATTCATTTCCACTGTAAGCACTCTCATTTTCCTTGTTCCTTCTATTTATCCTTTTTCTGTCCTTAAAGAAAAGGAAATCTCTTTTTTCCTTAAGAAATGAAAAAGGATAAATTTTTCTAAAAAAAAACCAACAACAACCCTCCCCCCCCAAAAAACCCCGACCTATACACCAGAATAGTTTTTATATTGTCTAAGGGTTTCACCAGGAACTCGGGAGGAAGGGGGAGGCATAAGGGGAGAGAAGCACATTAGAGCAGAAAATAGATTTCCTAGCCTAAAGTCAGAGAAATCCAGACTGCTGCTTTTAGCATACATTTGAATACTGTCAAGGGCATCTGGAATATATTGGTAGGCGTTCGCCTTCTACTACTACTAAAAATCTGATGATGATGATGAGGCACAGATATGCCACGGGCCCTGTCCTTCACATGCACATGCAATATTGGGAAAGCATCTGAGACATCAGAGGCTGCGTTCAGTCTCATGCCGGGGTCAGTGCCAACTCACTCTTGCTCAGAAGAAATACTTCGGACTTGAACCAGATTAATGAAAAGAAAAATTGTTCTGAGACTAAGAAAAAAAGCTTGACACCCATTGACATCAACCACAGGGGGTTGTTCCTCCGCAATTATGGTGAGTCCTTTCAATGCTTTCTGATTCCAGGCAATGATGGCATTTTAAGATAAATAACATGTTCACGGCTCTGCTTGTTATTGAACGGCTTTTATTATTGCTGATGTTACATGAAAAAGAAAGTTATTAAAAAAATGTGTCACTAACAAATTGAGGCCCCCAGGGAACTGTTGCCTGAATGGGATTTTGATTGGAGTTCAATTTAATTGGCCATAAATCTTTTCGTTTCTGGTTTACATTCTGCTTCAGACCAGTCTACCAAATTCGTGATAATCAGGTTTTCATTTTTCTCTATTGAACAAAATACTCAGACATGAGCATAAACAGAAATATTGCTTCAGCAAGGTGACCTTGTTCTTGCTTGCATCATGCTGGTAATTGATTTAATGCCTCCTTACCTATAAACTGGTCTTCCTTCTGAGGCATGTCCGTCAGATTTCAAGGTAATTGGTTAGCATAGTTGTTTTTTTCACTGTAGTATTTTGACTGCAAGGTATTTCTCATAAACCTCTAGTACAAGAGTAGCTGTGATCATTCTTACTGACACAGTGGAAAAAATTCAGCTGGTAGACAAACGCATGCCTCTCCCGTTGGCTGGCTGTGAATGCAGCTATGTGCCTACCTCAGAGAATAAAAGCTCTTGTTCTAGCCTGGAGTATATATGTGAGATGCAAAGCCCAGTAATTTCTGTGGGGTTTGAGTCGAATCTTTTTCCTGTTACAGTGCAATGTCTTTAGGGGAGTGTAAGCTGCAGCCACTGTTCACACTGGGCCCTTCTGGTTTGGATGTTTACTGGAAAGGAAGAAGCTGGGATTGTTTTTGTGCCTGCCATCAGCAGTAGTCTTTGCTCCAAGAGTTGCCCAAGTGCTAGCAGGGAGAGGATGGAGACTGAGAGCTTCTCTGTGTGTTCAGGTTGCTCCTGGGATGATGTAAATGCTGGTTTGGAGGTGCTGGGCCCAGTTTCTGGACTGAATTTTTGGAATTACTCTTTTGGATTAGAACACTTTTTCATGGGGAAGTTGGAAGCCCATCAAGAATTGCTCAGTGTGTGAGTTTGTAGCTGCTTTTTATGGCAGAGGTAACTTTGGTTTGAGTTTTTCCTTGAAAAACTGGATGAAGAGGGTTTGTGCTTCAGGTGCGTCCCCAGCACACCATGGGAGCTGCAGCTCAGTTGCTCTCGTAGCCTGTTCTCCCCGAGTTGGAGCTCCCTGGCGCATCCCACTCCCCACCTTGTGCTGGGGCTTCGCCATCCTGGGCTCCTTCTCCCCAGGAATGGGGATGGGCAGCAGCACTCATCCAAACTTCAGGCTCCAGCAAACCCCAGGATAGTTCGAAGCACTTCAGTTTGGGCTAAACCAAGTGTATAGTGGAATTTTGTCACCCGCAAAAGGCATTTTACACAGTAAAAAGTTTTCCAGGCACCCTGAGGCTCCTAGCCCCCATCCCTCCCAGGCTCTGGGGCACTCATTGCAGAGCTGTGCTCTCACTCCTTGATGCTCTGATCTCCTTTCCCGTACTTAAGGTTGCTTTTTATGGTTGCCGGTTTGGATCCAGCAGGAGTTTTCTTCCCCCTCCTGATCTGCAACACCCAAAGGAGTCTCCATGTGAGAGGACTGTGGGGGAGAATTCTTTAGGGAAGTGATTTGGGAGGAGACATGAGTAAGAGATGAGAACCAGGTGGGATCAAAGGATACAGAATTGTCATCTAATTCTGATTAGATACCCTGAACCTTTAAATTCACTTGCTGCTCTTGCAATCTTATTCATGAGAATCTCAGTAAAGTGCCTCAGCTGCTGCAAGGAATGGGTAGGAAAGAGGAAGGAGCCAGCCTGCATCAAGATGTAATCAGTGTTACTGAGTTGGAGAATACTGCAGTTAAGTGTGTTTTTTCCCCACCTTTCCCATCCTGCAGTTCTCTTCCTCTGTGATTCTTTTGTGTTTCTAAGTTGTGTACCTTCATTATATTGCTCATTTAACCATTTCCAACAGTATTGGGATTGACAGGTTGCATTTTCTGCAATCTCACAACTTCATGGACTGTAAATTGAATGGTTTATGGCCTGTTGAAAAGGTGAAAAGAAAGTTGTATCTGCTACCAGTTTCCTAATTACAACAGCATAAAATACATTAAGAGTTTGGTAATGCCAGGTACTCTTGCTGAAAAAAATGTTTGTAACCACGGCCTTGACAACTGGAAGAAATTGCTTCGCAGTGGTTCTCCTTTTGTTTTCTGAAACATTAGAATTCTTGCTCTCCTCTTTCCTCTGCTTCCCTCCCTACAAAACAAATAGAGAAACATCTGAATTTTATCTCATTATGATTATCTTCTGAAGTTTTTTTTTTTTCTTTGCAAAGAAGAATAGCTGGAAAATTGCTGAAAGGAATGTGAAGAAAAATGAGCATCTGTTACTGAAGTTTCTGCTGAGCCCACTGGTATTTAGGGCTTGTAGGATAGTGATGGACAGGTACCAAAGCAGATGAGACCGGACTGTGTCTCGTGCTGTCCTGGCTGAGAGCAAGAGCAGGGTTTGTTCCCCTGAGGATGGGGCAGAAGGCACGTGCTTTATGGGGAATGGCTGAAGGACTCTCGCTGTATCCTGACCTGCAAGGATCATGTGGCAGAGATGATAAGCATCATTGATAAAAGTGTCAAATAATGCATCTACAAGAGCTAAATCCTTCTGGCTCTAGTTTGTGTTCAGGCTGTCTGTGAATTTGTCAATGGGGAGGGTTCAAAACTCTCCTTCACTGTGCAGCCTGCTCCACAGTGCCATTGTTTCTGCTCCTTCAGTCATTACCTACTTGAGTCTCTATTTAGGAGTCAAACTGTTTTCCAAGCTATGTAGATGGTTACTCTGGTTATAGCTTGGACCCCAAAGCCCAATGAATAGGACTGGGAGTTGGTTCTTCTCCCATTTGTGGCATTAAGTAGATCACCTTTGATTCCAGTTTCCTATCTTACCATTTGTTGATCACAGTAGTGACTTCAGTTTGCAGCAGGATTCATCTGTATGTGAATTAGAACAAACAGGGCCTTGGTTTTGGTGGTATTGCAACTAAACATTGCAGGAGAAGAGATCTGTATGTCTGCTCTGAACTGCAGCCCTGTGCAAGCCATTAGATCATTTGGGCCAACATCCATGCTGAAGATGCTGGTTACTTGTGATTCTTTCTCTTTTCCTGCTTTTCCATCGCTTAGTTCTTAATGCTTTTGGAGCAGAGCAAATCCTTCAGCAAAGCTCTTCCAATGTCACATAGAGATATTAGCAATGGTTGGATAATAGGCTTGGTTACTAAAGCTGGCCAAGAATTCTCCAAGAAGATATTTTTCCAAAATGTTTTATTGTGAACCATCTTCACTTCCTTGAACTCTCTGGTTTTGGTGAAAGTTGGATCAATAAAGACTTATGCAGGATTGAGACAGGATGGGATGGGAGATGTCTCCCACCTCTGTTCCCAGATGGGAGTAAGAACCTGTCCAACTCACTCTAGATTAGGGATATTTGTTAAAGTCTGTCCCTTGCCAAATTGCACTTGACCTTGAGTCTCCCGTACCCTTGATTTATCCCCTGCTCATGCTCACTGAGCACTGACTGGCATGTCCTGAGGTCTTGCAAGGAGGAGCCCACTGTCACGGTCAGGATAGCAAGTGTAACTGGAGCTTCCCTCATAGATGGACACCCCAACCTCCACACCATCCCTTACCATCCTCTCTAGCTCCTATAATTCTGGTGGGAGGTTGTCAAAAGCTTGTGCCTTTCATCCCTGAAGTGGGAAGGGTTTTATTTATTTTGTTAATCTGAAAGTTAAGTGGGTGGGAAGATAAGTCTGCAGCCCCGCTCCATTCGTCACATGGTGCCAGCTCTTGTTTCCCCTTGAGAGAGACAGAGCAGATGGAAGGCGGAGATGAAATGAAGATCAAAAGTAAACAGTGTGATTAAGTTTTTGATAAAAGGATAAAACACTTAGCACATCAAAGCCACTGAAAAACACATTAAATGTTTCCTGAACATTTTGTGTCCACGTATGCATTAACTGTACTTGCCATGGGGACATTTGTAACAGCAGGCAGTGGAGCTGGAGAATGCTGGTGGGGTATTTACCTTTGTGGCTCTGCTGCAAGTCACCTGGCTGGCACCAGGAGGGCAGAGCTGGCAGCCTGTTAGCCATCCTCTAGCACATTGAACTTCTCTTGCTGGAGATTGATGGGCCTGTTACGTGCATGGTTAGGCAGTCCTTTCTTGAAGCCATGTTCTACTCGGTTGTCCATGTTTGGGCGCTGGTTTTCCAGAGGCACTTGTGGATGTAGATAGGTGCAGAGTTTGTGGGTGCCTTTTCTCCCAGGCATTGGTGATCATTTGGTTCCATGTTTTGTCTCAGTGAATCAAATCCTTAAATATTTTTGTGTAGGCAGCACAATTTATAGTGAGAAGTGTATATGGATTGCCTATTTTCGTCACTGTTGGAATACTGAGCTGTCCTGGCCAGTGGACAGGACACCGGTCACAAGCGGTGTTCCCCAGGGCTCGGTTCTGGGGCCGGTCTTGTTCAATATCTTTATTGATGATCTGGATGAGGGAATTGAGTGCTCCCTCAGTAAGTTTGCAGATGACACCAAGTTGGGTGGGAGTGTTGATCTGCTGGAGGGTAGGAGGGCTCTGCAGAGTGATCTGGACAGGCTGGATCGATGGGCAGAGGCCAACTGTATGAGGTTTAATAAGGCCAAGTGCAGGGTCCTGCACTTTGGCCACAACAACCCCATGCAACGCTACAGGCTTGGGGAGGAGTGGCTGGAGAGCTGCCTGGCGGAAAGGGACCTGGGGGTGCTGCTTGACAGCCGGCTGAACATGAGCCGGCAGTGTGCCCAGGTGGCCAAGAAGGCCAACAGCGTCCTGGCCTGTATCAGGAATAGCGTGGCCAGCAGGAGTAGGGAAGTGATTGTGCCCCTGTGCTCGGTGCTGGTGAGGCCGCACCTTGAATCCTGTGTTCAGTTTTGGGCCTCTCACTACAAGAAGGACGTTGAGGTGCTGGAGCGTGTCCAGAGAAGGGCACCGAAGCTGGTGAGGGTTCTGGAGCACAAGTCTTATGAAGAGCGGCTGAGGGAACTGGGGTTGTTTAGTCTGGAGAAGAGGAGGCTGAGGGGAGACCTTATCGCTCTCTACAACTACCTGAAAGGGGGTTGTGGCGACGAGGGTGTTGGCCTCTTCTCCCAAGTAACTAGTGATAGGACAAGAGGAAATGGCCTCAAGTTGCGCCAGGGGAGGTTTAGATTGGATATTAGGAAAAATTTCTTCACCGAGAGGGTGATCAAGCATTGGAACAGGCTGCCCAGGGAGGTGGTGGAGTCGCCATCTCTGGAAGTGTTCAAAAAAACGTGTGGATGTGGTGCTTCAGGACATGGTTTAGGGGACATGGTGGCGCTGGATTAATGGTTGGACTTGATGATCTTGAAGGTCCTTTCCAACCTAGTGATTCTGTGATTCTGTGGAGAAAATTAAAAAGCAGTGTATTGCTGTTATTTTTTTATTTCTTTTCCAGTCTTATGAACGTATGAAATATATTAAAAGAATGTAAAGAAAACGCACTTTGTAATAAGAATGATGAATGATGAAACAGAAGAACAGCAAAACAGAGTAGAGGTAGAAATAAATACCAGGAGAAGATTCCCTGTTCCAGTTACTACCATAACACCCCAGAAGTGCATTTCCTCTGCATGGGCAATGGGCTCACTTCCAGCAAACCTGACTTTATCATCCAAAAGAAGCTACAGTTTAACAAGCTGTTGCTTGAGCTGTTGCATTTCCTAGAGAATCCTTGGCTGAACAAACAACCCCAACGTCGGGTAGAACACTGAGGAGCCCACTATGATCCAGTGTGACACCATGGTCCTTGTACCTGGGAAAAGAGGATCACCAGGACACCTTATTGCAGAGTGCCACAACATGTGAGGAGGGACCTTTCGTGTGCCTTCTTGCTCATCACTTGCATAGAGCTGGGATTATTAATTGCAGTGTGCCACTGCCAATGGTCTTAACATTTTGGTAAAATAAATGCAAAATGCTTTATGCCGCTTTTGTGCAGATGTCAGTGCAGAGTCCAAGCTGCTTTTTTCCACTTTATAACCTTGTTTTTCTATAGGCAAAGGAGGAGCTACATGTGCTGCCTTCTCCTGCACGGGAGGTCCTGTGTAATGGAGAGTGGTCCTAGCAAGTCTCCCTTCCCTTGCATTTCTTTCCTTTTTCTCTTTTAAAGCCAGTTCAGAGACGTTTTCTCATTTCCAGGTCTCAGTCCTTTAGAGCACAGAGGTACTTTAAATGCTGTATGTGTGCAGACACCTGTATCATCAGTTATTTTGCATGGCAGGGTGTGGAAGTCTGCCCTTCACTAAGATCCCTCCACCAGCAGCGCTCCCTCCAGAGCACCATTTATCAAAGCAGACCTACAAGGCACACATTATATTTTACTCTTGTCACTGACACCAGAGTCTGTGTGCTGTTAGCAAAGCATCTCTGCTCCCTCTGAACCCACAAGCATTAAGTCTGGTTTTAGGACCAGTGCATAGCAGTATATCTTTCTAAAGTCAGGGCACCAGCCTTCTGGTACATTTACTGCTGGAAATTTCTAGGTCATAGTAAGTATGCATAAAAGCAGCAGAAGTTGTGAAACTTGGCAGTTTGTCTTTTTCTTGCATACTTAGGTTTCCCTGTACTTATTAGAAAAGTTGGTGGATGCTGTTCCTTCAACTGATGTATTCATAAGGTCTCTCACCTCCATACAAGTCCTCTTGAATCCAGTGACAGGTCAGCTCACATTGCTGCTCTCTGCCCAGGTTACTAATTTGGGTCTTTCTCTTCTACCTAGCTGGCATGTGGAGGAACTCAGATGCTTTTGAGATCTCTGCATCATCCTGCAAATTTTGGTTGAAATTGTCATCTGATTTCCTTCTGAAATGACAGGAATGGCAAAACATAGTATGTTGAATTGGACTAAAGGTCAGGGAAGCGCTTATCTGATGAATTTTCATATGCTTAAATCTCAGTGACTTCAGGTTAGGTCCGAGTGGTCTTCAAAGTGAGGTTTTGGGCCATTTTTATGACATGCGAGCTGTTGTTCCCAGGAAAAGTAGAAAAAAGGCTTTATGCCCAACATGGACTTCTTTACAAATATCTAATGACCTGGACTTGTTTTTCACTTGCCATGGTTTACATTAAAAAGCCCAGAAATAGGGCAATACTGCAACAGTTGGAGAAAGAGATCACAGAAAAGTTAATCAGAAGGGACCTCTTATGGTTGTTAGTCCAAGCTCCTGCTCGAAGCAGGGCTAACTTCAAAGTTTGATCAGGTCTCTCAGGTGCTTGTCTAGTTAAGTTTTGAAAATCTCCCAGGGTGGAAATTGAACATCCCTTCCAGGTTCCTCTTCCAATTTCACAAGGTGCTCAGGGGAGGATTTTCTTTTACGCCCAACTGGAATTTCCCTTCTGCAGCCTGGGGGTGTTGCCTCTCATCCTGTCATTGTGCTCTTCTGAGAAGGGTCTGGCTCTGTCTACACCACCTACCTTTTCCATCATCCAAACCACCATCAGTACAATAAAAAAAATCTCCTTGAGGTTGTTTACTTGTTTGTTTTCCTCTCAGTGCTTCCCTTGTTGTTTCTGTATTCTGCAAGTGATTGACAGCAGAACCTCATCTTCTGCCTACTACAGGCAATCACATATTTGGGCTGTTTCAAAGCAAGATTTATTTCTATTTAGTGCTTTTGAAAAAAGTATTTTGGAAACTGTATGAACAGAAAAAGAAATGAGGTGTTGCGAGCAGTGAAGTCCCTGTCCTAAATCCCTGTCTGCCAAATACTTATGTTAGTTATTATCAAGCTTACTAGCGCAAGAGATTTTTAGTCTCTGTGCAGTTGGCCTTCATCCTGCTGTGAACGTTAACAGTATCAGTCAATAGGGAGCAAAAAGGCACGAAGTTAAAACCTTCAGGTCTTCTTCAGTGACAAGTAAGGTGGCAATCAGGCACCAGCTCAGAGACGACACAGGCCTTGCCCAAAAAACTTGAGATTAGACCAGGAACTTCATAATAAAAAGTCAAATTTGATTTCCTAACAATAGCCAAGATGGATGTCTCAGTGACAGTTGTATAGCTGGTTTTATTCTTTTTTTTTTTTTAAATTGTAACTTTTTCTTAAGAAGCGTATGTATTCCAGCAAGATTTCTCATGTAATGAGATGCAAAAGTTCAGGCAATATCCTGTTTAGATACGTTTCTATTTGATAATAAAAATGGCGTTGACAGTGAGGGATTGCACTGAATAAATTATTACTTTGAGTTCTGTTTTATGCTGAAGCCAGGATATTTCCTGTAAGTTCACAGCTGCTTTAACTTTTTCTTTTCTTCACCTAGACAGCTATATGCCCATCAGATTTATTTCTTGAGCTATATGGACATGCAGTCCTTCTTGGGATTATTGCCATAGAAACAAGACGTAACATCGAGCGTGTTAGAAGTAACAAATGGGATTTGGCAGTCTCTCTCATTTACTACGCAGAGTCTGAGCTGTGTACAAAAAGCAGCAATTACTTGCTCTGGGAGCCTTATTAACAGGCACATCTGCACATTCATTAAAACTAGATACTTCAACTTCTATTCTGGCTGGGATGACATTCAGATATTCTGGTCTTTAAACTAAACTAAAATCCCTGACGTATGTTTTGTTTTTAAATCAAGGCAGGAATTTGTTGAGTTTGACATCTTGGTTCCTTTTTGTTTGATTGCAAATCCCGGGGGCAGCCTGTGCAAGCTTCCCAGAAGGAGATAAGATGCAGTAACCGAACCTCTGGCTCCCGGGGAACGGTTCCTTCTTTGAAGGATGAAGTCACCCAAGTTTTGCTCGTAAAGCCTGATCTCCCACGAGTGCTGGGACCCAGCTCCCAGCCTCTCCCAGGGCTTCACACCCTGCCTGGCTTACAGGCACACTGCCCTTCTCACCCTTGGCGGCCCAAGGTTGCTCAGAGTTGGCAAGTTGCAGCAGCCTGAGCTTGGGGGAGTAGATGGGTTGTGCCAGGCAGAGAGGTGCTCTTGCAGGAGAAAATAGAACATACTGTGTGTGGAACTAAAGCTAGCTGACTGTCCGGGTCACAGCACATCTACTGATAGATGTGAGGGAGAAACGCAAACTCAAATTTTGAAGCCAAATCCATGGGGCAGCTTTTGAAGTTGTATGGGATGGTGAAGAGGCAGAAAAGCAGATGGAATGGGATACAGAAAAGGGCAGGGAAATATATTTTAAAATAAGGCGTATCTGCTGACTGCTTGTGGCTGAGCACCAGCAGGCCGAGGTGTAGTGGCAGGCAGGCGGTGTCAGCGTGTGGCCCTGTGCCTTCCTACGTGGGAGGTCGGTGCCAGCTCAGCGGGCCGCAGGGTGCAGATCTTGCTCTTCCAGCAGACAGAGGTTATACTCAGGAGGGAGAGTTAGAGTCCTGGGAGACGTTTTGTAGCTGCTCGAGGAAGTATAGGTTGGCTCTGGGACTCTTTTCTGCCTTCATCTCTTTCCCATCCTCCCTTGCACCAAGTAAAATCAAATTTAGAAGCAAATTGTCAGGTCACAGAAGGGTCCCTTGCTCTGGATGATGTATTTGCTGACCTGGGGGTGAGCATACTCTGTCCTTTTCCTACTCTACATCCTATGACACTGCCTCTTGTTGAGAGTGGAGCAGCTTCTAGGGGGGTATTTTGGAGGCAGCTGGAGATGCTTTAAAGCTCTCAGGGCAAAATCTGTTGTCCTCCTGCACCAACTCAGGAACAAAACAACTTTGCTCAAGAGAAGAAATGTTAAAAGCTGATTGTAAGCCACAAAATTGAGATGGAGCCTAAACGCAACCCAGAGAGCCCAGAGAACTGAAATACAGGGAGCTTGAAACTGGGTTACATGCTCCAAGTTTGTCTGGCCTCCTTTTTGAAGGTGCTGAGGACTCTGCAACTCTAGTGAAGCTGATGAGTGCTCAGGATCTTGTTGAAACATTTATTTAGTGCCTAAGTATAGATCTGGGACTGACTAACTTCAGGCTCCAAAAATAGTGCAGGTGTCTGCCTTCTCCCTTTTCCTCATTTCTCTTTTCTTTGCTCTTTAATCTCTTCTTCAGCTCCCACATTCTCCATTTCCTCCGACTCCCTTCATTTTTTCCATCCTCCTCCAGTTGACTTCTGCTCCTGCTTCTACACCCTCGCTCACTCTGACACCTCTCCTGTCCTGTGGGAGCCACAGAGCATTTCTCAAGGTCCATCCTGAGCCAGACTTAGGCCGCACCCCTTTCCTCTCCCTCTCTCACCCTAAATTCTCCCTGCTTCATTTTCAGCAGGACAGAGGTTCAAACGAACAGCTCTGTTCTGCTCAGGAACCTGCTGAATTCAAATCCCAAGTATCTCACCTCTCTTACATGGGACTGACCAAGACTGGTAGCAAAAAGGGGATCACCACAGAGCTCTCGATTGGAGTGTGAGCCCAAAGCAGCTGCTGTCCCTTTCTAGCCCAAAAGCATAAATCAAAATGTCCCATTTTCCTGTGTAATTCATGTCGCCGGCATGGTCTGCTAATGACAACAATAAAAGAGGTTATAAATGAAGGGATCAGGTTAATTTGTGAACAGGAAGCTCTCATTAGTGGCTTGTGTTTTTCTAATCAACCAGAAGACAGATGTGGCTGTGAATCTGATGAATCTTGTCCCTGATGTGAGTTCTGTCTGTTGTAGGAAGGCATGCCCCAAACGCTGAGTTCTACCAGTATGTTTACCCCATGTGGCTTCAGCCCTCATCTACATACTTCGAAAGAAGATGAACAAGGAGGACTGATCTTCCAGGATGGAAACCTTACCTCAGCATCTCTGGATGCTCTAATCCAACATCTGATACCTACCACTGATTACTACCCTGAAGTAAGCAAGTCACAGTATAATAAACAGTTTAATTTTGATGAGTTGGGGCAACACTTTATGCAGAAGTGCAAATGTGTTAGATTTTGAATTAAAGAGGGCCAATTTAAAAGATGCATACAATTAAAGTTTGGTAAATTGATGCATTGCTTTAAATGCTGTTTCACTGCTCTATAATTGTTCCCATGAAAAAGCAGATCCCAAAGTTGATACTGCCTTTAAATAAGAGAATGGGGTTGGGGGGGGAAGCTGTGGTGGAGATGAATTAGTGATATAGCAGTTGGAGCACTTCAAAAATAGCAGCGCATCCCAGAGAGGTTTTGATGAAGACTGAAGCAAAAAACTTCCAGTCTGAACTGGCATTAAATTAGCTGAATTTCAGCAGCTGCTGAAGGCATCCAGGTTTGTCTGCATGTACAAAGCATTCCCTCAGTGACAACAGAGACAATCCTCCTGATGGGTTCATACTTTACCTAGGATTATATTCACACCAACTCTGCAGTCACTGAACAGCACAGTGCAGATCCTAATCCTTGCTCCATCAGTGACTATTCAGTGTTTCTTCACCAACAGTGTGAGGATCTAAACTAGAAGCAGGTTTATGATCCTGCAAGCCATTGACTTCACTGGATTTTGCACATCCTCCGTGGAATTTGATGAAGTTTGACTGGAAGACTTTTAAGTGCTAATATATCTCCATGGAAAGGCTTGTATTTCAAAGCACTTGAGTGTAGTAGAGTAGCATTGACTTCTGGGCAGTTTAGAAGACTATGAAAGTTATCAATGCAGAGCAGACAGCACGTTTGAAATTTCCCGCAGCTCAGTTTCTGATCAGCTAAAAATAAGTAATAAAGAAGCACATCAATTAAAAAAAAAAGAACAGACAGGCAATAAAAATAGGTAATGGACAGATTAGGCTGTGAGATTTTCATTAAGCAACATGTGATATGTAATACTATACCTGCTGCTCAGGAGCATGGCTAGGTGTGGGGAAAGAAGATAATTCAGGCACCGGGAGGGGTTAGGTTGCAAACAACTGAGGATTCATGCATATATTTTAAATTCACTGCTGGAATACCTTACATAATCCAAGGATTTATCCAGCAGGCCTGCTTCACACAGCTTCACAGATGTGGGACTGCACGTGATGACTTGGCTGATAGAAATGAATTTTGGGGAGTTAGTAGAATAAATGAAATATTCCTTAAAACAGGCTGGGTGAGACCTGCAGGGTGATAGTAAGTCGTGACTAATCTTGGGGTGTCTGCAGCTCACAACCCAGTACAACACAGAGGTGCATGAGTGTCTACACATTTAGCTTTCACAGGCCTCCGTGCCCCCCGGTTGTGCTGTCTCCTATACCTGGGCTTGCTCCTGTAGAGCGACGTACACATTGTCTTCGCTGGATGTTTGCACAGGGTTTGGCCAACAAAAGGCTGGAATTGGGTGCTGTGGAGGAAGGAGATGCCACTGCCTCCTGCGTCCACTGTAACCAGTTCCGCTTTCAGGGTCAAGAATCCTTATGTCTTTTAGACAAAGGTCTGTCCCAGTGGAAATGCAAAAACTGTGGAGTTTGGGGTTTTTATGGCTAATATTACCCACTGGGTGTCTGCTTACAGCAGGTCTGCTTTTCTCTCTCCCGCAGAAAGCCTATATCTTTACATTCCTGCTGAGTTCCAGACTCTTCATTGAACCCCATGAGCTTTTGTCCCGTGTTTGTCACAAGTGCATTGAACAGCAGCGGCTGGATGACCCCGTGCTGGACAAGGTTAGTTTCTCTTTGCAGCAGAAAAATGGGGGGTATTTTCAATGGGCAGAGAATTCTGGGGCTCTGGAGTGTGTCCTTTGCCTCCCGTTGGACTGAATGAAACTTTCTCATAAAGGATGATGGTTGCCACTGAGATCCTGACATTGAGATATCCTAGCATCCATGTCCAAGAGCAGTGCTCCAGGCACTAGTCACTTCAAATCTTCTTCTAATTTTCCCTTTCCCCCTGTCTCAGTCTTCCCAGGTGACTTTCCTTCTTAACTTCTTTAAGGCTCTGATGAAGCCTGCAGAATGCAAGGAGGTAGGATGTAAACCTCACACGCTATCAGTTGCAGATGTCGACACACCACTCTCCCATTTTTACTTAATGCGTCTGCCCTTTTGCTTTCTTGCTTCTGGTACAGTAATATTTCCTCTTGGCCTTACCTGTCATTTTGAACGCTATGTAACAGCATGCAGCTACCCACTAACCTCCCGTTGCCTGCACTGGCAGATTGTCCGCACAGCCGTGCTGCAGAGCGGCGCTGTCTGGCACACCAGGAATGAGTTGAAGCAGTGGTGAGGCTGTGACAAGCTAACAGAATGAGAACACCCAAGCTGTTACTGTGTCGGCACTCCTCCTGTTTTTCCCTAGGGACTGTGCAGACTGAGACAGTGTGTAACAACACATGTGCATCCTCTGGCAGTCCCATAGACGCTACAGTGGAGATGGATCCCACTGGATCCTATTCAGTGCTAGATTCTACCCATGCTCTCCTTGGTGCATTGATGACGATCTCTCCAGTACATTACCTGGAGCAGGAGGTGCATCTTCAGTGCAGTGGAGGGAAGAAGAACGTGTATTAGTTGCAACTTTCCAAAAAACCCAGAATTCTGAAATGATTCTCAAGATCAGCCTTTCCAGCTTTGAAACAGTATTTTTTTAGCATCAAATACTGAATCACCAACATCTGAACACGTGTTCTTGTTTTTGCCCAGGCAACCAGTTGCATAAGTAACAGGAGCTCTGCTCTCACTATGGAGAGCAATCAGCCAGGCTACACAGGAATCTGACACTTGGGTTGCCCGTACAGTCTGTGTTAACGGAAGTATCTGCATGAGGTGCAGCATCCAAAACAACTTTTCCAAGGTGTGATGGGTTCTGTTCGCCAGTGCTATGGCAGATGCAAATTTATGAGGATTAAAATGTGAGCATTGCAAAGTTTTGCTACTCATTAAACTTTGCAAAAAATGAGAAACATTATCTTACTACTAAGATCTCCCACTCTGCTTGAGGTGAGTCTACATTTTGGACTAGCCTGCAGTAACACAGAGCTGGTGCAACACAGCTGATTTTCTGTTCCTGAGAGTGGGGCTGACTTTGAAACTTTGCACACAAGTGACCTCCCTTCCCCTGAGTTGTGTCCTGTGACTTGCACAAAATCCTCTCCTTCAATTCCTAATAGCCATTTACACAGCTGGAGCAAATGTCTCCCCAGACCTTTGTAGTTTCCAATAAAGCTTTCCCTTTAGCAGCCACCTGCTGGTCTTTGAGCATGAGCTTAATGCTAGCTGACAGCAGTTATTTTTAGAGATGTGGTTCATTGAAACCTGCTGTTGTTGGAAAGCTGAAATACGCATTTTAACCACCTTGGTTGAAAAGCACAGAGCTGTGGAGCTCAAGAGTATAATTTTTCCTGATTACAGGGTGTACTTTAGCTATAGTACGTAGGATGCAGAAGAAGGCTGTTTGTTTTGGTCTCTGTTTTCAGTAAATAAAAATGTAGTTTGTTGTTTAACGCAATTTCCTTTTCACGTGTGCTTGGATAACGGAGGATGGAAGCTTTGGAAGCAGCTGCACTGGCCATCTTTTGAGATAATACTAATGCACCAATTGTGCTATTCCCCACATTTCCCTCCTTGCCCCATATCTTCCTGACTACTCCCACTGCTGCATCCTCAGATAAATCTACACCAAAAATAAAGTGGGCATTGGCTGTGTGTTATGTGAGTGGGTGTCCTTGTCCTATCGTGACCTTCAGCTCAGCTGGGAAGAGAGCAACGTTATCAGTAGCCCAGGTAAGGTTACTAAAGTGCTGGTGTTTTGTTCGTATTTTCTTCCTTGTGCTCCATCTGCCAGTGATCACTAAGCAGTTTTTTCTTATGGCCAGAAAGCAAAAGACTCACCTCTTTGTTGGTCAAGAAATACATTGCAATCAGTTTTTCAGGAAAGGATGAAAACGTAGGAAGGTTGTAAGTACAAAATGGAAGAACATGTGGTTCAAATGAGTAAAAAGGCCAGATGTTTTTAAAAAAGGTATAAAGGTTGCATCAACAAAATGTCCATCCAACCATAAACTGGCCAATTGCATGTACAGAATATTTAAATCTGCATGTAAAACAGACAGTTGTGCATGCATCTAAGTGCTGGTATATTTTGCATACCAAAACATATAATTTGTGCACCACAGTATTTGTTTGCATGTGTGCAGATTTTGCAGGTGCAACCATCAGTTCCTTCTTTGAAAATCTGGCTCCGCTTTCAGTGAGATACATATTTGCTGGGAAACTTTAATAAGTAAACATGTTTCAATCCCTATCCATCATTTTGGTTTCCATTTCAGGCACGGGTCAGAAAATTTGGACCCAAAATCTTACAGTTGCTGACAGAGTGGATGGAGACCTTCCCATATGACTTTCAGGAGGAGCGGATGATTGGCCACCTGAAAGACATGATTCACAGGATAGCCCCATGTGATGAGGTGAGGATGTCTGACCTGGGACATTGTGTGGAGATGTTATGTTCATTTTCCCACTTGGTTCCTCCTTTTGGCGTATTCTGTTCTGTGTCTCTTCCTGGGAACTCTTACAGTTTTGTTCTACTCTGACAGTTGAAACATGTAGTAGCTTCCCTGAAAGCCACACCTCTCAGTTTAGGTACCCCTGTGGCAGTGACACAGGGACACATTGGAGTGATCAGCAGAATTTATCTACTGCACATCAGATTATAAGAGAATAACATTCCTGGTTTACAGAGGGAAAATTTGAGGCATAGCATAGACTGAATGTGGTGATCATGATTTAAATAGCAACAGAGCTGTGATCTCCCAAGCTATAGTTTAGCAGAGGAGTGAAGTATCGTGACTGGAGACCAACCATCCTGGCCAAGCAGTGGCTCAGGGAGTGCTCCAGGATGTTTAGTTTAGCAAGCAAGGAGTGAAGCAATCAGCCAGTCGTCAAGTGATTGCACTGGGGAGCTAAAAAGGATCATCAGTTGCCTGAAGGTACCTGATAAAGGCTTCCTCTCTCTAAGAAAATGAGGGGTTGTGAAAGAGTAACCACCAAAGGGTGTTTATGGTCCTTTTTTCTCTCACCTTCTCCATTTGTTTATGTCCTTGACCACCTGTGCCGAAACCTAATTTTTCATTCCTTATTTTACATGTCTTCAGTCTGTCAGGTTTTTTAAAAACAATCTTTGCATTTTGTCATCTTTTTCATTAGTGATTCTAACAAGCGTTTGGCTTACACCTTCCTGTCCTGTGTAAAAGAGTTCGCAGGCCCTATGCTTGAGCTGGGTGATATTGTAAAGCAGGGAGCCAGACAGGAGGCGAGCAGGCACAGAGCAGCAGACTCTGATCACAGTTTGACTGATGCCACTGGAATCCCCATCAAAGTTCACAGGACCTATGGGCCACGAGGTAGCTCCTGTTGAATCCAGCCTGTTTGGCTGATGTGGTGAGATAGCAAGGGACAGTCCTTACATTTAAAGAAAATACAGATATTTATGGGCATGTAGCTTCTCTGGGAGTGCGAAAGTGGTGGAAGACAGCAGTGTGTGGCCTGCTGGGCAAAACTCAGTCTAGATGGCTGTGTGGTCTTGGTGTTCAAATGCATGAGCCATGTGTGTGGCAGAGTAGGACACAGTGAGTGGAGTCTCTGGGAGACCTGCTTGCAAATTCAGGTGGCTGAATCCTATAAACTAATTCAGAAACATTAAAGATTCCACAAAATCCATGAAAATAATAAGGATAAGAGCAAATAATATAGAGAGTCTCTAATTACTTCTAGGTTAACCATGGGATGTGGAAGAATTCAGTTCCATTGGCTACATCAAGGCCTGGCTTCAGGCCACAGATGGGTGCAATTTAGTAGAACAAAAATCGTATACCCATGAGTCCAAGAAAGAGAGGGGTAGAGAGAAGACAGGAGGAACTAGCAGGGTTGCAGCACAACAGAAATTAAATTGGACCTTCGAACCCACATGAAACACGAGAGAAATGGAAACAGCTGCTCTTGGGCTGGGCTGGCATCACGGCTGGCACTTTTGGGTGGCTCTAGGCTGGCATGGCTTGGTTGTCTGGGCTGGCCAGCCTGTGGGGGAGAAGGGGTGGGAAGGGGAAGCTGCGTGACCCTTTGATGGAGGTGAAGGGAACACAAAGTACTTTCAAAAAGAGCCAAGGTGGCCTCGATTCTGTTGACCAGAGCAGTAAAACTTCTCCTTCACAGGGAAGAGGCAATGAACTTGCTCCTGCCAGCCACCAAGAAAGGTGCCTTGCAGCCCTTCAGCATCTGAAGTGAGAGAAACCCATACACGCTCACCAAAATCATGTCCACTGGAAAGAAGGAACCAGCCAAAAGGACAGAGAACAGGGGCTTTATGGGTGCTCTTTAAAAGCAGTACCTGCCCTGGTGAGAGCCATAAATGCTAAAAATCAACTTTTTGCATCCAAAGCAATAGTTTATTTGCCTAACCTGAGCAAGTGCTGCATACCTTCACTCTGGAGTGGGCATAGCTGTGTACCAATGCTTATGGGTACCCTGCGGGGAGAATCATTGTTTTTCGAATTTTACTAGGTACTATAATTGCAAGTGATTATGCCTGAGAAAAATTAATAATTAATTTAAGAAGCAGCTCATATCCTGCAAATGCAAATTTCCTTTTTTAAGGGACAGCACGAAAGAGTGGTGGTGCCCATTAGTTGTTGGAAGGAAGTTGTGCCCGTTGTGGATCATAGAAATTAAAGATTGAAAGATTTGTGAGGTCATCTAGTCCATGTAGGTTAATGCAGGATTTTCCCCTGCAGTGTGTGCTCCTGTCCTTTGTAGAGTCCACTTTCTAAAGGCTCTGTGATGTGCTTATAAAGGTGTCCATGCTGAGAAGCATTTCTTAGTAAATGCTGTGATTTGCATTCAGAGTTAGACATTTTAATTAAAATTTGAGCTCCTCAGCCACCTGCTGAGGCCTGCCATCTTCCAAAGAACTTTTCCAGTTAAGAACAAAACATTTTCTTTAAATATTAAACAGTAGTATGCTTCTATTGACTGTTAATGTGGCATCGAAGTGAGATAGAGTCCAGCATGCAGCCCCTGTACAATAGGGGGTCACTTTGTGGCAAGGTAATTACCAGCATGTTGAAGGTAATGAACAATGTTGTTTTCACTTAGTGAGCATAGTTTAAAGGAGGCAAGAAATGTTTTTAAAAGGGCAAAAGCAGGATTTTTTTTTTTTAATTTCTCCTCCAACACGCACAAAAAAGCTTTTTAGGCAAGGGTGCACCCAACCTATTTTTAGTGAATCTCTTCAAAAGCTCTGAGTAATCTTTTTTGTGTCCATTAAGTCTTTCTCTTATTTCATTCTTTAGTAGGTGGTTGGCTTACCTGAGTCTTTGTTTACTCTTGTCTATATATATTATTGTGCCATATTCCCTACAATACTAGGTGAAACTAGATCTCTTGATAAGGATTTATTGAAAGTCTGGGTAATATGCATGTCTTTCAAGCAATTTTATGCTGCTTTTTGGCTTTTCATCCAAACAGTGAAGAATTTAATACTGCAGAGACATGGCTGGTCCAAGATTTCTTATCCAAACTCCTTTTTGAAAGAGAACTGGGTTTTCAGTTAGAAGTTTTTTAGTCAGATGTTTTATCTTCTGTAGAAGACTTGGATTTTAGTGCCATGCCTGCCCCCCAACCCCAAAATTAATCCCCCTGTTTACAAAATATGTTCATGAAATACCAATTATGTTGCTATTTGAGTTTCCACTGAAAAATAACTTTGTATTCATAGAGCTTGATAAGCTATGCTGAGATTTGCAAACACACCTGGATGTAAACCGGAGAAATATTTACATGGTGATCAGTAGTTTGGGTCCAGGACAGTCTTTGTAAATCAAAAGTGTGACCATCTGTTTGAATGAGGAGTTAGATGAAAACGGCCAGTAGTCTCTCTTCCCTGGAGCTAGTATACATCAGGAACAGATAAAAACAAAGAATATTTTTTAATTTTCTCTTTTTTTTTTAAACATCTTCCTCACTCAATTTTCACTCCTCCTGTGTGATTTGCTTCCAAATATAACATAAGTTGTCATTCTCCAAGACAAGTCCTTCCTGCCTTCTAAGTACTTGCTTCATTTCGGACTTACCAGCTCTGTTTGCAAAAATGCCTAACGACATCCTGCTTATGTGGTCCGTGTTCCAGCCCAGCTCAAGAGACCATCTTCCTTGAGTGAAATGAGAGGTTCCTCAGCAATGTGAAACCTTCTGCTAGGAAAGATGTATGAAAGTTACAGTGTTGCAGCAAAAGTTGAAGCACTTGGGATGTTCTGAAGGTTTCCAGCCTCAGACTGTAATGGAAACAGGTTAGACATGAGCATGTTATTCTTCATTGTGAAGCAGTAGGAGATGCTACTTCCAATGTGCAGATGGGATCCTGTGTAGGTGAAAAGAGCACTGACTCTGCCTTCTGGTACCTTGAACACCTAAAACATGAGTGCTGTCAATGCGTAACACTGAAGACTATCCACAGTCTACAAAAATCTGAAGAAGACAAAGGCTGTATCTAAACCATGGGATTCGGTGGTACTTCCCAAGACCTCACTTAGGCTGCATCCAGCTTGGAGTGCAACACAGGTGTGTGTTGGCCTTCATGGGAAGGCACACTCTGGCCAAGTCCCTGTTGTGATGATGAGGACTGCGTGGAGCGTGCCAGGGTATACATCTGCTGCGCAGTACAGATGTAACAGAAGACGGCTTCGTGCCAGCTCTGGTTTCACACTGATAGATTACAAACTGATGTTACTGGCAACGTGATGTTACTAAGTTCTCTTTGGATGGGGAGCAAGGAGTTATTGCACTTGTGAGCAGCCAGAGGCTCTCTCCACTGTGTGTCTTTGTGCTGGAAGAGGAGCTGGTAGTAGGCCAGCCTGCAAACTTTTCCCAAGTGACCACGCTCTTTGAAGTTGAGCAGTGTTGTGGTTTAACCCGGAAGGCAGCTGAAGACCACACAGCTGTTCGCTCCCTCCCCTCCCTCAGTGGGATGGGGAAGACAATCGAGGGGAAAAAAGTAAAATTGACAGGTTGAGATAAAGGCAGTTTAATAGGGTAGAAAAGGAAGAAGGAATAATAATGATGATGATGATAATAATAATAATAATAGAATATATAAAATAAGTTATGCACAATGCAATTGCTCACCACCTGCTGACCAATGCCCAGCCAGTTCCAGAGCAGCAGCCCGCTGGCCAGCTTTCTCCCTAGTTTATATACAGGATATGGTCTGGAATATCCCTTTGGCCAGTTGGGGTCAGCTGTCCTGGCTGTGTCCCCTCCCAGGTTCTTGTGCCCCCCCTCCAGCCTCTTCACTGGTGGGGAAATATGAGAAGCTGAAAAGTCCTTGACTTAGTGTAAACACTGCTCAGCAACAACTAAAACATCAGTGTCTTATCAACATCATTCTTATCCTAAATCCAAAACACAGTACTATACCAGCTACCAGGAAAAAAATTAACTCTATCCCAGCTGAAACCAGGACAAGCAAGCACCCATTGAACCTATGCCTGATGCTCCTTTTTCTGGCTGGGAAAGCCCATGAGGCCATATTCCTCAGCAGGGTACACCCCATGCTCCACATAAGGTTTTTGCCCAAGAACGTTTCTAATTAATCCTTGTCTTTAGAGCCCATCCACCAGTTCTCTCAATTATCTCAGTTTTATGATGTCTGCATCTGTCAGTCATGAAGAGCTGAAGGCATTTCTTTCTGCCAATCCTCCGTGGCCAGCAGCTCCACTCAGTGTCTGTAAAGAGCATCTCCAGCTCTGAGAACAGCCTGAGCAACTTAGTAATGATCATCCTGCTGAGCACATGGCTGTGCTTGGAATATGATATGAGCTTCCTTCAGTAGCAGTTAACATTTTGGATATTAAATACTCAAAGCTACATGATGCTCAGACCATTCCAACTGGGCAGCAAGTAGCAGCATGCTTCTGCTGCTCTCAGCTCAAAAGGTTGGAGAGAATAGTGTTAGAAACATTTCTTATTCCTAATAAATAAGGAACAGGTAGAGTTCTTGGCCAACACGTAGCTGACATAAAGGATAGGTACTGAATGCTGCTGTGTTCCAGAAAGCTGCAATAACTCATGTTTTAGCATTACCTCTCTGATCCTGAGGTTGGCAGGAACATGTGAGTATCAGTGCCAGCCCAACCCACCAGTCCTGCCTGCCTCTTCTCTTGACTGCAGCCTGTTTCTGTGGTCCAGAGCACAGAACTGTAATTAAGCCAACTGCTTATTCTGAAATAGGCTTGTTGAAAATAAAATGGTAACCTGTTGCTGGCTTAGGGGTATTTTGCAGAAGGGAAAATTCAGCATAAAACCACTCCTTTGTCAAGTTCTGTGGGTGGTTTATGTGTCTTCCTCTCCCTGCCTCTCCAGGCCTACTGGAAAAAGATGAATCAGCTTTTGCAAACCCTGAATCAGAAGCTTGCGACCCTCAGCCATGGGCAAGAAGGGATTGTCAAGATCAGTGCTGCTGTCTCTGATAAGCTGGTTGCCTTTAAAAGCAAACCTCCATCAATTCAGAGAGAAATCCTGAGCGTCTGCAGTGACCCTTATACTCTGGCTCAGCAGCTGACACATGTGGAGCTGGTAAGTGGGAATGGTTCCCAACGTCGGCAGTCAGAGATATTATTTTAAGCCATCAGCTGCTAAGTATTCCAGACACAACCAAAAAATGTCTGCACTGCTGCAGCACATCCCATGCTGTATCAGCACTGCAGCAGGAGGCAGGGTTTGACAGGTTGAGATGCTTGCAAAGCAAGCTGTATATCCGTGTTCCTGTGCACCTCGAGGTGGGTCACTTTTCACCCTGCTTATCTGTGAAATGCGAGTCATAGTCACAGGAAGGTCAAAGGGTTCCCACTTCTGTAAGGTACCCTGAGCCCCGCAACCTGAAGGTGCTATTGAAATTGCTGGTCATTAGCCCTTTTATTAATTTGGAAGAAATTTTAACAGTTCAAATCTGTTCCAACAGGTACACAAAACATCTGAGTTGTCTGATGTGGTTTTCATTCTTCCCTTTTGGACTTTGTGCATGGACGTACAAGGGTGTTCAAATACCACCCACACAAAGTCCTGCTGTTTCCCTCCGTGGACTGCAGCTCACTCTCAAACAGGCTTTTGGTGGTAATCACTCCAATTGCAGTACCCAGATGCTGGACAGACTGTTGTGTTGCACACCCTTCTCCCAGGTTCAGGTCCTCCGTGTAGACCTCTTGGATGTTCACAGAAGAACATAAAAAATTGCTGCCATCTGCAGATCTCTTGGTGCTGTAATGATTCCCTGCTGCCTGTCCTCCTGTAGACAGTATTCATCCTTGAAAGGCTGGAAAAACCAACCATGAAATGGACTGTGGATTGGAGTGAATATCATGGAGTTAGCCTTGGGAATTCTGAAGGTAGTTGATGCTCTATTTGGCAAGAAGTGGAATAGTTCAGAACCCCCAAATTTAGGATCATCTTCTCACCTTAGTTTTCAGAACATGCAACTTTGGCTCTCTGCTTTATATGACTTAAGCCAGACAGTAGAAGTCCTTCTGCCTTGAGGGTTTTTTTTTTCTTGCTTTTCTTTCCCTCCACAATACAACTGTTTTCCAAGAGGAGATTCCCTGTAACTGGGGCACCACTGCACTTTTAAGACTGATGCAGCTAGAGGTTTTCATCCCACTTTACTATAATCAGTGATATCTACCTTCTGTTTCACTTACTGCATCTGGTACACGAACTACTCTGCACTGAAACTGTTTGAAGCTTATTTGTTAGTAAGAACTATTTGCTATTTATTTAATAACAGTTACTTGCTAATAAGAGTCCTATATGGTTATCAGTGGCAAGGTGAGAAGCCAAGAGAAATGGCATAGGAATTGCCATAACATTTTCACTTAAGCAAAACTACCATTAATTTTGTTGTTGCTTGAGTCTTCTAAGTTTGGGCTGTAGTAATTCCAAAATATCTCCTCTGAAATACCTTTGTGGCCTACAACAAATATTTTTTTCTAATAAACACGTTTAAGGGAATTGAAAAGCCTAATAAGAAGGCCAGTGGTGTGGCTGGAACTGCCAGGTTTGTTCAGGAGCTGGTGGAAGTGGACTGTTCTTTACTAAGACAGATCTGAATGCTTTATTTACTCTTGTTTTGGGTAATGCCTGGGACACTCTACAGCATAAGCAATGTCTTTGCAGATGCATATGCTTATGTTAATGGCTTCCTTCCCCAGTGGCACAGAGCCACCACCTTGGGGCTTCACCTGAGCTTCACTGGGTAGGGAGGTAGGGTCAGGGCACTGTGTGTGCAGATGAGCAATGGATTGCCGTGGTTACCAGATCACAGTTATTGCTGCCATTTTAACAGCTGGGAAACAAGGCTGTTGAGTAATGCTGGACCACAGCGGGTCTGTGGCAACACCAAGCACAAAACTGAGGTCTGCCGGCTCCTAGATGGAGCCTTGTGCATCCAGCACCCTTCTGTCTGTGCAGTGGAGAGGGCTTTTCCTGTGGCTTGTCAGTAATGAGATGTATTTATTCTCATTTTCTTCCTTCTGCTGAAATAACTCTAATTGTTCTTATGAATTTTAATATCTGGTGCTAGTTCGCTGTCTACCAGTTCAGTAACACCATTCAGAGCTGACAGATAATGGGGATGTCTTACCAAGAGAAACAGAAGAGATTTTGGGGTGTTTTATTTCTTTCTCTCTCTCTTCCCCCCCCACCTAACAGGAAAGGCTAAGTCACATTGGACCTGAGGAGTTTGTGCAGGCATTTGTACATAAAGACCCTCTGGATGGCACCAAGGTATGATTTGTCTGCATGCAAAGTATCTCCTGCAATCACTATTTGTTCTAGATGAACTGGTGTAATGAGATCCATGAGAGCAAGGCCTGGGGCACGTGTTGACCATGGCCAGGCAGCTGATGACCTGTATTCTCACAGCAAGGATGAGACCTGTTGGTAGAGCTCACACTGGCAGGTCATTGCCATTCCTTCCTGGTGAAAGTATGTTCTAGCCTGAGACTGGCCAGCACTCTGATGTTCTGCTTTCTGGCTTGTTCCTCCTAACCTGCTTTGACCAGGGCAGATGGCTTGCGGCTGTACACAGCCAGGGAATGTCTGTTCCCAGCGTTGAAGCGTAAAGACTCTGGACGTGATGTAATGCCCATAGTGTGTGCCCAGACACCACAGTAATGAGTCAGTGCGTCATGAATCAACATACTCTTCTCTCTCTACACAATAGCTTTTAACCCAAAGCACCGCAGGGAATGGAGTGTCTGATCAGGGCTTCATCCAAAGTCTGTGAAAGCCAGTTGGATTCTTTCCACTGATTCCAGTGGGGTTTGAAGCAGCGTTTCAGTGAGTGCCTCAATAAGGAAAGAGACTTCCTGGCTGGAGAGGGAGAGTCAGAGATTTCACATACTGCCAGAAAAGAGAGTGGAAGATTCTTCACCAGAACTGCATATGGACTCCCACTGAGATTATAGATCAATGGCAGAATTTCATCATTGGATGCTGAACATAACAGGAAGAACTCTCTTTATAGTGCTGCCCTCAGAGCACCACAATAGCTTGTAATGGTAAAAAAAATGGATGGATGGATGGATGGATAAAAAGTGCAGCATTGGGCTCTTTCCTTCTGTTATTGGAGTTATGAAGATTCTGCAGTTGGTTTCAGGGAGAGGGGAGTGGGCAGAGATGGTGTTTCAAGTATTCTGAGCATTGATCACATCCTTTAGGAAGGAACCTGAAGGTAGCAAAGATGTGTCAGAAACATGAAACCAAACCAGCCACAGTGAGTTTTCAGCAAGGGACAAGACTGAAATGAACAGTTGTCATATCTGTTGTGAAGTAAAATGAAAGAGATCAAATGAGGGCACTAAATTTGAGTGAGTTTTGGAAGAGTGGGAGGGAGGCAGCAGTGAGTGAAATCAAATTGCATAAAGCCATAGAGGGGAAGGGGTGCTAAGACGAAGAAGGAATGTTCAGTAATAAACTAATGTATGCACAACAGCTGAAGCTGTATCTGGAATTTCAAATGCAGGGCCAGCACAGAATACCACCAAGATGTGAAGAGAAATTGAGTTTACAAGGTAAGGGTAAGGAAACATCAGCTAAGGTGGATGGGAAGGATTAGAATGAGAGGCAGAGATCCTGAAAATAATGGTGGGATGGGAGAGCTGAGCAAATCATCTTGACAGACTATGACAAGCTGTTTGACAGTTATGCATATTCTTCAAATGCAAATCTGAACACTGAGGTGCTGCCCAGTAAGAGTTCTGTGACTTCAATGAAGTGCGTAACAACAGAGAAAATAACAGGCGCAAAGCAAGGATGCACCGCTGCATTACCTTTGAAGTTGAAGGCAATGACTTCCTGCAGGAGGATCTCCTTAGTTAAAGCAAAACGGGCGTAACATTTTCACACAGGACGTGGCACTAACAAATTATTAGGCTTCAAGTTAGCAAGGCTGATGAAAGTAGAGATAGTCTGCAACTTTTCTCCACCCTGGGCTGACCAGAGGTGCCAGTGATTTAGAAGAGCCTGCACACCAGGGTAAGGTATAGCCAAGGGATTGTGTGGGACTTGGCAGAACATTGTACATAGGAGCACAAACTTTACGTGGAGTGACATATCATTCCCCGACTCATGAAGACCACCCCTGTTAACCACAGGGAATTGGCTCTGGTCTGAATTCCCTCCAGCTGGAGATCATATTAAACATCTTTCTTGCATGAGGGCTTCAAAAGGCTTCACTTATGAATGTTTATCAGGCACTTTGAGTTGCAGATGGAGGATGCTAGGGAGGTGCTAAATATTGTTGCCATTTATAAAGCTTAACCTTTAAAAAGCAGTCTGTTTCAACTTTAACCGTTGCACATTTTTCACAAGTTTTGTGGTATTAGCTGTGGTTCTTATGCCCTGACACAGGACAGCAGTGTTGAGATCGAACTACTGTATTCAGAACAAAACTTAGGTTTTGTGTAGTTTTTTGCTATAACAAGGAACAATACTGCAAAGCACAAGAAAAGCAACTGCTATGGATAGATGGGGGCTGCTTTGGTTTTCATTTGTTTTGTTTGATATTTACATGCTGCTTGCTTACCTTTGAGATGCTTTAAAAATATATTTATTATTGTATATGTAGTCTACTCATAAAGTGCTGAGGAATTTCAGGCTTGTTAAGATTTGCTCCATAGCATGGTACTGTGATTTCTGTTTCTAAACGTGCCTGTATACAGAATCACAGATGAATATTTTCTTTAATTACCTTGGGAATCATACTAAACCCTATTCCTTAAGGGGTTTTATTCACTTCTTTAACTTAGATAATATGGGTAATCTCATTGATGTTAATGGATCTGTGTTATGCATTGTGATTTTCTTCTTAGTGGCGTGTATTTATGGTAGTTCTGGGAAATTATCATCTTAATATAACAAAAAAGCAGTATTCTCTGATACCCTCTAGTGGATGTTAATGAATGTTCAAATAAATCACGTGAACTCTAGAGCGCAGTGTGTCCTAGATGGACAGTTTAAGAATTCAGGACTGGGAAAAGAACTTGAATTCTTATAATCCCAAGTAACATCTTCAGGCTGTGTGAACTGCCCTATCACTCTGATGAAGTGAAATTATCTGTTGATGTCAAAGGAACTGGAAGAGTTCAGCCAAGTATCTGCTCCCACAGCCTGTATCAGTGATGGGAATTTATGTTAAGTTTCACATAAAAAAGTGAAAAATGTGCTTCTTGTAATGGCTTTTACAGATGGAGTATTTCTGGCATGTAGTGACCTGTTCAAGAGCAGCCATCAAGACAGAGCTGGTCACTGGAGAGCCTATTATCCTGAAAACTCAATAAGGAAAATACTTAAGCAACTAGAACTGTGTTTTCTTTTGCTTATCTCTTGTTCACTTCACAAAATTATGGTCTCTCTGCTCCAGAAAAGGGCTGTGAGTGATTGCATTTACTAAAGTGAAGGAGGTCCTGGAATCAAAGACACAAACTGCGCATGCTGTGGAAGACTCTGCTTATCTTACTTTTTCTGCACATTGTTGTTGCTGCCTGAATTCTGCAATGCCCCAGCTGTTAATATCCCAGTGAACAAGGGTCAATGCAGACTCTGTTGGTGAATGCTTGCTGCAGGCAAAATGGGGCTGTTTTCGATACACTAGTGTGAATTGTGTGGTGTGACACACTCGGCTAGACCCTGTGCGTCCCACCTACCCGCTGACTGTTTGAAAGGGACCCTCAATGCACAGTCTTCCACGTGCATGAGAGATGTAGCCAAGTAATTACCTTTGTGTAGTATTTATCTTAGCGATCAGACAGCTGCTGAAACACAGTTATATGTCTTTCTGTGCTTTTTTTCTCCCCAGAGTTGTTTCAGTGAACAGAAGAAGACCAGTAATCTTGAGGCCTATGTGAAATGGTTCAATAGACTCTGCTATCTTGTAGCAACAGAAATTTGCATGGTAAGTGAAAAGTATGTGGCATGTTTTACCGCATGCCTGAAGTACCAGTTTGAGATCATACGTTAATAAGCAAACCTGGAGATTTATTTCTTATGACCCAGCTAGGCATCTGACGGTAAGTTTTAGTAATATGTAGTCGCAGAAGCGACCTGATAAATGACAAACATATTGCAAAACAAAGCTGGTGACACACAGGGGCTACACTGTTCTCTTGATGTAGTAGGAGCACAGTGTGGAATAATGAACCCTGCAGGGAAAAACGCCTTGAATTATCCTGTGAGATTTCTGCTGGAAAAGATTCTAGTGGAGCAGTATTTGTTATCTGTCATTCAAAACTCTGTTGTGCTTGTGAATTCCCATTGCATGGCTCTTTGTCCTGCTGCCCAATACTGTAGCTGTGACTAGTGTTTTTTTTTAACTTGGTAGTGATTTTATTAACTTGGCCCCATCAAAATGAAATGAATGTTTTCTCCTTTGAAAAGGATGTGGAAGGGGGGAATAGTAATGCTATAAACAGCCTAGATAGCCCGTGACTCAAAAGCATTACCGTTTGACAATCATCTTTGGAAAAGGTGGGGTGATTCCAGTCCAGTTAAAATGTGTATTTAAAATGCAAGCTACCATTTTCCTTGGCCATATTGCCGAAAGAGCCAGGAGAGGGGAAAGGGATTAATACAGTGAAACAAAGTCTTTCTGGGACAAAGATGCTGCTGTTACATGGGTGTGAAATCCTGCCCTTAGGAATGTCTGTGCTGATGTGCCCACTGACGTGAGGGAGGCCAGCAGGGAGCTGAGGCACTGCTTCGGGGCTGTTTGGCCTGCCTGTTCCAACGCTAAGACATTAACTGAGGCAAGCCTGGGAATTGCCGTGAATTTCTTCTGTGTCACTGCAATGAAAGCTTTGATTTTAGAGGCTGCCAGTCACCAGCATCCACTGGACTGGTGGAACAGAATTAGGGCCAGTGAGTGACAGACGATGACCCAAGTTGTACATGGACCCCTGCTATGTATGTAACAAATACCCAAGATGCCCTCCAATTCTGCATATGCTTATTAGAGATATTAATTTATTTTAATTTGCAGCCTGCAAAAAAGAAACAGCGAGCACAAGTCATCGAATTCTTCATTGATGTTGCCCGAGAGTGCTTTAACATAGGGAATTTTAATTCGCTGATGGCAATCATTTGTAAGTACAACTTCTAACCAGGTCTCTCCATCAGCTGTCATGGATGAAAAGGGGAAACCTGATTCTCATCCATGGCTTTCTTTTCTTCTTTCTCACTCACAGCTGGGATGAACATGAGTCCAGTCTCCAGGCTAAAGAAGACTTGGTCAAAAGTGAAAACAGCCAAATTTTTCATTCTTGAGGTAAAAAAAAAAAAAAAAAAAAAAAAAAAGTGCTGATAAACTGCTTGAATTATATTCTGGATTTTTTTTTGTTTGTGAATTTTGACATTTTTATCCAGGCACAAGATGTTTATAGACATGTTTCTGGCTAAGGTTTCTCAGGTGTAGTGAGGAAGGTGTGAAGCTGCTGATACGTAGAGGGAAATCGGAGCACTCAAGTAAATAAGAGGAGGAAAAAGAACAAAAATACGAGCCTGATTGCAAGCCATAGTGCTTCCACTGATGCCACTTTTGTTTGGCCACAGACACAATGCTGAGTGTAAAGCTCTCAAGGTTGAACAAGCTGAACAAGGCCCAAGGTTGGTTTTTGTATTGAGGATACCAGGATTTGGCATATACAAAACATGCAGTCCTTATTCTTCACATAAAAACCCAGTAAGCTGTTACTAGAAAAATCAAAGGTACAAACAGCCACAATCTGTAGATCTTTCACTGTATTTTCGGTTCAAGGCTTTTGTGGATTTTTGAAGATGTAGGCTAGGCTCTGTTCAGGGTTTGCTACAACTGAGGGTAAAGTTGTCTTCAGAGGACTCAGGTCGCTTCCTAACCAATGTGTCGTCTTTTGTGTATCTAGCACCAGATGGACCCTACTGGTAACTTCTATAATTACAGAACAGCATTGCGGGGCGCTGCTCACAGATCGCTCACCGCACACAGCAATAGGGAGAAGGTAGGTGTGACCACATTTCATTTATCCCCAAATGGATGGTGTGCATTGCTGCTGAGGGTCAGTGGCTCAAAGACTTGACGCAAATGCTTTCCTCCCTTCCATGGGACACCAGTGCAAGGGTTGTGCACTGCTAAATGCAATTGAAAATGTAAATCTGTGGCCAAAAGGAGTCTGAGATGGATCACAGGGCTTTTCTGGACTTGCTTTTAGACATTGGGGAGCTAGGGAGGTCAGGACACACAGCGTGGAGGACTTTGTTGCAAGAATCCCTGTACTCCTTGAAAATTCACATCAACTGAAAAACGTGATGGAACAGGTATTCCAGACTAAAATTACTTTTATTTTGGTATGGAACATCAGCCTGGCAGGCCCAGGTGGAACTGTGCTTTTGTTACAACTGTGCCAGCCAGGCCTCTGTGCCAACAAGCCCCTACTGCGCAGCGTGTGATTTGAGATAGAGAGCAAAGGGCATAGCACTCGGAGATGAAGTGGTTCTCCATTTGCATTAGGGAAAGATGACTTACCACAAGTCCTGCAAAGAAGTCTGGTCTGAATCCATTGCAGCAAATTTGGGGTGAAATTCTGTCCTCATGAATTTTCATTTCATTTGGTTGTTGCTGCCATCTCGGTGAACAAATATTGAAGTGTTTTATCAGTGTTTGTGGCAGATATGTAGCTTTCTGAGATGTCATTGATGCTGCAAAAATCAGATTGATGACATGTTAGTGCAGGATCCTCCTGCTTTGTGCCCCAGTGTGCTTCTTGTTAATTTTCTTATTTCTCCATTAAATTTTCTTCTTTTTTGTTTGTTTTATGAAAGAGGGTTTGTTTTTAACATTTCAGTTGCACATAGTCATAAATGGGTACTCTCTGCACAGAGCGTGGCTAAGGTAAAGTAGATGCTGCATGAACAAGCATAATATGGAATTTAGTATTCATTCACTAGAGGAGCCAGGCCAGATGTTACTCTCACATCGCTGTAAATTTGATGTAAATCTGCTGAAGCTAATGGAATCTCACAGCATTTACAGTGCAATGAGATCAGCATCTGGTCGCAGGCTGACTCAGCTGCAATGGGAGTATACCGAGTTGTTCTGAAAAGCACTGCTCTGCGCAAAGAAGAGTCAATGTCTTTGTATGTTTGTGACTGGCAGAGAAATTCTTGTCATTCTCACACTCTGCAGTGAGGACCTGTCAGTCTGAGATGCTTCTGCAGTTCGTTTCTTCTGCGACCGTCATATATTCAAAACAGTTGCTTTATCATTTTACTTAATTTCCTGCAGAAGTTAGCAATCTCTGTCATATCTCTACCCCTAGCGGCTTAAGTCTGAGGGCAGAGAGATTATTAGATTGAACGGAATCTATTTTACATAAGAAAAAGCCCATGTTCTGTTTCCCTTGTGTAGGTAACATTAGTTCAAGAAAATGTTCAAGCATATGATTTGGTAGCTACTCCCACTGGGTATTTTACAGTGTCAGATACAACAGAATTTGTATCAAGATTTTGTAATTCTTGCTGGATGAATTAAGGACATTTGTTTATAAGATAGATTATTGGTTATTTATTTTAATGAGTTTGAATAAAATTGAAAGAACATGGTCACTTTTTTGACAGAAAATGTTGTTTCTTGGCAAACTTGTGGCAGAGCTCACTCTGAAGAAAATTTTTATCTTGAAACTGAATTGTGCTTACCAGAGTTTGAGATCTGATCTTCTCCACCCCTCTTCTCGACAAGTGGCCACCCCAGAAGCCCAGGTGGAGGCATCAGGCCTCAGTCCATCTGCTTGAGAAGGAAGGAGCTCTGGAGGGAGCGCTCTTGTTGCAGACCAACAAACTAAGCAGTGGGTTATGTCTCACAGGAAGAACTGCGTGTAGGCTCAGAGGAGCTAATGTTTAACTGGCAACCTCACCAGAAACATTACTTTATTCTCTCCTCAGGGCTGGTGTCTTGGCCTGCTGAATTTTGAACAGCACTTGAGCAGAAGCACAGCTCAGCGCCTAAATTATATCCTGAGGGAGACAGGGTGAGCCAGTGACCTGGGGCACCCTCCCTCCTCCTACTCTGTGCACACATCTCACCCAAATCCCTCGTGTGACACCGGCCTTCTGGCACAAAGAGCACTGCCTGATTTTGTCACCTGCTCCATCCTCATCCTCAGGGTGCTCATGTGAGACTGTTGCACAGGCTGGAGGAGAAGGGTCTCGATATACCCATGGAGAATCCCCTGACCTCAGTCCTCACTGTTCTCATACAGCCCTTCTCTCTGTGTGTAAACGGCATAGTTATAACTACTCGTTACTTGCTCAGGAGCAGGCTTGTAAAAAGGCACAGCAAGGCAGCCCTCAATACAGCAGCAGAAGATAAACCTTCCAAAGTGCAGGGCAAGAGAACTGGTAATGAAGAAGGGCTGATGGTTTCATGCAGAATTCGGAGAGGTATACTTGTTAGGAACTAAGTCTAGTTTTATCTGTGCAGTCAGCTGACCTATGCCATCTCCAAAATTAAGTCATTCCACTGGGAAACCCTGCATTGTGCTAATGACATTTCTCTGGCTTTGAAATGTTGGAAGTATGTACAGTGCAGTACTGTGCGTTGTTTCTGCCTGATACTATGGAGGAAGAACATGTCCGATCTCATTAGCTTTCTTCTTTCTGCAGGAGGCAATTGTCCTTCAGCATGTGGGTGGGTTGGATGGCACGGAGGGGGGAATCAAAAGGGAGTGAAATACGAGTGAAATTTCTGGCACTAACCCCGATTTTATGCTAGCAAAGTGCCTGGGTTGAAGCCAACATTAGAGTGTAACTATATCCACTTTTGTTGCTTTTCCTATTTGGAAAAAAAAACATACAGGGTAACATATTTTTATTGGGGGAATAAATGGTGACCCAAAGACAGAAATCCCCTGGAAATCTGTAGAGAATTGGTATCCTAGGTATTGTAGAGAATTGGTATCCTTGATGCCTATGTCTCTGATGCCTTTTGGATGCATATGAGCACAAGCTCTACCCACACTTGGAGCTGGCTGGTGGCTTTGTAGCCGTATTAGCATGGCATTGAGCCCACATTCATATACCTTCCCTCTCAGCAAGGCTTTTCGTTTATGTTTAGTACCACTAATGATCGTGACCTAGCTCCCTGGCAGCATGGAGCAGGGCAGAACAAGCTCACATCTGCCTGCAAAAAATACATACAGAGAACCTGGCAGTAATTTCTAGCTGGGCATCAGTGTCTGGCTCCAGCTCTCTGTATCTTTCCACCTTAGAAAATCACACTGGTTATAGAGTTATCATTTTTGGTAGAAAATATACCACATAGACTGAATAGCATTCTTTACCTCATGTTGATTGATCTAGTTTGGATGATATAGAAGTGAATCTTGAAACACACTTAGCTCAGTTTGACTAGAAATTGTTCCACCTCACCCTGATAGGAGGGCTCAGGATTTTGAGGGGTTAGGCTGTGCTTTGTTTCCATTCCTATATTATGTCAGTGGGATGTATCGGGATAATGCCGGTGGCTCTTGGCATGTCAGTCCAGGGGTTTTTTTATGGCTATTGCACTGACATGACAGAGTTTATCTATGGCTGTCCCATAAAAAAGCCAGCAGAGATGCAGATCTTTAGCAGTTTACTGCATGTGGTATTTTATCTGAAACAGAAATTGGCTTCCATTTTCACAGCAAGAGTTGGTGGTGGCTTGTAGACTCCTTGCCTCAGTAAGTGTTGTCACGTCTATGACTTGCTCACACTCACTGTTGCATCGTGAAGGCTGTAGACTGGAAAATAACAGCTGCCAATCCTGTTCTAGGTCCATTTCATATCCCGTTACAGCTGATGTACAGCATGAGATGGAGTAACAGTAAGACATTAAATACTTAACTAAAGGATTGCTCCCTTGGCCTGTCTTGCGTGCCATGAGAGCATTTGTAACTTTGCTGCACACTTAAGCTACAGCTGAGTTAATTTACAAACCGAACAGTGGAAACACTGGACACTCTACCATGCGATGTGCTTCCCTTTAAGTTCATGGTGATTAAGTTTATACTTAGTGGCTTAAAAGACAGATGTTGCTGCCACAGGAAAATGCTCACTGAGGTGGCTGTTGACCTTAGAGCTCAAACCCTCCCAGTGGCCTTTTTCTATCACAGTGCCAGTGCTGGAGCGATGAGTAGACTCAGATTTGACTATCGAATCCCAGAGCCCTGGGGGTCAGCTTTGTCAGGGACTGGTCCTTCGTATTATCTTTCTTTTCCCTTTGAGTTATGACACAAGAGGACCCAGAGGGAGTCTGCTGAAGTGCTGGGAATGCACTTCAAGAGTGCTGTAGCTGGTTTTTGCCGTAGAACATCTGGCATCAAATTTATCCCTGCTGTAATTCCATTAATTTCAAGAGTCTTACCTAGAAGTAGACTTTTCCTATAGCAAATTACGACCTGCCTCTGATGGCATTAGAGAGAAGGCTTGGATCACTGCTATATGCCACTTTGCCTTAAATGATGCTCAGGGCTTATTTTGAGCACTACAATGATCTCTCTGGCTACTGTTGGCAGTTTCGTGTCAACTAACTTAGTATTTTCAATCCTACTGTCTGCAGGTTAATTTGGAGAAGCAGGTTGTACTAATCAGGCACCAGGAAGGAAATTACATGCCTCGAGAGGTAGCCATGCATGGAGCTGTTGAAAATGAAACAGCTCCTTAACTGTTTGTAGGCAAGTCCTTTGTCATCGAATTTTATTCTGTCTTTCCTTGTTCAGGGACAATACTGGTTCTTTGGTTCCCAGCTGTCTTTAAATTGCTCGAATTGTGTATTCAACATCTTTGCTTATAAAGACCCAACAGAGAAAGGAAGAGTTCTGCCATTTTATTTTGCTCTTTGCTGTCTGATCTTGTCGTCAAACAGTGAGGCTGCTAATAATAAGCTCGGTTATTAGCATTTTCTTAGTCATGTTACTTTGCTGAGTGAACATTGTCTTCAGTTCATATTCACTTCAGCGTACATCCTCCTGATGGCTGAAGGTGCCTCTGTACCTTACTGCCCTTATGCTTGCCTGTCACTATACTGCTTTTTAAGTGCACAGAACACTGAAAAGTTAGTATTTCTTTTTTTCTCCTCTCTCTCCTGATTGAGTTCTTCTTTCATGCAGAGAAAATAGTGAACTGGAAAGATAATAGTTATGTCATTTCTCTTCACAGATTGTGATCCCCTTCTTCAGCCTACTGATCAAAGACATTTATTTTTTGAACGAAGGATGTGCTAATCGCCTTCCAAATGGACACGTCAACTTTGAAGTAAGATCTGAAAATTGTTTTCATCTATCCCATTCTGACAGCACTATCTGAGACTGTTGGCCTGCAATTTCAGTGCAGGCCAACAAAGTCTGAATATGCCAAAAGGAATGATCTCAAGTGACTGTGTGAAGGTTAAACCAATCCCAGAATGTTTTTTAAAAGAATTAATAAGTATATTTAAGATAAACATTACACGCAGATCATCCTAACTTGCTTTATGTTGGTTGGCTGCTAGAAACATAATGTCAGTAGTATAAATGATTATACTTACGGCTTGGAGGGCAAGATAACTTTTTCAGAAAACATGGGAAACTATTTTTCCTGAACACACACAGAGAAACAAGTCAGTATAAAATGCTTTATACTTCATTTTATCTGCCTTTTTATCCCTTTCTCATTTTTAATAAAGAGGTTTGGCAAAGTAAATTATAAATTACTTGTGGTCATTGGAGAAAAACTAGAATACAAACAGAATTACATAAGGAGTACACAGCCACGGTAAATGTCATGCCGCTGATGTAAGGATTTGAATGTGTTATCTCCTGCCTGTAGGTTTTACACAAAATAATTTCTATTAAATGCAGTAGAAGGATTTATATTCCCTCACAGCCTGGAACTAGGTAGTATTAGTCCCATATCCTGAGTAATCCCAGTTTTGTGCTGGAGCGGATGGTTTTACACTAGTACAACTTGTTGGGAGTGGCAGTGTGCAGGCACTCCGGTTTCTGCATTGTGGTGGCTGTGTTCTTGTAGGCTGGTGGAAGGGCAGAGGTGGGGTCCTTCTGAAAGAACTGCCCAGTGTCAATGAGAAAATACTTTCTGAGCTCTCAGATTCTTTGTAAATCATTTTTTCAGCATCACTTTGGTTGCATTAAACTTCTCCTTCCGTTATTGGCATTGTGAGATAGTGAGTAATGCATAAAATACTGAGCCTGGCATTGCCTTAGTATCAGAACTGTTAAAAGACCTAAAGAGTTATGAGGCATTGGAGTCACTCCACTTTATGTAATTTATATCTAATTCTGCTCCCTCCTGTTTCATCAAAGTTTGTCTTCTAAAGTACATATGTGTAACCCATAACTTTGTTAATGGATACATTTTCATCTAAGTACAAACTGAATTGGCTTGCAAGAAGGAATGTAGCGCACCCTTTCCTCTCACTTTCCCCTGTAAATGACCTGTGAAAATGTACCCATCTAACACATGCAAGGCTCTTTTCTCCTAATAACCTTGGGGTTGGCATGAGGAATCAGTCTTCTGCTTGGATGTGGTTGTATTAGATAATCTTACTGTATCTGAGTGTAATGGTTTTACGTTTACAGAAATTTCTGGAACTGGCTAAGCAAGTAGGAGAATTTATAACATGGAAGCAAGTGGAGTGTCCCTTTGAACAAGACCCTAACATTATCCACTACTTGCATACTGCTCCCATTTTTACTGAAGATGGTAAGCCTCTGTACAATCTCTAATCACTGAAAATATGTTTTTTCCTCATTACTAATTAACACTCTGATCCATGCTTTGGTGATCTCTCTCACTGACCAGTCCCGGTTCTTTCCTAGCTTTCCTGTCATGCAGCATGTTTATCGCCAGTCTATCGATGGGTTTTTGCAAGTAGAACCTTCTAGCTCATGAAGCTGCTGCCTGATTGCTTTTCTTTTGTCCATAGCTTCTCCATAAGGCACTGTCTAGGAAGTTGCCATTGTGGCCCTATTTTTGTAACCAAGAAAAGAGGCCACACAACCATGTCATGGACTGCTGTGAATGTCAGCTGTCCCTTAGCCGCTCATTCTGTGATAGATGGAGCCAGAACTAATCTCTTCAGTGAACACAGCCCAGGGCAATGGTAGTCCAGCTGACCTCCGCCACTACACCAAAGAAATATATCTACAGAAAAGAGTTTTAAAGAAAAATATTTTCTAGTAATCAATTTAAGCTGTAGCTATGAAAGCCCTGTCCTGAAATTATTTCTCTGATTGTCTTTTTATACTTATGTGTCCTCTTCAGTTTGGTATCCAGCATGTCAGACCGTATCATTTCATATTGGTTCACATTAGTTGCCTCTTGGTACGTTGTCACGCACAGAATTGTCTACAGCTATATTCCCATAAGCTATACTGGTGTTGGGTTTATTTTTTTTTTATTCTAGAGGCAGCTTTCTGTACTAATGCAAGTTAAGGAGACAAGACAGTTTTTATTTCACAGACTACTTCAGAACACAAAATACTGCTTCAAAAATCCTACCTAAATCCTAAGAATAATGGCTACCAAAATAGAATAATTAATTTGATTAAAGTAGTATGTATTGAAAGGAGATAGTATGGAGGCATTTGTTCTGTTTCTAGACTCTAAAGGGACAGAAAGTAAAAGTCAGAGGTATCTCAGAGGTGGTGTTTAAAAGTACAGTTTTCAGGCTGCTGGACCAAAAAAGGGTGACCTCAACCCAGTAACTGTTTGCAGATTTTCTCTCTCATGACCTCCTATATATCCATGCTGCTTTCATGAGATGCCCTTTGCAGAAGCCACTGCAGGCCTCCCCTGTTACCCAGGGGAAGCGCAGAGCAGAAAAACCTGCCGTGAGTAAACGGTGAGAGAGTAGATTAGAGATGCAGCAGTGGTACGTGAAATGCTGCGCTACACTTGTCACAGTGTGGAGGAATAGTGGGCCAACACTTGAATACTAAAATGCAATTGAATTGTAGCACGGACTTGAATACTGGGATGGTTTGAGCATTAAAGAATAAGCGTCGCTAAAAGCATTGCTAAACAGTCAAATGAGGAAATGTGTGTGAATGCAAATCACAGCCAATTTTTAAAAAAATCTGTGAAGACAGTAAGATATTAATGCATCGCCAGCTTTTGCAGAGGAGACTCTACAGCCTAGACACATTTTGGTATCATAAAATGCATTCTACAATGCAAAGTTTTGCAGAAAAAAAAAAAAGACTTGTTTATTTTCTTCTACTGTGTTCCTTCTCTGGTTTCTGTAACTCATTCTTATCTTGAAGGTGTTTGGTATTCATTTATGATACTATGTCCCCATAAGCTTTAAAAAGATTGAGGAAGATAAAGTTGTGTTAAGTAATGGGAATATCCTTAATTTTAACAAGTTTATTTGTTTAGCTGTCAGTTCTCGCTGTCTCTTTTTTTAATGTTCATATAACACTTTGGTAGCAGTGCTGTGAAGGAGTAAATGGGGCCAGATCTCTATATGCAAAACCAGAGACGATGTAACTGTTTAATATTGTTCTAAGAAGGTCATGCTAACATATTTTAACTCTGAGCTGCTTTACTGTTCCATCAAAATTAACCTAGCAGCTTTCCAAAGGTAGACATCTGAGCTAAACATCAGTCTCCTACCGATTACCAGCTACCTGATGGACCAGGAAGTTTTGAAGTTTCTCTTGCTGTGTGGTACAATATAAGACATACAAAAATGCAGGGACGGGGGGATTACTGTTGCTGTTGGAATAACACGTTTCCCTTTTCCAGGTTTGTATCTGGCTTCCTATGAAAGTGAAAGTCCGGAAAACCAGACAGAAAAAGACAGGTGGAAATCCTTAAGGTGACTACTCATTTTATCAGCTCATTTCTAAAGTACCTCCAAAGTGCTGCACTGATAGTCAAAGCTTGTAAAGCGCTGGCATTTAAAATGTGACCTCTGATGGAGGTCTTTTCCATTTAAGACTAATCTACAGATCTGAGGCTGCACTGATAAAAGGTAACTGTAATCTCAAATTATCCACTGTTTAAAGAATTCCCTCCACTCGAGCATTTATATAGTGCTGCACCCATGCAAAAGAGGCCTGGTGCAGATGAAAAATGCCCTAGGTTATCTTCTTACAGTTTACATCTCTTATTAGAGATGTATAACGGTTTGGTGTAAGTGAGAATCTGAAGAGAGTGATTTAAAAAAAACAAACCACCTTTATGTTTGCTTTTTTCATTGTTCTTATGTTTTAAATTTACAGATCCACTATTTTAGGAAAGACTTGAAGATTAAGAGATTATTGCAGTAGGTCAAGGAAAAGAAATCCGCAAACATTTTGCACTACTGATTCCAAAGATGCCTGTTTGGGATTTAGACAATTTCTTTTGTTTGAGTTTTTTGTTGGGTTTTTTGACTGCCTAACGTTGATGGGTGAACTGGATTCATCCACTGAAATCAACAGAACTGTGTGCACAATGACGCTTTTCTAACTATGATACATGGAGAGGAAGGACAGGCTATTTGTGGCTGTGCCCAAACTGCATCAGGACCACTGTAACTTGCCTCTGAAGGAAATCATAAGAAAATCAGGAGCATGGCGAACCATGGTACTGCGAAAGAGAATGGAAAAGTATAAAAAAAAGAAAGCAGAAAACACACATGAATATTTCAGAAGCAGGTGCTTCAGACAGCAGCTCTTTAAACCCTCTGGGGATTGTAAAATTAAATCAAACACAGACACAGCAGCAATCTGGTTAATTGCTGAACGAAGAAAGAACAACTTGATCTTACATTAGCAGTCCCCAAGCCTTGTTGAACAAAGCACTGACTGCTACAGGTATAAGCTTCCAGTAGATGAAAACTGACATCGCTCACCCATATGTATGTCACATATAGACCACATCAGCATGGGACAGTCATACAAACACCATGAATTTTTACAGCAAATAATCTGAAGTATGACTATTGCTTAGTTATTCTTCCCACCACTGTTGTTGCTTTTTCTTACTGTGAATCTTGGCAAATCTGAGGAGGGCACAGAGTGTAGATGGTATTCCTTAAAGACCCACCACCACAACCATATCTAAAGCTGAACCGAAGAAGCAAATGACTCTGGACTCAACCTCTAATGTATGTAGTGTATTCCCTAATTTTGTTGATGCTGAGATGCATCTTTTAGAGGGTTTTATCACACTGAAAGAAAAATGATACTGCATTACCATTTGGAAAAAAAAAATCTATCGGGTTCCAATTAATACAGTACTGTTTATTTTGTAACATGACACTAGGAGGATAGGAAGGGGGAGGTAATTGCTCTGAATTTGAGAACTACATGGTATGCTCTAAATTAAAGACAAAAGGTTTCAGACTAGAATGAATGCACTAAAGTATTTGTCATTCTTGAGCAGATGACCATTTTTCTCTTTTTTTATTTTTAGGATCTAAACCATGTTCACCATTTCCTTACAAATGATATGAAGTAGGGACTATGTCTTGTATTTGTTGTACATTAATCAAGGTGCTACTGGACCACATGTATATGATAATGAACTATATGGATATTAGATTCAAAACTAAGCCCAATAGTAGACTAGTTGTTTGTGTGTGGAAGGGATGTTCCTACCTGCCCCAGAAAAGACCTCAAAAAGCTTAAATGAAACCTAAATGCCACATGATAATGAACTTTGCATTTTGTTACTGACTTGATGCTGGCCTTTTCAGATGTTCCAGCCTTTCTCTGGATGTAACCCTTTCTTTGAGGTCAGTAATAGTTTTATTTCGATACAGAGTGATTCCAGGTGGCTGTAGTGTTTTGAAAAATTAGGCTAATCACAAAACCTGGCTGTGTTGGCCTATGCATTTAGCCAGAAATCTGGAACTGCTCCTGCCCTCTGCCAGGCCTCAGAAGTTATCCATGCCTGACTGAGTTGCTGAAATGTGAGGCATTGGTGAGTTAGTGTTTGAGGGCAGCTCTGACAATTGAGCTGATCAGGAGTATGGCAGCCTGAGACATGCTCTATGTGATACTAAAGGTTTGTAGTGTCTGCAGTGCAACTCTTATGTTGGGTTTTGATCTGTGAAACCCTGTGCAGTCTGGAGCGTGGCCACCTGGAATGCACTGCTCTTGCAATTGCTGAGATGAGCAGGACAGCTGCTTCTAGATTTGCCTATGTAAGGGCTTGGGGCAGAACTTCAATTCCCCTTTTCAAATAGTTCTATCAGCGCATGAATTCAAGCAGGGGGAACATAAAAATGTCATCTGTTTACTCAAGCTTTGTACAAAAAAACTAAGTGTAAGGATGGTACAACATCATTCCAAGCAGGGAATGGTCACTCTTCTGGTGATAGTGTTAATACGCTGTTTTTTAATTTTTGTACGTGAGCTGAGAGCTATACAGAGAAACATACACACAAAGCCATTCCTTCAAGCAGAACCATTTCCAAAATGATGTCATTAAAAGCCTGTCAAATTCCAACCAAATTTAGAGCAATAACCATAAACATATCTACAACAATGCTAATGCTTACATGTGCTTGTTAAATGGTAATTTTTTTCTTAATGTCTGCATCTTTTTAACAGGCATAGTGTGACTTCATGGTGGAAATGTTTTTTTTTAATTTACCTGAAACACAATGTAGGTGGATGGCCCTTTCTTAAAATCTGCTTTTTAAAATGCAAATCCTCATTCCTTTTCTAATGAGCCAATAGAGGCTGGTACTGCTGAGATTATAACACCCTGAAGATGAATCAAAATGTGATTTCTCATGATAATACTTAATATTCTTGGGCATCTTCTATGAATTTAGGCAATTTTGTAAGTATGAGTTTAATCAGATGTCAAAGTTTATCACTGTTGCAAACTAAACCGCTTTTGTAGTCCAAAACTTTCAAACCTCAGTGCTTAAAATGGAAGCATAAAGGTCAGATTTAGGTAAGTATTAAGGGCTTAGTGGGACTTTCAGAAGTACCAAATTATCTTTAAGCCTTTATGTAGTCAAACATTTTAAAGGTCTTTTTTCAAAGGTGCTAAACAACCTCATCTCTTGGTGAACACTGAGGCAATTATCGCTTTATAGAGGTGCGTGGCATATTGATCTGTAGTTATTTCATCTCCAGAGATGCTGGCTGCTCTTTGCAAAATGACTTGGAGATGAGAGTACACAGCAGCTTAAAATGAGAAGACAGCACTTTTAAAAAAGAGACTTTAGGAATCATAGCTTGTCTTCACATAAATTCATGGCTAAAATCCTATTGTTTTAAATAGAAACAGTGTAAAGCCTTAAGTCACAGCTGTGAGTTGCATTTGTAATTCATATTTGGCCTAACTAGGGTGTACAGCTTCAGATGGGAGAGTGGTTAGGGCCTTGCTTCACCAACAGGTTTTACAAAGTGCGAGTATGACTGAAAACAAAGGATGACAATTTGGGGGATAGATTTCGTCGAAAAATGTATTAACATTACATGAAAATGAGAAAAAGCACCTCCAAAACCTAGACTGTTTTCTTGCTATAAACGTGTAAAGGACTCCTACCATGCTGAAAAGAAAGCAATACCACTTCACCCCGAGCACTAAGCCGCTGTAAGGCATGTAGTCATTAGACTAACATCTAGACAAGTTACTAGTAGTAATGTCATGGCTTTCTAATTCTACTTTTTTCACTGGATTCACCTCCCTGACAGCTGCTTGAACTAATGCTAACAGAGAACAGAGTAAAACTAGATTTATAGGTCTGTAGTGTTACTATCAAAACCCTAAGCTAGTAAGACGTGAATATGATACAGTCTTTCAGAAGCATTAACTTAGCTTCTGTGTATACAGCAATATTTTAAAAGATCCAAATACATGAAATCACTTTGGCACCTCCTCTAGTGTAATCAGAGTGGTAGCAAAAGTCCTATTTTTTCATTTCTTGAGTGTGTCATTCTGCAGCATGGGCCTAGATAAAAAGCCCAGTGAAAAACAATGAGGGAATTGTGTGCCTTCAGCTTGCATTGAAGTCAGTAGAGGAACTTGCTCAATGCCTTTCAAAAGATACTTTGTCATACAATCTTGCCCTCAATTTCACATGAGCATCAATCACATTACCTAATTAAAGGTGGATGGATGTAGGTCTGCTGGGCATGACAGAATTCTGAAGCTCTTGAAATCAGTCCAGCACACAAGAACCCTGTGCACTAGTGTACACTGAGCTTAGCATATCGCTATTCCCTCTGTTAGGCAGATAACACAGTCTTGCCATACAGCGGGCTGGAAGCTCCCCATGTGGATAGAGGACATGCAGATCAGGAAGCAAACAGTGATCCCAGCCACTGCTGAGATGGCACTTTAACAAGGTGTGGACACAGCTGCTAAAGCACTTCAAAAACAAACAACCGTAGAGATATTTTTCTCAGCTTGAAAATATTTTATGATGTGGTCAGTGGTGATAAGATAATAATTCACTTAAAATCAAGCCAGTCCCTTACAGATACCTTGGTTACTTTGTCATGTTTTATTGCAATAGCTTACGCACCTTTTATTGAAGCACATGAGCACTGGTTTGCACGTGGCTGTAAATCTAGTTTAGAACAGAGCTCAGATTACTGAATATGTAATTGGAGTTATCAGAAAGAAGACATGTTAGTAGAAAAGATGTTATGTGTATCAGTGTAAAAAAGTTACCCAGTTAACAGTATCTGGCCTAACAATGACTGTGTTCCATAGAAGGAGACTGATCCCAAGCACAGCGATGTGCCAGAGGAAAAACTCCAATTGATTTTGATGGGCTTTGGGAGCAGTCCTGCAATTATTTACTATAGTACAGTTTTAAGTTATTCATAGGGATTAAATTGCATTGACAACTGGTATAGTCCCTGGCCTTTCTTTTTGAGCCAGGTGCGACTCTCAGATGGGCAGGTGCACTTAATAATAGGGTAAAAATCTTGCCTTAGCAAAAGTTTGCTTTCACCTTGTTGAAGTTCCAGCATCAAATTTAAGGACTAAATCTGATCCAGTCAATTAATTCTCATCTGAGAGAAAAATTTTACTTTCTGGCTTTAAGAACCTTTTTTTTCTTTTTAGACTGGTAGAAATAAGGCTTACTGTCTCAGGTCTCTCACTGGAAATTAAAACCCCTTTGATTGTGCACTGATTATTTCTATTGTAGTAATTGCAGAATGGGACTAGGGAGTGACAAGGAAACAGGGAAAAGCCCCTTTGTCACTGCTCAGAGGCTCAACTGTGGGCCAAAGACTTTCTTTTCTTTTCTCCTTTTTAACATTATCTGTTGAGTGAAATTACCTCAGTTGTCGGTGCCGGGCATTACTGAACTGTGGCTGGGGAACAGCGCACATGTATCTGGTGTCCATGTGGCAGCACATACACTAACAGGGGGATGCAGACGTGATTAGATCCTGTACACAGCTGACATGTAAATTCATATCTGAGCCTGCACTCTTAGGTTTCTGATGCTCTGACATATCCCTTTTGAAAGGTAGGAAGTTCTTGGAAGTTCACCTGGGGCAAAGCCGACTTCCCTATCCATCCAACAGAATGATTACAAGAGAGTGCTTTGAACTAAAAGAGGGTCCTCTAAGGGACTTCAGACAGTGAAGAATTTGTTACTTAGCTGACAGATTTTAAGATCTACGCAATGTGGAAAAATAAGTACTTTAAAAAATTATGATAAATACCTTTATGGTTGTTAACTTTCACATGTCACAGCATAGCAGCAGAGTAGAACAAGGTATCTGTGCGTATCTTCCTATCAGTGGCAGCTGGGCAGGCTAAGGCAGGAGAGAACACAGTGAAATGCTGGTGCAGAAAGCTGTAACAGTACTTTTGTTTTAATGTTGTATATGTAGGAAAGAAAGTACACTGCCTTGGAGTGTGTCCCTTTCCCTGCAATCACTGTTAGCTGCTCTGTGGAGCAGCTGAGCAGAGGAGGCAGTAAACAGGTTACCTTTTTTCGACAGAACAGATCTGGAGGGTCATCTGTTTTGTGTTAATTTCTTTTACAGTTCTTCTTGCATATTTTCAGATATGCAAAAAATACTAAATACATTAAGCTAATGCTCATACAAGGCATCACATCCTGCATTTTTACATTATGCAAGATGTAGATAAGAAGCTAATAGCTTGTATGAGTGGTATTTTATACACGCTGCATGGGTGCAAGACATTGAAACTCAGGCTATAACCTCGGCTATAGAAAAAGGCTAAGCATGAGTAACTCCTGTCTAGATCCCCTGCCTTGCACTGTGGCTGGACGCAGACTGTAATGCTGTAAATTCGGGGTGGCTTAGACTGCTTGCTCTTCCCTTGATGCCTTTCCCTCCACAGAAGCAGTATTTTGCTCCATAAACAGCTGTGGCAAAATGCCATAGGAACATTTTTCTAGTTCTCTGCCATACAAGGGCTCTACAATCATACTCCAGAGCTGTCATAATAGAATAGGACTCCTCTTCCCTTTGTCCCTGTGGCCCTAAAACTGCCAACCCAGGCTAGTACTGCAGTACAGCAATGTTCCCAGGCCTTCCTGAATGCAGAAGACCTAGAGTTCAGAGCTCATGAGTCCTATAAGTTAAAGATCTGTACAGGAAACTTTCTCCTAAATTGTGCACCACCTATTTAATGGACTTCTGACCAGAAAATTCCATAGTCCAGCTACCTTTCAGAGAAATGTGAACTGTAACTGGTTAGTACTACATCACTGCTTTCATTATCTAATTATGCTTCTAAAATTCCAGGTTTTTTTAAACAACTGAACATATGATGGTTTCTTGATGTTTGGCCCATAGGTAAACAGAGTTGAGAAAAGGGGGGCTCTAGTCTCAACATTTGACATCGTATGTATTTCTGTAACAGCCCAAGTTGGGTTATTGGGTTATCACTTGCAGCCTGTCCTTGCCTTGAACTAGAAGGAATTGTTCCAATAGAATCCTCCTAATTCTTAAAACTTAATGAAAAATACACACAGAGAGACCTATTAAATTCATGTGTTTTGAGGTATGATTCTTACAAATGGTACAAGTACTTCCCTTAGGAGTCTGTCTGTAAAAAGACCATTGCTAGTGGGCAATACAGATGGAAAATAAATCATCCGCTGGGTTTCAGAACTCTTAGCAAGTCTTCATCAACTTATAAAGGTGGGAAATACATTTTAGGATTTTTTCACTTTTAAGTGATAGTGACATTACCAGCTGTCTTAAACCTGAACTCCAAGAGCATGCTATTCTAAAACATTATTCACAGACCTAGAAGCACAGAGTAAAAATGGTTAAGCAGAACTGTCTTTATTTTCAGATTGAGAAATTCAAAGGTTGAATGAGACATGTCCAGGGTCACCTGGGAAGCATGTCCTTTCAAAAAGTTACCCTGTAAAGGTACCCAAATTTTAGTTTTACATTTCTTCTGTTTGTTTTTTTTTAAACTCTGCTTTTTCTGTGAAAAATGGAAAAAACTCCTTTTTTCCAACTGTGCTTAGAAAAATGGGAACCAATTTTTTTAAAAAGAATCAAGCTAGGAAATAAATAGGGATTGAAAGCCTAGTATATACTGACCATGTGAGCGGTAGTAATGGGGCACTGCGTTCTTCCTGTATCTTTTTCTTTAAATTAAGCAATTTCATGTTATGGTTAGCATTTTCAGGTCCAGTTGAAATCTCTCTGCCATCCATAATACTCAAACTATGTAGCTTTGTTAGAAGTCCTCAGAACAAGTATCGACACTTTATTAATTGCACAGGCAGGAAACAGTAAGGTTACTTGAAAGTGGCTGTTATGATTTTGTGACTGTACATAGATCTTGCAAAATGTTAATGGTAATATGCATACTGTACCCCACATAAACACTTCAAGAATAGCATGGTCATTGTTATGCTTTATAGCTGTTGTGAAAAATGTCTTAACCTGCATTCATGATTATAGTGTCCATCCTATTCCCATGCCTTTTTATACAGTTGTGGTAAGATTGTTACAAAATCCTTTTGTCAGTCATGTTCGACCTAACTTACCTATGTATAGAATTTATATATTAAACCCCCCTCTAATTTATACTGTGTTTTAACAGTTTGCCTGAACTGTCTATGGTTTCTAAATTTTGTAATGTGAGTGTCAAATAATAATAATAATAATAATAAAAAAGGCTCAGCTGTGTGGATTTTTTTTCTTCAGTTTTATTTGTAGAGGAGATTTCAACAACTACAAACCTACAGAATAGGCTATAAAGAAACTTGGGCTGCTCTGAAACTCCAGAAATACAATGATCTCCCTGACTGCCCAGCAACTCATTAATACGCTTGTAGACACAGAAGTACCTGTGGTTTCTGCTTTTCCTCTCGGTTTCCACTTTACTGCTTCTCTCTTCATACTCACACATTCAGAACATTGCACTGCACTGTACACTGTGAAGAAGAGACAAATTATCTTAGTTCCCATAATAGAGTATTTTCCCAAATAGGAGTCACAAACTTGAAATTTCATAGTGAGAGGAAAAAGCTGGGACTGGGCCTGAGTATTTTCAGTCTGTTCCTATTAAAACACTGTGGTACAACTGATGCTTAAGTGTGTTGTTCTATTATTGTACTGCAGTAAACTGAAAGCTTCTACTGAGATGGGGGACCCATTTCAGTAATCATGTACAGAAAAGACATCCTTACTTCAAGTAGCTTAAAATTCCTTTAACTAAAGAAGAGTCTCAGAGGTGACACTTGTGTAGGCGTAAGTGGAGGAGTTTCCTTGATGTAACATTCGGTATCGGCACCACATTGCTTCTGTGAGTGTGTTACTTCCAGTCAGCAGAGCCTGGTTCTGCCTGCTGTTACCAAGTATGGGCTTCTGCTCTATCTAAGTAGTGTCGCTGACTCCAAAGCTTGCAGATGTGTGATGTGACCCTTTCTCAGCACAGTGTTCTTACTCCTGGTGTCAGAATTCTTGCCAAAAGGGACTGTTAAGTCATCTGGTTGAATTTCCTGTAACCTGTAGCTTATTCAGGCTTCCCAAGCCCCAGATCTTTATTAGGCTAAAACATTTCAATCCTCAGAAGGCTCAGTTGTGTCACAGAGAGTGAGAAAAGCTGACATTTCCACTGTACCTGTGAGCCTTGCAATAAGAGGGAATGGATCAGGCCAGTTCAGCCCAAGGTGATCCCAGCTAGACAATCACACTGTGTATTGCCAAAGTAAAAACCAGCCTAAACACTGGAGAGAAAACATCTTGCCTGAGTGGCAATCTGCCAGCCGCTTAAGGTGTGGTGTTTTGATTTTGCCCTTAATATCTTAACACAATGTACGAACATGCTGAGGGCAGCGTAGGCAATTCCTGTCTGCTGCCTGTCACAGCTCAGAGAAAACCATCGTGTTATTTGGCCACAACATTTCACCAGTGTGCGTGTGAATGAACACAAGTGCCCACGCTCACACATAAGTTTCTGGGTCACTGCTTTCCTAAGATGAATTCTAACAACTCATTAACAAGGAAAATGTGTCCCTGAGCCATAACCATATCTTGTTCTTTTTGACCTGGCTGAGTATTTGCATTTTTCTATTCTACTGCATAATCTGCAAAAAAATCTATTTTAAAATTGCCCTTTTAAAAAATAAACTCTCACAGAGTGGAAATACTACTTTCAGCGAGTCTTCACCTTGCCTTTCTGTTGATCCACCCATGCAAGGTCCTATTATCTCTTTGAATTTACATATGCCACAACAATCTAGGACACTGGCTCCCTTGATCAGTAGTTATAGTGGTTTGTGAATTGAATAATACATTTTCCCTGATCTGTCTTAGAAATGCTCCTGATGGTTTTTCCATCCCCATTCAGTTCAGTCCCTTATAAACAGACGGTATTGTCATTACTTTGCACCTGAGCTCCCAAGCAAAGCTACAGCTGGTACCACCCAATTGAGGGGATTTATGAAATTCTCTCCATCAGTATAAAACCCAAACCATGGAAAAGCAGAAATCCATAAATAACTAAAGGCAAAGCACAACTACTATTCAACCACCCTCTGATGCTAAGCAGAGGGAGGAAAAACAAACCAAATACATCTTTAATTAAGAGAAAGCAAGCACAGTACTGGAAGTACTGAAAGCCAGGAATTTTTGGCTCTGCCGCCGAGCCTTTCTGAGGCTTTGGGCAAGGCAGGTGACCCCTGCTTTAAATTTTGTATCTGAACAATGAGATTTATGTCTCCTGAACAGCTGCTGTGAGGATGGATCACCTACTGTTATAAAGCATTTGAAAGAGGGACCATACAAAATTGCATTTTGAAGCAAATGTTTTGAATGTAGCTTCTCATACATCCACAAGTGTGTCCCACCAGGATAATTACACTGAATTGTAATGTCTTCTGCTGTACAAAGCAATCTAAAACATGGTTGCATTGTGTGTTACTCTCTCCTCAAGTTCTGCACACATTTGGTGTTGTAAAGTCTAATTAAACAAGGAAATACCTCATATAAACAACAGTCAATATCATAACGATTGACAGCAGAAGTAGCTATGACGACACTCACATGTATTGCCTTACCAGTTTTGTAAAGACTAACTTTCTCTAATTTGATCCTTCACCGTTAGGTTATCCCCATCTTAAAATTGGCCATTTCTAAGGGGGCTGTTGCTTTGTTTGCACTACATGATCCAGTCATTCCAGTGAGTAACTGCTGACTTTTTATCCTTCTCTGAGACACCACTTAAATTCCAGCTGAGACCTCTCTACTGCCAGGTCTCCACTGCCACCTCCTGAACAGGAAGGAAAATCAACTGCTTTCAATACTGCATTTCTTTTGAATGCCTACAGAGGTATTTTTGAAAGCACTTTGCTCAGCACAAAGAGCAGTATCTGCAACTGCTTTTCAATCTGTCTATGGAGGCTACTTTCTACAAAATCTGTTGTAAAGCTTTTGCTTTAAGGTGGTAGAACCTTTATATACGTCTTTTCTTCTTCAAAAAGGTTCAAAAGAAAAAGCTAGTTATCCTTAACTTCTGATAGATTTGTTCCTCTTTCAGTTGTCAGCTGAAAACCTCTGACTGAAATGATAAATTTTTACTAGCTCCCATTCATTGCATTTTCATAATGAACAACAGTTATTTTCACCCGTTCTATTCCAGGCTGAAGATCCTCCTCCCTGACAGAAGAGAACTGAAATACGCTAGAACCAAAATTTTCCTGCTTGAAGGTACAGTCAGTTCTGATAGTCTCTTCAGCATTAGCTTGCTCTGTCCCATCAAATGGGACTTCCCCAAATTGTCACTGAGCTGCTATACCCTGTAGGAGGGCCTGTCATCTATTTATGCAGGAAGGCAAAAATAGCAAAGGTAAGCCCTAGTAAAACCCTAGAAGAGTCAGTGAGGCAAGGAAGGCACATAACATGATTCTGCCACATCTACCTTCTCTGCCCTGCCAGAGATACCAGCCACTGGTTTGTCACCATTCTTTCAGCAAGAAACTTTCCATAAAATCCAGATACCCTTCCTAGATATTCCTCATGGAATAAGAAATCGGTGAGAAGCTGCAATTATCTGATACAGTTGTCTAGTGTCAGGTCAACAGATATTTTCTGCATGTTTACAACACTTCTGCATGCATGTTCATGTGTGCATGCTTGCTCACTCTATCTGTAATTTTATCCCTCTATCTTTTTTCTGCTGCTTGCAGTCTGAGAGAATTCCTCAGGCAGGGGCTGTATCAGTGGATGTTGGGAAAACTCTTAAGATTTTGTAGATGTTATTGCCAGCTTTATAAACAATAACCTGTCATTTACATGCTAAATGAGAAATAGTAAACCACTGGCACCAAAGCCATATTTGGCATTGACAGATTTAGCATATGATGAGGGCTATGAGGTGAAAAGGCTTCTTAAGGAACACACGGCAACAAACAGCCGTCAATGCTCCGTATCTCAGTTTCTCTTAAAAAAAACCGAACAAACAGAAAACCAAAAAGAGATACAGGATTTTCACTCCAGTGCAAACCACGTTTAAATGCTTATCTTAAGCTCACTGGCAAATAAATTTTAATGAAAATTTTAAAACCATGAAACCAAATGTATATCTTCATTTTAGTATTATCTGCTAGTACTTTGGAGGACTGACATTAAAAAGACACTAGTACTCATTCAATAAAAAATAGGCTACACCTTGGATATTCTGGGTTTTGCTTCAGTTGCAAAATCTTGCTGTATCAGAAGTAAACATTACTAAAACTATTCTAGGAAACAGTCACTGAGTTAGCGATTTTTTTAAATTTATCCACTAACCTTCAGAGATTTGTAATTGTCTCCAAATAAAACATTGTGAGTTAATAAATTTTAAGCTTACGTTTCAGTTCCAGTTCCCTCTCACTTTTGGGTGTTGTTTTTTTTTTTACTTTAAAAAAAACTCTTTGGGCTCTATCACTGACTGCTAGAGGAGTTGGTAGTAGTATTTTTCCACTGTACAGAACTGCAGTAAATCACATCTGTGACACCAGGGTTTTGCTTTTTTTGGAGCAAGCAAGTATTTGTCTCTGCCAGCTGCAGATGACTTAGCTTGATTGACCACATCACATTTCCATGGGAATGAAGCGGGAATTGCACCAGCACCATTAACCCAGGATGGCCAGGCCCAGCACCCCATCTTCCCCAGCCCTGCTCCACCGGCAGAACTGTGGCCACGTCTCCCGGGTCTGTCGTAGGACTAGGAAACACTGATCTGCTTGCACTCAGCAATACACATACTCGATTTTCAGCGGTCAGAACACCCATGGAAGAAGGGATGGTTGTAACCTGCAGACTTGGGTGGATAATCAGTTTTATTAAGTTTTTACTGCACAGCCTTAACACCAACACACAGGAAAGACACACCCCAGAATTACCTGCAAGGTACTCTTGAACATTAGGTGTAAGCACGAAGCCAGGCCTAACAGTGGAATCAATCCAGACACTAAAGATGGTTGGTGAGTTCATTAGGAGTAATTAATTGGCAGTGTGATTTCTGTATCGCTCCACCCGTTTGACAACACGATGCTCAGCACCAGAGGAGGGCAGCCCTGCAGCTCGGTGGTAGCCCTTGAACCTGGGCTCACTGCTTGAACCCCTGCATGAATTTGGGTCCCCAGCCCCCACGGCCTCAAGCTTCTTATAAGCCTCCCCGAGAGGGGCGCGGGGCAAGACCAGGCCGAGGTCTGCGGGCCGGGCCCGGCCGGGCGGACAGGGCCCCACTCCCCCCACTGCGGCCACCATGGCGGCGGAGGCACCTCAGGGGCGGAGGCACCTCAGGGGCGGGACCTCTGCCGTCCCCTCGCTGCCCGTCAGGGCTCGGCTCTTCCCTTCCCCCCACCTCCGCTAGGGGGCGGCCTTTGTCCTACGCCCGCCCGCTGTGTCGTGCGTCTTGACGTCACGCCGCACAGACGCCGTGAGAGGGAGAGAGAGGGAGGAGAGGAGGAAGGAGTTTCTTCGCGCTCGGTCGTGGCCGCCATTTTGTTTGTGTGCGCAGGGCGGATTCGGGGCTCGCTGCCTTTTTTTTCAGCTGTAAGTGGTTGAGACGGCCTTCCTCCTTGGGCTCTTTTCTTCTTCCCTTTTTCCTCTCTCCCTTATGTTTCCAGGGGGCCGAAGCAGCGGGGTAGAAGGAGGGGAAGCAGAGGGTTGGCATGGGGGGCTGCTCGCGTCGCCTCCGCGGCCTAGGGAGCAGGATGAACGTAGAGCCCTTCATGAGGGGCTGATTGGGGAGATATTAAGGTGGAGAGGAAGGATCCTCGGTGCGGGACTCCACGGTCAGGGTCTCCTGTGCTGGAGAGGGCCTCTGCGGGGGTGCCTGTAGAGGCTGTGGCAGGCAGAGCTGGGGGCTCCTGTGCGGTGGGTGCTTTCGGGGTGGGGGCCGCGCAGCTCGGCTGTTCATCCCGGTCTGCACGGAGGTGTCTTGGCGCCTGTCCAGATGGCAGCAGACGAGTCCTTCCCTGCCCCGCCCCCCCCTCCCCCCACCCCCCCACCCCGCTCGGCTCCAGGGGCCTCCCGAGGGAAAACCGGCGTGGAAGTGGAATTCGTAGCCGTGGATTGGGGTAGTGGGTGTCTTGTATAGGACCTGCTCCCGCGTGTCTGTACCCCAGACGTTCAGTTCGGCCTGAGCCGGCGGACTTTGGTCATCTCAAAAGAATAAGCCTTTGACCTCCGATTCGTACAGCCTGCCAAGTTTTCCGGGAGAGACGTTTGGAAATTGCTGTGTAGGCAGCTTATGGCAGCTTTTGCGGCCTTCCTGAGGCGCTTTATGTATGGATCTTTTACAAAAGGTCCGTGGCTCCTATTTGAGAATCCTTGTGCCAAAATCTGGGAGTGAAAATGGCCTGTGATACGAATTAGGGCCACATGGCATATAGGAATGCATATGTTCATGTCAGCTGTTAGTATTACATAAGTGAAGTGCTTCTGTGTATAAATTTAGAGGGAGTGCATAATAGTAAAAAAATCTTAAGGTGGCTCCTGTAAAATGGGTTGTGGCTACTTCGGGCCTTGCACAGGTTTTAACAATTTCCTCTTCGTTTGCACTTACTTGGCTCCTTTAGGGACAGAATTTGCAACTTCCATTTTAATTCCAGTAATTCTGTGTGCACTTAAGTGTAGTTAACCAGCAGCTAGTCATTAGCTAAACCTTGTTTACAGTTTCCTCTGTCAAGTGTCTGTCTTTCCACCCCCAAGTCCTCCTCTGCAGGACACTTTAATAGTGATTTTGTTTAGATATATGTCCTCTATACAGCATTATTGCAGCCTGCCTTCTGTCAAATGGCGGGGGGGGCGGGGAGAAGACAATCATAAGTAAAATCTTCGGTTCACCTATAACTGAGTGTGTGGGGGGAACTCTTCACCTCACAAGCAGAATTATTGAAACCTTAGTGTGTTTCATAATTTGGGTTATGTAGTTTGAAAGTAGCCAAAAATGGCTTTGGAGCTGGGCAGGAAGAGAAGAAATATAGGCGTTAAATGAAACACTAATCGGTTTTAATTTTGTCTTGATCCTTCAGACAGTTTTGTTTGTCATTCAATACAGTAGTATTTTTATTTCTTATTAATGTGTCGTAAGTGAATGAGATTTTTGCAAGACCTAGATCATGACTGACTCAAAGGGTGTACCTGTCACTTATTTTTGCATATTTTGTCACTATGTTTGCATTGTAGTTGTGTTTTAAAAACAGATTTCTTTAAAAGACATTTGTGCAGGTGTCTTGGTTTTCTTTAAACTACCAGCCTGTCGCAAATATTTTGAAAGTTTCAGAAAACCTCTTTTTCAGAAGGGGCTTTCCATTTACATGTTCTAAAAGTTTCCTTCTTAATGCCTCCAGTTGGTGTAAAGGCAACCAACGTTGTTCTGTATCAGTTTACACAATCATGATTCTCTTTAGTGCTGTCTTTGTTTCTGAAGCACTTTTCCTGCTGTCACCGATTACTATGGAAACTCTTTCTTGTCCTGTGTTAGTTCATTCTTCAGAATATACTGAAATAGTTACGTAAGCTTATTCTTATTTTCAAAAACTCCTTCCAAAGAAGAGTAAACAAGTAATGATTGGTTTTGTTATACTCTTAATTCTACAGCTGTGCTTTACTTTCGTTTTTTTTTCAGTTGTGCATGTACCTGTTTGAACACAGAACTCCTGCATATAACGTCCCACAACGGAAGCTGGTGGGTTTTGTCTTTGGTGAATCAGCTGAATTGCAAAGCACCCACATACTTGCATGCTAATAGGGTTCAAAAACTGTGGCTTGGCTTGTAGTAGTTCTACAGAGTTATGTGTTAATATATCAGAGTTCACTGTGTGATTGTTGCTAAAACTTTAAAAAGTAATCGCTGTTTAACAGTGATCTGTAAATAGATTTGTGACATAAGTTTTTAGACTGATGGAACATACTTGACTTTCATGTAGTAATCCATGTACAATATAGCATGAAGAACTAAATCCAGGTTTTTTCAGAGAGGATGTTCGAAGATTAAGGTCTCTCTCCAACAGAAGACTCTTTAAGGAAATGATTCTGTTTAGTCACTTGAGAGTTTATTTAAAACAGGCTTTAATGACATGTTTGAAGCTATTGAGTGAAGATGAGTTGGCCTATTTAATCTTGATTTGTGTTTTGTAACAGTGTTAGGATGAGGAAGCTATGTCTGCTTGCCACACCGAAATAATATGTGGGGGGAAACTGAGGAAGAAGAATTACTTGTAGAAATGGTTCTTTCTAGTTCTGTCATATTTGGTCAAACTACAGTAGTTGAGTGCATCTACAAATACTGGTATAATGCTTTTGTCTTTTATGTGTTTTTCTTGATTTTTTTTTTTTTTTTTTTTTAGTGGCAGATGCGGCATTCAAAACAATCTCATTGTCCTGAATGGGATGACAGAAAGAGCTGGGATCAAAGAAAGCACAGTAGCAGCCGTAAACGCAGGAAAAGGTCCCACAGCAGCGGACAAGAAAGCAAGAACTATAAACCAAATCACATTTCTGAAAGGTATAAGACTCTGAATTTAGCGCTAATGTTTCTTATCATGTCTAAAATAAATAAGTTTTCAGGATGTTTTTGAGTGCCCAAAGTTGGCAATTCCTTAAGGTTTGGCTCACTTAAGACAAGCTTAAGAGGTAGTTGGTTTCATTAACATAATACCTGAACCATTACATAGAAATTATTTAATAAAAACAAGTAAATGTCACTAGTTTGTTTCACTGTTGTCAGTTAAGTATTGGTGTTGAATATATTCAATATTAAATTTCAAGTTAAAGGTATGCCTTTTCATTTACTTAATGTGAAAGAAGGGAAGAGAAGGTTTGTTTATCATGTAATACAATGGTAAGTATGAGTTTCTCTTAATAATTTGGAGGTGTTTTGCTTTTTCGCTCACGCTTTCACTGGAAAGATGTGTTTTTCTGCTTTTTCCTTGAGAAGAAGGTCCCATGGAATTCTTTTAAGAGCACATACTCATTCTTACAAAATGCAGGAAGGGGTAGATGTACAGCGATATTGGGGCTCTTTGCCTCAGCTGCTTTCTTAAAGGTTTTTTTTATGTGCAGAAGATCCTTGATCCAGATACTCTCTGAGGTTTTTAACGTTTGAGAACACTGCTACTTCTCTCAGTCTCCAGGTTTTATTTTTCTTTTTTTAATGCTTTGAGCGCATAGAAGGGGATTATTGCTGTATCGTGAGTGTTTTATTGTGTGATTTTGGAGATTGTGTTGAGTTGCTCAGTGTATTTTAGGAAGTGTTTCTTCTTTTTGAGTCTGAGTTTCTGATTTGTTGTGCAAACTGTGGACAGATTATATATTGTTCATGTGAATGGCTGCTGTGTATTTAAGACTGACAATGTTGTTAGTATCCTAATAAAGTAACATCAAAAGCTCCACTATTTTTGGGGAGGGAGTCAATTAGAAAGCATTCTTGGTGTAAAGACAGATACCGTGTAACTCAGCTCAAGTCACTTATCTTGTTGGAACCTCAAGTTTTTGAAGTGGAGAACATTCACTTAAAATATATTTTCAGTCATTATTTGGACGATAGAGCCATAAATGAAAGAGACCATCATGACCGGAGATATGTTGAGGAATACAGAAATGACTTCTGTGAAGTATATGACCACAGGCATTATCACAGAGACTATGAAAAGAGTCACCATCATCACTATAGCAAATCCTCCGGTCGGAGCAGGAAAAGTAGTCATAAAAGGAAGCATAAGAGACATCATTGCTCCAGTCACCAATCACATTCGGTATGAGTAATTTTTAACTTTATTATTAATGAATTAGTGGTAATAAACTTCTTAAGTGAGTGCTAGAGCTTCAATTCCTGATCACAGTACTTTAAGAAATATTATGGTATTAAAAAATGATTTGTAGCTGAATCTATTTGTGAGCATATGAATATGTTCTTAGTTGAAACTTCTGGATCAAAGTATTGGGTGGGGGGTGGGATTATCATCAGTACTAGTTATACAATGGGAATGTAGGTGGCCAGTAGTTAAAATTGCTGGGATTAATCTGAAAAATGTTGTCTCGAAATTGAAGATGGGTAACTGTCGAGTTTCAAAGTACAGTTACCACTTTTTAGTTTTACAGCATAGTGAACTATGTTTCTTCAGGTAGACTCTGAGATGCCATGCATTCTATTACTAAAAGTAGTTGAAGTGACATGCCTTTTTAATGTAAGCTTAATTGGGAGTATGAATCGTGCGTGTCTGGTAAATTGATAAGAACAATTCTACACCTGATTCCAGAAAACTTTGATAAACCATGTGCCTAGCTAATGGCAGCTAATGTCTTACTGAAGATGGGATAAGTTTACTGCTTGCTGCCTTTGAAGGCATGCTCTCAGAATTTCTTATTATTGGCATAATGCCCACTGATACATCTTCAGCTCCCGCTGTTTCATGTTACGTTTCTGCCATAGATACAGCAAGTTGTGTTAGATTATACAATGTAAATTAAGGACTTTGGAGTAATTTTTCTTCTCTCTCTAAACATGGGGGAAGTAAAATTACTTGATAGGTTTTTATATGTAGATTACATGAAGTGTATGTTTTAAAAATAGAAACATTTCACCTGACTGTAAGCTTAGATATGTAAATAAATACTATTTTTTACTATTTGCTAGCAAAGTATTAGAAATAGTCATGTTGCAGTCTTAATCTGTCTTCAGTTAAGCCACTGTTTGAGAGACAAAATTGTGTTGTTTTTTCTGTTGCTTTATCACTTTAAGTATTTATCTGAAAATCTGTTCCTTGCCATGTTTTTCTTCTGTAACATAAACTGTGCCCTGTGAATTTCTGGGGACTGAATTTGAAATTGCTCCTGCCAACTGTTCGTGGCCTGGTGTGTAACTGAATGCCTGAATATCTCCCCGCTGAATGAATTGCGTATTCTGCCCTGAATTCACTCTGATATATTGATTGGCTGGACGATCTTGGTGCCGTTTCCAGAAGAGTCACCGAAGGAAAAGATCCAGGAGTGTAGAGGATGATGAGGAGGGTCACCTGATCTGTGAAAGTGGAGACGTTCTAAGAGCAAGATGTATAGAACATTTTTCAACACTTTTTAAAAACTTTTCAGCAAAAAATCTGTTTAGAATAGTATGTCAGAGGAGGGGGGCTAAAGAAATCTTCATTGCTCTTTTTGTTCTGTTTTTTTTGTGCTTTTTTTGTTTTTTTGCATATCTTCTTTTCTGTAGAATTTAAATACTGTGTTCAAAAAGTTGCAATTAGTAAATGAACTTGAATCTTGAGATTAGAACAAGAGATAGTTTTTTGGCTAACTGTTTTCATGACACCTGTCCAATAAAATAATGCATTCAGATGCTGAGATTTAAAGTAATTATGCTTTTGTAATGGCACATTTTAAAATCTACATTAATAATAATCATTCTTGTTTAAGTAGTTATGTAATTCTGACTTGTGTTTGTTCTTTTTAGATGAAATTGTTGCAACTTTAGGAGAAGGAGCTTTTGGAAAAGTAGTGGAGTGCATAGATCATGATATGTAAGTGTTGATTAATCTTTACAAGCGGATCTCATGACAAAATACACTACTTAGCTCAGAAATTAAACCTCAGGGACATTATCTTTAAAATACAGCATTGCAGTATATCTAAGAAAGAAATGTCACTTTTTGAGTGCTACCTTGTAAGCTTATTTCTAGTTGAAAATTTTTAAGGGTATTGAGGTGATACCACATCTGTCCTTGATTTGTTTTTAAGGTTCTTTAAGCATCTTCCAATATGATAAATGGTTTTTGTTTCTTCTGTTGCTCTGTGAAAGGCCCTTGCATGGTATTGACTTCATACAAGATGGTATACAAGAAATACTTTTGGTTGCTTTGTTTTCCTCTAAGCAATAGAAGTCATCTGCCCTTTTTGAAGGGGGGGAGCTATGTTTTGCTTCAGTATGTTTTTCTCTTGGTTCTACAAGTGCTCTTGCCATAATTAGAGAGTGTGTGGGTATCCAAAGAGTACAGAATTGAATTGGGAGACTGACTTAGAAGATGGTATAGTGAGAGGCTGAGAAAGTAGTTTTGGTTCTTAGTGAAAGCAACTGCTTGGAATTGGTTGAGCGGTAAACTTCTTTCCTCAGTCTCCGTAATCAGAATTATCCTTTGAACTTTTTCTGAATGCACAGTAATCCAGTATCCAGTCCTTTTTTGATGGAATGGTTACTTCTGTGTGATGGCATGTTTGGTGGTGGAGAAGAAAATTACTGTATTTCCACTACATTCTGTATGTGCTAGGAGTTTTGAACGTGTAGTAGAACTTGGATTTTAACCATGTTTTATATCTGCAGTTCCGTGACGTAGTTCTAGTATTTTTTCCTCTGCCTTTGGTTTGATTTTTCTGTCATTTCACAAGTTGAAGTCTGTTCAGGAGCTTGAGATCGTGTTGTGAGGGCAGACGGTATTCTTAAGTCATTAAAATCTGAATAGCTCTACAGAGACAATTAAAAATTGTCTATGAGTGAATGGGATGGAATGAACTATGCGTATCTGTGTTCCATTATGTAATAGCCTTACAGTTTGAATGTTACAGTTAGCACAGGTCAGTTTTCACTAGTACAAAATACTTGGAATTAAACTTCAGAAGTTACTCAATTCCCCTGATTCCACAGGAGTACCAGAAAAGAGTGAAGAGCAGGTTGTGCAAGTTGAAGGAAAAAATGTCAAATTTTTGCAGTACTTTCCTCAAATGAGAACTTTGCTTTTTTTTTCTTTAAACCATCTTGCAGGTGGATTCCTGATATTATTTTACCTTAGATATGGTGATAAGACTGAGAAATAGTTAATGTAGCATATACTATGAGTATTTGACAAATGAAAGATCAATACTACATTTCTTTGTAAAAGCAGTTCTGGTTAAGTTCAATGTGCTTAAGTCAGATTCCCCAACTTCAGCTCATAATTCTCTGTGACCTTTAACCTTCTGTGCTTCTTTTATTAAAATCAGGCTGCTTTGGGGTTGGAGGTATTTAACGATAACTGATTCAGTTTGTGATGCTTTATTTTCTTACAAAGGAGAGGAATGCATGTAGCAGTTAAAATTGTGAAAAATGTTGGTAGATACCGAGAAGCAGCCCGTTCAGAAATACAGGTGTTGGAACACTTAAACACCATGGATCCAAGCAGCACTTTGTAAGTATAAAATTAGAATAGTCAGCATACTAAGGGTTTGTGGAAGATAATTATTCAAGTAATTAAGTTTTCATTTGCTTATCTATTTCTTCTTTTTTAAGCCGCTGTGTCCAGATGCTGGAATGGTTTGATCATCACGGCCATGTTTGCATTGTTTTTGAGCTACTGGGACTTAGTACTTATGACTTTATTAAGGAAAACAGCTTTCTGCCATTTCATATTAATGACATTAGAAATATGGCTTATCAAATTTGCCAGTCTATAAACTGTAAGTAAATCTCAATACTCTTATCAAATACGGCTTGGGGTTTTTTCCCTTCTTCAGGAAATTAATGTATTAATTATGGAATACTGTTCTTTTTTCCCTTGTAGTTCTACACCACAATAAACTAACTCATACAGATTTAAAGCCTGAAAATATCTTGTTTGTGGAGTCTGATTACATAGTGAAGTACAATGCCAAAATGGTAAGTTAGCTCTTTTTCTCTCTACTTGAATTGGGCTACTTCTGTCTTCACCTGAACTTTTCTTTAAAAAAAAAAAGAAAAAAAGGTGTAGAAAGGTCAAGCGATAGAGTTACGGTTCTTAGAATTTTTTTCTTGTGCTCTTTGAGGTGCACTAACTTTCTGCTAAGCAAGTAACTTTGCTCTGATTCAAACTAAACTGTTTCGTCTAATCACTGGTTTTTTTGCTGTTTAATGAAGTTCTGGCATTCATAGGGAGCATTGTGTTAATGGCTTTGAATTTAGACAGGCTTTTTCCTTGATATTTCTTAAGCCTTTTGAATCCTTTTCTTTAAAGCATACCTGTGTTTTGAGAGAAATGTCAAATCTTGCTTCCTTTCTGGAGTCTGAAATGCCTGTCAGTTTTACAGTCCTTGGCTTAATAGCTAAGAGGAATTTTCTGTTTGTTATCAACATGTGATGTTGATCATTGGGCAGTGTTACAATTGACATGGGCCCTGAATAGGACTATTCTTGACTGGTGTATTCCTTCTAAATCTAAGAAAACACTAAGACACAACATTGAGATAAGAACTTGTCTACACAAATCACTTCTAGCACTGGCAGAAATGCAAGTTTCTTTTTTTGTTGCTGCTCTTTGTTTTTCAAAGTATAAAAACTTCTTACAGACAGAAGAGCAATATGGACTTCAGTGCCTCTAGTTTATGCATAACGCTTGATTTCATTGTTTTATTTTAGAGCTAAAATAATATAAATGAGTGTATGTACCAATGGATAGAAAAAAACAAGACAGATAACAACTAACTGAAGTTAATTTGAAGGTTAACAAAAGATGAAAGGAGCTCGGTTACTGTGGGGAAAGTCTTTACTCATCTGTTTTGAATATTCAGATTAAATCACTTTGTTATCAGCTCCTCTTTCTTGGAGCTTGAGCTTGAAAAGGAATTGATGTATTTTTAAAGAGTGTTTTGTTACATAGGTTTAATTTTTAGCATTTTGTGCTAACTGCTGGTTTGAGGATAAATTAAGATAACATGATGAACACCGTATGCCTAAGCATGCTTTAAAAAAATATTAACAAATAGCATTTTGATTTTCTTGCAGAAGCGAGATGAACGCACTTTAAAAAACACAGACATCAAAGTTGTTGATTTTGGAAGTGCAACTTTTGATGATGAGCATCACAGCACATTAGTATCTACAAGGCATTACCGAGCTCCTGAGGTTATTTTAGGTCAGTAAAGATTTTTAAACCTTCTGACAGTTAAATTACAGTTCATTCAGATGTCTTTGCTTCATAAATGGGAGTAATTGATCATGGTTCTAATAATTCAGCCATCTCTTACAGATGGTGATGTTGGAACTCTTGACAGTAAACAGTAAAAGAAATATTCTAAAACTCGGAAGTCCAAACATGTTCCTTTCCCGCTTTCTCCCACCAAGGTTTGGAGAGAGATGTGAAGAGAGGAGAAAATGGGCATCAGTAAATGCATGGAAAGTCGGCATATGCTTTGTGGATTACAGGTTTTGAGAATATGTTGAAAAGTAAAACATAAACTTTGCCTGTTTTGCAGCACTGGGATGGTCGCAGCCTTGTGATGTTTGGAGTATTGGTTGTATTCTAATTGAGTATTACCTAGGATTTACAGTGTTTCAGGTAGGTACATAAAGATAAATCAAACATTTTTGTTGCAGACTACTGATTTTGATCTTTTAATGACATATACTTCACTGTTACTGTAAAAGGCATGACCTCACAGGCTTTTTAAGTATTGTATAGATGAGATTGTAAAGACAGCATGCATATATGAAAATGTAATGTCCTGGTTAGCTCCTTCAGACTATTCAAGATGATCTTTTCTGGCTTTTTGGATAATGAAGCCTGTCTAGATTCTGAAGATTCTGCTGGAATGAAAAGTAAAGAAAACATACTCATACAAAACTTGTTTTATGAACTTTGTTGTTCAGGGGCTGCCTTAACTGTGGAAAGTGCTATATAGCAAGTTGCATTGCATGATCTATTTTTAATAATTTAAGGTGATGTTGTGGTTGAACCTGGCAGGTAGCCAAAACAACCACACAACTGTTCACTCACTCTCCCCTGCCCCCAGCAGGGTGGCGCAGAGAATCGGAAAAGAAGAAAGGGTAGAACTTGTGGATTGAGATAAAGGCAATTTAATAGGACAGGAAAATATAAATAACAATAATAATGATGATAAAAGAATATACAAAACAAGCAATGCACAGCACAATTGCTCACCACCCGCTGACTGATGCCCAGTTAGTTCCTGAGCCGCGGTGCCTCCCTGGCCCATTCCCCCGGTTTATATACAGAGTGTGACATCATATGGTACAGAATCCTCTCCAGCCAACTCCCCCAGTTCATATACAGAGCATGACGTCATATGGTATGGAATTTCCTTTGGGCCCTTTTGGGTCAGCTGTCCTGGCTGTGCCCCCTCCCAGCTCCCCCTGCACCCCCTGCCTCCTTTCGGGCAGGCCAGAGCATGGGAAGCTGGAAAGTCCTTGACTGCTCAGCAGCAACTAAAAACAGCAGTGTGTTAGCCACATTTTTTTCATCACAAATCCAAAAGTCTCATATTAGCTTCTGCGAAGAAAATTAACTCTATCCCAGCTGAAACCAGGGCAGGTGATAATGTACAAAGATAGAGTGACAGCATGCCAGCAGAGATCTTGTTACCAAGTGGCTGAGAATAGAAAAATGTGGTGAAGTGCATTTGTTGCTTTTTCCGCACAGACGCATGATAGTAAAGAACACTTGGCAATGATGGAAAGAATACTAGGGCCTCTGCCAGCTCACATGATCAAGAAATCCAGGTAAGTTCATTGTAGGAGTAAGTTGCCTAATATTTTGCTATTATAAGAGGAACTTTAAAGTTTCCATTGCTAGCTGTGAGCTTTTGAAGATCATCAAAGAGACTTACAGGCTTTTTGTTACCCATTTGTCTGTTGCAAGAAAATTGTGTCAGGTTTAGGTGAATTAAATAGTTGACAGTAGTCCTCTTTTCTGGTTTTAGTCTGAATTGCCAGCAACCAAAATGCCAACTGCTAATGGTAACCAAGTATGAATGTTCTTAAGTCCTTAAAGCTTGATAATGGTCACCAAAATAGTATTAGACACCCATTTTTCTACAAACTGAGAATAAAGGACCTGCTGTCATTAGAAGATCTATACTGAGAGGGAAAAGAGGGTCCTGCCTTGCTAATACAGCTGCCAGCCTCTTCCACTGTCCCTTCACATCCCTCAGACATGTGCTTCAGTGGCCTTTCTCGCTTCCTCAAAGACAACTACACGCAGCAGGAGTTTCCCACTTTTACTGCAAGGAGAAGCAGCCAGCACAGGGTTCTGCTCTAACCTCCATATGTCCAAAATCCGCAACACATGAGATTTGATGGTCCATTCTCTTTCTGAAATAAATTGTCCTCTTGTCAGCTAATCTAGATAATCCTGTAACTCATGTTACAGTAGAATTCCAATAAGTCTGTGTTGGGTAATGTATTACAGTTGTCCAGCTGATTCATAATGCATTTTGAGAAGTGAGAAAAAAAACTTAGCTGCAATTGGAATAGATTCAGGTAGTATTTAAAATGAGATGCTACTTACACTGTTAATGTAATACTGAAGTGTGGATTTGTCAGGGCTTTATTTGCACTGGTAGTCTCATGTACTTGCAGTATGCTTTCTAAAGACATTTGGGAATATCTGGTTTTGTTAAATAGTTTCTAACCACTTAAACTCTGCAGGTTTTGTAAGAAATGTTTTTTCAAAGTTGATAGATTTACAAGATGTCTTTTGTTTGTTACTAGCAGGTGAGACCAAGTTCTTCTCTTGGAACACCTTAGAGCATCCATCTCTTTAAATGTCAGTAATGGAAAATATGTTTTAAGTGGCTTCTTTGATTGGAATACTGAAGGGCCTGTTTTCTATATATTGTGACAATGGTAACAAAAGCAACAGGTCTCTGTGGATAGGTATTAGCTAAAAGAGATGTTAGCTCCCAAATGCAGAGGGGTATGCAGGAACACTTTTACGGTATTTCAAAACTTCTTAGAAGGGCATCTGCCCACTTTATGCACTGATACCATCTTAATTATTTTCCTCATCATGCAGAAAGCATTATTTTCACCACGACCAATTGGACTGGGATGAACATAGTTCTGCAGGACGATATGTTAGGAGACGCTGTAAGCCTTTAAAGGTAGGAGACAGCATTATTATTACTTTTTTGTTAGATTTGCAGTTGTGAAACATCTCCCTAAAATACTTCCTTCTTTTTTCTTTCTTTTTTCAGGAATTCATGCATTGCCAAGACACAGATCATCAGAGTCTGTTTGACCTTGTTCGCAGGATGCTGGAATATGACCCAGCCAAAAGAATTACTCTTGATGAAGCCTTGCAGCATCCTTTTTTTGAACCATTAAATAAATAAATATATTCAAAGATCTTTTATGCTTCTCCAAGGAGATTTCCTAGACTGTGTCAGTCAGCAGAGGTTGCATGAAACTTTTGTAAACTTTAAATTATTTTGTACAGTTTAGTCTGTAAATATTTACATATGTTTTGTATAACTGTTATGTTTACCTTGTTGAACAGTTGTAGTCTTCTGGGTATCAAAGTGAAAAATAAAAGTAATTTTCATTTTTGAAAATTGTTTTCTCTTTGAAACCGTACGCCTCTCCTTTTGCAGTTGGGGCTAGTTACTCATCTGACTGGAGGTGAGGGGTCTGTGGGCCGGCTGAACAAGTTTTGGAAACAGTAAATGTTTTTAACTAGCTTCCTTTTACTAGTCACAAAGAAAAGATTTGAAGGGCTAAGCGTATTTGATGATGCTGTATAATACTTTGTGATAGCATTCTGAGATGTGGTTGTAAACGGTTTATATTCTAAGTAACTATCTCTTTTGTGGGTCACCTTTTTCCCAGATTTTCTATTTAAACAGCATGCATTGCTCTCTGGCTGGCTAATTAGTCTCTGGAAACTGGTCTGATGTGTTCAGTGTTAAGTATTTATAGGTAATTTTTTTGTAAAGGTCTGAAAAGTAACATTTTCAATAGTGTCTTGATTCACTGAAGGTCAGGATTTTCATGATAAGGTTTTTAAGAAGGAGTGTACTGCCCCTGGAGAAAAATGTAGAGAAACGCTGCATGCCACAGAATCGTGGCATGTTTAAGCCCTTCTCTTGCAGTAGTAACAAGATCATTCTGAAGTCTTCAAATATGTATTTCTGTGGAGCTTGGTCTCTAATTACTGATAAATTAAGTAACCTTGGCAACTGAGAAACACTGTCACAGACAATAACCTAGGAAGGAGGAGGACAGGTTCTCAGTTGCAACTTCTGAAGTCGGGTGCTGACTTAAGAAGAAAATGGTGCTACCTTCCAAGCCCCGTTAATGTGCCTTGGTAGCTTTTGCTGTTCCGTGTTCAAGTTGGTGATTTCATGGTCTTGTTCAACGCTCTTAATCCGTTGACACAGTACGGATGGCTTGCTGAGCAGGAGGAAGGGAAGGCCCAAGGTAGGGTTTGTCTGTTAGGCTGTTAGCCTAGAAGCAGTGTGCAAGTTGTGGCCATTTATTGCCGTCCTGACTTCAGCATGCAAGCCTTCCTTAAGGAAGGAAACAGTAAATTGTTTCAGTTCCACAGGGACCTGACTTCGGGTTTTGTGCTTGCTGAGTAAGTCTTCAGGCACAGTAAGATTTTAAACTGATGTTCCTTGTTCCACTGGTGTGGAGGAAGCTTAATTTGCAAGAGGCTCCAGACATGCATATCTCTGACTTGAGGGTAGAACTTTGCTGGGATGAGGCTTTGAAAGCTTATCTCCTGTAACCTGTGCCTCCTACTGTGGTTGATTGTATCTCATAATAGACACCCCTCTTCCTAGGATGTTTGCATTCACATCATTGTTTCTTCTCTGTGTGACACAAAACGTGAAGGTACCATCCAGGTCAGCAGTGATGGTGGTAGGACTGAGGGGGACAGGAGTGAACTCCTTCCCTTCCTTCCACAGCACTTTCCATCCCACAGCTTCAGAGGCAAAGCAAGGACTTGGCTGAGCCTATCAGCCAAGTAATACAAATCAAAGGCAGATGGGGGGGAAAAGTTTATATGCTGCTATAACTATAAAACTGTAACTATAAAACAGTTCCACCAAAATTAGAAAGGGAAAGACTGAGTACTCTTGCTTAAGGAGTTCTTCTAGCCTTTGTTAATGCAGTTACTAGAGTGCATTGCACTTGCTAAAGGGGATATGTGCTGGAAAAAAAAGTAGGTATTTTAAAAACCTGTTTAAATTCACTTTTCTTCTCCCAGTAAACTAAAAAAAATGCACTGTCAAGATTAATACAGCATCTGCAGCGAGGTGCCAAAGTAGTTTCGCAGGCCTTAGGGCACGTACAGGAGAAGCGTTAGTCTGAAGGGGCACGCGTCCAACATCCTGGGCTCCCCGCTGGAGCCGCGCAGAGCTGTTTGCAGCTGAGCGCCAGCCAGGTGCCAGGGGCTCTGCCTGCAGCAGGTCCGACTTCTCCTCTCCGGGCTGCCCTCAGCGGTTTTGCCTTTACTGCAGAAGAGATTTTTATGCACACACAACCCCCTGTTGTCTTGTTAGTACATGAATATAATTGGGGTAGTTTGTAATCATTGCATGTTTGGATCAAGCTAAAGGAACTGCCTTTAGCTGTTGGTAAATAATTGTAAGATCCATTCTTACCTTTCTCAGCACTTCTGAATTTTAGTTATTGTACCTTAAAAATACAGTCTGTGAATCTATGAATGGTTCAGCCAGGCAGACCAGCAGTATGCATTTCCGTAACAGGTCAGTTACACATTTTACTAGGCATGGATAACAGGCTGCAGTAGTGACCAGTCCTGCTTTTTACAGCTTCTCGGTATCTCGGCTGTGAGGAGGGCTCAGGTCACGTGGGCACATTTTAGGAGAAGATGGCTTGCACCCTTGAAGCTCCCCCAAAGCAACAGTACTGTGCGCGTGCAGAGTCTTAGCGGCCTCGTGGAAAGGAGGGAGATATCTTCAGGCATGTGAAGAGGAGCAGGAGATAGTTGTTAGCAAGTGACACAGGTGTGCCTGGCTAACTGGTCTGGAAACTGGCTACAAAAAAGCAGTGTGTATATATAGCAGTGTAGCTGTGTGCATGCGTGGGTTTTACTACCTGATACTGACACCGCTCCTAGCCGCATTTTCTAACTCTGTCCTGGCCTTCACCCATCTATTCCAGAAGCAGGAATTGCCCCTAGAAGAGCAGGGGCCGGGAGGCAGGGGGTACGTTTGGATTTGTACAGTATGTGCTTAGAGTCTAGACAGGCATTAAGTTATCTGAAGATGTTTTATATGCGAGTTAAGAGGTGATGTGATGCAGTCCGTAACAGCGAGGAAAAGGCAAGGATGTTTGGCAAAGGCCGGGGGTAGGTACGTGGTGGTTGTGCGTGGGCACAGTTACTCTCCTTCTGAGGCTGCCTAAAGCGGATGGGGCGCTTTATGGTGGTAAGGTGGGTCCGTTACAGGGCACGGTGGAAGGCCGCCGCGCTTCGCACGTGCGGCCTCTTCCCCGGCACCGGTGACAGCCCGGGCGGGGGCGGCAGCACCGGCGGAGCAGGAATGCCCCGGGCCGGTCCTTGGGCCGGGCCGCGCTCGCCCACAGCGCCCAGCCGGGCGCCCGCTCTTCCGGCGGGAGGAGCCCGCTGCGGCCGCTGCCGCCGCCCCGCTGGGGGGCGCCCTCTCCGCGCCCGCCGCCGCCGCGGGCTCTGCGCTGCGCGCCCGCCCCGGCGGCTGGAGTGGGGCCGCCCCTCGCACCCCGGCTCCCGCCGCGCCCCGGGGCCGCCCGCAGGGCACCGCCGCCGCCCCGGGGGCGGGGGGCGGGCAGGGAAGGGGGGGAGAGCGCTCCCCGCGGGGGGCCGGGCAGCGGGGGTGGGACCTGCTCCGCGTAATCCCCCGCGGGGGGCGGCGGGCCGCGCTCGGAGCATCCCCCCTTCCCCAGCGCGGGGGAGCCGCCACCCCCCGCTTCCTCCGTTTAAGACGCGGGCTGGCGGGGCTGAGCGGCGGAGAGTGGCCGCTCCGCAGCTGCCGGCCCCACTTCCGCGGCGGGGCGCGCAGCGCGCAGGGCGGGCGCTGGATGCGCCGCCGGGGGCAGGCGGGCGGCAGCCGAGCGGGTCCCCGCGCAGCGGCGCGGAGCGCGGCGCGATGAGCGCGGGCAGCGGCGCCGGCACGGCGGCGGGCACGGCCACCTCCGCGCTCTGCCTGCTCCTCTCGCTCACCGCCGTGGCCGTCTGCCTGCTGCTGGGCGCCAAAACGGCGGAGCTGCAGGGCCGGCTGGCCGCGCTGGAGGAGCGGGGCGCCGCCGGCCCTGGGCCGGTGCTGGAGGCGCTGCGGCCCCGCCTGGAGCAGCTCTTCCGCGAGGTGAGTGGCGGCGCGGCCCCGCTGCGCCCACGGGCGGGCAGCGCCCACGGGCGAGAAACCCGGGGGGAGCACCGCGGCCCCGCTGCGGCGCGGGGAGCCCGCGGTCCGTCCCGGGGCCACCGGCTTCTCCCCCGGCCCGGACCCAACTTTTCCCCTTTCCGCCGCCGGTGCCGTTAACCGGAGCGCAGGGCGAGGCGCGGCAGAGCCCGGGCCTCCGCCTTCGGGAGAGAAAATGCCCCAGGTGCAAAGGCGAGCCGGGTAATGGCTGAGAACATGCGGCTTTTCCCCTCATTCTATTCATCGGCACGGGTAACCCGAGCACTTAACTACTACTCATCTTTGGACGTAATAGACTATAATTTCCTTGTTAGAAACTTATGAACATGATCCCTGTTATCTAGACGGCCCATCCCAGGGTATCGCGTGGTCCAGCAGTGCTGAACTGATCTACGGCGGGTGGAGAAGACTGGCAACTAGTTCCTTCACGTTCAGTCCCAGGGTTTTCTGAAATTATTCAATAAAGATTTCTGTGCTGAAAGATTTCTCTTACTTGGAGAACAATTATCCACACCGATGCCCTTCTCCATAACTAAACCAAGTCTCTGGGAGAAGTTACGCTTGATCCCAGGGTTATGTTTTTCCCCAGACTCCGGTGTTTAGATCTGGGACTTTTTACGGGCAAGGAGGACGGGGAGGGCTCCCATCATTCATAGGAAACGCTTGAAGATCCCAGGGTTGGTTTGCTGGGTTTGTGTAAACAGTAATTCATAAAGTGCAGCAAGATTCAACACGGCTTTCGGGGCTGCTGCGGGACACTGCCGAGCGATCGATTCTGACATCTGGGGAACGTTTTACAGTGGGATTTTATTAATGGCCTGACTGGGGTGCAAAACACAGTGCTGCATTAAAATCGTTACAGCCGTGAAGCCTCAGTCGTGCAAAAATGTAATTTTTTTTTTCTGCAGTGCCTTCCAGCTGTGAGCAGCTCTGGGGAGCGGAGCTGGTTCAACCGTGTGCGGGGCGGGATGCGGGGGGGAGTTGGAGTTACGGTGAGGGTAACTTGGTTGCACTGATGTGCCTTGATAAAAGGGAAACGTTAAAAAATATTTTTGTGAAAACCCTGAATACCAGAACAGAGGGGTGCCTGCGGGGCGTAATCACAAAATCTAGTTAACGTCTTTTCTCCAGGCAGGAATTAGCCTGCCAGTCGTGGCAGTGGTTCTGTTCCAATTACTCCAATAAATGTGCTTAGCAATGGGAATGGTTTCTGTGGCACTGCCTAAGATCATGTGCAACCTCTTGCTGAGATTTAGTTAAGTGTGGAAAGCTTGTTTTGTACTGGGAACGCTCAGATGGAGATTGTACAGGGGAAAATAAAGCAAAACCACATAATTGGGTTTCTAATGCAAGAGTGAGCTTGTTGAAACGTTTAGTATGACCAAACTTTTGTCAATACTGAAAGCAAATTTTGGAATGAGTAACAGATTCAAGGAATGCATGGTAGTGTTTGTGCTATCTATTAATCGTCATTTTTAATGCACTTATTTATGTTAAAGTTTCAGAAACTGTCTGTTTTTTGACCAAACTCCTCTCCCTTACATAAGACCGCTCGCTCATCGGGCAACTTCTGTCCTTTCTGTGCTTGAGAGTTTCTGGAGAGCAAGAGAATATTTCCATCATCATGAACATCAACTGATGCCTGGGGTCACTTTTTTTGTTAAATTATGTGCTGGTTCTCCTTTGAAGTTTACCACAATATTTCAGAAGTGAAACCAAAGCTCCATACGCTCTCTGTGCGTGACCCGGCATACTTTGTTCTCTGTCGCTACCCAAAAAGCATTACTCCGTATACCAATCTAGGGGTTTGCTGGCATAATTTATGGCAGAACTGCATATAAAGAGCAGCAAATACAACACCAGCGTGTTGGCTCTGTTCCTTCTAGTGTTGTTTAAATGTTTGGCAACTAAAAGAGGATAGGAAATAATAAAGGAAGGGTCAGTGTGTAGTTAAGGCAATGAAAGCCGATTTGGACAACTAGGATTTAGTTTCTGGCCCTGTGACAGGCATACATCTAACTTCGGAGAAATTGCAGAATTTAATGTGGTGGGACCTTGTCCTTCCCTCAGCCGTTCCTTTAGCAGGACGTGCTGCAGGGTCCCGCTTTGATGCCATCCAAAACATTTCCACCAGCGTGGTCCGAACGTGGCAGCATCTCCACTTGCTCTACATCAAAAGCCCCAATTCGAAGTGTGTAGTTTTTCCTACTGGAGGGAAAATGTTAATGGGAGGATTATAGAAGCATCCAGTTGTTGTAAACAAAGCCGGACCGTTTTGTTCACAAAGGATTTATTGTTCGTGGTCAGCAGAGAGTGTCCAGATCAATCAGTTTCACGACAAGAACAACTCCAGGGGAGAACAGAGGACTCGCTCCCGCAATCGGGACCGGAGCCGATCTCCTCCGCTCTTCCCAGTGACGCCTGCTGAACTGAAAGGAGTTTCCTTCAGCATCTTCATCATCCAAATTACTTTAAAATAAACACAGAAATTGAGTGACTCTGTAATATTTAGACTGCAAGTGGCTGTCAGAAAAGTCTCTTTAGATACTCTCGCCACTTTTTCTCAAGGAAAGCTTATGTGCTGCAGGAGGCAGCTGGATCATTCTGCTATTTACGCTTCCTTTAGGAAAACTTCTCTGTCAGGTGCTATGAAACCGTGTTGGTACTTTCAGGATCTCGTAGCATTACATCCAAGCAGCTAGAAAGGACTGCGTAGGATTGCAGCAACAGATGAAACTACTTATTTTCCCTTTTATTCTGGGGATTAACCTAGTCACAGGTAGCCTAATTTCTGAACAGTCCACAGTGTTCAAATATTTGAACATAGACTGGGTCATCAGCTGTGTAAAATTCAAGTCTGAACATCCTGAATTCAGTAAGTACTTTGAATTTTCTCGCTCTGAAATGGGGGGACTCTAGTTACCAGATTATTGGTTTCTCTCTTGGCAAATACTTTAGGTGAGACAGGGCATTCCTGGAGGACTGAGGGAGCAATGATTGCTGGTAAAAATGAGATGTTCCCACCCTTGCTGGGCTGCCCCAGCCACGAAGCGCTATGCCTGAGCTAATATAACTTACCTGTCATCAGGGCTTATTAACTTGGGCTTGGCAGTGTCCTAAATGCAGGCACGAACATTTTGGTTGGCTTAGAGAGCAGGCAGAGTGTGCTCACATCTGTCTGCAATATGCCACGTAGACATTGCCTTAGTTTTGTGAATTTTTATGTGTTCTAGTAGTCCCACTGATGAGTTTTTCACTTTGGAGATGGAAACACTGGGCTTTTGGTGGCCCTGGGGGTAGGTGAGCACCTTGGTTTCGCTGGCAGTGCCCACCTCACTGTCCTTCATCTCCTCATCCCTCTCCTAAAGAACCTGTAATGCTCCACATAGCATGAATTTTAAGTACAAAATCAGCCACATCAGATCAGATCTGTTGTGCAAACACCACCCTGCCATGTAACCTCCAGGGTGTTTGGAAGCAGCTTTGCGGTCGGGCGCAGCGGGGCTTTCCCCGGGGCGTTTGCCTCGCTGCCGGGGCCGGCCGTGGCGCAGCAGAGGGGCTCGCTCCCCCAGCACTGTTCCTGCCACCAAACACGCCGAGACGATGCTGACATCTGAACACGGGACTTGCGATAGCTCCTCGGGATGAATCCAGCCCATGGTGCTTGGCACAAGTGACTTTTGGGATGTGCAGAAAGGAGCCTTTGCCTGACCCGTGTGAGGGTTGTAGATTGGCCACTTGCTAAGAAACGTGTAGTATTTTGTGTGCTCCTACAGCATGAGGTATTACCCAAAGAGGCTGAACTCAACGGGGTGAAACTATTACCTCTCGCTGGAAGAAAACGTGCTGGATGGTTTGGCTGTTGGCATGCACGCGCAGTCCGCATTTAGATGTAACGTAGTCTCTAAATGGCTATTTTTATTCCTCCTCCAAACAGAAACTGGGTGAAGGACTAGCAAAGCTGCGGACGGCGAGAGAGGCTCCGTCGGACTGCATGTGCCCCCCAGGTAGGTGCGAACGCCGGACTGCCCAGGAGCTGCCTGCTCGCTGGACCGACACCGCTGAGCTCCTCCTCTCCTGTTTTATATATTCCTTCGTATCAAGGAAAATGCACTGAGAAGGGTTTTTTCCAGGCTGAAGCACCCTCTTGCGCTTGAGACTGTTAACTTCTTCCATTGCCTTGCTTTGGCCTGTTTACAGATAAAGGAGTTTGAGGTTTGGACAAAAGCGACGTTTGGCTATAAGAATAAAAGAGCAAATAGCTTCACTCAGTTGTGAGCCCTGGGTGTTGGGCCAAAACAATTTAGAAGTAGTAACAAAATCGCTGGGGCTTAATGCAAGTGTGATAATTAAAAGCTGCAGCTTCTCTGCCTTTTCGGAGGGTAGCGACTTCTCCAGCGCTGCCTTGCTGTATGAAAGCTGTCACTGATTGTTTAAATTTCCTCCCAGAGTTTAATGAACTTCTTAAACTGTCAAAACTTCCTGTTCTGCTGTGGAAGTGCATGCTCCTAGGAAACAATAAACAGCTTAGATTAGTTTGTAAAGGCATCTCATTTATAGAAATGCTCCGTTAAGTGCTCTGCTGTCGTATTGAAGGGCATGAATGACTTTGGGCTGAGGCACTTCAAGCCTTTTCTTTTTTTTTCTTTTCACAGAAGTAGTGAAAGATGGGTGAAAGATGTGCAGTGCTTTGATGGGGCAGAATGCATAGGCATGTTACAAAGCCTTCCAAGCAGCAGATAGTTCAGTTCTGGTTTTAAAGAAAAAAAAACAAACCTTAAATGTTACATGTAGATGCATAATAGGCAAATGGGCAGTCTCAGTTTTTCCTGCCATCCTGGATATGAATCCTACTAGAACACACAGTGTTAGTCCATACCCACGGGACAAAAAAGATGGACTTTCTTCCCCATAAGTTTATGTGTAATAACCTCAGAAACGTTTCAGTAACGATGCTCTTAAATGTGCTGCTGCAGTTGTACTCCCTGGTTTTCTAGTGGAAGGCTCCTATGGGTGTCCTGTATGCCTCGCTGTCTTGTAACCAAACCCCATCAGCTGAGACACAAATCATCCTGATTTTCAGCTTTTCAGACACCGGTTGTCAAATTAGTTCTCTCCCTTCTGATGCGCAGACCCAACCAAGTCCGTCAGCCTCACGGGGCTCTGCGGGACGCATCTTTCTCCGGTCTGTGAACTGGGGCACCGCTGGTGTGCTTAAGTGGTCAAGAGGCTTTTCCTTTGCTCTGCAGAAAGCAATTGGGATTGAAGAGGCTCCTCTGTGGCCAGGAAAGTCCCAATTCTGTTCTGGGTCACTGGGTTTGCTGGTTGCTGCGTTTGAGAGATGGGGGAAGAGGAGGGGGAAGGTTTTCCCACGTGCTGCTGAAATACTCGTTACAGTCATTAGTAACGAATGTCAGAGTAATTTGTGAGCCGAAGGAAGAAACGCTTTCCTGGTGGGTAGGAAATGTCGTGGCATCAGTGGCTGGTCCTGGCTACCGCCTTCCGGGAGTCCAGTGCCATGCTAAGGCGAGGATGCTCTGCTGAGCTGTCGTGCAGCCTTTCGGCTATTTTTGAGCAAATCAAAGGAATCTCTACATGTGTTTGTTTTGGGTTTTTTTTTTCCTCATTCTCCTGAAGAAAGCTGAGTTGCCTTCTGGTCTGTAGTTAAAGAGCTTAGTCCAGAAACATCCCAAGAACTTGCGGCCGTCGCTGGCATTTGCTGGAGAGCTATGCCAGGTTGCAAACTAACAGCTAAGCTTTAGTTTGCCTCCGTGCATCAAAAAAGCAGCCGCTGGAGAAAAGAAAATCCCCCTGTGGAGGGGCAGGGAGATGGGGAGATCCTGCCAGCCCAGGCTGCAGACCCGGTCCCGCTTCCCGGGGGCAGCTGGAAGCTAGTGGGTATCCTAACGGCATGGGCTGCGGGCTTTCCTCCTCCAGAAACCCTGCTAAGCTTAAGAAGACTTCTTAGCACTGGATTTAAAGCAAGGCCACTGGAGAGCGGTTGGTGGTGGTGCTGCCTGCATCCTCACGCCAGCGTCATCCCTCCCTTGGTGCCTCTTTGGGAGTTGGGGGGCTCGCTGCCCCGCAGACCCCCGGGCAGTGGCAGGAGCAAACTCTGTTCAGAGCTCACCCTGTGAGCTGGGCTTGTTTTAAACAAGACCTGTTTTCCCTTGAAGTGAGTCAGTTTGGGGTTTTGTTGGGGTTCGGGGTAGAGTTTTGGGGGGATCACGTCAATTAAAACCAACTTGCTATGCATTAAAAGCAGTTTGGAACAAGAGGACTATGATCCATTCAAAAGTTAAATAAGGCTCAAGTTATTTTGACTATAGTGATGCCCTAAATTAGTGCTTGTAAAAAACCCCACACCAAACAAAACAGCCCCTCCATGCCTCCTCCCGCCCCAAGCCCCCAATCCCTCCCTTCCCCCAAACCCACCCGCTCTGTGCTCTGCAGTAAGTCACCTATTTGGCTATAGGGCTCACCCGCGTTGGTAGAAAGCAGCTTGACTTCTAAAACGGGACCCTCGGAGCGTTTCGGGGCAGGCAAGGCTGCGGAGCCGGCGGAGGGGCCGGGCGGGGCCGGTGGCCAGCAGAGGGGGCCCGGCCGTTTCGCCAGGGCCACGGAGACGTTCCCCTCGTCAAGAAAATTCATCGTAATTTTAAAAAAAACAAACAAAAAAAAGCTTAAAAAGTTACCCCCTTGGCTCCGATGCTGGGGATGCTCCAAAAAGGCATCCCCGTAGCTGCTCTGGGCGTCTGCGCGCTGCTTTGAGTTGTTTTGCTCTCTGCTCAGCCAAAGCGGGGGGGGGACGATGGCAACAGCGTCGTGTCCCTTTGTGGCGTGGGCATTTCTGTGGCTGAGGGAGAGGAGAGCATCCTTGGGGCTCTGGGGCAGCCGGGTGCGGGTTGGGCTCCGACATGCCGTGAAGGGGTGGGGCGGTGACCCCGCGCCGGTGGGGAGCGTGGCCTTTCGGCCCCTCCAGCTATTTGGGACGGGGCTGCAGCGGCTGCGCGCTGCTGGCACAGGGCAGGCCCCGGACAGGCTGTCCCCATGTGCTGGCTCGCTGCGGAACAGCAGCTCAATATTTTTATTATCGTCCTTCCTTTGAGCCAGGCCTGTAATATTTTGCAGAGAGGCCCCTCGTCCCCTTATGTTCCGCCTCTTTGGGGGGATCCTCACACAACCTTCCTGCAAGCTAAAATCCGGCAGGTGCGGGCACACTTGTTGTATGGCATTTCGGATGGCCTCCAGCTGATGAGCACTTGGAGGTGGGTTGAAAGCAAGACTAAGACTTCATGCTTGCAGACACTTTGCAGCTGTGTGGTCTCTGCCTGCCTTCCCCCCCCCCCCCACCTTGTATTTTTAAGCACAGTCTTTTGGAACCTGAGGTGCAAAAGGCTCTTGTTAAATACTGTATTTGCCATGCCAAAAGTCTTCAGGCTTTGTGAGGATGTCCCTCAAGAGCCCGAGGTGCTGGATGCACCATGCTAGAGCCTGAGAGCAAACATTTCCTCTTAAATCCAGTTTAAAAAAGGCTTAAGACAAGCCCTAGTCCGCAGAAAATGCCCTGCCCGGCAGCTAGTCCTTGCTCTGTTGCAGACTGGGGGTGTGAAGATCCCCAGCTCTTTCGGCTGCTCTGGCACTGTGTATTTCAACGTATGCGTTGTGTTTCCGTGTGCCTCTTTATTTAACAGCACCTCCGCAGGCTTTGCGCTTTGCAGCCTTAACTCCGAATTTCCTGGCTGCTGGATGATGCATATCCCTGTCTTCATCTCAAATTCACGCTGAGATGGTGTCATATGCTTTTGAACGTATGTATATATTACAAAACAGTGTTAAATGTTCAGTGTAGTAATCCGATGTTCCAGTTAATATGTGACAAATATTTCCCAATAATGGCTTGGCAGTGGGAAGAGCGGAGTGGTACTCCAGCCTGCAGGACGGCAGATTGCTCCATTTCTCGGCAATTCAAACCATGTGTACTTGGGGAAGCCGATCATTTAAAATCCTCCCTACCTCTGCAGACTCAGCAACTCTAGAGGCAATCTTGCTGTGCTTATTATTATTTATATTTTTAAATTATTATTTATATTTTTTAAATTTTTACCCTAAATTTATACACAGGGATTGGCTTTCTCTAGCTCGCTGGGGAAATTTTGGTGGTTTTGTGGTTCCCAGTGGCTTGAAATATCAGCCTAATTTTTACGGGTCTAAACGTTGCTTTCGAGCATCACTCGCTATCTGCCTTCTCCCCACGTTGTCTCCCCAGGTAATTAGCACAACAGAATTTCCCTAATTGCTGGAGATCAAGGAAGAGAGGGCTCTGCTTGCTTTGTAGTCCTGACAAACTGCAGATGTTTTCCAGCAGGCCAAATGGGATGCGCTGAGCTCTGTTAACGCCGGCTCTTTGTTTCGCACTCTTGCGTGATAGCAGCTCTATTATTGCTCTCTCCTTACATCTTTGGTATCTGGGTCTGTCGTTCTGCGTCTCTGTGAGTTATGAGTCCTTCAGGATGGTCAAATAGATATGGAAAAATATCAAATGAACTCGAATATTTCTTTTTTAAATTAGTGGTGATCTCTGCTTTTCTGAGTTGTTTTGCGTCTACTGAGCTTAAACATCTGAAGTATTCCTTCCTGTCACCTCAAGAGATGTTTTTCTACCTGCTGAAACCGTTAAAACTTGGTATTTTTCTGTAATTTCTACAGTTTAGAATGAGACAGAGAGCTTTACAACATCTTCAAGTTTTAAAATGTTTCCTAAATCCTCCTTGCCTTGATTTCTGCGATGACCCTGTCCCTTCGCATATCTGCCAGTCACTTCGCTTCGGCAGGGTTTACTTTCTCAGCCTGACTTTGCCCGCAGGATGCTAGGACATTATGATTACAGTGTTAATATAAACAGGATTTTCTTTGCCCTAAACTTACAAACACAATCACAATTCTCTCCTGCATGGAAAAACCTGTGCCAGGATTTTAAAAAATGAGGCAGAAGCCAAGAGTTAAAGCACCTAAATAACGAAGAACAACTGGCTGGGAAGGAGTTTTGACGAATGGTGCCATTTAAATGCAGGCAGTCACTTTCTGTTTAACGTGTTTTCCAATCTTACCCCTTCAAAAATACGATCTGATCGCAGATCTTTGCAGCTTTTGGAAAAACACTCTTTGAGCATAGAAATTACTGCTGGCTACCTTCCATCCGCTGCTTCCTGGCGACCATTCCCGAGTCCCTCATGGATATTTGTGGAAGGCCCCGAGGACATCTGGAGCCATGTCTGCACGCCACATGTGCGGGGGCCGCCCGCCGCCTTCTCCCAGGAGCTACCTGGGATGGGCACGGATACCTCCATCTTCTCACTAGAAGAAAAGTACTGCTGGAAAGCAGCTGCCGAAGAGTGGTGGCCCCCATCTCATCGTGAAGCTCTGCTTAGGGAGTTGTTTCATGGCTTCAGGACTCCCCATGGATGGAAGCCTGTGGTGGTTTATTGAGTGGGTGCCACAAATGGAGGAGAGGGAGTCTTGCTTGGTTTGACATCTCCCAGTCGTGCGATTCATGCATGTGTTGTGTGTTGCAGGGTGCCAGCCGGCAAGGGGGAAGGAGCCCAAAATCCCTCTTGAAGGTAGAGGAATGATTTTCTCATGGCCCGTTGGGTTGCTGCGTGTCCAGAGAGGGTTGCTGGCACTGCGGCAGCAGCCAGGTATAGCATGGCAGCGTCAGGAGGACTACTGCTCGCGCTGGCTCGCTTTTCTCTATGGCAAAGCCACTTCTGGCGCTGCTCTGCACCCCTCTTGAGGAGCTCGTGGTGGTGGAGGGAGAGGCGGGCGGCAGCCAGGTGTGCGGCAAAGGGGAGGTTTGAGCCTGGGATTTGGGGACCGCTCTCAGACTGAGCTCCCCAGCACGCTGGCGTCCAAGGCAAGGCACGTCCTCTGCTCTCAACACCCATCCAAACAATACCCTACCAGATCGGCTGCTGTGTCAGCCAGCAGTGACATTTAGTGTCCTACTGAGGTGACATGAAATGCTGGATGCGGCCAGGACTTTCCGAGGCAGGAAATAGTGTGGTACCAGTGTTATTCCCAGAGCTGGCAGCGCCTCTGACACGGAGTCAGAGGCGACAGCTAAAAGGCAGTCTGGCCTCAAAACCACTGGCGCAGGAAAATGGGCCGGAGCCATCTCCCAGGGAGACTGCGGCAGCATTCATCCTGGTGGCGTTTGGTGCAGCTCCGGCGTTTGAACATGGAGTAGTTCACCAGGAACCAGCCCTTTCCCAGCAGCATTCATCTTTAGACCACTTCAGCAAAAATTAATTAAAACTGGTGACATCAATGGGAGAAGGCTTTGAAAATTTATTTTTTCTAAGTCTGCCAAAGTTATTTTGAGTGTAATGAAAACTACAAAAATAAACCTGATGACCATATCCTCTGCGAGAGGCTCTGTGTAACTTTATCTTTGTCTCGACATATGAAGTCATTTATCTAGGCACAGATATTTTTTGCTGCCAGCCCCTTCAGTGCTGCCTTTTCCAGAGAGGAGGCTCTGAAGCAGGTTGGTTCAGTGCTCATGGACTGACTCACCTGGCAGGTGCCCATCAGCTTCCAGTTGGCTTCCTCCTCTTTCTTGTTCAAATGATGGATGAATGTCACCCACGTGAGCAGCGACTTGGCTTTGCAGAACTGATTATTGAAAATAGACTGTGCTTGGCGTGGTACCTACTGTATCTCCATGCTGTCTCATTGAGCCGGTAGTGCTATCATCTCCTGTCCATCCTATATGTAACAGGATGGGAATGTGTTTCAAACCCAGCATGCTTTAGGTTGATCTTATCATTCGTGCAGTGTTGATAGAAGCAGGTTTTAGCACAGAAATGATTTTGGGGCAGTCAGCTACCGCTGATGTATTCCTGAAGCAAGAGCTGACTTATTTCTTTGCCACCAAGAAGCTCCAGGCTAATGTTCCATGAGTTGCGTTGCACAAATACACGCTGCGTAGTAAGCACGATCACCTGCGTGTGTGGCTGGGAGCGTGTAGGTAACAGCAGTCAAAATCAAACCAGAGCAGGGGCTGTCAGACTTAGGCCTCTGTTCTCGCTGCATTGGGTGAGTGTTGCTTCATTCCTCAACAGATCTTGTTCAATAACTGTCCCTCTGGCCTGTTTCAGGGAGTGCCAGCCCAGGCAAAGGCTGGACAAACAGCCCCATCTGCCCCACCAACTTGAGAAGTCCTGGACCATCTGTAAACCTGACGTATCTCCTGCTTTGCCATTGAGAGACCAGAAATGTTGCTCTTACCCTGGTGCCGCGTGCTTGCTCCTGTTTTATTGCTCTAAGACATGGTCATTTTTTTCTACTTTTTACAGTTCCAGGGGCAGTAGGTGTAGTGAATCTTAAAGAATCTAATATATCTCCATCACTCCTGTCGCTCCAATAAAGGCTGGAATTAATCCCCAAGGGGCAAATCTATCCGTAGCTTTTGGGTTATTTTACAGATTTCTGGGCAAGAGAGTCCATTTCAATTCTTGTTAAACAGAGTTTCCTTGAAGGGAAGTATTGCTCTGAACTCCAGCACCTAAACACGTTGCCAGATTTGCTCATCCTTTGACTATCCTATTTTCATGGGCGAGAGGAAGGTAAATTGGAGACTGACACCCATAGTTGGCCGTAGCTGAGAGTCCTCACGGGTTTTCAACCAAGTAATGACATTGCAAGTGTTGCTGACTGAGAAGTGTGGCTTGCCTGGCTTATGAGGACCAGGGTGTGAATCCAAATACCAGCCATAAGTGTGGATCACTGCGCTGCTTGCTTGTCCCTCTGCTACCAACCCAAAACACAAGCCAAGCATCAATCGTGCCAGCTGGGATCATACCCTAAGGCTCCAGGTGTTATTTCAGACACAGAGGCAGAGTGAGATCAGGGGACTGTTGTCTATTTTCTCAAAATACGTGTCTCAGTTCACTGGGAAGATGCAAAGAGGTTGAAGGGGGAAACCTGTAAATGTGGTGAATAACTTCTAGTAACTGCTTGGAGTCACTGAAGGCAAAGAACCGGGTGGGTCACACCTCCAAAGAGTTGGGGAAAGATGTGTTTAGATCATGAAAGATTTGTATGGTAGAACTTGGGAAGTTGGCCTGGGCAAGCTGTTCAGTTAGGCCAGCAGTGGGGACCAAGGAGGCAGGCTTTTCTTTTGCCGAAGGTTTTCGTAGCTGAAGCTGCAATAACCTGAGAGAGTGGGAATTTTACAGCATGAAAATCCTACTTTTTCGGAGTCTTTAGTAGCTGCTGAGCTTGGTGCATCCCAGTCTTAATCCTGAGCGTGGACTAGGGTTTACCTTTATCGCGGCAACTGGCTATCCAGTTCAGCAGTGAAATTATTTAACTTACTGTGCCTGGCACGCAGAGCACCCGGACCTCACCCCGTGGTGATGGTGTGACACCGTCAGGTTTGTCCCCAGATGTGTTAAGGGGGTGGCAGTTCTCCTGCACCGGTGTGACCGAGTACTCCTGCGCCTTCGTTTCCCATGAAGCCTGCCTGGCTGTAGGAAATCACTGAAAAGCTATTTTAAAAGCAGCCAGCGTGGAGGATTTGGCTCCGGGGTTGTCCATCCGTGGTTGTGAGGGGTTTGGAGAGGCTGGGTGGGGTGGCAGAGGCATGGCAGCCGTACCTGGCCCGGGACGATGCTGGGCGTGCGGGAAGCGACCGTTGCGCTGACCTCGCCACGCGTGCGCGCACGGTGCCGCTCCGAGTGACAGGTCCTCCTGGTGACACGCTGCATGGAGAAGTAGCACGAGGAGAGATTCAGTTGCTGATCTTTTTTTAATTGCACCTGTCCTGCCATGATAAACTAGACAGTAAAAAGGCTGGCTTTCCTTCTGCTTTCCTAAATCGGACCCAAGAGGCAACAATTCTCGTTATTTCCCAGCTGTGACCCCATGGTAATCCCACCACTTGTACCCAGCATCCAGCCCTGGGGGCAGGTGATCGTCCCTGCGGGCTGTGGCTTTCCACCATGAGCACGAGCGTGGTGGGCGCAAGCATTTGCGTTAATGCAGCCCTGCAGGTTGCAATCGCATGGATTAGTGACCTAATTAAACTTCCACCTGTTCTTCGTTTGTCACCATCAGTCCTTGTTTTATCATGTGGCAGAAGACACGCTGGTGCCAAGATACTCCTGGACACTGGGATTTGGCAGCCTGTGCAAATACAATGTGCTTCTTGGGTTTCATCCCTGCGGCAGATGGATTGAGCCCTCAGCCTTTTGTACGAGCGAGGCACAGAGCTGCTGGAAATGCAGGGGATGGCAGGTCCTGAATGTCCCCCTGCCCACCCATTATGTGCTCATTTGCTTTTTTTAATGTGACCTAGTGGGGCAAGAAGGAGAAAAAACAGCACGTGCAGGATGAATCAAATGCAGCCCGGGCGCTCACGGAGGGGGCTCCAGAGAACCCGTCACTGGGGCAATTTGGTGCCCAAAGTTCACCTTTTTCTACAAAGTGGAGTTGCAGAGGTATTGGTGAAAGACCTCACATTCATCTTCCAGGGCTTTCTGTGGCCACACTGAATCTTGGTCGGGGTAAGGATCTGGGGCTGCGTTGGTTGCATTTGAAGCTGTTGCTCATGTTTCTGGCACACTTTTAAATTTGGTCTATTTATGTAGTTATTTACTGAAGACATTAAGAGAACTTGGCTTCTGCTGAACAGTGGCTGCCCTTTAGAGTTTATTTTTTCAAAGTTATTGCAATCATGGCAAGACTTAAAGGCAAAGAAAAGCCAGTCTTTACCTGGGAATGGCTGTGTTACACAAATTACTTTTTAACCCCCCTGAGTGACCCCATGGCAGAAGCCACTGGCTCCCGGTGACACGGGACTTCATCCATCAGAAGGTCCCCTTTGGTGCAAGTTGACTGAGACCATTTGCGTCAAGACAACTCCAGCGGCAGACTTGGCTCCAGCCCACATGTGACACACTTGCAAGAAATCCCACGTTTCTCCCTTTGCTTCTGGCTCTTCGTAGCACGACCGTGGTCGTTGGCTGTACCAGCAGCACGTAGAGGCCAGCGGCCCCTGGGTGGACCTCTTAAACTCAAGCTCTGTGCACCACATAAAAATTTTACCCCTCATGTCTTGGCTTTTGGCGGCTTCCCAGCAAGTATGACATGGAGAGGGAAGTATTTACAAAGAAAAATTAAATAGGTTCGATGGAGTTCCCAACCATCTGTATGCTTGTGGTCAGACTTGTAAAAAAAATACTAGTAGAGATGAGGTCTATCAGTACAGTACATCTGGAAATGTTTCTCTCTGGCTCAAATTTGTCTGGGTTTTCTCCCTGTTTTGTGCTGTCTCTGAGCAGTCCCCGTTCATGCTACTCCAGTGCGCGGCGCGCTTGGTGCAGGAGGATCGAGCAGGTTTGTGCTGCTTCACTGCTAAGAGATTGAAGAGCTTGGACGAGATGATGAACAGATTTTTCTTTTTCTTTTTTTTTTTTTTCCCCCAGCAGATCTGTCTGGAAGATGAGAACAGTTGGTATTGATATGATCTGCTTCATATTTTGGGAAGCTTTGGCAGTAACTAGTACCAAATAATGATGCTTCTGGGTCCCTATTGTGCAAACATTTAAATACGTTCAACTACGTTGCGCAGAGACCCTGACAAGAGACTAACGTGCTGTCCCAAGGGGGACTTGAGGGCATGGCTGACTGCAAAAAAAGGTCCTGATAGGGAACTGTAAGGACAGTTTTCTTGAGCGAAAGCCTGGCTTTTTGGCTACTGGCAGCTGCTGTTAGCTTGTCTAAAAACAGCCGGTTATTTATTGGAGGGGGCTTAGATGGGAAACATGCTGTTGGTAGTGGGTTGTGCGCGGTTGGTGTGGGCGATGATGCTCCTCTGTGTCATGGATGCGGGGACTTCTTGTGTTCATTTGCTGCTTTAAATTTTTGTCCTAAACTTTGCATCCTAAACCACAGCTTTTCCAGCTTGCTCCTAAAGGGCTTGAATCGGGGGTCATCCTCGTTATTGGGGCGACTGCTGTGTGTGGGTCTGCCCTCGTCCTGGGAGCGTGTCAGTCTCACGCTGGAGTATGGTGCGAAGGCAGAGACGCCCTGACTCCAGCCAGAAATTGCACGTGCTTTTCTTTTCTGCTGCATTTTCTTTTTTTTCTTTTTTTTTTCATTTTTTAGTTCTATCCATTTTGTAGATCGGGACTGTATAAAAGTCTTACTTTAATTCCAAAGATATGGTTAAATTCCCCAACAAGGGGTGTTCAACTCCTACTTGGGAGTTTATGCAGACCACTTTGACTTAAGGATAAAAGCGCTGTATTTTAGTTCCTTGAGGGTTGCTTTAATGTGAATTAAGCCAGACTTTAAGGAACTCTGTTTCATTTTCAGAGTGAAAAGATTCACAGTCTTTAAACTATTTCTTCACACAGACATAAGGTCAGAGAGCACCAGTGCCTCGCAGCATCCCCGGGCGCTCGGTCGTGCCCCGGTGCCGGGGGCAGACAGCCGTGCTGGAGATGATCAGACGCCCGAGGTCTGCAGTATCGGGAGGAGCGGCGGCACAATCACCTCCTGGTTTGGTTTCCTTTGGTTAGAGTGACACAAAGACACATTCAGGCCTTTGATAAAAGCCAGGCTTCTCTGCTTTTACCCACACACAAACCAAAAAAATGCAAACCCAACAACAAAAAAGGAAAGGGAGGCTGTGTTTTGTTAAAGTAGGGACTTGGGATTTAGCAAGGAAAAAGTCTCAAACCTCACTTTTTTGAATTAACGAGGGGATCTGAAGTTGAAAGCACCCCTTCTCTGTCCCTCCGACCCCATCAGGTCAGTGGACATTTACAACCTTCTCCCTCCCCAGGAGCAGCCCCCCTTCTTTTCAGCCCCATGGTGGTATTTTTAAGGAAGAAGGGGTTTTGTGTATATACACACATATATATATATCACATATGTATGTTTATATATTCTTTAGTGCTTGTTAAGTGGCAAAGCAAAATGCAATGAAAACAGAGAAGGGAGTAACAAACGTGTTCCTTCTCTTTGGTGACTAAATGCCATTCTCTTTTACTGGGTTTTATTCTGGGCTTTGCTTATTTCAGGTTTTAGCTCCTCTTTGCTCCAGATTGGCCCCGACTGACAGCTCTGCTGAGAGCTCGTCCCCGGCGGATTTCATTACGGGGAGGGGGAGAATGGGTGAAATTGGGTGGCTCCATCCTGATTTGGTTTAAGCTGGTAATTACGTGTTGCTTGAACCCAACAGTCTGTTGAGCTGTTTTGCTTTAAGATTGCTTTGATACCCAATTTTGGAAGTTTTGTGTGTAGTAGCTGGGGATTCCCTATGGATGTACTGCTGCCGCGTATCTATATGCCATTACTACCCTGAATTTCAGCCACTCTACAGGGTGAGCTCAGTGCTGCTGACAGGAATCCCGTGCAGAGCCACCGTGATGGACTGGTGATGTCAAACCTGGCACTGATGCCCTGAGGGGTTTGGCCTTTGCCACCAAATGCTGAAAATATTTGCTTTTTCCTGCGTGTGAAACTGTGCACATTCAAGGGAGAAGAAACGCACGCGTTGAAGCTGTGTCTTTTAAGATCTAAAATCCAGTTTTGTAGCGTCGTCATGCATAGGAGCGTTGTATTCTTTAGCTGCTGCCCTGATGGCTGCTGTGCTGTCAGCCCCAGCAGGGAGCCCTGGATCTCTAAATGCCTCACAGTATCCTTCTCAGGGCAAAATAATAAAAAATACTTGGTAGACTTTAAAACTTATTAATATTGAAGCTTTTGATGCAATTTAAAAAAAAATCCAAGTTCACATTTAAAAAGTGATGAAATAAGCAACATTTTTTCTCTTGGTTGTATAGTCCTTTTTCGTGGTGAAAGGAAGAGCAGCAACAACGACCGGCGTGGGAGCTGCACTGCTCCCGGGCGAGGACCTGCACACCTCGCCTGCAGCTGGAGAGGCACTGGGTCAGGCTGGAAACCGTAACGCTGAGCCTTTATTGCCAGATTCTTCCCTCTCCCCTCTCTCACGTCCCCTCTGCCCCCAGGAATGACCCCAAAACTGGCAACTGCCTCCCTTGCCGAGGAGCCAGGAGGGACATCAGGAGCGTCTGGTCCCTCCTGAATATCTCAGGGAGGGGAACAGAAAATGTAATAGGGCTGCTCCCCCTCCTCGTGCACGCTTTCCCCCGTGCACCCACAGCCCGTTAGGAAGCAGCACCGTCACCTGCGTTTGCCGGTAACTGTGCGCAGCTGCTGCTCCCGGGGCACCGCCCTCGGCCCGGGGGCGTCTGCGGGGCTGCTCCCGGGGCACCGCCCTCGGCCCGGGCGAGGCTGTGGGGCTCTGCCTGCCCTTCCAGCAACGCGTGGGCTTGCTGGGCTCCCGTGAGGTTTCACGTTGATCCTTGGAGCCCTTGCGGGGTGTTCCAGCAGCACGGGTGGGGCTTGAGGCTGGCGGTTTCCGGGAGGTCGGGACCTGGCTGAGGTGAGTCTCCTGGCATTTGCTGTTTCTCGGTTTTCAGGAAGGTGCAGAAAAGGGGCAATCTGCAAGTGCGTGCTCGTGCTGATGTTGGCTGGGATTGCTGTTCAGCCTGGGAGTCAGAATTCCGTGCGGGTGTCTCCAAAAGGTCTGAATCCCCCTGCCTTTTAAAATACAGATGGGGGTTGAGGTGTACTGGGGTGAAGCTCGTTGCGTGCAGGCAGGAGAGCAGAGGGGTGTGTACATCCATGCACGTATGTGGAAGAGTTTGTGTAAGGTCTGGCCCACGGGCAGCTGTTGAAGCAACCTGCGTGCTGCCTGAAGAAGTCCTTTTTGATGTTGGAGGTGCGAGGCTGCAGCGAGGTGCTCCGTGCCCTCGCTGCTCTGGGAGGTGGTGTGCAGCCTCAGGGGGCTTTTGGTCTGACCCGTGACACAAGTGTGTGATTTTGAAGTCTGTTTTAACTCATCCCCTCTAGAGCTTGATGTCTCCTTGTTTCAGACTGTGCTGTAATGGTTGAACAGGGGAGAATTCTAACAAATGTGCACCTTAAGGTGAAATCCTTAGGAGGAGAGTGCAGTGGACCAGCTTCAAGGTGTTAAACCACAGGATGCTTCTGAGGGGTCTTCACCTTCCTGGCTGTGTTGGAGGTTTTTTTGTTTAGTGCTTTACCTGTGTAAAGTAATGCTTTTACTCTGGAACAGCAGCAGAGCCCACATGTATTCCCTCACCCTCCTGAGCCAGTGGTTTCACTGGAGACCCCGGCAAACCCCTGCTGGTAACCCAGCTGGCTCATCTGCAGAAGAGGTGTTTGAGAAACCTCCCCGAGATGGCTCCTCCCGGCTGATGGGCGAATGCTGAGGTCAGCCCTCCATCCCAGACTTCCATTTTGTTCAGGGGGGTCAGAGGTTGGTGGAGAGCCGGGGCTGAGCCTGGTCCTGCTGAAACGGCAGCCTGGGGTTTGTGCAGGAACGGCAGATGAAGTGGTGGTTGTTATCCCAAAAAGGTGTTTCCTAGAGATGAAGAGGTTTTCCGGGCAGTGGGGGGAAAATTAGTAAGAACACTAATTGGCTGCTTCTGTGGCAGCCTTTCCAACCTGGCTATGTGACTGCACTATTGTCCTGGGATTTTTTTTACTACTTTTTGTCATCTTTTTTTTTTGTGGAGTGTCTCTATTGGGGCAGGGGGAGTCGGAGAAACCTTTACGGATGAAGGAAACCTTGCCTGGGGTGGGTGCTACAGAATGCAAAGGGGAGAGTGGGACACACACCACACCTGCACCCCCCAAAGAAAACCCCAAAACCAAGCTCCAGTCTGGAAAGGCATCTTGCCCTGTGGTGGACAGTGGCTGCTAATTGCCATTCTGCTGCTCATCCGTGCCGATGAAGCACGGGCTCGTGGCTGGTGGACGCGGACGTCGCTGCCGATGGGTGCCAGCGTTTGCGTGGTCAGTGCTGGGCTCTCTGCTCTTAAACCTTGGTGCTCAGCAGAAGTTAGTGATAGCCTGGCTTAATGTAAAATGGGGCCCTGAGTTTAAGCCATTAATCTCTTCTGGTTGGGGTTGTACCCTTGCCAAGGAGTAAGGAACAGCCTCATGAGCGAGGCCAGCTGAAATACAGCTCTCAGCTGGGAGACTGATGGGGACTCTGATCAAGGCCACTTTCTGAAGCTGTTTCCACTCAAATCCGACACGCTGACAGGGCCTGTGGATGATACAGCCGTTAGCACCTGAGACATTGAATAACAACGCCTATTAAAGGCAATTTGTACTTATCTGATAGCTTGAAGTGCAAAAGCTGGAAGAAGGGAGATGAAGGGACGCAGGCTCAGCCCAGGACCGGAGGGTTTGATTTCCCTCTCCCGCCTGCCAGCGTTTGACGGGGAGCCAGGAATGCTGTGGGCTGTGAAATGTTTTTGTTTCGCTTCATCGGCTTTGTGCAGCCAAGTCCTAATCGGGGCTGTCACTTCCAGGGAGGGAAAATGGGAGGTCCGTGTTTTGAACACCTCTATGGGACTGTTGTAGGGAAAGGGTCCTTCCCAGTAGTTTTAAGAGGGCTAAATGTTCCTGGATGTCTGTCTTCCCTCTTCAAAAGTCAGGGAGGATTTTTTTAAGCAGCACAAACTGATTTGCTGGTTGGAGCCGTAAGTGGTACAAAATGGGGCTGAGCAGAATTTGCCAAGCATTGCACGCAGCTCTGGTCAGCTGGAGAGCTTGAGCCAAAATCTGCTTCTTCCAGCTCATCTAGGTGAAAATATATTGGAGATGAACACATCCTGCTGCCTGCATCTTTTTTTAGGGATCAGCCTAGATGTATAAACATTGCTAATGTGTTATCATTTAAGTCTCTAATTTCTGTTCACATGCGACTCTTCAGCTCTCATCTATAAATAATCCATCTTAAACTGTGAATAGCGAACTGAAGTTGTTTGTTTGCAGATATTTTTGGTTGGAGGAGCCCTCTTAGGTTCACTTCTCTTCCTTACCAGTTTATGTATCTTGACATGTCATTTCCTTCGTGGTCTTCCCACCCTCCCAAAATGGATTTGCATATGAATAATTAAAAACAAAAGGAGACAAATCTCCAGCATAAATGTCTTTCACGTTGGGTAAGATGCAACTTTGGGTTGACTGTTGCAGCCTGTAGTTCAGGCATTGGAGATAAACTACCTGGGCGTGAAAGGGAACCTGCTCTACAGTTCCAGCCTCTCTGCCCTTTCTTGAATCCCCTCTCAAAAGAGCAGGAGGGAACCATAGTGACTGAACCAGGCAGGAATATGTATTTTTGCAGCAAGTTGCTTAAGGATATTGATTTAGTCAGCAAGCCCATCCTCTTCCAACAGCCTTCAGTGCGGCACGTGCTTGCTGAGCCCTTGCCTTGCCTTGCGCTGTTGGGTTAATCCCAGGTCTCTCTGCTGTATGCAACAAGCCAGTTTAATTTCAAGGTAGCTCCTAATGGGAATGTAACTTTAAATCCTTGGGTTGCAGTCAGTCCTGGTTCTAGCTTTTGCTGGTCAGTATTGGTTCAGGTTATTGTTAACAGATTTCTTTATTAGGATTGAAAGGTTTTTATTAGGACGTAGAGATTTTTATTAGGTTTGTGTATGCATTGATTTGTCCAATTGTTGCAATGTCTCTTGTTGAACAGATCACCCAGAAGAAGATCATATTTCCTGCAGGCGGTTTAACTGTCTATTCTGTTACGTTGCGGTACCGCTCCTTGAATAGATTGACCTTTCAGTTCCACTTCTGCTCTCTTCTGCCAAAATAATTTCCTCCTTACTCTGGTTGACATTATGAGATCGTGAAGCCATTAGTTCTAGTTCTTGGTAAGGGCGCTGCTATCCAAATCTGGCTTCGCCCAGGCTTAATGAAAATCATGACTATTTGCCCAGCCTGAGGCGAAGTACCGGGAGAAATGAGGTACAGGATTGAATAGTGGCATCCATGAGAAGTGAATGTATTTTTTAAATTATTTTGGTTTTTATTTGGATCACAGCAACGTGTGCTGGGGAGCTCAGGGTGCGGTGCCTATGTGACAGGGACAAGGCAGGCTGTAAACGCTCTTCAGGAAAATGCAGCGGTGCTGGCTAGTGCTGGTGGCCCTCATGAGGGGCTGGAGGGCTCCACTAAATACCTGCTGTGTCCCTGTACAGCTGTATGGCCTATGATACCTCCTGCTTTGCAGGAAGGACTTTCAGGAGGAAATAAACTGGTTGCATTTTGGTAGAAACTGGGGTGTGTGTAATATGTGTAGATACTTATTTATATCCCCCCTTGAATTAATTACTAGGTAAAAATTCTATTTGAAAATGTCGTTGAAAATCAGTGTTATTTGAAATATTGACCTAAGGAAACTTTTATTAAGCTTGAATTCCTAACTTCCTTATCCCCACTACATACAAACAGACAACCCAAAGGACCAAACGGTCCTGTAGGAGCCCAGCTTGCTCTTGCTTTCTGGGTTCTTCTGGGCTCGCAAGTCATGTCAGAGAAGCCGGAGCAGCGCTGCACCTCCTCTGCAGCTCACACCAGCATGGAAGAGCTTGTGGAAACTGTAAGCCTGCTGGGATCTAAGATGTCCCTGTGATTTATTTAAAAAAAAAAAAAAAAAATCCAAAAAACCCAACAACAAACCACCTTTCCCCCAAATCCTATAATTTCGAGTATTCGCTTTCTTTGGCTTTGAGTGCATTATTCCAATGGTGTTAGTCTCACAGTAGACTCCTACTGCAAGTCCGCAGACTCCAGTGCAAATCTGCAAAAGGTGAGTGGGAACCTGCTCTGCTGAACAGCTTTAGCTTGTTTCTTTTGCATGGCCATAACTGGGATCCAAAATTGCTATGGAGAGTACGAGAAACAGTGATCGAAGCGTATCTGAGTAAGAGATGCATTTTTCCATCTGATGTCAGACCCTCACAAACCGGACCTTCTGCAGATGCTCACCTGCTGGATCCGAACTGCGAACCCGGCAGAGCAGGCGCTGCACGCTCGTGGCGGGTTCGGTGCTGGCGCCCGTCACGCCGAGGGATGCTCGAGGCATTGCTGTTGGTGGGGCAGGAGGAAGAAGTCTGGGGTGGGAAAGGGGTCAAAGTGCCAAAAAGAATTTAAAAACTGGCTAGATCCTTGTAATAGTTGTAACATCCAGTATATGAAATATTGGCTCACGCTGAATGAGGAGATAGCCTTGGCATAATTCGGCAAAGAATATGACTCTTAAAAATGTGTGGCTTTTCTTTAGGTTTCCTCTTAATACACTAAATAATCTCTGGCTTTGACATTTTAATTGTACAGCCCAGATGTGAAAACTTTGTACCAGATCCTGGCAGAAATCCCAGCAAACTGTTTCAAATAGAGAAGTTTAAAAGGGGGGAAAAAAAATGTTTCTTGCACTTGTAAATCCTATTGTTTCAGAATTTATCAGCTAATATTGAACTCGCTAGGCTTTATAAAAAGCAGGATAAAAGTGTTGCAAGTGATAGTGTGGAAGAGGTGTGATGGAGGCACTGTTTCTTGGACGTAAAGCGATGTATTTGGTGATGAAATAGGAAGCTTTTGACATTTGTTTTTTCTAAGGTCAGAGAGGGACAGTGATCCAGTCGTTGGTGCTCAGAACTGGCCTAGATGATACAGTTTTAGCACTGCTGCTTTGAATTTTACTCAGTGGTACTTTCTTGCAGGGGACAGAGACTTTTTTCCACCTTGTTTAGCAAGTAAGACTAGACTTGATTCCTTTTGTGTCCATTCTGCTGCCAGGAAAGATAGGAAATATGCATAAAATCAATTACGCAGGGTTTGGGGATTCTTTTGAGTCCGCCTGCTCTCACGGACAAGCTCCTTGCGAGAAGCCAGCCCAGCCCAGCGCCATCCTCCCTGTGTTCCGGGAGGTGGAGGCGGCTCGAGCGGCCATTTCTTCCCTGGGAGCAGCGTCCTGGCTCCGTCTGTGTGTGACGGGATGCTCCCTTGGTAGAGGCCTCTGCTTTGGGAGATGAAAATGGAGTTTTACTGCAATTCGTGGGTTGGTTTTACCGGTTTCTGTGCTGGATGCTTTTGGCATCATAGGCTTTCTGGGATGGCGGCTCCTGGCGCAGGGGGCAGGGGAGGACCCTCGGCTCACGTCGCGCTTGGCAGCCGGGCGTTTGCTGAGCTGTGGCAGCTTTGCGGTCGGTGGCCGATAACGTGGCGTGCGGAGCGGGCGAGGGCTGTGGTCGTGGAGTGCGGCAGCTTTGTCCGCCCGGCACCCGTAACCAGCGTCTCCCGTCCTCCCTCTGCTCGCGCCGGGTCAGGCGCAGCCGTGCCGCCTCGGGACGGGAAGCATCCCCTGCTTCGGAGCCCGCCTCCGTTCCCAAAGCGCCCCTTAATGGCGGCTCGGTTACGGTGAAAGAAGGGTGGTGATGGCCTTCCCGTCTCCTGGAGACTTATACTGGGCTCAGCAAGGCAAGCCTTTAGGCCAGACCGCCTACAGCGCGATGCCAGATCGGTTCTGGAGCAACCAGGGGAGTTGTTGGCATCCGCAGACGGAGCCTTGACCAAGAACCTTCCCCCGAGCCAGTGGAGGCTGGAAAACCGGTGAGGAAAGGTGGAGAACATGGAACCCTCGTAACTGGGCTGGTAAATTCAGAAAACTCAAACAGGATTCAAGCCCCATCCAGACATCTTCCCCGTATCGCGCAGAGCTTGAACTGATGAGTCAGTTAAACCCGCGGACGCGGGATGGGTGAGTGCAGAGGGGCTGTGAATGGAATTCCCGGGTGGGAACACGGATGCTGGAATAGATTGGGAGGGAGGGTTGGTGTATGGCGTGGCCACCGCTGTAGGTGAGGGGGTCCGGGGCTGGTGAGGTCTCGAGTACCGAAGCAAAGAGGCATCGCTGGGAGTTTAGCACCGCTGTAGCGGGGCGAAAGAACGGGCATAAAGTTGAGTTTGCTCTTCCGCAGAGCTCCGACATCTGAAATCGCAGCGAGGCATCGCTGGTGCCTTGCTGGTGTCTCAGATTTCCGTTAGCTTGGAATCGCCGTTAGTGCACTAATTGTATTCCCCCTCACCCTTTTTTTTTTTTTTTTTGCCTGCAGGAAAACGTATGTTTTTTTACAAACACTGTTTGTTATTTAGCTCTGGCTTCACAGAATGCCTGTGAAGATTGGTCTCCATGAGAATCAATTGCAGATAATTTTCATTGCAAACAGAATCCTGTAGTACATACATGTGCAGCTGGGTTGGCTTCTCCTCGGAGCATATGTAATGGTTTCTAGATGGAAAGGAAAGTCTGAGATGAAATAGATCATGACATGACATTTTCAAAGTTTATGAAACAATAAAACACAATCATGGTTAAAATCTGATAAATATGTGGTGGTGTTCTTCTAGCACAGAATACAGTTCTGCAACAAACCCTAATTAATACAGTCTGTGGTAAACAGATTAATTCCTTTTAAAATCAGAAACTTTCCATGCCCTGAACTGAGACAAACATGCATTTTAGCAGCCAGTGTCTAACCCAGGGAGCAAAAAATCTTTCTGTTCTCTTTTTTTTTTTTTAATTGTTATTATATTTTAGTGTATGCCTTGAGCAAGGACAAAAAAAAAAAAAAATCTCAGAAACTGTCCTGAGTGGTGTTGGGCTCTGGCTGTGCATACACAAACCCCTTTCTCTCTCGCTGTGAAACACGTATAGCTTAATGTCTGCCTACATGGGATTGCGGGGGTTTATTTTTTCATGTAAGGAGTGGTTTCTTCACCAGCTTTGATGCATCTTCCCCAGCGGGCACAATTTCAGGCCATCCCCTTTTCCCCAGGCTGAAGCATGTGGCTGCGGGAAGGGAACCCAACGTCCTCGGGAGGTAACGCCTCGAGCGGGGCGAGGTGCTGGAAATAGTTTGAACTGAGCTTAATGTTGACTTCAGCTGGAAAGACGTGCACTTTTCTTCCCCTCTCTGCAGAAATGTAGTTCGAAGTAAGTAATTGGGCTCTTTGGTAAATCGGGATTTGAAAATCGAAGATGTGCAGGACGTCAGTGCGTGGTGCTGACGGTTTCGGGAGCAGGAGCGCGTTTGCCTCCCCAGGTCTGAACTTCCAAGGCCGCTTTGTGCATCAACACAACGTTTCCTGGGTGACTACATCTAAAATTGCTGTTTTATCAAGCCTTTAATTTCTTGAAAACTGGAAGAGTGCCTGGGTTTTCGGCATTACTGAAATGAACTTTGTCCTTGCTACATATACTAAATAGGATCTGCTCTGAAAATGCACCTTTTCACCTCTATCCAGCTGCGGTTTTCCTAATATGTGTTTCTGAAACAGACCTGACTGCCAAGGAAAACATCAACCCTTCCACTTGCTGGGAAGAGAGGATTAAATTCTGCTTCCTGATGTGGTGATGGTTGAATTTCGCATAGGCAGTTTAGACCTAATAAAATTCCGTTCTGGGGCTTGCAAAAAAAGAGAGATTTTTATATTGGCATGGACTTGGGGCTTGGAGAGTGTGTACTTTGGCTTTGGTCACACAGATTTTGTTTTGCTGCAGTGGGGATGCCCAATCTCCTACACCACCAGCATAAGAAGCCTCTCATGCAGCTCCTGCTCTGGCCTCCAGAGAAGATGCTCTGCTGTAAAATGCATCAGCAATGTTATTTAAAACAAAGTTCGCTGAGGTGAAGGAAAGCTTGGCAGAATTTGGCGGAGGATGTATTTATCAAAGCTTTGTGCTAGTGCAGTTTCTATTGTGGTTATTGAAAGAAGGGGTTGTGCCACATCTTCCATTTGGCGGCAGTGCCCAGGGTGTGATTCTTGGGGCGGGAGGAGGAACCAGACAAAACTGCAGCTGAGCATGACGGGGTCTTTTCTCCAATGCAGCAAGTTTGGTGGAGTTTAATAATGTCCTGGCTAAGCAGGAGCTGCGGGCAGAGCAGCAGCAATTGATTTCCATGGTTTAGTGGGCATGGTGGTGTTGGGTGGACAGTTGGACTTGATGATCTTTACAGGTCCTTTCCAACCTTAATGGTCCTATGATTACCTACTGCCAGAAGTCTGAGCAGACTGATGGGCAGCTGATGCTTGCTATGGAAAGCCAAAGGCAAGATCCCCACTGGGAGCAGGAATTGGAAATAATGATTTAAGTAAATGTTCCGTGAAGCTCAGCTTGCTGGTGTGTGAGCCTGTGGTCAAACCTGGCTTTGGACTATCACCGCTCTGTCGATATAATTAAGAAATTGTCCCAAGAGCATGGGATTTTCTGCAGAGGAATTCCAGGTAGCTGTGTGTTTAAAGAGGAGAGTATGACTCTTCATGTGCAAAAATGTCGTTTTGTTTGTTAATGTAGGATGTATGACTCAAAACCTGATAACATGCCACTGAACGTTTCCTAAGTGAATATGTCAGTGCCTTGTTTGTTTACTGAACTAATTGGTTTATCGTGTCCACAATGTTTATGGCTGTCCCTGGAATCCTTCAGGCAGACATAGTAATGTGTTTTCACATACCTAAAATTTTAAAAACCAATTGTTTATTGTGCACTTAACCATAAAAAACTGTGCCAGACTGAGTTTTCACACCGCTGCTTATAGACACCATAAGCATTTCTGCTGTAAATAACTTCCCTGTTACAGCACTCCTTAGCCTGGACTGACTGCACCGCCTTTAAAATATAGCGGCTTCTTCTCGCAACCCCTTGCATAGGATTGTTTTTTGAGTGCTGTGTGTATAATGCGCATGTGTGTGCGTGCATATATATCTGAATAGCCGTATTAAAAACCAAAGAATACATGCTTTTCCCTTGAGAGTGGTGCTTGAGGCAGGATGTTTTCAATAATGGGAGAGGATTGACTGCTGGGTAGCTGCGTAAAGTGTATTTCAATAGTGGCAAAAACTCAGCAAGGAGATCTTGCTTCCTTACTGCTCTCCTTTTTTTTTTTTTTCCCCAAACATGCGCAGTATCTGAGAAGCGATGTCGTAACCTGTAAATGTGACTGGTAGGCATCGGGGTCTCCTATGTGTTGTTAAGAAATAGTCCTGAATCTTCCAGACTGGACCGTGTTTTATGAACTTAAGTGTATTGGTATTTGTAACTGGGGTGAGAAGATCAAATGTTCCTAAATATCTGCATAATAAAGTCCCGGCCACGGGTGGGCTGTCGGCACGCTGGGCTTTGGGAGGGCACAACAAGGTCTACAACCAGGAGGAGTTTGCTGAGTTAGGATCTCTGTGCATATGATAATCTCCTGAACCTCCAAGGCTGAAGGAAAAAGCAGTTCTCTGGCTCGTTATGAGGACTGTAGAAATGCAGAGACATGTAAGTTTATAGAGCAGTTAGCCCCAGGAAGCAACAGGTAGTGAGAAATACAGTGAGTGAATCGCTTTCTCTGCTTGGAATGGTTTCCAGTTTTCTTTTTCCTCCGAGTACCCAAAGGCCTGCCACTAATCTGACCTGAGTAAAATGAATGCTTTAATTAATATGTGTGTGTGTGTCTGTTGCTTAACCATGAGGAAAATCACTTGGAGAAAGGTTTGGGATTGTTTGGAAAACTCTAAATGGCCTGAATCATTTCAGCCTGCAAAAATCCCTGTTTATGTTAACACAGCTTGTATTTCCCCAGCCCTCTGTTCCGCTTCTTTAGAAAGTGCAGTACTAGAGAGGACATTCGGTAACTTGGAAGTGAAATGGGTGACCATGCAGGTACCTTACCCGCTGGGACAAAAAATAGCCCTGAATTTCTCGACGGAAGAGATGATGATGTTGGGGCTGCCCCGAAAGGTCGGACGTGCGTCTGTCTGTCCCGCTACACTCGCGTGCCCGCTGCCAGCGCGCGATGCCGCGTAGGACTTGCCAGTCAGGTTGAAAACTAACACGACACAGCAGAACTACTGTCAAGAAGTTAACACCTTGCTGTTAAGGAGGTGCTGGGGCCGCTCTCGGCGTGGTGGGTTGGGACCTTGCAGCCTCGAGTCGGTGCTATGTGGGCACGGCTCGTTCTGGAGTATGAATGCAAGAGGAGCCTGACTTCTGGCAGGTCTACGACTGTCCTGCAAATAAGTGTCCCTGGCCTCGGTGAACATGGCTGCAGCCCTAAGGGGTGTCTTGGGAGAAAGACAGATGGTTGTGTTGTCCAATGTAGAGTGAATTGGAAAAGGAGGCTGGGAAAGGCTCACCGTTGCACATTCATATGCCTTAAACTTCCCCACCTGAACTGAAATTTTGCAAGTGCTAAGCGATGGTTCTACTTGAGGGACGTTGTCATGATTGTACCGAGGGGACAGTATAATTCTCCAACCAGAGTCCTTTTTCTCCCTATATTTCTGTAATCAAGAGATGAATAACAAAGTTATTTTATGCATGAGAAGGCACTACTCCTTTTGAGTAATTTTTACTAAGGAGAAGATTGTTTAAGTAACTTTATAGTGATTAGTTATGAGTTTTCAGATTGAATCAATAGCAGATGTTACTTTTGAATGACCTTTATGAAATATGTATGTGTTTTCATGCTAGGCTGACTCTTCAGGGTACCCTTGAGGTAAATCAGATGTCTTTAAAAACCCTAACCTGTGGTGGGCCAGAATGCCATGTGCTTATGAAATAAATGACAGACAGCTCTGCTGGCCAGAGCAGCTTGGGATCTACATAAGTGATTTTATGCTCTTGCAGCCAACAAACATCAGGATGTGGTTTTCATACAGGTTTTCATGCTAATTGAGTTATACATGAAAAAACCAACATGATGCAAAGTCAACTTCATTTTCATAGAGCGACTGCAGGAAAAAAATTGACCAGAGGTTATCTCTGTGGTTCATTTCATCTGTTAATTTGGAAAATGGGAAGGCTTTATTTCTAACATATTACTGCATGTAGTTGGCTGTCTGCTCATTAACAGGTTTATAGCTTTTTTGGCAGCGCAGTTAGCAGGCATCTGTGTGAATGGAAAGATCAGATCTTTTAGATTAAAACCTCAAGATCTGTCCCTTGTCAAAAGTACTCAACGCTGATTTATGTGGCTATTCTTCAGGGGGTTTTCTGACGCCCCTGAAAAGTGATGCCAATTTGGCTGCTCTGGAATCTTCTATCATCGTCATCTACAGCAGAAATACAGAATTGTGATGCTCAAGTTGGGTTAACCTGCTTTGCAAAAACATGTTTGAACGTGGATAATCAGTGAATAGGCATCTCTGAGTTCTCCCACTACTCCCACTTGATGCGTGAATGCCTTGTGTTTTGGGGACTGGGGTAAGATAAAGCACTTTGGGAGTCTTCATTTTGCTTGCAGCAGCAGATACCACGCTGGGGTCCTCATTTATCGGTGAGATCTCTCTATATGTTGCACTCAAACAGCGGGTAACTGAGGTGCTGGCAGGCTGCAGTGACTTTCGTCTGTCCCCTGTGGAGTTCTGTCTCAAACCAGAGAAGAAATGGACGTTTCAAAGTTCATCGTCATTTTTCTGAATCAGTTGCTAGACTTTGTTTCGACTTGCTTGCAAAATTTACTTGCAGTTTCAGATAATTCTTAAAATGTTCTTCTGAATAATACAAGGATTTGAATTAAATCTGTGTTTGTGGCTTAGCCCTGTTTTTCTCCCATCTCTATGACATTGTTGAACAAAAAGCATTCAGAATCCTTAGCAGGGGGAGGTGTTTCCTGATCAGTATTTTTTTCCCATTAGGAAAATATCCAGATTGACTGTAAAACATGGATGAAATCAGAGGTCCATTTCCTCTGGAATGACCCACTTTTATGATGAACACTGAACACATTTACAGTACGATACCAACTGGATCCCATTTGCAGACAGCATCCATGCCTGTGTGTGATTCACTTTCAGTGAGAAGCTTTCCAGATGCATTTTTTTTTTTTTCTTGGCTGTTTGATGTGTTAACATGGGAGTGCTCAGTAGCACCTGGCCATCGTCTTTGTGAAATTAGAAAGCACAGGTGATATCCCGACATCACACATGAGCTGCTTAAATCTCACCTGGGGTGAAGGGAAGGAGGAAAGGGAAAATCTACATAAGTCCCATGAGACGAGTTCTCTGCAAACTTTTTGGTCTCGGCTTGATGGACTGGGCTGCTGTGTATGGATGTAGAAATGCAGATGCACGCAAAGCTGACATAGATACACTCTTCTGAATCTGAAGAAAAAGACAATAGAGTCATTTTAATTGTTACTAAAGCCTTCGGTGTGATCAGTAAAGTGAACCATCTTCAAGTTCTGGAATTTGTGTGCGGAGTGTGGGTGTGGGTTTTGGGAATGGTGAGGTATGAGTTGCTGTTTTTTGTTTTTGTAGAAGTCTTGCAAATGTGGTGTTATATACATAGCACACGCAGAAACCTCAATTAAGGACCGTTGTTATATGCACCCTCGAAACGACGTGACCTGAAGACTTATAATCGCCTGACTGTTACTGAGGCAGGTTTAAAAAAAAGTGTATTTCTGACTTTTTTGGTATTTGGTTGTGTGATATAACAATATAGACGGTACTTGACAAATTTGTCTTCACATAAGCTGCAGGAGAGGATGATGTCAGATGCACGCGTGGATGTCTCGCTTCTGTTTGTCCTGACTTTGTACATTTTAGTTCACAGTGCAATTGTGTTTAAGAGCAATATGCTTAAGTGTACGTACTCTTTGACTGGCCCTCTTGGGCTGGCTAAATAGTACGGGGAGGAGATCTGTCTGGAGGGTGCGTGGGGCAGCACTTGGCTGCCTGTCCCCAGCGCAGGCTGCGTGGCATCTCCTGCTGCCCCATGCCGTCTTCTGGTTCACTTGCTTTTGCGTTGTCCCTCGCTATGGACATCAAGTTTGTAATGCCAAAATCCACTTTTAAAAGCTCAGGTTTAGCCCAGCGTCTAGAAAGAAATAGTGGTGCCACAAGTGGGGTTAAATGGAAAATGGGTTTTAAAGCACAGTGAATTCTGCTGTTATTTCTGTCTCGTTGCCTCTCTGCCCCAGTTGTGAACCATGAAGAAAGTTGTTCTGTTGTGAATGCAAGATTTAGAAGTTAATGGGAGGTGCACAAAATACTTGCTCTTGGCTCCGTTGCTTACAGATTTTTATATTCTGTTCTATATATAGTTTGGAAAAAGGTATTTCTCAAATCACACTTTTCTTTGAGTCAGCATAGCAATGTGACTTGAAAGTCACATCATCTGCTTGGGATGACTTAATGAACCCCTACCTCATGATGTAAGACCTGCATCATGTGATTTCAAGTGGACAGAGGTGTTTCCCGGCAATTTGAATTTCTTAAAGCAGAATTTTTTTAAGGATGGATGAAATGAGTTAAGTGAGCACCTTTTTTCAGACCCCAGGTGAAAATTGCATCGTTATGAAATGGCCACTGGAAGCTATGACAGAGCCCTCTGCTTCAGTGGTGGTGTGGGTTAATATATCAGCTGGTTTTTAACTCGGGAGATTCCTGGGGAACTAAATGGAAACTTTGCAAACTGGCACGCATTCTGGTGCTGCCATGTGCTTGATGACACAAAATCGCCACCTAAAACCCTATTCCTCCATAGCTGTAGATGTAGCCAACTTGCTCGGCAACCTGTTTGGTTATTAAGATTAAGCACCCTGCTGTGACATGTTTTATGTGTTGAACTAAGTCTTGTGCCTGTAAAGTCCTTTTTCATGACTGTATAATGTGGGGGAAGAGGCTGTGTGTGTGTCTCCACTGGCAAATAGAACTTCTAAGTCAACTTCTAAAATGATCATGTCCCAAGGCTGTCGTTGCCCTCGTGCCAACCCAGTGCTCCTTCGTTCCTTGCAGGGACGAGGCAGCTGATGCAGTCACACAGGGATTGCTCTCTGCCAGATGTTGCTTGCTTTGCTATTGGGATTATCTAACCATTTCTTCTTTTCCTTGCTATTGAAGTGGACTTCCTGATGTCAGTTGGTGACCCAGGTCTGACAAGTCTGTGGTTTAGTTGCATATAAACAGTAATTTAATGAAGGTCCAGGGTGTCGGTGTCTCTTTTATCCATGTTCAGTTTGGGTCTTGGGGATCCTCAGCTCAAGAGGATGCTGTCGCACTCGGCCCACGTGCCATGGGGGAGAAAGCCGCCTGGAGGGGATGGCTGAGCCCCTTCCTCCCTCCTTCCCCTCAGAGGTGCTGCCAGGATAAAACTGTTGCGTCTACTTTTGCCCATTACTTGGCACGTCCTGTGCTTTTTAAAATGTAGTGTTTCCCTTCTGAGTTTTACTGCCTAAACATATAATATTACCCTAGCTTTTGCTTGACAAGTCTTAAAGGCTGTAAACGTTTCATAAATATTAAAGCCACGGCTGTGTTGAAGCTGCAGCTGCCCTTTTAGCAGATGTGTATTCCGAAAGCTCTTGGTAGAGTTTTATTTCTCCTAATGCTGTGGTGTCAGTTTGACAAAGAAGCAGCTGGATTTTTTTTTTTTTCTTTTCCCTCTTTTTGGGCTCATGTACCATTAGCAGGGTTTTCCTGTCCTGTGGGAAGGACCTAACTTGGCTTCCAGACCTTGGGGTGGTCTTTGGGAACTGGGGCTGGATCACTTTTTCTTGTTCATACCTGTAACTGTGAAACTGAGGCAGGACCCCCAGGCAAGACTTTATGTAGCTGTTCTTCATGCGCTTTACTGAAGCTGAGGGATAATAGAGAAGCTCCTAAAGCCTTGGTGACATGAACAACTCATTTGGTTCAGCTCTAAGCAAGAGATACAGGCGTAGAAGTCATCGCATTTGGGCTTGGTAAGGTCAACATATAGAATAAGGTCTCCAAAATGAGCAACACAAGACAATCCCGAATGGGGTTACAGCAGTGTGAGCTGATGTATTGTAGTAACAGCTGTACCATCCAGATTCTCTCACTTGGGCAGAGCGATGAGCATCCCAAAAGTGCCATTAAATGTCCTTTTATAAGTTTTGGTTAAAGCTCTTGTGGCTGTAATAGAGTGGCAAAAACACTTCAAAAGGGAAGAATCACTTCATGGCAATAAAATCTCCAAGCAGGCCCGTCCCTTTGCTTGCTAATGGGCAGGCGCCTTTCGGGCACATGAAATTAGGCGGTTAAGAAAAGGCTGCAAAATAGTTTGTTAGCCCAGGAAAACAATCTTTGTCTAAACTCTTTGGGCTGCTGTTGTTTTTTCCTAAGAGAACCTTGAATCACAGAAATGTCAATGGGAAGGGGTTGCTGGAGAGCTGTTGTCCAGCCTCCTGTGCAGAAGGGTTTTATCAACATCCCCCTTGATTTGGGAGGCCCAAAGCTGGGTCCAGCCCCCCATCGGCAGCCATGCCAGCCCCGGCAGAGGGGGATAGTGCTGCTCTCAATCCGCTGCCCGTGCGGTGCTGTTGAGTAACGCAAACCAATAAATCTGCGGTGGATTTGGTGTCCTCCTCTAGCCAGCCCCACCCCATGCCACCCTGGGTGATGATACTAGTTTGTAAGGCTAAGCCTTGCTGTCGAAGGATGTGACATTTAACAGTCTGCGTTGTAAAATCCATCATCTGTGTTTGGACATCCCCAGATGCCAGCGGGAGAATACAAGGTCACCCGTTACGCTCACACTTGCGCTTGCACATGTCTGGCTGTGCAGCCCTCCATGCTGGAGGGGCTTCCCCCCCCCTTTTGCATATCACAAACTGTCGTAGCTCTGTGGACCCCCCAGAGCTACTGTGTTTTATATTGTGATAAGCCACAGCAGTTTAATTCTCTTGTGAAAAGCATTGTTTAAGTGTGTTTAGGCTGAAGGAGCATTTATAACTGTTTGATGTGGTCTGATTATGAATATCATGTGTTGAAAACATCGACGACTATTTCCCCCCCCCTTATTAAATACACAACACATGGTGTGGAAGGTGGAAAGCTTTTTTCTTCTTTGCTCCCATCCCAGCATATAGGGGAAAAACTTGCTCTGACATTTGTCGTGACTCCGGAGGTTCACTCTAGGTAGCAGTTCGGAGGTTTCCTTCTCACTGATTTATTTTTAAAAGAGCCTTCGGGATAAAACTGGATGCCACTTCATGAAACTGCATGCATGAACCATCAAAACTAATGAGAAATAGAACACCAGTCATTCTACTAAATTTGGGCTTTGAAGTGGATCCATGCTGTATACAAGTCTCTGCTTTTGTCAAACCAAATGTTCTGTGTATCTGCCCATTTTCCTCATAGCATCCATCTCTGTTTGCTGGTCTGCTGCCACGGGGAACGTAGAGCCTTGTGTAACTTGTGTAGGGCAGTGTATAATGGTAACCACTTTCTACATATAACAAAATTTATTATCCGAAAGTATGTATTTTTGCAAGAGATTAGGATGAGAGAATAAGCAGAAAGGGATGTATGTCTCGGGGCGTTCAGCTTGTGAAAAGATGGTAGCTGATGCGGGTGGGCTGGAGCACATCGGCAGAGGTGGGACAGGACATTGACCCCGGAGGCCCCTGTGGTCGTGGCTTTAACGCAATATTGCTGTGAGTTACAGAACGGTAAATCCAACGTGACTCCTTCAAGACCATTGACTTGGCTAACAATTATACCCACGCAGAGTTGGATCTGCTCTGCTGAATCTGTAGTACCTGCCTGAAGAATAGGAAAAGGCTTGTGAAGATTTAGCACTGCTAAGATAGCTCCATGTTTTGGTATGACCTTAGTGTATTTTATGACTTAAATAATAATCTGATTTTTCCTGTAAGGAGGAGAGATCTCTGCAAAAGCCAAAGTATCAGTAGATTCTGTGGAAGAGTTGGTAGGTAATTTGAAGCACTGGCAATGCTTGTGGCTACTGGAGCTGTTTTAATTGTATAAAAACATTTTGATGAACAGTCTCTGATCTTCAGATATTTATGAAAGGGAGCGGGCTCCGGTGGGAAGTGAGCTCTGCCGTGCTGCCTGGGCAGACTGAAGGACGGGGAAATAGTGATTCTCTGGAAAAAGACTCTTGTGATTCTCTCAAACTCCGTAAACTGATGTGTTCCGGGTTTATTTGCGCTAAAATCCAGAGTGGTAACACCTGGTTTTAGTTTTTAAAGGAGCTTGTTGCCTACACTACTCTATCAGTAGAGCATGACATTTTCCATTACTTTAGGCAAGAGTTTTAAGATGTTTGTTTAACAGATGTACTACTGTGGATTTTTTCCAGTTTCTAAAAATACAAATATTCCGTTTCCTAGTAGGAGAGGATGTGTTTCCAAGCGCAAACTGATTACGCGCCACGTTTTGCCTTATAGTTCAATAGTGTGTGTGCGTATATATTTTTTCCAAGGAAAACCCAGATCTTAAAAGTAGTAGGGAAAGAGTCACAAGTGCAAATTGCTGCTGCTCCATTGAATATTCCCACCCTGCACACATGGACAGATTTATGCCCACTCTTGTAATTATGATCTGGTCCCTAAGATCTGGCTTAACCTATGCATTACACTTAATTGTACCTTTTTTTGCCTATAAACATCTGAAATAAATCACCATTAGACTTTGCACACAATTTGAGGGAACTCTCCAAACACTGAGACTCGATGCTGACAGCAGGAATCAATTAGGAAACCTAATACGAGATTAAAAGGTTCCTGAATATATTTGTAATTGAATTGTACAAAATGCCTGATTTGTGCACTGGACAGTGCACAAGAGACCGCAAGCCCAAATGAAGCAAATTATAATTCAATTATATAAATGCTTCCAGAGCAGTTCAAATCTCATCTTTAAGACCGCTTAACGTGGAGAAAATGCTTTTGCTTTTTTCCTTTAAGATATAAAAATAAGCCTTTATCTGAAAGGTGTCTTCTGTACCACTTCTGGCAGCAAAATGTAGTGAAGTATATAACCATGCCAGCTACAGTGATGTTGTTAGTCTCTAAAAGAAAAAGAAAATAAATGGGTTTAGGGAAAAGAAAGAAAATTACGATCACTGGTAGTGGTGAAAAACAGTCCACTGTGGAGCTATCTTGCAAGCTCAGCTCAAATTTTACCATTTTCATGAGGCATTTATGCATTCAGTCCCCTCACAGAGGTTGTCACCAACTAAGTCCAAGCTGACTTAAATTTAATTCAATCCAATTTGTGCTTAGCTTGGGATTTCTGTTTGTTTCCTTTCTTATAATCTTTCATATTTTTTTAACTTGTGAAATAAAAATAAATCAATGCATGCTTGGGAGTTCATTGTGAGTGTTGTAATGTTTAACTAACCCTCTCTGCTGCTTTGTTTACTCACGTGAGAAACTCAATACTCACTAGAAATGCATGGCCTTACAATAGCAAAAAAAATTCCTATTTTCGAACATAAATAAGAATCCAAAATGTCAGAGGATTTGTGAAATGCGAATATTTCAAGTTACTTCTCACTTTTTTTTTTTCTTCTTTCCCCGGAAGGTGATATTGGAGTCAAATATGATCACCCCCAGCAAATAAGCAAGGGTATAGCTGTATCCAAAGAGTTGCAGTGAAGTGATGGATAAAGTGTGAAATAAATTAGGCTGGGGACTTGCAGGAGCTGTAGAAGCTTGGTTAGGATTGGGATGCTTGGCAAATTGCCAAGCTTGGTTGTTGGCTTGGCATAGATGTGACACTGATTCTCATTGTTTTCTAGCAGGTTACTTTAAGAGATTAAAAAACAAAAATCCCTATTGAATATTCATTCCTGGTGGGACAGATGAGCATAATGTAGCGTTAGACTCCTGCAGAGCCAGCTGCAGGAATAACTCTGGCGACAGAGTTGGCTTGTGCTGTCTTGGCCAGACTTCTCAGCTGTTGGGGCATCACTGTTAGTCCCTAAAAAACCCATTAAAAATAATAATAATAAAAAAAAAGACACCTTGAAAAACTTAGGGACTGGGAAGGGTACAGCTGTCGGGCGTGCTGGCAGGCTGTAGCCACTCAGTAAATACCACAGGAAATTGCTTAATGAGAGCAGATAGAAGAATATCTCTGCCTCTAAAAAAATTTTTGGCTTGGCTGCTCCTGGATAATGTGAATTAGGCTGTGTGATTCGTGGGGCCCAGAAGGCAAAACTGGCATGACTTTGCTGCCTGCGTTAGGAAATAACTGCTGCACAGATAAGGGAGGGCAAGGTTGCCTATTAATTTTAACTGTAAGCAGTGAACGGGCTTGCTGATTGCTTCAGCATATCCTATGGAAAAGCCACTGTTCCCCCATCAGTGGTAATGTAAAAAAAGATTTGTGCAATGGTGTCACGTCTCATCCTGCCCGGAGGAGCTCTGGCTTGGGATGCTCCTGATGCCGTCCTGGTCCCGGGGTCACCTTGTCCAGGATGACCATGATTGACCTGGATGAAGAACACCGATAGGAGAAGCTCTATTTCTATACATCAAATTGCCCTGTAAACAAATCGGGTTCAGAAATAAGTCATATGTTTAGATATTTAGCACAAATCTTCAGTGTTATCCAAGAGAGTAGTGACAAACACAAGTGCTCACATTAACTCTTGTGCAAGTCTTGCGTAGGTATGATTTACCCAATAGGTTTAAATGGCTCTGTCACCTGCAGTCTATAAATATTTTAATTTAAAAACATCTTCCGTATAATTATGTTGAATTTTTAGAGCTGATGATATAAATATTATTTCACAGATGTGTCAGGAGAGTTGCAGCAGAGATGAGTTGAACTTGGTGCATTTAAGGCAAACATCCTTACGTCTGATAGTTTTGGTGCTTGTGGTAGGCATTTCTCAATGTTAAACATCTTGCTCGTTTTAGTTTCGTCTTTGAAAATTCTGAAGTCTGAAAGACTGTGTGATGAATTGCCAAAGTTCACATTTCAAATTGCATTCCTTCTGAGCTATATAGGAAATAAATGAGCATCATGCTGCTTGTGTATTTCTTGTTCACTTTATTATGTTCTGGTTTCAAAAGAAGTGATTTTTTATTTATTTTTTTTAAGAACTTGTGAAATGAAATATGCTCTTTCTCAAAAATAATGCATGTTCAGATTTAGCGGAGAGCGAATGCTCATGGATGAGGCTTGTATATTGTGCAGCTCTGGGTTTCCAGTACAACAGTTTGGACAGGCTAATGGAGGTGTTAAAACAGAGTGACTCATCATTCCCTGACTTGTGTTCAAGACAGCATCCATGGAAGCTGTTTCAAAGAGTGAATTAAGACCCACCCATATGCTCCTCTAATTATCTGTTCTCTTAAATCCTTTCTGGCTTGATTCTGTTCCTTCTGCACAAGCAGTTTCTTCTTCAGCCTGTGCCTCCAGCTCCACACTCATCTTCTTGGGAACCGCTGCATGAGTTGCAGTGGCTCTCGTGCAGCTTTTGGCTCTGACTCGTCGTGGTTCATCCTCTCCCTCGTTCTCCAGGATGAAATGCAGCAGGGCAGACACCCCCAGGTCTCTGACAATGGGGGTTTGCTCTCCTTGAACCCTTTCCTGTGTGTCATGCCAGTGGGCAAGTGAAGCTTTAGTCTGGTGCCTGGAACGTCCCTGTGGAATTTTGCTTCCAGCACTGAGTGCCTCTGGCTGTGCTGCTGCTCTCTGCCGGTGTCCCCTTAATCCTGACCACATGGACATGTTGCAGCAGTGCACTTTGCCCTTAGCAGAGCTTTTTTGGTCATGAGGCTCTTAGTTGGCCCACCCAGTGCTGCGCCTGGCCCCTTCCTCGTGTGCTAGCCAGTGCTTGAGGTTGGGTATGTTTTGGAGGCTGTGAGGGAAGGGAGAAGTTTTAGGAGACTGACTTTGTCTCTAAGCCTTGGCCGAGTTGATGGTGGTTCATGCAAAGTGCAGTCGCTCAGACCCTTGGGTTGTCCTGACCACGATTTTTCTTGGTTCACATTCTTCTCCTGGGCCAGATGAACAGTATTGCTCCTCTGACCTCAGTCCATGGCTGCTGACGTTCCTACACCTATTGTAAGTGTCCTCCTAGTCTCAAAAATGCTTGCTCTGAAGTGAGCCTGCGGTCTCTTTTCCCCAGACACGTATGGGCCGTATGGCTGAGTTCCTGTGGGTTTATTGGCTGCTTTGACAGCGTGGCCATTAGTAGCAGCTGGATTTTCTGCCAATATATTTGTAAGACCAACTTTCACTGAGCTGTTAATGGTTATGCAACTTGATGGCATCGTGCTTTCCTTCCCTGCAATCTTGCAGAGGTGATGTATTAAGCATGGTTTTTAACGTGCTTGCAAGTCACTTGTGCCAAAGCTGGATGGTTGGGAGGTTGGTTATCACAGTAACAGTCCCAAGTGAGGTGGGGAAGTGTTGCTGCACCAGAAGCCATGAGCATTTGTTTCAGTGCAGGGAAGGGGACAAGTCCTGCTGGCTGTAGAGGGCAAAGTGAAGACCCTGTTGCATGGCACGGCCGGCAGCGAGAGCCTGCGAGCCACTGCTCCCGAGCCTTATGTTGCCTCCTAATATATGCTCATGGGTGCGTGGTGGGAAGACCAGTGGGATTTGAGTTTATTGTTGCATCAATATTTTGCACAGCAATACTGAAAGCACCAGCGTGGTTGAAGTGACCTGAATGACGCATTTACTAGACTGACCCATTTTTGTGGTCAGGCTGAAGGAGTTGCTTTGTGGTTCTTGACTGCGGTTTAACACCAGATGCCCCCAGTTTGTTGTATCTGCCAGCAGCGCACCTGCAGGGCACAGGAGCTGCTCTGTGCAGTGGGGTCTCTAAAATGCTGGCGGGCGGTTTGCTGCAAAACTTCCCTTCAGGAGCGTGTTAAGACCCACCATGAGCTGAGATCTCAACGCTGTGCTCCACATAAATGTTTCATGATATGGCAGGGGAAACGATAAGCTCCTTCTGGTCTCAAAAAAAGTTGCTTCCAAGCTGCTCTTCTATTACCCTTGGCCCAGTCTTCCACACAAATACCTTAATAATAAAACCAAAAATCCTTATTTCACAGAGCTCAGTTTCTTTCTGCTTTCCTGAAGTCCTCGTCTTCTGCTTGCGATATGCTCTAACCAGGCAACAGATTCTGAATAAATCCACTGAGAATAGAGGAGTTTTCTTGTTTCTTATCCTTTTAAAAACTCTTCTCCCTTCCCTTTCTACACTTCTTCCTAGCTCGGTTAAACTATTTATGAGGATAAGTGCAAATTCATAGGTTTTTATGTGCTCAGCTTGAATCTGTTCTCTTTTATGAACGATGTGTTTCCTCAGCTCTGCTGAACTGAACATCGTCTTTAGCCGTCAATAAAGCTCCCAGCGTAGTACACCATGAATGCTTCTCTTTAGCTTCTTGCTGTAGGAACTTCACTTACCATTTGCTTTTTTAGATTAAAATGAAAATTTTTGCTAGCTCCCTTTCTTGAATGGTTACTTAAAAACAAAAAAAAGACCAAACAATCAAAAACCCCAAACCCCAACCCAAAAGAAATAATAAAACTATGAATGAGTTCATTTAGGAAATGGCCTTAAAATACCTTTTGGCAAACTTTTCCAGGGATGGGCATCTTGCCATACTTTGGAGATACAGGAAGTTTAATCCTCTAGAGCTGATCAAATTTGTAAAGCCTTGAGCTTTTAGTGGCTTGGTTTTGCGGTAAATAACTGGGTTGAAACCACCTGTGTGTCACCTTGGCCCTTTTTGGGGTAAAAGGGAGGAAACTTACCCAATGCAGAACAAATACTGCTGTTCTCGGCTGCCCCAGCTCTATGTTTGTAGGGTTGGGGGTTTTTTACACCTATTTCTTGAAATTTAACTTGTAAGGATGTCTGCTCTAGTACGACATAGCAGGTCAAGCCGGGTGACCGTGGGTGCGATGGAGAGGTGGAGGCACCGGGCATAGGTGCCTACTGCATGGGGGTCAGCCCTTCCGCAAGGGACTCAAGACATGGGGAGGGGGGTCGTGATGGTGGGTGGGTTTAGTTATTTTTTTCCAAAAAACCTGCACTGTGCAGGCTGAGCTTGTACAGAGCTGGGTGTTTTGGGGAGGTAACGGCTCAGATAAGGAGTCATGGTTGAGCCCAGTGCAGCGTGGTGGGGCTTGCTCCAGGCTTGCTTTTGCATGCAGGAGCGGTGGCTTTCATTTAAATTAAAAAATTGTGCATGCTTTAACATACATAGTTTTATTTATATGTGTATATATACACCCATAGAAATACAGCAGTTCACCTATTCCCAGTGCTGGCTCTCAAAAACCTTTCCCGCTGCATCTTCTGTCATTTTGGGGCAGGAAAGTTGGCAAGTACACAGTGCCTTTTCTTTAGAGCAAATGAGGAAGGCAGAAGGTGGCGGAAAAATCATCACTTCTTGTGATGTGAACTTCTTGGTGGAAAAGCCGCCTTTTCTTTCCTTTTTTTTTTTTTTTTTCATTATTTATTTTATTTTCAGCAAAAAGTAAGCTATAGAAGATGGTGCTGTTGAATGCTGACTTCAACTGTGATTTTTTTTTTTCCAAGAATTAATTAATTTTCTTTTAAAAAATGGTAGTTTTGTATAAGTGAGCAATAGTTCCTCCCAGAGCCCTGTCCGTAGCGGGGTACGAGGATGTGTAAGAAAATGAAGTAAACCAGACCCTGACCTGCTTCTTTTTATCTGGTTGCCGTCAGCTCAACTGATCTTGATTGTCGACTTCTGCGTTCCTGCAGTTTACTTGTTTATCTGAGCACAGGCCAAATCAAACAGCCGCAGAATGTGCCTTTAATCTCCAGCGATAAAGAATACCTTGGAGAGGAAATTACATTGTAATGTTGGGAGAAGAGGAATAGCTGGAGAGAAATGCATGTGAAAGCGTTCCTCTGCTTTCCTTAGAAACTTTTTTCTCATCGCATTTTTCTCACAGTTCTCCTGAAAGGGGCTGGCTGGAGCAGGAAGGGGAGCTGTGGGGAACAGTGGGCTCCTGCTTGCTATTTTGGAAGGAAATTGCAAAATATTAGGAAGATAAAATTGGGGGGGGAATTAAGAGTTGTTATCTTGAAACATTAGTTTCTTTCCTAAATGCTTTGTTGACTTTGCTGTGATACTGCCTTTCTTTTTTGATAAGAATATTTAACTTTGTCCTTACCTCATGCAATATGCATTAATTATCTTAAAGTTTTCTTTTCTCTTTCTCTGTATTTCAAAATATGGGCCAGTGGTGGATTATTTTGAGTTTTTCTGGCCTATTTGGGTCTCTGGACTTAGCCCTCAGATTGTCAGGCCTTTTGAGGAAGGGATCGTATTTCATTATGTGTGGACTACCTAGCCCAGAGGTTTCCCCTCTCCCAGTTGGAAATGCTGATGCCCATATGTTCAGAAATATTCTGCTTTTTTAAGTAAAAATAATTGTGAATAAATTTTCCCATTATTTTTTTTTTCTCCTTCAACCAATGGGTTGCCTAAAACCTGGTTTGTGTTTTCTTATTTTCTAGCGCTCATAACTCTGACTTAACGTGGCTTAAAGGTTTACAAGGAAAACTGTCTTCGGGCTCAGACAATGCATGGAAAATTTAGTCCTTTGCAAAATCTGTTTAATAAACCTATTTGCAAATGAAAAAGGGGATTACATTGGAAATGCCATCCAGTCCTAATTCTCTCTGTCGTAACCTATGCCCACGCACATGCAATAGCTCATATCTTTACCATAACCTCTTGCCTTACTGAGTGGCTTATCTCTGTGTGAAATTCCTGCTTAAATATTTTCAATGAACGAGTTTGTTTAAACTGATGGATAATTGCTTTCCCTAGTTCCTTACAGTATTTGGCACTTGTACACTTTGCAGAGTTTTTATGAGACGTTTTAGTCTCATGCTTTAAATTGGTAACCTGAGAAGAAAGCTGGTATATGCTTTATTTAAGTGAAATCAGAGTGTTTTAATTAAGCAATTCTTTGGCTGTGATGGGGACTGGCAGAGATGCAGAACACAGCGCGGGATGGATGCTGCGTTGAGCGTTGTGGATCTGACTCTAAAGAGGCACCTCTGCAACGTTGCTGAGCCCATGGCTGCTGCGTTGGCCTCGGGGTTTGTGTTTCTGGAGAAGACTGAGAAACAGGAGGCATCTTGCGTGGCATCAAGAGCCACTGATGTCCTCTAGGAAAGGGTTTCTTTGGGTTGGGTAATGCCAATTATGCAATTCTCTTGTCAGTCCCTCTCCTCCCGCTGCACATCAGCCCGGTGCAGATGTTGGCAGCGTGTGTCCCAATTCTGGCTTGTTGCTGGTTTTAGTTTCTGTATTTTTTCCAGTGTTTTTTGTTTCAATCTTGTACAGGCCAATTGATGTGTTAACCCGGTCTTTCAGGTTCATAAGCAGCCTGGAAATCTGAGGAAAGGAGCTGTTCCCTAAAGAAAACCCTCATATTATGTTACCAAGTGAGCTGTGAACCAAAGCTGGTCTTGGAAACGTACCATAAAACAGCTCTGGTGACTGTAATCCCTGCCTTAGGATGGGGTGGGAACTGGTTTCCTGTGCAATACTGGGCAGTGCTTTCACTGGGGAGCTTATTTGACGACTAGGAACACAACTTAGTATTTTGAACCTGTCCAGCTGATGTTGGTTGTGATATTTTGCTCTCCCTGGGAGTTTGGGGCATGGAGCTGGAGCTGTGTATCACAGCCCCAGACGTCTGGGGGGGTCTGAGAGGAAAATGCTATCCTCCCCTTGCTGCTTTTGAGTAACGAATTCCCGTAGTGACTTAAGCATTTCATCTCCCCAAACAGAATGAGTTACACGTTTAGTGGTATTTTGTAGCCAAGAAAGGGAAGGAAATGCACAGGTTCCCTAATTTGTTGCCATTGGTATATTTTTGTTGAGTTTTTGGAGGGTTGGCAAAGAATATGCAATTGTCCTCTTTAATCTAGATCTTGTGACACGTTGCAGATTAAATACCATGACTCAAAGCTTAATGTTGCCTGAACATGACAGTTTCAGCCATAAGAAATCAATCATCTTGCAATATAGCCTTGCAGCACAGAAAATGCCCCAGCAATTACATTCACATGCATCACTTGGACTCATACTTTAAAACGTTGCTATTTCTGTGCTCTGTTGGAAATGGAGACATCAGAAAGGAAGAACTGGTTGCACCAAATACTTTGCTGTTAGCACAGAAAATGTACTAATACTTTCTTAAGTACAAAGTCCCTTGCGTCTGGCTTTGAGATGTGCGTTTGGCTGTCGAGTATGCGATCATTTTTTGAGCTGAAACCAGGAGTGACATAAGTAACCGAAGCTAGGAAGATGTACAACTAAACTATTTTCATGGAAATAATGAAAAATCCTGAAAAATGACTCTGATCAGTAAGGGCATGAAGTTATGGCATTTAAGGTACTTGCACCCCTGAATGGACTGCCCATATTGTATTTTTCTAAATGATTTTTTTTTTAAATCCATGGTTGTGAGAGCATAAACGTGCAGGCAAATAAAAATAGAACAAGTTTTCCTCTTACAGAAGAGTAGTTGCAGGTTACAGAGGACAAAACCATGTGCAAAGCTTGTTCTCTCAGTCTTTTAACTTCTTTTGGTGGTAAAAAGTCCACAACTATGGTATTGATAGCTCAGAGTGAACATGGAAGAAGCGGATGCTGAGCAGGTAACTCCATTCACCTGGCATCTCTGAAGTGGCCCCATCAATGAAGTTTCTGTGGTGCCTTCCGAGGCAGATGGAGCATTGCAATAAAAACCTGGGCTGGGGTCTCATTTTATGTACTGAGAGAGAGAGGAATTACATCCATCACTTGAAAAACGCCAAATACAGAAAAGCTTCTTGTGTTCTAGTTCATGAATTAATACTGGGTTGAGTTTAGTACCTTAAGGTCTGTTTAGATTTGTGTCTCTTGCCCTGTTGGCTTAAAAGGCAATTTAAAAGTATATGGCTTCGGGTGATGTTATTCCTGCATTGCTGCTGTGTTTTCATAGAGAAATTTCTCTTGTTGAGGAACTTAAATTTTAATAGTTTAAGGAAGCAAAAAAGTTTTGAACTGGACAGTTGTGGTTTTGTCCAAATCTGAAACGATGGTTTACAATTTGATAAGCACAAGTGCTGCGGAGCTGAAATCACTGTGTCCCTCAACAGCTTTTTTTTTTTTTTTAATGCCAATGTCACTTTGACCCAACCTTTTCTTCTATTTGGGGATTAGTCATTACTTCCTTCTGTTTTTAATCAACCTAATTTATAAAAAAGACAATTAAAGAAAAGCTGAGGCTTGTACCATTTAGTTTGTTGATCACAACTGTGGTGTATTGTTTGACGTAGATATTAGCTGTTGTTGCTGGTTGTCTCTGAAGTAGTGCTTTTGATGTTAAAATATGCCTGAGTTTGCTTTCTATTTGATTGCAAGCGCTCTCCGCAACCAAAAAAATGGCATTGCACCTCAATTCCTCTGCCTGGTGGCGATCGAGGCTGAATCAGACTTTTGTGGCAGGCTGAAACCTTGTGATTTGGCAGAACTTAAAAGGGGGGAGTGAACGTCCAGCTCATCACTGGTGGTGGAGACTTGCGCTGTAATCGGGACCATAAAACGGTTTTCTTACTCGCTTAGCTGGATGCTTGCCATTAAAAATATTTTTGTGTAATAAATGCTGAATTCTGAAACGTGGGCGATGACGTTGGTGCCATCAGTCACCAATGGCTCTGGGTTGCTCGGGAGCCATGAGCATTGGGGTCTGGCTGCATTTACAGCTCTCTACTTGGGTTGGGTTTGGAGTTGTAAAATCCCTTTGGGTGACCAGAAGAGCTCAAGTTCCCAAAAGGGTCCCTGAGGGAGCTCTACCTGGCCAGCTTAAATACATTGCACTTTCTGTTTGTCATTACCGAGACAGCTTAATTACTGCATTCATGACAGCCAAAGTGTGCTGAAGGGAACAGCAGATGCCGAACCCATGCCGAGCTGCTGGGCTGAGCGCGGCTCACTCGCCCTCACCGAAGTGACTCCGCCAGAAAAGATAAAACCATGTGGCTAAAACCCTGTGGGTCTGTGTTTAGAGACCACAATGTTGAGAGTCCGGTCAGTGCCTTGACAGTGCTGATCAGGGCTTTTTAATAACAAATTGCTTCCCCAGAGTTCATTCGTGCTGTGCTTGCACAGGCTTCATTGAGTGGAGAATTTCTTGCCCCGTGCTCACGGAGAGCAATGCGTGTGCTGTGCGACTCATGGGGTATGGGCTTGTTCATCGTAGATCAGGAACATGTTGTGCAAGTCTCTGTTTTGCAGGGGCGAGGCAATACCTTTTCATTACTCTAGCAGATAGGCTTATGGAATACATACGTGCTTTTAAACGTGAGTGCTTCAGTCCCGCAGAGACCTCACCTCGCAGATGTGCTCGGATGGTCACCCCGTGGCTTTGCTGCTGCTTGTACGACCATTTCTTAACCTGAGTTAAGAATATTGGCTTAATACTTGGCTGGATATCCCGAGTTCTAAGTGATTTTTCTTTGCAACCTTAACATTTTCAGTGTTGAACAGTCAATGTAAGGATGAACGATCAGTGCTCTGGGTGGCCATAAAGTGCCGTTTCTGTTCTGTCAGAGCCGTGCAATAACCCATCCTGTAACGCACAGGGTGAAAGGCGTGAGGCTTCTTGGCAATGAAGTTCTGCTAGCTGCAATGCTGAAGGAAGAAACTGGAGTGGTTTTGGATTCAGGTTAGCAAATAACCATCGAGCCAGTAGAGCTGCTGCATTTTTGGTGCTGGAAATTCCCCTGGCACGTCATCAAACTGCTGAAAAAAGTATCGGGGACAAGAGGATTTCCCAGGTGATGTCGGGGTGTAGCAAGGAAATGCTTCAAGAGAAAGAAGATACTGGGGAAGGGGTGATTATGATGGTTTGAGCAAAGGTAAAACTCTGCAGCAGTGGACGTAGTTTCAAGGAAATGGATTCCTCAACCGCAAACAACAAAAGTGAGTATTAGTGCACGTCGACTGGGAGGGTGGCTGAGCTCTGCAGAGCGACGTGAGGTGGAGAGAGGAGAACAAATGGCTACGGGGGAAGAATAAATTGCAGTTGTTTACAGCTCGCATCTGCGTCAGCCGCAAGCTGAAAGGTCAGCTTTCCTCGGAGGAAGATGATGCTTGTTGCTGGCATCCCATTTCAGGCCTGAGGATAAGTCAGATGGCTGAAGAGAAGTTTAGACGCTTTTTTTTTTTTTTACTATTATTATTTTTAACTGAGTGTAGGTGGGTAACAGGAGGCAGTTGGCGGCCCTGGTATCGCTGCCCTCAGATGGTACTCAGTTTCCCCAGAGACTGGCTGCATGGTTCAGGACAGCTGCAAGCAGGTTTTGTGATTTAGAGTAAACCATCCAAGAAATTAAAAGTTAAATCTGATGGTATACAATGTTCCCGAAGGGCATAACTTAAGACACTTCTGAAAAGAGTAGTTCTCACTCAAAACCTTGGACTACAAGAGCTCTCTTGGAGCATGGAGGGTTCATAAACATCAGGAAAATGTCCGTTATTTGCAGGACCTTGGAAATGAATTCCTGATTAAAACTTGGCTTTGTGCTGCCTGGTCTGTATGGAAGCTCTTCCTGTATTTGATAGATTCCTAATGACAGTGTCATGCACGGTGGCTTTGCTGTTGTTTAAAAGATGATAATTGGAACCATTGAAGATGGTGAATGTGGAGCTGAGATGCTGCACACTATCAGTGGGCTGGGACAAGCGTGGGGCTACCAGTCTTGCAGGGGAAGCTGTCCCAGTGTCTCACTTCTATTTCTACAGAAGAAATAAGAAGTGTTATTTAAATAACTGAAAAACTTCTAAGCTCTTTCTTAAAAAGAGTAAGTATCAGTGTGTGTAATGGAGTTTGCATTTTAAACTCCCTCTGGCCTTTTGTGAGCACCTACCAACCATGCTGGGGACGTGGTTGCATGTTTATGCAGGCTGATGTGACAGCCCAGTGCCACTCAAAAAGGAGGGCATGGGCTCATCTTTTTCCTTATGCTTGGCCATGGTGAGTAGCTCGGACAGCCCAAGACATTGTCAGCCCCTTTTGCAGGTGCTCTTGAACTTCGGTGCAGCTTGGTGCCCTGAGCAGCAAGGAGACATGGGGAAGAAGTTTGCTCCTCTCCTGCCATGGGAGAGCAAGATGCGGTTGGGAAAAGTTTCCCTTGTGCACTTGAAGTGATTGGAAAAATACCTCCAAGTAACAGGAGTCCTAAAATGATCTATTCTTGCCCTTGAATATCTTTCCTAGAAAGAGTGGAGAAAAGATGAGCAGATGCTAAGCAGCCAAGCAAGGAGGATTAAGGTGTGCGTGTGGGTGTTTACTATTTATTGTCTTTTCCTTGGCAGCTCCTGGTTTTTCAGGCTTTTTTATAGCCATGCGTGAGACTTGGCTTGCTAGTGCTTTTAATTATGAGGTACTTCTAAGCCGAGTTGCCTCGTCTGGTTTACAGGGGGATTTCGGAATTCCATCCAGTCATTTGTCAGCTTTATGTAAACTGAAAATGTCGCTGCTCTGAAACGTTGCATGAGGCTCTCGGGCTTTCCTGGAAGTTTGCAGCTCTCTGATAAATTTTGCAGGCGTTTTCACCATGGGACTTGGAGGTAGGAAGAGCATCTACTGCGAGTCTTTACTTAACGCTTGTTCGAGCTGGGGATGTACCAGATGCCTCGGCAAACGCTGGCTCCCGGGCCTCGAGCAGGCGCAGCCCTGGCCGCGCAGGGCGCCGGCGGGGCTGCGCTGCCCGCTTCTAGGCGTGCGCCAGTGGTGGTGGTCGTGTTATGGAGTGTCTGTCCTCACCCTGGCTGCCGCTCAAAAATGCCATGTTTTAAAGTACGCCTGGAGGCTTCTCCTGGACCTCTGCATGTTCCAAGTCGTCATGGGGAGGAAGGGCAAGGTGGAGCATCCCGCTTAGACGTTGATGTGAAAGAAGCCTTCCAAGGAGACCAGCTCTGAGGCGTCCGTCAGATTCAAGTTTTGTCTATTTATTTTTCTGCAGATGCGTTTACACACGTACGGTGTCGTGCATGAAGGCACCTCGGCCGTGGGCGCAAGAGAGAGCCTCCAGTCTGGATTTGCACCACAACAGATCGATGAACAACCACCTGCCACCGAAAGGCGCGGTGTCCCGCTGTCCAGGGCAGCGCGCTTGCTCGCAGCCATCTTTGCGTTCGTCTCTGCCCAGGTCCCGTGGCAGGGAGAGGGGGCTACTCTTAGATCCGTTTAGATACGACATGAGACCTCTCCAAAACACGTCTTTTCTGAAGCAACACGAACCAGGTCTACTCATGCCACCACCAAAAGAGCTTCTTCCACCCTGTGCTGGTTCTTGTTGCTCTATTATCTCCTCCCCTTTGTGGGCATAAACTTTTGGGGCTTCAGCCAGCCTTGTTCTCTCTGTGGTCCCCAGTAGTCTCTGTTCTGTCTCTGTCCTGGCTCACCCTGCAGTCATGCCAGCAATGGGCCAGCACAGGGTTGGAGCTGGGAGCGGGCGGCAGAGCCTCTTCCAGGGGCAGCGCCGGATTAAAACCCGCGGCGGCAGCGGTAGGTTGAACAGTGTGGTGAAACATCCACAGGGGGAAAAAAAGAAACTACTGCAAGCCCAAGCTCTTGTGCCTGACATTCAGCACTGTTCCTGATGAGCTGTACGCAGGTTTTTTTTTTTGTTCACATTTTGTTACTGCGGAAATTGTAAATATTTATAACCTACGGCTTGGGAAAACATGTTTGCCAGCACAATGTGCAACTTAAAACTGGATTAATCTGATTGCGATGGGTTTAATCCAAAGCGCTGTTACTGCGGGTTTTTATCCTTGAGTTTGTGTACATTAGCCTAAAATTCTGGGAAACCGGCCGCCGTGCACAGCGAGGGTGACAGGATGCTAGAAAAATACTGGCAAGTCACATCTGCTTGTGACCTGGTCTCCTGCCTGTCGAATTGGTGGAAGATCTCCCAATTACTTGTAAAGCTTATCTCCTCAAGTTGCTTTTCCTCTGCTCTTTAAATTTTTGGGTCTCTGCCAGACCCAGCTAGGGCAAGCGTGGGACGCATCCCCCTTCCCCCTCCGCCGTTACCACTGAAGGATGTCGTGGGGGTTGAGGCTACAGGAGCTGTTTACATGGGGTCAAAGGCTCAGCCCTTTCTGGGGGACCTGCGTGCTGGGTGCCCAGTTGCCCTACTCTCTGTTCTGCTGGGAAAGTGCCTTCTGGTCCTCATTCGTTTGCTTGTGGAACAAGAGGGTCGTTTCCTTTTTCGAGGCTCGTGGAGTCAAGGTGTAACAAGGACTTTCGGAGGAGGGAGCAGCAGGGATGAGGTGGGTGGTTCCCCTCCAGTTCTGCCAAGTCTAAGCACTGGGCTCCTGGGCTGCGCTGTGGCTTGGTGGACCTCGAGCCTTCCCACCAGAGCTTGCGCAGGGGAGGGTGGTTCTGCGACAGCCCGTGGAGAGCCGCCGCGTTGCAGGACCCTGGTCTCCCCCGGTGTGTTTTGGTGTTTCCCCATCCAACCCTTCATCTGCAACAGTTTTTCCCAATGTGAAAAGGGGAGAAGTGACCATGCTGGCGGGCGGGTGGGATTTCTGGATGGCTATGGTCAGAGCCGAGCGCAAGTTGGGTTGTACCCCATGGTGCTGCTGCACTGTCACCCCGTGTTTCTGGCTGGAGGGGGCTGGTGCTTCCTTGCAGCTCTGTTCTGGGTTATCGGAGCCTTGAAGCTTTTCTGCTCAGTTCTGTTTTTTCTTCCACAGCTGTATAAGGATCAGTCTTACTCGTATCCGATGAAAACAAACCAGAGAACTCCCATATGCTAAATACACTTTCAGCCACCTCTGGCTTGTCTAAGAAAGCCTGTGCTGGGGCAGAGTTTTGCAGAGGCAAGCAACTGCTTTGTTTTATGAAAACTGCATTTAAAGAGTACATGTGCCATTTGGTCACCAGCTGACTTAGCTGGAAAACCAAAAGCCCTCTTTGACTTCATAAGCTTTCAACTCATGTGTGGCACCTACAGAGACTGACTTAGCAAAGAGAAGTTTTCCAGTAATAATAATTTCATTATAAGGATAAAAATAAGCGTATGAGTCACATAGTAGGATTAAACACATGGGGAGAATGTCAGCTTTTTGACTATATGGATTATTTGGAAGCTGATGGATGGTTTTTCATAACATGTTCATATTCTCTTGTAGGTTAAAGAAGTGGAAAGCTATTGCCCTGTTGATTAAAATACCAGGCATCTACTGTATTGAACTTGAAACGAATTCATTTTGATTTTAATTGCCCTTCCTCTAAAATGTCAGTGAGCAATTTATGCAAAATGTATATTCAGAGAAGATGGTGGGTCCTTGCTAGAGATCCAAAGTCAGAGTTGAGATATGAGGAATGAAAAGAAAAAATGCAGGTTATATCTGCAAGGGATGAATCACCTGGGTTCATGTTTTGGTTTGCCATTCCTTGCTTATATCAAATCAAACTTGCAATTGTCCCAAAGTTTTGCAAAACAAATTATGTTAATGTTGTCCCAGGGATAACGGGGAATCCTCTTTTCCCAATTCCAGACTGGAAGAGGCTGTGCCCTTGGAGTGAGCTGCGGTTACTCATAACATGATGATTATGAAGAAGCGAGGCAACATCTGCCTGCCCCGTACAGTAGTTGTGTCCAGGGGAGGTGTGAGCGCCTGGGGCTCTGGTTTCTGTTTGCTGAACACTGATACCTGTTGTTCATGTGAACGAATTCCTACCTTCCAGTTGATGTTTTTTAATGCCTATTTCTTATGTATTTTTGTCAACTGGGAGACATCAAAGCTGCTCTACCCAGGAAAAACAAGAGAGATAGCGAATAGCAATTGTTTCAAATTAGATCTTAATGGGGTGCAGATGTTGAGCTGTGCTTGCTAGAATTTCTTTGAAACTGCAGATGGTCTGGTAGTTCAGGGGTAAGAGAGGGGCTGGGAGGTTTTTTGGTTTCGTTTTCCCTCCTGTGCCATTTGCATGACATGTTAGATTAGGGCTGAATGTAAATGAAGAGGTAATACCCTGCTTGGATCTCTGGCCTTGCAAAAGCAGTGCGTGTGTAATTGTGTTATTGGAGCAGATTTTGTTAAACAGCTTGGGCTTATGCAGAATATATCCCTATGCTTTCCTTTTGCGTTTAATATTGCTTTGGGTTGGAGGTGAATGGAGGAGAGCAGAGGGGCCCTCAAGTATGCAGAGATATCCCAACCGGCTTGAAATGCTTTGGACTTTTTCTGCTCAGAAATGTATGATTGTATTTTAACAGAGCTGGCGCAAATTGTCCTATTTAAAATGCGTATGGCTTTCTGTGCTCTGCTAAACTTGGTAAAATGTAAAATCTGCCTTCTCCCACTAGTTCATACATTTTGCTGCTCTCTGGGGTGAATCTCAATAAATAACTGGGAACAAGATCAAAGGCCCGCCTTTAAAAGGCTGACTGTTCGTAAATGCTCGTGTTCTCTAGAAAAGATGATTGTGCATGTTGGAGGACAGGGTTTAGTCTGAATGCAAAGTGCATGATACATGTAAGGCCTGCTTTAAAATACATAACATATTGGTGGCTTTTTTCCTATCCCAAAGGTGCTGAACCTCAGAGCTTGGCTGAAGGCGACAGGGATTTCGCGCCCTTGGCACGCTTGCAAGCCACACCATCCATGCTTGTCAGGATAAGTGGGAAGCCCTGAGCAGACTGTTTTTAAGCTACTTCAACACCTTGGTGAATAGAGGGACATGGTCACTGATGCCTGTATCCTGCCCTGCTGGGTGCTCCAGCAGATTTGGCTCCTCTGGCCACCCTGAGCCCCAAAGCTCCCAGAGCCTGCTGTGAAAGAGGGATTTCCCCCTGAAGGAGGGGGACGGCTGTAGCGTTTGTGCCGCAACACCTTGTGCCGCCCTTATCTCCGCAGTGAATTTCTTTGGTGCTGTTTGCGTGCTTGGTATTAGCCCTCCTGGCAATGAATGTGAAACGAAGACCTTGCAGTCCTTTTGATGTGGTCTTCGGCCTTTCTTCCTCCTCCATGTAGTGTTAAGCCTTTTAAATCTTAATAGATAAATACTCTATCTAAGGCTGTAAAAGCACTAACATAATTAAAGCTTCAGTAATGAGGTTACACTTTGTTAGCTCAAAGTCAGAGTTATGCTGAAACAACAGCGCAAGGGAGCTTCAGCACCTCAAGGCCTTTTTCCTACTCAGCAGGGGTTCAGGAAGGCATGACGTGGTTCATCTGCTGCCCTGTGCCTCCCCGCGAGGAGTGTGCAACGGGCACGTTTCTGACAACCGGTCAAGGTTGTTGGACCTGGGCTGGCTGTGGGTGTGATTGCACGGACAGCATGGTTGGGGAAAGCAAATGGGGTTTTGTGCTGGTGTAGAGGCGGAGACACAAAAGCGTCTCATGTCATGACCCTCTAGGAAACTGAGTTACCAGAATATAGATGGTATTTGTGAGTTTTAGGTGACAGGATAAAATGTATATGATATAAGACCTACAAAAAATGGTAAATTATAGGGCCGTGTAATTTGGAAATGCACATTATGGAAAGCATTGGCTCTTTTAATTAAGACTGAGCGCTTCAAGATATTTTGATGAAACATTAACTCAAAGTGAAGCTTTTATTTTGTGATGACATCCAGTTTACAACACTGTTATGACAGCAGTTTGCATCGAAGTGTCAATCTGCAGTTAAATGTTTCATTTCAAAGGAGTATTTGGATGAGCAGATTTAGCCCACAAATTGGAAGAAGATCTTTAACCAGTGAAGGCGAGAGGTTCTGCAACATCATGCAGGCTTTGCTGAGTTTGTTTGGCTCCGAGAGGAACTTCATGAGCCAGTTGCACCATTTGTGTTGGTGCAGTGGTGACTTTGGGGAAATACTGGTCCAAGCAATAACATGTACACTTGATTTTTAATCTGTCTTTATCTGTCATTAGTCATTCTTCATGAAGTAAAGCTAGTGTGAGCTGCAGTCTTGCACAGCTCTTCTTTAGGAAGAATAGGAAATAATAGCTGATCCCTGAAAACATGGTGTCATCTTCAAATAAGATGCGTGTCCTTGGGGTGTTGGGTAGGGATGTGCATTGCCCCGAGTTGTGCAGAGGAAGAGGTGGGTGTAAAGATTCCCTGACCCACCCAGTGGGTGCTCAGGGTGGAGTTACTGATCCCTTTGAAGCCACCTGAGGCACTTGGGCTCAGGATGCAGATGTGATGGCTGCTTAGTCAAGGTTTGTCTGGATTTTGGAAGAAGAGAGCTCTAGATGCACTGTAGTTTGCAGTGGCCATTTGTTGATCAGCAAGTTCATAGTTACTAAATATTTCATATTTATCCTCTCCTTTTCTCCTTTGAGATAAGTCTTGTGAGATTTTATGTAGGTTTATGTGATTGCATAGGAGCAACAGGATTGTAATCTCGGCTCTGGATAACAGATGCCTGACACCCCCAGATTACAGTTTTTTTTTTTTTTTTTTTTTAAGGCCAGAAGGAGTTATTAGGGTTGTTAAATCTGTGTTTGATAACCCCCACTGCAGGATTTCTTCCAGAAACCAGATTAAAACCTCTCATTTTAGAGAGGTATCTAATCTCCCCTGTAAGACTCCAAGCAGTGGCAAGTCATCCATCACAGACTGTGTTAGTCAAGCAGCAGTGGGCCAGCAGCAGAGGTTTCAGATTTGGGTTTGGAGCAGCACCCAGACTTCACATTCTTGCTCGGAGCTTATCTGGCAAACTCAGACCGCTGGAGCCTGGTGGATTGAGCATGAGAGCTATCGTGAACAGGCTTCTGTTTTGCATGGCTGCACAGAAGCTGCTTTGCCATTTTTCATGTGTATTTGGGCACTGAGTAGAGTAATTTTGGGAAAGATTGAGCGTGGGTGCTGGTGTCTTACACCAGGTGTTGAAGCCCTGCTTGATCAGTCCTTTTCCCATGAGCATGTCTTGTACGGACCCAAGTAACTGCAAAAGTTTGACCAGGAGCAAAGCATGCCTGAAAGCATCTCTTTGTCCATTCCTTTTGGTTTAATCTATGCCAGAGGCATGTGGCTTTACATTTTTGTCACTTTCTCCTTTAATCTATTTGGTCATTTATCCTAAATAACATTTACTTGAGGGGATGTGTTGGAGGAGAAGCTCGTACTGAACTGAGGGAGGGTACAAGTGTCCCAGCTCGTGTCAGCAGCTGCTTTTGAATTTCATGAGGGAAAAGTGAGAAGCTGCAGTGACATAACAACCTGTCACCGCCGGTGAATGTCGTGGTGCCTACAGGAGAGAAGCATGGCAAGGGAGGAATATTTAAAATGGGAAGAGAAAGTATAAAATCAACAAACTTGACTTCATGTTCTTCACTGAAAGTTCAACCTGCCCTTGGAGAAAGGGCGGTTCAAGGGGGAAAGGCTGTATTACTTGTTTATTGACAGATAAACTGCATCTGTGGTATCTGCTGGTTTCTAAACAGAGAGATTTTTTTTTTAATAGGGATTTGAAACGTATCTGATCATAAAAGATAAACTTCAGCCTTAAGTGGGACACAAGTGGCTGTTAATAGAGGACGGGAGGTGGCTTAAATGGTCTTGAACTGTATTTGAAAGGTGGGAATATTGACAGACAGGTTATATAGTTGGTGCTGTGGTCAAAGTTGCAATGTCTACTGACAAGGCTGGGTAAGCTTAGAAAAATCAGGTGATGGTAAAATACAACCATTATGTAGACATTAACTGTTAATGAGGTGTTTTCTGACTGGTGAAAAGCTGGAGAAAGGTTTAGTGACACAGGAATCTTTCTCCTCTGCTCTTTGCACAAAGAACTTTTCTTTATAGGAATGTCTGTCATTAGGCACTGACTTTGGGTTGAGTTTTTCTTTTGTGTAAAGTTCTCTGAACCTTTTGTAAGTGACGACTAATGTTTTGTTGGTTTTTTTGTTGTTTTTTTTTTTTTGCTTTGCTTTTGTTTAAAATAAATCTTCACTGCACTCTTCTTGGTCCCGCGGGCTCACAGCAGCCCTGTATCCCGGTCTCTTGCTTAGGTTTCTGCTTTGTTTCAGGCGTTGGCATGTTGCCATGGAAAGTGGTCAAATTTTTAAAAAATACTAAAATATTGACTCCCTGGTATTGTGGTGAGAGAAGGAGATCAGAGACACGAGTGGCTTCTTCGGGCCTTTGCCATCCCGGGAAGGAAGGGTGCTCCTCCAGAACGGATGAGCCGAGACGCAAGTCGCTGTTCGGGGTTCAGGGAGACCAGCGCTCGGATGGGAGCCCCGGCAGCTCGTTGCGAAGCAACATGGCGCTCGGCGCGTCTCGGCGCTGGTGGGGCCGCGTCTGAGCGAGGTGCCTCCCGGCACAGATTGCGTCGCCGCGCTGGGGACTGCCTCATTGTTGTGTTTGCTTTTAACTGCAGTGCAATTTGGGAGGATTGTGTTTGCTGCCCACAGACATTCCCGGAGCAGGAGTGCCAGCCAGGCCCGCGGTGGTGGTGTCTCTCCGTAACTGCTCAGCTCTAGCCTGAGGAGAAACCGTGTTTTGGACTTGAGGAAAAAAACAAGTTGTACTCGATGCGCTGCTGATGATCTGACCTCGTGCGTAGCCTAGGCTTGAAGTTACTCAGAGGTAAGCTGTGGTGCTCTCAAAACACGGCAAGTAATGATTCTGCACAGCAGTTGCATTTATGGTAGCGATCCTTAAAACGTCGCTGTACAGCAGTGGGCTGGCATGAATTTCCCTGGCTGGTCAGTGGTGCAGACAGGCGAGCGGCAGCAAACTTGGTAAGACTCAGAAAAGCCACGCGCGAGGTAAAGATCTGACTCGGTGTTATCAGCTCCGCTGGATTTGCAAACTCTTCCTTGTTGACCCTTGTTGTCTTTAAAGGGCTAATCACAAAATCAATTACAGAGTAAAAAGAAGCAGTTAGTTTGGGAATGATTAGATGAGATGAAGTCCCACAGAGTGTCAGAACTGGAAGTGCCTCTTTTCATGTCATCGGCGTCCGCGAGGCAGTGTTTCTTGGCTGGTCGCTGGTTAATAGCTGACAAAGCCTACATAGTAACTGGTTAGCAGCCTGGGGCTTGTGTGACACCCCAGAACTGTTTTTAGCAATTCAAATAATTAACACTTTATTACAAAACAAACAAAACCCTAAATGTTAATGCTAGGAGTTGCAAGGACTTTTTTTTTTTTTTTTTTTTACTTACATGCTAGGAACTTAAGCAGACTGGAGCTTTACCTTTGTTTTGCCCACTGAACATATAACCCGTTTACTTTCTAACTAAACTCCACAATTTCAAGCTGTGGTGAGGGGAAGTTTATAAGCTTTAAATGAAAGAACTGTCTTGTCTAGGATAAAATAGTGGGAAAGACTTAATGTGCCCCCGTGTCTGCTGACACGTCTCTGGAGGCTGCGGTTGTGTCGGGGATCTCCCTCTGCAGCTGGAAAGTCTCAGTGTCCCCAGGGGTGGCATTGTCCCTGTGTGTAGCACTGTGCAGTTGTCCCCCAGGCTTCTTTGCCATCCTTTCCAATCATGGTCCCTCTCCGTATCATGGCTCTCCTCCCCATCGTGCCGGAGGAAGCCATCCCTCTGCTCCCCAGCCCTCCCCGGCCCTGGGGCTCTGCCCTCCTTTGAAGGCTCCGCACGAAGGCTTGGAGGCAGGTCGGGTGCCGCGAGGCCGAGGAACAGCACAAGCGGTTCTTGTCCTGGTTTTAATCTCTATGCCAGGGTTGGCAAAATTGTTTTTCCTTTTGCCCTCGAGTCAAGATTCCTGTCTCTTCCTAAACTAGGGTGAGTTTGGAGGTCGTATGGCATTTCCTGTCCTCGCCTATGTTTTGGGTTAAAAGACGGAAAATTCTGTGTTATAATTTTGATGTGGCGTGCATAAAATATGGTTTGATCTGTGTGGCGTACACGAATGCTCCGCTGTGAAGGAAGCTCTTTGCAGCCCTTAGTGGTGACTGCCTGCCTTGGTCTGCAGGAGGCTGATGCTTTAGGGCATGCACACGAAGTCGGACGCTCAGGCTCCGGCTCCCAAAGGGGATCGTTAGGATTAATTTGGTTGCCCCCGTGGTTTCGCTCCGTTGTTCGGCAGCGCTGGCCGAATGATGCGCTGATGGTGTCGTGCCTTTTGCGGTGCTGCAGTGCTAAGGAAACATGCTCTGTGTGCCTCTTCCTGAAGAAAAGGCTTAAAGGAAAAGGAAAAAAAAATCCGATTTTTAGCTGAATGGCAGGCAGGGAAATGACAAAATGGGTGGTATGTTCCTAATGCCTCCTATTTAACTGGAGAAACTTGATCAGGACCTCCTTTCTGCTCTCCTGTGACGCTTTCCCACCTTTCCCCTGGTATTCTTCCGTGCTCCCAAACCATGCCCCTTTCCACCAACGCCCAGAGAGCGACAGTCATGGCTGTTCACCTCCCCTGCATCACCAGCTCTGCTCAGCTCAATGCCCCAAATCCCACAGCCCGAGGAGCTGCAAAGCTACTTCCGCCATGGTGGCATCTAGCCAAGCATCCGTGTGGTGTGGCCCCTCCAAAACCGGCCTCTCGCCTGGCCCCTGGAGGCTTGCTGGAGAGCTATCTACTGCAATTTTGGAGATGACCAGGAGCTTTTTCTTCTGAGATGCACAAGTAGAATTGCAGTGACGTTCGAACTCTGCCTCTTAGGACCCTACTCTGAGCAGCCATTTCTTCATGCTGTTTCATTGAGTTCTTGCACTTTTTTTTTTCCTGGAAGAAAAAGGAGTGTCGGAAAAAGCCCTGGAGAATTTAGCTTTGTCATGATGACTGTCTTACACTATTGCTTTAATTTATAGGAAGAAAATACTGTGCTGTGTATCAGTGCTTCTTACTACGCTTGTTCCTGTATTTTTCACTTCTTGTTGTGTTGCTGTATATAGACTCCATCTTCTGGGCATTTGTAGACTTTGTGTTAATAGGGTCATAACGTTCATTTACCTGATTTTTCAGGTTCATTTGGAATTGCCAGCTCCCTGGAGGTTTGGGTTTTTCTCTCCAAATAGATAGAGCTGCAAGAGAAATTTGAGCTATGTAGATACTGAAAGCTGTGGTTGAGGTATGTCCCTGCTCCTTGCCCAGCTTTCCTGGGTACCCACCAGCGCAGGCGTGAGCTGGGGCTTCATTTCTCCTGTACCAGCTCTTACTGGTCCTGCTGTTTCGGCTTGCTTTTGACTGGGACATGATGCACAAGGGTTCTAGGGCAGAATCAGTGTTTGTTATGTATTAAATGACGGCTTGTATACTTGTAATTGAATTTTAGCTTGTCAGAGAAGGACTTTCTTTGGTTTTTTTTAACAATGGAATCAATAATCACAAAATCTTAAAATTGTGGCCTTTCACCACAGTTTAAGTGTATCTTTGAAATGTTTTCAAGTCGTTCAGTCCCCTGTTGCATTCAGGTCCTCCTTTTCCCAGCTTTGTTTGGCTGTGGGGATGGGAATCTTCTCTGATGGAAAGTGGGATCTTTATGCAACGCCTGGCTTCCAGGAACTGCTGTTTGGAGGGGAAAATGCCCATTCTAGCGTAAGATTGTGAAAAACAATAGCGATTGTTAATGTTGATAAAACTAAAACACTGTTAGTGTTTGACTGCAACTGCACAGCTTGCTAGTGGTAACGCCTTTGAGTGTCCCCTGGTGCTGCTGAAGCTGAGCCGAGAAGACGTCGGTGGTGGCATGGCATCAGATGGGACAAGCACATGGGATGACTTTCCCCATGCTTTGTGCTGCTGGAAAAAAACATTAAAAAATTTCACAGCATGCTTCTACAGTGTTTAAAGAGCAGGGGCTCAGCTAGGTGGCATGCCTTGTAGCACCACACATACCGGAGATAATAGGGTTGTGTGTTTTCATTTCTTAACCATAGCATGCTGGTGCCTTTCCCTGTCTGCAGGAGTCCTGCTCTGTAAAACAGGCTCCTGTGTTTATGGGATTTTCACTTGCAGTGGTACGTTAGCTGGAATGGAAGGTATTTGAGTGGTTTCCTAATGAATAGGAGGGGGGAAAAAATTTGCACAGCCATCCCATACCCTTTTTTGATGGGGAGAGGGAGTGGGACAAGGGCTTTATGCAGCGCTACCCCTCCTTCGTTGGCACGTGGCCTTCCTTTGGGGGAACTGGGCTGCTTGCTCTCTGCCAGCCCCCAGCTGATGCTGCCTCTGGGGGTTGTAGTTCTTGCACAAACTGAACAGGGAAACGACACCAGCTCAAAGACCCTCAGCACTGCCCTCCCCGCCAAGCTGCTTCCCAGGGAGCCTAAGCCGTGCGCTGGGGGTTCCCAGCCGTCCTGGGGAGGGAGGCACAGCTTTGGGAATCTTATCTTATTTTTTTTTCCCGTCCTGCTGCTTTCTCAAGCCAGCTATCTCTGAAGTCAGGGCAGGAAATGAAGGGGCTGAGGGGTCAGGGGTGCCTGGGGGGTGCTGAGGACCAGCCTGCCGAAAGCCTGCGGTGACTCTCCGGGCTTGTGCACAAAAGCAGAAGACTTTGCGTATCCTTAGAAGGGTTTCCAGTTTGGTTTTGTTAAAAAAAACAAAAAAACAAAAAAACCTGCGGCCCTTCCAAAAGAGGAATATAACTTTGTGTTAAACTAGATGCCGCAGTTGGAGCGCAGGGTTGTAGTTTGGGTGGGAGCAGGACGGATGCCGCCAGGAATACAATGCGTTGCTCGCTAAGAGTCTGTAGGGATTACCTTTGGAGCTGTGTCCTTCTTGCTGTCTTAATCTGTTTGCCCATCAGCTGTCATCAAAACTGCAAGATGCTGTCCAGAACTGCAGTCTGGAGCTACAAGTGTCCTCTTGTAGTTTCCTGGTGATATTCAGAGTGTGAGAGGATAGTTTTTGGGAAAGTGTTTAAAAAATTTCTGTATAAATTTTCCAGAGTTGAGCAACACAGCTCACAGCATCACTAGAGAGGGCTTCTGGGCAGCTTTGCCAGGGATTCCCGGTTCATCAGGGCATGACTGAAGGGAAATGGAAGAGGCTTTCCTCAGTCTGAGCCTTAGCTTAAGCTAAGCCTTATTTAGATGCTGTGCCAGTGTGTGATCTGCTGTCCCAGTTAAAACCAGTTAAGTGAGGTTGTGGGCAAGGGAAAGAGGAAAGATGTGCAGTGCCTGGGGCCAGGGTGCCTGGCTGGGAACAGGGAACTGAAGAACAGGAATGGCTGTTTTTTAGCAGCCCCCTGCTCCTGGCCGGCCCCTTCCGACGGCCCATCTGCATCCTCCTCTGCTGCACGTCGTATTTGCAGCCATGTCTTCCAGATGTTTGTCCTCTCCATGCATGTCCAACCCTCTTTGGGTTGGCAAAAGAGCCTTCCCAGGTTAAACGCCTGTGCCTCTTTAGATGACTGGCTGTTATTTGGCTGTTTGGCACGTGGGCATGTTCGGTTTAAGAGTAGACTGAGAAAAGTGGTGAGCTGCTGGCATGGCCAGAGATGACCTTGCTGATGTGCCGCAGCTGTCTTGCTCCCAGGAGGTAGCTGGGGCTGCTCAGCCATCCCTACCTCGCAGGGGTGCAAGTTTAAAAAAATGCTCTGAGGACTGGTATTCAGGGCTTTTGCTTTCTTAGCATAAGTAACTGCAAATAGTAATTGTTTGTTTATTTTGCACCCCTGCTCCGAAGTCATGGTGGGTGCCGCTTGCCCTGCGGGTGCTGACAGATTGAAGCCTGGAGTGTTTTACCTTCTGAGGATGTTTTTCTCCCGAGTGATAACAAAGCTTTGTTACCATATGCTTGATGATCTTGTGAGAACTCCAGTGAACTACCAAAAAAACCATTTGGAAAGTAAGATTTCTTTCCTTTTTTGCATTGTCTCCCCATGAGTTTAGATAATAGGGAAGTAAATTCTTGGGCTTTTTAATTAGAATTTTGTTTAGTACTCCTTCACGAATAATAGATTAGATATCTGTTGCGCAGGTCTCTCTCCTGGCTTGAATTACTTAACTTAGCTCCACGTATTTTTTTGCCTGTAAACCTCTCAGGCTTCTTTATTTTACAAGTCTGTTCCTTTCTTTTTCCTTCTGTTACAATTTTTGTACTGTGTACTTTAAAAAAAAAAAGCTGCATATCTGTAGTGTGCTTTTTTGGGCATTGCTGGTAAGCAGACATTTGTAAACCATTAGCTTAAGAATTAATAAGAACAGTTTTGGCGATTCTGTCAAATTGGACATTCCTTTATTTTAGAGACTTTCCAAGTCATAAGTGGACCAACTCCCATTGGCTTTTTGGAAGAGTAAGATGCGTTTTCTGCCTTATACAACATTCTCTTAATGGCATGCAACTTTTTGACCTCCTAAGTTTATGTAGATACAACTATAATTGTGTGGGATTTTTATTATTTTATTATGACGTTCCAAAGGGGTGGTTAAAAATTGCAGATATTCCTCCAATATTGTTGAAGATAAGCTCTCCTGTGACCTTGTACTGAATGCTTCTTAAAGTAGATTATGCATGTAAACTGTTCCATGGCCTTAAAAGGAGTAGGACAGGTGTCCTCTTCCATCTGTATGGTGATATCTATAGTTCATGGAAAAAAGCAGATGAGATGCTTATGGTGGCTTCATTTCTTCCCGTTCTTTCTCAGCTCACTTCATGCTTCTTTTACTGCTTTTTGCCCTGTTAGTTGGTGTTTGGGTTTGGAACCTCTGAAGTATTCTTGGTTCTTCCTTTCCTTCTGCTGTAGTTGGAAACGTCCCGTTGCAGGAGCTGCTGCATAATGGTTGCTCCCATCACATGCCGAGAAGCTTGTGCCCCTGGGGCAAGAGGAGGTGGAGGTGCTGCAGCCATCCCTGCCAAAAGGGATGTGCCTCCTTGGCGTCGCTGTCCTCGCGTGGCCTTGGCAATTGCTGCCAAGAGCCTGGTGTGGGACCTCTCGTTGTGTCGCTGCCTTTCTGTCCTTGACTGCTGGAAGAGTGTGCTCATGCCTTAAGTAGCAGGACAGACTTAACATGGGTTTATAGTGTTTTTTCCCTTTAATCTCATGGCTTGCTGCACCTTCGGAGCTTGATTGATACCCCGTGCACGGCGCGTGCAGCCTATGAACCGTGTCAGACATCAGCAACTTGCACCAGTTACCATCATGAGCTGCATTTTCTGGGAGATGCGATGTGGCCTGGTCTCTTGCTGCCTAATTTTGATGTTAGGGAGTCACTTTCTTTGCCAGACTGAGTTATTTAACGGCTCTTGCTTGTTTACTTGCCGAAGTTGTGAATGTGGAGCCTTTTAATGCTGACATTACTTTTTTTGGTCTTAAAGGTCTCTCAACACAGATTCACGCTTTAGGTTATAATTGATTGTCAACATTTTGCAAAAGTTTATTTCTATTTGCATTTAGAAAGAAACGTGCTCAGTTTTCAGACGTAGAGCTGTGCAATCGTCTTGCAGAGCTAACATGCATTCTGCATTACCTCAGTTAGTGTTGCAACTTTGTAGAAAAACAAATGATCTTCATCAAAAATAACACAGGGATGGTGCCAGCTTTCTGTTGCTCAATTCTCACATTTTTCAAACAAGCACCTTCATGCTTGAGAGGAGCTGCACGTAGGCATCTGCAAAGCCATCTGATCATTCCCATTCTCATTCCCACTCGTAAATCTCTCTGTAGCAATCAAGATTTAAAAAAAAAAAAAAAGAAAAAGACTTGGCTTCTAGGACATAGTTAATACAGTGATCATTAGGGGGTTTGTGCTTCTGTCTTGGTTTGGTTGGGCTTTTATCTGATGAATTGAAGGCTTTTTGGGTGAGGGCTTACCTTTGCACTGTGTTTGTGCAGTACTTGCCCTGGTTCTTGTGCATGACTGGGGTGGGATAAAGCGGGAATGCCACAAAATATAAGTGCTGTTAATAAGGGTAAAATTTTCCTGGCAGGACTATAAGCTCCTTAGTTTCCGGAGAGAGGAATGAATTTCCCTTATGGATGGCACTTGCATGGTCATTTCCCAAAGCTGTTGAATCGCTTTTGTTCTCTGAAAACATCGTTTTGTACTGGAAAAACCGCCAAAGCGGGTCTGTACTTTTCTACTCCCTCTTTGCGGCTGGGTTTTGAGGATGGCTAACATGAAGCCAGGTGTTTAGCTGGAGAGAAAGCCATTGGCATGACTACAGGATGACTTGTCATTGCTTGGTGGTGCCAGGGCAGATCTGTAGACATCCCCGTTGCTGAAGCTGCTCTCTCCTGAGGACGTTCATAGCTGAGGGGTAAGCCGTCATTCCTGAAGGGTCAGAGAGGAAACGGTTTGTCTTCTCCAAGTCCAGTGATACTTCCTTGTCATTAATTGATCTCCCAGTGCTGAACATCAGAATGAAATGAGCAGTCAGGACTCTTCTTTACTTTAGAAGATATTTTAAGTGTTTGTAATACAATCTGTGTGATTCGTGGTCTCAGTAGTAGTTTGCCAGAGTAGCTAAGAATCTATGGAGGGGTCAGTTACACATGCATGGAGAAGAGGAGTTGGGAGAATAAACATAGGAGAAAAATATGGAATGTTGCAATAAAAATAAGCAAAGTCCTTGTCACAGGCTCTTGGACTCTGGGCCGGGTTTGATGGGCAGCACGAGGTTTGCAGCTATCATTCTCCAGCCTCTTGATGTGACAGCTTCATAACCTGGGAGGTCTTTAAATACAAGCAGCAGATCAAAAGCCAGAGGAGGAATTCAAGCTCTAGGCTCGATGCTTGCTGGTTAGGTTATGTTACTTGTTTTAATCCTGGTTGTTGGTTGTGTCTTTGGGGTTTTTTTTGGAAGCACGCAAGGGAATTGTGTGCTGCTAGCACTGCAACTTTTTCTGTGGTTTGCAGATGTAAATGCAACGCTCAGTGCTAACAACGCTAACTAAAAGGCTCTCACTTTGATTTATGACTGGTACGCATGGCAATGAAATAGTATCCCCAGCGTGAGCGCGCTGGTATGAGTGCCATGTGGGACGTCTCTGCCCAAGAAACAGGTGGTCACGTATTATTTGGGGGCTCCAAATCTCCCATGTTGTATGTTTTGTATAGGGTGAAACTTAATGTTCAGCTGTTGGCCGCCTTTGATGGCTGTCCTTGTTTGCACAGGAAAAGCGGCTGGTGCTGCAAAAGCAGGATAATTCTGCTCCTGCAGCTGTATCAGCAGATTTCCTTTCTGTGGTCCAAATGAATTTTATTTTGGTGCCAGTTGTCAGTAGTAGCTATCTTCCCCTGCAGACGAGGTAGCGGGGTGGGTGACTCTGCTCTAATAGTTATCCATAGGTTTGCACACAGTCCCCTTTTTCTAGAAGGGTTAATAAATTTTGTAACCAATGTGCAGCAGAAATCTTATTTGACTAGTACCATCAAACACCAAAACACTTCTATTCTGCAGAGAACTTCAAAGGGCTAGGGGCATAAGAACAAGACTAGAAAGAAGATAAAAACAAACATGCTGACTATCCAGGATGCTGTAAAGCCTTTATTGCTTTTGCTTGGGAAGACCTTCATAACTCCACCAGACCTGAACTCGAAGCAATAAAATCTTTAAAGGAATCTGTACCGTCTTATGTTCTCTCTATACTTGAATTTCATAAGCAGTGTAAACATGGAATTTTACCAGGCTCTAGTCCCAGAGGGAGTCTTACATACACAAATAAGAGCAAGGATATTAGTGCTTTTCCCAATTTTTTTTTTCCTCCTTGCATGTTGTTTACCATTTAGATTTCATGGACTCATATATTTTCCTGATTATTATCCAAAGGGAAACCACAGTAATTAGGGAGGTTTTGGTACATACTAACATCCTAGCATGTCTCCATAAAAGAGAAAATGATGATGATATGACTTGGGGTCAAATAGCGTTGTAAACCTCCGTCTGACAGTCCCCCTCTTGGAGCTGTGCTCTTCATGGCAGTATTGAAGTAGCCCACTGGGATGTTGTTGTGGGGAAGCGCTCAGACTTGTGTCTCTGTGATGAGAATCACCAGGGCGTCATGTTAGTTACCTGAAGGCTAGGGAGTCTGTGGAAATTTTTTTCTAAGGGGGGCGGGGGAGAAAAGTAGAAATACTTTGAGATGTGTGTTTATTTTCTTAGGACTCTGTTTCCAATTGAGAACATGATTCAACTATATGGCTTAAAGTCTTCTGCAAATGTTCCTGTATTAGGTTTTGTAGCAGGAATACTGTTGCTCTGAAGTGCCCTTTCCCGTCCACATTGAGAGATGAGCTCTGTGGACTCCTGTAGAAAGCGAACTGCTTTCTGTGAAAAGTGGAGGTTCGAGATCCCTGTTTGGTGTAAACCGCTGTAATCCTGCGGTGTAAAGTGGAGAAATTGTGTGGTGTAGGTGAAAGATGAGCGTGCTTTTCTTGGAAATAAGAAGGGGAGAGAGACTCGCACTTCTTGGAGAATGTATTGGTTAGGCGTAATCCAGTTGTGGACTTGGAAGAAAGTGAGACATGTGATGAACTTGGTTTATCATATTGCAAAATCACTGCTCACTATCTAATTATTGTGTTCTTCAGTTGGAATTTTCTTGGGTTTTTAACATGTATAAATGTACTTCTTTTGGTAGATGCAGAAGTGATCTGGCCAGAACCAGATAGAAATTCTTACGATGTTTATGCATCCAGGAGGTAACTTTTGTAGAGACAACTTTTAACGGAACTCCCAAATGATAATCTCTTTTATTTATGCTTCTTGTAATGTATCTCTCTGAAATGCATGGTTCTGATCACTCTTTGTCCCTCCTTTTGTCTCTTCCTAACCAGCCTCTTTCAAACTTCTTAAGATAGAACTATCATAGTAGCTTGAAAGGTGTGGTAGGATGTTTGACTAAGCAGTTTCTATAAAAGCAGGTCAAGCCTGCAGGACACATCTGTTACGAGCTCTCCAGGGAGCTTTCTTTGAGGTCAAAGCTGAACATGTGAAGAACTTGGGTGCGGTTGGGTTGGGGTTTTGCTCCACTATGTGGGCTTTTGGGGGTTGTCTTCTAATGAGAAGATACATGTGTGGTGCGTCCATGTTGTAATTTCCCAACAGCTGCGTGAGTGCCAGGCGATAAAATGACAGACGAAATGTGGTGCAGATAAATAGTCATGCGTGTGGGAGAGGAGTGAGTAATTACTGGGAAAGACGAGAGGAACTTAGCCCTCACCTACATCTTGAAACAGTATGTGTGTCTTCTCCCTTCTCCAAAAGGAGATAGAGGACACTCCAAAGTGTGCAGAAGAGTGTGAAAAGGGTTATGACTGTTACAGGACAGCAAGGAACGGTTAAATAGACAGTTCTTGCATGTTTTCAAGTACCTGCCCAAGAGCAAGGAGAGGCCCCTGGCTGTTTTGGTTGGCATGGTTTGGGTTTTTAGCCAGGAAAGAGTGTAAACGGAGATCCTCCCAGCACAGATGCTACAGTTGTTTCCTGCCCCCAGGGAAATCACCGGAGTTGATGCAAGTGCACAGGACAAGAAGTGATCCTCAGCCTGGGAAAACCATCCTCCTGATCCCCACCATTAGACACGGGTTAATAATAAGGAGAAGAGTCATCCCACACATGTTCACGTCTCAACTTCTTACTAATGTTGTCATGTTTGTCAGCAAAACTGACAACAGCAGAACCACGCAACACTTTCTTCCCCCAGCATGACTGTACTCCCTCGTGCAGTACAGTTGAAAGTCTCATTCCCAGTGCATTTTTTTTTTTTTTAGTCTAAATCCTGTTCGTCCTCATGGCATGCAATCCTAACCCACCATAGAGAAAACTGGGTTCGTGGGTTTGGCAGACGAGTTGTTGTAAAGGCATGTGAGCACCAGAACCCAGGCAAATCTTTGCACAGTTACAGAATCACAGAATCATTAAGGTTGGAAAAGACTTTCAAGATCATCAAGTCCAACCATCAACCCAACACTACCATGCCCACTAAACCATGTCCTGAAGTGCCACATCCACACGTCTTTTAAACACTTCCAGTGATGGTGACTCCACCACCTCCCTGGGCAGCCTGTTGCAATGCTTGACCACTCTCACCGTAAAGAAATTTTTCCTAATATCCAATCTAAACCTCCCCTGGCGCAACTTGAGGCCATTTCCTCTCGTCCTATCGCTGGTTACTTGGGAGAAGAGACCAACACCCACCTCACCACAACCCCCTTTCAGGTAGTTGTAGAGAAGTTGTGGAAGAGCTTGAAGCAAGCACCTTGCTCCTGCTAGACAGCCTACACAGGTAGGCAGCATTGAAATAGGAGCCGTCCTTCAGTAAAACCCTTTTGTCAACAAACTTTTGAGATTGTTGTGTTTGGTATTCACTGGCCGTTCTCTTTTCATTAAAAATAATGCAATAGTGGCTTTCTGATTAGAATTAAGCTTTCATTTTTTCCGAAACATGTCCATAGGCTAAGTTATGTTGAAGCTACTTTTTGTGTGGTTGTGCAAGCCAAACCAACCAAATGTTAAGATTCTCCTGTTGATTTCACTAGAGCTCTGGTTAAGTCTAAAGTTACATGTGAGCTTTTTCGGTAGGTTGATGATTTTTTTTTTTTTTTTTTCTTTCCTTTCCTCTGTAGAGTAAAAAGGCATCATCTCCCGATTTCAGGTAGCTGCAGGTGAGATTTCCTGGTCTTAATAAAGCATCATGTAGCTGGACAAACGGTTGTCTCTTACGTTGAACTGGTCTTGCTAGTCTGTTTGTGAAGGGGAGTCTTGTCATATCAAAATAAAGGAAGAATTTCAAGATGTTAGAACTGCTGGTGTAAGATACATGGAGACATTTAAGAGTCTTTATACCCCTGAAAACTTGTATGAATACTGGAAGGAAAAAAACCCAACTGTTTGAGTAGCCATATGTCAATGATAGGCTCAGAATAATTTGCCGTGCATGGTTTTATTAGCAGTGTTCATTAACAAGAAAATGCCTTCGGTCCCCTTATGTGGTATGTTAATCTTTCTAGCTAACATTATCCAATTAAACAGGCCAGAGGTAGGCAGACACTAAGCTGAATTAATCTGCCTAAATGTATGCACTGTTGAATGCCAAAACGTACCCATTGTCAGGGTCTGAGTCCACCAGATAGACCCAGTTAAAAGTCCCTGGTGAGAAGCCAGCTCATCTGGGGACAGCGGACCTCTCTGGAGGCTGGCCTCATGAGGAAACAAGTTGTGACCAATCCTTTCCTTTGACTGTAGAGGGATTGGGATGACCAGCTCTAATGGAAAACTCTTCCTCAAAGGCAAGTCAAGGCAGGTGAGAAATCCCACTCTCAAATCCTTATCAAACATGCTGGAATAATTTTTGCTTTGGTTTGAGACTTTCTCTCATAATGTGGTGCCAAGAATAGTGAAGTTTCTTCAATTTACTGAAGAATTTAGTTTTTATAACTTCTTTCAGATAGAAACATGCGAACACGTTTCATAATTTCCTTTACAATTGTGTGCATCCATCTATGCAAATATACAGGCTGTTTGAATTATTTAATGTTGGAGTGCTTTGAAAATGTAATGTGCTGTGTAAATGCAAAGTATCAACGATATAGTCCTACGATTAATAAGGCCTTTTATTAAATAAATGCTGGTCCTTGCCAAAATTCCAGAGAGACTTGTGGTAGAGCATGTGTACTTAACAGGTCAGAATGTGAAAGTAATAACACACATTCTCAAATAGAAAACACATGTATTTGTTTTTAAACTTGGATATATTATTTTAAATTCTTAATACCCTCACCCTTCTTTGATTAAAGGGCCATAGACTAAGTGGGGTTTTGTAAGAGATTTTCTAACAGATGTTCACCGCTGAGAACATTTCAAACTGAAGACAGAACAGATGAAAATCTGTAGAGGAAAATATATTATAATATTGATCTTTAAACCTGGAAGGCTGTGGGAAATAACGAGCATAGCTTTCCTTCTTTTAGCAGTTGGTCCTTCGTACTGACTGGGAGGTTGCAGAACTCCACATACAGCAGCAGCAAGGGGGAGAAATGAAATGGGAAAAATGGGAAAACTGATTTCAGTCTTACTTAATGCTCTGATCATATAGAGAAATTAGGCTGGTTGTGTCAATCCCAGTAAAGGATGCTTGAGTGAGCAAGTGTGCAAAGTTATACAAGGGCTCAGGTCTCTGACTTCTCAGCTGCGTTGTCTTAAGTGGAAACGTTGCTCAGATTGATGGAGGTCTTGTTATCAAGCTCTCCTTTATTAGTATTAGGCTCAGTTCTTGTTTCTGTTCAATTTATCAGTTCTTACTACAAACAGATTAGAAGCTTTATCTCAGCAAAAATTGAGCTGAAAGCCTCAGGATTTGATCATGAATAATACTGTTTTGTTACAAAGACCACTGGAAGAAATGAACTAATCAATGAAATAAATTGCGTGGATGCTTTCAAGCTTGGGCTTTTGAAAAGAGATTACTTTGGCTATTGAAGAGCAGGTACTGCAGTAAATTAGTTTGTAGTAGTTTTGGGATAGGAATGGGGAGGGGGTGAGCTTCAGATGCAGGACTTCAGTGTCCTGAAGTTATTTGTTAAGTTTAAAAGCATGATGAGAAGGTGCCAAACAGGCTCCCTAGCTCCGTGCTTCAAAGTGGCTGTTTTGACAATTACAAAGGAACCCGAGATCAAAATCGCTTGTAGCACAACTAGAGATAACATCAGTAAACAGAATAACCACATTTAAAAAGAAAAAAAGCCAAACTAGAGCACATGTCAGCTTCCATGCTCCCTTCTCTCTCTCTCTTTTTTTTTTTTAAAAAAAAAGGGGAAAAATGAAAGAACAAACTTCTCAGGTGGAGTGAGAACTTGCTGTACTTCACTGGCCCAGGACTGTGGGATTCCAGGTTCAATCCCCACCTGTTTTCCGTATCGGGGAGGCACGGCAACCAAACGGGGGGGCTGGCACGGCTGGCGGCGGTGTGCATACTCCCCAGAGGGGGACTGCTGGGAGCACCCTTATTAAAATATAGGCTGGAGCAGCGTATTGATTTGGAAATTCACTGCAGATGACTGCTCAGGGGACAAATGGATACCACCATTGACGGGGTATGTCCTATCTGTTCTGATGGGTGTGAGATAATACGTTTTTCCCATCTTGAACTCTTGTGGTTTTTTGCACCGCAGTGTGAGAGCGTGCGTGGAGCAGCTGGCAGAGTGCATCGATTTTTTTTTTCTTTTTTTTTTTTCTATTGTGATGGGGCACAGGGACATTGATATTGATTTGTGGCAGCTTCTCACTCGCACAAGCGAGTTCATTTTTCATATAAAACTGCTGAGTAGCTGCTAAAAATGGTTACCACAGAATACGGTCATTCTCGCTGTTGCAGTGTATCTGTTAATTAGTTTCTGCCTGTGTTTTAAGCTGATTTTATTCTGCCCTGTGTTTGTCTATGGATTTAAATGGTGAACTAAGCAGGTTAGAACAGTTTGATCTCTCCTGTCAACCTCCTATAATTTTCCAGCTGTCTTTAGACTTAAATTTTACTTTATAGTGTACTGCAAATATGAAACTGGTTTCTGATTCTGCAAAACTTTGGCATGTCTTCCCTAAAAATTTTTGCTCTGCTTATTATCTTGATGCTGTGATGTGGCTATATCTAATGGCTCTTTGTTCTGTTCTTTTTTCCTTCCCTTTTTTTGCTGTTAAATATTAATAGACAATATGTTTGGGGGAAGCTTTTTCTTCTGCGTTGAATTTAATTTTGCATTAGCAGTGCTGGAGCTCTGTGGTGTGCGTGTCAGGAACCAGCGCCTCTGCCCATTTTGATATGGGGAGAGTCTGGCTTTGGTTTCTATAAAAGAATTTGTGAAAAGCAGGAGGACCATCTTTTGTTTCATTTACTGGGAGAAACATGTTTCACTGCAAACCAAGTCTTGGAAATAGCTTTCCTTCTCCCCAGACTCCATTCTTCTGTCGGGGTTGGGGTAGCCAGGGCTCTCTGCTTGGGAGGCAGTGGCCCTGCCGCTGAAAAATGGTGACATCTATCAATCCATCAAAGGGCAGAGCAGGAAGGTAAACAACGGCTGTAAACAGGGACATCTGGCTCCCATAAATTAATTGGCCATTTACACAGTGAGGGCTGTTTGCATGTAAAAGAAAGCTTTCCTGCTAGGGCCGTCATACGCTTTTGATTCTCCTGGTTCATCCGTGAATTAGGTTGGCTTGTTTTAGTCAGCTGGTTTTAATTTATTTTACTTTGTCACTCTTGAAATGAAGAGGAACTGGGCGGTCATGAATCATCTGACACTGACACTTTGTCTTTTGATCCTCTGGGGTCTTGCTTATATTTTCTCTTATAATAAGAAACCCAAGAAAAGGGGATGATGAGCCTGTCTGCACAAATGTGGGTTCAGACTCCTCTTCCCCTGAGAAATCTTTCCCCACTACCACCACCAGTGCTGTTGAGTGTAATTGATGGTGCCATGGGATGAAGAGGTTTCCTCCTTGCTAAAAATTTTCTGAAAAGTCCCCCCATGTGAGAGCAGTCCAGGTTCCCTGAACCGGTGGTGGCAATGCTTCATGAGTTACTAACTGGGCATGATGAGCTCCAAGGCCTGGGCTTTGGTGCAATCAAGACGTTGTAGCTGACTGGACTTTTGAACCATGCAAGGGTGGATGGAGGGGTGCAGAGCCTGCAGCCGTTGGGATGGACAGGGCTTTGGACTGCATCCAATGGAAAGACTAAAGCAAACTCAATCCAGTGGAGAGAAGAGATTTATGTTCCTGGGCCCAAGGCCAGGACATGCTGAATGCATCCCAGAAGTGTTGTACTACTTAGTTCACATGCCTCTTGCAGGGTTAAGAGAAGTTTGCCCTTCAGGGTTGCTCTCCTTGATTCATCCATTAAGTAGTGCTGCGGGGGGGTGGGGATGGGGAAAGCTACTAACATGTTGTTTTAGCTTGAACGAAGTAACCCCTGCTGCCATATGTGGCACTGGGGATTGTCCTCCAAATTTTTCAGTCTCTTAAATAGTTGAGGCTTCCTCTCTTCTTCACCCTGAGGTGAATAACACATGGTCTTGCTTTTCCAGGAGTGTAGTTGAACTGAGATGGAGGGGGTGGTGTTTAGTTGTGTTTGGATTTTTTTAATTTTTTTCTTCTTGGCATCTATCAGTGGTGTTGTGGGGCGGGTGGCTGATGGGACAGCCCGTACCCTGTGATGCTCCTTTGTTTCCCCATTGCACCCATTCCTGAGCACCAGCTGACCCACTGGGGAACAGGAGCAGAGCTTTGCTGGAAAACAGTGCATTGAGCATTTCTGCAGACTCTTCTAAGACCTATGAAAGTCCCCCAAATACGTTCCTGTTGGTAGGAGTTGCTGAAGATAAGCTCAGTGGACACTAGTTAGCAGTTGTTGGGAGTATGCTGGGCTATCTTGTTCTACTGGCAATGAAACTTAACTGTCCTCGGACAGTAACACAAACGCTGTTTGTGTTACTCATCCACAATGTACACATTGTTTGTGTACACAGATGGACAAACTAGTGATGGTTTTGTGAATGGTACTGAAATATTTCTGAAGTTCTCAAGGAGATTTTAATCATTACAAACATAATTATTGGAGTGTGTTATCTACAAAGAAAAAAAAAGTATTTTAAGGGGGGGGGGGAAGAAAGGCAATTTAAAACTGTTGGTGTTTTAATGGTGATTATCCTTGGCCCCTGACGTTATCCCCTTACATGCATGTCCCCCCCATCACTGTGCCGCACTGTTAGGTGTCTTTCACCGCCCCTTTCCCTTGCCCCGCTCCTCGTGGCTCCAGCCGCCCCGGGGCAGGTCAGCCTTGCAGGGGTGGGACCTCCTGGGGGGGTTCCTGCAGCAACAGGCTTTCTCTCAGCCCCCCTTCACACACTGCAGCCATGTGAGGGCAAAAGTTATTTCTCATAGCTAAGGTACTTTGGAGGTTAAAGTGATGTCCCTATAAGCCAGGTGCCTCTGTCACACTTACGTATTCAGGTTTGAGTTTCTTCTTTAATTTACTGCTTCGCAAATGTATTTTAAGGGGCAAAAGAATCAGTCCTGCTGTGTGAAGGCAATAACTAAATACATGCTGGAGGGGAAGAAGCGCTGCTGGCTTACGAGACGAGATGCTCGCTCTAGAACTGATGGGTTTGAGAACATGTGTTTTGCTGCTGCTTTTTTTCTCTTCAGGCTATGCAAAAGTCTTGTGTGTTGTGTGGTTTTTTTTCTTCTGTTTGGCAACCTCTGCTCCAAGGTTTTGGGATTTTACTCTGCCAGACAGCCCCTCAACTGCATCATGGTTTGGCTGGGTGGATGGACCCTCCGCAAACCTGTGAGTCTGTCTGGTAGATGTGGGTTTCAGGATCAGGACCATCTGGAGCGCAATGAAAAGAAATTTGCCATTGCATCCAACCAGGGAATCCAGCTTTTCTTGAAAAAGCACTATGGGAATTTTTGAGCCAGTTTGTAAGCCACTTGAGAGAATACTAAGTAAATATGTACAGTTGGATCAGGCAGGCTTTGTAGTAAAGAGGAAATTTATTAGAAAGTATTCAGAGAATAATAAACATCACTGAGAATTCCTGGGTTCCTGCCCACGGATTTATGTGTTCATGCTTTAGCTGGATAAACCTCTCTGCCTTAGTCTCCCGTTCAGGATGGAGTGTTATCTCCAGCCCTTTTCCCCTGCTCTTATCTTGAAATTGGAAAATGCTATAACCAAAAAGATATGTTAATCGTTCCTGTAAGCCTTCCATCATACATCGCTCCATGGGCTTGTCTGACTCATGTTGAAAGTTTTGTTGATTGCTAAGTGGCTGTTACTGTCAGGGTGGAGATTTAGGGAGATCCCGGCAGGGCGAGCAGTTGTTCCCCACGCAGTAATTTTTTTTGCCTTCTGTTTGGATGTGTTGCCTTGAGCTGTAAGTCCCTCTGGTTGCTTCTGAGCACCTCCAGTGCTGAGACCAGAGGCGGTGTATTTTCAATGTGAGTGTGTGGGAATGAATGAGTCTGAAAACAGGTACGCCGTTGGAATGCCATCGAAGAGGCACTAGAGCCTGTTCTGCAGCTTGTGAGTTACCATTGTTTTAAATGCTGGTGCTGACACCTTAGTTGTAAAAAACACTGATATTTATTACGACCAGTTGAGGTCTGCTCTGAGGCAGGGGGATGCAGCACTGAACCCCTCCCAGGAGCATCTCCTCTCCACTGAGAGTTCCTTGCAGGAATGAAAACCCACCAGTCCTTTTGTACCAGACACAAGCGTTTTTGAGGTACGTTTTCTAAGAAGAAATGTTCTTTATTCATGCTGTCCAATATGAGACCAAACATAACTGAAGAGGAGGTTGTAGTTTCCTGTGCAGTGACAGCTGGCGGTATGGGGACCTGCTAACCTTGGGAAGGTAGGAGCTGTCTCAGAGCACTTCACTAGGTGAGACTTGCAGGGAGATAAAACAACGCATGGTGGGAGCATTCTTGGTTTGGGGTTTTTTGACTGAAGGCAAGGCTAAATGGAGATGGAAACTCTTCTCTCCACATCCTGCTTGAGCAGAGACGTTTATCGTACCTGAGCCCACCAGATTTCATGCTGTGCCTATGATTCCCCCAGCCAGCAGCGGTGTGATGGCTTTTGGTAGAGGGAGGAAAACCGTAAGAGAAGTCAACGGGGAGTTCTCTGCTCTTTTCACCTGGTTCAGGTCAAACCTTCCATGGTGCAAAGTCTCCAGGGGTCCAACCCAGAAGGACGTGATGGGACTCCAGGCAGCTTTCAGCAGGGCCTATCTGCATCTCTCCTTCCTCTCCAGCCCCAGGAAGAAACTGCCTTAACTGCTGCGTTTCTGAGGTTATTTGTTATGCCACAACCTTTGGATGCCAGGCCACCGTGATGGTAGATGGAGCAGTGTGTGATTCAGGGAGAGGTGTTGAAAGAGCCCTTCCTCTTGTTTCCTTCTCGAGGGGGTCTAGATAGAACCCGCTCATCTCCTTCCCCGTGGATTGTCGGCGGCTTCTTTGTGTGCCCCCAAGCCCTGTCTCTTGGGCTTCACCTGCGTTCTTAAACGTAGCCGGTGTTCGGAAGCTGCGAGGTATCGATGGCAGCGCATGGGAGCTGTGTTTTGGGTTTTGATGGTAACCATACCAGTGGCAGGGGTGGTTTTGGTATTTGGGTTACTTCTGAAGCTCCGAGCAGTGAAGAGCTCTTGTTTGTGCTTCCAAAAGTTACCTCTAGAAGGAACAATGTAGGCTTTTGTGTAGCTACATGTTAATGCCCTTAGTGTGTTTCGGCTCATATTTCATCAATTAAAAGAAACATTCTAATAAATGTTTTTCTAGTGACATTCAATAATATAGTCTCTTATGAACAAGTTGAAATATATCCATAAATTTTAAGCAGACTTTTTGTTAGTCAGGGTTGGCTTCAGTATTTGAATCTCTGTCCAGTGCTGTAAAATGTAACAAGCATTTTTGGATAAGTAGTCTGGGGCTATTTTTTTACTTCAGTGTGGATGTTTTTTTCTGGTACCCCTAATTTAAATAATCAAATTGATACTGCTTGTATTTCCTAAGCAGAGAAATAGTTTTGATGGATGACATGCTTTGGTAGGAAGAGATTAAAGTAGCAAATGGTTACTTTAATAATGTAGTGAGATACAGTCTGCAGATATTCCTTATAATTTAGGATTTTATAAAAGCCTTTCTAGGTTTATAGTGCGTTCTTTTAGTCTCATTTCCCGTTATCTTGTTGTGGTATAGGGACTATAACTTACTAAATGAGGAGCTGGAATTTAATTTATTATGGGTAACTCTTTTAAAATCTGCTTTCATGTACAGATGGGCTGTAGCACTTTTAAGTGACTGGTGGACAGAATGATGTATTTATTTTTGTTACTGCTTGATAGAGAAGAATTTTTCCCCAGGGATGTAGTACTGCACAACTGACCTATTGCATTAAATAAATTCTCTGCTTTCCTTTGGAGTAAGCAAACCGGTCTATTCCCAGAGCAATTAGGGATGCGTGCCCCTTCCCCTTGCTGATTCATACCACATTGGTACAAAGTCTGTAAATAAACAGAGCTGAATTTTTTTACCTAACTGTTTTACATGGGGATGATGCGTGTTCAGCTGGCTGAGGGTGATAAGATCCATTTGAACTATTGCAACTGTGCCTGAGAAGTGCCTTGATGCATTGGCCTTGTGGAAGAGGTTTGGAGACGGGCATCGCGGGCACCGGGCGCTGGAGAGGCGGTTGTAGCCTTGAGTGGTTGGGTTGTAAAAAAAGCAGTAACCCTGGTGTGACAGCTTTGAGCTTCGAGGAAGAGGCAAGTACGATACAGCACACAGTCTCGAGCTATCACCGGTGGGTAGCTGAGGACAGAAATCCTGTGCAGCTCCACCTCGACCTTGGTGCTGGCACCCAGGGTGCAGTGCTGAGCTGCCCATAGTACCATGGTGGCACGGAAACGGGCAAATATAGAGCAGTATTTGCTCTGTAGATGAGATGATTAAAACAGCTCTAATGCTAGTTCTCAGCCCTGTTCCAGATTTCCTTTCTAGATTTTACAGACTGCTGTTTGCGGGAGAGCCCAGTTTATCTTGATATCATCTGAGCGCTTGACATGAGCACAGATGTTGTCGACAGAAACTCCCAAAGAATTGGCACCAGATCTGCTGCTTTGCCTCTCTTTATTGCGCCTCTATTCCCCTGATGAGCAGACGTGCTCAGGGACCGAGAGGAGGCGGCTGGCCTTCTGTCTTCAGCACACCTGACACATCTGCTGCCTTATTTCTTTATGGATGGTTTTCCCCAAACATGACTTCGTTCTCATTGCTGGAGTTTTTCTTTGCTTTAATTCCCTTTGACTTCCCACCTTGTGATAAGCATTTAAAGCAAAGAATTATGCAACAGAGACACGAACAACCTAAGCCCTGCTCCCAATGTGTTTTAATGAACGACAGAAAATGAGAAGGAAGTAATGCTACTGCCAAACCATAATGTATGACATAAGTTCCAGAAAACATCACAAACTCGTACATGTAGTCTGAGTCCTAGCACTCAGGCTTAGGGTTTTATGGGAAAGTCTACCTCTGCAACAGCTTTCTTACCCAGTTATGTCAGTGGTCTTAAAATAGTCAAGAAATTGTCCTTATTTTGCTTCAGATGGTGACAAAGTTACTCTTAAAGTGAGAACCTGTTAAACTTGGGTCTGAAGGTGGGTGTAGTTACCTTTAATGCACACAGTCAGCCTGTTAAGCCTTGCCTCCAGTCACAGGGACTATATAGGAAAAACTACTTACTACTTGGTTTTGATTGCAAAAAAAACCAACCCCAAACATTTTCTATTCTTATGGCTTCAGGTCTTGCTTATACTGCATAGTCGTTACACTTTATAACAACTCTATAATACACAAAATTGACTTGGCATAAGAGTTTGCTTATAAAAGGAATACTTTAGCCTGCAAGTGCTGGTGTTCTTGAGACTCAGGGATAATAGTTATTCCAAAGCATGCAATGGTTTTTTGTCACTCAGCATTTTATACTCATGTATAGAAAGCAAACCTTTCCGAAATGTTCCATGTCTGGTCTGTGAAATGAGTGCTGCTCCTCGTTACCAAAAGGGGTCCTCTGAAAATATTTTTGTATGCAGATGCCTCTAATAGTTGGTTTTTGAAGGCAAGAATCAGGGCAATCTTCCACAAAGCATTATGGTTATGACGTTGAAGATCACAAAAAATCAGTGTTGCATTTTAATCTGATGGATCACTTTCTGTAGGTAAGTCTACAGCCTTCAATGAAACACAACAGCAGATTCCCCAGCAGCCTTAGCACTGTAGGGGATCTTATCAGCTGCTATTAACGTAGAGTTTTTGTTGTTCAAAAGTAGCTTTTGATTCTGAAATAAACCCCCTGCTCTCTTGTCCCATGTAGGCCAGTAGAAATCCCATCAGACTCGCACTAAACTGCAAAGTGCCAAGTTCAGCTGTAGTGTCTGGTTTCATGGGCGGGAAAGCAGAATATTGTGTGGGCTTTAAATGATAAACAGCTGTCAATCCAGCCTGTGTGCTTTTACTGGTTTTATCTATTTTCTGTATTGAAACGTGGTATTGCGTTTGAGTTCTTTAGTTTTTCTGCGAGAACACAAGACCCACATCTCTGGGGTATTAGATGGACATGGAGTCATTTGTTGTGATTATTTTCCAAATGAATTATTTACTGTTTTTATAGTAAAACACAACAGCTTGAAATAAACTTGTGCCCTGTCCAGGGATAGCTGAGTCTTCCTCAGTTACATGTACAGCCTCGAGCTTTTGTGTGATTGCTGGAAGCAGCTAATGGGACATCTGAGGAGTAAATTAACTCCATCCCTTATGCCTGTATCCTTTCATTATTAGCAGCAGCATTTAATTAAGAACCACAGAGCCTGAGATACTAATCCAAACTATAGGAAGGTACGCCTTGTCCTGAACAAATGCGTATTTAAACAAATGAAAAACACTTCTAAGAGGCATAGGCGCAGAAAGAAACGGCTCCCTGAAGGCTACAGCACCACAACCTTGAGCAAGTTGCTATTGAAGGGCAGCAGTGAGTAAACCCAGGCCTTCTGAGGCACGGTCGTGTCTTCTGCCCCATGGATTAGGCTCTTCTGAGCTTTCTTCTTTATCCCAAGTTGCCTTGGCACTCCTGCTAGGAGTCACTGTAGGGGTTTTCCATTTACTGCCCCGTTCTGGTGGCTTCTTGGCACGTGCTGCCAACGTAGTCTCGTCTCTGCCTCTACTGTTGCTGCCCACCTCTCTCCTGAGGATGCCCTGCACAGCGTCTCTGGTTGCAGCTGAGTTTTGGGGAGCCAGGCCTGTCACCAACGCTGGTGTTTTTGTCAGCTGAATGAACTGTTTCTGTTGAGTGGTTGCTCTTCATTTCAGACCTCTCTCGATAGCTTTCTTTTCTTTCTTCTCTTTGGAGTTCTGAGTTTCTCTTCGTGCATGTCATTTTAAGCTGATAACTGTGCCCTGTTGAGACATTATTTTAAACTGTACAGGAATTGATTAATCTGAGCACTGGAGCGGTGCCATTTGACAAAATATGTGCGCATGTTTCTGTGTTTTGATCAGTATAGAAAGACTAGTAGTTAGGTTTGTTTTTTTCCAAATAAAGATTTTATTTTAAGAGATGTCAAGTACCTCTTGGAGCCAAGGAGAGTTTTGTTCCGAGTCAACTGAAAAATAAGACCCTAGATAACAGTAGGAGATTTTTCTAATCAGATTTGTTGATCATATGTGAATGTAGCATGCTAAAATAGAGCTTTTTGAAACACATGCTATTTCTTGGATTATGGTAATTATAGCACAGAGAAAAACTTAAGCTAGTGGAAAAATAAATTTGTACTTGACAATTTACATACTGATGTCCAGAAACAATAAGATGTACTTGATGTGCAAATAAACAGATTGTCCTCTGATGAATTCGAGTGGCATAGCTCCAAGCACAATAGGCTTCCAAGGAGGACATTTTCAGGAAAAAAGCATGGGTTTACTGCTTGTTTTCCTTTTCATCCATAGAGAATGTACAATTTGGGCAATTATAAGGGTCTTGCTAGAAAGTGTGCCAATAAATGGACCTTGGTGGTGTTGCCTTTGGCAGCCAACCAAGGAATAATTCTGAATTAATTTTGAAGGTCCTGTTACTAAGAAGTCCTAGCAGACCGAGGTCAGGGTTTAAATGACCCACTAAGGCAGGATACAAAGGCCATTTTGTATCTTAAACTGTGCCTATTTTAGCATGCTAATCTCCCTGTCTGTGTCAAGCTCTGCTAACTGTGCCCAGGCACCTGCGTGAGCAAGATAGCGCTTGCGTGTGCTGGTGGAAAAGGACGCAGAAGAAGTCCTTGACACAACTACCCTTAACGAAGAAAGTGATAGTGTATGTGCTATTATTGGAGGATTTCTGGGGGACACTACTGATTTTTTTAACTTGAATGTCTGAGATTAAAATATTGTGAATTAAAGAAGAAATGTTCTGGTTGAAGAATTAATGAACAGGAAAGATTGGTTGGTTGGTTGGTGGAAATACTGTGCTTATTTCTTCCTTGGCTGTGTAACTTAGGGCACAAAGCCAGACTGGGAACGCACTGCTCCTGACCGTCTAGCAAGAGGAGGGGAGCTGGGCCAGCAGCCTTGGCTGCTCAGCAGCAGCAGGTTATCCTGAGGGACAGGGATGGATGCCTGGAGGTTTAGCACCTCCTTTTTATCCCTCTGGCTGCTCAGGGTCTAATCCTACAAATGCTAACGGGGAGGGAGGAGCAGGCTGCTGTGGGAAGGGAAGGAGCCCTGTAGTGGGCTTTTGGGACTCACCAGGAAGAGCTCCTGGTGGGAGATCACCCAAGCTTTGAGCTCGCTGGAGGTTGGTGGAGATGTTTTTCCTCTCCTCCCTTCCACAAAAGAGAAGGAAGGAATAACACAGTCTGTCGCTTTGGGTTCATGGGTGAAGGATCGAGCTACCACCTTTGTCAGCCAAAAATCACTTGTAAAGTTTTTTGATTCAATGCCACCCTCCACCCTGAGTAGATCTGCATTACAAAGTCTATTGCAAAGCTGATGTGATCACTGCAAAGTGTGTGTGTGCAGATGAGTTGCATCCATATAGATAGATATAAAAAAAATTACATGGATGTTCTAATGAACACCTTTCAAGGAACTAAAAATATGGATTTCTTGCCTTTTTGCTGCTTATTTAGTGGAAAACACCTGAGGAAGGTAGAGTGCAGGTGCATACTGGGGAGCACTGGCTACAGCCCCAGCTCCACGTGCTCCATCATGCAAGGAAATGCAGCTGTCCTCGTCAACCTCGCTGCAGCTGGTGATGCTCCGTGCACATATTGGGTCTGCGGATCCGCTTGCGTGATTGCAGCCCATGTTTCATGTTTGGGATGACTGTAAAGTCTGTAATATGACAAACATTTAAAAAAATCCTCTTCCACGGAATATTGTGCTGCTTAAACGCTGAAGTCATTTTGATTTACTACATAATGAAGTTATATGTGGCTTTGAAATATTATGTGCGTAGTTTACAGAGAGGTCCTTCCAAACTTTTTTTAATCTTACCACAAAGTATCACGACTGCGGAATGGCTTGTGTTTGGTCTGTGGTTTTGCAAATAGACTCTGAGACTGAAGTTTAAAAGACAACAACAACGAAAACCTCAGAACTTCGAAACATATCCCTAGCTCTATTTTAGGATCCAGAGCTACAAAGGAGCTGGAAGAAGCGGGAGCCAAGGTCTGCTCTTGGTTACCCTACTGAAGTAGTGAGTTATTTCAAGCTGTCGCCCGACCGATGCTTCTTGCAGCAGCAATGCCAGCGTAAGTAGCATCTGCCGCTCTGCGTCGTGAGACAGGCTGGGAGTGGACTTGGTTACTGAAAACAACACGTTGGAAATGGCTCTTCTGAGTCTGGGCCAGGTCCTGATGGGGTACCATCAGCGCTGCCACCCAAGGAAATGCTTCTCGTGTTGCGCACTCGGGTGATTGCAGCATCCCTCTTGCCGCATGGAGTAACCAAGGCTGTGTGCGGCCAGCTGCTCATTTTCCAGACAAAAACCACCTGAAAACCTCAAACCTGCGGCTGTGAAAAAAAGGCAAGGGGATGCATTTGAAAGGTAGAGAGTGCCATGGGTGAGAAAGGCCATGCTGGGGTGGACTCTTTGTCCAGTCTTGCTCATGGATGTAAGTGCTCAGTGCTGGGGTGATGCTTGGCTGTGCCAGACTGACTGAGGTTCTTGTACTTGGTTTACCCAGGAGCGATCAGCTGAGCAAAGTAGCATCTGGTTTTCAGCTTGCTTTTACCTAGACTTTCAGCTGGGTTCACAAATGCTGAGGGAAGCCGACAGCAATCTGCCCTGGGCCATGTGGTGAATCGATGGCTTATTTTAGTTATAAAATAATCACAAGCCCTTCTAGGTTGGGGTCCTGGTAGTCATTGCTAGAGCTGTATCAACTTTATTAAAATACACACATGTCCTTCACCTTAATAAGCCAATAATTCCCATATTGTTTGGAAATGCAGAGATGAATCCAGCTGAATCTCAGTGTTGCTGGAGTATTTATTGCATTTATAATTACTAAATTTGATCTCCTTAAAGCACAATGTGTTCATGTTTCACATGGTATGTGAAATATTGCCCGGACTGTAAAACCCAAAGAGCCAAGGGATGAACTGTTCTTTACCTGCTGTACCTAAAGCAAATTTATCTCAAATACCAGCTGAATGCAGAGCTGACTCTGGTATGGGCAATTCAAGAGCTGCTCATTTTTTTTTAATTGCTAGAAGCTCCTTGTTAGCACCGGGGTGTCCTGTGCTAAGAGGCACTCTTCTTGTGGTTTCCCTTTTGGAAATGCTCCCATGTTGCCTGAAAGTGCAGACACGCTGCTGTCTAGTTGAGCTTCTCCAACTCACAGAGCAGGAGGCTGTGTTGTGGTGCTGCCAGCTTTCTTGCTGCGGCGCTGGAAAATGACCCAAAGACCCAAGACAACTACGAATACCTTTGCTTTAGTGTGACACAGCAAGCAGAGGTGTCTGGTCTCCATCAGATCTTGCAGGAGAAAGAGTTTTGCCAAGGGAAGCTGCCTATCAGCCCCCCAGCTGGGCTGGAGCTCTTGGCTCACTGAAGGGCGCCATCAGAGGCGGGAAGCACATCTCAAAAGTGAAGTTCAGAAGCGGAGTGAGCAGTAGTGGGGAAAAACCCAGGAGCATCAGCGTGTTACGCTTTTCTGGAGCACCTGGCAGTCTGGGATCTTGTGGGTGCGGCTACGTGCCCATCTCTGGTGCAGGCTGTGGGTGCCGCTGCGTGCCAAAGCCGGAGCTGAGCCATGCTGTGAATCTCCCCCAACATTAGATAATTCAGATCAGCTACACATGGGTGTTTAGGTTGCTCTGCAGTTGGTTTATTGCATTCGCATGCTGCTTTCATTATACCTTACAGCCTTATTCCTCTTTTTTTTCTTCTTAGGGAAGGGAATAAAAAGAGGAACAAATCCAAAACTAAAATTAGTCATTTGAGAGTCCAAGTTTGTTTTTCATTTGTTTGGAGTTAGGATGGGTTTGGGCTGGGGGAGGTTTTTCTGAGGGGAGTGGGCCACAAAGATGAGTTGTGGGGCTGCAGTGTTGATGTCTCTTATCTCTCCATGTCCCCATAGTCCTCTTGAGGTCACACCTATGCTGATGTAACACTGAGGTATTTACACTTTATTCGGGTTTTCCTCCCCTCGCTCTCATCAACTTGTGGCATTTACATGGTGGAGATGACTTACGGCCAAGCCACCCTCATCAGCACTCCCAAGCACCTCGAAGCTTGGTGCTGGGGTGGCCGATCTTCACCTTGTGGGGCTCCTGCTGCCCTGTCACTGCTTCATGCTGAAGTGCCAGGTGGGACAGGCTCCAAGCATAAAGCACAGGTCAGATGTGGTCCAGCTGTCATCCCCCATTGTGTCCTGATGCTGATGTGTTTTGGTGGGTGTTTCTCATATTTAGGCAGTGGCATGTCTATGTCATCATTGTGTCCTTTTAGCGCCCAGAAACCATGATATGTTCTCCAGTGTCATGGGGCCAGTGTGGAAAATGGTGCTGGTCTCAGGTGAGACAGTGATGGTTTGGTGTGTGTCAGGGGAACTGGTGCGTGCTCCAGCTTGAGCTGCAGCCTTGACTTTGGGATGCCCACTCCCGGGCACTCTTCCCAGCCACCATGCCTCCAACCCTCATCTCGACTCAAAACCAGCACACTTTATACAACTGCACCAATTTGCTAATGAAAGTCTGAGGAAAGCAACTTCGTTAGCTGGGGTTGCTCGCTGTCATCATTATTACAGCTTTTGAGATGCTCAGCGTAGGGGTTGGGGTTTTTTTTGTTTTTTCTCATCCTGAAGTTTTCCTCTGCAATTATAAAGCTGGCGTTTCCCCCGTGCCTGGCTTCTACAGCTCGCAACACCGCTGGGAGAGTTGGCCATACCGATCGGCTGCTCCTCCCTGGCAGTGGGCGCGGGGCCAGGCGCTCATTAACACGTACTTAGATCCCTGTTGAATAGTAAAAAAATACAGTTGTTTCCAACGTGTGCTGGCCTCTGACCAATCACCTGGAGGTAAAACGCCTGATGCCTATTGCAGTTCCTTAATTCCTTCCCCGCCGCTCCTCTCGCGGTCCCCGTGTAGGGACAGGCTCCGTCCGGCATTCCCGCGCGGTGCCAGACTGCGCAGGGGAGGAGCAGCGCAACCTGCCCGTGCTGCCTGCGTTTCCTGCTGGGGGATATCTCTGCTTGAGAAGCTTCAGAAAGTTTGGTCTTGGTCCTGCCATGGCATTAGCAAACCTGCTGGTGGGGTATAGTAAAGCCGAAGCAAGATAAATCTCCTTGATCCCCCTAATCCAGCCTCGCTTCTGGCTTTTCCTGTGCAGGATTGTGCCCTCCCACAAAGACATTTTGGTGATCTTAAAAGTAGCAAGAAACTGCTTTTCTATCTCTCTACGTGGGAGCTTATGCCGTGAGCTCATACATCTTCCTGATGGGATGTTTCTTCTGGCTGCCAACCTAAACTTCATCTTTCCCATTTTCCTAGGAGTCAGGAAGCAGCATGCGCTAGATCGTGGCTGTCCTCTCTGCTTATGCTGCCTCTGCTTGGTCAGTTCACTACAAGGCCCTTTTCAGGTTTCCTTTAGTCACCTAGTCATCTTTTTTTCCCCACCTGTATGAAGGTAACGTCATGGTTGCAGCAGACCTGAAGAGTGACCCGTTGCCACCCTGGTCTCTGGTGGGAGCACAGCAAAAATGAGAGAACTTTTCTCATTGTTTGCAGCCTTGTTACACTGCAACCTCTTGTCTAACATATAGAACTTTTTATTCATGTTTTCCTTGCAGAATTGCTGCTTCTCAGATTTCTTCCTCCCTTTGAAGAAGTTGCTAGGAATGATGGCACTGACCTTACCCGGCAATAACCATAGCATAAGGCTACGATGCGCTAACTTGCATCCTGTTGGTGATAAAAATACATCCTGGTGCACTTTTATGTTGTATCAATTCAAGCATCAGCTATGTTCGTATTTTCTTTTAAACGTTGATAAATCCCCTTGTATAAAATCTAATTTGAGATTTATAAGGAGAGATTTGAAACAGGAAAAACATCTGAGTAGAAACTGAACAAAAATCCTATTAATGATGTGTTATTGAATTTGACGTCAGTCAAACGGTTGTAAAACGCTACAGTAAAACTACGCTGAGAACAAAATTGCTCACTACCTTTCAGCTCTGGTGATTTAGTTCTTCGATGTGAACATAACTTCATAATACTGGTTTTGTATGTATTTTTATAGTTTTCTATTTTTAAATACGTGCTGTAGAGTGTCTTGTAAGATCCCTACCGATCACTTTTAACCCCTTCAATAATCTTTCTAATAGAAGTTTCAGGAGAGCAGGCTGTTGCATTTGCTGTAAGTTGTTTCTGCTGATGTTTTGTTGAGACATAGAACATATATCTAAGAGCTCTGCGAGCGCCCTTTGGGTGGAAACAGGCTCCAGTGTGACTTTACAAAAATTGATCGTGCCTGGGCAGAGAGAGGAGGGAGAAAACGCACTACATATCCTCCTTCCTCCCACCCCCTTTTCCTCTTTGGCATCAAATAAAACGATGTCTCATATGGTAGAATACGCGGTTCCTGATGAGCTTACTGTCTCCATACCACCCAGGATGGGTCTGGTTCTTATTGTGCATACTTGCACACACAGTGTGGTAAACCAGACTCCATTGCCGAAAAACAAAGGTTTCAAAGCACAGTTCGTCACCAGTTATACACCTATTACCTTAGGGGACAAGCCTGCAGGATGGATGTAATTTTCTTCAAGTGGGATTTGTGCAGCTTGGGATAGAAAAGGAGACTGTGACCTTTTTCCTTTTTCAATGGACCATCCAGCTCTGATCTCTCTTTTCGTGGGCTCTCCGTCTCCTGCTCTTCCTACTTCATGCACAGGAGCTGTGCATGACTAAAAAGCTAAATTTGTGGGTTTAGCTTTTGCGGCTCATGTCCTACCATTAGTAACAGGTATAAGAACAAATACTGGCAGAGCCGAGTTGCCCAGTGGAGAAAGGAAGGCTGCTGTGATAAGGGGATGAGGACTAGAGGAGCTGAGAGCACTTGGGTTTGGTTTCCACCTCAAGCACAGTGTGAACTAAGCTTGACAAATTGTTGTCACTTTGTTTCCTATCTATAAAGTGTAGAAGTTATTTCACAGCCTCAGGACAATTCCTGAAGTGTGTGATAGTTGTGCGTGGCTCTGGTCTGACTCCCATACATGGCCTCCCCAAAAGCAGGGGAAGGACCTTTGGACAAAGCATCTTTATAGAGAGAGAAATTGCTTCATCCTCAGTCCTGCTGGTTCTAAAGAAGTGGCAAAGCCAAGGTAGAGAAGTCGGGCATTTCACCTCTAGCAAGTTGGAAATGGTGTTATTTGTTAGCAGCTTCTCCAGGATCAGAAGCCCAACGCTAACAGCTCTAGGTTGGCTTGGGTTCAGCCTGAAAGCGCTGGCCAAGTTCTGACAGCATGTCACTGCCGCAAAGGCAAGGAGGATAGATGTGTGTGGAAAATGTCCCAGCTGTGGGCTCGTTTGGCATAATTCACCTGAAATCACCTAAAGTAAATTCTGTAGTTAAAAAAAGTAAATTTCGTCTTTCCCACCCACTTCTGGATGACAGTTTTGTGATTTGAGGTGCAGAACAGGTCTGTGACACCTTGTTTAGAGCTTTTATCTACCTTTGAATCCAAAATGTTGTAACACTAAAGAGTCAGTGTGCAATAAATGATTGGGATGAGGAAACCAGCAGAATTTGTTTGAGCTTTTTTTTCCTCTGAAGAAACTTTGGATTTTGCCTACAGTGGTTGATGTAGAAATATAATCATGTCCATACTAAATATTATAGCAGTGTAATATACTTTCAGTGAATTTGAGGTCCTGAAACTCTACTCGTAGGGAATGTTAAAATTGTCTTGGAGGTGCAAGTAACTCTCATGAATCTATAAGATTTACTGTTGGACTTGGTGTGAGAATGTGAATCACAGCAGGTATTTGTGGCTTTTATAGGGATCTTTTACAGTGCACTTTAAAGGAGGGTTTATTACTGGTTGTAGATTTGGGATTGGCACTATGCTGGCACCAAAGTGTTGGGAGAGTCTTACCATGAGACTTGCAACATTCGGATAAAACATTAACCCCATGCTGAGTGGTTTTTCCAGATAAATTAAAGATTGTTGTGGCATACTTGCAAAAGACGGGGGAGCACCTCTCCATCCTGTTTTCACATTGGGAGGCCTCCACACAACATGCCCTGAGCTCCAAGGCTCGACACAAGCCCTTGTGAAGCACATAATAATTGCTCTGTCTGCCCACGCCGCCGTGGAGATCCAGTGCTGGCACCGCTCGTGTGCTACGGGAAGCACAACTATGCAGAACAAAACAGCTTAACAGCCCACAAAAATCTTGTAGACGCCAATATACTTCATCAGCCAGTGTTTTCATGAGGATTAGGTTAGGTTGTTTTATCAAATGCACGCGGTGCATACAAGAACCATTGTGTGTTATCGTCTGGTACGCCGGGGCAGATTCGCATTAGCACTCATGTGCTAACATGCAATGAAAGGCAGCCGTGATGACTCTTCAGATGTCCGAGGAGGCTGATGACAAGTGTGCTCACTCAGACCCCTTCAATAAAGTCACTCGTGGGTTGCGGTATTCCCTCTGTGGGCGGTGTGGTCAGATGGGGCCGCAGCTGGCAGACGGACTGGCCACAGCCGATGGGAAACCCTACAAGGGCTCCAGCATGGAGCTAAGAAGAAATTAGAGCCATGGGCAGAAACAGTTAGATAAACAGAGATTATGCTTAAGATATTTTTCTTTCATTTTGATTTATGAAAGCTGTGCAGCCAAATCTAAACAAGTTAATCTTGCTTAATACAAACACGGAGTCATTTATCCCGCAAGAGAAGGTGGTGCTGGGGGAGGGATGGGATGCGACAGCGTGGGGACTCCAGGCTGGGAATTTTCCTTGGTTTTCGTGAACTTTTCATTAGGGCATTTGCTCCACTGTTGGAGGCGGTGTTGTAAAAAGCTGGCCGATTGAAGCACGGGAGCCATGCCTAGATATGTAGCGCTGTCTCAGAAAGGAGGAGGGAGGAAAGGGCTTGATGCGGCATGCTCCCGCTGCAGCTGCTTCTGTTGGGTGCACCCCAGGGGGGTTAGTGGCTGTTCATATTGGCCTGGAGACACGTTTCTTGTGGGTCTTAACAAAATTCCTGACCAGATGCAGGGATTTGCAGGCATGTCCCAAAAGGAAAAATAAATTCTATTTTCTCCTCTTGCAAATTAAACCAAAAAAGTTTTGGTTTGGGTTTTGGTCAAAGCAAAATCAGAGCTTCAGCAGTATGTTACCCTTTTTTTAATGTGAAATGCTGAGCTCCTTCCTCAGGCTGAGCAGAGTAAATCCAGACTGACATCTACAAGCAGGTCTCCCAGGGTTGTCCGTTCTCAGCCAGGTGTTTTCGGTGTAGCGGAAATGAGGAGCTGGAGTGTTGGGAAGCAGCTGTAGGAATTAGCTCTGTGAAGCCGTAAATCCATAGCCCTGCAGCTCACAAGTGCTGTGGGGGGGATTTTCAGCTTTGAGCCACTGTAATTTTGCTAGGGAGGGAAGTAAAGCTTAGCAGCTCCCCTCAGCTGTGGTTTGAACTCCAAAAGAAAGAGTAGCTTGTCTTTAAAATTGAGTTTTAATACTACTCTTAATACACTCTTTCCAAGAACTAAAATTTGTCGTCTTTGAAAATGACTCTGGGTGATTTCATCTGCTACACACACATTAATAAATTCTGTACTTAACTCTCTGCCATAAAACCTTGGGCCCGTTTTCTTCTTTCCTGCGTTTCAGATATGTGTGCTCCACCGTGGTGTGTCTGGTCCCACTTGAAAGCTCTAATGATGTCTCTGGGAGAAACACGGAATGGTTTTTGCTTTGTAATAGGGTTTAAACCCATATGCTCAAATTATTTAGTGTTAAATACTGAAGAGGAAGATAATGCTTTGTAACAACGAGCAACCAAAACTCACGTTAGAAGGAAAAGGGAGGTGTTGCTGGTTAAAAAAAGAAATGGTTAATCTTTGATCTTAGCAAAAAGTTCCTGATCATGCAAATCATCAGTACTACTAAAATACACCCACGCATTACCTAACCCCAAGTTACTAAAAGTGTGATGGCCACTCTGTGCAGGCAGCTGAGCAGCACAGTGTGTGAAATGAGGCCCGAGTTTTGAAAAGCATCTGTAGACTTGAAAACTCAGATGGGTGAAACCGGACCTCCAGCAGCGGGGCTCCGGGCAGCGCAGCTCGTGCCACTTCTTGGCTCTGTGCTAAACACCAAAGAGCAACCTCTAAAAGGAAAATACCCAAGGGATGGTTGTATTGATTTTTTTAAAGTATTAGTCGCTGTGAGAAAGGGAGTAACTTCCCGTCTGCATGGCAGAATTTTATCACAATCTGGAAGTACTGTGCTGACAGCAAATAAAATTATCTCTTCAGATTACTTTGTAGCTGACTCTTCTGATCACTTCAGTGTTCTTTTTGAAGCAAGTGGAGATGTTAAAAACTCCAAATTATTGTTCTTTTATAGGATTCTTCACTCTAATGTGCTGTTTCCTTGGGCTTGGAAAGTTTGTTTTTTTTTTTTTTTTCCCTCTTTCAACTCAGTAGTAGGAGGCAATAGGAGTTTCTGAGAAGAAAGGATTGCATTGGATCCCCTGATAATAACGGTTTGCTGCCAGTAACTTGCTGCTTCTGAACTCTCTTGACTTGGGACAGAAGTTCAGTGACAGTCTGGCTGGGAAGCCAGGCAGGTCATTCCCCCATGTATGTGTGCTCCAACAGGCTTTTTGGATGCAACCTCTCTCATTGACATGACCAGCAGGGAATTACCTGTGTTTCCTTTTAACAGCAATTGGCCAACCTACCATTGCTTCAGAAATTGTTTTTTTGGGAGGTGTGTGACAGGGCAGTGGGCTGGGAGCAATGGGAAGCTCCTGCAGCTGGGGCATGGAGCTGGGAATTTGCAGAGCTGGGCTTGGGTCTTGCTGTGTGATCGTGCACATCAGTGTGGATTATAACACCTCTCTGCAAGTTCATTGCTGTCTGAAGGTGCAAACAACGTAAATGTTGTGTTGTGAGGCTTCCCATTCCATAAATCCACGTGAAAATCCTAGCTTGTGTTACAAACGGTAATTAGCATTTAAATTCACCACTCGCCCATAGTTGCAATTACCTACTCATGTCGCAAGTGAGTTTTCCCTGCTTTTGAGCAATATATGCTATAAAGCCTAAAACAGAATGCACCAAAGTAGACATAATTCACAATCTGTTTTTAATCCTAACCTAGGGCAAGTCAACCTCTGCTGGAAATGAGTCTTCAAGTAATCATGACAGTTTGGCAAAAGAGGGGAGAGTGTGTTAAATCTCGCATTACACGACCTACCGTTCTTCTTATTGAATCATCTACTTCTTTAGTCACTTCTTGGAAGGGAGCCTTTTATTTTTCTTCTGCTAGGTGCTTAGCAGAGGTTCAAATACTACTAATACTATGGAAGAAAAACTTCCTGTGTGTCTCCTGGTACTTCACAAGTATCACCAGTTTGCTCATGAGCCTATTCTTTTTAGGGTTTTTGCCTTGGATAACGGTGAATGTTTTGGGTTACTTGAGTAGTAACCAGATGTTACAGTAGTTACATGACCAAATTCTTCATTTGCTTTTGTGTAGAAACTGTTAAAACTTTGATGCCAAAGTAAAGAAACAAGTGTTACCAACTAGGTTAAGTAAAATGTCTTGTAAAGGCAATTTGTCTTTATGGCGTCACTTGACCCTTACAAATGTATTTTCTTTTTGGACCAAAAGACGCTTCAAAACTGACACTTGAAAACCCAAAGGAAAACATAATTCTACAGTGATTTATTCTCATCAGGGCATTTGAATATTTAGTGTCTGACCTACACAGCCTATTTTCATTAAAGACAACTGGATATCAACCATGATCAACATGTAGCACTGGAAGGGTGGTAAAAGGCTGATGGATTAGTGCTTTTCTTTCCCTTTTGAAGCCTTAGAAATTGGAATATTGCTGTAAAGGCACAGAAAATAGTCTCTTGTAAGACAGGGTTGGGAGTCAGAACGTCTTTCTAGGGATGAAGGGTCACAAGCTGGTCTTTGGAGGCAGGACATCGGAATAAGTGTCGTACAGACTTTTTTTAAGAAGCCTTCACAACTTCAAAGCCCAGACAACTGGGTGTTTGTGCCAGCGGGTCACTTCCTCTATGAACTGCTAAGATGCACTAAGAAATCTTTTGGAGAAATCCATGGCTTAGAAATTCATGGTACAGTGCCAAAAGTTTAGTACTCATAGAGTCATCTTTTGTTGTTTGGGGTTTTTTTCTTCCTTATAAAAATATTTTAGGAAGAGAAATACTGCTTTTCAGGATCTTATTTTCACTTGAGTTTTTTTGCAACCCCTGATAGTACCTTTCTTGTCTTTATTCTTTCATGCAGAGATAATGTTAGGTTTGTTTATTTTATTGCCACATCTCATTGAAATATTTTATTCCTTATTTGTAATTAAACCTTTTGCATTTGTTTCTTAGCTCATTGGTTACCCTAGTGTCTGTGCATAGGCATGTGTTGGGAATAGAAGACTGGGAGGAGAGTAGGAATGGCACAGAGTGGGTAGTTGCTTCTTTATCAGCTTCTGGGATGGTCCTGGAGGGCAACTGGGAAAGGGATCTGAGGGAGTCTCCCCTTGGATGTACCGATATCACAGACCCTGGCTTGCATCAAAGACCAGAAATCAGTCTTTCGCCTTGCATCTTTCACCAACTTTGCCTTGTGCTTTCTGGGCTGGGGACAGTCCAGCCACTGTCGCCACAGAAGATACTCCCTGGTTTATTATCATTTGAAGAGCAGCAGCTATTTGAATTCCCAGCCTAGCAGTGAAGAAAAAAGAACCAGTTCTTACTGAGAAAACCGTGGGTGTTAGGAGCAATAAAACCAGGCCTGTTGGTTAAGGGCTTGACTTAGCACAACTGTTATTTATGACTGTACAGACAACAGGATTGCTTGTTGAGGGTGCTTATTTTAGACTAACATTTTTGCGGGGATAAATTGTCTTTGTCCTTTCTGCCCCCACTTAGATGCTTGCTGATACTGTGATCTCGGTAACTGGGGCGCAATGGTGTGACTTTGCGAGCATGAGCAGCACTACGCAAGTGCGTTAGCTTGTTTTGCAGAGGTTTGGGCAGCTGTATGGCAGGTACCCACACTTTCCCTTTCCCCTGGTACCTGTACTTAGGATGTGTGAAAAAGCAACTTGAGATTAACTGTCACTGGGGGGAAAGAATGGGAGGGAGGAATCAGGCTAACCTTGAAAGTTCCTGGGTTTTCCAGCTGCTGGGCTTGTTTTATGAGCCGTACATAAATCTGTTGGAATTTCTTCTAGAAATCTCACTTTGGACTGCACTTGTGCAGCTTTCCAAGAACTGTCATGTTGGCAGACTCTCCTCCGAGAGTCATTCAGTTTCAAGCTAGACCATGCTTCCAGGAGGATGATTTTTCCTTCAAGACCTGTGCAAGCAGGTTTGGAATTAGTTTAAAAAAAAAAAAATTCTACCTCTTCCCTGAAAGGGAGGAATATAAACCCCGATGCCAGTAGCCTCCTTATTTGGTGTTTTGTGCTTCCCTGCAGCGCAATTTGGACTAGCAAATACTTTCTTTATGGGGCAAACAGATCCTGATGTGATTTTTGGTTAAGTGTCTTGCAGCTCACTGGGGGCAACCACTGAAATACATCAAAGATGAGCAGGGAGTTCATGTGAGAGGGAAAATACAGTGTCTTCTCCTTCCCTCATTGCAGTGGGTTGATGGGACCTGCTCCATGGGGTCCATCAGCAGAGGTCCTCCCGACCATCAGCAGCGATCCAGAGAAGTAGGGTCACTTCTCTGAGCTTTTCCTTCAAGGTGTGGTGGGATTGCTGTAACCCTGATTACCTGAACGTTTGCTTTGTCCTCTGCGTGAGTCTATCCAGAGCCTGCTGCAGTCCTGCTCAGGTCTGTGTAAGATCAGAAAATCAGTTCTGTGCGTGGCCTGAGGTGGGTTGGTTGGTTGCCATGCCGTCTGTGAGAGGATCTGCTGCACGTTGCTTGCTTTAAATCAAAACTTAGTTGTATTATGTGGTGGGTTTTTTAACTTCTAAGTTTAAGAACAACTCTAGAGCCTGCAGTGTTTCAGTAGCTGTATGAGAGAGAAATCAAGTTTTTGGCAGATAAGGCAAAACCTTTTGTGTGTGGTATGGGTTCTGTTCTATCCTAAATGGGCCATTTTAAGACATGTTGGTGTGATAGAAATAATTTCAAGATCGATGGTAAACCTTGCTCCTGCAGTGAGTATCAGAAGCGGCTAGCATTTTACATACAGTGTAAACAAAGGGATGATCATCAGCCATAATTCGATTTTTATGGGTTTGTAAGCTGACTCATGCCCCCTGGAACTTTTGCACAGCGAGCTAAAGACATGCCAAGGTTTAGAAAAGCGTGATTGCTCTTTGGCTTGTAAAAATATCAAGTTTGGATGTACAGCTGTTGTGTGTTCCCTAATAATAATAAAAATAATAAGACAAAAATGTTGTAACCTTTACTGATCCCTTCTTCCAGCAAACTTTCCATGGGATTGAGTAAGAGCCTCAGGATGTAGTTTGTGGACACTGGCTGTTAATGTTATATTGGAAAGCCAGCAGCAAAAATAGCCAAACTCTGACGTTTCTTCAATTTTGGGGGATGCCAAAAATAGCAGTCTTCTGAGTGGGCAGCAAATCTCAGTCCAGGCTTTGAAGTGCTGAAAAAATATCAACCATAACTGCAAGTCTTGGCCTTTTGGAAGACCTGAAACCATGTGCTATGCTGGTCAAGCAGCAAGACCTTTTGTAGGGCACTCCTGAAGATCTTGAAACAGCTGTAGAGAAGTCCTCTCTGAAACTCAACAGGTGACTAACTCCTGAGCACGTTGTGCAAGTCTGTGTCTTGTACCCCTAAGGCTTTTACAGCTTCTCACAACTGTCTATTGACACAGAGCATACTGGAGTAGATAATTCTTCTTTTGATCTGAAAATCTGTTAATGTTAATTTCTACTTTCAAAACTGTTCACAAAAAATATTTTCTTGAAATGCAGCTTGCCACTGAAGTGGTCCCTGAGGCAATGGGCTATCACCATAGCTCTTCTGGCTCATCTGAGATCAGAAGTTCAGTCTGGCACCCGAAGGTCTCTGGGTTGAATGTGCTGGGTAGGGTTCAGGGACAGTAACAGTGTCCCTTCTCCCCGTGCAGCCTGTGGTCTTCTACCATCACTCTCCCTCTGTCACCGCGGCCGTGCCTGGGTAAGGGACACACTTGACCCTGGATTCTGACCATCCAGGTGAGCGCAGTGTGGGGTTGGTGGGTTTGGACACTGTTTTCCCTTGCCAGTGTCTGTACCTCCCACCTTGAAAGAGGTCTTTCTTTTCTCATGTCTCTACCCAGTAAGTTAAATTACATGTGTAAGAGACAGGAAAGTCCTCTTCGTGGTTGACAAGATAATTGCATAATTTCTCTGAAGGAAACCAGAAAATCTATAAACACGGAACTACGCTCTCTCAAAATTACTGTTCCCTTTGGGTCTTTTTTCATATGGAGGAGGTTTCCTGCACAGTTATAGGATACTGAGATGGTTTAAATGAAGGTACGCATACGTCCTTAGAGGAGTGAGCACATGGATATGTGTAAACATGGCAATAAGCAGACTGGTTTCTCAGTGCTGATTTCCCTGTTACAAGGTACAGAGGCTGCAAAGCACGGAGTCACTTCTATAGCTCTGGCAAAATGCATGAACTGGCCTAAGATGACGATGTACCGGGGTCTGTTCAGACTGACATCATACAGACGCACTGGGATAGATGCTGCTCGCTTAAAAGAAGGGCATTGCTTTACCACTATCTTAAAGCACAGTCATAATACAGTAGCATAAACCATATAGTTTGTTTTTTTTTTTTATTTAACCCTGTTGGTATTGCTGCTTGTCACCTGATAAGAGAGTGTGAGCAAGAAATGGTTCTGTGTCACTTGGGGAGGCGGGGGGAAAAACCTGACAAGAGAATTGACTAGCGTTTGTACACTTTTAAAATGTGCCATTCTGGAAACCCCGAATCAGAAACGGGAACTTTGAGCTGTACAGGGTCTGAATTCTCAGTTGCTTACACGTCCTCCCTCGCCCCCTTGCCCAGCCGCTGCTGGGCGATGCTGAAGGTTGGTAGCCGGGTGACTAAGAGGTTGTAGCTGTTGGCAAGTTTGCTTTTGACTTCAGGAGTGGCTGCTGTGCTACCTCTATGGAGACTTTAATTACTTTTTTTAGCATCTGTTGTACATTTGTCTATGGCAAGAATTACAATCCCCGAAGGAATTGTTGGCTGATGTATAGATGATGCCAGATGAGGAAAAGCACCGTTTGGCACATTCCAAATTAAGCAGCTCTCCATGTATGACACTGTCATTTGGAGATGATTTACACAGCCGCTTTTGCCATCAGGATGTCATCTGCCCTCTCTGCGCACTTGAGCTTTAAGGCTTGGATGCAGCCTGACTACTTAAACACACTGCCGTGATTGGAAACACACCGAGGAAAACAAATGCATGCGCTTGCCTTTTGTTGCAAACTGTTTTATTTCAATGGAAAGCAGAAGCAGTGGAGTCATTTTCCCCCTCTGATGTTGATGTCAGGATTTTCAAGCCTGACTGCCTGAATGACGAGAGTGGTGGTATTTCCATAGGACAGAGCCGTTGTCAGGTTTCAATGTGTTCCCATTAATGTGGAGGGAGAAAACTTTAGTCTCCTTCCCATCTTGGCCAGATGTTTCCATGCATTAGCATCGGTATCTTGCATGTTCTTCCAGCTGCTTTTTGTCCTTAGGAGATTATTTTGTTTTCCATCCTTTCCTCTCCGTTTTGCACAACTTAAAAATAACCGTGGGCGACTTGTGATGACTAGCCATTCTCTCCAGATAAGGCCCGGATTCTGTGCTGGTGTAAATCAGCATAGCTCCGGTGACTTTTACGAGACAACTGAGTCTGATCTCCGTTTTGCCCATGCGCGTTGCGGTAGGGGCGGGTTGTCTCCGTCCCCTGCCGCGGGTGGCTGTGGTGATGGTTGAGCCAGCAGCTCCTCTTCCCTCCAGCCCTCAGCTGAGCTGCTCACACAGCTATTACCTGGTTTTAGCAAAAATGGGCTTTTTATCAGTTTTCGTAGCAGCGAAATCCCTGATGTTAACATTGTTGAAGCAACACAAGGGGATCCAAAATATCTTATCCCGCGGCTCCCCAACCCTCAACTTGGGGCAAAAGAAAGTCTATGTATTGATATAAGCATCCCAATTGTAGGAGTTGACCGGTACCACTGAAATCTAGCTGTCGACAGTTCTTTACTTTTGTCTGTATATTGAGTGTGTTTTTGCACGTCCAGCAGACAAATATGTCGTTCTGTACTTAACTCTAATGGTATTTCTGAGACCATGAAGTTACTTAATTGGTAATCCTTGCCCACCAATGTTATCTTTCCCCACCAAAAGCTTACAAACGAGGGGGATCCAATTCTGCAAATTTTTCAGTAAAGTCCCACTTTTCCCAGTATACATCTGCCCTTGCTGGCTTATTAAAGTATTTGTTGGATTAAAGCCTGTGGCTCTGAGAGGATGATGGTGGTGACTTCTCCCCTGTGTCTGACAAAGAAATGAATGCAAATATAAGTCAAGCTTAAAACCAGAGTTTTCTTCCTCTCCTAGGTAGCGTACAGATTTTAAGCTGAATTTAGGACAACTTAGGCAATTGTTTTACTTCCTGGGTTTGGTCTGTGGAAGCTAAATTTGATATTTTCAAATGAATAAAGCAAAAATGACTTTCCATTCTGCTTTTGGCACTGCATCAACGTTTATGTAGCAATTTGAAAGTTTTAAACTGTGAAAGAAATATTCGCCTGCTCTAATCAACATTTTAGGGGGAAGGCTTATTAAAGCACTGATACATTATCTTAAACTTTTGAGTACTGTTCCTTCCATTTACAAGAACTTGAACTTTCCATAGCTGCTTCGATAAACTTTTCAACAGGGTTCAAAAAACTAACAAACGATCCCATTACACCATACGTTAAAAATCTATTCATCTTATACTAATGAGTTAGTGGACATGCATAAAATAAAAATATCTGTTCCTCTTACATTGTTTAAATTGCTACTGTCAGGTACTTCAGCTCCAAATGATAACGCGTGTTTAAAAAAACAAATACATTAAAGTTTCATGTTATTTTAAAATGTCTGTGACTTTTTTTTCTAATGACTTATATCGTGTTTGTGATCCAAGCCTGAAAGTATGCAAAGAGGCCTGGGGAGAAGAAAACTTGTTTTAAAAGCAGAGTATTTCCCATATTATTACCCCAAACCAGTGAAGTAATGAAATATGATAAATAAATTGGAACAGATTGCTGGTTTTATCTTTTAGCAAGTTTATTTAAAATACAATATTTTATAAAATGACAAATCAGTTTAGTGATGAGACCTAGAATGTGGAATGCCTGACTAATCCTTCTGTATTACACTTCATTTGCTTCCCCTTGTGGTTTGTTTTTGAGACATGCAGCTGTAATATCTTGGAAGAATCACTTATGTACTCTTGTACACACCTCTTCCAAGTGGTGGCTAGTCTTCTGGTTTGATACGCATCTCTGACATTAAATTACAATGCAGAAAGACCACTGACCTTTGAGAAACTCTTCATGGGCACATGCACTAGATGGAAGGGGCTGTAGGTACAAAAAGCCCCCTTTGGTTTAATGTGTAGGAGAGAGAACAAGAAGGTCCTATAGTGAGATATCTCTATAGTGAGGAAAATATACGTTGAGTAGTGTCTCTCCCATACAGCTTCTGCTTTACCCGTCTCGTGCTGTGAAGACATGCCGTCAGCGTCCTCCTCCTGGTGCAGTAGCTACGTGTTGATGTATTCTGGTTGCCTTCAGCGGTCTGATGCAAGCAGGTTTGGAGAGCGCTCGAATAGCTGACGTCGACTAACACTTAAATAAGATACCCAGCAAAAGCCGTCATTGATCAGACAGCCAGTTCCTGTGCTGAAACAGTAACACATGTGAAGTATAATTAACCGCGAGGAGTCGGGGCTTTTATAGCTGCTGATGCAGCTCAGCCTTGGTGACTGTGGACTATCTAGTTTGTCCCAGCAGACTCCCTACAGGGAACTTCTCGATTCGACTCCCTCCGTATCATTCAGAAATGCTCCAGGAAGGTGAAAACAGGACAGGGATGATTGATCGATCTCCACTTCCCAGCAAGCAATCACATGTGTTCAATCCTAGTTTTAAATCAGTGAAGCTCTGTCTTAAAACCACTTTTTTTTTTTTGTCCATACTCATCTGTTCAAAAACTATTCCAGATCTGTCAGTCGCAAAACTCCTAATTTTTAACATCAGTTTATTCACGATCAGTTTGTTATTCTTATGCCAACACTGTCCTATAGTTTAAAGAGCTTTTTGAAAGCAAAACTGGGTGTATCTCCCTTGCCTTGTGTTTGTAGGTGGCAATCTGTCCCATCTGTCTTCCTTGTTCTAGGCGAAGCGTGGCAAGCTCCTCTGGTCCCCCGGCCAAGGTTGGACCTCTGGTGTCCTGCTCCTTTCTGGCTCCTGCTGGTCAAGAAGTAAAAGTAGGAATAGATGTTTCAGCTAGAAGCCACCTTCGGAAGGCAACATCGAGCCAGGCTTCTCTCTGAAGCTTAATTGTTTTCGTTTTACTATATTTCCTGATGGCAATTTAAAAAATGTGTGTGAGAAGTGCGAGAAGGCCGTTGTGGAGCCAAGCGGCTCTCCTTTGAAACGACGCGGGTGCACGTTCGCCGTGTCCGGACGCTGGTGAAATTGCCGTCGTGGTGTTGTATTTCCACATCCCTAAGGCAGCAGTTGTGCTGACATTAATTTGTAGGGAACAAAAGTAAAATCAGATGTGGGTTTATTACTTTAGCTCTTTGCATTTTCAGCGTTATCTTGCATTTGAGTAACTAATTTTGAAAAATTTTTTTACTACCTTCACACTTAGTAAATCCTACTGATGTTTTTAAAAGGAATAATTGTTCTGTTTTGTTAGTTTCTTGGAGAGAGTGTACAAAAATAATTTGAGGCAACCTGTAAACATGTTCTTTCTAGAAAGCACCTACAAACATTAGGTTGACGATAGTGTCATGTCCTGAAGATGCACCTCGGTTTGAAATGGGACTAGCCAAGGAAAGTCACGTACAGCCCATGAGGTTTTACAGAGCTGCTTTCTATCACAGCGGTGGAAATGCTGCTTATGGATTAAAACTACTTTTTTTGAACTGTGGGGCTGAAAAACAGCCGCTCTTAAAAAGCACTGTCCTGAAAAAACAGCTGTGTAAATATTTCGGTACATTTTTCCCTCCTGATTTGTTATTCTTTCCCCCACCCCAGCCCCCTTTGCGATAGCAGATTATTCACTTTTCCTTCGGAAAAGGATCTTTGCAGTTTGAAGTTTCCCAGCATCAAACTCCGGGGGGACCTTCCCTCTCCTTCGCAGCGGCGTGTCAAGCCCTCCCCATCCCGTCCATCAGAATTAAAACTAAACGATCCCTGGTATTTCCTTGCCAGATGACCAGATGTCACGCACGGCGACAAGGACGTAGCGGGCAAGTCCAGCACCTGACTGCCCAAATCCCTGGCTGTATCATTCCCGTGGTCAGTAATGAACATGGGAATTTTACTGTAGATCTTGCAGATGGAGTTGTCTGAACTTGGAGTTTTGTTTTAGTCTCTAATCTATTTTGTTATTAGCCGTACTGTTATCTATTTTTCAATCTGCTGGCGTAAATTTGCAGGGATCAGTGTGATTTTCTCTAAACCAAGAGATTTCCTGTTTTCGCAAGGACTTTTAGTTCTGCAGGTTGAAAAATCCAGCGGTTTGGGGGGGGGGGGGTTTGAGCTTTTAATAAACTCTAGTCAGTAAATATTTATTCCACTTCAGTTACCATCCTAATGGGCACAGAGGTGCCCGTCTGTAAGTGTGCTCCAGAAATGGAGCTGCTCTTACAGGACAGACAGAATTATCCAGGCAGCCTTGGTTCACTGCTGTGAGTGCAGCCTGTGACCAGTGCTCCTGAGGAATTGCACTAGGGACAAGTCTGGTCCCCAGCAAGTGACTTACATACATCCTTCAAAAGGATGGAGATCTTTTAGGAAGCATTTCTTTACTGAGAGGGTGGTCAAACTCCAGGACAGGCTTCCTAGAGAGGTGGTTGATGCTCCAAGCCTGTCAGTGTTTAAGAGGCACTTGGACACCGTCCTTAATAACGTGCTTTAACTTACATTTAAACTTAGATTTAAACTTAAGGTAAGTTTAACAAGTTAAACTTGGTCAGCTCGGAAGTGGTCAGGCGGCTGGACTAGGTGATCACTGTAGGTCCCTTCCAGCTGAAATAGTTTATTCTATTTTTCTTTTTCCTTTTTTTTTTTTTTAATATGGACCAGAGAGGCTGGACTAGGTAAGCTTCTTATATTCACGCATAATCTTCAGAGCTGGAAGAAGTGCTGCCCAGCAATTCAATTTGCTGAGCATTTGACTCCCACTTTGCTGTGGGACTTCCGCAGACCAGCGCGGGGCCCGTGGGCGCGCTGAGCGAGGCTTCACGCACTCGGTGGGGCTCGGCAGGACGTAGCGCCTGCGGTTTCGACCACCCTGCGCCTCCACCCCGCGTGCAGCCAGGGCAGCACTTGCTCGGGTCTGCTTGCAAAGTACTGGGAGAGCCAGGAGGGGCGAGGGGGCTGTAGCTGGTGGGGCTGTTTGGGCGCGAATTGGCCATCGGTCATCTGCTGGCGAGCCGCCCTCTTCCCTTGCTAGCGCTGGGACCTCCGTTCTCGTTGTTAGAAACTCCAGCTTGGATTTTTTCTTAATTGACACCTAATACATGCAAATGACCTTTTTTTCCCCTTTGTGGCTTGTAGTTTTCTATTGCAATACTCTATTCTGGCTTCTGTCCAGGAATGCCATCATAGCTGTGTTAATGATGAACCCTGTGGACTATGTGGTTTGCTCTCAACCGCTCTTAAACTGGGAATTGCAAAGCATGCAAGAGCTGGACACCAATAGCCTTACAACAGAATGGTTTAATATAACTATACCCTAAATGGATAAATCTATACCTAGTAAGCCTTTTCATATGCAACACCTTGAAGAATGTGTAGTCTCTCCGATATATAGGGCAGTTTTCTGAAATTAAAACACAGAAATTTTTGTAGGGGATAAGTAAGAGTGTTCTATTCATATCTCCCTGATTGAGCACCATTCACTCAATTTGGGTGTCAGATCTTGAAAGCAGAATCTTCGGTGGGAAGCACTGATGCTAGCTGGGCAAATGCTGGCTCTGCGCATCTGGCTCACGGTGTTCGTAAGCAAACGTGGCAGCTACTGCTCAGAAGCCACCTGAGTGCGAGGGGAAGGCGCGATTCTCACGTCAGTCATAGACATTCTTGTTCAACGTGTGCTTTTTTTAAACCTCGCTCTGTGTATGAACTTGAGAAAGGGGATCTGTCAGGAAAGCCTGGAAACGTTAGAGCTGATAATGGGCTCCCTGTGGTGTGCTCTCCGTCCTGCCGTGCTTCCCAGGCTGCGGACGAGCTGGATGACAGTCATTGGTTTGCTACTGAAATGCAGCTTGGGAATTCTGATGTCAGGAAAACGAAAGCATAAACGGTGGCCAGCTGAGGTTGCAGGGGACTCTTTAAATGGGCTCAAGGAAATTCCTCTGGCCGAAATGGAGCACAGCTATTCCCAGCCACACCTGTGGGTTTTCCCATCTGCTGCTCACAGGACACGTGTCATCCTGTGTATCGCTTGCACATTCGTTATTCTACTCAAGGTAGCTGCTAAAAAACCTTTTTAAAAAGAAAAAAAAAAATCAAGTTACCGTGGAGGGGGGAATGGAACCAAGCCCTGTGGCATGGCAGTGGCTTACAGAAGGCTGGAGATGAGCGGAGCTGGGTTGGGGCAAACTGTGTCCGGCGGGGTCACTCGGAGATGTGCTAATGAAGGGTTCGGACTCCCCATATTTTAAATTCTGCTTTTTCCTTCCCTTCCGCTAACTTTTCATATCCATCACGAAGACAGGAGGGAAACGAACCTCCAGGCTTGTGCCCTAAGGTGGGATTTGTGTGCCGTACACGCTGCTCCAGAGGAGACTTGGAATGTGCTTGTGCTTTTTATTGCAAAGGCGCTGAGCAACCCGGCCCGAGCAGCTCGTGCCTGTGGGTTTGCAGGATCTGAGTTACCACGCGTGTGTCTGCCCGCGTGGCACAGACTGCTGTGGGTGGTACCTCTGCCAGCCAAACAAAGCGGTATTGTTTGGGATGAGGCTGGTGCTCTTTCATCAGCAGTGGTCTGGGATGCTACTTTTGCATCACTACACTTGCATCTTTTTTACTATTATTTATTTTAGTGCTCATTAGATGTCTTAGGAGATTTTCTTCAGTAAGGGGAGTCTAAGGAGATGGTAGCCAAAAATGTTCACATATTGTTCAGGTTCTACCTACAAGTAAGTACTGGACATGTTAACACTTGACCAAAACCAAAAATCCCTCTGGGTTAGAGAGATATGTCAAGCCTGTATTTAAATTGGCACCGTGTGCTGTGTCCCCCATTGAGGGACAGTATTCCCTCTGATTTTATTTATTTTTTTAAAAGTAGTAATGTAATAGAGTATAACTTAATTATCTGGAGACTTTTTCAGAAAGGCACTGACTTGTATAATCACCAATGAAAAATACGCTGTAACCACCGTAATTCCCAAAGCATAATTTGCAAAAAATACTTACATCGACTAAGTAAATGTGATCTGAATCAGAAAATTATTCTGAAAGACTGTTTTAGCTTAGCTTTGACCAAATTAATGTCAGTCTGGTTAGTGGCTTGATAATAAACACGCTTCTGCTTTCTGAAGCCACTACTGTATAATCTGATTACAGCTGATGTGTCTGGCGGCGGGCCAGCCCCGGCGCTCGCAGTGGCCTCCTTCCCCGCTGGAATGTTCCAATAAAAACCACAAAATTTGCTTTGAAAGCGATCGGCCGAGGCCGGCGCGTTAGTCACGCGGCACGGCGGCAGCGCGGGATCGCAGCCCAGCCGGCGGCTCCGCTCCCTCAAGGTGACTCCTCGGCTTTAATCTCTTTTTCTGGCTGCGAGGGGAGCGGTGGCACCGGCTGCGGTGGCAGCGACGCGGGGCACCTTCTGGGTGCACGTCGCTGGGGGTAGCTCATGCCAAGCACGCTCAAGGTGGAGAGTAGGCTTTGAGGTGGTATCTCTCTTGGGGCGGGTGTTCCCCAAAAACAGCGAACGCCGGGGTTCCTCGTGAGGTTTTATCAGGTGGCCGTTACCGTGCTGCTTCCACCGCTTACGTTCGCTTCCCGATCAGCCACCCTGGTGTGAACGTCCAACGCTTGTCAGAATCGGCGGCTTTGCCCCCAAACCCTGCTGTTAATGGAACTTTTTTCCCTATATCTAGTTGTATTGCTTGATATAATTTATTTGCAGTTTTGCTCATGGCCTTTTTACCGACACACTTCTCTACTCGTGCGGTGCGGGCTGTTGCACTGCTGTCTGCAGCTGAGAGTGGACTGAATGCAGTGCCATAACCTGTGGTGATGAAGAGCTTCAATTTTGTGCTAGAACGGGAATTTTTCTGGTGATAAGCATTTATTGAAGTGGGGTTTTCTAATCTTTTAAAAATTAAAAAAGCTTGGAAAACTTTGCTTTTTACTCTTTTTCTCTGGTTTTACGGGGGAGGTTCTGCAAAGTGGGTTGGATACCATGAGAGTGGTTTCCTGGGCAAGTCAAATGCAAAGGATCATCTCTTCCAGATAAGAATTACTTTATTTCTTGGCAGCTGGATTGCTGCTAGTGCCTAAACATCTTCAAAGACTATAAAAATGGAGATTTGTTACTGTTATTTCAATGACTTTGTCCAAGATGTTGCTCCCCGGATGCTATATATATATACACACAGGGTCTGTTTCTTATATTTCCCAAGTTGCTGGCATGAAGGCTAATGTAGGAAATCAGAAACAATGTCTTCCGAAGTGGAAAAAAACCTAGAAATACCTTCACCTGAAGGTAGCCAGTGATGAGAAAAGAAGTTTAAAAGAAAAAAAAAACCAAAAGAACTAGTGAAGTCTTTCCATATTGCTAGTAAAATCAGCAAGCTATTCTGGTGCTTTTGTGACAGTGAGCTTTTCCTCCACTGATGACTTCTCCAACCCTCTTGGAAAAGCTCATGAGGTGTGGGATTGGGCAAGCTCATGGGTAGTGAAATACTCCTGGGGGATGTCCTGAGAGCCAGATCAAGACTTCAGAAATGTCAGTGTGTGTGTTTTGGTGTGGTTTTTGTTTGGTGTCATTTGTTTCTTTTTAATAGGGTTTTGGTTATTATGGCCACAGATGCTAGTTGTTGGTCCAGGCTCTAAGTTCTTTGAAGCTGGTTATCAAAGTCTTAACCGCAAAGCAGGCAGGCCTTTGAAAGATAGTGATGATGGTCAAGGCTGGCTCCGCAGAAGCACTTGTTGGATTAGAGTTGGGATGAATTTGGCCTTTTACCTTGAAGTCTGCTTAGATACGAGTGATTAATAAATGCTTGTTCCTGCTACAAGGAGGAAGGTGGGTGTTGCAGCAGGACACGTACACTGGGGTGAGCGGCATGGGGTAGTTTTGTGCCGGCTGAGTTGGCGGTGCAGGGAAGGTGCATGGTAGAACAACGTGGCCATCAAAACATGATGCAAGTTGGGGGCCTGTGCCTGTCCGCACCCACAACCTCAGCCCCAAGAGCAGGAGGGGGTTGAGCTGCTTGGGATGGAAACGAGTGTCCATCAGGTTTCTAAAGCTTTTAGACCAAAGCAGAGACAACTTTGGTTGTGCCAAAAGAGCCTGTTGCTCTGCATCATTTGTTTGTCCTGCATGTTGTAAAAGTGGCAGCTCCTTCAACCCATATACTCGTGTGTGTAGGGGGAGTGAACTCTATCTCTCTATTGTAAATTCTAATGTCAGCTAATAGAAAACAGAACCATGCTGTTTGCTTACAGTCTTTACACTGAAATAGATTAAATTTTTATATTCCAGCTGAAAAGAATTAGACAGAGATGATTGACATGCAAAATAGGAGAAGACTGGGATGAAACAGAAAATTATGTTGACTTTTTAAAGAACTAACTGTAAAAATGCATTTAATGTTGTTTAATGTATTGCTAAGAAAAGCCTCTGAAACAATAAGTTCACGTAAACTATGGATCATTAGTGGGTTGTTAATAATGGAGATGGAACAGGAACCTGAAAGAATTTCAGGAAAGAGACATCAACTTGTAAATGGGATATAAAATAAGGTACCTTGCTTCCTAACGAGCTTCATCTCTAAATTTTCCAAATGTTCTCAGCGTTCTCTAAAGTGCTGCACTGACATCTGGGGAGCCTGATGGTATTCTGGTAAATTGAAACAAAATAAGGAGTCTTTCTGCAGCTTCAGAGAGGCATTTTAAGTTTGTATTTCTATAATATAGATTGCAATCTGCACCAAAGAGGACTGGATTGTAGAGATATTAACTATTTCTTTGACAAGAAGAGGGAATCTGCCACAAAATTAGCAGAAAGCATCTGTTTTGCCATTCTCTTCTCTGCTTCTTGTGACACATGAGCAGTAGAAACGTACGTCCCAGGCTTTTCGGTTTGCAAAGCATTTTGTTCAGGTTTCCAATACTCGCTGAATGGAGGAGACACACAAACCCTTGAAAAATACGGACTTTTGTGTAGCTTGCATTATTTTGCAAGAGAACATCTAACACTTCAGTAAATTCTTTCAGTAGAAATGTTTGCTTAGCTAAGAGGAAAATAGGACATTAGACATTAGAAAAGTTATCCCACTTCATTGTCTTGCCTTTTTTTAGATGTTTCTGCACAGATTTTACAAATTTTTAACTGGAACCTTTATTGGGACCATAAATCACTGAGTTTCATTGGATTTCTTCTTTTTTTTGTTTTTCTTTGGTTTTGTTTTTAGAAATACATATCACTGCCAAAGCAGACAAATAGCTTCGAGGTCAATAAAGGCAGAGGAGATGCAGGTTCTTCCAGAGCCATGAATGTTTTTAGTTTATTTGTTGCTATTGAATTTGAACTTTTCAATAAAACTGGAAAGGAAATGCTATTATTTTCCCACAAAATTGTGCCAGGAAATGAATTTGCTGTGATTCGGTTTCATTTTGGAAGCAGTGGCTGGAGATCTTATTGAATATTCTCAATTATTACAGCCGTGGTCATCCTGCACGTGGCTCCAAATGGGGAATATGAGTCCTTGGGGGTTTCTTGGAGCTTGGAGGTAGGACTGCAAGTCCAAAAGTGTGCTGTGGTCCTGGTCATCAGTTGTGCCTTCGGGTCTCACATCAGCCTGCGCTTTCCTGCTCTGCCTAAAGGAGATGCTGGGGCTCATGTATTGCTCATGGGGTTTTATTGCGTGGTTAGCTATAGGAAAAGACAGGAACTGGCATATTTACTTAGGCTATAACTCTTTTTTTCCTAGGTGTGATGTGTAAAGCTATATGTACGCACGTGTGTGGGCACCACTTCTGTGTGCAAGTGTCTGTGCAACAGATCTGCACTAACCAAAAACCACAAGAATTTTAGTATGCGGTGAGGCTCTGGTCATCATCTAGGCAGCGTTGCGCCTCTGTGGTAATTACTGTGTGCGTAACGGGTTAAAAACCCTGTTTAAAACAGCTATAGGGAAATCTTAATCCTGGGAACTGAACGGTTGTAACTCTGGAATAAAGTATATAACTTCTTGCAATAAAGTATGTGCGCGTGTGTGGTGTGTTTGTATGCGTAACCTTTTCTTTTCTTTTTTTTAAATAAAAGCGCAATCTGTTTTTTCTGGTTTTCTTTCATTTCCTTCCCAGCACGCCAGGTCTCTGCAGCGCTCCTGCCTGCACCTCAGCTGTGCTGGGTCGGTGCGAGAGGTGGTGGAGGAGGTATCGGACCTTTTTCCACGAAACCAGCACTGAAGGACACACTCGTAGCGCAGCTGGAGACAAAGGCTCCTGTTGCTTTTCTAAAATACAAGGCAAGTGCAAAGCCAGAGGATTTCCAGATCAAAGGTGCGGGATGCGTGGGGTGTGTGTGTCCTTGTTCAGGAGGTACCAGCGGTTCCCCAGCCTGCTCCCACACCTCCTCCTCCTCCTCCTCCTCCTTTGTTTGGGCATCTCCATGCAAAAAGCAGAATTCTTGAATCCAGGCTGGAAGTGATGAAAACAGCTTCATCAGCTTCTGGTCCTGGCCCGTAGCCTCTCTTTTCTCTGGTCTGCTTGGTTTCTCCTTGCTCCCGGGTGTAATGAAGTTACAGGCAGAGTTTCCCTGCTGACTTACTGTGTGTGTAGGGAGGGATTTCCGCGCCGCGCGTAGGTACGGTGCAAAAACAAAGTGCTGGCCCTGGCCTCCCTCCTGCTCCACCCGCGAATGATTCAGCTTTTATTTTGCAAATACTTGGCTGTAATGATTTGAGAAATCACAGCAATTGAGTTATCTACCCTGCTTTCACTCGCCTCTGACAGGGAAGAGGAGACCTCCCTGCTGCAGTTAATCCCTAGGGCGAGACCGCTTTTGTATAAAATCTTCGAGTTGGTAGACGAATGCGGTGGCATCTGCAGCTCCTCGCTTCCTGGGCAGGCTCCTGGGGGAGGCACAGGAGATGTCAGGACCTGCCGTGGTAACTGTGGCAGAAATCATGGCTAAGTGAGGCTGCTTGGGAAAAGCTCTTCCCCGCAACAGGATTCCCAGGGCACTGGCAGTTCCCTGCATAAATAAGCCGCTCTCACTTGGTCCTAATGAGAATTTGGGTTTGCAGGTCTTTACAATAGAGGAGGAAGGGCTGCTCCGCCTGACCTTTGCACGGCTCACGTGTGAAATGAGGAGCTGCAAGGCTTTCAGGGCAAATGTCTTTGTTCTGGGTTCCTACAGCACCAGGTGTCCCAATGCTCGGAGCTGTAGCTGTTGCTCTTAGGATGTGCCTACCAAAAAAAAAAAATAAAGCCATCTGTGCACCTGGAGCTGAGAGGTTTTGCAATTTTGTGCCTCTCTCACATTGAAGGTGGCCATGGACATCCCTGTTATCCCTGTTTGCCAGTGCCTGTTTCCATACATCAGTTGCACATCAGCGCAAAGGGGTGTTCAGCTGTGCTGGTGGTATTGACTGGAGGTTTTCCACCAGTATGATTTTCCCTTTTTTTTAAGCCAGCTGTTGCTGGGGGGGCTTTGCGTGCATGTCTGCATGTTTTGGAATTGCAGAGGATTTTGGGTTCTGTTTTTTAGCAGACTCATAAAATTCTACCAGGGTCTTTAACGTGGTGTGTACTTCTAGCACTGCTGCTCCGCAGCTGTATGGTTATTGAAATGTTTTATTATTTCAATAACATTTTGAAAGGGATGTTTCCCTCCCAGCTTGAGGGAAGAAAATTGAGTCTCCTTTCTGTTGTCTCATGGCCATGAGACTAAAACTGATGTGCTCAGACCTCATCCGAAAAGGCTTCACTGCCCGTGCCTATGCCTAGTGGTATAGGAGAGGACAGGGCGTGTTTCTCTCGGCAGATACTGTTTGCAAAGACCAGCTGTCCGAGTGTATTTTGCTGACTGTGAAAGGTTACTTGTGAGCACAGAGGCTTTCTTCCAAGAAATCTTAAGAGATTTCTCTGCCTGATTCTGTGCTTACACGCGCTCTAGCAAGGAGTAGCAGGTAATGTATTTATACTACAAAAAAATCTGTTTAAGAATAGTTTTTCCCAGAGATCCCCTAGCTTATGAAACTATAAATTAGTGATGAATTCATACCAGCTGATTGAAAAAACTGAGCTTCTCTGCTGCGTATTGATGATAGGAGTATGCACAAAATTCTCTCTCTTGATTTCATTGTCAGCCCCTGGTGCCGCCAGCCTCGGCATGCCCGATGCGTGCCTGGCACCACGTCCCGGGCAGGGCTTTCCAACCTCCGTGCTCCCAGCCTGAGCAGCCTCGGAGCACTCGGATGGTGTCACTTGGGATTTTCTGAGTCGTCATGACGTTGGTTGGGCTCTGCCTGTGTCGTGCAAGGAGGTTTTTACTTTGAAGTCGCTCGTGGCATACGTTCAGTTGAGCAAACGTGTAGCAGGACCTCATTTTGTTGCTGTCCTTCTGTGTTGGATTAGTTCATTCCTGGCTTGGTGTGTCAGCGAGAGGTGGTTGACAGTTGACATTAAGACCAGGTTTTCCTATGTGCAGCACTCCCTGTTCAGTTGGGAATGGCCACTGATGTGAGATGGGTTTTCAGTGTTTTAGGCGCCATTTTTGCTCTTCCTTCTGGAAGGAATTCCCATGTACATAAGAAGAGTTTGCGCTCGGGAGGTTAGGTTGAGAAGTTATTTAGATCCCCCACTAAAGTTGGGAATGTGCTTAAATGTGTTTCCAAAGGCAACACATCCTACTGGTTTAATACTTACTTGGTGGTAAGGAGTGATGGGGCCACAGAACAGCCTCAGGGTCACCAAGCCTGTGGCCCAGACCTGTGCTCTCCAGGGCTGCCCTCAGGGCTGCTTGTACCGCCTCGATGGTTCCTGACGGGTGCCGAAAGAAACCAGAAATTAAATGCGTTTATTGGAGTTTGGACTCTTTGTGGCTGGCAATGAAATAGCTCAGAACAATAACGAAGAGGTGAATCCACCGCATGGGCCTCCAGCGAGGCGAGCAGGGTGGGCCGGTGAGTGTTGCTCGGGGGGGGTGGCTGTGCTGTGGGCCAGGACGGGAGGGCCGGGACGGGGTGTGCTTCAGAAGGGTGGAGGGGTCGAGAGTATTTGTTGATAAGTTAAGTGTAAAACCTCAGGAGCAGCAGAGGGGCACCGTGTACAAAATCCCACGGAGAGGAAAGCCTCCAGCGAGGGTGCTGGAGGTGGTGTGGGCCTCCGAGCTGCCCTGGTGTGCAGCCGGGAGCCCAGCAGCGCGTCGGCTCCTGCCCCGCTCCGGCGCTGAGCGGGGAGCGCTCCCTTTCGCAAGGCTGGCTTGTATGGTGAGCGCACGCGCACCTTGATAGCTCTTACTGTCATTGATGTGAGCGTTTTTATTACTATTTAGTATTAAGCGGTTGTCATTTGCACTACTTTCATGCCTCCAAGCTTCAGCCAAGAGCTGGACCCCGTTTTGTACTCGGCTTAACAGAAGGAGCTGCCTGTGTGGCCAAGGAGACCCCAGCCACACTGCACGTCATGGCTGCCATCCGTCTGCTCGGCACTGCCCCGGCTGGCTTTGCACCGAGCCTTTCCCAAACTACTCCAACATAAACCCGTAGTGCAGGCAGGGCTGCACGGCAGCGTCAAAATGTGCAGTTGTACAATTATGGAGAGCGGCTCACGGGCTAAATTGTCTGAGATGGCTCCAGAAAATTTTCCGTGTCATTTAGTAGCAGATTACAGCTTCATTTTCTGAACTAGTTCCCAAGATGAATGATTAAAGAAAGGGGTGAGTGTAATACCATGTGTGGTGCTCCCAAACACTGGGAAGGGGGAGGAAGAAAGAACCAACCCTCATCAGGTCAACTGGGAAAGCGCAGAGGGAAGGTGAGGCTGAAGACCTGTTTAGCCTGACTTTTAGACCTCCCCTGGCTAGATTTCTTTCCTTGCCCCACCATCCCCAGCAACACACGTGAAAATAAGATGCCCAAGGTGCAGACCTGATGACAGAATGCGGGTCCTTTTGTTTGGTGCTAAGCACGGGGTTCTGTAAGCAAGCCAAAGGATTAATGAAATAAGTTCCTATAGTCACAATGAAAAATGACTTGATTGCCAAGAAACTGTCGTTGTAATGAACTCTGATAGTCTGTTTGTTGGAGACACCAGAAAATGGAAATGGGCTTGCATAGCTTTATTATATTCCAAAATAGACTTTAACTAGAACATTCTGTATTCTTTCCTGTTTGAGTAAAAACAGGGGCTGATAGAAGTTGAAAGCAGCAGATAAGCTGATGTGGAGGCACATATGGCTTGAAGCTAGTGTTTAAAAAGCAAAGAAACCATAATCAGTTGAAGGTAAAAAGAAAAATGTTCATAGTATAGAGTCCTGTTCTCAAGGCATCACTTCATGTTGGTATGAAGACAAGTTTCGATTAACTCCAGATAAATTCTTTTTTTTTTAATGTGCACCTTATGCAGAATGGATGTTTGTCACCGTCCATCTTCGTTACTAGGGAGGAAAAAATGTGGAAGCATGTTGCTGCTTGAGCATTTGGGGCTTTAAGATTAGAAATCAATTCAACATGGTCATCTTATGAAAATGCTCTAAACAGCCCATGTGCTGCTCTGATTTTTAGTTGAAAAGGGTGAATTTCCTTCATAATCAGTACTGTAGGACGGGATAGAGAAAGTTCAGTTTTCTCTCTGAAGACTGCTTTTTCTAGGGGTGTTCAATGGACCTGGGAAATGGTTCAGTTAAGCAACTTCGATTTGCTGGAGGAGGGAAGACCCATGGTGGTGAGAAAAGGGACCTGTTGCATCTGATGTGTGACGCATGGCCAAGCCTGGGGACCTGGCTGGGTCTCTGCTGGTAGGATGTTGAACCGTGGCCACTCATGCCACGTATTTCTCTAGGACACCTGGAATATTGTTGCTATTTGCTGAGATATTTCACATCCATGTACTGAAGTCACTAGAGCAGGATGTCTGTATAAAAATGTTCTCTTCTTTGGTCACTTTCTATTTTTGAAAGAAAAGAGGAAAACGTTCTGAACTTTGTAAAAAAATTTTTCCAACTTTAATATTCTTCTTGATTGGAAAATGTAAATGGTTTTGTTGAATTCTTGGCTATTTACTACTTACGTCAAAATATTCACTGGTAAACACCCTCACTTTCTGTCTGGTATCTGGGCCTTGATAATTTGGACAAGGCAATGGTTGTCTGGTCTCTGCTTCCTACAGCAGAAGTGCAATGTAAAACAATGTTGGCCTTTTATAGATGCTCTGAATTTCAGAAGCAGCATCATGACACTGGTAAATCAGCTGAATAATATTATTTCACACAGACGTGAATCAAATATAAAAAGACATGTTTTTTCATAAGCTGTTGCCCTTAATTTTCAGCAATCAGATTAGATCATAAAAAGCAAAGGTAGTTGCAGAAAATTGAACCTGAAGGAGTAATTTGCTTGATTTCAGGCTTTTTCTGTGAAGGAGTAATTTGCTTGATTTCAGGCTTTTTCTGTATCTAGAATTTAATTGATAGGGAATATATAAGTGATTCTTAACGTTAGCCGGCAATAGAGCATGTACATGGGTGAACACAGCAGCATGAGCGCTCCAGCTGGTACCCAGGATGAGTGTTGCCTTTTGGACTGGAACCAGAAAACTTGACGTTGTCCCTGGCCATAACTGCTATTATTGGGTAGACATCTTAAATGCTGAGGAGTTGTGTTTCCTGTCTGTAAAATATGAATAACAATATTGTATAAATGTTCTTTGATCTCTTCCCATTAAAAGCTCAATGGAAATTCCAAGAATTCAATATTAAACGCTGTATTTAACCTTTATTGAAAATTGAGACTGTTGAGTTATTTATAAATATTTCTTCTTTTAAGTAAAATATTCATTTGGCACAGTTAATGCTTTTTACTGTAGTCAAATACAAGTAGCTAATAATAAAATAATTCCATAGTTGCAGTGTTAAACAACAGTGTAATGCCTGCATCTACAATACATTCAGAGGCTGATTAAGAACGCCTCCATGCAATGACTAATGCAGTAATATGGGCTTTGTGTATTATCTGAGGTAACTCTGAGGCAAGAATCGTGGCTGTGAGTGTATAGTACTGGAAGAAATGGTTGTCACAAGACATGAAAGGAGTTGAAATGGTACCTCTAGTCTAACTAGTTGACTGGTTATTGCTAGTTTAACAGGCATAAAATATAAGTCAGGAAGGATACCAGAATTCAGGCTTTGATACCTAATCTTGTCTCATTTGAATTGATGTGCAATGGCTTCTTGATTGCCTGCCATCAGTCTTCTCCTTAGGAACTGCAAGCTGAAGTTAATGGCTTTCGTCATAACGGCAATGAAAATACCATTTACCTATTTAAAATGCTCAGCAGGGAAATGCTCAGGAATGATGCCTTGTGTTCCAAGCTATTCATCCAGTTTGATGAAACCTCAATTTTTCCTTATGGCTATGTGTATGTAGACACACTGCAAAGCTTTGAGCGCTCTATCTGTTTTTTAACATGATTAATTTGTGTCCACACCAGACAGCTTGTTGTGCATTAAGCCCTGCCAGCCAACAGGTAATTTTTCTAGCATTTAAACCAATTTACGATCTAGCTGACGTGCTCATTGTTTCACTAAACCTGGCCAGTCAGCGCCGTCTCTGCCACAGAGCAGGAAATTAATCTTTGCAGATATTTGACTCCATCAGATTTTCCTACCTGCTGCATGCAATTGTGGAGGAATTTGGCAAACTTTCTGTAAGAGCTACGTCCTCAAACTGTGCTCACGATAGCTCCCAGTAATCCTCCCCTCCCTTTCCTGGACCGTGTCTCCTCGGGCATCATCTTTTCTCCCACCCAGCTGGGTGGAACCAGAACACCCAAAGCCCAAGGGAGAGGGTTTGGCTGTGTCATTTGTACAACCCAGGAGGGAGTATCTGAGGTTGCTGAGACTCATCTCATGAGCAGACAGTAAATACATGACTGGGGTGATCTGAAGACTCATCTTAAATCTTGTATTGTTGGCTTTAATAGCTTGGGACTATTAAAGATATGAATGCCTTGGAGAGTACCAGCTTAGCTCCTTGGGTATGTCCCTCATTTCAGATATGGGCATGGGTGCAATCAGGCTGAAACTTCAGCGGCGTCAAGAGACATCACAAAGGAGGCATTAGCCAAAATGTGTACTTTTACCTGCGTGTTTTACAAAAAGATGCTTTACCTGCGATGCTTTCCAAAAAGCCGAATCTGAAGCTCATGTGTTGATTGTGCTGTTGCGCTCTTAAGAGATGAAAAAGCATATAGGAACTGGAAAGGAAATTCAGTTCAAATTTCCCTTAATAAAGAGTGCAGTAAGACTGGCACAAAATCAGGTCTGTGCCCAAGCCCCGTTCAGGTAAAACCCCCGCATTTGCACAATGAAGGTGAAACCAGCTGCGTGCTGGGGTCAGGAGGTGCTGCTCTGCCAAAGCCTCGCTCGGAGACTCTCATTTCGATGTTCCCAATATCTGTCTGTGTCCTGGCACTGGAAGGAGTTCACCTTGAATCTCTGATACACAGCTTGAGCTAGTGTTAATTTTATGATGACTCTGCTTAAAATGAAAGCTTGTAAATTCAAGTTATTTGGCTTATAATTTGCATGACTAGGAAAAGGCAGTTTGATTTGTTTTTTGAATTTTCAAGGGTTGTTGGAGACAGAGCTATCATGTGGTGAGATTCACAACAGATAATGGAATGCATCAAAAAGATGCAAGGAGATAAATTTCAAGCAATTTGAAATTAATTCAGAGATCCCACTAAGTGACCAGTGTTTTGCTGAAATGCCAGCATCTTTTTTCTTTCCAATTTTGTTTTCTCTCTGAGCCATATCTATTGCCTTTGAAGTAGCTACAGCTGAGGCAAAATTTGTGAATGCTGGGAAACCAGCAGTTCTGAGCAAGGAAAAACCTTTGTAGTCTGTTCACAGACAGAGAAACAGAGTAGGCGAAGGTTTTTTTTGGTTTGGGTTTTTTTTTAATATTTTATTTCCAAGCCTCCGGCATTTGGCCCTCAGCTTCAGCCTGGTTGCAGTAAAATGCGTGGTGCAATCTTAAAGGTCAGTCAGCCGCCAAGCGAAGAGCTTCCTGGTCAAGGAGACCTGATGGGGAGAGCATTTCTCTCCATGTTCCTGTATTGCCCAGTGGTTTAAGTTAAGGATAATAAGTCACGGGCTGGAACTTGACTGGCTTCGAAATGCAGCATATTTCCTCTTCTGAGCAGTTGCATCGGTTAATTGGGACTGTGGTTAATGTCAGGAAATCTAGCCTTTGTTAAAACATATGCAGTGCTTCCATTAAAAATTCCTCAAAAATGAGGAACTGTGAGCATGAAAGCTAAGCAATACAACGCACGCTCTTTGTGATTGCCGTTCGTGTCTTGTGGCTTGTTCGTGTCTGAGTTCTCAACCTCACGTCCACAACTGCTAAACTGGGAATACCTTTGGTTATGACAGATACAAGTCCTGTTACCGTCCGATTTCCAGTCCGTGGCATTGTGTAAGAACCAGCAGGTATTATGAGACATGTTGAAAAATAACGGTAAAACCACTATTAAATCTCATGCTTAAGATGCTCAGTCTGGTGAGCAACAGAAGTTGGTATCTTCTAGCACAGATCCTGCCATGACAATGCTGCTGTAGCAAGTAGAAGCTGAAACTAATGCCACTTCTAGGGATTTAAAGATCTTTACGTTTTTCTTGTGATACTGTGTTCCTTTCAATTAATTTCAAAAGAGAAGACTACAAAAATTCAAATACAAAACAGCCTGGATGTCATCTGGAATTTATTTGACCTCTTACATTAGCTCTAAAAGAAATCATAAACAAATAAACAAATAAAACTTCTTTTCTAAGATAAAAAAGACACTTCATTTAATAACTAGATTAAAAAACAATTTGAAACTTGGTGGGGGAGGTTGCGTGTGGCACAAGAAAGGAAAGGAGCACATTTCATGTTAATGGCAAGTGGAGATGCTGCCAGTTCATTTGGTATGAACCCCTTGTCAGGGGCGTGAAAAAATTCCTGTTGTGCGGGGCACCCCACGGCTGCAGTGACTTGTGCCTTCCTCAAGTTGGTATCTTTATTTGGAGAGTTTGGATGTTTGAGGGGAAAAAAAAATAGCTATTTTCTTTTGGATGGAGTGAAATTTTAAGGCCAGTAGTTGGAAAGGGTATCTTTCTTCGCTAGGCAGCCCAGTACTGGCACATTCCTTTAAATCTACGTGACGATCACATCTCTTCTTGGAAAACGAACAGACTAGCTTTCTCTACCTTTAAAAACCTAACTTTTGTTTAGGCCCAAATGCACAATTTGGGTCCCTGCTTTTTTTTAGTAGGATGTGTTCCCAGCTCTCTCCCCGTCTCCCCCAACGCTACTTCTCCCTCCCATGAGGCGCCACTGTAGATCTCTTGGATAAAATGTGTTGCTACATATAAAACAAGAAAAATATTTGTTTATTCTGCTGCAGACAGCTGTTTAGGATGCTGTGGAAGTATAAAGTCTTATAGTAGTTTTGCAGATGTTGTTTGTACATGACTTTTTCTTGGAAACCATCCTTGTTAGGAGGCACGGAGGGTTTCTGTGCATCCCTCAGTGAAGAGAGTCAGCATCTTTGTCCGAGGAGTTTGAAGGAGGAGGGACAGAGGGATGTTGCAAATGTTTGGTCAAAATGAGGACCCATTCGGCCTTGAGCTACCAGAGTTTTTTCTGGGCATGAACTGGGGTGCTCAGTGTATCCAAAGCCCAACTGGGCTGAAAAAAAAACTTCCCTTGCTCCTAGAAAAATGTAGAGCAAACTTTGAGTGACCTGTATGGAAGTGATGGACCAGTTCTAGAAACAGATCTTTGTGTTTATGCAGGAAGACTGCTTTGGATGGTCTGTACTTCCAGTCCAGTTTGGTGGCCTTCATCTGCAAATCTCAGTTGCACAGTGAGAACCGGGGCTGCCTGGTGTGATGGCTGTAGGGCAAAGCAGGTTTCTCTCCGGAGGTGGGGATATAAATGCACTCGCATTCAAATACTTACGTATTTCTATTAAGATAATTCAGCCAACAAAACATATAGCCAAGGGTGATAGAAATTGAGGAATCTGGACTCTTTCTTGGCAGCTCAAATCTGGCTTGGATGTGGTTCAGGGGAGGATTAAATCTCGCTGCTCGGCGTGTCAGGGTTGGGGTAATCTGCAGAGGTTGGGGATGGCTGAACTGGGGATTAGTGCGGCACTGCGGAGAGTCTGGGGCTGCTGTAAATGATGATGCAAATGAAAACATGTCAAGCATCTTTCATCCTAGGCATTTCCAAATGGGCTGTGTTTTTTTCGGGAGCTTTGAGCCTGTGGAGCGGCGAGAGATGGTAAAGCTGCTCTCTGTGCTCAGCATGGGTTTCTGCCCGGGGTCAGGTGGGATCGCGAGAGTGCTCCGGGCTTGTTTGATCCTGGTTTTTTGCTTTGGGGGGACTCAAATACCTGAAGTCCCACCATGAAGAACAGAGTTTTGTGCCCTGTTGTTGTCTGCTTTGTGAAATTACCCACTTTGTCATTAGTTCGCATGGTTTTGTGCAATGTGTGCATTGTATGCAAATTAATATGGTTAAAACAATGTCAAACAGGCTTACATTTGAGAAAAGTTAATATTTCTCTTGGCAGTTCTTTGTTCCTTATGTGCTGAATTAATTTCTTCTGCCGACTCTTGCTCCGTGCACATGCGATAGAGTCCGAGTGACTTGCGGAAAGGGCTCTGCTTTTTCACTGAACAAGGTGGTAACTCCTCTTTTCCAAAGTGTGTATCTGAGATGTAACTGGTCCTGCACAGCTTCCAGAAGAAGACAGCAGACCAAAACCAAAAAACAAATCAGAATTAAGAAGTTTATGGCATGAAGCTACAACAAGCGAAACAAAGCTAGCCTTGGCCTCATGCTTGGGTTTCTCCAGTTTGCTGGATGGACTGTGCTGGGATGTGGGATGGATCCAGAGGGGTGGCTTGGTGCTCGTATCCTTGCCGTGCTGCCATGTGTGCCAATATCAGGCTTTAAACCTAAATGTAGGGTGCAATCACCCAGGCTCCAAGTGCAAACTGCAATCCAAATTTTTGGATGCGTACCTACAAATTTTTATCCATGTCAAAAAGAGGTAAAACCAGACGGTGCGCTCAGCGTGGGTCTTCGTTGCCCTCTTCAACTGGTGGGCAGGAGCTGCTGCTGCTGGCATAGCAGCACTTCAAAGATAAAGTGTCTCCCGGGCATTTCTCAGGTTGTCACGGTGGTTCCTCTTAGACATCCATTAAAAGCGGTTCAGGTTGGTTTGTCGGGTGTAAATGAATCCCTCGGGGTTTGTGCGGGCCGGTTCAGTGGTGGTTGCGTGGCCGTGTGTGCTGCAGGTCGGTGGGATCTTGGCCCCACGGAAGGCGCAGTTTCCCCAGCGCCGCCGGTGCGGCCACACGGAAATGGCAAAGCGGCGCTGGTTCTGCGCTGGCTCCAAATTGAGAATTTTGTGGAATTAGACACATTGATAATTTCCGTAGTGTTGTCTAGGGTGAGCAAAACTCCTACAGCATCCCCATGAGCTGCTGCTCTCTCTTGGGCTCCGTCACCGCTCTAACCAGCGGAAGAACGAGCAAATGCTTTAGACTTTGAGGTTTTTGGTGGCTTGAGTGAAGGCACTGATGCGTGTCCCGGGCTGCGTCTGCCGCGGAGCCCGTCGGGCAGCACCGGGGAGGCGGTGGCGCAGGAAGGGCGCTGGAGGAGCAGGGGCTGCTCAACGTACGTGCATGAGGGTTTTGGGCTGAACCCATTGCTTATTCTTGTGTTTATTTCTCATTCCATCAACTTAAGTTGTGTTTCTGGCAACTGTTTGTTTGCTTTGGGCAGTTATAGTTATATTAGTGTAAATATTTTTGAGTGATTGTCAAGTGTCCAGTTTACTTTAGTATCTTGCAATTTCCTGCTGTAATTTTAATTTTTTTTTTAAGGGGGGGGGGGGGGCGCGGCAGAAAAACCTCTCTTCCCATAAGCATCAAACTGTGCTTTTTCAAGCAAAACTCTTATCTCTGAAATTTCAAAGATGCTTTTTCATTAATTGAGAACTGCAAAAAAAAAGAGGAGGCATGTACAAGATTGAAGTGAATTCTCCTCCATGGTTGTAAAATGGTACAATAAAACCCATGTGAGTCACTGCTGCTGGAGTTAAGCGACCACGGGAAATTTATGGTCATACCCTAGTTCTTGTTTATCCTCTTCTTCATCCCATCCGTTTCCTATTCAAACTTATTTTTGTTGTTGTGTATCTGTATCGAATAGCAATGTCTTTGGAACGGGAGTCTTGCATGCGTGCGCTTTGCAAAACATATAAAAGTCTCCTGGTTGCTATAACAGTAATAGATTAATAAATACTCGGAGTCAAACCATACTGAATATCTGTAATCTGCGACTTTTGTTTTTTCTTTTTTTTTTTTCCCCACTGTAAAAGTACTCTTTTTCCTAAATGCTTTCTCCAGTTTCCCGTTCAGATCCTGGGCAAGTGGGCACAGGCATCATGAGAGCGGGCTCGCGTGCTGGGTTGGCCCTGAGATGCCCTACTTTTACAAAATTCTTGTGGCAATATGAGCGAGGGCTGGATCTTACTTATTTTACCAAAGTAATTTTTTCAATATGAGAACAATTAATAAATGATTATGGAAAAGAAATCCAGCATTTGTTCCCCAACCCCTATAAATAAGGTAATTGCCTTCTCTAGAGGGAATGGAGTTGGCAGAAGTTTCACAGGGAACTGTTGGACTGCGGTATTTGTTTGACATGTTTTAAATGGTTTGCCAAGCAAGATCAGACACAAAAGGAAAGGGGCTTGTCAATCAGCCGGCTTGTGTCGGGCTGTTAATGTCCCCCTGTCAATCAGAGCAAGAGCAGCTCTCCTAGGTGGCTGAGGAGTTGCTGGAGGGAGGTGTGGAGCAGCTGCGATAATTTGGGGTTTTTCTTAGACTTTCTCATTTTATACAAGCAACACATAGTTTCTTGGAGAATCTGATTTATTATTATATGGATTCAGGCAGAGTGTTTGCAAGATTTGCTCTACTTTATGGTATTACAGCAAATGTAAACTTGTATAATTCAACAGTGCCAGAAGAAAATGAAGGTGGAAAATGGCCTTTGTCAGCAGCAGGAGGGGTTTAGAGCGAGCTGTGAAAAGAAGACGCAGAGTTGTGACCAATAGAGAGGTAATTTTTTATCTCCAAGAGGAAGACTATGGATCACTTTTGAGGAAAACAGAGGTGAAGCAATGCCAAGCATTGGGGGAGGCTCACGCCACATGGGATGGTGCCGGGCACCAGACCAGCCATGGGGAAGGTGCCGTGGTGGGTTCCCCCACTCGGGGTGCGGGGGGCTCATCGGGGCTGACCCCCACAGCAGCCGGCTCCTTCACTCAGCTGGAACTTGTTTTAGCTCCAAATGCAAGCAAAAAGATAAGAAACAGAAACATCAGCAAGAGAGAGGTTTGACAGCCAAGTTGTGTAGAAACCAGATGTCCTTCTTCATAGCTTGCTTTCACCCCGGTAACACGGGTTATTGCACCTCTCTGCCTCTGGGTAGGGGAACACCTCCCTCCCAACCAAAAGTCTGGTTTAGGACAATTTTTAGCCATGGTTGCAGTGGGCTTCCTGGTTACGGATCTGTACACCACTCGTGAGCGTGTGACACAACCAGAGACTCCCATGATGTTCCTCCACGGGAGGAGATGCTTCCCGGCGGCACATGTCCCCCTGGGGAGAAAATTTTCTGCTCCGCGGTTCAGTAAATGTTGTTGCTCTGTATCAGGTTAATTTAGGGTAATCTTTTCAACGGCAGAGAACTGTGTGGTGTGAAATACCTACTCTCTGCTCTACGGCGGCGTTGCTCCAAGACATAGGCAGCCAGCAGCGGTACGTTCTGCAGAGGATGCTCAGCCGTGTATGGAGCTGACTGAAGTGTAGCACTAAGATAATGTGGAGACAATGCGGTTGCAAAGCATAATATAGTTTGGGGATTTACTCTGTGGGATTTACTTTGTGGTCTTTCCAATTATCTGGAAAATCCAAACCCAGAACTGATCTTTACTGAATTCTGAGGCCGTTGAAAAATTTAGGGGGGGAATAACAATTTTTTGTTATTTTGTGTAAGTTCTTAGTTTAGTTCTGCAGACCCGTATTTAATTTCTATAAATTCCCATTGGATCTATAGGTATTTCTGCTCTTAGGATGGGGATTCTTTAAATGTCTTCTAAAATCTACAGCAAGTGGAAATGTTGGGATTTGGTTTTACTTTCAGACTGGGCTTCCTTGCCCAGTACTCCCCAAATCCCTCAGAGTCCCATCCTGTAACACAAACTGGCTGTGCATTATTCAGCTGTGGATGCAGTAAATGCTGAAAGGCTGATTATGAATATTGACTAATAATCAAATTTTATCAACCCTCTTCTTGGAGGAATGAGTCAGATGTGCTAGGTAATTTTCATTTGTGGGGAGAAAAATACTGGCTGAAGCAGTGGTTTGAAAATGTCATAATCCCGTAGAGCCCTACCAGCATGCTGCTTTTTTTTTTCTCCCCTGCTTTCAGTGTTAACTTCCATACATTACACTTCCGTGCATGGTTAACTGCCCTTCCAAAGGCTTCATCTATCTCCATTTTAGAATTCAGTGGCAATATGTCTATATTTATGCAGGACTCTCAAGGTTTCTCCTTGAAGTACTCTTAGATCCTCAGGTGAAATTACATCCAGTATATCAATAGTTTAAAAGTGTATCCTGGAATCCAGAAAGGAAAATTGAAAGCAGGATTCGGCTTATTGTGTTGCGTCTTAAATCCAGGCCTGATTTTAGTTTAAAAACTTGGCAAGATGCGGCAATAGGCATCGCGTATTAATCAATGAAAGATGAAGGCCAACCCCGCTGCCCTGCTTTGGGGAGAGACCTGCCTTTTTTTACTGTCTTTCAAGAATTAGGTAGACTTGGAGAGTTAGCAAAAGTCTTCGTGTAGTACCTGGAACATGTGATTGGGAAAGTAGTGGTCTGTGGACAAAATGGCTCATAAAATGATAAAATGGTTCAATCAAGCCTCAAACTGACATATTTGGGAAGCGAAATCTTAGACATTGATTCTGTTTTGGAAATCTTTTGTCCCTTAGTGTGACAAAAGGATGCGCCGTCTCTCCCATGCCCATGCGCCTGCAGCTTCAGTCCGTGCGATCCCATCACCGCACTTGTCCTTAACACCAGACCAAAGGAAAGTAGGATGGTTTTTGTGTTTCCCTTTTGTACTTCTCTGGCCTCGTTTCCTCCTTCCACCATATTTTGCACCATTTTTCTCAAACTTGGACACTTTAAAATACAAGTGGAAACTGATGGTAGTATCCAAACTTAGTAACATATTGGATAGCTTTGCTCAGAATAATTGCCTCTTTCTTTTCATCTTATCTCAATGTTTAAAGAACAATACCTCATCTCCGCTAAACCTTTGAACCTTTCCTGGATATCGTTTGGTAAGTTAAACTGGCAATCCAGCATTTGTTTAGCTGATCTCTAAAATGCACAGATGATAGGAATTCAAGTATCTGGAGGTAAAAAGTTGCACCTTTGGGATTGTCAGAAATAATTTAAATTTCCTGTTTGATCTTTGAGATGTTTTTCACTACTAAAAAAAAATAAAACACGGTGCATCTCCCACACTGCTGCCTCTTTATCCTATTGATCCTGCTTTTTTTACTTCAAAATGGGAAAGAATGCGTTTAGCGGTCATGTCAAAAGATTTATAGACCTACTGCTTTATAGACAACCAAAACTTCAGAGCTGAAAAATGGTCTAAGTACCTCTGAAAGATGCATTTGGCTGTTTGGTAAGAAATTCAGCATCTGGAAGAAGCAGCTGAGCAAAGCCAGTCACTTCATTATGGCTTTTTGGGCTGTTTGCAAGACTGGTGATCCTGACGCAGCCAAATAAAACAAACTATTCATCAAATGAGATGCATTGAGTAAGCAAATGAACGTGGTTAAACAAATTACGGTGGTAATTTTGGTAATTCATAAGTTTAATGTGCTCTCGCAGAGCTCCGCAGTGTACCTCGCATCTTGGAAAGCCGTCGGCTGAGCTGCGCGCTTGGAAGCAGCTTGGTGCAACACGTTGGCCCGGGAGAAGACTTTGGTCTAAAATGAAGTTGTTACCGAAACATTCCCCAGATGTGTGAGCAATATATCATCGCCTCTTTCCACGTGAATAAAAACAACCATTGCCACTGAATTCTGGGCCAGAGCAGGCCCAAAACATGGTAGAAAGGGGCTATAACAGAGTTTGCCTTTGCAACTCTTGTGAGCACTGGCTCGTGCTGTTTCATTAATTGCGCCTGTTCCCCACCTTGTGCCAACCACCTCTGAGGCATGGCATGTGCCAAAGAAACGTCAGCATGCTATCTGGTATCTCAGCTATGTTTTCATACGTGCTGATATACGTCCCCCTGCCCCCCGGTCTTCCTGCAGCTCTTTTATACTCGGTCTCATCGCTAACCGTACGCTTAGCATCCACGTTCCCAGCGTGGAGAAAGCGCTCCTTCACCCCGACTCTGATCTCTGCACCCTGGTCACCCAGGGCTGGGCGTGACCAAAGGGAGATTTCGTGTCTCAGTGGCCAGGTATCTTAGATTTGAGTTGCCTTGCCTTCTGATGGCAGTTGTAATTAACCTCTGGGGTGGCCTTTTATATTTCATGGGGCTGCCCAGAGGCTTGTGCAGTTGTTGCCTGCATCCAGTCTTGAAAGTGCTGGCGCTCTTTGATTTTATTCTATTTATCTATTTATTTCGCCAATGCCTTTGCGTTAACTGTTGTGCTCCTGCTTGTTAACCTGTGTCAACCTGTTAACATTATGGCTGGAAGCCTAATTCTTTAAATGGAAGCCTCTCTTAAGTTAGTCATTAATGGCTTTTATTTATCACTCTTAAGTGTGGCCATTTAGACTTCGGCTAGCAATTTTAACTGCAGCTGCCTCGGCATATTTCTGCTGGAAGCTGTGCCATGTAGGTCAGATACACGACAGTAAAAAGGATTATACTGTTTTGATCATTCACACTTGCTACAGGAAACACCGTGTTCTTTCTATGGAGTGAATATGACTGTAGCACGTGCTGGTTCTGTCTATATAATGGAAACTATATTTTCCATAAAAGTTCATATATTCCTTTGTTGGAAGGATCTCAGATGAGTGGGAAAGCATAAATGTTTACACACAGCACATCTGGTGTTTGCCCAGGGTTTTTAGGGAGAGAAGATGATTGTACCTTTAATTATATGCTCAGTTAAAATGAGAAGCTCGGTGATAAAATCTTCAGCATGGTGAACTCAAGGTCTAAATATTGCATTTCAACATGCAACAAACCCTAAGTCTTTAAAAAAGAAATACTTTTTTTTTTCCCCTCTGCATCTCTTCTGTAAAAATTTTTCATCACTGATTTCATTGCATTATCAGGACTAAAATGAGAAACACTGCTTATGAGCAAATATAGCATTTGAATACAGGCCAGGAATTCCTTTTACAGTATAAGCTTTTGTGTGAAATAAAAGCCAAACAGCTGCTCACAACTTAAGTCTGAGTAAGTGATCTAATGCTGTTGCTCTGGCTGCAAATTTGAGGCTGAATTGTTTCTTTGCCAAAGACCTTGTGCCAACCTACCTGGTCCCAATTTGTGAGAACAAAGTACATTGTTTCTGCTGGTCTGGGAGTGAAATCATTTTATTTGACATTTTTTTCCATTATAATTTCAACCCTGATGTGGGAAGCCTCCACGAGGTTGAGACTCTTATCTCAGGTAGGAGAATACCTCCTTGCAAGGCTAGTCCAGCATGATGTATGGGGATATTTTAATATACCTGAAGACTTTTGGCCATTAGTGTAATTGGCTTTTGATTTATTTTGTTCTTCTTTTCCTCAGATCTTCTTTTCTTGTTCTCTTTCTCGTATTTCTTTTGCTGTGTTCTTCATCAGCTGCTCACCAGGCTTTCCCTGGGTCACCCTGCCACTGTGTGAAATCTCTTCCCAAGGGCTGCCTGAGAGACCATCACAGCCTGAACTGGAGACCCCCACGCAGAGCTGAGCGCTAGTGGAGCATTAGCCATGACTAAGACTTTTGGCATCAAAAGTTTCCTCAGTCCTCAGGGAAGAGCTTAATTTGGGACAAGGCAAATATCCCCAAAGGACTTAAAGGTTTCTAAGGACTTTGGATGCTCCTAAATATGGGACATAACCAGAAGCAAGTATATGTGGGGCAGTTGATTTTTCAGTTGCCTGTTCCTCCTCCATACAACCACACTTCTACATTATTGGGAGGATGGAGGGAATGTTTAAAATAACTACAAAACATTGTGGCTCAGTGCTGTTTAAATTTAGACCACTGATTTTCATGCTTTAGGAAAAAAAGGTCAAAGTACCAAGAAGGATACTTTCCCTAGCTATGGAAAAGGCAGAATATTTCCTACAACCCCCTTAGGCACGGGCTGTATATCTCAACGATACATTTATACGCTTGCCCTTTCACAAAAGATTATAATTTCCAAAGAATTTTAATTGTGCTGTAAGTGTACAGTTAGAGCTCAAGTTCCTGTAAGATTTATTGCAAACATATTAGCAGAAGGGAGGAGAAAAACCCATTGGCCAAGAAATGTCATGTCCTCTCCTGTAAAGGTGACTGCCTTAGCTGGTACCCAGAGAAATCTTGGAGTGACCCCAGCCTTATTCATCACAGGGCAAAAAAGAGGATTTACATATTTGTTGTAAAAATTGTTTATTTTAATGGAAGCTAAAAATGAGGACACTTGAAGCATGTATGTATTGTATTTAGAAGTTTATGTTGCTGTTGAGCTTTTTTTCCTACCTAAAAAAAACCAACTACAGGTTTCAAGAGTTTAGGTGCATTGATGGGATAAGCACAGTATAAAAAAATCTGTGTGCAAAGAAAATGGGAGAAATTCCTGAAGTCACCTGATCTGTCTCCTGAATGTGTTGGATCGTCCCCTCAATTCTCACATGATGCTGTTAACGGTGCTTCTTCTGGTTGCTCTTCCATCCTACCAACGGCCGGTTAGAATACGTTTTCCTGGCAGTGAACAGCATGATTTTGCCACCGTCCTCAGACAAATCCCCGTCTCTGCAAGGTCACAATAATGTTAATACTAGCCCTTTCCTGTGTGCTGAGTGGCATTTTAACAGCATTGCTCAGAGCACCTCTCCCAGCGTTGTTCCCCTGACGTGTTTACTGTGAGAGTGGAGTTCCTGATGGCCGAATCATGTCTTCTTTAAATTACACTGTCAAAAATATCTTTATCTTATGTGTGTCATGACTGGCACAAACAGTAAATTGAGTAATATGCAGTCAGTAATCATCTAATGTACTAGTCTGTGCTGCAGCGTAGCTCGAGTTGCAAAATCCTCTCCCGAAACCATCAGCCGTAGTTGCCTGGCTTGAGAGATAACTGCGCATATTCATGCTTCTAGATCCTATATGGTGCTGAGTGGTGGGTGAGATGCAGTGTCCTGAAGCTGTATAGAATCACAGAATCATTAAGGTTGGAAAAGACAACCCATCCCTGTTCATGGAGCCCCTTAAATAGCTGTGCCAAGAGAAGGGTCACTCTGTATGTAAGAAGAGGACTTTATTTTCTCTTTTTTCTTATGTCAGGAACTGGCTGCTTGCAGATTGTCTGCTTTCTTAGGTGAACTTCTTGGATAATTAAGGGCAGTATGAATTGACAGATCGATTTCATTTGGGGTATTTGGGAGGAGGACCACCTGTGTCCATCTTCCATCACATAACTCTGTTGAAGGCAGTGTGGTAGTTTCACTGAGTATTTTATATTGGGCAGAATTATTTTGAAACAGCCAACCTTGTTAATAGCCATTAACAATTATAGACGTTTCTTTGTGTTACGCTGCTGTCATTGTGATAAAATGATAATGATTTCTTTGTTTTGTTTTGTTTTGTACAGCCTCTACTTACATTTTACAAGGCTTCATCAATGCCAGCTTGTTGCTCATCTCCTGGTTGGATTACTGGAGACCGCAGGCTTTTTGAAAGCTAAACCACACCACCACCATTAGATTTGCAAAATCAGTTGTTTGTTTATGCTGAACTTGGCCAGGAGCACACAAACACCAAATGGCTACTGAAGTTGGTTCAGAGCAAAACTTAAATCCCTGGTGTTGTGTTCTCTGGTTTCCCTTCATCTTGTAGCATCTGCTGGGATGTGAATGTGCTGGTAGTATCTTGTTGGTACTATCGTGTAGAAGAAAATACCCCTAGCTATGGCACTTTCTCCCTATATATATTCTACATGGAAGGGATTTTGCTCTGTGGGTTTTGTTGCACTAAGATGTGTTTTTGCTCTGCCTTTTGAAGCATATGGCATTGTGGAGCCCTGGTCCAGGGTTAATGCAAATAATGGAAATAGAAACAGCTCCAGAAGCTGACTTCATGTTTGACAGGCTATTCCTGATCTTCTCTCTTTATAAAGATGATGTTTCTTGTGGGGCAACATGTAGAAAACAAGGTAGTTCTTAAAGAGGTGGAGGAAATTCTTTCTGCATGCAGAATACTTGGGGGGAGAGAGGATTAAACAGAAGAAAAATGTTGCTTTTGAAGACCGCAGGAGGAAGAATTTAACAGCTTTTTTTAAAGATGCTGAAATTGTGACATGTAATAGTGCAGCGTTGGATGAGTTTCGAAACAGGAAAACTTTGATTTTTATGTTAAACTTGATTTGTAACATGGAAGCAAAATCTGTTGGTGATATTAGTGTGATTGCTGTGGGCTTGCTCTTAGGATGGGCTTGGCCCCGTCCCTTGGATGCTTTATGGTTTGCACATGGCAGCTTGCGCTCCTTTTTAGGAGAAAAAGAGGTTTCTCCTTAAGCTGAGAAACAAAGAGGGTGGAAAATCCTGCCAAAATGGGCATTAACTGTAGACTATGTCCACAAATGTGTTCGTGCAAGAATAACGTTTAAATACAAAGTATGTGATTGTTTGCTTAAAGGCTCTAATGTATACGCTTCTCTATAGCTAACCGGGATCTTTTCTGGATATACAAGAAACCCAATTATTCAGCTGCTGTCAAAGTCTTGACTTGCTGGTTCCTCTTCTTTTGCAATTTTTGCATATTGAATAATATTGAAAATGACAAAGAATAGTTTAATTTTTTGCTGTGGGATCCTGCTCTGGAATGACTAATTCTGATTGTAGATAACACGCATTAGCTTTGAGTACTTCCGCACTCCAAAAATGCAATTCATCAAAACCCAAGTACTTTGTGTCAGATCTGAATGTTTCACGAGAGATTTTGTAATCCGACATGTCAAACTTGTTTAAATGTGAGATTGTAACTGAAAACCAAAGGAAGCAATAAGTGCTTCATTATCTTGCTTACCCTATAGAAGTGTCTTGTAGCTCTTGGAAGAAAGTAAGTTACCTCATTTCTGCAAGAAATCCACAACTGTCTCAGGCTGAGGAGGGGCTCCCAACCTGGGCGTGCGTTCCCCGTGTTTGTGAACAGGCTGGTGCTCCACAGGGGCAAATTTACTGACTCGAGCAGAGCAACACTCCTCTCCATCTGCCGAATAACTCCGTGCAGCGTGGTCGCTGGTGACTTCTTGCTTCTTCCCAGAGGTTGCTTTGTGGTAGCAATTATTTGAGCAGGGAAAATGCCTCATTTACAAGCGCTTTCTGAGAAAGCAGACCTTGAGGGTATCCGTTTGCTCGTCTGTTCCAGGCAGTGATGCTTTAAGTGACCTAGTGCTGAAGATACTATACGGGTGATGAATTTCGGTCAAATGCTACCGGAGGACCCCAGTGTGAGTTTGGCATCGCTTCTGTTCCCCAGCTCTATCACTGCATGGTTTTCTAGCTCGTATCCATAGCAGAAAAAGGAGTCTCTTCATTTTCCAGATTCAGGTTGATAAAACTGTGCCTGACTTGCCTAACCAGTAAGTCTCAGAAAAGACAAGGCTGTGACTTGCTTATGTGTTTTTAACCTTTTTAGGTGTTTTAAGCATGGAGGAGCATATGGGTATGATGCACAGAGGTGGCCACGGTTCTCAGAAACGCGAAATCGAACCCATGTGCGTGTTTGTGCACAGACACTTTCTGAAAGACTTTCAAAGTTACCATCTCGGTCCAGGACTTGTGCTGAAGCAGCTGCCTTGATGCAGATGTGGGAAACTAAAATCTGCCGTGAAAACCTTTCTACCTTGCATATAGCAGCCCCCACAGCTGCCAAAATATGCATCCTCTTGTTTTAAAAATAGAGGGGGGTGTACTGCATACATCTGCTCCTGCCCTGCACTGTGCTGCAGCTGTGCCAGCGTATTATCTGGAAATGGCCTGAGTAAGACAGGCCATAACATGAGGGGAAAAAAATCCCATGTTTGATGTAAGTGCAGTTGTGGCTTTATTCCAGTCACTTCTTAATTTATATCTCGAATTCAGTTTATCTTCATGCCCTGGTGACTAAACAAAAGAGCTGTATGCACTTGACTGTTTGAAGAAACTGTCTCTGGCTGTGGGGAAAAAAATTAAAAATGAGTTAAGGGTGGTGGTGGGGTGAAATGCAGAGTATTGAGCGAGCTGCACCATCTCAGTTACTTTAAATGGAGGATAATCAGCACTTTTGAGTGGTTTCAGTATACCTGTAAATATCATTTCACTCTTTGAATGAGCTTGAATACTATTTTTTTTTTTACTTTTGCAACAAGCACCCACTCAAGGGAGGAGGGTCCTCCATTGGCTACAATTAAGAAAAACACTTAAACACCCTAAATTTGCTTCTGGTCTTAGGGTCGTTCCACTTCAAGCTAATACACCTTGGGTTTCATCAGTGCTGGTGACTTAGATTTGGGACTCGGATTTGCTGTGCCCCATCTTGTTGGGAGGGTTTAGGTCTGTGCCCCCGGAGCTGTGCACCCCAGCCCATCCTTGCACTGGATGTCTCTCATTTTAGCTCAGCTGTAGGTGGAGGAGAGTTTGTGGCTGTAAACCTTTTGTGTTGAGGTCCTAAGGTGCTTTAGCTAAAACATACCTTAAATGTTGCCCCTTTATTATTCAATAATAATAGCAATATTCCAGTTTGGTTCCTGGAGCAGTCGTTTTCTTCCCCAAGGTTGAGTGCAGCTCCCCAACACGTTGCGAGGAGGACACCCGCGTGCGTCCTTGCTCAGAAAGGCTGCGTGGAGGTATAAGGAGGAAAACAATTTGTTGCTTGTTCTGTATCTTGAAAGAAATTGGATCATGTCTTGAACTGCAAGGAGCTTTCCTCAGCTAGCAACCAGAGGTTGCTTTCTGGGTGGTTTTCCTACTAACATAAAACGTAGCCCAGGATTTCAGAGACCTTTTGGGGTACTTGGGCCAAATTTGAAATGAATCTAGATAAGGTTTGTTTTATTTGGAAAACTTCTGTAGACTGTAGGTGCTGCATGTTTCCAATCTGTGTCTGGTATTTGCTTTGAATCTTTGGGTCCGTTGGAATCCAAAGCCAAAAAGGTTCACGCAAAGTGTTGTGACCCAAAACTGTTTAATCTTAGATCTGCGGTCTCGGAGCCCGCAGCCTGACTTGAATACCTGATGAGTATCAGCTGAGCAAGCATAGCAGAATCTGACTTCTGCCCATGAACCATAAACCTTTTCCCTAGGGAACAAGAAAGTAAATTGGCCTTTGTGCAGGAACAGCCAGCTAGACCAGGGCCGCAGTTTCCTCATGCTCAATACCAGACCCAGCGAAGTTCTCCTTCCTTCTAAGTGAAGCCATATGAAAACCAAAAAAAAGCAGCTGAACCAACCAATTTGTTCAAGCTATTCTTCTGGTTGACTCAATTTTGACTGAAAAAATGCTGATATATTGAAGGCAACTTGAAAAATGCCAAAAGGGAAAAAGGGGAAACAGAATTGAAACCGTTTCAAGCTCACAAAGAAAAAAAAAAAAAGAAAAAATTAATGCCAGCACATGAGCGGATAGACCCTCCAAAATGGTGTAAAATTTGATCCCATGTTAGAGCACGATGAGTTAGATAGGAGTTCATCTAGAAAATGGAGCCCTAAAATAAGCTCAACATTTACGGTTAAGAGGTTACAACATGATCAGCTCGCTGTGTCATGCTCGCGAGGGAAAAATATCCACTGATTTAAGGATATCTAGTTAAGGAGGGTCTTCATTTCACTTGGCCAAGGTTTTTACTTGAATGCTCTTCCCAACTACTTCTTTGTATCAATGTACCCCCAAAAAAAGTCCCTGAGAGCCTCAGCAGCACATGGCTTGAAGAAAGAGATGGGCACAGATTTATGGTTAATATTTCTGGGCATATTTTCTCAGTGGAAAAGAGTGATGTGTAGGAGAAATAGAAGTGAAAAGAAGTTAATGGTTACCCATTAATATGCTTTAAAATATGCTTTACTGGTTTAACATTTAGAAAGCATTAGCTATCTTTTCACTTCAGTGAGGTTCTGCTGGGCTGTGGCTCTTTTTCTGGTGTTTTAAACTTGCCTTATTCTTCATGAACATCAATTTACCATAATATGCCCAACAGTAAGGCAGGCAGCAATTTGCCCATAAAGTTGAAGGGACAGGAGCCAGCAATATAGCCTCCCAAGCCTGGGAATGTGGGTCAAGGACCAGATTTGATTTAATTATGAGGGGTAAAAAGACGTTAAGCACACATAATGTCATAGACGTGTTTTCCTGGTATTGATGGATTATGGAGTTCATTGAGCAGCTCCACTTCCAGTTACTCAATTTGCAGTGGGTGAGTTGGTTCAAACGGGGTAACTTACTGCACTGTGAACAAGTACATGGTTTTGTCTGTTAGCAATATTTTACGTGAACTATAAAGTGACGATTTTTTTTAATATTTCATTTACTCGCCACAATAGATGATATAAGTGGCTGCTGCCCAGCAGAACAGCTGAGTCAATTGAGTCTATTTACTGTGAACTTTTTACCTTGTTTCTGAGTAGCTATTTTTTAGATGCACCCATCAGCTCTTCCTCGTAATGCTTCCAAAGAGCAATATATTTCATTCTCTTCCTTTGTCTTTGGGTTACTAAATCTGTCATCTGACTGGAAAGCTTATGGTGTTGTCAGAAATTGCATATTATATCCTGGATTAAGGCTCTTTAGCTTGAACGTGACAAGTTGTTTAAAAATAGACTATTTTATGCTTTGTGTTCATTCTCCTCCCAAAACTGTCTTTCATAACAATGTAAATAAAGAACTCCAAGAACTGATACAGCAGAGCTGGCATGGTTAGAAGAAAAGGCTCAGCTATTACCCAATTGACATTAATGCAACATAAATCTTAATTATATTGAACAAGCATCAAACTGCAAGGTCTTAGGAGATAGTCATTAGGTAACAGTTTACAGTGAACATTTATCTTCAAACAAATTCCCAGGCCTGCTTAATTTCCTTTGTAGTCTCTTAAAGGGGTTGCAAATGAGAGATGTAATAGGGATTTGTTTTATGCCCATCTCTTTTAGCAGTATCCAAAGCTGACCCTCCAGCATAGGCTAGAAATTGCCAAAATAAGCATTTCCAATCATGCGGACCCTGGACTTAATCACATCTGCATAGGACGAGGTCGCCGATGGCGTTACTGACTCCTGGGTTACCCCTGCGTGCTGTCCTCGTGCTGCAGGGAGCTGGGTGGTCTCTCTCCTGCTCACCCACATCTCCATCACAGGACTGCGACTTGCAGGTCTCGCCCAAACTGGATACTGGGTGTGATGTTCTTTCTTTTAATCCCCACTAAAATTTTCTCTCCTCAGAGATGTTTCCATATTCAGCTATTGAATGGCAGCAGGATTCTAGACATTGTTTCCAAAATACCACTACTTTTTTGACCAAATTGCTTTCAGATAAAAAAATCAAGTAAAATGGATGAGAATGGATTTTGATTTTCTTCTCAACTTCAGTTTGTCTCATGGTTGCCACAAGCATGCCATCCTTGTAATTCCATGTGCTGCACCCATCTTACAGGTTACCTTGAAGACTGTAGGGAGAGAATTACAGGATCAGAGAATCATAGAATGGTTTGCATTGGAAGGGACTTCAAAGGCCATCTAGTCCAAGCCCACTGCAATGAGCAGGGACATCTTCAACTAGAGCAAGTTGCTCAGAGCCTCGTCCAACCTGACCTGGAATGTTTCCAGGGGTGGGGCTTCTACCACCTCTCTGGGTAACCTGGGCCAGTGCAGCGTAGGCAATGGTGAATTTTTTCCTCTTGGTGTAAAGTATTAAGAAACTGCTTAAATTTTAAAAAATACAAAAATCAGTATTAAATTTCCTTTTAAACAGAACCTTTGGTTTCTGGCAGGTTTCTCACATTCTCAGTTGAAAGGCTCCAACCTGAGCTTTATGTGGGAGCTCCGTGCATTTGTCCTTCAATATCAGCTCTTCTCTAAATTGCCTAAAAGCATCGCTACCAACTCATTAGTCACTTTTTCAAAAACTTGGCCTCCCTCTCCTACAGCTTCATTAGGACATTTCCTCCTTCCTAAGAAACCCTGGGCTTTCTCATCACTGCTAGCAGAAGAGGTAAATTAGAATCGTTACTGACCGCCCTAGATTGAGTGCATCCAGGAGGAGTCTATCAGAAGACGCCGAACGATTAAGCAAGGCTGGTGTTTAAAGCAGCTCCCGGGGGAGCGGTGGGTGCATGGGAAGGCTGCAGCCCGCTGCATCTCTGCCCGGGGCTCAGGCCACCACAATTAGCCCCGTGGGTGGTACAGGTAGATGAGCTTTAATCGCTCGGGTGCATCTGGTCTCTGATGTTGGAAAAGGTGCTTCAATGGAGCTGTGCTTCCCCTCCAGAGCAGCTTGACTTCAGGCTGGAGGGGGTAAGAATTCTTCCTGGGCATGAGGAGGCTGAGGGAGACCTTATTGCTCTCTGCAACTACCTGAAAGGGGGTTGTGGCGAGGTGGGTGTTGGTCTCTTCTCCCAAGTAACCAGCGATAGGACGAGAGGTAACGGCCTCAAGTTGCGCCAGGGGACGTTTAGATTGGATATTAGGAAAAATTTCTTTACAGAGAGAGTGGTCAAGGATTGGAACAGGCTGTCCAGGGAGGTGGTAAAGTCACCATCACTGGAAATGTTCAAAAGTGTGGATGTGGCACTTCAGGGCACGGTTTAGTGGGCGTGGCGGTGTTGGGTTGAACTTGATGATCTTGAAGGTCCTTTCCAACCTTAATGATTCTGTGATCCTGTAATGCGGCATAATCTTTTACCTGATTTCAAGAATTAAGGAGGCTCAAAATAGGCCTTCTTTTTTTTTTTCCCCTCCTCCGTAAGAAATTGGGAGCAAGTTGCTTAGGGAGCTCTGAAGCTCTGGTAGCCGTTCTCTCCCAAGCCCTCGCGACGTAACGCCCCCAGTTGCCATCCTCGTAGCGAGAGGAGCGCGTGGGGCTTGGAGCTCCTGCTGCAGCCTCCCAGGGTGGGGATGTCTGCTGGGGAGGGGATTGCTGTACAGTTTATCCTAACTTTAAAAAGAAAAACACCAGGCTCTGGCCAGAGATGCAGTTACACATTTGGGCATAGCGATGTTTATGCAGATGGAAAGCTTGATAGGAGTGCAGAAAACACTTAATGATCTTTGTTTATTGTCCTTTTCCCTTAAAACTTAAAAAAAAGCAGCAGGAAGGGGAGGGAGCAGCGTAGTTTCACAGATAAAAAGTGGGCTCTTGCTTTTTGTTGTTACCATTGCTGTCCCCCAGCAAATGCTCCCCCCGGCCTGCTGCAGAAGGCTACGAAAAGTGGCTTTTTGTCCCCATCTGGCAACGCGCGTGCGGCGGGAGCGTGGGTGCCGCTGTGCGGGGAAGCCTTGCTGCAGCTGGGAGGCTGCACCGCGTCAGCCAGCGGCACGAAGGACGTGGCATTACGGCTTTGTCGGGGAGCTGGATGCTCAACATGTGCTGAAGCAGTGTTCTGCACCTGTGTTTATTAAGTGCCTTTTTTTCTTAATTAAGGCTACTTTGTCACTTAGAGTATTTCATCAATCACTTTGCCGTTTGCTACCCAGAAGGCTAAGAACACAAGCAAGTTTTATATCTGAAACCTGGGTCTGAAACTATAAATGTTTGGTCAGATCTAGGCTGTCTTAGCAGTCTGCACAAAAACTTCTTCTGACTCAGATAACAATTAGTAGCAAAAGTTTTCTGTTCCTTGTTTTGATACTTTAAATATTGTGATTTGCACGACTGTAGGTGCTGTTTGCAGCCTGCATGGACTGCGCAGGACTGACAGCCGCTCCGTGAAACTTTTTCCAGAATTTTAGAGCATTTAAGACCTGGTTCCCGCTACTACGTGGGCAACACCAATAACCTCCAAACCTGCTTCCCAGCTTGCCCTGGAGCCTGGCCTCAGCTTTTTCACCAAAATGACATGTCTTGTGTAAAAAGTGGTATTTAAGATGCGCAGCCTATTATTTTCTCGGTAATTGGGAAAGGGGGCAAGACAGGAGGCGGTCTGGATCCAAAGGGAAGGACGCATGGTGGGTCCCCTCCCAGACTCGCTGCCTGCGGGGCATCGCTAACCCTCTGCTCTCTGCTTTCCGCAGGCCCTCCGGGGAGGCGGGGGAAGCCCGGCCGGCGCGGAGAACCCGGTAAGCATCGCCTTTCCCCAGCGACGTCGCTGGGCGCCCCGCGGGTGTCTTTGGGCTGGATGGGAACCTTTCAATAACGATGCTGGTCACCTTCGTCTAATGGGCTGTGGAACAGGGGCTTCCTGCGTCCCTGCGTGCAGGATATGAAGGTTTTTATATAAAAAAAACCAAAACAAACAAACCCAAAACGCTAAAAAACCCCCACAAACAAAAACAAGCAAATCCAAAAACAAAACTCAGAATATCCACTGGTGTTGCGTATTTTATCAGTCCTTCCATTTCTCCCTTGTAGCATTCAGACCCATTATTACCCCATCCAACAGTGAAGTGGGACTGCGAATTAACACAACAATACAGAAACCCCGCAGCCGTGCGGGATGGGAGGTGTGCCTGTTCCGAATGTGTGGACGTCTCCATATGTCGCCTGCCGGTCCCACGCGTGTGGTGGCTGGCGTCTGCATTTCAGAGTCGGCGACAAAGAAGCCTCAGCCGCCGGCCGGGGGCACATCCCCTGGGCGCTCGGTGTGCCCTCGGCCGGGGTGAAGCCACAGACCGGCCTCACTGGGAATTTTTATTTGGACTGTTTAATCATATGTCTCTGTCATTTTGGTATCTGGTGGATTTTTTGGGTTTTTTTCCTGTCTTGTGAAACGGGAAAGCACGGGCCGCGTTTCAGCTGGGGAAGGGTGCTGCTCACGTTCTGCTGGTAGGTCTGAAGTGCTGTTGGAGAGGGCAGAGACCCACTTGGCATTGCTGTTTCTAAGAAAAACAGGCAGACAGGGATGTACCTAGAAAGCCACACAGTTTGCAACTGGCTCTGCACATCAGAAAGCAGCAGATGAAATTTTACACGCCTCGGCTCTTAGGTTCTTGAATGCTGAGGGACTTAATGGGGACCAGGTAGGTTTTTATGTAGCGAGGCAGCTGTTCTCTGCTGTCCGTTGCAGATGTTCTCTCATCTGCTTCTCAAGCAGAGATGTTCTCTCTGCTTGCCCGTAGCAAATACATGGCTGGGTTTTCAAAAAGGGCAGCATGACTTTCTGATCAGTGATATTTTAAACAACTTTTTTAACTCGGGGGAAATGAAATCGGGGGGGGGTGTGCTATGGACCGTGGACTGATCTCCATGGAAGGCAGGCAGGCATTTCCCTTCTCTCTTCCATTGATGGCATTTCAGGGTGCGTCATGTATTTGCCAAGGTTTTTTTGCTCCTGAAGCATCAGGGATTACTCATGGCCAAGGAGTGGATCCTGCACTCATGAGGGTGGTGATGGATCCCAGCTGGCTTCATTAAACCCCATTTTCCCAGCAGCCGGGCTGTAGGAATAGCCACCGGGTAGCTTTGATTCTTTTTTTGGTGGGTTTTTTTTAAATATCGTTGTGCTCCTTAAAGCCCTTAGTGGAGTACAGCATTCAACCAAGGGCAGCTGGTGAAGTCAGCCAATTAATTTGGTTTTTATATGCTGGCATTTATGTAAATGTTGTCCAAGGTGTCTCTTTAGCCCAAAATTTGGGAGGTGGTTTTCACACAAGAGCTTCTGAAAATCGATGTTTACCCTCAGACTGTGGCACATCAACAAGTGCCACTTGAGCATCCCTCTGATGAAGTGGAAAGCTGCCAGAGAATCAATGCAGGACCAGCTGGAAAACAGGCATTATCAAACAAAAAAAAGAAAGAAAAAGAAATCAATCATTAATAACAACTTACGATCTTTGAACTTTTCGGCAATTGTGGAGGAAAATGAAGGAGAGTGAGATACCTTTGTGGAAAGGAGATCCATAGGGTATGCGACAACAGTGGATGCTTGAATGGACTTTTTCTTCTGAAGCAGAAGGACAGCAACAGCAGACGCCCGCGTGCACACAAACGCACGCACAGACACCCTCGATGGGGTGTGCCGCTTAAATCCCTTCAATGCAGCGCAGCCCCTGTGGATTGCTGCGCCGCGGATAGAAACACGGAGAGCAGACGTCCCTCTGTATATTGGTTTTGGCTGAGCTGCCAGATCTTTGTTTTCCCAGATAGCTTGAATATATATTTCTATATTTGTTTGAGAACCTGACCACACATAAACCAGGTCCTGTTCCTTCGCTACAGCTGATAAATGTGAATAAAACTTCGTTTGCGTAGCATGATAGTGTCCATCCCCAGGGACCCTGCATGGTTATAGCTTTATAGCCTCCAGACAAATGCTGCTGTAGAGCCAGAAGGCTCAGTGCTGGTCTCAGCCCCGCCAAGGGGAACGTTTTTTCTGGCAATTGTTGAAATGGTCATGCTGAAAAACTTCTTCTGATTTATCTTGAACCTTTCAATATATATCTCTTAGAAAGAAGCAGAGAAAATTTAAGAGATTATTCTGTCCCTTTTCAATTGCAGTCTCTTCTCGATTTAAACCAAGACTGAATTTTACTTTTTTTCTTTTACCATAATGGACTCCTATAATTAAAACAAACAAACAAAATTAATCCAACAGCTCTGTTTCTCTAAACTGAGAATTCATCATCCCGAAAGCAGTGCCAAGACAACCGTGCTCTACCACAGAAAGATACCATACCATAAAGATTCATTTTTAAACCATTTCTAGGAAAAAAAAGTAACTAGTTGGACTGGAAGTGGGACAAGCCTGGATGCACTGATTGAAAAAAGCGCTTGCCAAAACGTGGGGGTGAACCACCATTGCTGCCTCCTGATTCCCACCCCGGGGCACTGCCGAGGGCAGGCGGCGGGTCCTGCCAGGACCCTGCCTCTGGGCTTGCTTTAGTTTATTTTTTGTAGAGAAACAGAAACGGAACAAGTTTCACCCCCGGGGAGCCTGCAGGCAGTGGGGGCTGTGCTGAACTCCAGCCTTCCCTTCCGCTTCTCCTCTCCGGCGGCGGCTCGACCTTCCCATGGCAGCACGGTCATCCCTGCTCTCGTCTCTTCCCTGGCTGCAAACACGAAGCCCGGGTACCTGGGGGGCGATTCTGCCGCTGCCAGCCCAGCGAAACAAACCCAGGAGCAACTGCCTTAACCAGCTCCATCCAACCAGTCTTATCCACGCCGGCAGCCGTGCCGTCCCATCCCGCGGGAATCGCCTCCGTGGCTGCAGCAGGGGAACAGCAGATGTGTCCTAGAGCTGGTCCCAGGGAGGGAGTCGCTTCCCTGACAGTCACCCGAGCGCTGCCGGCACAGAAAAGGTTACTTTTAACAACTGATTTATTCTGCTGTTGCTACCTTGAGGCCATGAAATCCACACCAGCAGTCTCCTGGGAGGTGTCCTTCCCGGCGTGGCCATGCCTGCACCTGCCTCCGCTCCAGTGTCTCCCAAGCTCCATCCCATCCCGCCAGGACCAACGCACAGGTCCCATCGTCCTTATTCCCACACGGGCGCACCAGCGGTTTCTTGCGCAGCTGGAAAGCGAGCGCAGCCTTGAAGACACACGTGCACCCATCTATGGAAACAGTTGGTGTATAAAAAGAAAAAAGCGTTTTAATCCAACGTTACGTGGGATTTGCAGCCTTCGCTGAGTGTGAGGTGGAAGGAAGGTTTTGCAGCACTAGCTGTTGTGGTTGGTCCTGACAGGCAGCCTGCACATGTCCGATACAGTTCTCTTTCCACGCCAAAGGCAAAATCATGTTTAACGTCATGTTAGCTTATTTTTTTTAACGTGATACGTCCCAGTGCAGTGAGTACACAGCTCAACTGTTGTAGTGAGCATTTGTGAAATAAAACGGATTTTAGCAGGGGACCTGGGGGGGTTTTGCTTCCCTTCTTGCTGCCAGCTGGTGCTGCGTGAGCGGGATGCCGTACAGCCGTGAAACCCTCCCAGGGCTTTATGTTTATTTTTTTAAAAATCAACCCATACCAGGGCATTCTTGAAGGATGGATGAGTCAGATCTAAGATCTGGGAATTTAGTTGGTTTAAATACTGGTTCAAAGTCTCTGCACAAGTAGATGGTGGAAAATGATGCTCGTGTCTCTCACGATGGCATGCTGCTTTCTTCCCCTGGCTTGAAGATCAGTTTTCAAACTGATCTGAACCTCAAGAACATCTGATGAGAAAATACACCTGAAATGTTAAATCTAGGAAGTTTCTGAGTATGTCTGTGCTCTCCTTGCATGAAGCAAGAGCTGGTTCTGGACATAAACACCCAAAGCTGATCGCTGCGGCACTGGGTAGTGCCTGTTTGCATCACCTGTGCACGGCTTCAACAGAAGGGAGTATGCATTGGCTGTTTGAGGCAGAAAATTGCCCTTACAGGTAGACCTGGAAGGGCATTTTTGGATGGAGTGTTATTTCATTGGAAAATGTTGACTTGGCAATATTGCTGTTTCTGGCAGTAAAAGTTTTGTTTATAAAAATACTTCCATTTCAAAAACACTTGTAGAGAAAATGTTTTGAAATTGTTGAAATGGGATAAAACAGTCTTCTGCCCCACCTCCTGTGACTTTTGGTTTCCAAATTTACATTATGCTACAATGGTTTCTTTAATTTGAACTTCTAACAAAGTTTTGATTCAAAGCATTTTTATTTTATTTTTTTTCTTACACCTGTTCTGTTTACAGCAATGTCCTGATTTGGAGCAGGGAGGAATCTAAAACTGTTTTTAAGGAATAAATGCAAAGCAATTTCTGTGCAGGTAGATATTATTTCTCTCCCAGCCCTACACACACTTTTACCCATATTTTACACGTTAAGAGCCTTTCAAACCCCTTGACCATGTGATTATGTGGACAGGTGTAAATATACAGTGTGAGTCAGTAAACGTGTGTGCACATGTGCACGTGGGTAATCATGCAGAACTTTGTATATATTTCATACAATCATAGAATGGTTTGGGTTGGAAGAGACCTTAAAGATCATCTGTTTCCAACCCCCATCCACGGGCAGGGACACCTTCCACTAGACCAGGTTGCTCAAAGCCCCGTCCAACCTGGCCTTGAGCACTCCCAGGGATGGGGCAACCACAGCTTCTCTGGGCAACCTGTGCCAGTGCCTCACCACCCTCATAGGGAAGAATTTCTTCCTGATATCTAATCTAAATCTACTCTCTTTCAGTTTAAAGCCATTATCCCATGTCCTGTCGCTGCATGCCCTTATAAAAAGTCCCTCTCCCGCTTTTATTTGGGGATTCTCAGCGCTCCCTGTATGGCTCATGATGAGTTGCACACATATAGCCTCGTACCCGAGGATGACTTTGGCTTCTACTGAACTTTAGGAAAAATCTCATCTATCCCACATTTGCTCTCAATAACAAGCGCCTCTGCTAGGAGAGCATATTCCCCGTGCATACCAGCACTGAGACACAGATAGGAATTACTGAGGTCAGCAGGCAGTGACAAAAACTCTTTTTCAGACAGATACAGAGCCAATCTCTGCGACTTCATACAACCCTAGCAGTTGTCCTCCTTCTTTGTTGCCCATGACTTAGTTACTCCCCTAATAGCATCCTGGATTAATAACTCTATGCGTATGTACATACATATTGTCTGTGTGTATAGATACACATACATCTGTTTTTATAGAGATATTTATTTATAGGTATGTTTTTTAAACTGACATTTTTTACGTCTTCGGGTGGCCACAGATGTGTGTGTGTGCTGCCTTGGGGACGGGTCCTTTGCCCATTAAGGGCAGCAGCAAAGTCCCGTCTGACTCCTCCTGGGCTGTTGGAAAGGTCTGGCTGGTTTTGTTTCCCCCGCTTGGCAGTGCTCTCTCCTGTCGTGGTGGGAAAGCTTGGATGATAAATGATTTACAGATTAAACAGAAACGGTAGCTTATCCCCAAAATTCTGAAACTGCAAAAATACTTGGAAACAAATGACACTGACCCATCATTTCCCGTACGTTTGAGTACCGCTGGGGATGCTATCACTGTCACCTGCTAGATCTTTGGATATGCAAAATAACATTAGTGTTAGTTGATCAGGAAATCTGGGTCGTTTATTTTTAATGAGTTTCTATTTTCACCTCCCTCTAGCACAACTGTTCACGTTCTTTAGGAGTCTCTTGGCGTTTCTCCATGCCCTTGCGGGCTCGGGTACTAGGCGTTCAGTCCCAGCAGTATAGCAGTAACGTATACTGGAGATCACAGAGAAGCATGGCACGTTTCCCTTCTTTATAGCAAATCAATCGTAGAACAAAACCTGTGCATTTGCAGGTTATTTTGTCTTTCTTCTCTTCCTTCTGGAATAAGCCCCCAAGTTAATTTGTTACGGAGTTTTAAATATACAAAGGCTGTTTCCAACTCTTATTCATTACAATAAGAATTTCCAAGTGGTTTCATTCTTCCTTTTGAGCTCTCAACTTTGACGAGTAAGAATCAGTTTATTAGCAGTAAATTCTGGCAAATTTCTCTGAAAAGAGCGTGTCTCTTGTGCAATGTGCCCACATCAAGGAGATGGCCGGGTGGGGGGCAGCCCCTTGGCACATGATGAACTTCTTTATTTATTGTTGGCTTGCAAAATATTTGACTTTTTTCCATAGGAAACAAGTGCCTTGTGGCTAGGCTTTTGAAAAACATGTTCAGCAAGCCAGAAAGTTATGTCGTTCTTAGGAGGAGAAAAGATCAGTTCAATAGGTTTAATTTTATGCCTTAATGAAGATTTATCTACCCCCATTTGGCCAACAGCGCAGCTGGTGATTAGTGTAACACCACTGATGCAGATGGAGAGCATCCCATGTTGCCTATACAGATCTCCCCTCCAACTTTGATTCCTGTGTTTGAGAGGAAGGCATTTTAAAAGAGCACTTGCCTGCACGTGTTGGGAGAAAACAGTAGCTCACAAAAGGAAAAAGGCAATGAATTCCAAGGAGATTATAATTGGTGCGTGATTGAAATCCCATATTAAAATAATTTCCTGACCACTTCTTATTCGAGACTTAGTTTTGATTTTTCTACAAAAGGGCTTTTGTGGGTAGCTTGGCATAAGTGAGTGAATAAATCAGGTTTATGATTCTCCGTTAATAAATTGGCATAGAGCCATTGACTTCTGTATTCATAAGAAATTAAACCAAGGAAAGCCAACTCGGAGCCTGTGTGAATTTTCACACTAAAGAAAATAGACTTCTGGGCATGGGGGGAGATTTGGGGGTTGTCTCCTCCCCTGCATGCCGGCCAGGCGCTTGGCTGTGGTTGTGTGCAGAGCGGACCACGTTAAGCTGGCGAACGCAGGTTAACGGGCTCATTCTTTGCAGCAGGCACTGCCTGTTGTTACTTGCTTTCAGTCCTCGTTCTTAGGCTTTTCTTGGGTTTTGTTATGCAACTTTTCAACATCCTAATTTTTAAATACATTTTTAAAACCTTGAAAAGTCATTAGCTTGAAATATGCTTCTTGCTTTATATTAGCAAACGGGAGCAAAACGTGGATTGCATTAGATTAGGGGTTCAGTGCCCGCCTCTGCGTAGCCCCAGCCTGGGCGAGTGGTGGGAAGGGAGCAGGAATTGGTGTGGCAGGCGGCAGGGACCCCTGGGCTGCAGGAGAACGCAGGAGGGTTTCTTTTTTTTCTGCTGCTATTAATCACAGCTTCAGACCGTGGCACCAGTACCCAGCGCCTCTTGCAGAGGATGGGTTTTTCCCCTGGATCTAAGGCACCGTGCGTCAGCCCCCCGGCTGGCTCTGAGCGCAGCAAAGCCCTCGAGCAGGGGCTGTGCGGAGGTGACGCACAACCGTGGGGTCGTGTGACGTGTTGTGGGGTCAGGGAGGTGTGGGGACCAAGTGACAGTGACGTTTGGGATCTGTGGCAGCTGTAGCGACCCCCTTTGCGAGGTGCCCCCGGCGCCACGCTGCTCCTTTGGCTTTTGCACGTACAACTCCAGCTCTTCTTGCATAACACGAAGAAAAAAAACTCCATGGTGAAAACGCACTTTTTGCTCATAAAACTCCAGCTGTGTCTATCTGCTTTTTGCTGGAGATGCTCCCTGGTTGCATGTGATGCCCCAGGTCCTGAATGTGGCCTTGTGACGCGGCCGAGGTCTCGCCAGGGGAGAGGGAACAGAGTCATACTGGGGAAAAGATGGGAAAAGAGTGGGTTTACACCCTCTGTAAGAACTGCCGTGCCAGCAGCGCGGGTGAGATGGTCCCGTAACGGGAGGATGTGAATGGCGTTAAGTGTGTCTGGAAAGTCATGCCACCGGAATTGAACTGAAAAGTACTGAATCGTTCTGATTTTGTTTCCTGCTATGTGCTGTTTTATCAGATGATAAGTTTTCTTCGTAATTAAGTGACTTTTTTTCTTTGTTTTTCTTTTGTTTTCCAGGACCTGCAGTAAGTATCCTGGATTTTACTGTTGGATCAACAAAGTTAAGGCTTCCCCTTCCCCCCTTCCCCTGCCTTTCGGTGTCATTGCAAAAGCACAGCATTTTTTTGGTGGAGGTGTGTCTGGTAGTAAAATTGGTACCAGATGCTGCTGTGTTTTATTTTTTCACGATTGTAGACAAATAGGGGAAAAAAGTTTTAAAATGTTTAACTTGCTGCCCTGAGGGACTTACAGTAATTTTAAACCTGGAAAATATTCAGTAAAAAAGAGTTTTCCCTTTAAAGAATCCTTTAGTCCACTTATATTTAGCAGAAAGAGTGCTGTACTAATATTTTAACATGTTAGTGGGTTTATTGGTTCTAAAGCTCTGTCTTGCTTTCTTATCTGTTGTGTTTCCATCATTTAATTCGGGTTTGGTAGCCACACAAGGGGGGCTAGAGGGAAAGCCGTAGCTTGCTTGCTTCTCTCTTTGAAGTCTTGGGGAGAATAACGAGCATTCCTCCCAACGCAACCAGAAAATTTATGGGGAATTTGTTGTTTGAAGGGGTAATAGTTGAAAATGTGTCAACTCCTCCTTCCAAATGTTCAGACGTGTCTTTGGCTGTGCCACCACCACGTCCAAATCTGATGGTCTCCCGCTGGCTTTGGAGTGAGAAAACAAGTGTTTCATTTGTGCCCCCCAAGTTGCTAAGGGATTGTTAAAAAAGAAATTATGGGTATTACATGCTTCTGGTTTTCTACCTTTCTTCCCTAAAAGGAGGAGGAGGAGGAGAGGCACAGGCTGTTTGCAGCCACGTGTTTCCTTCTCCATCGTTGCACTAAGAGACGTTTATTCATGTCTTTCTCTTCCTATAGAGCATCACTGGGTTGAAAAGGGATCGTTTCAGGAAAAATAAATTTGCTAACTATTCCTGGGCTAATTAATTTCCAGTTCTGTAAATCTACTTAAAAGCCAAAAGGTGTCAAGGAAACGCACATGAAGCCTGGGGGCTGTCGCAGCGCTGTGGCGTTGCTTCTCCCGGGATCAGCAGTGCTGCCTGCAGGTTTAGTTAATGGCTTTCAGCCCTTCTGAATTTTTGCTTCCATTTTAAGTTCATTTTTTCGTGTAAAAATTTAAGAGGGGTTTGAGCAAAACTTTTATTTGGCCAGGTTATGAAGGAGCAAATCAGGAAAATTTAAGACTTAACAGCTTTGGTTTAACCATCCTTACAGGAGATCTGAATGAATTTGCTCTAAAAGTTGTGCCCAGCGTTAGCAATAAATCCAAGACTCTGACTTGAGAAATGCAAACAAATGAATTTTTCCTGTTAGCTTGTGTTCAGAAATGTAGTCTGTCAGTAAATTCATTGTCCTGTAAATATTCTGTAATTGAAAACTGCAATGCAGCCTCTCCAACCCACACGATAAAAGTGACTTCGTGAGTTTTTGAAATATTGGTGAGTTGGGCATCGACTGCAGGAGCGCCGCTGGGAGGTGAATTCCCGCCTGCCCGGCACAGAGCTCGATGCCGCTGTGCGGCAGCGCGGCTGCTTCACCTAAACCTGCGTCGCCAACACGTCATCGGGCAAGATCCCGAGCTCGTGGAGAGCATCGGCTGAGGCCGAGCGCAGGCGTGTGCAGCTGGGGAGCTCTTTTGGGTGCTAGAGGTGGATCCCACAGGGCTTCTGCAGGGTGATTTCCTCCCCCCCCCCCCCCCCCCCGCTATTCATGCAATTTGGCTGAGTTTTTAACTTAAAAAAAAAAATCTCACTTAAGGGCAGGTTACAAATGAAGAGGATACTGCCTATTTAAAACTCCATATCTGCATCTTTTCAAGGACATTTTCCTCTTGATAAAAGTACTTTGGTGTATTAAAAAATGGATTTATTTAACCATTTCGGCTTTGCTCCTGCTCAGAGGCTGTTATCAGCCCACACGCAGCCGGCTGCCTTACACTTCCTCACGTGTGCTGTCTGTTCACTTTTATTGTATGCGAGCCGGCATAGGCAACATATGGTGCACGATTAATTTTTCTTTGTCTCTAGCTGGTTTCATTTCCTGGTTCCCACGGCACTATTGAATTGCAAATGGAGCACAGGGGAGATTTAACACAAACAAGACTTTTTTTTTCTCTCCCCTTGCCCTTCTTTAAAAGACAACTCCTGGTTTAGTTCATTTGGGAAAAAAAAAAAAAATCCTGCATTTTTAGCCTAAGCAGCATTTGCCAGAGACTTCTTTAAACATATCTATAATAAAAGTCCTAGAACCCACAGAACCACAATATTATTCTATTTCAACAGTACTGTATTTAACTCTATTAGTTTCTTCTGTTTCTTGATTTGGCCAGAAGGAATTGATTACGTCTTACATGTACAGCATCGCACTCGCTAAAACTGTATCCTCAATTCCGCTGTTCCCTAGTAGCAGTTGTTCTGGTATTTTATTTTTTGGCTGTCATAAGCTAGTTGTGTATATGAAATTATTAGAATTTGCGGTACAGGATTTGTGGCTGTTGGATGATTGATCGTCCTGTCTGTGAGTAAGGGGTATTCTGCTCAGATGTGCTATAAACCCTCTGTTTCGGAGGGTATTAAAATCACATGCTGGATAGGAAATTTCTACAATTGAAGGATAGACTTACCACAGACTGTAATTAAACATTTACAGTCCCAGATATTAACGACGCTTTATGTATTAGCACACTGGCTGGGGAACTCACCAGCGAGCGCGGGCTGGGAGTTACAAGTGTTTCCTATTTATCTGTGTGTGCTCCGGTGCCATACGTCTCCATAAAAACCTCACTGTATGCTTCATCCCAAGACTGTAATTTGTTAAATAGGTGGTTTTTAAAGTCAGTGGTGTTTCTGGATGAATCAGTAGTGCTGCAGGAGGCATGAAAAGCTGCAGGGGCACTTAGCAAGACGGGAGACCCACCGTATGTGGTACGAAGGGGGCTGCCAGAGCTATTTCATGCCGTAAGAAATGTATGAATCTGCCTGTCTATCCGCAGCATGCTGACATAACCTATGTTTATGGTAGCAGATGACATTGCTGTACCAGACGCACGCTTTACTGCCTACTTGTGTACCAGCTAATACTTAACAGCTCCTTCCCGGGAATCTGCCTTGCGTCTGGCTTGCAGCAGGCTCCTCTGCTGTAGCTCACGGCGTGTTTAATGGCAGCTCGAGCTGTAAACGCCTTTGGGAACCCCCCGAGGAGAGCAGAAAAGGTGAAATATCCTGAATGGGCTGTGTTATATTCCGCTGATCTTGCAGGTGTTACTAGCAACTTAAGTAAGGTCTTTCCCCGTAGCATCAGCTTTTCTTTCTGCTTCATTGCAAACTAAAGCGAAGCTTAGAGGTGAGCTGGGAGAGCTGCCTCCTGCCAGGAAATTAACGGACCCAAGAGGGGGGAACCTGCATTGAATCAAGTGCTGAAGAGGAGTTTGGAGCTCGGCAATTGCTCCTGGGCAGACAGGCTGTCCCAGTCGCTGGCTCGGCAACACCGCAGCCTTCCCAGCCTCCCCCCGGCACCTGGGTGCTCCCATACTGCGCGGTACCCATGTCCCGGGCAGGCCGACGGCCGGCATCATCATGCCCACGATGACGGCACGCAGGCTTACGGCACGCACCATGCCCACCGTGGCTTCCAGGGAGGCAGGGACTGAGCACAGGCAGCAGGCACGGCTGTGCGTTGGCAAAAGCCTCGGTAAGTAGCTAAAGGGAAGCACAAGATCAAAATCTGGGAAAAAGATACAGTAGGTGTGACTTTTCTGATAGGAAAATTGCCCCAAGAGGTTTTTCTGGAGGGAGATTAGTCCTGGGGTTGGCCAGAGAGCTGATGGCCCCATCTCCTGCCTGCTGCTACGTGTTGTTGTCACACTGCTTCGGGTGCATTGACTGACTTGTTGTCTCACTTGTTCCCCCACCACAGGGGCAGTCAGGACGCGATGGTTACCCGGTAACTCCACTATTCCGCTTATTTTTATTCTCTTCTAATCTGCACTCCATGGCCCTCTCCATCTTTTCCGTGACACTTGATTTTCTTTGCCTGTCTTGGTCTCTTTTTTTTTTTTTTTATTTCTTCCCTTCCTCTTCATCAGAGATAGTTTTTGAGGGATTTAGCCCCAAAACTCAGGAGCTTGTACAATATTCTCCATTACTATTTACAGGGGTGAAATACTTAAGCCCTTTCACAGTATTGTTCACACTCTTGCCTAAGAGTTCACTGGACTGCAAAGTCATTGAAGGCTTTGGGCTTTGTCCCACTCATAGCTGTAGGTGGCCAAACTTGGGGACATTGGTGAAAGAGCTTCAGGGATCGGTCCTCATTTGCACATCTCCAGAAATTTTTCCCTGGCGGCAGAAGTGTCCTGCCAAGCCTGATGGCAAGGAGAGATTTTGGAGAGGCTCAGAGGAGGAGGAGGAAGGGTAAGTTGGGAGTCGCTGCCCTTCCCGTGCCTATGGGCACCACTGAAATGTCTCTGTTAGAGGGAGGTGTCTTCTGGGGGAGAAAAAGCTGGTACCCTGGGGCTGTTAAAGGCTCTGAGCCGCTTTCTGCAGGAGGAGGGAGACCTTGTTCTGGCCAGATCCCAAACCGCAGCCTCCCGGCCTGCCCCCCAGCCCTCCTTAACGCACTTGGATGGCCGCGGTGTTCTGGTTCCGAGAGGCTCAATGGCTCGTCAGGGAGCGACTCTGGTGCATGGACTCAGTGTAACAAGTCGGTGAAAATCAGGGTGTGATCCTCCATGTTCACAGCACATTTTCAGCTCTGCTCCTGCTTTTCGAACGGGTGCAGCGAGTCCCGCACCGCCTGATGCTCTGGAAGGGGCTTCTTGGCTATTTGCCCTGCTGTTCCATTTATAACGTAAAGAAGAGTAGTTAGCCTTCTCCTTCCTGTGGTTGATGCCTTTTTCTTTTTTTTTTGTGTGTGTGTGTGTGTGTATTTTTCTGTATTTTTCCCTGAAGGAGTGTGTTAGGAAAACTCACTCCTTGTCTCTGCCACCTTGTGCCCTGCCCATAAATGACAGAAGCATCTACTGAGTTTTCTGTGTGGTGATGGTCTGCGAGCTCCCGGGAGGAGGATTGGAAGGGAAATACAGACCTGTTCCCAGTTTCCATTTTACCTGAACCCCTGTGAGCCTCCCTTGGGAAGTCAGAAGCTGTTCCCCAGTGGCACTGGCCCCTGAAGAGCAGAGGTGTGAGATTGGGATGATTTTGCAGGACAAGCCTGTGCTGCTGTTGCATCTGTAACACAAAAGCACTCAGGGTTCCACCAGCTGATTTGAATAAATTAAGTCTACTCTGAGGGAACGGTGGGGAAGCCTGTGAGCAAGGAGTCCAGGGAAGGGCGGTCGGGGCGGGCGCAGCGTGGGGCTTGTCTCCCTCGGGCAGCTCCTGCCTGTGACCGTGGGGTGTGCGGCCGCCCTGGCCTCAGCAGAGGTGCTGGAGCAAGACGGTTGTACAAATGCCACGAGTGGCTTGGTTGGAAATGTAGAGTTTAATTTATTAGAAATGAAGGTAGGAGGCTTTGCTCTAATTGAGCTGTTTCATGGCAGCTCTAGGGTGGCTTTCTGCTCTTGCAGGATGCAGCTAATTAATTCGGGATTAGCAGTGCCCGTGGTAAGATTGCCGCCTCCTGTGTCAGTCATATTCTGGTAAAGCCCGTGCGTGCCGTTTAGTGGCAGAGCTCTGAAAACCAGAAATGCTGGGAGGAAATAGTGACTTTTCCCTAGGATGGAGCATCACCCACAGTCTGTCCCACTGGGCAGCCCCGGCATTGTGCCCGTCTCGGCTCCTGGCGAGGGATTTTGGTGTTTCTCTGGCTCTCCTGGATGGTGTTGGGGCCTGGTGGTGATCTCCAGCTCTGCTGCCACATCTGCGCTGGGAAAATGGCATTAATGTCACCAAAAGGTTTTCCCTCCTCTCTCCTTTCCCTGGGACCTGCAGTCCAGGCGAGCAATGTGGCTGGTCTTATTCTTGACTTTGCAAGACTGGCTGAGCCAAACCCAGCAAAGACTGAATTCCTGCATCCACATGGCTGTGGCTACACTAATTAGCTTTATCTAATAAGGAGATGATGATAATTGCATTTCCAAAACAATGCATATACCTGAAGAAGGAAAAACTAAACATAAAGCAGGCTTCAGAGTCTTATTCAGCAGAAGCATGTGGACAGGCTTTATTATATCCAGTTGCATAGTCAAGTTGATTTAATTACTTAGTTCCCTTCAGGGTGATCAAATAAACCCCAGGCTGTTTCAGGAGGTAGATGTGGCACAAATGCAGAAGTAGCAAGTGGATATTAAACAGCTTTTGGTGTCAGAGAGGTGTGGTAACACGTGCGTCTCTTGGCTAGTGGTGCTCTGAGCTCATTTGCCAGCTGCTAGTGTACAACTGAGCCGCAAGCAGCGGAAGCTCTAAAGGGATGAGTGGACCAGAGCTCTGGAGATGGGGCCTAAAGAGAAAACAGCTTTTATAAGATGTTTTCAATATTTTCATTGTTAACATCTTAAGGGGAGGGGTTTGTGCCCTACAATAAAACTTCACAGCAGAAACGGTTTCTTCTTTATGAAGTTCTATAGGTTCTTTATTATTTTTTAAATCCCAGAGAGGATTTAGTTTCTATTTTTAGGTCTATGGCATATCCTCTTAACATTACCATAACAGCTATGAAGAACGTTGGGGTTTGTTGTTTTTCTGGTCTTGTCTGGCTTGGTCTCGACATCCCGTTGAACGTGGGTCACAGCATATACCTCGGCCTGAGTTTCGGTGTGGGTTCCTACAGGCTAAGGGCTGCATGGGTCTGTCTTCTCTCCTCTTTCTTCAGTAACTTTTGAACCTGGCCCATTTCAGCCAAAGTTCACAGAAGAACAAAGAGTGTGCAGGTAATTAGTTTAATGTGAACTTTTGATATCAGGGGCAGGTTAAGGGAAAAAAGAGCCTTTTTGATATCCACGGTGAGACACGAGCTCACGCTGCCTTTGCCATATCAGCTGCTTCAGAGGTTGCCTGAAGATTGTCCTTTCTGAGATTTTCTATTTCTTTTTTAATTGCAGTGCTGGGGAGGCTTTTAAAACGTTTTTGATCCCTAAGCCAATAATCTAATCCATTTTGGGGGCCTTCTAACACGTGAGGAAAGCTGATGTTGGCAGGGTAAAACGTGCACTGCCAGATTTGTAACCGCGTTCAACAAGTGACAGAATTGCACCATAAAAACTCTCCTCCGCAGGTGCTGCGGGTAATCCAGTTAGACACTCTCACGGTCTCCGAGAGCCAGTTCAAGAGCTGATATATTGAATATCGCTCAGGTTCTGCAGGGGCTTGAATGTGGGTCGTATGTGTGTGCGCTCTCTGGAATGCTGAGGGCAGAGGAAGGCAGGAGATCTATTTAGTGTCCAAAATACCTGCAATTTTTTCCCTTTCCCCCCCGCCCCCCCCCATCTTGGCTGTGTAATTTGCACATAGTAACGGTGGCAGCGATCATCATAAGCTCCTGGGTTTTGGGGTGCATATCTGCTTAGTCTGAGAGCCTGCCTTGCACCTCCTGAGCTTGCAAGAACGCAAATGAAGGCAGCAGGGAGACCTTCACTCTTTTTGATGCCAAAACACTCATCTTGGAAGTCGCTTTTAGAGAAAACTACCTAAAACAACTTCTGGCGGGGAGCAGAGCGCTTTACGCGGAAGGTGGAGGCGAACAGGCCGGTTGCTTTCCTCACCTGACATCTGTGTGGTCCTTCTTGCAGGACCCCCAATGTTCCTCGCGCTCTTTGTGCTGGTGCTGGTGGGCTGGAGTAACACGTAGGTGTGTAGGGGATGGTGTTCTGGGGTGACCCAGCAGCATCGGTGACTGAAAACAACAGGATAAATGATTCCTTTATACAGAAATCGCAGAATAATTAGCAATTACAGATTGATTACAGGGCTCCATTGACTCATTAGACAGGCGGTGGTCTTTTAGGAAAAAACAGTGATAAAAATTATAAAAACCACCACTGGTTTAACTGTGGTGTTTGGCTCTGGTGCTTCCCAGCGCCCACTTTCCTGAAAGGATGACAGCAGCCTCTAAATCAGATTGATGAGGAAAACTTGGACGACACCTTTAGCTTTTGCCAAAAGACCACCCGGCCCATCCCCAGACCAATGCCCATCCCTGAAGTTTGAGCTCGGGTTTGCATGAGGGCGCGCCGGAGCAGAGGAGAAGCAGATGTGCGGCCGCCGCGGTGACGGAAATGTGTTTCTCGTTGGGTAGAACCCGGCGCTGGGACCGGGATCCCCCGGGACTTGTCCCGAGCCGCGCTTTCTGAGGCAAGGAGCACCCGCGCTACGGAGCGGTTCCCCTCGACTTGATGCGCTGTCGGTGCGTTGGCGTGTCGGAGGGCTTTTGCCCGCGGGGAGGGGAGCGGAGGGGTTGGCTGCGCAGAGGGCTGATGCAACGAGGCTTTCGGCCGCTTACGTTAGCAGGGCAGGCAGCTGCATCTGGATAGGAGGAAACAAGAGAAAATGAGGAGCAGATGGAAGAGCCGAACTGCGAGTAGGCTTTGCAGCTGACCTTTCAGTGCAGGCGGATCTTCCCGTTATGTAGCTCTTTAATGGAGTCAAATAACATATGGAGGGGAGAGGCAATGGTTGGGTGATGCTTTTAGCAGCCTTGCCCCCGTCCCTTCCCCTGCCCCACACAGGGATGACTTTATACTTGCCTTCAAACTGCTCAGCTGTCCTCCTGCAGGGTATTTCTCCTCTTTTCTAATGAGACGCTGCATTTGTGGTTCACCAGAACCCATTCCCTTCCCTCTTTCCATCTACCGGCGAGGCCTTTTGAAGCCAAAGTCTCTGTTTCTTCAGAGGTTCATCTGCCTCTGCTACTTGTCCCTCCCTAAAATCAGTCTGCTATGCCGCTACGTGACATCCCAAATGGAGGGATGTCACTTCAAGTGGGAAGAAACCAAAAGAATGTAGTTGATTAATGAGGGGAATTACTTCATGTGCATATCTTCATTAATAAAAAGCAGAGCAGGGAAGAGGCTTTGCAGAAAAGTATGATATGAAACAGAGTTGTCTCCTATTTTATACATTTTCCTTAGAATATTAACATCTATTTTTAGTTGAGCGGAATGTTATTCATTTAGTTCCTCTGGCATATAATGTTTGCCTTCTGAATTTTGTAAATCACTCATGTGTTGCCTGAAAGAGCCCAGGCATTGTCCTGCCCGTCTGTCTTAACGGTGGGAGCTCTTTGGGAAGGTGGGGAGAAAAGGGCTTCAAGTTCTGCCTGCTTAGAAGTGATGCAGCTTGTTACTCAAAATAAGTCAATATTGAGTAGTAGCATCCTTTTCTAATGACAGGTGACTACACCAACGTAATCAATTAATGGACTTATGGTAAAGGAGAGGCACTACACAGGCGCTGCTCAGTGCTGGCATACTTTTCAGGGAATAATTCCTCAGTCAGAATTGAAATACTCTTGTACAGGCCATTCTCATGTATTTAAAGTCCACCTCGCACTAAGAAGCTGCTGGAGTTAAGCAGCTCAGCATCTTCAGAATCTTTATTTTGGGAGCCCTACACAGTGAGCTAATATCTTCCTTTGGCTACAGTGTTGTAAATCCAGAGTTATCCACTGAAGTCAGCTGTAATGCCTGTAGCCGGAAATCAACTTGTAAGGATGATAAACTCTGTTTTTAATTAATTTTCAAGACATAAAGCGAAGCCAAATGTTTTTTCCAAGCTGATGTCTGGAGAGGGGTTGGAGAAGCACATGCAGAAGCGAAGTTGGTTCCTTGACTTGCATGACCCCAGTTCAGTGGAGCAGCATGACGGGAGCTTTGGTGGCAGCTCTAGACCTTGGCCATAACCAACGGAGTTTGGCGTTTTCTCCCCTCAGCAATTAAGAACTGCAGTTAGTATAAATAATGTAACAAGGGAAAGTCTTTGCAAGCTCTTTGTGTGTGACCCATAAACATATTGTGAATGCAGACAGGCTGACGTGTGGGAAATGAGGAACACATACCCAAGCCCGCTCCTGGTGGCAGTTCCGCTGTCCCGTTGTGGTCCCTTCACAGTTTACCAGAAAGCTCCAAGACGTGCACTTAGCCAGACGTTTTGGAAATGGCAACACCAGAAAACCAGATGTGACATTACTAATAAACTGCTTTTACAGGAGAACTGTAGAAGTTACTTGGAATTGGACTGCCTGATGACTTGATGAGTTGCCTCCATCTATGCAATTATCTCCAAGTCCTGCTTGGGCACGCTCAGGGTGCAGCCTGGGAGAGTCTCAGAAGGAACTGCGCGTAGCTTGAGGTTGCTCCGTGCCCAAACCAGAGCAACAGGCAGTGGTTTAACTCTTCAGGAGGGCTGCCAGAAATCCCATGTGAGATATGGGAGACCACGCTACGTGGTCAGATCTCATGGGCTGTAGGGAAGAGCGTATGGATCTCAGACTTTTACTGTTTTTTCGCAGTGGGCGGATGCTTTCCAGACCCTGGGTGGTAGCTCATGCACAGACACGGAGTGCCTGTATATTGCATGGGTGTTTTGGCTGGTTGTGCATGCACAGAATTAAAAAAACTTCATCTTTAACATCTGGCATTGCTAGACTTAGATATTTTCACATACCATGTCATGTGATCGGAATCCATCCCCAAAATGAAGGCTTCTGTTGGTAAGCTGGCTATTTAGATTCCTTAGCTAGGTTCATCAGGGTCATAACTGTAATTTAGGGTTCAGTCCTGTGTTTGTTCTCTTGAGTATCTTTACTTATAAATATTCAGACTTCAAGGAGAGTCTCCTGTGAATGAAGTCATTTGCCCACATACTTCTCCCAGTAAGAGCCCAAAAGACAGAAGTAACAAATACTCATTTTACAAGGCAAACTTTGTAGTTCTAGTCTTTTTCGGTTTATTTTAATATCAGTTTTGTGGCCAATTCACGTAATTATTTGCCTAGAGGGGAAAACCTCTTTAAGCAGGGAAAGCAGATCCAGCGTATTTTCCTGCTATGTCCGTTTACTGGCTCTCTGATGTGGAGACAACAATGATTTTGTAAAGACCAGCTCTTCATGGCAGCAGTTTATTTTTCTTTTGATTTAGAGGTAATTCTTCCACAGGGAAAATAAAAAGTTGTCTTATATCCCACCCAGTAGAGGAATTGCAGATGCATTTGTTTATCTTCTGCGCTTCCAGTGTTTCTGGCCAGGGAGAGGAGAGGGCCTGGTGAAGGTGCTGATGAAAACGGCAAGGAGAACTTTTCTGCACAGGCAGATTTCTGATGCAGGATGTGCATGGCTTTTTGGGTGATGACTTGGACCTGGGTGGCCACCTTATCCCAAGCTGACTTATGCACAGGGCGGCTTAGTGATGAGGATGGCTGTGAGGATGGATGGCGGAATGGTGGGATGGATGGTCCTTCACCACCCGGTGCCTGGTTGAAGCAGGACTTTGGTTTCTGGTTTCTCATGCTGCTTTTCCTCTGGTTCCCCGGTTCAGGTGCGAGTGCAGCCAGTGCGTGTGCCTCTCGGTTTCCAGTGCATTTGGGCACAGCCACATGGTACCGAGGCTTGGCTTGTAGGCAGAAGAAAACTGAGAAAAAACCAAGAAGTTTGCTCATTAACCACAAAAGAGAGGTAATCCAAACAGCAGCTGTCAAGCAGGGATGGCACCGGTGGGGGAAGAATTTAAAGGCAGTAAGAGTCTGAAGCGTTCGCTTGAAATGTCGATATTCCTCCAAAATAATTGCTTACCAACCTCATCCCCACCACAGAGACAGTCTCCTTTCTCATAGTTGGACATTAAACAAAAAATATCCAGAACCCAATTGGGCACCAAATCCTTGAAACAAGCAGTTGCACAGAACACATGGAACTCATTTAAGCCTCAGAAATTTGGGGGAAGTCAGGGGACTCTTTCTTCCATGAAAGCACTTTGTTGTTTTGGAAGAAAACTGGTGCAATGTGATGCACAGATGAGTGAGCTCTTGCTTCTGAAACGACGCTGAGCAGCAGATAAGCTGATCTGACATGGCAGGGTGCTCCTTGCAGAGCCCAGGCATTGAGGCAGTTGGTTGCGGTGACTCCTTCCCATCGCACTGGGAGGAGCGAAGGAACTGGCTCTGTGGTGGCATTTCGTTGCGTTTTATCCGAGTAACCTTCGCTTGCCAAACCCAAGTAGTGACCCAGGCGGCCCCAGCGCAGCGCTTGCTTTCCGCCCCGTTGGGCCAGTCGGTGTCAGCTTTGCTCCCCGGTGGTTTTCGTGAGCGTCTTTGAGAAGACATCCAGTAAAACGAGGGGGGAGCTCTGCATGCAGACGGAAGAAGGCGCATCTTGTGTTTAAGGAAGGGGAGAGAAGGTTCCTTACCTCCACAGCGAAGCCCTGATGAACGTGGTTGGCACGTCTGGGAAGGGAGCTGGGAACCCCGGTGCTCCGCTGAGCCCACGCTGGCAATGCCGAGTAGGGGCTGGACAGTGGGCAGGGCCCGGCGCTGGAATAGGGTTTGGGGTTGTTTTTTTTGTTTTGTTTTGTTTTTGTTTCCCGAAAACTTCAGAAACCCTTGCAATTATTTGTGCTCCACGCTGGGCTCTTGTCACAGAGGCTGGCTGTGCGTGGCCACTGGATGCCCTGCGTGGACCAGCCCATTCTCCGAGGTGGCTGCTCCCTTGCAGAGCCCCGCAGTCTGGTTTGCATTACGGGTGAAGTTTTTAGCAAATTACTGCTCCTTTCTGCTCCGTTTCCATCAAAGAATGGGCCCAGCAGTCTGAGGGCAGATCTTTTTTTTTTGGAATAAAGCACAGATTTGTGGGGTTTTTGGTTGGCTTCTTAACACACACTTGGCCCTTATCAGGCTGCTGCTCTGCACCCTTTGCCTGACACCTCTGTTGGGGGATTTATTGCTGTCAGCCCGGGCTGTGGGACACAGTTCCACCCCGAAAAAGGTTTCGGAGGAGCTTTTGGGGGTTTGGTGATGCCAGGCCCCACCAGATGCTGTGGACAACGCCTGGGGTGCGCTCAGGTGGCCTTTTTGGAACGAAATTTGGGAGAGGGGTGAGAGCTGCTGCAGCCGGGGGGGCTCAGCTCACCCCACTGCCTGGGGCGGCCCCGTTGGGACCCCCCAAGACTGGGATCTGATGTTACATGCAGGGCTCTGGTTTGCAGGGAGGTGGATTTGGGGGAACCCCTAATTGCCCTCCCCTGTAGAATGAAATAGGGTTTTCTCGCTGAACAAGGAGAGCCTGGCTCTGAGGCCATGCAGGATGGCGGCAGCAAATGGAATAGAGGAGGGAGAGAACCAGACTAGAAGATGGTTTCCCACTAAACTCTCGAAGACTTAGTGGCTGTGGATTCTTTTCCCAGAATTTGCTGCCGCCTTGGAGACAACTATAAATCAGCTGGTACTTGCGTGCAAAAAGCCGTGGTCTCGGCCGCTGTCGGCCTCGCTTGGGGTGCAGGTGCCATCAAGGCTGATTTAGGGGGCGGCAGCGGCCTTGGGGAGGTTAGAGCAGCCCCCGGGCTACTGACCATACCGGCCACGGTGGCCTGCAAGGGACCTGCTCTGTCGGAGCTGCTTGTGTTTGCAAAAAGGTATTGGCTTAACTCGCAAAGCTTAACTCACGCGAAGCTGGGACCTCGGTGAATGTCGTGTGTAAGTGGTTTCCTTGTTCAATCTGGTGACAGAGTATTTATCGGGACTTGCTTTGGAGCTCTGCTCTTTTTAGTGGTTTTGAAAATAATTTAAAAAAAAAATTGATTACCCAGAGAATATATTTAAAAGACCTGTATCCCTTGTGGGGCAGCCAGGTTAGTTATGTTTCCCTCATTTCAAATATTCTTTGCTTCCATTTTTTTAAACAAATATACTGACGTGTGGAATAACAAGTGTAAACTATTTTCCAAATTAAAACAATTAGTCGTACAAACATTAAAAAAATCATGCCTCGTCAACATCGCTGTTTTGTGCTTATGAGAGAACTGCAGAAGCTGTTTGCTTTTAAAAAAGGAAGAAAAAACTATGACCTATTAATGAAAAAGTTTTCAGATTTGCGTGCAGTCGTGGACCAAAGGGGAATTTGTGTTGGACAATACTGAAATAGCTTTTTTCAAACAGAGAAAATTATTAGCAAAGGATTGTTAATCATCATGTTCATGCTGCAAAATTTTTATTTATTTTTAAGTGCAGGGCTGTTCCCCAGTGCAGCAGTCCCATCCCCTTCCAGTGAGACCATCCACGCTACATATAGTTGAACTTGAAGCTATCACGATTTTAATGATCTTAATGCTTAAATAGGACAGCTCCTGGTAGGAACCTTTCCCGTATTGCGTCATGCCGCAGGCTGACGTGATTTCAGGGTCTCGCACCGGGGACCCTGGAGGTCAGGGCAGCTGCAGGAGGAACCTCCCAGCAAGGACATGTCTGGGCTCACGGCCCTTGCGGTCGGTCTATGCGCAGGGTAAGTCCTCGTTTCATGACCGGTTTCATACACGGAGTCTCTCTCTTCACGGATGTTTAAATTCTGTTGTTTGGAAAGGCAGGCGATTACTGGGGCAGAGGTGGTATTGGATGGAGTAGAAACTTGGGTTTTTTATCAGGGCTTCTGGCCTGACTGCACTGAGGGCTTCAGGGAAGAAGGAGGGGGTAGCAGTGACTGGGGACAAGGACAAGGTGACATCCCAGGGCACTTCTGGTACTCAGTTCGTTTACAGTTAGCGCCGGTGGTTCTCAGCTGCTATTTAGAGGATTCACATTTCATTTCTCAGTCCCTCTTCTCCCCTTTTCCTTCAGCTGGGAAGCTCAGAGGAGCCACAGCAACCTGGCTGCCTTTCTCCACTTTCCTTGTGACGGGTCTGGCAGGCATGCTTGGCCACAGCTTTTGCCAGAGCTTTCTTCTCATGCAAAAATATGCTGAGGAACCGCATCGCCAGCAGACGCTGTCCCGCTGGCGGAGATTTGCAGCGTAGCCTATAGGGGAGGATGGTCCCTGCTCCCTGGCTGCGTGGCAAACCATGCCGCCTATGACCCAGGGCCCTTCGCAAGGATACTAAAATACTGTCGTGCTCTTTTGTTCTGACACTTTCCTCCTTTTCAAGTGTAAGATTTTACCGTTTTTTGAAACCGCAGAGACAGAGATTGAAGGCAGCCCTTTGAATTTGTTAAAATTTGACTGCAGGGTTCCTTCCGACCCCGTGCTAATTTTTAGCAGAGCAGGAAACATTAAAAATAACCATGAGAGAAGATTTCCCAACTCAGAAGGATTGTCCTCTTAATAATCTCTGGCTTTGTTTTCACTAGATATTTTCCTCCCTTAAAATTCCTGTAACGCTGCTAGAGCAAGTACATCCCCGCCAGCAGCAGGAATGGCACCAGAGGAGGAAGGCAGAGGGCCAGTTAGCCAGGCTGGCACCTAGGCTTGCTCTGAGCAGGGGTAGGGGATGTACGGGGCAAATGCTTGTTATTTATTGGAAGAGCTTTTACTTGTGAATCGGAGCTTGCAAGCTCCATATCTTCCTACTTTGGTGAGCCTAAAATCATTCCCAAGTGTTCAGCTGCTCTCAGCATTGGGTGAATCTCACTTTTGCAATGAGAGGTGACATTTTGGTACTACAGCTCAAGACTTCTATGGTGAAACAAAACAAAAAAGAAAATATCGACGTTTGTTTTAAAATGTATTTGAATGTAGCCTCTCCTTCTGAAGTTGAAATGTTGGATGGCCAAACCAAGGTGTGCAGCAAGAGCGCACAGCATAGTAACAAGCTCTGCTCAAGCCCCAATGTCTTATCTGGCTTGTGTCTGCATTCTCAGCATCATTGTGTAGATATATATCATTAAATAATATATCATTAGTGTATACCATACAATATAGATCATTATATAAATCATGTCGTCACCCAGGCGGTGGCAGTGCGGCTGCACCATGGTTTGGGTCATTACACCCACAGGAACACCGTGTGCTTACGTTACTCTTTGGGAGGGGTAAAACCAAGGCGAGTAATTGCAATTACCACTCACCCCTGCTCCATGTCACCCGCTCCTCCCGCCCTGACAACCTGAGGGCTCCAGACAGATGCTCTGGATATATCTGCTTTATCAAACTAACAGCAGTGTTTCCTCTCTTCTCTGCAAACGTGGAGGATGCCCTGCAGAGCTGCGTTGGCCCGGCGCCCAACGTGGGTGGTCCTTACTGGTGTGTGGTCAGAAAAGGAGATCTGAGTTGATTACAGTGAGGAGTGGGCTCTGACATCCACCGAACAGTGTCGGCTGGGGTCACATCGGTGTCATCTTCCTCGAAGAATCCGGGATTGATGGGTTTTATCCTGTTTGGCTGGTGCAGTGATGATTTTGGTCAGAACCGTGTTTCGGGGGAAGTTGGTTTAATTTTCTTCCTACCTGGTCTTAAAATATCAGGTTTCTCCTAGGCAGAAAGTTCATCCCCTCTCAATGTAGTGAGCATTTAATTATGTAAAGTACAATCACTGTGTGTGTGATGTGGCTTCTAATCGAGAGTGGGTGAAGGCGTAACTGAAATTTATCCCTGGGCACAAAGCACAGCATGAAGCCACTGCGATGCTTTCTCTTACTTGGGCCCTGTAATGGGATGTCCAGAAAACTCGCCTTTGTCTTACACTTTGTGCTGGTCATTTAAGTGGAAGTGATTTTTGTCGCCCCAAAATGAAAACTTCTATAGAGATGGTTTTTGACTGGGGGAGTAGGGGATTACTTCTTGTTTTCCCATTCTTTAGTTATCAAATAAACTAAAGATTCCTTCATCTTTAGTTAAAATGACGTGGAGCAGAATTCAAATAAAAGACAATAATGATCTCAACACATGGGTGCTCCTGAAAGTTGCAGGCAGTCAAGTAAGCCAGCCCAGGTTTCGGATGCTGTCTCCTACTTTACACATGCAATCCTCCAGCTGCTCTCGGAAACCCTGTCTTTGCTCACACAGACCTTTGACTGGGCAGGTAGAGCAGAGTCAGTTAAATCTCCAGGCCAGACTAACAAAACATTTAAAAGTCTGAGTTAGTCTTGTCCGTTCAGTGGCGTGGCTGGCCAAGAGCCCCTTTGAAACCCCAATGGATATTGTTTCTCTCAAGCATTAAATGCTTTCCCTCAAACAAACATCCTTTGAATAGGCCATTGTTTTTCATTCTGGATGTCCCTTTGTGGACTGATACAAGAATAGCTGAAAACTGATGAATTGGTATTGTAAATTTAAAAACAAAAAAACCCCAAAAAACCCCAGCAAAACCCCAAAAACCTCTGGGACTTCTACTCCTTTGAGAAACTGAATGTGCTACAAGTTCTGTGGTCAGATCCCACATCTTGTCCTCTGGAGGTCGTGAGAGCTGCATTGGGAGCTTCAGGTGAACCATTAATCATAGTTTCAGGAAAGATGCTCTGTGGACCTGCTGCCTTTCCCAGTTGTTACGATGTAAGGAATCGAGGTAAGATAAAGTATGGAGGGAGTGTTAAGAGAAGTAGTAGTAGTTTGGTTGTGACCTGCAAGTCTTTGCATTAGTGGATGCAACTGCATTAATTCATATGTAGCAGTTGTGTACTGGTAGTTCCTTATGAGGAACGATACACGTCACGTGAACAGCATAACCTATGTTTGGTCACGTCAGAAATGTCGTGTGTAAAGAAATCCCCATTTATTTTCAGGTGAACGTCTCTTGTACAGATCCTGTAGTCTTTGTAACACAGGTACCGATGCCCTGCCCAGGATTCAGCCACCTGGATTTACCTCTTTTTCCTAACAGAGCTGTGTGTGTCCTGCGGTTTCATATTCCAAGCCTGGTCACCACAACCCACTGCAGACCGATTTATTCCTTACTGATGGCCAGAGCTGTGAGCTGGAAGGATGCTGTTTTAATGCAGCCATTGGGCTTCTCTTACACACCGTTCTCTCTTTTGCTGAATTTCGCCATCGCAAATTTAAACTGAACTAAAAAAGTTCACCCTATTCGGTTATATACAGAAAACTTTGAGACTTTATCCTTGCGTTAGACAAGAGTCCGAACAACGTTCTCTTTGGTAGCTCCTCCAGGCTTACAGGGCTGTGCCATGGGATGATGTTTCAGCCCAGCGCGTCCGCAGAAGGGGCCAGGAGGACACGTGTGCCGCGCACGTGTGGCCGTGCTGGGCAGACGTAGGAGGGAGCAGGTGCTGATCCCAAGGTACCTCTTTGTGAGCGTAGCCCTTGAATTTGCAGCAGGCAGTGAGGAGATCGAGGCCGGGTCGTGTTCGAGACCACAGGAGCTGCCAGCCGTGCTGCGCCAGGCTTTGCCATGGGGACGGGGCAGGGACGTGGCGCCCGCTCTTTGGCACAGCCCGCGGCTCCCTCCAGCGCGGATCCTCGCCCAGTGAAGCACCGAGCGCGTGTTGGAAATCTGGGGGTGGGAGCAGGTGCCTGAGGGCTTTGCTGACTTGCGGCCGTCATGCCACGTCTCTTCAAGAGCAGTTGGCAGGGCTGAACCTTCTCTGGGTGTAAATGAGGAAAGGTTTTAAGTTCTCGGGCAGCAGGTCGATGGATGGGTGGAAGTGCAGTAGTTCTGAGATTTACCGTAGCTGTTGAGTTTTGGACTGCTGCTCTTCGTCCCCAAGTGCCTGTGTGCCAGCTCCAGCTGACCACGGGGGCAGCTTTGGCTTGGTCCATGGGCCTTAGAGCATCTGTGCTTCCTCTCCCCACGCGCGTCCTTTCTCAAAAGTGAGGTTTCCTACAGCCCAGTACATTCAGTGGCTTCATGTTAATTAAGGGCTGCCAGAAACGATGGGGAAATAACCATTTATCACATTGATTTACCATGCGCTCCTGTGGCGACCCTAGAAAGGGGAGACCTGGGGAAGAACGGGGGTGACCAAGTGCTTGGTCCCGCAAATACAAACGCGTTTCCAGCTTTGTATCGCTGCAGATGAGCAAAGCACGAAGGCGTCAGCCCACGGGGCAGATGCACCCTTCCCTCCTCCATAGCAAGACCCCCTTTCCCATCAGTGAGCTTCACTGTTACGGACTGGGGGTGATGGCTGATCCCCACGTCTTGGGTACAACGGTAGACTTTCAGCAAGACCTTTTGATAAAACAAACGGTCCTGGTCTGAGGTAGACATGACTCACGCCCGGGACCTGCTCAGTTTAACTGGATCAGGCATGTTTTACTGCTTCTCTTTTAGTCTCTAAAAACCTCAGGGAGTCCCGAGGGCTGTGCCAGAGCAGTGTCACCCTGTCCCTGTCACTAATCCTGTCGCTTCCTCTCAAGCTCCTTTAAACTCTGCGAGTTGTTTGACGCCTCTTACTGCACTTCTGTGAAACCTTCCTGCTGGATTGCATGGATGAGGGATTAGGTATATAAGTAACGTAGCCAAAGATTGTACTATACATAAGTAGAGCCTCTTTCAGAGCATGACTGATACTGCTATGTTTGTGAATTGATTTTTTTTTTTAATTTTTTCTTTTTTAATAATACTGTCTTTTCCTTCCCTTTTCAGGGGCCTCTTGGTTTGGATGGCAAACCAGTAAGTAGCAGAGTGCCAAATGTAACATGTCTTTATTCACGTTGCTCTGCAATAGATAGGCAGAATCTCAAATATTATTCATCTATTACTACATATATAACTGTTTAGGACACTACATATATAACTGTTTAGGACACAAAATTGTATTTAGAAAAAATATTCTGTGGTCTGTAACACATGCAGGTTTAAACTCTGAGCCAGAGCTGGCCGGCACAGCTAGAGGCGAGCTTTTCTTTACTTGTCAGCTCATCTCAGCTGCTTCTCCCCCTCCTGCACCAGGTCAGCTAGCGGAGGCTTTGCAGATGGGCTGCAGAGCAAATTTGGGAAATAAACTCCAGTAGCACCTTGGAAGAAGCAAAGTCAGTAATCTTGGTTGCGTGCTCCTGGCACTACAAAGTGGTATCATAAAAATAATTGTTCCCAAACTGGGTTCATTTGCCTCCAAAGGAGCCCAGGTATGAAGTACTTGAGAGCGCCCAGTATCCAAGGACTACTTTGTGGAACAGCCTAGACTTCATTTTATGAGCTGTTTGCTTGACTTCATTTTTGCTTGGAAGCCTTTTGGATACTCCGGTGCTCCACTCTTTTCCTACTTATTTTACAGAAACACACACTTTTTTATGCTGGCTGAACACTAGCCAGCTGTGATTCCTTCGGCTGGATGGTTGCTACAGGAGGTCACGGCTCTGTATTTTCTGTCTAAATCCCACTCTATTCCACCACATTCACTAGAGGGCACCATTTGAAATCTTTTTAAGCTCTGATCCTAAACCAACTGTGATTTGCAAAGTGGTCAGAGATCATTCAGTCTTTGCAATCAAGAAGTTATTCCAGATACTTATTTCTAGCCAGTCAGGGAGTATTTTGTCATAGATGTACGTTGCTGTGGTTGGTTTATATCCTACCCCTCAAGACGACAAACGTGGATGAAAAGAAATCTAGAAACAACGCATTAGAAAAGAAAAAGTCCCAAGGAACTGGAAGGCCAGCTCACACCGCTGTGTTCAGGGCTTGGCTTTGAGTTGGCAAAACCCTGTGACAGAAGAGCAGCTCCTGCGCCCGCCGCCCTTGGCACTCATGTGGATGCAAACGGCTGCGGGTTGCGTGTGTGCAGCGGGTAGGAGCGAGACCTCTGGGTGAGAGGCAGGGCAAATCTCAACCAAAAAGCAAACTTATCAAGTGGCCCAACTCAAACCAGACTGTTTATGATCTCTTCCATGAGAGCAAGGGGTGAGCAGCCTTGCTTAGAGTCAAATTAACAGCAGGAGGGATGCTGCGTGGGGATGCAGATGCTGCCGCTGTTGGCCTCTCTGCTGACCTTCCCCTACTGCATCCCACTGGGTCCAGCTTTGGCAAACACCCTGAACTGGGCTGAACCCCAAGATTCACTATTTTTCTGTGCTGGTAGGAGGATGCAGAGCAGGCACATCAAAGCGTTGCTCTGCCACTTCTCTTTGGGGCTGCAGTGTGTCTCTGCCTGCCTGTCTTACAGAAAGCTGCTTAAGAAGGAAGATGACTTACGTCTTCAGCTAATAGTCCAAAGAAAGCAGCCCATCCTCCTTGTTTATTTCAAACAGATGTATAATTGTTGTAATGATATGCTGAGCATGTGTTTTTCTAGAAGTGATTTAATACTTCAAGAAATCTCTTGCATCTATTTAGAGTCACGTGTTTGCGAGCGGCTGTCACGCTGCCTGCCCTACCCCGGTCTATCTCCAGTCCTCTGTCCTGGCAAGGCAACGAGGCAGGAGCTCGTTGGGTTTTTTTCTGTAGCATGCTGCTCATGCGAAGCAGTGTATAACGTAAAATAATATGTATCACTTAAAATAATCGCAAACATGGCTCAGGTTTGTGAACTGATGAACGCGATCCCCTTGGTTTTGATGTTGTGTGCATTGACGATTCTGCTTTTTCTTAACTCGGATCCTTCTTATGTATTTCCAGGGACCTCCAGGACCAAAAGGGGAAAAGGTAAAGACTGCATTAACATGTGGCTTTTGGGGAAGCAGCTGTACATCCTTCTTCTGCTGTAATTCTTTCAGTTCAGGTTACCCCAATAAGCCAGCATGGCATTCCCACTGGGTTTTGTTGGGACGTGGAGCAATGACAGCGGTTCTTGTGTTGCTCTTGGAAAAGCCCCGGGAAGGGGAGGGCAGAAAGAATTTGCAAAAATGTCAGAGGTATAAGTATGGTTTTAAAGCTCATCCATGTTGTAGGTTTCTTGGTAACCCTTTAAGGGTTAGGAGAGTGGCATACAACTCTCTTCGTGCTTCCTTCCAAGAGCAAGGCGGTGGGCTCCATCGCTCTGTGTTTGCATGACAACCTCCCACGAAATTGGAGCAGCCAAAGAAGGTCATTACTGTACTGAAAGTGATTTTAATCCTCGCATGTGTAGGACATAAGTAGTTGCTAGGGGAGCCTTAGAGTTGGAAACAATCAGCTATTTCTGATTTATTATCTGTTTCATCGCCTGCCAGTGCAGAATCATTCCCTATTGTGTTGTCTTGAGCCCTTCTCCTCCCTGGTTTTGAATACGTTAAGCAATAGGACTCTTGCCACTTCCCTTGTGTGCTGTTCCCGCGTCCAGCTGACCCTGCACTCAGTCCTTCGTGGTTGAAATTTGAACTCTAATAGCTGACCCTTGCTGTTTTGCCTGACGCACAGGGTGAAGCAGGGGACATCGGCCCGAGGGTAAGTAGTGACACGGCACGTTGATTTATTCGAAAATCTGGTTGGGTTTGGTCACCGCACAAAACAAGGCTTTGTGCAGCTTTGTCGCTGGAAACCGAGGTATGGTAACGGTTCTGGAAATATTTAATTTTGCCACTGGAGCTCTTTGTGGTGGTGGTTTTCCTAACTTTGACTATGGGGAAGCAAGAGTTGAAGACCTTCAGGTATCTCATGAAGGGTTTTGCTTTGACTGAACTTTCCTATCCCTGACTCCCTCTGTCGGAGACAGGCTCCGTGTTTCTCCTGAAGCTGTGCTCCTTATTTAGTGGCATTAGAGCACCAAGTACGCAGTGGTAAGACCGGTGTCCCACGGCAAGACACAGCACAGTGTTGTGCAGGATGGAAAGTTCCTCCTCTCTTGCTGGGCTACCCGCCTGGGAGCATGGTAGTACACAGGCAATGTCTAGGCTGCCTTTGAAAATAAAGAGTTCAAAGTAGCTCTATGATAAGGGGAAACTCTTTTGTCTATAACATAGACAAATTAATGGAGTTTTGTGGAAATGACTCTCATGGGGCTGCATGAAGTTGAGATTTACTGTAGTGCATTGGGATGGGTCCCTGTGGGGCATGAGGGGAACGCGGCTGTCCCACGGTCCCTGCTGCGAAGCTGATGATGGCAGGGGTAACACGAAGTCTCCCGTGTCGGGGGTGAGACGGGAGGGCTCGCTGCGAGGTCTGCAGTTTTTCCACGGTGGGCTCCGTCGCAATAATGAAGGTGCCGTTGGCCATGGGTTATGGGCACCTGCTGGAAACCCTGCAGCCGGGATGTGCTGGGTTGCCGGTGTACGCCCCCACGCAGAGGCCAGATTCGGAGCTGGCCCCCAAGAGTTGGCCAGTAGGTTTAGATGCGGTTGCTGGAAATGTAGCCAGGACCTCAGTGGTTAATGTCGGACCGCCATGCCTTAGAGTCTTTTTTCTTTTTTCCCCTAGAGGCTGCTAAGGCACTTTTTGAAGTTGGTGTCATTTGCTGAAGCAGCTCCCAACCGCCCTGGGTGCCTTTGGAAATGTAACCCTCAGGCTCCAAAAATTTCTCTGGTAGATTTATGCCCTGTGTGGCTGAGGAGGGACTCGACATAGGGTCTCAACCTTGTCTAAGTGCCCACCCATGTACTCGGAAGAGGCTTTAAGAGGTGATTCAGCGGCACATGGGTGTGAGTTTTCACTCCTTGGCCGGGGCTCTGGATGACTTTGGGGCTGGCAACTCGGGCAATGCCGGAGAAAACGCTCAGGCTCCAAAGCCCCTGTGGTCTGTGCTGCTGGATAATGTGGGAACCCACCTCCTGCAGGAGATGCTCTGGGGACAGGCTTCCTCTGGACCTGCAGGGGCAGGTACCAGCTCCCAAGGTAATGCTTGTTCTATGTTTTAATCTACCAATTAAAATGTGTGAATTTTTTTTTTCTCCTGATCTGCACTTGTCCAGATTTTGTTCTACTTTTACATTTATTTATGTCTTTTTGCACTAGAGTAAGAAGAAGGCTTAGAAAAAATTTGGGAGGAAAGGAGGGAGAAACAAGCATGGCAGAGCCACACACAAATAGGTCTAACAAGCGGTGCCTGTGTTGCAGATTGAGTGATGTACTTGTAAGAGAGAAGCAGCAATATGCTTATTGATATGAAACAGCAATTTAACAAAGTTTCATAATAAATGTGACAGCGGTTTAACAAGATTTGATGGCAAGGTACACTTGATTATTTACTGCATAGAGGACAGGGTCAGACAAAACCGTCAGGGAGACCCTCCTGTTGAGTCATGGGGTTCAGAAAGCACCTCCTTGCTTTCTAAACTCCTTCTCAGAGAAGAGTCTAGGTGTGGCTGGATCTAATCCAAGTCCCAGCTTGGTCAGCGGTTTATGTCTAAAGGATTGCGTATGTGCAATCAATCCCTTGTATCACCTAGCTAAGATTTCAAAGTTTAGCATGCTGCTAATCACTTACCAAGAGTCTTTTGCAGCAAGGAATCTCTCAACCTCGAGGAGTAACCTTGAGAGGCATCCCTACTCAAGGGGAGATCCTGGCGTGCAGCCTGCTGCCATGTAGGAGAGCTCAAAGGGCTCTTGGGCTGCTCGCTATTTATGGGGGTAAGGTGATTGACTCATAGTCATATTTAGGTACCAACTGCAGATGTTAGTTTCTTCCAAATTTGGCTTGAGTCAGATGTTGACCAGTACTGTGGTTAGGTGGGTGCATTGCCATAAGTTAGCCCTTGGCTACTGTGTTGTTATCTGTCTCCCCTGAATCCACCTTGAGCCAGATGCATCCATCACGACCAGACGCATCCATCACGACTGCCACTGGCGGTTATCGCTCGGGCAGAGTTACGGGAAAAGGTCGGGGCTCTGGGGTGGGGAGCACAGTCACAGCCTGGCTTTGAAAATACCTTCTTGTATGTCTCCAGATACTCAGGGTAGTGGATTGGATATGAAACTTCTTAACACCATCTGGCAGAGATTTTTTTTTTATTTCTTAATTTAATCTATCTTCTTCAAGTTTCAGTGGTGGATTTGTTTAGCTGATTTTGAAAGATGTGTCGTGGCAAGTCGTCGCATCAACAGCAGGATAAATAACTAGGAGTATATCCAGTGCCGCCTCCCTTGTAAATGTGCGTGTCTATGGGCAGCGGAGTGGGGATAGTGTGTGTCAGTGAATGCAAAAATATTATCATTAGGAATGACAGATTAAAAGAGAATAATGCTTGGGGCGGCTTTGGAGGGACTGTCTGCAGTGGAAGTGAGATGAAGGCAGTTAGGGATTAGCTACTGAATACGTTCGTGTCTGCGCTGCTTCTCTTTCTGTCTCTAACAAACACCTGCCACCAGCATGGACAAAAAAAGAGATTATTGCACGTGTGAGTGTGCCTACTGCGGACGTTGGCGGATGATTTTGGAGAGCTGAGGAAGGGGGGTTGTCTGAGGCACTGAGCACTGGTGCTTGCAAACGGCATCAGGGAGGCTGTTGTACAGCCTCACCTAAGCAAGCTGGGGAATAAACATACCCGAAGTACTGACAAGTGTAGTCACAGGGAGAAACCCAGAGCAAATGTTCTCTCTGCTTTGGGAAGGAAAGAGGGAGTTGAAGCAGAGTGCTGCCAAGGCTGGGGCTGCTCGTGCTTGTGGTTATCTCTTAAAATGATACGTATCCCTATACCTCCAAAAAGGGCAGTTTTTATAAGCCAGACTCGCTCCCCAAGGTGGCACTGGGGTGACCACTCTGGATTTATGACCTTAGCTTGGGTGACTTGTTCTTACTGACAGTTCAGATGTTTAGACAAACGATGGGTTGATGAGTTTTTGCCCATCTGGGCTGGCGGACACACAGGGCGTGCGGCAGCAACGCCGGGTTTGCTCTCGAGAGGGAGAAAAGGGCTTCAACTTGTGAGAGAAATGCTCTTGTCTCCAGCGGCCCCCACAGCAAGCTCCCACTCGATGCCAGCGCCGGTGGAGATGGCACCCATAGCATCGGCACCTGTATCCTGAGCTGCTGAGGGATTAAACGCTGGCATGGCTGAGCTGGCCCTGTAGACACAGGCTGGAGTTTAGGCTGCAAATGGAAAAGCAGCTTTTTCTTTCTTACTTTCTGCAAAAAGTGCTTGCCAAGCTCACGTTGCAGATAAAAGCTCAGCACAGAAAGCGTCCTGCAGAGCTCATGGTGACAGTCAACAGAGACACTTATGGATACTTCTTTTTTCTAATTTTATTTCATTTATTTGCTTAGTTTGGAACACTATATTGAAATGGCTAAATCGAGTACTCTAAAGCTGGAAATTGCCAGCATTCAAGGTTGCTGTGCTCTAAGGCTACATGGCTACCCAGGGTCAGACCCAGTGGCCCCATGAACAGATGCATCGGCAGAGTGTAAATACGGAGCAGGAATGCGTAACTCCATCACACTTAACTGCTCTCCTGGAGCCTGGTTATCTATGGCCCGGGTGTTTCTTGGGCCAGGGATGGCATCTCTGTATTTAATGGCCCTCAGGGCTGTTCGCCTTTTATGGGCCCATCTGTAACAGGGATTGTTTAAAATAAAATGTGCGACGGCTGGATTTGGTGGGATACAGTGTGTTTGGCCCGGGAGCAAAAGCAAGTTGTGGCTTTACATGGAAACAGATAGGGCTGGGCTTGGGAGGTGTTTACTTGGGTGGTGCTCAGCAGTCTGAAGGGGTAAGAAAAAAGTTTCAGTTCTTGTCTTGCTCTTCGGGCTCTTCTGAAAATCCCACTTAATGCTCTTGTGTATCTTCATGCACATAAGAAGCCATAAAACTAGGTCCTTCAGGTCTACCACAAACCCCTTTGCTTGTGGAAGAGCCTTTTTGGTGGTTTCTGTAGTATCTGGAGGGCCTGGCTGAACGTAAGGTCTCTCTGTCCCCATTAACTCAATGTGGCATCATCTTGGTTTTTGAAGATCTCGGGATTTCAGCATTGTTCCTCCCCACAATGGCTGTATTGAAGTGAGGGCTGAGCTAAAGCTTCTCCCTACAGCTTGGGAAAAAAATCCTTTGGGGGTTTATTTTCCAGGGTTGATTGTTTTTCTCTATCCAGCTGTGCTTTTCCCCTCCCTTTCTGAGATGACTGTGTTGAAATGATGATGATCGATGGACCTGTGCACACCTGGTGGGCTTGCCTATGCAATATTTGCCCCAAAATTGAGGTTTGGGGTTATCTGGGTTTTGTGCCAAAGGTTTATTAAAAGCTCCCTGGGCAATTTGGACAAGAGGTTAGTTCCTTAGAAACCTTCCGAAATCCTCATGGAGGATATGCTGTGTGTTCTCGCAGGGCTTCTCGCGGCTTCGCTCCGTCCCTTTGGTTGTGCCCAGGGATGGCTGGGGAAAGGGAGACGCAAGCAGCGTCCTGAGAAAGGAAATGTCTTACTGCTTCTCCCTGGATAGATAAGCGGAAAGGCTAAAAGACAATAGCAATGACTAGTGACATGGTCCGAATACATTGTTTTTGCATCGTATGAATCTGAGAGATTTATCTGCATTTTGCAGGCTGGGGAATACATCAGTAGTCGTTTTAGCCTCTGAAAAAAAAAAATAATATTTGGTCTCGGGAGAAATGCTGGGATATATCCCCGGTGGGGTTTACTGGAATAATGCGCTTTATTCTGCAGAAAGCCTTGCAGCAGGGGAATCCTCTGTACCCCAGCTGCTTTGAATGTCCTATTGTGCAGTAAACTAATGAAATGGTACTTGTTTCCTTCTGTTCACTGTTCACCAAGCTCCAGTGTATCCAGAATGTTAAAACAACCACTGTTGGCTACGTAGATTATTTCTTCCTCATGTATCAGTTAATTATCAAAGAAAAATTGTTATGTATTGTTACAGCCTTTAAAACTTGCTCTTCTGCTGTGCTTTCATCTTAAATTCTTGCTCTTTCCTCTTCTGCCTCCCACTATACCTGGCTAGATGGTTTTTCCCCGCCTCAATCACGGATTTCTGGCTAATGACCAGCTTGTCTTTAGCCGGCGAGTGCTCAAGGTAGACTTATCAAATCTGCTGCTGCTGGTTTGCTGTGATTCTTTGAGTTGCTTTTGTTTCTTCTTTCTGCCTGAAAGTGCATTGTTGCTGTTTTAAATTGCCGCTGCCGTGGCTACGTTCAGAGGTGCTCGTTGGGAACGCGCTTGAGTGAAACCCCATTGGAATTGAGGGGCAGTTTTGTCAAAGCAGAGGGATGTCAAAGTGATGGGTTTTAGCATTTGGTCCTTTGTGAGAATTTGGAATCGAGCAGCAAAATGCTATAGATATTGATATGAACAGTGCCTGGTACTGTAAAATAAAATGCGTTAAAACTAGAGTTGTCCAAATCTTCATACTCTAAACGTGATGTTTTAATTAGGCAAAATTCAGTGGGAGACTCTTGACGTAATTGGATGCAGTGTTCAGCATTTGCAATAGGGTTTTTTTTAAAACTATGCAAGTGATTTAGGAGCACAGATCTTGTTGAAAGGCCGTGGGATTTGTGCTGCTAAGTCACTTAAGGACTTCTGAAAATCCCACACTTGTCCCTGATTTGAGGGTGGACCACATAGTAAATACACTCCTCGTAGTACCTCGGTGGTAACCCTTCCAGATGTTGCTAAAAGATTTACGAGACAGCCTTTCCGTGAGGCTTTCCATTGTGCAGCCGCATGGACGTGTCCGGCCGCAGCCCCGGGGCTGGGCTGCGCTGGCCGGCGGTGGGTCAGGAGCCGGTAACTGGGTGGCGAAGCCCCGTGGGGTGCTCCCCTCCGGAGCAGGCACCTACCAACCCTTCACAATCACACAGAGACGGCTGCTGCTTTTTTCTTTGCATCTGAGCACCGCTGGATGTTAATATATGACCTTGGCTGTAGTTAAGGGATACTACTAAGCGCTAATTCTTTTTTTTTTGGGGGGGGTGGAGGGGGAGTGGTTTCGTGTGGTGCACTAAGCTATGGAAGTGTGTGCATGCTCCATGCCAGCATGGTGTCGGGTCTGGGTTACTTCTGGGTGCTGTCAAATTGGTGGTTTCCATGCAGACAGTCGCTGGGCAGGGGCTTAATGAGATAAAACCTCCTTGGAAAGCATTGAGCAAAATCCTGGTTAAGGAACCAGACCCAAAGGGCACGAAGCAGCCATGAGCTCCCAGCCTTCCCAGTTGGCAGCTATAATTAAATTCCTCTGGGGTGGCGGCGGCCGGGGTGCTGATGGCCCAGGGATGCAGTGCATGTGCCGCAGGCGCCCCACGGCCACTGCTTGCCAAGATCGCTTCATCTCACCATGTCTGTGTGAACTTCTTCTAGGGCGATCAAGGTCGAGATGGAGCCACTGGCCCCCCCGGTCCGCCGGGACCCCCAGGTGCCCGGGGGCCTCCTGGTGACACGGGAAAAGATGGCCCAAGAGGACCTCCAGGCCCCCCTGTAAGGACGGGAGATGCGCAGCGAGCACATGCTGGGCAGTCCCCACACCAGCGAGGAAGAGGAGGGTGAAGGGTGTCCCCTTCCTTGGTGCTGCCACCCCCACCCCTGGGTCCCCAGCCTGAGCCAGCAGTTGGGCTCTGATGGCTGCTCGTACAGCAAAGCTTTGGGGCATGAGGCCAAGGGAGTGGGAGAGGGCCTTCCATCTTCAGCTTTGGAGCAAAGAGCTGGACCTGGAGCGTGTATTTGCAGGTGCTGGTTGTAACTGGAGAGCCCAGAGGAGCTCTCTTTCCCGATCTGTAGCCTTCGGACAACCTGGTGCAAATCTCCAGATCACGGGCAATTTATTTAAGAAAAAAATAGGCTAATTCATAATGCTGCTGAACGTTGTGATTATTGCTGAGCATTTTGGAGAATGAGGGGTAATAGTTTCAATGTTGACCTTTCTATTTCTGCAGGGTCTCAAAGGCGAGCCGGGAGAAGACGGCCTCATGGTTAGTATCGCCCAGAAGCACCCGTGTGTGCCCCTCGCTGCAGCAAGTGGTTTTGTGTCAGTGCTTATGGAGGCCAAAAAGCCCCATGGGAAATTATAGTTGCCCTAAAATGGATGTTTGTCCAGGGGTACCTGGCCCAGCAGGGAGAAGAGGGGCCATTCTTTGTCCCCTTGGCTCCTCCGGAGGGATGTGCTGCTCCTGTATCCCCACTTCTGCCCCTCTGAAGCCTCGTGGAATTGTAACTCAAAATTCACTAAGGTCTAGGTTGGGTATAAAAGGTGCTTATTACACATAAAATACACAAGTCATAAAAGGATATTTATTAATTACTGGGAGCACGGAGAACTTACAGCTGTATTTGTAAAGGAAGATGAGAAGTTGGCATCTGTCAGGGGTTTTTTTCGTGGGTGTTAAAGTACAGATGTTTTTATCCCGTTACCCTCTATTGTCAAACAAGTATACCAACTACTCTTAAATTCAACAGGGTGCCAGGGGACCCCCAGGACCGAAGGTGAGTAATAAATAATTTCTAATATGTCTAATTTTAACAAGAATTCTTAAAATATCGTGGCATCAGGGAGGTGGAGATGACCGTATGTATTTCTCACTGGACTTGTACTCATCTGTATTGATCACATACGGAATTTTTAAGGTATCAAATTAACTGTTGACTTGGAGCTGCAGATGTCTGCCTGACATGTCACATACGCAAAAAGCACAACCGCTGCCCACATTCAAACCTTGAAATGGGGGTGGAGGGAGCCATGGGGGGCTGGCAGCTGGTGTGCTTTGGGAATGTGCTTTCTTGCATTTGAGAGAGGGGATGAAGATCAACACAAACTGAGTATTTTAACTTTACAGCCAATTTTGAGTACCTGTACAATTGATCGTATTTTCTCGTATGTCCCTAAACTACTTTTTCTTCTGTGTTTGTTGCCATTGAAGGGTGAGCCCGGCATCCAAGGGAAAAAGGTAAAACGGTGATTTTTTTCTTTGCTTTGCTCAGTGTTCGACTAGGGAAACCATTGCCACAGACTGATGGAGAAGCTGTGGCCATGGCTGTCCGTACCAAGCCCTTCCTTGTGTTCCTCGGGCTCTCTTGCACATGCGACCCCGAAGCACGGGCACACTGTGCCTTCAGCCTGGTTTTCATTACCATAAGCAAGCCAGAAGCTGCGATCGCATCTGCCCAATAGACAAAGAATAAAACAGCAAACGCCCAACAAAGCAGTAGGTCTCGAGCCCTTTCGCTCCAATAATTCCAGCTGAACCAGGAAGCGCCTGGAGGCTGTTAATGCCCAGGGGCCCCCGGGGTGGGTTTGAGGTTCCCGGGACGGGCATCGCCGCACAGCACCTCGCTCTCGTGGGTTGTCCACTCTCGTAAGGACGGGCATGCTGCTTGGGTCAGGTGCCAAAGGCTGCAGGAGGTTCACGTGTCTGAGCTCTCCACGTTTTCTTCTGGTGCTGCCATCGAGCAGTGGATAAATCACTGCCTTTAGCTGAAGCCAAAGCGCTGACAGGGCCCAGCCTTTCCCTCTTACTGCTTTGCCCCAAAACAGATGTGGCCGTGGTTGTTTTTCAGGCCAGAATTTGGCTTAAAAAATTTCATAACTGTCCAGTAAAATTAACCTCTTCACCTACAAAGTGGTTTTACTCCAGGAGGACAACAAAGCGTGACAAGGGAAACAAGAAAACCTCCTGGCAGATGGGCTTGCTGGTGACTTGGGATGAAGTCCGTGAGGATGGGAGATAGCTTGCAGGAGGTCTTTGGGTCCCTGAAAGCCTAAATGGGTTAAATCTCTAATTTCTGTTGAAGGTGGGAGAGTACTTCCCCAGGGCCTGCTGTAAGCAAGGTCTGGGAGATGCCCATCCGCCTCCCCGAGGCAGCGGCAGAGCTGGAATCCTGCAAACCTGAGTGGGTCTCAGGCCTGCGCAACATTCCGTGGGGTTAAATGACACATTGGATCCTAATGATAAGTGTGTACAAGCTCTTGGTATTTCACTTTTTATGTTTTGTTTCATCAGGGTGATGATGGGATCCCTGGGGAACCAGGACTTGTGGGCCCTAAGGTATGTTCTGCTCTGTGTCCATCTAACGTATGAGCTTGGCAGCATCTTCTGCTGCCTGGTTTCTTGGCACGGTATCACAGTTGGGGCAGGTTGAGAAGAACATTTCTCCCCTGACATTGAAAACGAACAAACAAACAAAGAAAAATAAGGATAACCCTCTCCTCTGCCATGATAGCTCTTCCCAGAAGAAGTTTGCAAATGCAGCTTGTTGACCCCGGCACAGAATTGCCATTTAGAGGCTCCTCTCACAGAAGTAAATCGGGGTGTTCGGGATGTCGGCTTGCACTGCCCAGATCAGGGCACAGCGGGCTCTCCACGGGAGCTTTCTCCAGATGCTGTCGTTTTGGGGCTGACTTTATGGCTGAACACACCACCCACAGCCAAACTGTTAAGCCTGAAAGCTTCATTTTTATCTCAAAAACTCCCCTTTTGCACCTAGGCAACATGACAAATTTCAGGCTAAAAGCATGTATGTAATTGTAAAGATAAAGCAAGAAAATTCTAACCTAAAGAAACCTGCTTTCCAACCTACCCATACAGCATTTGTCGAAATTGTCTTGTTTTCAGGGTGAAAAAGGAAGCGTGGGTCCCAAGGGAGAGAACGGCACAGATGGCTTGCCAGGACCCAAGGTAAATAAAAGTCCATTAGCCGGGAGGCTGGGCACAGCGCTGCGGAGGCAGAGGGTTTCAGCTCAGTACTTGTTTTAGGCCTTTGCATTCTAAAAGGTTCATAAAATGCCCAAACTGACACAAAACAGGGGGACGTTAAGAAGTATTTTACCTTTTCCTGATGATTTAATGAAAGCTGGATTCAAGCAGAGATCAGCATAAGAGTTTTTAAAATCATCTCCTTGCATGTTTTTCATTGAATTGCCTCTTTTTCCCAAAAAGAACTAAACCTCTGGTCATATTTTGATCCGAGGTATTGATGGCTGCGGTAACGCTTCAAAGCCCAGAGCACTTACGTGCCGTCCTGTTCCGCTGACCTTCCTAACTGCCAAGAAATGCAGTAAGACAGTCTGGATATGTTAAGTGGTGATGATGAGACCCGGACAGCGTTTGTGGGCCGTTATTTCCCCCCTCAGCTGCTTCTTATTTAGCAGGATCTGTATCCAGTCTTGTTTTCTGTATCAAACAGTCGTGGCTCCTTCTTGGGCAAGAAACTGTATATGATGAAGAACCATGGGCTCGGGTGACCCTTGACTTTTTTTTTTTTTTAATAAAACCATAGCAGCAGCGCTGGTTTGTTCCCCTGGGATCTGCTGAGTTGAGTTTTCCTATGCAGAGTCTTTGCTTTTATACCATTTTTAATTTTTTTGGAGGGCTTTAATTTTGCTAGTAAATGGATTTCCGTGGGTATTGCGAACGGTACATTTTTTGAATCCTGAACTGAATTTCAGGTCACTGCTGTGAGAGTGCTACAGCTGTCCAAAACTTCCCAACTTTCAAAAAAAGAAAAGAAAAGAAAAAGGGAAAAAAAAAAAAAGGGAGGGGGGGGATTTGGCACAGCCCTTTTCCTTAAACTCGCCCTCGAAAATGTTTTAAACGTGTCGGCTGAAACTCTCCACACGCAAAATTCAGCCTAAAGCAAAGAGAGAGCCATGTGAAACTTCATCACAAAGAGCTGGGGCTGGGAGCCGGGGAGCTGCATGGCACATCGCCGTTACGGGGAGCTCAGCCCCGAGCGCGCCGCTCTGCTCCCGCTGCGATGAGACGTTTTCTTACTGCCAACAAGCTCACACCAACATTATTTTCTGCAAAACCCATCTATCTTTTTGCTAGGAGCTGTTCCTTGTCAGTGCCATACTTTTTCTTGATCTAAAACACATCTTGACATCTCATGTAGTTACAGGATTTTTAAGATAAATATCCTGTACTTTCTTTGGTCTTTCTGAACCAAAAATATGATTTTTATTTTTCAGGGTGAACCTGGTGAGAAGGGAGGAATTGGCTCCATCGGACCCCGGGTATGGATGTTCAGGGTTTTTCTTTTTTGGTTTGGAGTTGCATATTTGCCTCGACCTGAGCTGTTTCCTCACCACCTCTTTCTGCTTAATACGTAGTTGAATCGCTTCAGGATCAGTTCCATGCTAGAAAATAGAGATGCTGCGTATCTAAACAAATCACTATGTAGGTACCGGACGCTGCCACGGGAGATAGCTCTGGGAAATGCAGTCAAGTCCCATTTTCATATCAATGCGACCACCCTGCCACCCTTTTTTTGCAAGCGGGAAGCTGCGAATAGGGGTTATCGAGTGAGGATTTCTATGAGCTTCTCCGTTACCCGAATTTATGCCCTTTTGAGGTTTGGTGGGATGACAGTTACAGCTGTCAGGCTAGGAATTGATCAAATCGACGGTGTTTGCAAGGTGATAATCCTCAAACACCTGGGTGTCAGGTCTTTGCTTTCATACCACCTGCTTCTCAGAAGTTGCAAGAACTAAATAGGGTTCGTCCCTGCTTGCAGGGTCCCCCCGGCCTGAAAGGGGAACAGGGTGACACCGTAGTGATCGACTACGACGGCCGAATCCTGGATGCGCTCAAGGTAAGCCCCGCACCCAGGCCATGCCAGTGTCTGCGGGTTACATGCCGAGCTCGGCCACCGTGCCGACGTGGCACGGTGTTTGTCCCTGTCCTACTGCTCCTTCCCGAGATCTGGGTCTCGGCACAGAGCTGGCCGGGAGGGAAGAGCTTATTGCGTTTGGGGGCTGAGGATATTTAGGATCTACCAGCAAAAAAGGTGGCAAAACTCGAGGCTGTGAACTCAGTGGGATGAGGATGTGGGATGCCAGTTGATATTCTGCAGGTAGAAGCAACCCGACACAGCCCGTGCTGTGTAAACGCCTGTTGCAACAAGTGTTCTCAGCCCAATTACGGCTTACCCGCCGCCGCTGCGGGGGGCTGTTCCCCCCGCCACGCCGCAGCGCGGTGCAGAGCCGTGCTTTTCACCGCGCATCATCTGGGGCGGTTTTCTCTGCAAGCGGTGGTGGAGGGGGAACGGTGCCCGAGCCCTAACCTGCGCGACCGAGCCGCGCCCTGCCGTGTTCGTTAAGATGAAAGCAGCCAAATAGAAGAAATACTTAATTACAAACACATTTGAGAACCATCCTAATTGTTTTATAACAGGCTGCAGGGATACACAAAGTGATGGTAATTACCCTTTTGGCAGATGTCTGCACGGCATGCAGCGCTGTGAGTGGCGTTTGTGGAGTGCGGTGCTTGTGGAGAGGCTCCGACACGCATCCGAACATTCATCTCTGGGCCCAGACCCTCTCCCGTGTGCGACTCGCGGGGGTTGCCGAGGGGCACGTCACTGAACCTCACTAACTTTGCCATTTCCCTGCTTATTAGCTGTTTTCGGTGTTTGTGCACTGACCTGTCTCACGGACAGAGCTCTGGAAAGAGGTGGCTTTACCCGGCTTCCAGTGTGAGTTTGAGTATGAGCTTCCAGGTGTTTGAGTATGCAGTCATGGAAAAAGGTGCTTTGGGATGTTATACTGTTTTGTTTTTCAGCTGAGCGAGACCCTGAGTTTTGCTGTTTGAGATAATTTGCAAGTTGCAAAATATTAGTTCATCTCGAGGCGGTTCATGGTCTCCGCAGCAGCGCCCAGGAAAAACAGCTTATTTAAGTGTGCAAGGTTTTCCTGCTGTTAGTGCTCACACAAACTCCTTCGTTTCCTGTTTTTAATTGGACCCCCCCAGCCGGTTGGCACTGTTTTCAGCAGGACACTTCTCCCCAGCCCGGCTGGCTGGAGAAGGGAGAAATGCAAAAAAGAGGAGACCAGGTTTGGGGCCACACCTCCAGCTGAAGGCATTTTACCTCTTAAACACACGTGCCGCTGCAGCTGTACACCCAGCTAGCTCCGGCTGTGTTTTCTTCTGCGCAAATATCCCCTGTGCTTGGGGTCCTCGGGTTGCCTCGTGTCAGCAGAGCTCACCACAGCATTTGGGCAACCATGGGTCAGACGAGCGTCGCTTGTAGGTCGCGGTCAGGAGCTGCTCCCAGCTCATCCCCAGCAGCACGAGGACAGGCTGCCATATTCGTATGGGTCACGCTCATGCCCGTTTTGTTTGCCATGTTTCAGGGTTCGCCGGGTCCCCCAGGGCCACCAGGCCCCCAAGGCACTCCAGGTCCCAAGGTGAGCCCGACCTCTGCCATGCAGACGGTGTTTCCTAGAGAGCGACGTGGTTGTCAGCAGCTCTCCTCGCAGAAGTGTCTCCCAGCCAAAATAAGGCAGGCGATGCTGGCTGTGGGGCTCGAGACTACGCGTGGTAAAGGAAACGCTATTTAACGCTTTCTCAGGCTGAAAAAGGAGGTTTTCACACAAAAGCCAAAGTTTTGTTGACTCGTCTCTTGTCTCCAGCCTCTTCTGGAGGATGCCGTCCCAGAAATGAATGCGCTCCCAGCCCCACACCTGACGGGTGTAATCCCAGCCCCTCTGAGATTTCCTCTCTGCATGTGGCTGAAGTAAATGGGAGAAGCAGTCGTGAGGAGGGGCCAGCGGTCCCAAAAGCTGTGCCGAGCCGCCCTCCATCCCGCCCTCCCCACGTGCCACTTGCTGCCTCGGCACCGTGTCTGAGCTGTTCTGTCCTCCCGCTTCACAAGCGGTAGCCAGTAACCTACAGGCAGCTGCAGTTTCTATCAGAGAAGAATTTAACCTACTGACAGGCGTCTCTCGGGAGAACGGGATGAGGCAGGATTTCGGTGCCCCTCGAGGTCTCCCTGCCGCGCAAATTCGTATGAGCCCGCAGTGCTGGCACATCACCGAGACCTCCTTGCTGCTGCTCCTGAGCAACGCCAAACCCATAACCGCAATGGCTGATACACATGAATAACACCTTTCCTTGCAAAATGCTTTCCCGGGGTGATTTCCTGATTTAATTTACCGTGGGCTCCCCTTTCTTTGTGTTCCTTCAGGGAGAGCTGGGCTTGCCGGGTCCACCTGGACTGGATGGTGAAAAGGTGCGTGAGGCATGGCTGGCGCGAGTGAGACCTCGCAGGAGCTGAGTTAAAAAGGAGTTTACTTGTGTGTCCGTGAGAGCTGTCGCTGTGAAAAGCAAATCTCAGGTTGCCAGGAGCAAGCTCTGCCCCGTAACGTTCGGGGCATCTCCTTGAATGAACCACCCGCCACTTTCAGCCCTGCCACGAGCATGCAGATGCTGCCCGTGGCCACGTCTGCCGAGCGAAAGGGGCTCCTTCTACGAGTGGTTCATCAGACACCGTCTCAAATTCTGTTGTAAACCTTCCTGATCCTACATGGCTGCAGTCCCTGATACGGCCCAGCCAAACTCTGCTGCGCCCGCAAAACTGGCATTTATAAGTTTTAACATTAAAACATGTTTTCGTGAGCTCACGCCGCGATACGGAGAGAAACAGCAGAAAGGCAGAAACGGCTGGTGTGGGGCTTTTTTTTTTTTTAACAGTTTTCTCCTAAGCAAGTTGTTTTCTGTAAACTTCCAGGGTCCCAAAGGAGCGAAGGGTGACCAGGGCAGCGCAGGGATCACGGGACAGAAAGGAGAGACGGGAGAAATGGGCTTATCGGGTCCGCCGGTACGTCCCTCTGTCCCTGTACGTCTGCTGCTCGGTCCTTTAATGCACTGATTTCTGCAAGTGCTCGGTATATGGCCGCGTTTGCTGATCTAAGCAGTGGCCTGTCTATGCTGCAGTACTGCGGAGCTGGAGGATGCAGGAGCTTTGAATTTTCTTTGCTAATGATGATGATAACGGCTTATTCAGAAGGTGATCGAAACCAGTAGCAAGGAGGAGAAAAATCTTTGCTCAAAGTCCCCTGGGGATGAACATGAGCTTTGCTTGAGCCAAGGCTGGAGTTTGGGGGAAGACAAATGTGTTTTTCTCTCTTGTTTTTGCTTTCCTGGAAGATGCGCCACATCAGCGTTACCTTTTTATCCTTTAGGGAGCAGAAGGGCCAAAAGGAGACAAAGGAGAAAAAGGAGACACTGGGTCACCGTGTTTGCAGAATAATCACGTAAGATCTTGGCACCGTAAAGCCTCTTCCACGACACGGGGTCAGGTGAAATCGGGGTGTGCAGGCTGGAGCCACCGCTTCCGTATCCCTCCGCGTAGCGGAGGGGAGCAAAACCCAACTGTTTTCTACAAGAACTTCCAGATGCATCTAAACGGGGTTTATTCATTAGGGAAGAACACGCCGCACACTCGGCACTACGTTACTGTAGATTTTTGCATGGATGGTTGAGATATTGGATGCTGCTGTTATAATTACGTTTTGTTCCAAAAACATACTGGATTCCTTGTGGTTTTATAGGATTTCTGCATCCTTTTTTCCTTATTCCTGCTTTTTTCTTTTTTTTTCTTTTTAGCAAAAGTGGTGGGTTTTGGTAGTTTTTTTATTAATGACGTGAGAGCTCTAATTTTGTTCCGTGGTGGGTTGGGGTTCTTTTGTTGTTGTTTCGGGTTTTTTAAATCAAAAAGGCTAGTTTCTTCCAGTCTGTGCAGAAAATGGCATCATTTTCCCTTACATCTATTTTGTGACTGGCAAATACACTGAGTTGCGTGGATCACGCCTCTCATTACAGAGAGTAGCACGATTCATGTGCTTAGTAAGACTCATTTATTTATAAATCCTACAAGCAACTCTTTGATTAGCAGATATTTTGATTAAAGCCATTAAATCAGAGGGCATTAAACCATGATTCTGGGCTGTGTGAGGTTTCCATTGCCGAACCCTCTTCTCTCTGTGTCCAGCCTCGTTAACATGCCGTTTAATTCCCCCCTGCAGATCATACCCGAACCCGGACCCCCCGGATTACCTGGCCCTATGGTAGGACTCTGGAAAGCGGCTCGTGCAATTGAGCGTTGCTGCAGATTTGTTACGCGTGTGATTAGTTAAGGACGAGGGTGGTTTGCTCTGTTTAATCGTCACGGGCTGCAGTGAATCCGGGAAAAAAATGAGGGCAGAGCTACAGCGTTGGGTGCTGTCTTCAGAGAGATGGAAGCACCTGATTTAGGAGAGTACACCGGCATTTATGGCACGTTTTGCAAATAACCAAGTTGTTCCTTGGGATGGGGAAAAGATAAAACCTTATGAGATGGGAAAACCTGTTCCCCCTGTGACGGTGTCTCTGTTCCCACAAATTTGCCCAAGTCGGTAAGTTTTTTTGGCATCAGCTGCAGCGGGAGAGGACGCGGGCAGCGATGAACGCGCAGAGCATTTCTGATGCAGACGCCTGAGGCGTTCGGTACCTACAATGCTCCAAAAGGCTGAGGAGCTGTCGAGGGTGTCGGGAAGGTCCAGATGCCTCTGCTGCGTCCAAGATGCACCTTGAGAGACCGCGCTCCGAACCCGGCCAGCTCTCCAAGCGGCGTTTCTAACCCGGGAAGCATCCCCAGCCCTGCCCGGGCTCGGAGGGCCGTGCTGGCAGGGTGCTGCCCTCAGGGCTTGCTGTCACTTGCTTCAGCAAAGCTCTTGCGGGGCTCTTGTTCCCCAAAGCTCATGTTGCAGAGCTTTATTGCCGCATGTTACGCCAAGCGGTCGTTTTCAGTTCCTCTTCTCCCTGATCTGACGTCGGAGAACCAAATGAACTGCCACCTGTCTTGGAAAGAAATATTTGGCTGTCAGCCCGTAATTTGAGCAAGAAATGGTTTGGGAAGCAAACTTTGGGGTTTGTTTTTAAATTCTGTTTTTTTCAAATGCATCATTGTTTTTCCCTCAGGGTCCTCCAGGAATCCAGGGGCCTAAAGTAAGTCAGTAAGTTAAATGTCACCCACTGTTCCTAAGCTGCCAGTGCATTATTTACAGGCTCACAAAGGCCTGTCAGCTCCAGGGAGTGAATTTTTTGTCACTATTTGTGACAACGCATCCCTTGGTCGCGCTGTTCAGTAGTTGACGTTTTGGAAAACAAGCCATTTTTCCTTCCAAACACATTTACGATCTTAAATCCTCCTCCAGTATGGAGTCCTGAGGGCCAGTGGCAGATGTGAGTCGGGGTTTCCAAACCCACAGGCTTAAACCTTTATTTTCAACTATTTTCTTATATGATCTGGTCAAGAGGAAAGCGTTAACGGCGGCGCGGGTATGGGCATCCCAGAGATGCGGCAGGAGGCGGCGGATGCGCGGGGTGGCTGTCCCGGGCAGTGCTGCCAGGTCTCCTCGGTTGATGCCGTTCGATTTACGCAGGGCTCGGACGGTGCAAAGGGAGAAAAAGGCGACAGCGGTGAGAAGGGGGACCACGGCGACGCTGGACCCACTGTGAGTCGTTTTCCTGTATCTCATCTCTGGCTGTCGACAGAAACCTGCCTTATGGCAACTATCCCAATGCCTCGTTTCTCTTTTTCCTTAAGGGTCTCCCTGGTGCTCCAGGGCTCATCGGTTTACCCGGTACCAAAGGAGAGAAGGTAAATGGTGGTGTGGGAAAGGAGCAGTGACATTGTGGTGTAAACCTAAAATAGGGGCCGATAAAATCCCTGCCGCGGTGGGTCCTGCCAGAGCTGTGGAGCCAGGCTCACCGGCACTGTCCCGACGCATGGCAAGGCTGTGCTGTCGCTACCGTAGTATTTTACTAACTGGATACAAGTTTGCCTGCAACAGCAAACTCAATACGGCATGTCTTAATTTTTATTTTTACAACTGCAGGGAAAGCCGGGGGAGCCAGGATTGGATGTGAGTATGGGAAAACATTAATGGATATGTAGAAATATGAAACAACATGTATGCAAAGGCCATCAAATTGCTCGAGACTGTTGGAAAAATACGTAGCTAACACCGTATAGACTACTGTCCCTTAAACACGGTGCCCACGGAACAATGTCTCTAGGAAAGGGCTGAATTCAGGGCAGTTGCCAGGACTACTTCCACTGCACAGCGGTAACTGCTCAGCTGAAGATGCCATGGGGGTTTCCCTTCCCAGCTGAGAATATTTGTATTGGATTCAGTGAAGGAAAAATCTCCAATAGATGTAAAGTTGCTGGGGTAGGTTAAGCACTAGCTTTTCCAAGAAATTGCAGAGATACCAAGTCAAGGGGAAGAAAATGCTATATTCTTCACTGTGGGAGGATGGGTTGATCGCTGGAGATTGCTTCTGTTGAACTGAGATTGTGGGACATCTGCATGCTAAACTTACAAACTGTTGGGTTTTTTTTCTTCCCCCTCCCATCTAAAAATTGTCCTGATAGGGTTTCCCAGGTCTCAGGGGCGAGAAAGGAGAGAGGAGTGAAAGAGGCGAGAAGGTGAGCGCATTATGGCTGTAGAGATGCTCGTTGGGGTAGGACTGGCCGCTCTTCTCGGCAGGCAGCGATGCTTGCCCTGGGTGCTCGTTTCCCCTCCAGCCTGGCAGCGTTTCTCGGGTCGCTGCTGTAAGGCCTTTTCTGTGGCATGAGCATTTTCACGGCCCCGGTGTAGGGCAGGACATGTGGTTAATTCCTACCCCCTTGGAAGTGCTTTCCCAAGCCTGTCCCCTCCCCGGCACAACCGCTGTGGGGAGCTGGAGCAGCCTGACAGCTCCGGGTTGTAAAGAATTGCTAGTTTTGGTTTATAGACCTTGAAAATGGCTCCAAGTCAAAGGCTTTGTTACAGGGATCCTTAAATAAATGGGTGCCCAGCCGGAGGCAGGAGCCCAGCTGAGCGCAGGGCAGTGGCTGGAAGCTGGTGCTCCCGCTTACTGTCAGATACCAACCTGGTTTCTAGCAGAAACTGGTCAGTCTGTTGTAAAATTATCTATTAAAATATCTCTACCCAGCTTTAACGGAAGATTTTCACAGTGATTTAATTACTCAGCTGAGGTTACGCCTAGTGCAAACGTGCCTACCCTGGGTGAGGTGTGGGACTCTGCAAGTGCTGTGCGAGTTAAAGCCAAGGTGTTTCCCCTGCTGTTCCTGATAGTTTTCCTGTTGCACCAACAGGGTGAGCGAGGAATACCGGGGAGAAAAGGAGCCAAAGGGCAGAAGGGGGAACCAGGCCCTCCCGGACTGGATCAGCCTTGTCCCGTGGTACGTCTTTTATTTCACTCGTTCTAAGCGTCCGTTGCTGGGACTGAAAGGGGACACGGCTTTGCAGCCAGGGAAAGGGAGGGAGGATTTGGTAGTTCGTTATTTCGCAGTAAATCAGAGCAGATGGTTATTGTTTTCTCACTTTTCTTAATGGTTTGTTTTATCTGCACGGCTGGAAGTTCACTGCTCGCTGTAAGGGCTCCTCTCTGGCCAGATGGGAGCAAGCCACAGCAGTAAAAATAAAGAATCTTTGTGTGAAGACCTTCTTATTGTAGTCGGGAACAATGGGCTTCAGTAATGCTCTTTGGGAGATAAGTGTGCCCTGGTGAAGCTGCCGGCCTGGCTTTTGAGTACGTTTGAAACCGGGGCGTAACTCGGCACGGCGGATGGGAGGCGATTCGCAAACAAGGGCAGCTCCATCCCTTCGCCTCCGCAAACCAAGCAAGGGATGAGCCTGGCTCTAGCTCTGCTGTGCCGGGAGGCGGGTCGGGGTTGATAGCATCTCGGTTCTGCCGAAGAAAAGCCATGTATGAGCTGGAGCTCCCCAGGCTGCCAAGTGCCTCCGGGAGAAGAGACCTCCCGCGTTTCCCCGCCCGAGATAGCAGCTCGCGGCTCAGATCTGTCCTTTCTCAGACGCATCCTGGGCCGTCGCCCTGCAGCGTGTACACAGAGAGGCTTTCCAGGAAACCTCCTGGGTGTGTAAGCCTGACGAAGGTGGATCTCCCAAGTCCACTTCCAGGGCCTCTCATTCCTTTGATAGGGCCCAGAAAAAAAAAAATCTATACTGGTTTGTAAGAAGTTATTTGGCCTGGTAAAATTTACCTCCTTTTCTTTACTATTTTTCATATAAAGACTAAAACCAGAGAGACTCCTTCCCTAAAGAACTTTGAGGCTGCAGGATGAGAGAGTGATTTGCATCAACTATTGAACTAAAACTCCTTAAATGTAGGTGTTAGCCCCTAGTTCAGCTGCACCTAACTAGGAGTGCCACGTACCTGCTCCAATATGCTCCAAAAAACCCGTTTCTTTTCTAAATGTATGACTTTTTCTCACCCCGCCTGCACAGCTCTGGCAATCAAAGCTGTTGTATAGCTCCACTATACCAGCAAAAAGCTCCTTCGGTCAATACGCTTTATTTTGCTGGGCGATTGAATGTGAGCTACAATAATTTTTGCGTTTCTGATGATCACCCTTCCTCCCTCAACATGCTGGATGATTAACGCCTCATCTTTTTCGCTGCGCCGCTGCAAACGTGAATCTCTGGTTTATGTATAGAAGATCTTTCCCAGATGACAGACTATGTGTCTGTGAATTCCCTACCATAAAACCCGCTGACTTGCTGTGTCATCAGAAACGGGGGTGTAAAGCTCTGGACCCATCCTCCTCTGCCGAAACATGGGTGTCCCTTTGAGTAACTCCCCTGTCTTTTATCATTCTCAACAAGCAGTTATTTTTTCAAACAGGGAGACTGTAGCATTGCAGGCACCAAAAGGGACCCAGGTTTACCAGGCCTGGATGGGGTGAGCGTGCCCTGCCCGCTGGTACAGTATCTGCTCCCTTTCTTTCTTGCATGGCTTGTGTGTGGTTCTGCTGTGGCCAAGCCCTATCCCCAGGAGCGAATCCCTCCAGGGAGAGGAAGGACACAAGGCAGCAGAGCTGGAACAAGATGTTTCACTGCGGCGTTCAGGGAAGGATGCCAAGGTGTCGGCCGTGTCGCCTTCCTCCCAGTTAAAATGACTTTAGATAAGGAGCGTAAGCGACGGGAGGATCACGTAGGGCATGCTTGCTCCTTTACGGTAACAGATGCTAAAAATTAGTTCTGGTTTCTCTCGGCACCTATGGCTCAGTTTGGTTCCCCTCATGCCTGTGGTGTCACAGCCCTGCGAGTCCGGTTCCCAGCTGGGTTTTGGAAAGCTTTCCTCACGTGAAGGGCCAGGTCTGCGGAGCGGGCTCACCGGCGCTCTGGGCATTAGAAGGGCGTTTGCTGCGTCAGCACGTAGCTCTGCCCCGCAGAGCTCAGGTTGAAGTCCAGCGGTTATGCAGGAAGGTTCGTGCTCTGCTCCCCGAAAGGGCTCTGCATGACTAGCTAAAAGAGGTCATTGTTTTATTTTCATTTTTTAAACCATGGAAAATGCTGCATGTTAGATGATTTGCAGTTGTCTTCAGAGAAACAAAAGGGCAGTAAGCTGTCTCTCTTTCAAAAAGTTAAATTACTTTCATATGTGTCAAAGAAACCAATTACTAGCAGCAGGCCTGCTTCAGCTCTTCGTATTTACTCCCCAGAGATGTTTTATTTACTGAGTATCTATATAGAAAACACAAGACCTATCTGTAGTAAAGGCATTGTAAACTGCAGTAGGTGGCTTCTCCAACACGTAACTACTACATGACTAGTTAGTAAAGCACTTGCACGTCTTCCCGCTTATGTATGCAAGGGATAGTTGCATGTTAGCTGAGAGTGTTGTCTTCGTTCTCCACCGCACGGTGCAGCGGAGGCTTGCTGGGTTCTCGGCTTCCTGAGAGAGCGTGAGCATGAGCCTTATGCACAGGTTGCAAAGCTCTTTTTAAATTGACAAGTCATTTTGGAATCACTTGAGTGAAACATGGTAGAAAGGCGTGGAGTTTTATGATGGCCAAAGTAAGTATTTTGAGTTCACGGGAAGGAGAAGCAGCCCAGGGCAGCAATCAGCCCCGTGACCATCGGTGTTAGGATGCACTTTTAACAGCAGGTCAGGATCTCTCGAGGTCAAACAACTGCTCTGCGCCCTGTCCCCTTTACCCTTCACCCCCAGGAAATTCCAGCAAGTTTACAAGTCACGCTTTTTTTTTGCTTATGAATAGTTATGGACCAAAATACTTACTGGTGTCAGCACAAAAATGTATATGTTTTCTAACTATTGTTATAGGAAAGTATGTAAAAATAACTTGACCTGTTACACTACGAGTAGCTGGAGAGGGTAACCTTACTTCACTGCATCTGTTTTATTGGGCACAGGCTATTTTACATATAAAATCAATACAGAATACAAAAAATGTGATGACTGACATTTACAGTAAAAAATGTAAAAATGCATTTTGACCTATATTTGCACTAGCAGTTATCTCCACTGCATACACATCCTCGGGGCTTCCGACCCCTAGTTAATTTGGAGGTGGCTCTGAGGGAAGGATCAGTGCATGTGTGCTCTCTGTAGCTCTACATGCATAAATTCATGCAATGAGAGATCCAAGAGCCTTTAAAAAATCCAGCATCAGAAAAGGCGGCTGAAGTCAGCTATTTCTTGTAAAGAATCTTGAAAGAGTCGGTCATACATAGTCCATTCCTCTTCTAAGGGGCTCCTTCCCTTTTCGGTGTTTTCCTCTGGGTAAGGAAGCTCTTCTGGCTTTCTGATTTCTGTACGTTTCTTGTATCTCCATCAGAAAAAAACAAGTATTTTCCCTCCCTTTGCATAGTCCACAATTCATCCTATTTCAATCAGTTCAGTAACTCAAGATTTCTTAAAGAAACTAAGTACTGCAAGATCGAATTTAACACAATTAGGGTATCATCCGGGGAAAAAAAATTACATCACCGCCCCCAAACTGAAAAAAGCATTAACAAAAAACACATTTCTAAATCATGCTTTCCATGTATATGTCCGATTGCAAAAGCCGCTCCCTTACAAAGCAGATTATGAAGTTAATTAACTGTGTTCCAAATTTTTGTATTTGTTCACATTTTCTTTTTTGTTTAAAGGAAAAAGAAAGCGTAGATTTTTTTTTTACCCTGGGGTATATTCAGTTTTGTGTTGTGCGTGACACACGGATTACATTGCCTGCATATTTATTTTTGTGCATATACAGTAAATGGGGTTTGCATGGTAATTAACGGTGCTGCTAAACCTTTCGTTGTTGTTAAGATTGAGCTTCGGGTTTTGAGGTCTGACACTTAAGTCACTGTCAACAGAAATTAAATCTGTAAATTCAATTTTGCAGGGACCAGACGGACTGCCAGTAGCAGGATGTTGGCATAAGGTACAGTAACAATAATAATCGTATATCCTTGAGCAGGTCGTGAGTAATTTTGTTTGCTGCATGGTGATTGTTTGCGCTGCTGCACATCCTTTAAGCAACAGACATAATGTCATGCCTTGGGAAAGCAGGATTCCATCTAGCTTCGTGTCTTGTTCCCCACAGCTGTAGACTGGTGCTAGGACACTGCTCCAAGAACTTGCTAAGCGTGAAAAATCTTTCTCGCTGTCGGTAGCAATGCCTTTTTTCCGGCTTGCTCAGGCTAGGCTTTTATTATGGCCCAGGCAGTTTGGGAACCGCTCATGCAAAGACTGCACCACTCTGCAAAACGTGCTCATGCGACATACACAGCCTATACCTTCTAGCTGAGACTTTTACAGGGGGTTACCTTATTGTCCCAGTTACAAAACATTTATTTCCAAAGACTTCTCTGCCATTGTAATTATAACCCACAGCCACTACGCCGCTTCGGTGCTCGAATCGGTACGTCTGGGTGGAGGTGGTCAGGTTAATTCGTAGTGTCTCGCCCACCCAGAACAGCCAGGGGTTCTAAGTGCTGAAGGCAGCCCAGGAGAATGAGACGTGTCCCCCCGCAGGACGAGGATTTGATCCAGACTTGGAGGAGGATGCTGTAACCTCATTCTCCGACAAGGCTGTGACACTGAAGCTGGGTGGAATTACTAACCCAGTTTCAAACATGTGGTATGTGGACACAGTTTGAGTTAATACCAAGCATGTTGCAAACCCTCTGTTAGAATGTGAGCACACCCTTAGCATATAAAAGTTTTTAATTCTGTGGTAAGTCATTTGGACGTACTGTTAATTTTAAAAGAAATGTGAATGCCAATCCTTACAATACTAACAAGAAGATTAGTAAATGTAACGAATGGAACATTTCTCTCTGATTAAAATGTTTGTCTGTGTGTTCTTTTTCAGTGATCTCTAAGCATGAAGCACAATATGTAAATAATGTGATATATTTTGATCTTTTTAATTTTTGTATAAAAAAAGGAAAAAAAACCCTTTCAACAGTAATATATTGACCTTTTTTTATACTGGATTCTGTCATTTATGGACTTTGAAAATACTGTAAAGCTCCCAAACCTTTAAGATACGCATGATAACATCAGGATTTGATAGAAAGTACCAATGACAGTAGCTGGGAATGAACGGTATTCACTGCTAATGTTGCTGCGTGAACTAACAGTACTGAGACAGCGTGTTGCCTTGTGTGCCTTACCCCATGAAGGAGGGAGAACTCCCTATCCTAATTCGGCTCTCAACTCTGTATTTGCATTGCACATGCACATTAAAAGGGTGAAAAAACCTGGCTGAAAACGAGGAAGAAAAAAAAGATGCAGCCCTAGAAGCAAAAGAAGCTGCTGTGCACCATCTGGTCAAACAAGAGAAGGACTTGCTACTTGCCGAGGAAACAAAGCCAAGCTCCGTTCATTGCTACCTGCTGTTGGTGTGATGGAAATAGCAATTCTTTGGCTAGACAGAACAACATTGACAACCTCTGGTTATTTCCACTACTGTCAAGAAATTCTTTTTTTCTCAAGCAGAAGCACCTCTGGGTCCTGTTCTGGGGTCTGTGGCTGAAGATGTGCAAGCGCTTTGTTACCATGGAAGCCAAATTCCCCAAGAAACCTCCACTGCAGAATTTCGAACCACAAAAACATAGTACTACCTTCAGTGTAGAGAGCTGCAGGACAGGGAGGGCTCTGCTGAAGCGTTTTCCTAAACAACAGAGCACATAATGGGAGTTTGGAGTATTTAATTGTCTTGGTTTGTAGGGTTCATTTGCATTTGATTTTTCATGGTTTACCTGGTTTTAACTGTAAACTCTGTAACTCTGCACACTCCTCTTGTCCTCTCCCTTCTCTCCCCTTTTTCGGTCTCTTTCTCTAAATTATCTCACCTCAGGCACATCCCATGCAGAGCAGGATAATGAATAAAAGGAGAATTATGATTTTGAGATCTGCATATGGCATTAAGTGAGATCAATTAAAAATTTGCAAACTATTCCATTGTTCACATTTTTAAAGATTTTGGAAAAAACAGAGATTGTGCAGTAAAAAGCCATAAAAAATTGTTTCAGGGAGGAAGAGAAAGACTTACAGCCAAGTCTGTTCAGCTTACAATGAAGATCAAGAGGCAATCAGATTCCTTTATAGGGAGGAGATGCTTTATATTAACAAGTTCTTAAATTGAACAGAGAAAGATGTACAAATATTCATCCAACAGGTGGAAGTTGAAGCTACACAAAATCAAATAAAGCCAGCCATGTATTTTTAATGGTGAGACTAGTTAATCCTAACCAGACCAGTGATGCAATCACTTTAATGCCTTTTTGATTTAACAGATAATTTCTGGAGGAAATACTTTAGCCCAATACAAGTTGCTAGGCTCTGTGTAGGAGTCTTAGGTGAAATTAAGAGCCTGACCATGGTATCAAACCAGCTGATGTAAGGGCTCATTGTGGCCTTGATCTTAAGAGAATACAGTAGGGAGTCCTATTTGGTGTATTCAGTAGATCTGAACCCTCTGTTAGATCCTTGTTCCACTGCATTTCTTACGGCAGCTACTTCCAGAGAGGAACTGAGAGAGGAATTGAGAGAGGCATGCGACCGCCCAGGGGCAATCTGACCTAGCGCTAAGGTACTTCTTGCTCTAACATTCTGAAGAACAGTAGGAACATGCTCAGTGCTCCACGCAGGTAGGGTGATGTTTGACTGTGATATCTGACTGGGTCCTAGCTGTCCTTGAGATTATCCTTTTAGTCAGCTGGGAGCATTTGTTCTCTGCTGCTGAATGGCTGTCTAGCTTGGTAGATGTGGACACAAAAGACTTATGGCTGTAGGCAGTAAACTTTTGTCTTTGTTAGCTGCTTAGGGTCTACACCTACACATTGCTTGCTTTGTGGCTATACTTTGCATCTTTACCAGTTACTGACCATTTTCTTGGTCATCACATAGATTAAATCCATTAATTAGTTGATTAAATTCAGATCAACTAACGAATCAAGAAACAAGAATTATGTAACTCAAAACAGCAATGAAAATGCATTTTATTTACTTCCATTCCATGTTGTTAGCTACCACTTTTGGTGTAGGGGTTTTTAAAGGCATCAGGAGCAGCTGAACAAGCTCCCACTGGCTTTTAGTGCTTTTGAAAAACCCCTTTGCTGTCCCAAATTAAAGCTAAAAATCTTCTTCTGTGGAAGGTTGAAGGCAAATCTCTCATTGATGTCACCGGGAAGAAGTTCTGTAATTGTTCCCTTAATGTACAGTTGCTCTTCCCATCTCCCCCAGTTACCTCCAAACTAAAAGCAATTCACTACTCCAAACCACACCGTGGGTTTCTACACTCAAAATCCTGCACGTGTCCTGTTCATGGAACATCTACTGCTATCAATGAGAGTTCAGTCCCCAGAATGACTGCAGAAAGCACAAGAATCTGGAAGTGTCCACAAACAATCTACAATGCAGATAGAAAAGTCTTGTTTTACATACGCTGGCAAAAACTAAACAGCTTTCTATCTAGCTCCTACTTGAAGAAGTTTGATATCACTGAAGCTACAAGACAAGCTAACCTCCAAAGCTTATGAAATTATATTAAAATTTATATTTTCTCTGAGGAAATACCCCGAAGTCCTATTATCTTCAGGTAAACAAGTCAGTATTCCGTCTTCAACTTGTGGAATATCCAGTGCTTGTAGGCATCAACTGTGACCACTGCCAGGCCTGCAAAACATTGATACAGAATACCAGAATAGTGCTTTACCTATTGCTCTAACCGCTCTGCATGGCAGCCTTCCCCCTCCCAACAGAGCCTCTGTTGCCACAGAACCCAAGACATTTCTCATAATGGAGGACGAGAGCTCATTTTGAGTCGACTAAACCTCTTCACCGGGGTTGTTCTTCCCCATCCCCGAGGCACAGCCTGACCACTCACAGCATTTCCATGCCAGTCAAGGAGGAAGGCTAGAATTATCTTCCTAGCACAGGACCGCGGCTGGTATCCATACTCATCAGTGCTACTGCCTCAGCTGCCAAACCCTTTAGTGATCATCTTTGAAAATTCCCAGGTAAATGCCCTCTCTGCATAGGTTTATTCTGCATCCTGAATATGGTGATTCCAGCACATATGAAGGAGATCCACCTATGCACCTGCAGCAAGTCTGCCATGTTCTGTTCAGGACAGCCGATTTACTGCACGCGTACACATCAGCAGCTGGCGTGCAGTAGCTTCCCTGGACTTCTGCCACTCTTATGTCCATCAGAAATGCTGGCAGGTACGGATCCTGCTGTATACGGCACCTATTGCCACTTCAGCTACAAGGAACTAACCAGTAGAGATCTCCAAGGATCTGCTGGTGGTACATCCACTCTACCAAGCCCTTCTGTCGCCAAAGCAGCCGAGACCTGTGCAAAGCAGAGGTCCCAGGAACAGAGCGACGTACAGATCCCCGGGCGAGGCTGCTGCGGTTGTGGCCTGCACTTGAAGTCCTTCCTGGTCCTCAGCTGAGATCAGTGCATTCAGCCTTTATATTCTGAACTCGGTGTTCCTTATCGATTGTATCATGCAGATCAATGGACGGTATTAGAGGAGCTGTTGATTTTTGTATCGATCGCACAGCGTCTGAGAGGAAATCTGTTTAGATTTCCATGTGCTTTCCACGCACACATATTTAGACGAGTAGGTTGTTAAATGCTAAATTGTTTCACAGCAGTCGTGACCTTATTGGGAAGAGTTAAAAAAAATATGCTTTGCTCAGTAAATTCATGCCAAATCAGTTGATTATTTTCTCCTTCCGTATGAAAATGTTTATGTGGGTCTTTTTGAATACTTTGAGTGTGCAAATTGCTCAGTAAGATAAATTTTACTTTTAGGTAGTACTGGCAGACTCGCTCAAAACTCAGTAATCATCTCAGCCTCTCATAAAGCGTAGTGGTTTTTTTCCCCTAGGAAACCGCTCTCTTTTTCTCTGGTCTGAGAGAATGTAAGATTGTTTTACAGGAATTTAGAAACGCAGCTAAATGTTACCACTAGATGTCAGTAGCAATAGAGATGATTGACAGGGAGGCTGCTAATGCTTATGACATGTAGGTCAGTCTGAGACTGAGCAGTTGATTCATCTTGGTCACTAAAATATTATGTTAGCTTCATGGGTTCATCAATAGACATTCTGGATAACACGCTTAAGTTACTGATCTTGGGGGAATCTGCAGCCCAGACAAATTTGTATTTTATCTTTGTTTTCTAGTTTACAAGACAAAATTCTTTAGTCTAATTTAACCGACCACGAAAGCATGGTGATTTCCATTATGTCAAGGTAACCATGTCTGCCTGCTGCCCAGGAGCAGAGGACAAGCAGAGTTCTTTAAAGGCTTGTTCTATTTACAATTGTAGCTAACAAGCATCTTCCCAGTTACTACCAACATCCTCTCCCTAACATGCTGTAGCCTAACCAGTTTTGGAAGCAAAGTTTGCAAACTGGGTCTGTGAGGGTACGAGGACTCACTTGAAAGCCCTGAACACTTCCCAGTCACGCAGCTCTGCAGGCAGGGCTGCCTCGCCACCGCCCGTGGCGAACACGCTGCGCGACTAACGCCAGAGCTGCTGCTCGCTGTGGTCGTGGCCATCCTGGCCCCTGGTGCTCCAGGGTGGTGATGCTGCACCCAACTGTAAGCACGGGGAGCGCTCCATAAAGCTGCTGGGGGGAGTGGATTTTGGGGGTAAGGGAACACAGCCAAATAAACCCTATGTCTGTAACTCCAGTTCAGTGTTGAAAGCACGCCGGCAGCTCCAGAAAGGCCCCTTGCCAGAGTGCGAACCTGATGATTTGGTCTGTGCTGATGGGGCAGGTGAGATTAATTAAATTTTTGCAGCTGAATTGTGGGCTTGGCCACTGAGTTCAGGAATATTTCTCTGGGTTATGAAACAGGTGGCAGAGAAAACCCAGTCTGACTCCAAACTGAAACTGTTTCCAAGCCTTAATGCACTGGGATTTCAGTTTTTAACAAAAAAAAAAAAAAAAAAACCCCAACAAAACTCAAAACATTGCCACGTGCTTTTTTTTATTTTCATGGGGGGAGTCACCTTTCTTGTATACGCTGCTTCTAACACTTGCTGTATATATATAATGATGATGAGTTTATTGCCGTATGGATTTTTCTCCTGTGTATTTAAAAACAAGAATGTTTCTTCTAACGATAAGAGACTTTCTGAGGCATTTTCTTTTTAGGAAACCAACAGATGAAATATCTAGGAGAGCTTTTGTGTTCTGCAATTTCATAAATTCAGCATTTGAAATCCTTAAGCAAACCAGCAAAAACACGTGTGAAGTTTCAGCAGTTCAAGACACACTATGCAATGATGAGAAGTACTCCATGGAGAATGACACAGGTCATTACCCATAGTTTTCAGACTGTTATAGTAACCCACTACCCATGTTTGTGATCACCAAGGCTTTCACGCCAGGAAGCCTGGGTTCCAGCTCGGCTACTTTCTTCTCTTCCACCCTGCCCAAGCGAGCTCAATGTCCCATTTCAGCGGCTGTAACTGAGCACAACTGGGTTGGCCGCATTAGTGCTCATTACACCAGCAAAGATTTCCCTCCGCAGTGTTTACTATCTCGCCAGCCCATAGCTCCGAATGAATCCGTGGATTTTTACGCGTAGCACGTGGTTTTGCAATCAGCCAAATACAGCGACTCTTGGGCCAGAATGAAAGAACTCGCCCATTTGTAACGCATAGCTTAATTGATATTTTAAGATGCCAGAAATTTTCAGCTTTATCATAATGGTAAATAACCATTCTTATTCAATATAGCTGTGCCTTATTAGCCTGTAAATTTAGTATGCATCATAAAGGAGTATTAGAGCTTAGGTTTCCTGGTCATCGAATACTGATTTAATGCTGCCCTCTAGAGATCTTTTTTTTAATAGAGAGAAACAAATTTTATGCACATTTTATGCCGTGACACTGTCCCTTAATTGACAGCACACATAGGGATGGGCACACTTTCTGTGTAACTTCATGGTTTGAACAGATATTTGTAAAACAGGAGCATGCAGATAGAAACTTTTATCTTTTTTCCAAATCTGTTTTTCTTTTTTGGGAAATACCATCATATTCTCACTTCTCAGGGTTTTTTTAGTCCCACTGTTGCCCAGACAATTTAAAGCGTTATACAAATAAAATCTGTCTGTAGTAGGTTACCTGTCAAAGTTTCCATTTTTAAATTTTAGAGCATGGAAGCTTTGAATTATTTTCTTTACAGGCAACAGATTTGTATTTAAGATATGCAAAAATACTAATAACAACAAATGATAAAAATGTAAACATTTAAGTGTCCCTAAACCACTTACTCTGGACAAATACCGTAGCTATCTGGCTGAATTCAGGTCAGTGAGTTTGGTTCCCACTTGCACTAGCATAGCTAAGAGTGGCCTCGGTAGGTGTCCAAGGGTGGAGTAAAACCTTCATACTGCTTTATTTCATTTGAAGCTGCTAAGTTTTACCTGTTAAGTATCTGCTGACGTGCTCAGTAGCACAGCCAGCCTTCCAGCTGTTTAACCAGGAAGATTTTCAGATGACAGGTGAAGTATTTGGATAGATTTCAAGAGGCTAAAACGCTTCAGCTTGCCGAGGCAATCACTGTGGCACATACTGACCTTGGCAACCTTGCAGGACAGCGTTTATGTAAGAATATTTCTTGGACCCTTTTGTAATAGTGATTTATTTTTTAAAAAGGTGGGGGAAGAAAACAGCTGGTCACTCTAGTTAGTCTGGTCTCACTGTCACTTACTGGAGTCACCTGCCTTTGAATTGTGACCCTAGCACTGCAGTGAACCTGACCGTAATTAGCACAGTTTGAAATACTTCACAGCTCCACTTTGGGGATGAATCTATTGCAGACTGAAGCAAACCAGTGAAAAAAATCCATTTCCTAAACTTTGTTTTCCTTGATTATCGTTCACATTTGTAAGCTAAATTACTCCTAGTATTTTCACGTCCCCAGGTGAACTACTGCAACTTTTCCATATGCTTGTGTACCATTAGATGGCACAACAAAGGCAATGTCTAACTATTGTGTAATCTGCAGCTAAACTAAGTGACGAAAACCTAGAAATGAATGGAAGAAGGACTTAATAGATTGTATGACTCTATACTACTGCAGAGAGCCTGGGGGGAAACCACAGGAAAGCTGGGAAACATGAGTTTTCAATGCATAAGAAGTGGCATTATTGACAACAGAGTCGCGCAAGAAATACGTTATTAACATTTGCGGTTTTCCTATGTCTTAGGACAACAATCAATCCCTGTTTGCTAAGTTCGGGTAGAAGTTGCCTCAGAGTTGTGCAGTTTCATGGAACAGTCAGCTCACTTGTGTGTCTCTGTGTGGTTTCTTATATAATGCAGATATTAATGAACAGAAATTGAAAATGGCGATCTCCCAAGTATCTGTAAGTAAGTGACCCTAATACCACTTGCTGCTTTTTTATATGCTGTTAAACACTGTGTTGTATGCTTAACCTTGAAAAGTGCGTTTTACATTATGTTATTAAGTATAGGTGGGTGTGTATCAACTTGCATTTCTGCAGTTACATAAAAAAACCTAGTACCTGGTTTTGCAAAGCAAAAGCACCCAGATTACCCACTAGATTTCCAAATTAAGCAGAAGAGGTAGTAAATTGCCATCAGCTAGAATGAGAGCTGGAGTCCTGTTGTGTTTGCTGCTTAGTTTCATAGGCAGAGTGCAGCTTTATAGGCAATTTCATAAGGTAGCAACTTTTTTGTGCTACTGTTTGGGGTTGGTTTTTTTTTTCCTGGTATCTTCAGAAACAATCAAAAACATCCAATAGGATGGCTGTTCAGCTCAAAATACCACAGTCAAAACTGAAAGCCACCTGCTCTGTTGCATTAAGTTACTTTGGACATAGAAATATTTTAAAACTGGCATGTACGCTAGCATTTTTGAAACAACATAATTTGAGAAACTATACCTGCTGGTATTTAAAATCTAAATTAAAATCTCACTTACAGTTTAGAAAAATACATGCAATGTGTGCTTTATCTGTCTGTATTTGTTTTGAAATTATACTGATAGGGCTTAATTCTCTACCATGTTATGCAAGTGTCCCTTATTTATGTGAGTGATTGCATCGCTCCAGTAAGGCTGTTCAGAGGAGAAAGGGCTATTCGCGTGTGTGTGCAGTTTTAACCTTGCAAAGATTACTTTTGGTTTGAATGTATTTACATGGTATTTTATAGAAGGCTGACTAAATCTCTGTAAAATGTATCATCACCTTTAAAAAGAAATATATAGAGATATTAAAAATACAGAAAATGTACTTTAACAGCTCTATTTGCAAAGTCTTTGTGATTTTTAATCATGTATGTGCCATGAAAAGTATTCTATTTACTCATTTCTGTGAGGAACAACTACTTTAAAAATGAAGGCATTAATAACAGTATTTCTTATCCATTGTTTTAACATGTTAAAATGGTATTAATTAGTACTGCATCATGTATTTCTAGTTTAAAGATATAATGGACAGTACCTTAGCTTGAGACCTCCATAAATATATTTTCTTGTGCTTTCTGTAATAAAAGCAAAGACTAGATTTTTTTAAAATGGTCTCTCTGTACAGATTGCTTTGACAATTGTGTGAATATGTATAATGAACTCTGCATTTGCAACCAAGAATAAACTTTCCAAATTGTAAATGTTCAGGTTGTTGTTATAAATAGCTACTAAATATCTTAACCAGACAAGAGTTCAAATAAAGATTAACAGCCATTATTAACTTTTTCTCCACTGTCTTTTGTTACTTAAAATGTGACTTTTATGCAACAACCAAGTTTGACTTCCTAAGTTCAGTCTAACTTTAAGTGCATAGCAATTTGGCTTTGGATTCTCTGTGTTACACGAAATTTAAATTGCTCCTGTGTTTATCAAGTAACTGCAACTAGAGATAATTATTGGTAGCTGTATCTAGTCAGTAACAAAGTCTGCCAAGTGTGTTGTTTTAAAAGGGTCTGCTCCATTTTCTAGCCTTCGTAACACATACTGTGAGTTTAAAACGAAAAAATGTGAACACGTACTTGGAAGGAGAACAAATCTGGCATCTTTTAGAATGAAGGTTGGTGACTTTATGAACCCTGTTATGGGATACACCACCAGCAGCGGCGGCAGAGGACTCAACCCATCCCAGAACACCCTTTCTGGTTCTCTATTTTCTGCTTTTTCTTTAAGTAATTTCAATCAAACAGGAATGGAGGAATGGCCATTCTAATCTGATGATCGCATTTCCTCTTTTAATCCTAACTATCGCCTATCCTAGGATTGGCTCTTACAAGTAAGTAGTCATTCAGGTCTACCTATCTGTCACCAACAACACGGGAGTGCAACAATATAAATGGACTGGTTTTACTTTTGCTCAAATAGTGAAGAATGTGTTGAACAATTAAGACAGTTGTAACAGCTAGGCTACCACCTCAAGTTATTTTCAACTGTAAAAGAAACTTCCTTCATGTGTAAGTATTTCAAAAAAGAGTGTTATGATGTAGCTCTAATAATGATCCTGAAGAGCCCTCAAAAACATGTTATTACCTCTGAGGTGCCTGGTGACCTGAGTGGGATCTGGGGCTGTATGCCACCACCAGTGGTGTACACCATGAAGTATAGTTTCCACGTGAGCTGCCAGCAGCCTTACAGGACCCCAGTGGATGCAGCCTCTCCCCTGTTTGTGCTACGGGACCTCGGAGATGGAAGTCGCCACTCCTGAGGCTCTAAGCGAAGAGTCCAGCCTCACAGCCGGAGGCGCCTGAAAGCACTGGTGAGTTACTGTTCTACTCCTTGTCAAATCAGCTCGCCTGGAGCTGTGTTTTGGGGAGGGGCTGGGCTCTATGGTAATGGGAGGCGCGCTGTTACGGTGCCTGTGTCCGTGCGCCGCTTCTGCTAGCTGTCGCGGACGGCGGTCAGTGCGTTCGGCGGTAACCGGTACCACCGTGACCGCCACTCGCTCCCCGACGCAAGGCGGCACCAGGCCGCTGGGGCAAGCGCTGCGGCAGCAGCTCGGCGCGGCCCGCAGGGGGCGCCGCGGGGGCGGGCGTGCCCCGGCCCGGCCCGCCCCGCCCTCCGAGGGAGGCGGCCCCGCCCCGGCCCGAGTCCCGCCGCGGCGGCGAAAGCGGCCATGAGGCGGGCGCAGCGCTCCCGGCCGGAGACCCTGGCCCTGCGGCGGCAGCTCATCGGGTAAGTAAATAAGTAAGTGCTGCAGCCGGGGGAGCGCCACCGCCCCTCGGGCCGGGAGAGCACTACCGCTGGGCGGCCGTGACTGCAGGGCCTCAGCCCCGAGTGGGCGGCCCTGCCCACCGGCTGCTCTCACCGCCCCGGGGCAGCCAGCGTGGCCTCCCGCACGGCGGCAGCGGCGAGCGCCGGCTGCTCCGAGCCCGGCCCTCGGACACCACGGCTGCTCCCGGGGCTAAAGCAACCGAATTCTGCCTCGCCAGAATTTTAGGTTCAAACTAGCAAGGTCGTGGGGAAAGTCGGTGCTGTTTGTTAGCGTGCAAAGCCTGATTTTACTGGGGTAATTAACAGTAATTAGCCTTTCTTAAGGAGGGGGTGGTATTACGAAACTAAATCATAAAACCTGTATGATACTTAGCCTGCCTGTTTAAACTTTAAACTGCTTAGAAAGCATTTCCTGCCCGTTTAGCCGAGAGCATGGTGTGAAGCTGAACTAACCTGCCGGAGGCTCGGCACCGGGCGAGGCAGAGGTTCTGGCTCGCTTAGTCTTTTAGAAAGACTTTTACACCAAAAACGTGATAGAATTAAGTAATAACATATGTCTGCCCAACTTGATAGAATTAAGTACAAGACACATTTCCAAACTTCCAATTCTCTTACTTCAACTAGTGTAAAAAATTCTTACATCTGTAGAAGTAATTCCTCTGCTATGAGGAATGGCAGCAGAACTGCCTCCTGTATATGTATTTATATACAAAAATCAATATATATAAAACTGTGGGGATGCCCTCCTATTGTACCTTACATATTCAATATCAAGGCTACTTTAATCTGTGTATTTTACGAACCCAGAAGTTGGGCTGAAAGTAAATGCTGAAATTAGAATTTGGCAGTTACACAAACCTGAGGAATACACTGCATATATTTCACAGTTTTGTAACTAACAAACTGATTTGCTCTGTCACTGGGATCAAATGCCCAGCCTCTGTAAGTAAGTGCTTTCTTAGCATCTGTTGAACAGCCAGGATAACTTTACAAAAAACCTGACTTTTTCCATTCTACTGCCAGCTCACACAGAAAGTACAGGATTCCTGTAGAAGAGGGCTAGCGAAACAGCTTCTTACATTACCATTGTCTTTCTTTTTGTTGTTGTTCATTTGACAGTGATTTTGTGTTTATGGTTGAATTATTTTATTTTTTTGTGTACGCATCAAAGTTTGGTATTGTGCTTCAGCATCAAATCTCTGCAACTCCTCCTTAGGCAGACATGTTTCAATTTTACTTGTTCAGTGGCTGATTTAAAACGCAAAACAAACCAAGGGCACTTCACTAGACCCAGCCTTATAAAATCACTCAAGATTTCAGCTTAGGTTAGTGATGATTTATACAGATGTAACAATCACCCGTGCCATACTATCTGGAAAATCAGGACCTTAGTAAGAATAGCAAGAACATAATAAAAACAATCACACAGCAAGAAGACACCAAAGAGGGCTTCCAGAACATGAAGGGCAGACAGCACAGACAGTGAGGGTTAAGACTGGATGAAGCTACAGAACTACGTCTTATCAGTGTGCTGGGGCCAGATTCCTAGTGAAGGATTTTCAGTTCTGGAGCATGTGTTTTCCCTGCAAGTCTTAACTAAGTTTGACTTGATTTAGAGTACAAGGCCTGTTCTCTTCCCCATCCCTTGTTTTAGGGCCAGAAGTAGGATGACTGCACATGCTGGCAAACTGGGGAAATGTCTTTCTCTTGATTAACTGACTGAACAGAAAATATTACCAGCAGAACAAACTATATGACTTTTAGAATTCACTAAGATTTATTTTGCTTTCTGATGCTTGCCATAGCTCCTCTTGCAAGCTGTTTTTCTCTAATGATCCGGTGAAGATCATACAGGCGAAAGGCCAGTATATGTATGATGAGAACGGAAGACAATACCTTGACTGCATAAACAACGTTGCTCACGGTAAGTTAAGTCATGTTATTTGACATCATGCTTTTCTAAGCAGAACAAGGAACAATCAGTACTTTTTATCACTGTTGCATTGTGTTGGGGGAGGGATTGTTTAATTGGAAAAGTGGAATAAACCTCTCTTGAGCCTATAGTTTAGGAAATGACAGTTCATATTTGAATTTCTGTGTGCATGATGTGCTTTCCAGACTTGCTTCCTATTCTGTCTTCCTAGAAACATACTTCTCTAAAATTTACAGATTTTTTTTTTTTTCATGAAAGCTCAAGTAAAGCACCTAACAAATGGCTTGACAGTTTGTTGTATTTGTCAGAGTTACTGCTAAGGGTACAGTCACAGGACCACTGCTCAGTGGTGATGCCATATTTGAGTATTATGAAGAACCTGCTGGTTTCTTACAGTAGTTGAAATCTCCCTAACCAGTCAGTGCTGTCACTAACACCCTAGCAGGGCTAATAACTCTTTGATGGTGAGACTTATTTGCACATAGCCAACCCCCTACCTAAATTACTCAAATGTCTAAATCCAAATACTAAATTAGACACTATTTGTTTTAACGTATCAATTTCCAGTATTGAACTACAAACTATGAATTAACAGGCAATTTCAAACTTTCTGAGCAAAAAAGAAAGTTGTGACAGGTTTCAAGGCATATCAACATTGTTTTCTGCTGACAAAATCATTAACGCCCCACTGATAAAATATGATCATCAGTGCTGATAGCTCTGTACTAACAAAGAAATATAAGCGTTAAGTCAGTATGCATTTGTTAATGAACACCATGCATAATATGGAAGAGCTCTCAAACCACTCTCCACACTCTCTTGCAGTTGGACATTGTCACCCTGATATAGTAAAAGCAGCCCATGAACAAAATCAATTGTTAAATACAAATTCTCGTTATCTTCACGACAACTTGGTCGATTATGCAGAGAGACTTTCAAAAACGCTACCTGAGAAGTTATGCATCTTTTATTTTTTGAATTCTGGGTAAGTCAGTCAAGTATATTAGAATTGATACTGTGTTTTCACAAGTTATATACAGACAAGTAAAATACTTCATTATCAATAGCCAACTGCATGATCTGGCAGATGACTAGATACTGACCAAAAACATGGCTTGAGGTTTTTGTTTTTGAAGAAACTGTGATCCTGTTTAGAACTTCAGTGATTCCACAGTTCACATTTAGCAAGCTCTCTATCAGGAAAATAAACTAGCACTTTATTTAAGAAGGGTTTTACTCTGTTTATAAGGCCTTGGACTACAAAACATTAATGTAAACATTTACTGTGTTAGTTTCTGGTTTTACTTGTCTTCTGAACTCAGAATTACTTCTAGTATCAAAATTCAGTGTAACAATGCATATTTCTGCTTGAGATGGGGGTTGTGTTCCCAAGCAAATAACAGCTAAAAAAAAAAACCCAAACCTGTTTCCAAAGTAGTTTCTGTACTCCAGCTTTTTAAGACTGATTCTGTTCTAGTGAACAGTCCTACCTAAAGAGTGCCAATTACTAACAGATCCATGAGTAACATGTATCAAGTTCTGTCTGTTCTCTGCACACACAAACAGCACTGCAAGGGAGGTCAGAATTTCAAACTCGAAACACTGATTCAATTTTTCAATTGTAGATCTGAAGCCAACGATCTTGCCCTAAGATTGGCACGACAGTATACAAAACATGAAGATGTTATAGTTTTAGACCAGTAAGTATATCTGCAATTTCATCTACTGTGGGGTACAAGGCTCAGTTTTGGTCTGTGGTCAGAGCATTTCTGAAAACCTGTTGTATTAGAAAGACCGTAATCAGGAAGTTGAGAGAAGTAATTTTTCCCCTCTGTTCAGTATTTGTGAGACCAGCCCAGAGAACTGTGTCCAGGTTGGGCTCTCTGGTAGCCAACAGATGTCAACATGCTGGGAGGAAGCCAGCAGTGGCCTGCCACGATGGTAGGGAGCCATAAGATGTTAGGAAAATCAGATTTGTTTGCCTGTAAGAGACAGTTGGAGGGAGATCTTACTATGGCTACAACTGTCTAACGGGAAGGAGCCAGGCCTGAAGATGTATGGTGACAGGAAAAAAGACAATGGGTGTTAAGTTGAAACCCTAGGAATTCTAACAAGACATAGGGAAAAACTCTTTCACCATCAAGATAGTCAAACATTAGAACAGGATGCCTAGAGAGCCTGGAAACCCCATCGTTGGAGTATAGTCAGAAGTAGGCCAGACATGTCCCTTCCAGCTGTTCTGCAGTCTTGTAATACTGCTCTCACAACTGACTGACTTACACTGCTGTGATTCTAGTCACCAGCCCCAGCAAACCAGTGGCAAGGAATACTGTCCCTCTGCATCCCCTATATTCAGATGTGCAAAACAATCCAAATACTACTAAGCTGATTGATAGAAGTCTCAGAGCTTTTCTCAGCCTAAGTGTGACTGTATTCCCACCAGGTGACAGAGCCTAGCTGCTCTTTAGCTATCAGTAATGCTAATCCTAAAGAACTCTTGATGCTGAGGAAATCACTGTTTAGCTCTGCTAATTGTTTTTTAAGTGCTTACCATGGACATCTGACATCCTTGATTGACATAAGCCCATATAAATTCAGAAATCTAGAAGGACAAAAGGAATGGGTCCACGTGGTATGTACTCCAGCCTTTACAGGCTATCAACTACTTGTAAATCTAATTAAGTTTTATTTATGATATACTGAATATAGGATACTGTTCCTTTGCATAGGCTCCTGTTCCAGACACATACAGAGGACTTTATAGAGAAGACCATGAAGATTCAGCAACAGCCTATGCTAATGAAGTGAAAAATATTATTGAGCAAGCACATAAGAGAGGCAGAAAGGTAAGCAGTCATTTCCTTAACCATTTGTCTTGCCTTAGAAATGACCATGGCTGACTGTCAGTGCCATTCAGGATTACTGAACTAAGAGGTATGGACTTGTCAAAAAAAAAAAAAAACACAGAAAACCAACACATAATAATGCAAGAACCATGTAATTACAAAGCACTTGCTAATTCTTAACACCATTTCCCCAACTTTCTGTATTGTGTTCAAAACATTACACACTACATATGTTTCAGATTGCTGCATTTTTTGTTGAATCTCTGCCAAGCGTGGGTGGTCAAATCATTCCACCAGCAGGCTATTTTCAGAAGGTTGCAGAGTAAGTGGTCATTCATTATCTTAACTTTAATTTAACATACTTGCTAAATATACATGATAAGACAATTGCTCAGCCTGCTGTAGACTATGGCTTGGTAGGCAGGAAATAGCCTGTGGCTTCATGTTAACATGTAAACTTTGTATGGGCAAAGACCTATTTTTAAACACATGGTATAGAATATAGGTCTGTACAAGTCTGCTTCCTGGAAGTTTGCAAAGTAATGCTTTCTGCATGCCCTTAAACAGTAAATATTAGGTTCTGTTTCCTCTTAAGAGACAATAAAATCTGTTACGTTACAGGCACGTGCACAAGGCAGGAGGTGTATTTATTGCTGACGAAATCCAAGTTGGCTTTGGCAGAGTTGGCAAGCACTTCTGGGCATTCCAGCTTCAAGGGGAAGATTTTATACCTGATATTGTCACTATGGGGAAACCAATAGGAAATGGGCACCCTATTGCCTGTGTAGCAACAACAAAAGAAATTGCAGAGGCCTTTGCAGCCACAGGAGTAGAGTATTTTAATACAGTAAGTAAAAAGTTGACCAAACTCTCCTTCTCTACTGGAGTCTATGTAATAAAAATGCTGCATGATTATCTAACTTTAATAGTCTCTGTCACGCAGACAATTATTTTATATATTATTTGTATATTTCTAGTATATAACTGTCTGTTTACTGGCTCCACCTGATACAAATGGCAGTATGCTCATTGTATTACTAAGGCTACACTTTCAGTGTACGAGACTGCATCTTTCTTCCTCTTTCCTGAGCTCAGTTTGGAGGAAACCCTGTTTCATGTGCAATTGGATTAGCTGTGTTAGATGTGATTGAGAAGGAACACCTCCAGGCTCATGCCACAGAAGTAGGCAACTTGTTGATGAAGCTACTCAAGGAGCAGAAAGTCAAGCATCCCATCATAGGTGATGTCAGGTACCAGTGCCACCTTTACATTTCTAGCTGCTTTTTGTTTCGTTCAGTCAAACAACTCAATCCACCTGATGTAAGAAAATCATTAAATTTGTGTTTTCAGCAAAAATCAACAGCCTGCTGCACACTAGATTAAAACAAACTTGAGCTTATCAAAAGTCTGATATACTTTGCCACTCTAGGCCAGTACTTTTTTTTTATTGATTTATTATTTGCTAAAGGAATTGGCTTTCCTGTTTGAACTCTTACTTCAAGTGCAAAGAACAAAATTAATGAGCTGCATGGAAAATATGTTCTAACACCATGTCCTGTGCTGGCATTCTGAGCAGATAAAAGTCTATATAGTATTACTACATTTCTTCAGAACAGCAATACCTTTTTCCATCACTAGCCAAATATAAGGTAATTCTCATGCAGTAGAAGTTTGGTCTCACAAAAACCTTTCTCAATTTTTTAGTTCACTTGCAGTTCCTTCCTCTGACACAGATTGACTATTTTTATCTCTTTTAAAGGGGTTCTGGCTTATTCATTGGAGTGGACTTAATCAAGGATCACACAGAAAGGACCCCTGCCACAGCAGAAGCAGAGTATTTAATAACAAGGTACAATCATGTCCTTCCTCAGTGTGTGAGGCAAGCACACAATTACAAAGTAACTTGCCACTCAGTAGTTGTTAAAATACAGCCAACTAGCAGAAAAAGAAACCAGTCAGTGCAGACAGGCATTGCCTGGACCTGCACGCTGGTGTTTAGAAGTTTTTTCTGCACAGCATGCAAAGGTAAACATAATTCTTTGTTACTGCTCTTTCCAGACTTAAGGAAGAACATATTCTACTGAGTACAGATGGGCCAGGAAGAAATGTGCTAAAATTCAAGCCCCCAATGTGCTTCAGTATGGAGGACGCAAAATTTGTGGTGGACACAATTGACAAACTACTAACAGGTAGTACAGATCAAAACTGCCTTATGCAGGGGCTGCTGCTGGACCACCTTAAAGTCAGTGCTAAGCCTGCTTTTCAGAAGTGCTAAAATAGAGCCAAGATGGTAGAATCTGTCTCATTAGTCTTAGTCAATGCAAGTTTAGTCTTCACTTCTAAATTACTCTGTTTTAAAGTTCTCTGACAAAACTGTTTACTCCACAGAAGCATATGCCTTTTAAAATAGCAGTGCTTTGGCAGAGGTTCAAGTGTTCACCTGTCTGAACAAGGGAGAGCAGTAAAAGCTGTCCAAATTTCATTCTTGACAGCCATAATCTGTATGAGTTTGCTAAATTGTTTATTATTCTCTCTCCAGATATGGAAAAAGAATGTCTGAACAAATAGAAAACATCGAGTTGTTCTACCTGAGCAGGTATTTATTTATATTCACTCTCTATTATTTCAAAGCCAAGGTTCCTAAACATCACTTCACAAGCATTGTCACTGGCAGTAGAACAGTTTACTCAGAGAGATGCTTTTACTTGAAATTAGTTTGCAGGAATCTCTGGCTATCTAGAAGCAGGGGCCAGACTTGGGTCTATCTGGCATTCACAGCTACCTTCTATTGGAGTCTCACACTTCCAGTAACACTATAGGTATTCACTTGTTTGCATGCTGGGTCCAACATGCCCCAGAAATGCCTACCACTAGAGCATGCTGCGTTTGTTTGGGAAGCCTTAAGAGTGACTGGGTCTAACCCTTGGCATGCAAATGACATGCACATCAAGACAAAAACATAGCTTTTATGCTAGCTGCTCAGCACCTTAAAGATTCCAGAAAAGTTTATGCAGCTGCGTAACTACTTCTCAGCTTATCTCCCCTTAACCACGCTTAAGGGCAAGAGCACTGTACGTTCTCCATGCCACAATTAGGGGACCTCCACTTATGCTAACCACTTTATGAAGAGCTATAAACAGTACCTTTACTACTATAGCTCCTGTTTTCCTTAACATTTGCCTTTGAAATAGTATTGCCTTCTGTTCTCTTGAGCATTTTTGACTACTTCATAGGTTCTCTTGAGCATTTTTGACTACTTCATAGGATCATTTCAGGTTCATGGCTGTTATCTCATGCTTAAGTACCCATTTACCCCTATACTCCGAAGTTTGTGGACATCAGTAATACCAAGCCTGGAAAACCTCAGTAACTGTTGAGGTTCCCCTCTACAGCTTGCTTAGAGAGAACAACTAGCAGCAACTCATTTTGCCACACACTCACAAGCACAGTGTACACTTCCAGTTAACACATCGATGACACCACCCTTTGGTACAGTTAGTACTTTTCTTCAACCTACTCTGACTAAAAGACAACCAAGTGCCCAGTAAAGCTCTAGGCACCTGGAGAGAAATGCACCTCAGTGTAAGCCTTTGTGGCCTCAACCACCATACTAGATTCACAGTGCTCTGGCCCTGAGCTAAGGAGAAATATGCTTTTAGTTCAGTGAAATATTAGTATAGCAGGCACAAGAAAAATGTGTTAATATTTTATTTAGCAAACTTATGGAAAGACATACAGCTGTTTGTTCTACTTATTCTTGAGAACAGAAAGATTACTCAACAGTGCCAGTGTAACTTAGAGACCCAATGACTTCACGTGCTTGCCTGCAACCTAAACTAAGCAAGAAAAAATGCCTTTATTTTCTACAGGAAACCAAGAATGCACAAAGCCTCTTAGCAAGTACAGTATTAGTATGACACTTACATATAATGTAAGCAAAAAATGAGGCAATGAAGTAGATTCCTTTTAATAATGCTTTTGCCAAAAAAAAACCCCATAACATTATTTTCCTTCCATAGGTTTCAAACAATGTTCAAGATCTGCTACTAAGAAACATTATTCTACTATAACACACATTTAATCTTCATCCTAGCATGTCTTAGACCAGATAAGTTGCCTTTGATTTTACTACTTTCAGTTATCTTGTTATTAGTAAAAGCTTTAAGATAAATAAATTTCACAAGAGCTTGTTTCAACTTTGTCAGAGGTGTGGAATTGGCTTTTATTTAAAACAGCATATCTAAACTTGATTAAAGGAATTTGTTTTATAGCTACTATAAACTACATTTTCTAAATTCATGCTCTTTCAGGTTATGACTTTTTGAAAATTAAGATGAGCCAATGGGTACTCTTTTTTTTACACCTGCTGCTACCTATTCAAATGCCATTCTAGCTGCCAGTACACCCAGTCCTTTCCAGGGTCCTTTGACCAGTTTCAGTAGCCGGTTTCATAGCAAGGTCTCTAAGTAGTATTACATTCAACAAACTGTCTCAGTGACTGGATTTCAGTCCCAAATTCCTAACACCAAATGCATGAGGAACAGAGACAGCCGAGGGCCATGGTTCCCAATCCAGTTCTTATGAAATATTCTGTCCTCAAGAAATATCCAAGTGGGATTAGTAAATTCAATTAAGAAGAGTACATTACAGCCATAAGCAACAACCTTGTGTACAAACCCTTGCTTTCACCCAGCAATTACATGTTCTTTGTATCACAAACTTTTCATGCAAAGAAGAAAGGGAAAGCCAGCTCTGCATTTAAGTACCAGTATCCTCAGTTTCTCCTTAAGGCCACATCACCTGTCAAGGAAGCATTACCTGAGAACCTACTTCCAAAAAAACAACACACAGCCAGCTGACTAACTATTGCTAATACCCTAGAGCCAGAAGTACTGAAGCAGTATGGTCCTGATACTATGCAAATTCCCTGTTGGAAGGCAAACTTTAGAAAAATACTCTGCTACCCCTTATTTCATACAAAAACAAGTAAAAGCATGCAATGAAAAGCGTTTCAATTTTAATCTTGAGACAGTAATCCCTTTAAATACTGTACTCATTTGTTTGTGGTGTGCAAGTTGGGCATTCAGTTACATAGTCCAGCTGTAAAGTTGTAATGTCAACTATCAGATTTAAAATCTGATTCATCTTTTTAATACTCAAGATTTCCACTTAACCCCAAAAGTCTTACAGACTCCTAACTTTACAGCAAGCTTTCTTTTCATGGACAGCCAGCAGGGAGCAGCATATTACAGCACATCTCTTGTTAAAAAATGAAAAGGTCACTAGTAAAATCTGTTTATGTCTTAGTTACTCGGTTTGATTCCACTTCTGTTTCCCATTTGAACAAATAAGATTTGTTACAAGAAACAAAGGGTCAGATATTCACTTTTAAAGCTAAGTAAGTAAAAAATCAAAATTGATTACTGCAACAAAAACTAGAAGTTTATTTTGTGCAGCAGCACTTGCTACTTATTTATAAATCTGAGATTGGGAGTACTCTGCAGCAAGACAGGCAAATTGCATGTTACTGCCTTAAAAGAGTGATAAACCAGTCAAAAAAGGAAACCGTATTTCTAGCTGTTTACTCAGAAAGAGCTGCCTCTTTAAAGGCAGCTTTTTTGTTTTTCCTCCCACAACTTTAGTGGAAGTTCTTTAGCCTGTTTTTGATACACATAAAGGCTGCAAAAATTCAGACTTTGAATTGGTAATTTAATGTCTAACCTGTCTTTCAAGAACTTGTAGAAAAGTCTCAGACTCAAAAGACAGTGAAACATGAAGGAAGTGCAACTAGATTCTGGCACACCTCTTGTTAGCTTCCTCCTGCCATGCTGTCTAGACTGCCAAGCCCTACCTGGAAACCTATGCCTCTGGCTTCTCCTAGCAGAGCCCTACAATGCAGACACTAACAGAGTTATGCTGAGCCTCTGTGCTTGGCTAGAACATAAGCCACTAGCACGCCAGCACAGCCTCCACAACAGCTGGGGCTTTCCACCCAAGTCCTCTTCCATAACCTCCAAGCAGAAGTGACTGCCATTTAACTGCAAGTGAGCACAACTACCAATACAGCCTTCTAGTTTAAAGATTAAAAACATTTAAGCACAACTCTTCATCTATCAAGGTACTGCCATGAACTAAGTTCTGGGAACAATATACTGGCATTTTACTAATACGTAAGCTGAAGAATGGCACAAGACACTAGATTACGCCTTTTTTATTTCAAAAGCTAGGATAGCTTCAATATCCATGTCATGGTGAATCAGAACACATGTAAAATACCTTACAATACATTAGATTCCAAAAAGGTACCAAAAAGTACAGTAAAATTAACACTTCCATTACAGGAAATGTATGACACAAAAACAATACAAAATAAAAAGGTGGAAAGTGACACTGGTTCCCTAAGATGCATCTCATTCTGTACAACTGGAGTAATGCAGAGTCCATAGTTAACTCCAAGAGGCAGTCCCTAGATGCAGAGCTGCAGCTTTAAGCAGACCCTCAAAATCAGTTTCAGTTTAACCTATTAATAAAATCATTAATTAATATCTTCAGCAAGGCTGAAATTTACACACCACACTGTCTAGACAACTAGTTATCTGTAAGTATTAAACATGTAAAACATTTCCAGGGAGCTCTTCCAAGTAGGATAAGATGCACATTTAACAGGCCATAGAAATTTATTGTAAAGTTAAATTTGGTACAGAACTGAAATATCCATCTACAGCATTGTATACAAAACCTATGCAGTCATTTTCCAAAAGAGACCATGCCACTGCATACCTGAATAAGTTTGATCAATATGGCTTGTAGTTATTCTGATGACCACCACGTCTTGGTGTCTTCCCATAATTTGCACTGCCTTGACCTATGAACAAGAGAACAAATGCATTAAACTGCTAATTAGTTACGCTCGCTTATACCCAATACAGTTCTCTTTACTTACTGTAATCATAGCCTGGTCCATATCCATAATACCCATATCCTGAATAATCATAGCCTCCATAGCCACCATAACCTTGCTGATAGCCGTATCCTTGATTCCCATAACCCTGGTTCCAGTAATTGCCATAACCTTGATTCCAATTTTGACTTTGAGCTATAGAAGGGAAAACCATCCACAAAATCCCATTTTAGTACACACAACTTATTTAGAATGTGTCCATACTAAAGTACTGCGTGTAGTACTTACCGCCGCCTCTTCCACCTCTGCCTCTTCCTCCATAGCTACCTCTTCCTCCACCACTACTGAACTGTTGCTGCTGGTATACTTCTTTTGGCTGTGCTACCTTAATCTCGCACTGAAAATAAAAAAACAAGGAAGAGTATGTATACAGTCTTACAGCAGCAGCACCCAAACTAACCAGCTAGGAAAGCCTAAGGTTACTCTAGAGGCAAAGGAGGTATACATGCAGTGCTCCATCATGTAACCAGGACTAATGCACATCCAGAAGCACCTGATTTATTGTGCCACCCAGGCAAAGGTAAGTCACTGTTGGCCATTCAAAGCAGGCCACTGCTTTCAGAGTATTTTACACTGCCTATTCCCTACCACCAGCTTCCCCATGGAAGAGAAAGGTTAGTCATTATTGTCTGTTCAAAGCAGACCACTGCTTTCAGAGTGTTTTAATACTGCCTGTTCTCTACTATCGACTCCCCCATTGAAAAGGTGCTTCAGGCCACACAGCATAGCCACTGCTCCTGTAGGAGCCACAAGGCTGCCCTCTACCCTGGGCACAACCTCCAAGATGAGGCTGTTGCTATTGGACTTCACCTGAGCTGCACTGAATGAACAAGGCTCTGAAAAATGCACTGTAATCAGTCCTCCTGGCAGCCTTCATACACTCCATACACTGAGCATCTGTGTTGGACCGTAAGGTACGCTTACCAACACTTGAAATCATCATTTAGCAAATACTAAGAACAGCTAAAAAACAACCAGAATTGACATTTCCAAGACAGGTTCCCAAGCTGCAGTTCAAGCTGTCAGCCAGCTTCCTAGTTCCTGAATCTGTGCACATCCAGAGATGAAAGCCGCTGCTGCTGTGAAAGGAACAACTCCCTGTGATAGCAGAACCTGAGCAAGCCTGGCATGGAGTTCTTCACAGCAGAGCTTTAAGGTAACCTGCTCTTTTTTTATTACTATGACAAAAAACCAGGCTGTATTATGAGATACAGAGACATGATTTCTCAACTCCCTTTGCACGTAAGCATTCATCTCTCCTGAAAACAAACTTTATTGCTAACTATAATGTCTTGACAATTACCAGTGCATTAGGTTTGCTAAAGTTTATTCTGTGCTGTCAAGACCAGTCTTAAAACTAAGTGCAATCTAAGTCACTGTGTCAGACAGTATGACCAGATTTCTAACAGGGCTTTGAAGTGTATGGTCAGCACTGGCCATGGAGCAAGGGAAGAGGGACAGCCCCAGCCAGCACACATTATTTGCCTCCAGTCCTCTTCTCATTAGCTTAACACATGAGCCTCTATTAGCTATTCCCACAAATGAGCACTGTCAGCTGTTCAGAGCTCCTCACACCAATTTTACAGTAGTTCACGTAAACCAGCTGACCAGCTACCAGTTGCCATAAGCATACATTTACTCTCTGCATCCCTTGTATTGGGTTTACGTGACAAGGTTTTGGTAGCAGAGAGGGCCGCAGCAGGAGAGAAGACAGCGGAAGCTGCCCCCATGTCAGACAGAGCCAGTTTTCAGCCAGCTGCTTACAAAGTTAATGTCTGTAAGCCTTGAATTTATGTAGGTGCTCTATGCTCAAAATAGGCATGTATCTGTTCAAATGGCTTATATTGCTAGACTGATAGATAAACAAGCCAATTTTTCCACATGTGTTTAATGAATGCAATTGGATACTTTACATACAGAAGTCCCTAGAACATAGCAAGTATTAAAGCCACAATTATTGGCAAAGAACCTTGGTAGCCTCTGCACCTGAAGTTATGGCCAAAAAAACCCCTGTGGTAAATTGCAACCTGTCCTTATCATAATTTGGGTACCTTGAAATCAGAGGTCTACAAAATCCCTTTCAGATTATACATGTAGAGGTCTTACACGTAACTTGTACAAAAAATTACAAGTCAAAGTTTCTACCTTGCTTCCACTGACGTTATGGAATTTCTTCTCCAAAACCTTCTTCACTGGATCCTCTTCCTTGAAAGTGATGAACACAAATCCCCTCCTCTTGTTGGTCTTTGGATCCATTGGAAGTTCAATTGCTTCAATCTGAAGACATGAAATACGATTTTCAGACTTGTATTTTAGCAGAACAGTTAAATGCATGGCATTTGGGATGGGAAACTTACTTTCCGTTTTACTATCTATGCATATTATGCAACACTAAATTTGCCATATTCTTTCTATACTAACACCGGCTTTCAGACCAGGTTTCAATTTTACAACTCTTCAAAACAATTTTAATTCAAAGCATTTTATCTGACATTAAAGACAAGGGTATCTAACTAGCAGTGGAAGGATCTAGTGCAGTATGTTGCCTTCCTTGCTTTCAAGATGGGAAACCTCTGGATCAGTTATGGAAGTCTTGATACATCTGAAGTTAAGTTGCAACTTATTAGTAAACTGAACAGCAACTGGAGACAGTATGTTTCAGTGTTTAGTAAGATAACATTACGCACCTCTCCAAACTCTCCGAAGTATTCCCTGATTTTCTCTTCTGTGGCTTCTGGGTTTAGTCCACCAACAAATATTTTCTTCACTGGATCCTTTTTCATTGCCATGGCCTTCTTGGGGTCAATTAGTCGTCCATCTAGCCTGTGCTCTTTCTGTTCCAGAACCTGAAAGATAGTTTGATAGGATTAACTCAGGCTGAAAAGTTTCCCCTAGAAGTCAAGAATCTGAAATATGAAGCTTAAATTCACCTTTTCAACACTCCCAGGTTCTTTGAAGAGAATAAATCCAAAGCCTCTGGATCTTCCTGTGTTAGGGTCCATCTTTATCGTACAGTCAGTTACCTCACCAAATTTGGTGAAGTAATCTTTCAAGTCTTTTTTGCTTGTATCCCAGCTGAGGCCGCCAACGAACATCTTCCTGAAATTTCAAAGAGGTAAGAGCTATTAAGACTCAGGAAGTACCACAGAAAAGCACATGCAGCAAGATCCTCACAGTGGTACACACCTCAGCAGCATTGTCAGAAACAGGACCAACTGTTGAAAGTTAAACACTTTTGCATCTTGTCAAAAGCTAGTGATACTACAGGAGTGCACAAGGGTGGGTTCCCCCCCTTTGAGGGAATGACACAATGCACCCTGAAGTTTATTACAGGTTATAAAAAACAGTAAAATTGCCTAAAATATTCCTCACCAGTAACTTATGTTCTTTCAACAGTATTCTGTTATTTGCAACAAAGCAGTATTGACTATCAAGTACTGCCAACTCGGTTTTTTTTCAAAGAACCTAGGATCATTCCTACTGCTTTGAAAGCATTCAGGATAGAATAAGGCATCAAAAGCAAAGTCCCTGACCTTCTTTAGAATTTGGACAAATGGCTGTAAAAATTTTAGTCTTAAGAACGAGCTGCAAAATTTAAACCAGGTATCTATGACCTCCAAGAACAGTCACATAGAACAGATGGGACTTTGAACCTGCCTTAACTACTACATTGTGCACTTCTTCCTGCTTAGTTACTGAATCTAGTTCTATCTTCATCAGTACTACAGGAGTACGTCCACTATTAGTCTTCACTTTCATGAAGGGCCAATCCAGTACTTCCCTGCCCACTTTCCCACACAAAATATCCTCTGAAGCATCTCAAAGAACTAAATATTAGTGAAGCACAATACAGAAGTGAAGCTAAAAACCCAAAAACTTACATCAGTCAATAACACACTTTTCAAATGCCTCACTTCAAATGAAAACATTAATAACATGGCCATATTTTCTATTTTCAGAGTTTCCAAGGTAACAAACTAAGCTTTTAAAAACATTCAAGCCTTTTTGTCTATGAACTAAAGCAGTTTAAGTTGTCATTACTCTGTTTAGAGGCAACCTAGATTTGGCACTAGAAGCTAGCAGCACTTTAGAAACTAGATTATGTTTAAATAAAATTGGTTTTTGGTGTTTATGCGTAATTTTAATTTGCTAGAACTAGCATCCAATTGTGTTCAAAACTTAACATGAGGAAAAACCTGTATGTCCTTTTTTTGTTTTTTCTTCCTTAAACTAGATGAAACCACATCCTTTGTAAGCTGAACACTCGGAGTTTTTTTGTTTTTGTTTTTTTTCCAGAAAAATCAAGCTGTGTACTCTTAACTTGACAAGTGCAGCATGATACATACGGTCCAAGTAGCCTGTGTGCTTCCTGCAGCTATTACAGAAAAGGCCTTACAAAGTTTACTAAAAACCTTTCACTGACAGGTGAAAGAAGGGTAACTTGATGGATTCCTTCCCATCACAACAGCTTACTGACCAAGCACAACTGCTATAAACTGTACCGACTTGACAGTGGTTTGCCATAGCATACCCTGTCATCGTTGACCACACTTACAGAGTGATCAAGAGGAATTCAGTGGTTAGGGGGTGACAGGAATTTGTCTGGAGGCAACCGTGGCTGCTTTATGCAGTCGGGTTGGGGCTGTGGTACACTCACAGATATTGCCACATGCTAAGTTCAACTCTTACCACAGCATTAGATACTACACTTCGTAATCTACAGTCCTTTGTTTTGTAATTGGAATGATTGATACCTACATATATTTAAGTAACACAATACAGAGCTTTTGAAATTAAGACCAAATTTGGCTTTGCCTTCAGAGTCCACACAAACTAGACAATTGCATTCCTAACATGTAGTCTTCTTCATCCTGAGCATATTAGTGCAGCTAAATCAAAGCGTGTTTCAGCTCTTAACCAAATACTCTAGAGTCAGCACCCTGAACTCTGCCTTGGACAGCTCTTGTCTTAGCACAGCGCTAAATTTTTTACATAGGTCAATCCCTCTAAATAACTGCTTTTCTTAGAAGTTTCATTTCACATGGATTTGGAGATGAAACTTGTCACCTCCTATGCGAGAAAGGGAAAGAGTATCACCCACTTTTCAGGGCAGAATACTAAAACAGTAAAAAGAAAACTCGCACACAGCTAAGAGGCCTCGTTTTCAATCCTTCTAGTATCTGCAAAAGGTACATCCAGTCCCAGCTTACAGAAAACTTGTGCAAGTCTTACTCCTTCCCTTACAGCCAAAATCTATTATGCTACTGTGGCTTCAGCTCTCTGTTGAACCTGAGGGATCTGACCCTCTGGTTCAGGGCCCAGGGATAACAAAGGAAGTTCCAATTAAATACACAGGGTAGCTTGAATAACAAAGACCCGCTTAAGAAACAGGCCAGTAATTTTCAAGTCAAGCACATCTACTCATAAACAAACCAAATATGATAGGGGAAAAATGACTGTTTTGTACACAAGGATGCCACTAGCAAAACACAGCGAAACTACACCAAACTCCTCCAGAAATCACCCGTAAGAGGTAAACTGTTTTCTGACAATGCTGCAAAGCGGTACACCAACACCGCACTTGCTGGTTTAAACACACCGCGCATAGTCTCAATCGCGCCGTTTTTCTTTTACTCCCTCAAAAAATCCTTCGCTTACCCCGACTAGCTTCCAGAGCTGGGAGATTTTTATTTGCATTACACAAAATACGATCGCATTTACACCGACGCCGGCGGCGAGCGGTAACGCAAATCTCCCCAGAAAGTTTGCATCAGCCCTCCCCCCCCCCGAAACCAACTCCTTCCATCCACTCCTTTCCTTAAAAAGGGAAAGGATGAGGAAAACGCGGGATGCGAAGCGAGCCGAGGTAAATCCCCTGCCATTTTACAGCGTGAGCAGGCAACAAACCCGCTCCCCGCCCCTCCCCCAGCCACCACATGGCGCCAACAAAAGGCGGCTGCAGAACAAAGGAAGCGCTGGTGCTGCAGGCCCGCCGCCTCACCGCCCGCCCGATCCCTCCGCAGCGGGGCCGCCCGCCGCCCTCCCCCGCCGGGCGGAGCGGGGCCCAGGGCGGCGGAGCGCGCCAGCCGCCCGCCTCGCTTCCGCTCCCGCCGAAGGGCCGCGCCGGGCCTAGCGGCCGCGCTCTACCACCGCACATGGCGCGGAAGGGGGGGGGGGGGGGGGGGGGCGCGGCCTACTCCCGCCTCAGCCCGCCGAGGGAGGCGCGGCGCTTACCCCGCGTCCTCCTCGTTCTTGCTGGCGTTGATCTGGTCGCCTTCGGCTCCGTTCTGGCTAGCGGCCGTCCCCGCTGGTCCCGCCGCCGGTCCGGCTCCCGCCGCCGCCGCCGTTCCCGCCGTCGCTGCTACCGCCGCCGCTGCGCCCGCCGCCGCCGGAGCCCCGCCGGTTTCGGCCTGCTGCTCCCCGGCGCTCTCGGCCGCTTCGTGGCCGTTCTGGGTGGCGCCGGCGGCAACCGCCAACTGCTGCTCCGCTTCGGACATGCTGCCCCGTCCGCAGAGGCAAGAGGGACGACAGGCGCCTGCAACAGACGAGCGCGGCCCGCGGGTCAGCGAGACGGCTCCCCCCACCGGGCCGGTCTGATCCGGTCCGCTCCCGCCCCTCCCCCCTTTTCTGCCGTCGCCATCCCGTCGCCGCTTATACTCACTTTAAAACCCGCTCCCAATAAAATCCGGGCCGGCCGGAATCGGATTAAAATCCCCCACGCACTGGAGCTGACACCCCTCCCCGCGGCGCTCGGCTGCTCCGCACCGGCCCCGCCGCCACCTTCTCCTCCCCCCAAGACACGTACTCTCCGGCCCAGAGCCTTAACGCGTGGCCGTCTTTATAGCGCCGGAGCCTCAGCCACACAGCAATAAGGAGCTTCCTCATTGGCCGCCGCCGTCTGTCATTCACGCTGTTCAGCATCTCCTGTTGGTTTTGCTGTGGGGGGCGGGGGGGATGAGTCGAATGGCGGCTCGCGGGACTGGGCTGGGAGGGAAGGCAAGGCGCGCAGAGGCCTCTCGCTTCAGTGCTGAGCCGCGGAGAGGAAGGAAGGAAGGAGGGAGGGACGGAGGGCGGGCAGCCAGCCAGCCGTCCTGCTGCTGTCGCCAGGGCAGCCCAGGAGGCGCGGGCATCTGGGGAGCACCGGCAGCTCTCGGGGCCCGCAGGTCCGGCGCGCCGTCCCCCTGTGGCAGGCGGGGAAGGACTCGCTCCGGCGGCCGCTGCATTGCTCCGGCGAGCGTTACCGTCCTCGCGAGGCGTTTCACGAAAATCACAAGCGCGACAGGGAGGAAACCCAACCCCCGGGGGTGCAGGGCCCGGCGGGGCAGGAGGAGTCGGCGCTCTCCTAACGCTCTTCCGTTGTTCAGTCGCGGCGGGGCCCGAACGGCGGCGCCGCGAAGCGCCTTCCCGCCGCAGCGGGCGGGCCGGCCCTGGCGGAGCCCTGCTGGGGTAGCCCCGGCCTCGGGGCCCGTACGGCGGTGGCAGGGAAGCGCGCCTCTGACCTGAGCGCAGCGCTTACTTGCAGTGTTGCGCTGGTTTGACTTAAGGTGTGGTATGTACGCTGAGTCAGTTACTCCAGGACGAGAGGTTTACTTAACGTTTCCAGCTCTGCTGGTTTTGCAACCGAGACGGCCAGAATTTGTTGTTTTTAATGGAAACTTAGATTTGTATATTACATAACTCTGGGAGCTGGAGCCCTGAGCATGCGCCTAGGCCTTAATTCCTTTTGCCCAAGGATATATCAACTTTGTTGACAAAGATGTGTGTGAAAAGTGCAGAAGACAACTGCTCCTGGTAATCATGCTTCAAATTCTTGTACAGTATACCATTCCTAATATCCCATTTGTTCAGGTTAAAGGAACAGGGTTTGGCTTTGGGATAGACAGCCAAACTTACTGCCACATCTTTAAAAAAAAAAGTTAAGCCCTTTGCTTGTGGGCAAAAAGTAACAATGATTACCTAACTTTCTGTAGTAATAAATGCATACATTATTACTTGCTTGCTCCACCCTCTGTCAAATATCTCCTCTGGCTCAACTTGCATATCTTTATCTGCTATTACAATTCAGAAAGAGTGCACATAGCTACTTGTGAATAAAAACAAATAGTGGTGATACATTTTGTTGTTAAGTAATCTGATCTAGGATCCAGGCTGTCCTTCAGTGAACTGCTTTCAGAGCACTTTTTATCCTCTACAGGATTCATTTTTTAAAGTAGGAACTTGGTAAAACAGGGTACATGAGGTTTGGTTTTGTAAGCTTTGTAGCAGTGCATCAAGCAAAGCATTAAAGATGAACATGAAATAAAATCAACGTGGTATGTTCAGGGTAAGGGCCTGATCCACCTTCCCCTCCCCTCCCCCCCCAATAAAAACATTCAGTTGCTTCAGGCTATGAGCCAGACCTCTTAAGTGGAAGAGGGAAAGAAAAGGAAATTATGCTTAGTATTGGGAGATTGTATGAAAAATAGCCTCTCACTACAGCCAAAAATTTCAAGCTACTCTTCTGCTTTGGGCTTGTGGTACTTGCTACCAGCATCACTTTAACTGGTCCGAGCTGAGCTTTCTGCTCTGCTACCCATGCACACATGCAGCATTGTATTTGTTACTAGAATTGCAACTGATTTTCTTCCAATTTCTGGATTTTAAATCCTCAGCCACAGTGGCTTTTGTAAATCACCCCCCGCTCCTCACATTTTCACTGCTTACAAATGGAAAAGTATTAAAGCAATCTAAAAATAAGTGTTCAACATGAGTAATTTCAAGAATACACAAGCATGGTGTGATATGTGTGTTTTGTCAGCCAGGTGCTCTATCCATGAAGGATATTAATTTGTAAGTATTCTGCCACACTTTCAGCCCAAGCTACAATAGCTCAGAACTTTAGAGATGTTTATCTCAACCCAGTCTGCTGACAGGGTAGGGTACACTATGGACAAGCTCTACAACCAGCTCTTTAGGCTAAAGTTTGTGAAACAATGTTATATGAGGTCAGGTCTAGTAAAGACAGTACAAAGAGTACCTAACTAGTACACTTAAAAATGGTAATGTCCGCCGGACAGGTTGTATATGTTTTCTGACAAAGATACTCATCTTTATGAGAATGTATTTTTAAATTGTTTTTCTTGTATTGAACTTCAAAGAAGCAAAGAAATTTTTCATGAGATACTCTTTATCCTAATTTATACATTCTCAGAGGAACTTACCCCACATCTAGCAAGAGAGCTTCTTTTGATTTTTTAGGCAGCTTTGGCTTAGATTGTAAATTTATCAGGTCTGTACCAAAAAGTTATAGATTGTGATTAAAAACAACTCGGTGACTGTCTGTCAGCTGACTGCATTCATTTATACAGCGCTGTTAGCCTGCTTCAGTTGGAAAATACCACACGTTTGCTTCAGTCACTACAGGGGACTAAAGCCCAACTGATAGTTGCAGTTGATATAACTGGGATGGCTAAAGTGGTAAATGCGTCCACTCTTATGCCCTGTCCACCTTCTTTTTGCAGGTTTTTTTTGTATGCAGCTGTGGCAGCTGACTGCAGAAATACATCCATGCTGAAGTTACAAGTTCATAGACCAGCACCTGAGAGTAAACTGCAACTGGCAGCAGTTTATATGAGTCTGTCATGTAAGTTTAGGCTCAGCTGATGGATGTTATTTGAGTGCTTTTGATTATATATTTGTTACTTAATTTCCTTGCAAGATTCACTGCCCCAAACAGCTCCTTTGTATTTCATCAAGCCTCACTAAGGACTTGAATGATTGTCATTTCATTTGTACTTCTCCATATGTTTCCCTTTTCTTTCTTTTCTCTTTTCCAGTTCTCTTTCTTGCTTTGATGAACCTGTCTTGTCTTTCCTTTCATAGCACTTGCACTGGTACTTTGGCGCATGTTACCCTTTTCCTGCTTAACAGTGCTTTCTTTAAAGCTGTACTCAGATTTTCCAACTGCCCATTTCTCCTGGTCAGGTCCATCTCAGCCCCTTATCCTGGCAATTCCAAACAGCAGTTCCCAACTAGCCAAGGCTCTCTGTGATTGCCAGTTGCCCCATTTTAATAGCTGTTTGATGCCTTCTATGTCCCATATCCAACAGCAGGATAACAATGTGGTTGTAGACTGCCTAAGCAGCCTGGTTTGAAAACTGTGACTAGCATGACTAACAACGTCACCCTTTACATATCTAGACATCGAAGACCAAGAAACTTGAAAATATGGGTTGTTATGATTATTATTTGTCTCACCAGGCCCCATCATGCTACAGGTAATTTTAAAGAATTCCTCTGGGTTGTGACTTGGGTTTTGGTCTTGCATTTCACTCCTCACTCAAAGGCTGTGGTTAATCAAAGAAAAATACACACATACCTTCTTGGGTGGTAATTCTCCTTACATGACACATTTACTGCTGAGAAAAAAGCTATCATTCTGTTTGTCATATTTTTAATCCTGTAATTACTATGATTATTCATGGTGTTGACTGAAATTCAATTGAATTTTACTTGTGTATGGACTTTATGATCTTGGGCCTAATAATGCTGGTCTACCACACTTGCAGTTTGCTCCAAGCCGTGACCTTACTGTCTGTTCATAACAGTTTTGTGCCATACCTGTCTTCATTGCCTCCTTCCCTTTCTTCTTTATCCTCACTCTTTCCTCGTTATTTCCATTGTGTTGATTTTTCTAGTTTCCCTCTTCTAAAAAAAAAAAAAAAAAAGAGAACCAACATATCAATCACTGCCTTGAAATTGTTGATGTAATTTATCCACTTGCCACACCCTATGCCTGTCTTATCTAAATTGATTGTAAGCATCTCAGGTCACAGACTGCCTACTGTATACAAAATACCATGCTATAGGAAGCTTCTGTCTGCGTTAGTCTTTATGCACAGTATAAATAAATAAACTTTATTAATACTACTACTTATACAAATAATCCCACTGATTTTAATGGTGTAGCTGAAAGTAAGTGCTCAAAATAATGGTGAAAAGGATGCCTTATGCTACATGGAATTACTATATTAACATGCATCGACAATATAACTTCAAAAAAAATCTTATTTAAATGATTGCCTCTTGTAATTTGCCAAATAAAGGATTTTTATTGCTTTATTCATACATTCATTTATTCATTGTGGATAGTATCACACTGAATACTTATCTCTGAGCTTAGTGGCCTTAGGGATAATCCAAGCCAGTATTATGTTAATCATTATGTACAACAATGAAAGAGCGAACGCGTGCAAGTGTTTCTGCTCCAAAAGGTTAGGTAAAAGCCTAATATCTATATGCAGTATCTATACAGAATGTCTACATACAGATGAAGAGGAGCTTTATGGAAAATAAGTTGTCAATGCCAATCTCTACGGGTGTTCAACAGGAGCTAATCCTGAGTAACAACATGGGATAAAGCAGGAAGGTCTTTATGTGAAAGTGCAGTGGTGGAAGTCAGTTGTACTGGCTGGCAGGAAACGGGAGATACCCTTTCAAAGTGAAACAAAAGGTAGGTAGGACCAGATACGTGTGTGAATGGACTTGCAATTGAAGAGTAACAGTTTTACGGGTGATAGAGAGAAGACTCTTTGGAAAGGTGTGAAGAACTAACATAGTCGAACTGAAAAACTAAGAAAATGGCGTTGCAGAGCTTTCTGTATGGAAGCCAACTGCTTTATCTGTTGAGGCCAGAGAAAAGGATGTCAGCAATAACTGAGATGAGGAGAGCTTGAGCAAGATTCCAAGGCCATGTCAATAAATAACAAAGATCACGTCTTGGTTTACATCTCCACAGCTGTTTAGACCAAACTGAGCTCAAACCCCATGTTCCTGGCTGTAAGGTTCCACCCTGCTCCTTTGCACAGTTGGCTGTAAAATAGCCCAGTAGAAAAGTGGTTGGTTTTCAGGCAGATGGTTTGTCTAACACACGCTTATTACCAAGACTTTTAATTGCAATGGAGTCACCTGAAGTTTGAAAGGCGACAGTAATGATAGGCAATCATATCTATATTTGCCCACTAAGATGTTGAGCTATGAGCTAGAAGGGAAAGGAGAAGAGTCAAGAACAGTGCTCACCACCACTCTTGCAGAAAGGGGAAAGAAATATGAGGTACAGTACTGACAAGCCAAGCTGAAATGGTGATTGGAGAAAAAGCAATAGGTGAGAATAATTGCAAAAGCTAAGACAGGACACTAGCTAGCTATGCTAAATGTGACTGAAGTTTAAAAGGCAGTACTGGTTTAAGACAGGTGGAGAAGCTTTCAGGTGATGTTGAGAGGAAGCAAAACCAAGTTTGAAGGGGATTTAGGGTAGAACCAGGCAAGAGATGCAATTGGGAGACTTGGAAGAGTGAGAGGCACTTCTGCCAAAGGTTGGTTGGTTGTTTGTTTTAATGTAAAAGAGACAAGCATATCTGTGTGGGTGCTGGGGGGTCAGAGCAGACAGTGACTAAAGCTGTGAACAAATGAAAGAGTGGGTGTGAGGAAGATCAAGAAATGAAATAGAGTGAGGTTAGTAGGGCAAGCGATGGAGTTACAGAAGATGTGTGGATAAGATTTTTGTTATTGTCACAGACTTGTAGAAAGAGGAAGCATCAAGACAGTATTTTGTTAATTTTATCTTTAAAGAAAATGGTGAGAATAGAGGAAAGCAGCAGGGAAGGCTTGACAAGGGCTAGTCAGCAGCAATGAAAAGCTAGCTAGGATTACAGGCATGTAGATAAGCTGCAGAAGTAGAATTGTTTAGGTGTAAGAACACAGAAATGGAGGAGAGAGCAGGCTTGCAGGAGAGGAAGTTAGCTTGATCACAGGATTTCCTTCAGAAACACTTTGCACTGCAAAAGCAAGCATGGATGAAGCAAGTGCTGAAGGTAAGCACTGAGAGACAGAAGCAAAAAAAAGTCAGTGGTGGATGAAAGAGGTATGTGTTGTAAATGTATAGCTAGTAAAAAATGCAAATAAAGCTAAAACATGTGCAAGCTTCATTTTTAATCAATGCAACTAGTCGGTATTGTTCCTTTAGCTTTTCTTCACTCTGTTATTTTCATCATTCTGTTTTTCTTTCCTTCATTTTTAACAGTCTGCAAGACATTAGTTTCTCCATCTTCTTGCAGTATGGCAGAAAGCTCTGATAGAATATTTTTCCCTTAAAAGTTACTTATCTGTTGTTATTAAAATGCAAATGCACCTGCAGCCACAATTTTTCAATGTTGTTATATTCCATGCCAGCTAAAAATAAGTGAGGCAACTAAGGCTTGTTAAACCGCTTAACAGATAAGATACAGCAGCAAAGCTATGCCCAGAGAAGTATTCAGAACTGTAACGGTTCATTACATTGTAATTATAATTTCTTTTTTTTCTTTTTCTTTTCTTAAAACTACATTCCTGGCCTACAGAAGTTAGGGAAGATGCTTCAAACCAGCCTTTTGGTTATCAGAAATATTTTTTCAAGCACTATGAAGGTAATGTAGATAAGATAGTGATATTAACACAGGGTTGTAAGGTCCGTTTCATGGAATTCAAGGCTTTGGAAGAAATCATTGAAATTATACTACTGTGAAAAGATATGTCTTTGTTAGGGAACACAGAATGTTACGTTCTCTTAACATGTGGGGCCACTTTAAATTTTAAGTCTGAATTATTAAATCATCGTGGGAAGCGTATCGGGAGGAAACCCGGGGTAATTGGCTGCAGCTCCAGAGGCAGCGCCCGCTCATTGGAGAGCGGAGGATTCGCCGCGGCACTAAAATTAGACAATCTCCGCCCTCCAGAAATGCTTCTGGAAACAGCGAGGAGGAGAAATTCTGACACAGACTGAGGGCCCGTGGTGGGGAGGGAAGTGCACAGGACCCTGCTCCCGGCAAAACTGCAGCATATGAGGATGCATAGAAAGCTACTTTTTTTTTTTTTAACTTGGTTAGCTGAAAAAAAAGGCACACAATAAAGAAATTGCAAGAGATTAATGTTAGCAGCGTTTTACACAGATATCAAATTCAACATTTCCTATGTAATAATAATTCTGAAGTATTCATCCAGGCTGAGGAAGCCTTTGAACTGATAAATCTAAGCTAGGGCTGTCAGACTTGTGCTCATTGACTCTGAAAAGAAATTACTCTTGCCAAATTAACTCTGAATTAAACTAAAAAAATGGTGAACTCTATCAGCTTTTTTTAAAAAATAAAACATGTTTATCCATTATTTCTGTGTAGTTGCAGTGTTTACAAATGTCTTCAAATTAAATATTACATAAGTTAGCTCTGTTAAAGAAACAAACGCCATCTGCCCATATCAGTGAAGGAAAGTCTGTATCTGAATTACTGAGTCTTGTGCAATTGGAACCTTTATTTTTTAAGGTATGTGAGTAAAAACCTCACTCTCTGATTTTTAAACATGTTTCAAACTGGCTGCAAGGAAATAATTGCATAATTCTGGTTTTTGTCTCTATTTTTACATTATTTTACATTACTCATGAAAAAGATTAAGGCCAAGTGTATTTTTCTTGCACTAAACCCAGCTTTTGCAGTAAATTTGCTATTTCCTCTGCTAACCAGCGTAGACAGTGTCAGCGTCTATGGCTTTAAAAGTGGGGGTTTTTGTCTTTTCTACTTTCAGTCTGATTTCATTAACAAATTGAAGGCTGTACACCTGTGTTTTCCCTCCATCGCTTTGCCAGTGTCACCTCAAGGCCTCATGCAATGGCCAGTTTCAGCTGAATTCACCAGCAGGCCAGAGGTCTTAACAGCACCTCGGATCCCAGAGTTTTCTGAAAAATTGGTAGTAAGAGGGGATGAGGCCCAAAGGAAAGGAGGCACGGCCGCAGAGCGAGCTCAGTAGTTATCAGTGCCGTTCGCCAGTCCACACCCCGATAGTGCCGGGCCAGCTGGCAGGCGTTCAAGCCGGGGAGCCGGCCGCAGTCCTGCCCGGTGTAAGCAGAGCAGCCGGGGAGGCGACACCAGGAGCACCCAAACACTTCAGCTTCCAGGCTGCAGGCTGAGCTACGGCACGGAAGATCATGTCGGATGGATGATGCCTGTACTGTAATTGCTCCAAGCGGGAGCAGCCCCAGAGAGACGGCAAAATAGGGAGTATGCAGGGAGCAAGAGTATTGGCACGACGGTGGTAAAATCTGGTAAAAGCCCCCAGGGAATGCGGCTTCTCCAGCTCTGCTTATGGCTCACCTCATTATGGTTTAACTTGGGAAACAGTGGCTGTTTCTTACTCATTACATTTTTGATTTTGTGATAAAAGTGAAGTAGCACTGGGTAGACACTGTAATTCAGTCAAAAATGGTGAACGCAAACTATGGTGCTATGAAAAACAGTGTTAGAGAGCTGTAGGTTCAAGTCAGTACGTCTGGTATGCCCAAAGGCTGCGTACTGTAAGCTCCTGGTCCCGCTGATCTTGACCAGGCATGTAAACAGGAAACCTTGCGCATGCTCCCACAGTAAACACTGGTATTTAAGTAACCTGAAGAAGCGCTTCTGCTTTTTCTTTTTTCCAGTTACCTCTGTTTATGAACGTCTGCTGTGAGATCATGCCTCCCTCAGCAGTCCTGAGCGTAAGGTAACACTGACATAAAGCTTTTGTTGTCATGGAGAAATGGTATTTTTGATAGCTATCCCCACTCACGCTGCTCCTTTCCTTATTCTCGGGTCACGTAAGGTGCCCATAAACAGGCAGATGTGCCGCTCAGTTGTCCGCCCGGAGACCGCAGCTGTCCCGGGCTGCCAGGCGCGTCGCAAGGGCGGCGGCTTAGAGCTGCCAGCACACCGCCGCTTCCGCCGCTCCCCAGCCGCCATCTTTGGTGGCCCCCTCCCCCCCATCCGCCTCAGCACACAGCCAAGGGGCGCGGAGGCCATCTTGTGGCCGCTCCGCCCGAGAAGCCGGCCCCGCCGTCGCCTAGCAACGCCGGCGGAGCGGAAAGGTGCGTGGCATGGCGCCGCGGCGGGAAGGGCCCAGCGGCGAGCCGGGCGGCGGGGCCGAGCCGGGCGGCAAGGCCGGACCGGGCGGGGGGAACCGGCCACGGCCGCTGCGGGGGCAGAGCAGGCGAAGCTGCTGGCGCGGCGGCGCGTCCCTCAGGGTAGGCGGGGCTGAGCCCTTCTTCGGGTCGGGCGGTGGGGAGAGGAGAGACGGGAGCCGCTCCTTCGGGTCTCCATCGAGTCCTGGGCCCCGCGGGCCGCCGGTGTCCGTGACGGGGTGTTCCAGGCCCAGGCCGGCTGCTCGGGGCATGTGTACTTCCCGCCTGGTTCCTAGGCAAAGGCAGCTGCGGCCGTCCTGTGCTCAGCTCCTGCTGGCGGTGCCAGCTGCCTCAATGGAGGCCATAGCCTGATCAACCACTATTGCAAGCAAACCAGGAGTCTCAAAGGTATAGGTGCAGAAAAGATCATCCCAACCGAGACGGCAGGTACAATCGAGCAATTATATATGATTTTTGCAGCAGTGAGCCGGCTAGTCGGCTCCATACCTGTGTCTTGTTCAGTGCAGATGGAGAGAGACCTAGTGCTGTGAGTGTACAGGCAGAGGGACGAGAGGGGAAAAAGAAGGTCACAAGTGGTCACGAGTCTGTAAGAAACCTGTCTGCACTAGTTCCTCTATTCACACAACAATTTTGTATCCTAACATCTTGCTAATGGCTTGATCTGCTCAGTTAGAAAACTGGCACTTTGTCTTGAGTCCATAAATATAAGAATTAAATAACAATTTAGAAATAGCCTGATGCTTACAGGTGGACTAGATCCAAGTATTAAGTCCCACACCACAATCTTCATGCATGAGGATACAGACTGTGGCTTTGGTGGAACACACGGTGGATAGAGGATGCAGTACGGTAAGCCTGGCTCACTCCTGCATATAGCAAAGTGTATGATAACGCTTCTCTTTCTGTTGTATGTTGTCTGAGTAGTGAAATATTAGAAACAGAACAGCTTACATTTGACGGTTGGCTAACAACATTTAATTTTTGGCTTACTTTCCACAAAATGCTACTGCACTGAAAATGGGAGTGTGAACCACAGAGTGCTAACTAGTCCAGAGAAAATCTCACATGGATTTTGTGGAATTGGGGTGATGTTCTCCATTCCTAGCGGTAAATGTCACCACAGGGGACTGTGCAGTAGTAGACAAACTCCAAATATGAACTGGTGTCATTGCAGTACGAAGGGAGCACGTGAATTCTAATTTAGAAGCCAAGATGCAGATGTTAATGCCCGAACCTCAGATTTTTGTGGAAAGAACTCTGGCCCTCATCAAACCAGATATTGTTGATAAAGAAGAAGAAATAGAGGATATCATTCTCCGATCAGGATTCCTGATTGTTCAGGTAACGGGCTGTGCTCTGGAGAAAATAACTGCACTTTATAAGTCAGAACAGTATTTATCTTAACTTTCAGCAGTCAAGCCAGTAACTAAAAGCTAGTGTGTCCAAAAATCAAATTGCATTTTTCGTATGTCATCAACCACCGCTGCCAGATTCTGTAAGGATACATGTTGGTGGTGCATGGGATGGAACAGAACAGACCGACTATTTTGCTGACCAAAGGAAAACACAGACTTTGTTAATAAACTTGGATTTAGCAAACATATGTAGCAGATATGTGGACTCTTCAAAATAACTCTCTGGGGAGCGTATCGTTCTGGTATCATAGCATGTGTTTGCCAAATGGATAATTAGAGAATTAATTGAATTAGCTGGCCAGTTGTGGTCTGACGTATTTTTTATTTCCACTGTTTTTATGTAGAGGGCTTTAAGGATATTTAAACACATTACAAATATTTCATTTAAATAGGCCTCACCAAGCTTGTCCTTTGACATTTTGGACCTGGGGCGGAGGCCCTGGGGATGTTGCCTTGAGCACCTTTGTCAGACCCTGCGCTGCTGAGAAGGGCTCTAGAGTGTGATTTTCAGCAGAGATCGCGTTAAGAGAAAGTTTGCCGTTGGCTGAGAAGAAATGTATTCTCTCGGCCCTCTTTTATGGGGCTCTGTAAGAGCATTTGGAAAAAAAAATTACTACAGTAAGTCAGAATCTGGGAAACAGAAGAGGAGCGCTGGATCGCTTGAAGCGAGGGATGCGCCAGGGTCTTCGGCGAGGCGCCAGCGGCGCCGCTCCGTGCCCGGCGAGACGTTTTCCCTCGCCTCTGGCTGCCGCTTCACCCGGAGCGCCCGGAGGCGGCAGCAGCGACCCCCCCGCGGCGCCGCGGGCAGCCGGGCCGGCCGCTGGGGGGCGCTGTGTCCCCGCGCCTGCCAGCGGCGCCGGGGCGGGGCCGGGGCCTCCCCGCGGTGGCTCCGCCCTCTCCCCTGCCTCCCCCCACCTCCTCCTACTGCCGGCCCCGGCCTTGGCCGTAGTAGCTGGCTCTGTGGCACTCAGCGGGCGACGACCTGGCTTCTAGATACAATTTTAATTTTTTTTTTTTTCCTCTTGGAAATGTACTAATTGTTCTTATTCTTGTAAATGCTCCTTTTCCACATTTGTTCTTTTTTTAATTTTCTCCCTTACCTTTCTGGTTGTTTTATTTACATAAAATGTATTAGAAGGTGAGATAAATTAGATTTTTTTTTTTTTAATGGAAAGATGTTTCTAGCGTCTTCTGATGTCTCAAGTGGCTTTTGGTGCCAAAGTTATTAGGAATCTGCATGTGTGGCACTCTGTGTTGCATAAGTTTGGGCTCAAAGAACGTGCTCTAAAAAAAAATTCTTTACTTCTTTTTCTGTGACTGCCTTGTCATAACCTCCCAAGCCTAATCCTGGCCACCTCTAGGCTAGGCAGCTATTGTGAAAACCATAAAGCATGAGTACTGAATGAAAAATAGAACAATTATATAATTAATGGTGTGGGCTGGAGAGAACATTGTTTAAAGGTACAACATTATGCTAGAGCAGCTGAGTAATTAAATCCTGCCCTTGTAATGCTCTTCACTTTTTCTGTACTGTACCCTGACTATACTTTAAATCATCCAGCAGTTTTAAGATGTTGAAGTTTTCATACGGTAAAATCGTATTTTGCTCAAATGGCCTGCTTAATTCGTCTGCTTAATTAACCTGGAAAACTCTTGCGTTTTGTTACTCTGTATCTGAAAGAAGATCAGATCTGGGAGAGTCAGATTACGCTGGGGTTTACTCTGTGTTTGTTCTCCTGCACTTGAAGATACATCTGCACCAGAGGGCTGTATTCTACCTGAGGTAGCAAGCTCTCTTAATCTGGCAAGTTTTTTTTCATTATTTTTTTTCTTTTACATTTTTTAGAAAAGGAAGCTCCAGTTAAGTCCAGAGCAATGTAGCAACTTTTATGCAGACCAGTATGGAAAAGTGTTTTTTCCTAATTTAACAGCCTATATGAGTTCTGGACCTTTAGTTGCTATGGTTCTTGCCAGACATTCTGCAGTCTCATACTGGAAGGAATTGCTTGGACCATCAAACACCGTAAGAGCTAGGAGAACTCACCCTCACAGGTAACTCACTGATTGGCCTTGATGAAGTCAGTGGGATTTTGTCTTTCTCTTAATTGAAACCAGAATTTATCTCTTTTTTTTTTCTTTTTACGATAGAGATACAGATTTGGAGTAGCCTGTTATCTCTTCAATTTTATGTAACACAGCTTTTCACCTTTGTTTTTTTCGTATGTAAAGTTCAGCCATTTTATGAAGAATGCTGAGTGCATGAACATAAATTTTAGGTAGCTACATATTTTTTTAAAAGCCAAAATCGATGCCAATGCCTTATTAATTAGTCCATATATATTGCTTTTAAATGCTCTCAGACTGTAGAGACTTGGAAGGGATTTGCAGTTGCCTAACAAACAGGTTTTTTCTCTTGTTTTTAGCTTAAGAGCAATATATGGGACTGATGATCTAAGGAATGCACTTCACGGCAGTCTCAGCATTTCCTCAGCAGAAAGAGAAATTCGATTCATGTTTCCAGAAGGTAAAATGGTGCAAATAATACATTGCCAATTTTTGGGAGGGCAGTGTCCTTCCCTGTTATTATTTGTCTCTGTCCAGACTCTAGATACAATTGAATTTAGAAGAGGTTGGGTTTGTTTGCTTTATGAGAATGTGAGTCTATGTATAAGCTGATATTTTCTGCTACAAAAAGCATACCAAAATGTATCTGAAGAGCCGTTATAGTTACAGGGATTGCTTCTAGTTTTCAAACTCTGTGATCTGGGAATTGGAGCAAACAAAGCTGGTAAATGAGAGGAAATGGGAAGCTATTATACTCCAGAATGTCTCTCTGGCAGTGTCAGCCCCCCGGGACTCCTGTTGGCTTGAGAAGACCGACTGTCTTCTTGGGCTCAGGCTAAGTAATTCCTGCTCAACAGCAGCTGGATGCTCACGTGATTGTGCAATTCCAAAGTTAAGTGCCAGAGAAATGGGCCATAGAACCTGGAAAGGCTGGGAGAGGATCTCTTGTTTGTAATGTAGCAGCTGAAAGATGACTTTGCTCTTTGACAGAAAGATGCAAAGGATACTCTGCTAGAAAAGCTTAATAAACTTTAATAAAAGACGTTGCACTTCCCTACAAACCTTACCCAGGTTTGTAAACTGTGTCTCTTCTCCTCACCCTAATGACAAAGGTGGATTTAAGGTGAGATTTTTAGGGTCTTCAGAAACCAGCTTCATACTGCAAGAAGGAAATACTAAGCATGAGATACATTGTTTCTGTCCTGTCCCCAATGCATCTTCAGGGATACAGGTTTTCCCCAGATGATCTGATTTCCTTCTCTTTCATAATTGTCTATAATTAGGAAGATGACCTCAGGGACATTGTAAAGGGATTCAGGTAGTTTCTTTGCAGTTTGTTGTGGGAGAAGCTATAAAACCCATTATGTATTATTAACTTATTAAGGAAAACAGCAACTTATATATAAACAACCTTGAAAGAACGCCTTTTTTAATCACTTTACAAGCTGCTTTCCAACACTTGTGGTTACTCTTTACAGTGGTCTTGGAGCCAATTCCAGCTGGACAAAGCGCTAGGGATTACTTGAACCTTTACATAAAGCCTACATTACTAGCTGGGCTCACTGCACTGTGTAAAGAGAAGCCAGCAGATCCAATGGTATGTACAGTATATCAGTATTGTATGCTTTGTGGTACATTTACTTTGTATTAGTAAAGTCCCTGTATATAGGAAAGCTACTCTTTTTTTTAAGGAGCTGTGCGGTTTTAGCTACCTGCTAATAAGCTAATCAAATGACATTTGCCTTTCAAGAAGTTGATTGGTTTGTTAACAGATTAAATGAGGGTGAGGACTAAATGAAATCAGTCTTGATGAAACAACAGGGGTTTTAGGTGACTTCTGTAAAACTCTTTCTAACATTTAGTTGTTAGAGATGGCTTGAAACATAAACGGATACTATCATACGATGTCAAACGTAAGTTTTTACCTCATTTACTGTTTCTGAGGTGAGTTTGAGATGAAATAACTCATGCAATAGATAGTAAGTGAGATTAGATGCGAATCACACTGGTAGTAGTCACATAGTTGAGTAAAATACCGTAAAGTTCTTAGTAAGGCTGTCTATATTTTGTCATTGTTACATTTATTTAAATTAATATTATCAATCCTTCTTTAGGATAAGCTATTATTTTGACTATACAGCATTGATTAGCATTTACTTGGGTTGCTCCACAGTTCACTAGGAAAATGAGTTATGATTCTTTTGAGAGAAACCTATCTTGAATAGTCAAACTGACCTACAGAAAATTCTTGTGTCTTCTTGTCACCCCCGTCCAGTTATCAAGCCAATTTATCTTACCCTCCTCTCACATATTAATCCTTTTAACCATGGATGTCATTCAAATTACAGTTCTTAGTGGAAAGAGTTAATTTCCTTCTTTTTTTTGTTGCTGGTGGTGGTTGTTTTTTGTTTTCAATCCCTAAAAAAAATCAGATTTCTTTCATCTGGAAAAATATGGTAAATGTTTTTTGTATCATTCGCACTAGTACTTCCTTAAGAATGCAGATAATTAACCAGTGTGACAATTTACTGGCAGTTGTGGTGGATTCTACATCATTATCAGGTTTTTAATCAACATTGCATTTTTTTAAAAGATAAGCTTCAGAAAAAAAAGCCTGAAAAATAATTCAGGCATGTTTCTATGAACTATGTGGTATACATGGGCTCATATTAAATGTACGGTGATTGTACTAGCTTTATAACCTGTTCACTTTATCTGTATGTTTGGCACTGTTACCATCGAAATCTACAAAAGAGAGATGAAGAAGTCTTTTCATCCATCCCTTTGCCCAAAGGCCAGACCAATTGTATCTAACCATTCCTTACAAATGTTTGTCTGGCCTGTTCTTTAGCACTCCAGATGATGGAGAATCTACAGTGACCCTAGGCAATCTGTTTCAGTGCTTAATTATACTTAGTTGAAAATCTTTCGCTAAAAGTTAGCCTAAATCTCCTGTGCTTCACTTTTTGGCCAATTACTTTTTTTTTTTTTTTCCTTTTACTATCCCCAGAGGACAGTGGAGACAATGTAATACCTCCTTTTTTGTAGCCACAGTCTATTGCATATTTGAAGAGCGTTAACATCTCTTCCCTTCAGTCATCTCTTCACTGTATTAAAAACTTTTAAAAAAATTTTTTCCGCTTACCTTATAAGTCACATTTCTCTAACTCATTGTTTGTTTTTGCTTCTAGTTAATCTCTGCATTCTGAACACGATTTTCTAGCCATTTATGTGGTAACTAATAGTAACTTAATAGAGACAATGCTTTCCTTCCTTGCTTGTAAGAAAGCTATAAAGCTATATGAAGTGGTGTCAATGGCTTTACTAAAATGAAAACATGGTATTTGCTCATTCTTCCCTGTCCATAATGTCTGTGACCTTGTCACAGAAGGAAGATAATGTTGATTTGATACAACGTTTTTTCAAAAATGTATGTTAGCTATTGCTTTGGAGTTTGTTATCTGCTAGGTGACTTACAGGGAGATTGATGGAATGTTTGGGGTTTTTTCCTAGTATCCTTCCAGGAACTGAAGAACTGAAGTTGGGGTGATTTGGCTCCTCTTTTTTGTTCTTCTCCTTTCTGAAGATGGCATCAGAAACTATCTGTGCACTCAGAAATACTTGCTAGCAGCACAGAGGTTGTCTCAGCCAATTCCCTAAGTAACAGAGGATAAATTTAATCAGGCTCAAATGATTTTAAAATTTCTCATTTTCCCAGTTAGTCTTTCTATGGGCTTTTGGGCCTTTGTGTTTTGGGATTTGGTTTTATTTGTTTGTTTTCCATTTCTGTCTTGAGTTTTTACTGTTCTTCTGCAATTGCTGACTAACCTGTGAGGATTGTCCTAGTGCTCTGCTTGTTGTCTCTTTCTTTGCAAACCAATCTTTTTGTACCTGGTAATAAAAGGAGAGTGTTGCTTACCTTAGTGGTCTACTATTCTATCAATTGTTTCACTTCACAGTGTGGTATGAAGTTTGTTGTACTTAGCATTCCAGAAACTAATCGTCAACAGCCTTGTGAAGTAAATAAGGATGTGTTAAAAACTTCTCTTTACAAGTGGAGAAATGGAGACAAAGGGTTAATTTGCCTAAGGCCAGGCCGAGACATTGGCAGATGAAGTTAGGACTCAGGGAATTCCTACCTCCCACATTCTTATTTAAGTACAATTTGCTGGAAAACTGACAAGATGAATTTCAAAAAGTAACCAGGTTTTGGTTTTGTTTGAGGTACTACAAGGCGATTTCAGTGCAGAAGACTGGCACTTTTTATGAATGATTACTAGATAAAGTATCTGTAAGTGTTGTCAGAGTAATATTTCATCAAGCAGTTTCATGTGTATTGTACAGCCTCATTCCAAAACAGAGTTGACCGCATTATTTGAAATATGGCTCGAATGTTCATATACATACACAAAGATAGACATTGCCAGGAAAAGCTGTCTTCTAAAGGTCAGTATGAATTGTTCAAAAGCTATATAAGCTGTGAAGTTTTAAGAGAATATTTAGAAAAACCAGGTTGTTTGTATGTCTGTTTTTTTCTGAAAGGTCTTTTCACAGCACAGTAGGAGAGTGTCTGTATCAGAGGTTTCAAATAATGCTTTTAATGTTCTCCCATGCACTTAGTAGAAAACAATAGAAAACTTAAAATGTTTGGGCTTTTTGTTCCACAGACTTGGCTTGCTGACTGGTTGATTGAACACAATCCTAACAAACCTAGGCTACAACATCAGATCACTGAAGAAGAGCATCAGGGGTGAGAGCTCAGTGGAAACCACCTCAAGCATTCCAAGTTATAATTTGCAGTGCACCCCTCGGCTATGTAATCAGTATTATCTGAAGTAAATGTTATTGTCATAACTACCTGTGTTTTCATGGGATAAATAAATTTACACTAAACCAGGATTTAATAGTTCTAGTAGCTTTTCTGTTGACAAAGTGAATGTAGAATTACATGATAAATGTATGGTGTCAGGTGACTAGAAAAAGACAAAATTCCCATCAGGTATGACAACTCCTATTTTCTCTGTTTATCTTGATTTGGCTGTCTGGGGAGAACCAAATTATTTACACCAGTGCAGATTCCCAAATGATACACATCTGGCCAGTGCTTTGTGAAACTAAGAGTTGTGTTTCAGCATTTTTTTATCAGGCATGAATTCCGTTCTGAAGGGAGATACGTGGATGTAACTTAGAAAACAAAATTACTGGAGGCATATTAGCAACTTTAGAACTTTAATTGCTGATTACATCACTGAGCTAAGGTCGAAGATGATTCGCTTGAACCTGATGTATTTTGTTAGAATGTAATCTGAAGGATTTATTTGAAGGTACATTGAGGGTACCTTTCCCATCTCAGTGGCGAAAGGAGAAAGTGATTATAAATCAGTCTTTGATTTCCATTAGAAGTCACAAGAAGGTGTATTTTAGTCAAGGACTAATGCAGTCTTCCACCATTTGTTTGAAAGAAAGGTGCTTAATTGGAACAGCTCATCTTAAGGGTGTTTTCTGTGTTCTCTTGCTCTTAAAAAGTATGCTGATTTCTGTTGTTTTCCTTGTATTGTTGTTTACCCTTGAATTTAACGTCTTCTATTTGAGAATTTCAAGAGAATTGGTTAAGAGCCATGCTATTCCACAGGCAATGGCTTAATCCTGCACTATTACCTTTTCTAAAGTAACTGAACTGTTTTGGGAGGGGCATGGGGCTTTTTAATTTTCTTAAGAGCTGTACTTGCACTGTTAACCTCAAGCTTTGTATCTTACGGCTTGGCTGGCTAGGATAGAGAAAACAATGTCATTTTCACCACTCTGAAATATTAGTATGCTTGACTAATAGTAAACAAACAAGCAGTTTCATAATTTGTTTCATGAAAAAACTTGCTCCCCCAACTTGAGTAATTACCAGAAACATAAGTCATTTGTCTGTAACATTAAACTTTGTTTAAACTAATTGTTTATCTTCCCAGTAGAATAAACTGCTATTGCCAGCCCAGAGAATAAACATTTAGAAAACTGGTCTGTACAGTACTAAGACCTAAAAATCTTGGGACTTTTAGGACAAGGAAAAAAAAAAGCAAGCCCAAACCCTCAAATATGAAGAAAAAAAAAATGAGGTGGCCAGAAATACAGTAAACGATCTGTTTACAACTAATTTATTTTGGCTATAATTAGTGTCTCCATATGTGTCTGCTCCAGTTGCAGGACAGTTGCGCTTCGTGGTTTCCTGTCAGCCAAACCAAAAATTTCTTTTTTGAAGATGGCAGAAATTAAAATCTGGTGAATTCACAAGACATTCTCCTGTATTTTGTTAGTTACCATGGCATTTGCTTACTTATTTTGATGTGTTACCACTTGACAATAAATATCTCCTTTATGTTACTGCTGCAGTTTTTAGTTTTGCTTTTGTGACAGGCCCGTTTTACACTGTATTTATAGACAATCATAACTTCCATGGAGAGAGTGTGGGTTCTTACCAGGAGGGGTAGGAAAAAGGGCAAAAGCAGCTGAAGTTGCAAATGTTACCTTTATAGCCCATGCTATATTAAGTTTCAGGCATCCAAGTGTATGTCTATTGTGGGTTATTCTCTAATTTTGGAGCTAACATCTTCAACTGCTGACTGATGTTAATTTCCATTTGTCTAAGGGAAAGGTAGAAAGAGAGAAGATACCTTCATCCTTTGGGTGCCATCCTGAATCACTGTATCTGTATACCTAGGGCAAGTATTGATACAGCAAATCTCACAGCGGAGATCTTGAGGAACCTACATTAATAAGTAGGATGTGGGCAGAAGGTCAGTCCTGGGAGTGCAAAATGGACAACCAGCCTGGTCCCCTGGGGGAGCTGTGACACCACAGGAGAGGCTGTTGGAGGACACGCTGCTTGCGTTTCTTTTGGTCTTTAGGTTTTTATTTGGCCCAGAGGGGTGTAGGCTTGGCCAGTGTTATAAATCCATATCACAGAAAATGTAGCTTTGGAAAAAACAGATGAACCAAAAAGTGTCTTACTATTTGGTGTCAACAAGGTAAGCTACTCTGTGTTGGAATGAGTGACCTGTCTTTTCCCTTTGTCAAGTGAAAATAATTACCTTGCCTATTGAATTTTACTGGGTATTTTTAACTTTGAGTGAGCTCATTTTAGTTTTACTGCCTGAGTGCTGGAATAGAGCTATGTCCATAAAACCAGCAGTTCAGTCTGTTTCCCATAATCCTGTTTTTTCAACAGACTTTCTCCTGGAACTTTGCTTATCATGTGCTTGCTATCACCTGCACTGGAAGTTATTCTTGGAACTATACAGATTGAGCTAGTCTGAAGTATATGATTGTTCAGCCTTCCTGTCTCATAAGGGATTTATTATCTTTAAGAGCAGTTAAACTGCCAGGAACCTTGAACATAGTTAAAACATGGCAGAAACCTCAGTCAAAGCCCATTCCCCATTGCCTACATAAGGCAGAGCATTCCAGCATGCCAAGCTTCAGAAATGAGTCGCTGTTCAGAGCTTAGGACTTTCATTCAGCAACTTTAAGCAAAAAATTGTTACATGGAGATTTGTAAACCCTCATGTTTCTCACATAGGAAAGGAGAGGATTTGTTTTTCTTCATTCAAGCTATTAATCTTGACTGTCCTTTAAACAACAGTTGTCTAAGCAAAACTGATATATTGGTGATAAACTGATGGACGTTTATCTTGTGGCACTAAATGAAGGGAAGGAGTGACTCAAGCTTACTTTTTTCAGTGCCATATTAGAATGACAGATTCTATTTAAGACAAGGGTCATAGTTTTAATTCCTTAAGTCGGAGCAGTCAGATCAAGATAATTCGTGTTATTTTGGACAGTAAATGCTGGTTGTTTTTGGTGCTACCCAACAATAGTGCATCCTCTGAAAATACTGTGGTTTTTCAATTTCCTTTTGAAAAAATCTGAAGAGTAACGATTTTTATTTTGTTGGGAAGAGAGACTCTTTGCACATCGTAAAAAAGTAACTTGCAATTGTTTTTGCAATACTATTTCATTTTAGATGGCAGTCAGTAGATTTGTTCTTGGACTAGAAGTAGGACTTCAGTCCTCTCTACTGATTACCTGGTGCTTTGCTTTACTCAAGCAGGCTTAGCTCGAACCAGCACAGCAATGCCACAAGGATTGTCACAGGAAATAGGTACTTTCTTGTTCTGCTGTTAGTGAAATGGAAAAACCTGCTATTTTTTGGATGGTCAGTCAAGAGCAGCTGCCTGTACTTAGAAATCCTCTGCAGTCTGGATGAGCTCCTCTGGGTGTGGAGTGTGTCAGCAGCATGACTGATATGTTGAGTCTCTTTGGGAGGGTGCCTGTCAAATTATTGTTATGCTGCCTCCCGCCAAGCGATCATGGAGATGCTGCCACAAGCTCAGGGGAGAGCCTATTGTTGATCTTCTGAGCCAGAAATGAGGCGTTGTTGTAAGACTAAGCAGTTGGTGGGAGAAGAAGGTGGGTTGTAGACAAGTGGGTGAATGATCCTCTAATAATGATAACGCTGACGGATTAAGAATTCTCTTCAGTTTACTGCTTGTGAGTGTTTTACAGCTGAGGGAGGTGATGCTTTCATACAAAGTACTTCATATAGTTCCTTGCTGGGTGTGCTTACATTTGTCTTGTATGGCATCATATTTTGTCCCTTGAGAACACCTGACTGACTCATTCTTGTTTAGCTGTGGTACTCTTCCGAAGCATGATTATTTAAAAAAAAAAAAAAAAAAGACACTGATGATACCATATCTGCAACTTCTTTTACCATCATATTTACTTTACTTAAAAGTCTTCTCACCTGGCATCTCTGAGTCAGCCCGGACAGATCATCTGTATTACTAGAGAGAATTGCAAAAGGCAATTGGGTGCAGTCTGTCAGCCCCAGGCTGCCTGGGCAAGCAATCACATATGAACTCACCCTAAATTCCAGGGAATTTTTATGTGGAAGAACCTAATTTGTCTCTAAATACTCTTGGCTTTAGTAAACTACTCTGTAAACCACCCGTGCTTCTTTATAATCTATTTATAGTCAACGCCTAAGCTCTCATTTCCTTGCAAGGAGACAGTTGCTTTTTGTTACGTTTCCAGAATCTGCACTGATTGTCAGGTTAGGAAATTCTACACTTCCAAAAGCAACATCTTATTGCTATGCTGGCTATTGGTTCTTATCTCTTTTAGGTCTTGTAAAGTTTTTTCTTACTGGGTGGCATTCCTGTTGCAGTGTGAATGATGACGATGTTTTGTATGTATTTAGTTTTGTGTCAGGCCTCATCTCTCTATGTGAGAAAATTCCCAGGAGTATTTAACGTACGCGTGTGGATAAATCTCCTCCATGCCCCATAAAGTACTTTACTATGGGCCAATATAAAGCAGTCATTACAGGGTGGTGTTTAAACTTCTGAGATTAACACAGTCTCTCAATTGCACTTACTTATTTTTATAATGTGTAATTTAGCAACTGAACCGTGAAAAGTTATGGCATAGCAAGGTCTTTTAAAAACAGTGGTTCCAACTCTGCTTTCAGCTTGCTTCATTGTAAATCTGGAGCAATTCCATTCTCTTTGTTAAAAGAAAGAAGGAAAATTGGATCATTTATGGGAGCTGCTCAGCTGGTATATTATACATACGTCTGAAATGTATTGTCAGATGTTGGCATGGCACATTCTCCGCTCCTATTGAAAGCAAAGAGTTTGTGCCAGATTTCTCTGGAGCCAGACTTGGACAATGCTGTTTTCTCCATGCAGAAAGCTGTCCAATTTGCCATTTTGCTAAGGGAGTTGTGCAATGGTATTTTTGCCTGGATGAGGAAAGTTTGATCAAGCCTCTGTCTGAAAACCAGATGCTTTTATCTGTGGCCACCACACCTCTAGATAGCCGTGAGATCATTCCCTGCTACTTACCACTTCCAACTAAACTATCCCATGAGGCTATTTCAGAATACTTTTTTTTTCTTCAGAAGTCTTCCATGTAAATATACTGAATCAACCAGCAAAGTTTTGACCGTGACTGTCTTTGTTTTGCAGAGTTCTCTTGTAAACAGGCACCATGCTGGCTTCCCTGAATAGCACCCTCAGTGCAATTGAATGGGAGCAACAAAAGCGTAGGAAATGAAATGTCCGCTCAATTTCCTATTCATGTAAGTGAGAGTTTATCATATTGATTATTAGCTTCATGTAGTAAGGATCTGTGATCGTTCGTAAGCCTTTTATTCCTTTCTTTTTAATGAACTGCAGTAAAACATTGCCTCACCTGAGCACTGACTCAGTGTTGAGGCATTCTCCAAACTTAGCGTTATAATTGCTATTAATTCATCATTACATGTGGCAAAGAATGTCACCACACTATGAAGCAGCCATGATGGATCTTTATCAGTTGCTCATTCTCTGCAAAATGTTCCTTTTTAAGACTACATGGGATTCCAGGAATGAACAATTTTAAGTAATGCGTAAACATAGTTTTAATAACGGTACCTAGTTACATCTCTCCTCAGTGGATGAGGGAATGCTGTACAAGGGAACTATCAGTACACATATGGCACAAGCGTGAAGGTCAGGGACAGAGAAGTGAAATGACTCTCCTTGGGTCATCCTCTGGAGCAGCAGCAGCATCGTCAAGAATAAAATCCATCTTTCTTTACTTCCAGCTTTGTGTCTTATCAGCTGAGCAGTATATGTCTTCAACAAAAAACACTTGCTTGTAGCTAAGGAGATTTGTCACTGTGTACTGGATCTGTGGCCCAATCTAAAGTCCTCTGAGTTGATGTGGAGGAAGTCTCTTCACTGTCTTTTTTGGAACAGAACACAAGTCAAGGCTACCTAACTCTGAATTGAGGCTTGCCCACCAGTCTTCCATGTGCCTCACACCTCCATTTTCCCATCTGATCATAGGCAGATATCCACGTGATCATCCAACACCTCGTGGACTGCTAGGCTTTTTTTGTCTATTCCATTTCTTGCAGCGTTAGCACTCATGCACCTATTGCCTAGGCTAGACTTTGGAGTGGAAATACAGGTCGTTGCACAAGCAGATGGTTACTGCATATGCACTACTGGGATCTGCGTGTTAAGTACCTACTTGTACGTAGGAATGATGAGTTTAACACTTGTGTTCTCAAGGTTTGCCAGTCGTTTGGTGCTTGGATCATGTGGCATGTCACGTTTTGAAATGTTTCTTTGGAGATAGTGACTGTTACCTGAATATGTGTAGAGAATTCCTCCGTGTGTGATATGATGTTTTAATGGAGAAAGCCACTATCACTGTAGTAATGCCTGTTAGAAGTCTGTTAATGACTCCTGGACTTCCTAAATCAGCAATCAGAAATTAGTGGCCAGTTTTCTTTCAGTCCAGCCAAGGCTTATTTTTAAAAATAAGATGTATTGAAGAATAACCTTAAAGAATTTGCTGGTCTAGCACTTATAAGAATGTCTTATAGTAAAGATTTTAGCATGTCTTTTGCTAAGGCATTGCAGTAATAATTACATGTAAGTTCCATTTAGTGGGAATAAATTGAAGCCAAAACTATATTTCAATTGAAAATAGTCAGAAGAAAACTTTTACGTAACACAGCCATGGGAGAGGGAGGCTGGGGAGCTGTGACGGAGGGTGAGACGTCGTGCTTCATCTGCCGAAGGGCAAAAGAGCAGAGCCGGCACAGCCCTGACACCGTGCCTGCCTGCATTGAACTAGCAGGTTTGGAGCGCAGCTCCGAGGCTGCAGTAATTCAGCTCCAGCGATACAGATGAGTCTGTGACTGGGAGGATCTGTGCTTCTCTGCTCTAGCAGCATCTCCGGCTTTTGTTTCCTGTGTTGCTGTCTACAGCCACTAACGGCAATGATCCAAGAGGAAACCACACAGTGTGTTCATTTACACCATCTTTCAAGAGCTACGAAACAGAGAAAAGGTGGAGAAAAGGCCAAATGAGGACATGTGTGTTCCTCTTCTCTGCAAACTCAGCTTCAGCTGCCTGTGCCTTCCTCTGTTCCTACAACACCAAAATAAAATGTTTCCCCATGCCTCCACCTTGCAAATATTCTTACTGAACTCTGCTCAGCTCAGCAACAATTGCAGGCGTGTGTAGGCGGGACTGATGGACAATTAAATTTTCTGTCTGTTTTTTTCCCCTCTAAGTGTTTTTTTTTTTTGGGTACAAACAGTTGTTGTGACCTTCAGCTGATGTGAAGGAAAAGGTGTAAGGTAAAGTACGTTTTTAAAATGAAATAACAGTTTTATGCGTGCTTTTATAGATTTACTGCAGAAGATGGTGTTGGGCCATGTCCTTAGGTACTGTCATCTGGTGTAATTCTACCGAGGTGAATGCTATTATGTCAGTTTGGGTATGACGTGAGAATGTAACGTAGTGACAGTATAAACTGGCAGCTTTTGATTTTCACTCCCTTGTACTGACAAGAAATTGGGTCTTTATTTATGTATCTATCCAGTTCCAGTGAAAATCAATTGTTCCACTGTCACCTAGTATTAATTTGCAGTTCTGCTACAGGTTTTCTTCCTTATGATTGAGAAAGTTTAAGCACAGAATAATTTTCAGAAGTCCCTGTTCAACCCACCTGTGGGAGAGCAGTCCCTGGTGCCGAGTGGGTTTTCCTGAAATATTATGTGTCTTTTATGTGTACATATGTGTAACATTAAATTGTTTCCGCTCACAGAGGTTGTAGGATTTGCACACTGGTCCGGAGGTGACAGATTGCTGATGGGCATTTGTTTAATTTTTAGAGGAAAAAAGTTTCTTCTTCCCCTGGTGTACAGTGCGAGGGGGACATGTCGAGGCATGCCCTTTTCTGTTTGCTTCCAACAAAAATGGCAATTCTTCAGTTAAATTAAAAAAAAAAGGAAATTCCCTTTTTTTCCCCTCTCAAGTATGTTTTGGTAACTGAAGTACATTCACACTTGGAGAGATGGGCCTGTTTTGCAAGGGAAAACCAAAACATTCCAGTGCAGCTAATATTGCAGCTCCTCTGGTGCCTTAAGTTCAGACCACAGCAGGGGGTGCAGACACTTCAGGGGAATGTGGTAACTTTCTGGATCTTTTCTTTGGAAGAAATAATAAGATGAGTCACAATTAACCCATTCAGCTAGGTTAGGCTCTGGGAGATGAGAGAAGAGATGGAGATGAGTCTTTTAAGCCAGGTTGCGGCGGAGAGGAGGCTGCCTTGGGGCAGTCTAAGTCTCTGCATAGGCTGGGCAGGCCTGTCCTTGCCACCCGTGCTGTTATACCTGACTTTCCTTTGTGCAACTCAAGCTTTTTTGGCATCGCGCTCTAGTTTGGAATAGCTATTGCTTTCTCAAATGACTGAAGGTACAGACACAGCATCCTGAGAAGGTATCTAGATCCTCACCTTGGAGGACATGTGGTGCCCCCCACATAAATGGGGCTGTGCCCATGTGAACAGCTGTGGCATGTTTTATTCTAGGCTTGAACTTCTCCTGACTTCTGCACCAGCTATCCGACTTGCTGGCCACACTGTAAGTTTACTTGGCTGCCCACTGCAGTGGAAAGGGCATTTTTCCTTGGCTGAAACACCTTGAAAACTGATCCCAAGCTTGGTGGTTGGTTTTTAAATTATTATTTATTTTATTTATTTTGTTATTTTGTTTATTTCTGCTAAAGTAGTTAAAATTGGTTTATGAATTAAACTGAGCCACCACTTGCCTATAGGCTCTGTTTCTGGCTTGGGCCTTTTAGCTCCAGTGTTCTGTCCTGCAGAAAAGAAGTCGTTGTCTTTTCTCATGTCCAGTTAGGCCCAAGCAACACATTCATCTTCGCCATTGCAGGAAGCATAAACTTGCTCCCTTTCTTACAATCGTCTCTTGTACATCCTTCCCCGAGATGTCCAACCTGATGTAATGATCTTGCTTTGATTATCCTGCTCTGGCACAGCAACGGGCTTGGTCCAGGCATCCTGTGCCATGGGGTACACAACTCCCCAGAAAAAAAGGGACCTCCAGGGCCAGTATCTGTATGTTGGCACAAAATATTCTGTTCCTCTTACACGATTAAAGTGGAAGGAGTGTTTTGAAGTATATTGGGTATGTGTAGGTTCCTGAACAAGTACTTTAAAAGCAATCAGTAGAACTAAACATAGCAGCAAAGTAATGTGAAAAGGTATACCACTACCAAAACGGATTACATCTGTTTTTCTCCATCATTCCATGTGACAGAGCCCGGGAAGCAGATTGTGTGCTCCTCCAGACCGTCAGCCAGGGTGATGGCCAACGAACACGTTGCTTGGGGTGTTTTGAGGTAACAGGAGATTGAGGCCAGATCTGAGGACATCACATTCTTCTGGCATCCTAAAAAGGACAAAATTACAGTTGTGAGGAGGCCATCCAACCTATGCACAGCCCGGAGGTGTTTCCAGGTGACCCCTCAGTGTTCCCAAAGCCTTATTGCTGGTGGGGCAGAGGAACAAGAAGCCAACATGGGGTGATTCCTGGCCTTCGGCCCGCTGTGATCTCTTCTTGCATCACAGCAAGCGCGTTCTAAAATTTCTAAGTGAGAATACAAGCTGCTGCAATTCTTTGCCAACGGGCATTACTTGCCTTTTTCCCCAGCTGTTTGCATGTTTGCAGTGGTAACATTTGCATGTTGTGCGCTGCAGGCCTGTGAAGCTAGTCAGAAATTGCTTTCTGCTGGAAACAGTTACCTCTTTTACAAAGAGGCTTTTAAAAACCTGTTAACGGGTGTCAAGAAATGCTGGATGTTCAGAAAAAAATAAATTTAAAAACTTGAAATGTAAAAACTAGCTACCTTAGCTGTGCAACCTGGAGTTTTTCTTAAATATAAATACTACTGAAGCCGTTTCAGCGAAAGAACACTTCGTAATTTCTCACAGCGTGACTCGCAGTGGAAAACACGCCATGGCAGCAGCCGTCGGGACCATAACGTACTGTCTTATCAGCTGGGCTGTCGTTAGGAAGCAAGAACTATTTCTAACCCAGATGAAATCTCCAGCGTTTCGTCCTCCATGACTGGTGGGTGGATTAGCAGTCAGACCCCTGAGGAACAGGCTGAAAGCCTCTGTGTCCATGGTGGTAGGGACACAGTTGGGATAAGAAGGAAGACTAGCACATCCAAACTTTTCGTTAAGGATTGCTGTTGTTTGTTACCATTAGTCCTTTTCTGGTTTGTTTTATTTTGCTGTCCTGAGAATCCATGTCTTTCAGCAAGCAGAGAAACGTCTGTGTCTTCTCTGGTACGTAAGAAAATACGGATATGTCTTTCGTCCATCGCAGAAATAGCTACGCACCGGTGAGATGGGCGAGCTGCAGATTTCACGTCCCGTTGCTCGCTGCCCGTCTCTAGCAGCCGAGTGCTTGTGGGGGAGCCCCTCGACCATTAGATAGCCACCGAACGACGACTGATGGACCCTCCCTCGACAGAGCAAAGGACAATGCTGGGCTAAACCCGGCGAGCAGACCTGCCACCGCAGCTCTTCCCTCTCTGCTTCCCAGACATCTGTGACCCCGGTGACAAACTGCTGCCAAACACAGCTCCCGCAGGGCATGTCTCTCCAGCTCGTCTCCTTGTCCCCTGCAAGCACCGATCTGCCTGTCTCAGCAGTGCTTCGCTGCTTTCCGTTTTCATTTTTCCAGCCTTTGGACCCGATTTTTTTTTCCCCATGACCATGTGGCTGTGAAAAAGAAGTGTCTTGAAGGTGAAAAGCTGCCTGTTCAAAACACAGGCTGGGGTGGCATTTGTTCCCGGGAGTAGCACCTGAAGGACAAGTCCACTACGCCATGACTCCTTCCTTGATACATTTTCCCAAAAGCTTGTAATCTCCAAGGTAGAAATGGCTGGTCTGGGAAAATAAAGCAAAGCATGTAAATTGCTACAATGGGATGCTCTAATGCATTTATGTCTCCTTAAAAGGAAGCTAAACTGCATACACAGGATGACAGACGAGTTTATTTTCACATGTGGATTTAATAGCCTACCAAGATGTAACTGAGTTTTTAGTGCTAGAAAAAGTCTCCAGGAAAATAGTTCCCTGGGGTGAGGTCTGTGTCCACTTACAGCTGAATTTCAAGGGAATGAGTTGAAGAGTGCTTAGCTTGATTACGGGGCAGGGTGGTTAATACAATACTGAATGAATCATGGTGCTACGGAAATTAATTACATCTTCTTCACAGAACAGAGGGAGTAGAAATGCCCCAATGACCATCTGGGGTTTGAAACTCAAAGGAGTTGGAGGGAGTTGGAGGGAGCTGATTGCCACTCTCTGCTCTCTTCGTAGCAGTATTTGTTACTCTCCCCAAATATTTATTTGGTAATAGTTGTAACTAAATTTGTGATGAAAACCTACAAATCACCCCGTACTTAGTTTCATGTGAAATCTGAGATCCTCTTCACTGAAGCAGAACGGTGGCAAATCCTTGGCCACAACAGCCCTCTTCAGAAAGGGAGATAATCTAAAATGATCTAAATAAGACTCCCCCACCGATATGGCACTTTCTAGGTTAAAGCACAGGAAATTGTGAATTTTGGGCTCCATCCTGTTTGATCATTTACACTATCTCCTTATCAATGTACCTGGCCTGGCTCTGGGAGATTGGATGGTGTCTGGATACAAGAGGTACAATTTAACGCTCCCAACTGCTTGAAAGGGACTAGACGGTGATTTGTGACCTCTCTGGCGATCGTGAGATAAAACTCTGCAGTCTCTGCAGTGGGGACATCCTCTGCCATGCCACTGATCCTGGCCAGAGCTAGCCCGGGCTCCCCATGGACACCTTGGAGATGGAGCTGAGCGAAGGCTGTGACCTGATCACTCCCAAATTGTGGGCTGTCCTAAATCCAGATTCAAGTCTTGCAGCCTGTAGTAGATGGGAGGCAAAGTGCTGCTGCCAAAAGCATATAGATGTTTCACAGGGAATTTAAATAGTAGGCTGCTTGGTAAAGCAGAAGCTGAGACTGCTACCTGAGATGATAGCAAACTCTGCTTGCCCTGGGATAAGGCTTATGAGCATAAGCACATCAAAGTATAAATGCAGCTGTTTTGCTCCTGGACCCGAGCTGGCTCGAGCAAAGCCACCCTGAGAGTCTCTTCCCAGCGCTCCTGTCCGGGATCGGCTGCCGCCGGTGCTCCCGCGCCAGCAGAGACGTCCCCCGCAGCCGCGTCCGCAGCCTGCCAGGGACCGGTGCGACCTGCTCTCCAGACACCTGCGGTGCTGCTGCAATTCTGGGAATGCTTGGCACCTCAGGAGGTATTTGGGACTGAGTTAATTTAATTATTCTCTTGCTTATTTCCTTCGAAATCCACTTAGTGATAGGGAGGAGGTGCCTTGTCCCTATCATTGTTGATGGCAGCTGGCCAGCCGGAGTCTCTGCCTGGCAGGAGTGGGGATGGAGATCTGGGTCAGAGTAAGTTTAACTTCAAGGCACTGGGCAAAAGGGAAAGAAATAGGAATTACTGCATTTAAAGCTGTCAGCTATATTCTTGATGTATGATCCCCGAGAAGAGTCAGGCCAGGAGCTACAGTGTTGTGAGTTAGAAAAGTCTATGGAATTGGGAAGAAATGCGAGAACCTCGTCCTTGTCTGTGTCTGACCAAACTGTCAGTCTTGATCTAAATCAATGACAAGAGTCCCACTAACTTCACAACTCAACATTTCAGACCATGTAACTCATCGCAGCGCAGTTTTGAGCACTGGCAGCCAGGCTGTATGGAGGGGCATGGAGCACAGCTGCTGCCCAAGCAGAAGAGCTTGCAACCAGCAAACTCAGTCCGTGCATGGCCCGAGGTTGAGCCCAAGTGGTAACACTTGTGCCTCTCCCTACTGTTTTACAGTCTTTCCACTGACCTCATCATTATCATCTTTTATGGCATCCCATGAGCTATTGAAAGCAACAGAGGAGGAAATTAAGGGCCATATACTGTCCAGGCTCGGTGGTCCTATGTCCCCTGACGAGCTATTCTCTGCTGGACATGCCCACAGTGGCTTCGATTAATGTTGCATAGGGCGCTGAAGAAAGACTAGAGCAAGAAGGAAAAGAAAAGTTGAAATACTACTCACGATCTTCCTCTCTATTTCCCGTCATGTTCTTCTCCTTGTAAACCTCTACCTTCCCCTTCTACAATGGATTTAGACTTACTCTCTTTCATTTTCTGGCTCTGTCCCACAGGATTGCTACTCCTCTTTGCCTCCTAACTGCATTTGGTGACCATTTCCTAGCTGTGGTCATCAGCCTCTGCTCCTTACTGCACTTGGAGTTACCACCAACTCCCTCTCCCTTCCTCTCTGCTCTTCAGACCCTCTGGAAGGGATGACTTTGGATCTGAGATTGATATAGGCTTTAGACAGGATCTTTTCTAAACCCCAGATGTGTTTGGACCGAGTCCACTTTGGCTGGGAGTGCTCTCGTGTGAAGTTGTCCCAACAGTCACTTCTGCGCCCAAATAATAATTCAGTTACGGAACACGTCACCTGTTTGTTCATAAATTATGGGCCACTGTGTGTGTTTGGAGGAAGGGAGAGTGGGATGGGGGAGGAATAGAGGAGGAAGGAATTAATTTTGAAAGTACATTGCGAGTTACATTTATTTGATTGACTCTAATCCATCAGTCTTCTGTTACAGTGCTCATCTCCTTGGGGCTGGTTTGAAAAGGGGGAATTTACTGCACTGTAAGCCAGGGCAGTGATTTGCAAAGTCGGAGGCATGGGATGTATCCTAGGAGAGAGCATGGAACCAGAAAAAGAGGCTGAAAAAAAAGAAAGAGAAGCTTGTGAAACCCTCTGCAGAGGCGTAAATCTGCTGAACGTTACCCACTGCCCCCAGCCACCTGTGGGGACATCTTTGGAGGGGAACAACCTACCTCACCCTCAAGCGTCTCTTGTACACCAGCACACGTGGCCCATCAGAAGTGAGAAGGGACCAACGGGCGGGCAATTAATTCACCCCCTGGCTCCCTGTACGCCCCGCTCCCCTTGGGGTAACTCTCGGGTAAGAAAATTTCCCAGTAGACCAGCGGTTGCTGATCAGGCCTCCTGGGTGGAAGCACAGTACGAACTCAGGGTAAACGTGGGCTTGTCCTCTCCAGCCAGGGAGAAGAGCAGAAGCAACAACTCCCTGTAGACAGTTATTGTAGGTGCCCTCCCCAACTGAGAAATGTTTGGGAAACACTTGTAACTCTTTTTCTCAGGTGTTACGAAGAGGATTTGTTTTGTAAATAGCAAAGCTGTTAATTGCCTTGACTTTAATAAGACGGAGCTGAAAAGGTGTTAACAAGTTTCTGTTGCGCTGTGCTGGCGACCGGCCACCACGGCGAGCTTCGCAGCGGGAAAGTGGCAAAGTTGCCATGAAAGTACCTTTGCTCTCCAGAGAAGGTAAAAAAATGAAGCACCAGTTTAACCAAAGGCTTGGGATTAACGGAGGAATTTTGTAGGAGGGATTTAACTTGAATCGCCATGCAGTTTAGTTCCAGAGGACTCCTTCTGGTGGGCGACAGGGACTGGAGTGTCCCCACGGCAGCACAGCTGTGGAGGTCTGAGCTGGAAGGGGTTTTAAGGGTTGTTGCCTCCCTCTGCTTCTCCCTCAGGCACAGGTAGAGGGAAGCTCCAGCACGCACTGTGGGAAGCCCAGGTGTTTAGCAGCTTTGAAAATCAGCCTGGTGGCATTTAGGGATCTAACTTTAAGCACCTCACTTAAAAAAAAAGGTTGCTTAAGATTGAAACGTCAACTCTAAAGTCACTAACTGGTAAAAAAAAAATCTTTCCTACACGCTCCAGCAAGCCAGGCACCCAACTTCCCCATCTTTCACTGAAAACCTCTGCCAATAAATCCTGCAGAAGGCATTGCACAGATGCTTTTTCATCCTCCTCTATGGGACTGGCACTAGCAGGGGCGAACCAGGGGCTGATTAAGGCCCTTTAACTTTGTCATGCTAAGGGTTGGTTTTGCAAGTCGAAAAGGACCTGTGACTTGTTTTTTAAGACTCCGGGGAATTGCTGGCCCTCACTGGTTTCACTGCACCAGATGCAGCGTGACCGGGAATCTACGCTGCATATGAAAAGGTCACTTACCCTGTTCAAGAGAGGAGATTCTAACACTTGTCAGCTTGAGTGATGGCGACTCCGCATTGAGAGCCATAATATTCATGTCAGAGAATTGCCAAGCCCGTGCGGAAGTGTTGAAGATGGATGGCCTGGGGATATACTCCTGACACTTTAATACGGGGGGAGGATACAGCACAAACATCTCATGCAGAATTATAATCCATGAAAGGGCGCTGGTGGCACAAATTGAAGGTAATCCACCGGGGAAGGCGTTTCACAGCTGGGGCGAAGCAGGCTGGGGTAAAGGAGGGCTGCTGGCGGGGCTGCTGCGGGGTGTCGGGGGAGAGCACGGCCCCCAGCTGGGGCGGGAGCCGGGGGCGCAGGAGCAGCGCTGGGCCAAAATCCGTCCCCCTCCAAACCGCCTTGCAAAGGTGGTCGATGCATGCGGCTCGTCCGTGGGCAGCCTTCCCGGCTCCGTTTCCCTCTCGGACTTGCCACTATATGAAGCGGACGCCGTCCTGCTCCCCCGCAGTCAACAGCAAAGCACTTGTCCATTAAACAAACCGTCTCTCAGCTGGCTGACGGTCACGGTACAGCGACACGGCCTGTGGAGGGGAGGGGGACCGGGGCGCGCGTTGCTCGCCACGGCACATCAGATTCCCGGCACAACCGTCCCTGCCAGCCCGTGGGGGAGGCAGCAAGAGCTACAGCGTGGGTCCAATTCCCGCACTGGGTGACGCCCGCAGCCCGTACCGGCGGCCCCGCGGGTCTGCGTTGCCGCTGCCCAGACGAACGTGCACACCCGTCTGCCTCCGTGTGAACCGCACACCCCAAGGACGTGCCATCCCTCCCTACCAGCAGCGCGCCGGCGTGGTGCGCACCTGGACTTCACCTTTCCTCCAGCCGGTGGTGGAGGCCACTCCAGCCAACACCGTGCGTGGAATCGTGCCCGTTTCCCTGCCCGAAGGGGAATTAGGCTGTGGGGACTAATTTCCACCTAATTATGAAGAAGAAGGAAGACAAGCCGGCGAGCTGGGAGCTGCTGCTGCTGGCGAGCCTTCGCCACGGCTCCCGGCGAGGGTGCCGGGACGGGCACCGGGACGGGCACCGGCACGGCAGCACGGCCCGGCCAAGAGCTGACAGGTGAAACAGGGACAGTGGGGATCCTGGGTCAGACGGGAAGGTCCGGGAAAGCTTGCAGGCTTAGCCTGGCCATTATTCTGGTAGAAATATCCCAACACTGATTTTCTGAAACGCTACCAAGAGCTGAGCGGGTAGCTCTGATGTAAACCTGTCCCAGTCTGTGGTAAGGCTATAGCTGGCCTGTGTTGTTTCTTCATTGAGAAAATGTTTCCCTTTCTCATGAAAAATGGAACATGAGCCAGTCCTTTCTGCAAATAAAGGCACAAATACACTGCTGGGGAGGTGGTGGTAAATCTCCATAAAGCCAGCAGTGATTTCAGGCCAATCCGACCACTGTCCCGCAGGTTTCTTATCACACAGGTCACTCTTCCGTGGCAGCAGCTCTGGAAAAGCCGGTTCAAACGTGAAGGTGCTGCTCCAGGACCCTGCCAGAAACCCCCCTTGGGGGCTCGGTGGGGTGTGCCTGCTCCAGGGCACCCCCGGCACCCCTTCCTGCGCCCCGGCGCTGCGGGCAGCCTTCGGCCCCAAGGCGAGAAGCAGCGCCGACAGCTCTTTGGGGCCGGGCACCAGGATTTTGGGTTGAGTTCATACGGCATCTGCAGCACCTGGCCCTGATGGAGATTTTTCCTTTTTCGTTGTAATTGGGATCGTTGCTGCTCCTGCGGGACGGCAGTCAGCTTCCTCCTCAAGGGTTTATAGGGCCAGTCCATCCCTTCCTGCAAGCATGGAGTGAGTTACAGGGGGTTGGGATCAGTGTCCCAAGTTGGAGTTGACTTTGTGTAATCATGAGTAAATACATTCAGGTTTGAAGACATAGTCGCTGCCTTCAAATGCTGTTTGGCTGTGGTTAGGGAGTGGGCCTTTGCAAATCAGTAGATGATGGGACTTTGTGTTACTCTGTGGGGTTTGGTTTTTGGTTTTTTTTTTTTTATTTTGAAAACTGCTGTGCAGGAGTTTGCTGTCCAGGTAAAATCACCCCTGCAGGGATGAAATCAGCCTGATGGGTTGTGCCCTGCAGGCAGCCTTGGGGTTTATTACCCTGTGTACATGGTGTGTGTGTGTGTGTTATTACAGCATCCGAGCACCGGTGGGCAGGGGTGTAGGGGCTCCCTGACAGGGCTGTGATGGATTAAGATGATCCTGAATTTCTATTGTTTTGCAGTGAATGTAGTGAGAATTGATGGCTGTTGTATCCAAGCAACAAGGGGGAGGATGGGAGAGGTTCAGCTTCTCCAGGACCATGACATCTCTGGCAAGGTGCAGCTCTAAGCCATTGAGTTGTCTTTTATATTTGTCCAGGCTTGGTATTACTCTGTGAGCTTTAGAAAGAGCATGGAAAGTGGTATCATGGGATGGTACCTGACTTTCTCTTGAGTTTGCATTTGGTCTCTGGCTTCTGCTTAAGATATGCTCGTTGCCTTAGATAGTCTGGGTGCCAAAAATGTAAATGGATTTAAAAAAAGCAATTGGACAACTTCAAGGAAGAACGGTTCATCTCCAGCATTTAAATGGAACGCAGTGGGTACGAGCGCTGGCTGGGCAAGCCCCTGCTGCGGGCCGGGGGAACGGGAGCGTTCAGCGGGAGAAGGGTTGGTCTCTGCTCTGGTATCTCTGCTCCTCTCCGCAGCCCCTTTCCCCCGCGACGGGTTTCTGGTCTGATGCTGTGGGTGCCTGCAAACCTGTCACTTTTTATTTTCTGCAGTAATGTTAGTTCGAAAAGCTGCTGCAGAGGTGTGTAAGATAGGCAGCACGTCCTGAGCGTGCCTGTCGGTGTGCAGCAAGGTGTCTTTTACGTGTGCTTGGGAGTTACCCTGCTGAAATATGTTTCCCCTCCCCGCAGTGCACCTCAGCAGCGACTGTCCTGTGCTCTGCGTAACCTCGTTTTGTGGCTCCGTGGGATTTTGGCAGCTCCCGGGGCTGCCCAGGCATGGGGCAGTCTGGACGATGACAGCAGATATTAAAAAAGTAGAGAAAGTTTTTTGGGTTTTGTGCAGACAAGCCAGCCAGTGTGCAAGGTGCAGGGAAGGGGTTGGTTTGTCCGTTTTCATCATTTCCAGTGCAGCCTAAATTTTGGTGAGTTGCAAATACTGTTGTGGCCACACAGTGCAAAAATCCTGGGGTTTTTTTGCTTTGGTGGTGTGGCCTATTAGTTATGGAAACTTTAGAAATACCTATTCTGAAGGTAGCAAAAAAGCCTCCCAAACTGACGGCCTGCTGGCATAGCCCTTCCAGCTTTAATGAAACAACTCTTCGCAAAAATAAATGCGTGGGAGGCAGTTGTGCTTCCCAGCTTGGGTGTTTCACACCTTGAGCTTCCTGACTTGGCTCGAGCGTGTGTCGAGGCGGTGTTGGCACTGGGAGCCGCAGGGCTACCCGGGTACAACAGCATCAAAGCGTTTGTAGCGTGGGCGCAATATGCTGGCAGCGCTGTGCGGTTTGGGTTTTTTGTTGTTTTGTTTTTGTGTGTTTTCTTCCCTCCCCCCCCGCCACCCCTTGTCTCTCTTCCTCCTCCTCTTCCTCCCCTGGCTGGAAAGCAAAGCTGGCGGAGCATCCTTTGCCCCCGGCGTGGGGCTGTGGCTCCTGGGAGCGATCCCGGCTGCAGTACGGCCCCGGAGGAGAGCGGGACCCGCTTGCAAGGGCAGCGGCCAGCACGCGTCCCCTCCTGCCCTCCTTGCCGTGGGGCTGTCTGCCCCCGGAGCAGCAGGGAACCAGCAGACACATTCACAACTGTCCCCAAATTTTCTCTCCTGCTCCCAGTTCAAAGGGCTTCCCTCCTACCTGCAAGAATCCTGCAGCAAGTGCCGATGCTTTCCACATCAAAGCGGGGCAGCCTCGCATTGTCTGGGGGACGTCGGGCCGTAGGCAAATTAAAAGAGGCCTTGGGAGCTTCAAAATTGGCTTGAGCCAGGCAGTGCCTGCGTACTCAGCACTTGAAAAAGGTTGGATATCACTGTGATGGGTATTAAAGCAAACCCTCCAGGGATCGAGGGCTGGAGCCAGCTTTTATTGAGGTCTAGGAGAACAACCTTCTCGCTGGCTTCAGTGACTTTTGGATTAATGACGAGAAATCTTGGAAGTGCTGGGCTTTACACAGAAAGGGGCAATTTTGCACCTAAAGTCACGCCTTTAGGGAGCCAAAAAGTAAAAAGCCAATCCTTTTCTTTGTGGTGTTTATTGCAAAATACAGTCCAAAATCTAACTCTTTAGGGATACCCTCAAAACATATAGAGAAAACAGATTGTGCTAAGCAATAATACAACTTATTAATAAACAACATTAGGCATAAAGAATTCTTAATTCTTATCTGCTAATTAAAAAAAAAACCTATAGGAATTTTAAACAGTTTAATTTCATCCAGTACAAATATATGAAGCTACTGTCCATTTGGGGCAAGGGTTCATGTACTAATATACAAAATATAAAAAGGGGAGGAGAAGAAAAAAAATTGGGGGGTGGGGGGGAAGAGATGAAATCTGTAAACACTGGCTTGAAACCTATCAAAGCCCTCAAAAAGCTCCAGCCATTGTAATACACACCATGACACTGCAAAACCCCCTCCCGTATCAGAAAGTGCATCAAGTTTTCCACGAGAAACGCTGCCGAGCAGCCGCCGTGCATGAGCCGCTGGGCCGGGGTGCCCCAGCCACGGTGCCCGGGGCCGCCCAGGGGCACCCGTCCCGCCTCACCTGCCATGGGGCTGGAGCCCCACCACTGGCCTCGGCTGACCCGCTGGACGTGGCACAAGGGGTTAAGCCCACTGAAAAAGTTAAATTCTTCCCTCTGTCCAACACACAAATAAAGTGACTCCCAAAAAGAAAGAAGCTACCGGTAAATATTGAGAGGAAAATTCCATGGAAGCAAGAAGGACCGTGGTCCCTCAGCGCCCGCGCCTTGTGCTTCCTAATCTCACAGCATCCGTCCGCAGGAGGACCCATTTCTTGTGCGATGCCCTGCTCAGCCCTCCGGACCCTGTAGCTCTCCAGGGACGCTCCTTCCCAACCCAGCTCTGCCGGCGGCTGCCGAGCGTGGGGACACCAAAGCGTCCTCCTTGGGCACCACGGCCACCCTCTATCTCTTATGGCCTTTGATCCTCCGCTTGATGTGGTTGGGGGCAGCGGCGCTGGTGTCGCGGCGGGCGCAGAAGTGCTTGGCCACCAGCTGCCGGCATTGCTCGCACCGCACCGTGCAGCACCAGTGGAACTTGCAGTTGCAGCTGGCCACCACCTCTGTCCTCTTCTCCTCCACGCGGAGACCGCACTCGGTGCACAGCCGCCGGCAGCTCCTCTTCTCCCACTGCGAGAGGTTCTTGCCGGTCTGCAGGCACTCGCGGCCCTCAGTGCCGTGGTGGCCCAGGCTGGCGTTCCTCGTGCAGTAGTCAGGAGAGTCCTCCAAGAAAACGAGCTCCGTGGCGTCAACGTGGTGGAAGGTCTCCGCCGTGGCCCCGCGGCTGTCGGCGCTGTTGCCGGCTCTCATCCGCCTCTTGTCCATCTCCAGCTTGTGGGCTTGGTCATATTTTATCTTCAGGTAGTTCCCAATCTCACGAAACTCGGCGAGCTGGAGCCAGCAGGTCTGGATGCTGCAGCTGCCCGACACCCCATGGCACTTGCAGGCTCGCTTCATCGTGGCTCTCACGGCCTTGGCGGAGAAGGTGGAGACATCAGGAGCAGCAGAGCATCGTTATTTAAATCCCCAAATCAGGCTCTACAGCACCTCTAATTCAGGGGGCAAAAGTGGCTTGTGCTGGGCATGATCTCTGGTCCTTCCAAGACACCAGCTGATGCTCTTATTTCAGTTCCTAGAAAACCTCTGTCCCTTTTCACTAATTAAAAGGACAGAGATAATGAGTGGGCACGAACTATTGTCTCCAGCCCTTGCAGGAGCCATTTCTCCAGGACAGGAGAAAAGCGCATTTGTTGGGTCATGCCCTTCTCACGCCATTCCAGTCTCCATCTCACCTCGCTCATCAGAGCATCAACCCATCATCCCTCTCAGAGGTTTCATTCAAAACGTGTGAAACTGCTTCAGAATAATCATACCCAACCTCTCTGCATCTCCTCCAGGCCAAGCACTTCACAGATATTATCTACCTATCTCCCTCTGGTATTTATAAGGTCCCAATCACTGGTATCTATGTGAGATTAAGCCTCGACACACCCTATGAGATAGGTATGTTAAGTGTTGCTGTCCTTGTTTTTACAGACAAGGAGGTTTGGCAAGATGCTGAGAGCCTCCGCCGGCCCAGGCGGGGAGCGGGGGGCGAGTCTGGCAGCCGGCTTGCGAGCGGGGCCAGCTCACACCTGGCTTCCCCGGCCAAATGGCTTGGAAATGCACAGTACAAGAAAGCAAGGTGGCTCTTACTGTGTTTTACAGACCAGACAAGCGCCAGGTGAGTATAAACCCTGTGCATTTCTCAGCGAGTGAGTGGTGTGTGCTGGTAGTTAACCGTGGTACACACAGCTGCAGAGGCTGGAAGCGGGAACAACTCTTCCCGCAGTTCCTTGTGTCCAGCTGTAGGGCCGGATTCTGGCTGTGGTTTTCTCCCCGTGCAAACGCTACGGGGCCTAGATTGCCACAGAGGGCTGGAGATGGGGACCTGGGCAGCCTAACCGACTCTTGGATTTTATTTTCAATATAGACATCATTATAATAATTATTATTATTAATCTGACTTACAAGTCTCCCGACTTCATTGTTGTGCAGGTTAATCAGCGCGCGGGTATCGTGCCCTGTTTCCAAAGCGTCCACAAAGAGCTTGGAAATCCTCTCCCCAAACTCCACGTTGTCGCTGCATCCGCCCCAGACCCAGCCTCGGCCACCTGCAAGACAGACGCACGCTAAGAGCAGAACCGCCCCGACGGGCCAAATTCTGCCCTGAAATCCTGGGGGGCTGCGCATGGGGAGGGAGAGACGACGTCAGCCCGTCTCGGGGCGGCAGCTCACCGACGCGGCCGTTCCTGGAGTCGTCGCAGCCGCAGCTCTCGAAGTCTCCCATGCTGCAGTTCCTGGTGAGGGTGTACATGACGCCGGCCGAGCTGATGGCGTGTACAAAGGATGTTTCCCGGGTAGCTGGGGGAGAGGGGAAAAAAGTGTCACATGCAGACATGGACATCGGTCTCAGTTTATTGGGAACGAAGCTCTCCCGTGCTGCAATGGTGCAAGAAGAAAAAAAAACCAAACAAACCAACCACCAGTTTGTGCAAAAGGTAGGGTGCTACAGCAGTTGTGACTGGAGCCTCTTCAGGCTTCAGCGTCAAGGGTTTCAGCAATTTGGCATAATCCATGCACGGGATGGGGTTTCTTGGCAACAGCAGGACCTGAAGGCGATGCCCGTGTCCTGCTCTGGCCAGCGTTGGCTATCGCTCCCTTCGCCTGCACTTGGTTCCCCTCTGCCCTTTCCTGCTCGGGGGGTACGTTCACGCTTTGATCTTGCCTGCTGGCGCAAATCGTGACTGATCTTGTTTGGGTTGGTGGTCAAACCTGCGCTAGCAGCTGTCTGCACCCACACTTCTAATTCAGTTTCTCGTTTGGCTTTCCTAACAGATTCAAATAGAGATGCTGCTCTGGGAGAAGAGAGATTTCCGCTTGTTGAAGTAGATAGTACTGAAATATATCCACAGCTTTCTTATGAAGACAGTTTCATAGTGCACGTCTCTGGTTTCTCCCTTCATCTCTCCCGCGCTTCTCCCCGTTGCGAGCTCAGGTGCCTCTGGCGTTGCGCGCCCCGGGACGCTGCACGCAGAGCGGCGGGAGCAAGCCCACGGAGCGCGCTGCCGGAAGGACCCAGCTCAAGTCTAGCACCGGTAGAGATCCAGAAAGAGCCTGGGACTCCTAGAAAAGTACTAGCACTATTTACTAGACCAATTAATACCGATGGAGAAAAGCAACCGTGATATCTGGGACACCGAAACCCTTCTCCATCAGCCAGCGTAATAAGCAGCCCCAGCTCTCTCCAGAGCGCATCCTGGCTTGCACCCGAAGGCGTCCCGGGACAGGGATGCTGGTGCTGGCAGGTAAAGGCGCACTCACCGCTGCGGAGCCGGTTGTGGGTGGAGAGCTGCAGGGCGCTCTCGGGGCAGTTCCAGCGCTCCCACCCGAACTGGAACTTGCACTCCTCCATCCCGCTGTGCGCCCCGGCCGCCACGCTGCTGGAGTACGTCAGGTAAGCCTGGCACGGGAAACAGCGGGGTTAAAACCCACCACGTTTTACCAGTTATCAACGCAAACAGACATAAATGGGTCGCGAGTCCTTTCCCTCATTACTCGGCAGGAGTTGGAGCCGATATGTTCTGGGAAGTCTGGTTCCTCAGAAAAGTAGTATTTGCCATTTGCAAAACAAAATTGCTCTACTTAAATTGCTGACGGTCTGTGTGTTAATTACCTTTGGTCCTGTCATCAGAAAGTTATTCACAGACCTGAAACAAAGAAAAGAAAATTAAACACAGTTTACCAGAGGCTGAAGAGCATCCCTAAAACATCCCTTCTGCTGAGTTGGACCCTACCATGCCGCTGCGTGGAGAACGGCGCCGTAGACCCCCGCGATGGAGAGGATGAGGAAGGTGCTTCTCTTCATGGCTGTCACGAGGAGCGGGGTTGGATCCCTTTCGCTGAACCGTAGCTCTCTGCACCGCAGGTCCCCGGGTGAGCAGGGCCGCTTCCCAAGGTGAGCTATCGGGATGGAGGAAAGCTGCAGGAACCTACAACCCTGATATTTATAAGGTGAAGTTGTGAATAGTCAAAACCCCCCATTCATTTGCTACCCAATGACTTAATGTGGTAAAAGGGCTCCCGCTCCAATGGGTGACAAGGAACCGCCTAAGGTTGCACTTCAAAAGGCGGCGCGGTGTCCCTGGGAGCGGGATGGTCTGAAGAAGAGCAAACTTCCCTAACAATGGGACACTTTTAACTCTCTTCCCCACCGCCAGCCATCCCTTTCTCTTGGCCCCAAGTCCTCTTGCCTCCCCCTTTTCATCCTCTGCTCGCCAGCGGAGGCTCAGTCCCTGCGTCCCTCCGAAATAACAAGCTGATGCATTTCTATAGTTCCCCTGCTATCTGCCTGCTCCCTCCTATGAGAACTCCCCGAGGAGTTTTTAAAACAGTTCTGTAAAGATCTATAGGGGATAGACCTCCCAGGTCTTCTTGATTTGAAGAGATGCGTTTAACGGCGGGGCTTTTTTCCCTCCTCGCCTCTTTATGATGAAAGTTTCTGTATTTCCATCCTGATAACAGCATGCACGGCTCGGGAGTGTTTGGAAATCTCTCTAATTTACGCGGCTGCAGCTTGGGAACACTGTGTGAATCATTTATGTGGTTTGCTCCATGCTCCAACGCTGTAATTAGGGGAACAGTTTTCTGGGGTTAGCAATTTCCCTATGGTGAAGGCTGCCGCAGCAAAAGCACGGCTGCTTGCTGGCTCCACAGGCAGGAGCGCTGCCCGCACCCCCCGAGCGGAGCGAGGGGCCTCCACCGCCGCTGAGCCATCGGCTGTGCTCAGGGGAGGAAAATCCTTATCAGAGGAAACCCAGAAAAGCCTCTTAATAGTTACGGCCAATATCGTTAAGGGCTGTAAGGAACTGTAATGCAGCAGATGGAGCAACAGCGAGATGGTGTTCATGGAAGCTTCTTGGTCTGTTTTCCCGTGGCTGAGTGGTCCCAGCCGGGGGCCGGCTCGCCCCGGGCAGGGATCCAGGGTGGGTGCTTAGCCCAAAAGCAGTGCTGCGCCGTGCCAGCAGTGCCAAGCAGCCCCCAGCTCTGCCAGGCACAGTCCCACGGCACACGGGTGCAGCATCTGCCCTGCGCCGGCTCCGTGGCAGAACAGAGGCGCTGCCCTCCCGCCCTCGGCTCCCCGGCTGACCCCTGGGTACACCCGTCTCCCGGTGTTAATGGCTGCTGCTGCAAGGGTACTCATGGGGGGGCTGCAAATGTCAGGTTCAAGGGCATGGGACTGCATGGGGGGGCTGTGCCATGAGCAAAAGGCGTCACACGGGGATAAACCCCATCTTTGCAGCCCGGCGAGCGGCCCCGGCCGGCGGTGCTACGGTCAGGCAGGAGGTTGCCCCTTAAACAGCTTCGCGAAGTGCTCTGCTGTCTTGCCGTGAGATGCATGAGAGCGTCGCAGAGCCAGTACCCGCCCCGTGGAGCCGCACATCGCAGCGCGGGGCGTGGGAAGCGCCGGTCTAGGGGCTCCGGTCCCAGGCTGCCGGGGGGCCGTCTCTCCTCTCCCTCCTTCCCGGGAGCAGGCGGACCAGCTCCCCGCCGTTCCTGGCTGCAGAGAGCACGGGGGCTCTCCCTGTCCTGCTGCCTGCCGGCACGCTGGCGAGCGAGAGCAGAACCCTCTCCCTCCAGACCGTGCAGAAGGGAAACCTGGAGTCAGTTGGGCAAAGCCACAAAAAACTGTTTGCAGCCGGAGGATTAAAATTGCAGATTTTGGGTTGAAAAGCAGGGATGCAAAATACCTTCCAAGTGAGCACAAAGCTGGTGTAGTCCCGCCAGCACGGCAAAACCCTCTGTGAGTCAGCATTTTAATCATTACCATCCCGAACAGATCCTACTTGTTAGAGCTGTCAAAGGACAATTACTGGGAATAAAGTGTTTCCCATGTATCAGTGAAGTTCATTGATTAAAGCCCATGCATACGGTTTGGAAATCTGCTGTGCATTTTCTATATGCATGCAGGTCATTTTTGGGTTTGTGTCTGGCTGTCCCCGGGGGCATATTGCTGCTTGTTTTTTTTTTTCTTTCTTGTCTGAGGGAGCTTGTACTGCTAAAAAAATGTTGGCGTGTCTGCTATGTCAGTTCACACATGATATTCCTATCACATGTCAGAAGAACAACAGCGTCTCTGGGCGTGAAGCTCTGCTGCGAGCAGTCGCTGCAGTTGGCAGGATCACACAGCTATTTGCCTGGGCTATTAAAAATGTCCTTTCTAATTAAAGTCACAGAGATCTTAAAAGTCACTTGTAACGTTGTCACTTACGCTAGTTGTCAGCAAACAAAGCAGCGTGCTGGGATAAGCCTTCCCGTGCTGCCGCAGTTTTTTTCTGCACTTGCAGCTCGGTCCCGGTGAGCGGGAGCCAGCACTTCTGCGGGGTCATCCAGCCCGGCAGACTGATGGGACTGCAGCGATCCCAGTCATATCACTGCTGGACTTCCCCACCTTGGGCAAAAACAGAGTTTGGTCTTGCTGTGTTAATAAATTTTGGGCTTACAGAGAGCTTCATGCAATGTCCTTGCGGTAAAAGCAATTAAATATAGCTGTGTCTGTTTGCAGTTGGGTAAACTGAGGCACAGAAAGGGGTGGTCCTGAGATCTCAGGGTAAAGGAGCGGCAGAGCTGGACTGAGCGTAGCTGTTCGGAAGCTGATTTTGGTGCTTTGCTCCATCCAACGCCGGGCGTGTGTGGGCAAAGCCCAGCTGGGCTCCAGAGGGCTGCAGGGCCGGGTGCTCCCCCACCACCCGTGAGAAAAGCCCACCAGTCGCAGCCAGGGCCGTGTGAGCCGTAGGTCCCATCTATGAAATGATGCCGAAGGAGATCCTCTTTGGTTTTCCCACTGCCTAGAAACTTGCTTTTGGTTTGGTCTTGGATAGGGGGAAAAAAATCCGGAAGGAAAATTTTGTTGAATTCACCTGGTTGTGCAGAAAATGAAGTATTAGTCGTTCTGGGCAGCCTCGGACCTCAGAGCGAGCCGGCAGCCGCCCGGCGCGGCAGCACCAGGGGAGGGTACGCTGGCTCCAGAGCTGTTGCAGCGCAGGCGGTTTGGAAAGCGGTGTCCTGAATGTCAGCTGGAACCCTTGGCTTTGCTGGTAAAATGCTGGTGCTTTGCTTCTTATTTTCTTGCCACGTGACCCAACGGCCAAGTGCTTTTCATGGGACAATTGGAATCCTAAAATATTTTGGTATCTGCCCCAAGTCAAGACACAGTAATAGTATATACAGCCCCATGCACCTATAAAACCCCCTTGGCATTGAATATGGGTTTTAAGGGAAGGCAGACATGAGATAAATCAGTTTATAGAAGTGCCACGCTCTGCTGAGCGGCGGGTCCCGCAGGGACGGGCTCTCGGCTTGTCGGGGCAGTGAGCCCCATGGCTATGGACAAGGGGAAAATAAAGCACAGCCCACTTGCTAAATTGCCCTCGGCAGGTGACACATTCAGACCCGTAGCGTCAAATCCTGCATTGCCGGCTTCGTTACAATAAAAATCCACCTGGGTAATTAGAAAGCCACCCCCTCGCCGGTGAGGTGGAGGATGTTTTATGGTGCTCTCCCCATCAGCTCGCCCCAGGAAGCTGCTCAAGCCCCCGTGGGTGATGCCACATCCTTGGTGTGTACACGGCCAGCCGCTCGGCAGAGGGGACGTGTCCCTTTGCTTCAAAATACTCCATCGCGGAGGACGGCAGCCACAGAGTGATCCTCCTGAACGCTCAGCTCTACGCAGGGATAGTTTGGGTTTTTTTTAAAGTTTTCTCAACTTTCCCGTATTGGGGAAAATAGGTCCCCGTTGCTCTGCTTGCTGTGCAGTCCTCCCCGGGCTACGGTGGGTCCCAGCAGGACCCCAGCCCTGTGCCTGGCCACGCTGCTGGGAGTTTTGCCTGTCTAGCGAATATGTTTTGATTAATGGATGGTAATTGAGGATGGAGGTGAAACTGAAATCAGGTTTTATGCCACACCTATCCCACAGGCTTAGTCCTCTTCCTTCCTATTTTGGCACGTACTTAGAAGTGGTCCGAAGTTCACTGAAAACAAGATTAAAACATCCAACCGTGAGGGTTTAGGTGTGCTTCCCTAGTGACAAAATTATCTCGAGGAGTTCCTGTCTCCTGCCTCCCCGCAGCGGTTTGCTCCCCCTCCGTTGTACCAACGCAACCAGTTTCTCTGTCTCTTAATCCCGATTCCCAGCACAGCCTTGCGTACAGCGTGATGGAGCGAGGAGCGAACTTCATCAGAGAGGCCAGGAGCGAGCGCGTCCAAGGTAAGAGGCTCTGCTACTGAAGGGAACGCGTCCTGGAATAGAATGCAGGACCATCAGATGCCCCAAACCAGGACCACAGGAGGCTCTGGGTTGTACAGTTTGGGCTTTATGTCTTTTGGTTTCAAGAAGCAAAAAATTTGGGTTTGGAACCAAATTCTGATTTTTCCAGCCACAAGCCACAGCAAGGGCTGTCAAGGTGATCAGGGATCATAGAAATGGCCCCAGAGCATCACAGAGCTCTTGGGCCTGTGTGCACAGGATGTTGGGTTTGGGCTAGAAAAGAGAAGAAGGAGCAAATGAGGGAGGAAAAACCTCTTTTCTTCCATCGGCAAGAGGCAGAGCAAGGGGCTCAAGGCGGGGATTTAATTTGCTGCAGGCCCATCGTGCGTCAGGAATGAGATGGGCGAGCACGGCCCTGCCATGGCGGTGGGGTCGGGCTGCGTGATGGGTCGGGGCCCCTCCAGCCCGATCGACTGCTCCTCGGCCCCCGGGGCTGCGGCTGGAGCAGGGTGTTTGCCCTGCGAGCAGCAATGCCCGTTTCCCCGGGGAAAGTCACTTGTTGACCCGCGGATTCCGACGTGGCGCTGCCAGCCCTGGAGCCCAGCGATCGTCCCCTGGCACTGGGGCGTGGAGGCGAGCGGCTCGTCTGGCCGAGACGGCTGCTTGTCGGCGCGGGGCGAGCCGGGAAGGCTGCAACCCCCGGCCAAATTGTCTGGGGAGGCTGCGGGCGCTGCTGCGCTGGAGGCGCGGGCGAGCTGCACGTCTGCTGAAGCAGAAGCTCACACAAGCGTTCGAGACAGCTGCTCAGCCCAGGAGCCCAGCCGGGACGTTGCTCGCGGGAAGAGCAAGGCTATTTCACTTGCAAGCAGATAAAGGGCATTTCTTCCCCTTCTTTCCCCCCGGTTTTGCATTGCGTGTTTTCAAGCTGTACTTCCCCACTATCTTCTCACTCCAGTGACTTCCCCACTCCCCTCCTAAGCCTCTGTCTCCCTGTCCTCACCCATTTCCAGGCTCCCAAAGGCAGGTCCCTTGCCCTCCCAGCATGGGGGCAATGAGCAGATGAGCCTGGAGAGTCAAAGGTCTTGATAAAAGCTCTGGCACGTCCCTCCGCGGCGGCGCAGGCAGCGGCTTCTCCGCTGCGCTGCGGAGGGAGGTCACATCTCCTGCCCCAAACTCCCCTGCTTCTTCCAGTGCAGCAAAACTTTTCCTCGCTGAACATCTGCCCTCGGAAAAGGGCTGTTTGTCCACTCTGGCTGTTCCCAGTGACCACCCCGTGCCTCCATCTCCGCAGCATCCAAAAAGGATGCAAAGCTACTTGTGAGCAATGACATGTCTGAGCTTGGTCCTGCCGCCTCTCGAGCTGTCCCGAAAAGCCGGGCAGGGTAAAACAGCCACGTTTTGATCAACCTTCAGATCTCAGCACCCCTCGAGAGGACTCAGCTGCTCGGTTGGACCCAGAGAGGCAGCTCCATGACCTGATCAGCCTCACCTCACCTGCCTCCTTTAGGTGTGTCCTTCAAAGCCCACAGGGCTGTTTACACAGCAGTTATAAAGCAGGAACAAGTGTTTTGTTTTTCTCTCCTTCTTTAAAGGAAGTGTCATGCAAAACAGTGTTAGTGCAGCAGATAGGTTACTGCCTGGGCATCGGCATGGGGGGAGCAGATCTCTGTCCTGGCAACGTGTCACCTCAGCAGATAAAAGCCTGTCCAGGAAGAGATTGGGCACTTGATACGGAGGAAAATTATCACCTTCTTCTTAATCATTCCCTGCCAAACTCAAGTTAAATTAACTGATTACAACCTGGCTCACGTGGTGCTCCCCAGCCCTTCCCAGTGTGGCTCCTTGCACCGTCCCTTCCTGGCTGTGGCTCTGTCACCCCGCCTGTCCCCCATCCACTTTGTGTCGGGGGAACAGATGAAGTCCGAAGATCTTAACTTCTGAGCTGGAGGATACGTGTGATGGTGCTGGCTGTGTCTGGCACACCGAGTGCGGGAGGTTTGGAGACTCGCAGAAGAAAACTGATTTGAGCTACGAGTATTTTCTTGAAACTCATCTTTATTTCTTTGGAGAGAGGTGATTCTGGGTGCACAAAGCTGAGGCTTCCTCTGGGGGATCCTGGGCCAAAAAGTGACTTTAAAAAGCTCTTTGAGTCTTGCTGTGAAAAACAAAGGGAGGAAAAAACTTGCTTCTGGCACCTGCCTTGCCCCGAGAAGACGGTGGGGAACCTGCGCTGCTCAGGGGCTCGCTCCCCCCGTGCTGCCGCTGCAGCTCCGCACTTGGCTCTTCTCTCCCCCTCAAGGAAGCCCTTCGTGTCCTGCCTGCGCGTTTCCATTTCTTACTGGAGCGGGGCATCCACGTCTTGTTTGTATATGGGCTTTAATTAGTCTGTGGATGAAGGCAGTGCCATGCATTTATTAGTATTTGAGGTGGGAGGAGACGTCTCCAGTGTTACCTGAGTTCAGGCTGAGGTAACAACTCGTGTCAAGGTTGCTGGCTTTACTAAACCAGTTTTAAGCCTTTACTGTTTGGTTTAAAGTTGACCTGATGGGAATGCATAAGGTGGGGATCCAGGTCACCAGTCCAGCTTGCCAGCATCCTCCAGGCACGGAGACCCGTTAGGACCCTCCCTGGGATGAATTTTTCCCAGTGGCACCCTTCAAAAGCAGATTTCCTTGATCATATTCCCTCCCTAAATCCCAGATCGGCTCTGAAAACCTGAACTTTGGAAGGAGCTTTGCCCAGTCCCTCTGAGGTTGAAAACAGCATGGTTTACACCCGTTAATTCAGAGAGGGTGGAAATGGAGCAGGACCCGCAGTGCCGGGATCAAACACAGTGGTGCAACACAGCACGAGCAGAGGGTGCAGGGGCTGGCGGGGATGCCCGGAGCAGTGTCCCTGGGGCAGTGGTGTCCCCTGAGCAGTGGTGTTCCCCGCGCAGTGGTGTCCCCAGGGCAGTGTCCCCAAGGCAGTGTCCTCTGGGCGGTGTCCCTGGGGCAGTGGTGTCCCCGGGGCAGTGGTGTCCCCGGGGCAGTGGTGTCCCCGGGCAGTGTCCCCGCAGGCTGGTGACAAGGCTCCCCCCTGTGGGACGTCCCTGCACCACACACCCGTCCCAGCCCGTCCCGGCCATGCATGCACCCCACACACGTCCGGCGGCCCTTGGGTGTCCGGTGGACACACATGGATGGGACAGGCCTGTGAAGTGCCCCCACCGGGGCAGGTCGGGCAGCAGCTGGGATAAAAGCCACCCAGTGTTCCCGCCTGCCAGAACAACCTCCGGTGTTTTCTTCCATGCTCGTTGCTCAGGTTGGCTGGCCCACCCCTGGATTTTTCAGGCTGTATGGATAACCAAAACTACCTGTACCAGGCCCTCTGGTTCGCCTGGCCACGCTGGGAGCGGAGACTCCGGCTGCCCGTGTGAATGGGAGTGAGGCTGCCCAGGCGCTCCCGATTCACACAGCGTGAAACCGAAGTGTGATGAGATGATGAGACTTGCTCAAGGGGAGAGGCCCGGAGGACAGGTTTCCTAAATCCTGCCCGGTTCACCTCCCTGGCAGCCTGCCTCACTTAAATCCCCCACGCTGCGGTTGGCGTCGTTAATATATATTAACTGCGGGGTAAGCTGGGTGCTGCCGGTCCTGAGCACTGGCAGGTCCGGCTGGAGGCACCCGGTGTCTGTGGGGAAACCCGGCTCTGCTCCCTCCGGTGTTTTGGTTCCTACTTGGCTTACGCAGGAGTTAGCAGTGCCTGGGGGGGTTAATCTCGGGGCCCAATAAATTGCCTTTCTGAGGGGCCCGCGTGTGGCATCGCCCCCCAAAGCAGGACCCCTCCCCAGGGACTCAGCGCGCGCCACAGCAGAGACCAAAGTCACCGACAGGTACTGCCGGTCGCCCTGGCTCTGTAGAGAGAAAGAGCATCCCTGCCAGCTGAGCATGGCTCTGGGATTTATATTTTTTAGCCCATCCCGAATACTGAGTGCTATTTTAGGTTAATCTCTTTTATTTTCTCCTTAGCCGTGCACCACTGAATGCTTCAGACAGAGCGCTTATAAAAGCAGGTAAGCTAAAGCTTTATTAGTCCTTTGTACAGCTAGAAAATAAATGAAACCGCGGTCAGTGCCGTGAGGAGCCAACGGTCATGTTGAGGCAGCTCCCGCTGGAAATAGTCTTCACTTACCTATTATGAACAGGGAGGCAGATTCCTGCGGCCAGTACAACCACACCGGTGTCCTGACATTTCCAATCCCCTGGAATTTTTATTTTTTATTTTTGAAACACATTAAAAGAGAAGTAAAATTAAATTGGAGCCCCGGCTGTGCGCGTGCCACTTGTGATGTTAAAGCAGCGTGATAATAAAATGGTGCCAGACGTATGTTAAAACAGAGACGCGATGATTTTCAGCTGGGTGCGCTGGAAGAGGCGACGCCAGCACGGACCCAAGCGGGGCGGCACACCCCAGCAGGGAGCACCGCGCCGCGCCGCGCCGCCCCAGGGCTGCCCTGTGGCTGGGGGATGTCCGGGCAGGCCTGTGTTTACCGTGTGGTCACAACAAATCCCCGCTCGCTCACGCTGGGAGCAGTTTCCTCCAGATTTTCCCTGCTCTGAAGGCCTTGGTAGAGCAAACACGTCCCTTTGCTGCATGACCAAGATGTGGGGAGCACTGGGTGGGCAAGAGCAATTCTCCAGCGATGCTGCAGCCTTCCCGCACCCAAGCTAATATAATTTTAGCTGCCCCCGTCTCAATCTGGATTAATGCCTCCAAAGTCACTAGCGTCACTGGGGATGTCTGCCAACATGGGAGAACAGCAGCTGGCACAAAGGTTGTTTGATGCCTCCTCCCTCCAAATGCCCTCACTCCTTGCCACCCTTGCTGGGTGAGGTCCACCAGGTGAGGTCTGTGCCGGAGCTGATGCATGGCTGGAGCTGGCACGAAGCAGTGCTGCGGGCTCAGGTTGTCCAGCTCCCATTGAAATAGGAGCCTGGATAGTACAGAAATAAAATGGTACAAGTCAGGACGAGTGGTGGGGAGGCTGCAGCTATTATAAAGCCATTATGGACACCAAGCTCTGTGGTGTGGTCGACACGCTGGAGGGAAGGGATGCCATCCAGAGAGACCTTGACAGGCTTGAGAGGTGGGCTCATGCAAACCTCATGAAGTTCAACAAGGCCAACTGCAAGGTCCTGCACATGGGTCGGGCAATCCCAAGCACAAATACAGGCTGGGTGGAGAATGGATTGAGAGCAGCTCTGAGGAGAAGGACTTGGAGGTGTTGGTTGATGAGAAGCCCAACATGAGATGGCAATGTGCACTCGTAGCCCAAAAGGCCAACCGTATCTTGGGCTGCATCAAAAGCAGCATGGACAGCAGGTCCAGGGAGGTGATTCTCTCCTACTCTGCTCTTGTGAGACCCCAGCTGGAATACCGTGTTCAGCTCTAGGACCCCCAACATTAGAAGGACTTGGACTTGTTGGAGCGAGTCCAGAGGAAGGCAATGAAAGTGATCGGAGGGCTGAGAGAGTTGAGGTTGTTCAGCCTGGAGAAGAAAAGGCTCTGGGGAGACCTCATAGCAGCCTTCCAGTACCTGAAAAGGGCCTGCAAGAAGGCTGGAGAGGGACTTTTTACAAGGGCATGCAGTGATAGGACAAGGGGTAATGGCTTTAAACTGAAAGAGGGAAGATTTAGATTAGATAGAAGGAGGAAACTCTTCACTATGAGGGTGGTGAGGCACTGGCACAGGTTGCCCAGAGAAGCTGTGGATGTCCCATCCCTGGAAGTGTTCAAGGCCAGGTTGGACAGTGCTTTGAGCAACCTGGTCTAGTGGAAGGTGTCCCTGCCCATGGCAGGGGGGTTGGCACTAGATGATCTTTAAGGTCCCTATGATTCTATGATGGAGCTATTACAGCGCTATTAGCTATTGCTAATCCTGCAAGGATAAGGGTCCCAGGAACGATGCTGCTGCCCTGGGATCAGCCCCAAAAGAGTATGCCTTCAGCCAAGGCATCTCATGGCTGATTTCTTCATTGCTAAGTGAAGTGTGTGATATAGGACCCACACGTGTTTCTTTAATACTTTGAGGTGGTGACTCCAGTGCTAGCACGGATGGGGGGACCAGCCGTGACCTGGGGTAGCTTTCATGGTGAGACAGAAGAAGAAAAACCCAATTATTCCGTCTGAGGAGGAGAATTATTCCTAGCATCATGAGAAAACAAAGCAGTCCAAGAGGGATTATTTTCCCCAAACAAGATGCTGTTTGAAAACACCCACTCAGAGTCATACATCATTTTTTTCCTCCCTACTTGTTGCAACTTTGCCAAATCCAAAAATTTCAATACTGAGTTGGCCTCTAAATTCAAGAGACCATCTTAAAATTCCTGAGATTGTTGTTCTATTTTGACAAATCTCATTCTTTTTGTTCAGTGCCTACTGCTGGAGGACTAAAAGACCCCATTTTCATGTGTGTCTGACCGCACTGACCAGAACCACCCTTTAGCTTCCTCCTCCGACCCCTATTTTCCCGGTTCCCCATTGATGGAATGAGTTCTGGAGCCAGGCCTCGAAGCAAACACGAAGTATTGGGAGATTTGCAGCTGATGGTAGGAGTTGTCAAGAGCTGTTGTCAGCACGGCGTTCAAGATGTGCGCGAACCATCCTCAGCAACTGTTCCTTCCCAAGCCAGCTCTTCTGGCAAGACAGAAAGCTCACGGAGCCGCCTTCCTCGGCACAGATGCGCGCCGCAGAAGATGAAACGAGAGCTTACCCCGCTGTCAGTTTGCGCGGCGTTGGGTTTGAGCTGGAGAAACACCCCCGCGCACGCACACCCTGCTCCCCCACACTCTGGCTCAGTCCCAGCCGTCCCTGTGCCGCGTTTCACGTTCAAGGCTGAGCGGGTTTTGCTGCCGGGACACGTCTCGGTGCCCAGGATCAGGCTGGGCCGGCCGGAGCTCACCGGGGACCCACGGACCCGCTGGGTGGGAGCAGGGGGAGCGGCCGGGGCCGGCTGCCCGTGCCCGGGCTCGGGAGGACGCGGCAGCTTTGCATGTGTGCGGTGTGGGACAGCTTGGCACCAGGAGCTTAGTGCTTTTTAAAAGACACTTGTTTTCCCCCCGTGTTTTTGTAATAACAAGGGGGGAGCTGCGCAGAGGCACGAGACCCGCCCTGGCTTCTTCTGCCCCGAGCTTCTGTTCTTGTGGGCACCTCCCTGGCTGCACTCCCGGCCCCCCGACCTCCCCCTCCCACGTGGCCGCAGCTCGGACCCCTGATCCCGCCGAGCTTGTGTGCCCTCACGTCTCCCCTGTTTCTTTCCCTGTTCTTCACTTAGTAGGAGAGGTCTCTGCTGTGTCAGGAGCACGACCAACAGCAGAGCAGAAACGCACAAAGGTGTCTCTCCAGAAGCCAGGTCTTCTCCAGCCTTGGCCTTGCATGGGCATCTCAGCTTTCATTGTGGTAAACCGGCCACCCGGCCAAAGCCGATTGCCCTCGTCGCTGCAGAGCTGGGCCTAGAGATTCACTGTGAGATGCCTCAGCAACCACAGGGCTAATGACCCAATCAAGAGAGAACACCCAAATATACGTGGAAAAAAACTCCACGTGTGCTTTGGGACTCAGCCTGTGGTATCTGAGCCGGGCTTAGCAGGATCTCCAGGGGGTTTTAGGTGGCCTCCAACTGAGATGCAATACACATGTGCCCTTTTCTTAGTGGAGAAGGAGAAACCTTTCCAGGGTTTGTCCTCGCTGGCTTCCATTGTTGTCAAATGCCTGCCTAACGAGGTTTATTAAATCAGCCAACTTCTGTATGATCACAACAGGAATGCAGATTTCCTCTGCTCAGCCGGCGCTCGCTGCGACTGTGCGGAGCAACTGGAGGTGACTCACAGGCGCAGGCGGACTCGGCCGGGATCCCAGGTGGGGATGCAGGGCACAAAGCTGGCGATGCTGAGAAAGCTGGTCTTTATCTGCATATAATGATTTTTTTGCTGTAACTGGATTAGCATGGAAGGTGTTTTTCCTTTGGAGGAGTTGCAAGGTAACATCTCGTTATGTAAAGGATCCAAACAGCAAAGGGCTGTTGCTAATTGGTCAAAATAGTTAAGTTTCCCACCTGGAGCTGGTTGAGGTTCCCACTGAAGTTGTCTGCAGCTCGGCACCAGCATGGAGGCTGGGGAGGGATGTGCGCTCCCAGGACGGATGGCTGTTGGCGGGCCTCAGCACTGGAGGATGCTCTGCCAGGGAGTGAAGGTCAGGATCAGGTTAACACCCAGAAAGCGTTTCCTAGGTGTGGGCAAAGCATTTGGTTTGGCTTGTCTCGTAGCTCCCTTCCAATGGCAGGAACAAATATTTCCTTAGTATAATGACTGGAATGATGAAAATTCACTGTCTCAGCCTTAAATGATGAGCAGCTTCCTGGTCTGTGTCCCCAGCTTGCCCCACAGATAAGGGCTGTAAGTGCTCGTTGATTAAGATAACAGGGAGCCAGACCTGTCCCTGCTCTTGACAAATTTTCATCTTGTAATCCGGTTCCTGGGCTGAAGTGGTTTTGCGCAGCAGCAGAGAGGGACGCTTCTCAAATTGGGGTACTGTAACTACATGTCTTTAAGCTTGTCTTAACTGCTAATGGTGAAAGAAGTAGTCTCCAAACCCTGCCGTAATGCCCTGTTCTGCCTGGGGCAGGTGGGTGAAGGGTGGGAAGACCCGGCTTTTAACCCTGAGGAGTTTTTCCCGCTGTGCAGCTGCTGTGCACTCTGCTGCAGCTCGACCGCTTCTGCAGTCGGATCCCGGGGTGGGCAGCTCGGCTCAAGAGCTTCCCATCTAGGCAGCCCTTTCAGTGGGGTGAGACATGTGAATAAAAGCACTGAGACTTTGGGTTGATGGCGTCAGGCTTTAAGGGCAAGCAGCTACATCGGGCGGAGGTTTCACGGGGGCAGCGAGCCCTGCAGCGGCACCAGGAGCAGCTCCGAGCCAAGTGCTTGAATACACTGGGTATCTCCAGAGCTGTAGACAGTGCTCTGATCTCTCACATCACTCCTTAGAGCCACACTGCTAATCCTTTGTATCTGTGCAAACATGAGAGGAGAATCTCTCTCTTGTTTTCTTGCTCTGGTCAGACCTTCCTTCCCTTCCTCCTGAGGAAACAGCCCAGACCTCGAGTTTCTGGGAGAACTTGGGGGCACAGACACCGGCCACTGGCTCGGTTGTGCCAAATTGGTTTTTGGTGATTTACAGCTTATTGTGCTGAGCGGGTTGGCAGATGCTCTGAACCGGCAGAGGAGGAGGGAGATCGTCACGTGGAACAGCGTGCTGTCTACTGGCAAAAACAAGGAGAAAGTCTGGTCCGTGGGCTTACCCGCCAAGTGCAATGTGGTGCTTAAAAGTTATCCTGCAGAAAAGTAATCTGGTTGAACAGTTTTAGGTGTATGAGTTTCCAGGAGGTGTTGTTGCTCTAAGGGCTGTCTCTGAACTCTCCCTCCGTGAAGGAAACGTCATTAAAGTAGATATTTAAATGATGTCACAGACTCTTTGACCCAGCGCCACGCGGGGGTGAGGGGAGGGATGTGTCACAAAGAAAATAGCACTGTTTTCTTTGTTGCTCAACTTTTCACATTTTTCACCCTTTAAATAGAAATGAGTATTAATAAATCCAGCAGACCCTAAAAAGCGCCCTCAGAGTCAGATGCCAAGGGGAATGAGGACCTCAAAGGAAAATGTGCAAAAAAACCTTGGTCATGAAAAGAAAACAGCAACGTTGAACTGATGAGGAGTGATCGAAATAGCAGTGGTGGCCCTTTGAACACCTCTGACATTAAGGAAGCTCTAACTGAAATCACTAGTCCTGCAGGCCATGTGTTTTCCCTTGGTCTCTTGGCCACCTCCGTTTACTTTCCGTTGCCACTGAAAGTCACCCATTTTGGGGCTATGCTGCTATTGTTTAATTGCAGTTTTCATTATTCACATTAAATGTCAAATGTCAAGCAACTCTTAAGTAAACAAGAGCTTTCTAAACACTACCCCAACTGTTTGTTTCTGTTTTCTGAAGCCTGTAGAACAGTTTCTGCCTCACCTTAGGCAGGTATAAACTCAGAGTAACCCTGCTGAAGTACACAGAATTATTCCTATTTCACAACGCAAGTGGGATCAACCCAAAGCTCCAGGGACAGTGGTTTATCTTCACAGAGTAAGAACTTGTTTTTCTTATATGATTGCTAATTAATTCTGGAAATAATGTGATACCATGTAATTGAGAGTCCCCTGAGCTGGTACCAGAGTCTATTTTTGCCAAGTCCTCTGCAGACCAATGGGGTTGTTATTGTACCACCAGTAATGGAGATTTAGGGAGACCTTGCTCGCTTTGAAGGTTTGTGTCCTAAATCCCTGTGCTGCTGAGCGTCTGTCTCTCATCCCAAAAAATCAGTGCAATAACAAATTTCTTTCCTCCTCCCCTTGACACCTTCCCACATTCCTATATTGCTTGATATCAGGTGGGCCAAAGGCTGTGTGCACTGCGGTCGTCCCAAGGTTGATCAGATCTCAGCAGGCTAAAGGGAGGAAAAAAAACTGCAGAGAGGGTTCTGCAGCCCTTCTCCATCTGGGATGCTAATTTGACTCTCTCCTCAGCCCAACCATCAATATTTCATGGAATTTGTAAGCGGGTACTTGTCTTTAAGACCTGTAACCCACCGTTGGGTGGGCCTGAAGCAGGCTCGTGGCTTCCCATCTTATCCACGCCTGTTGCCAAGCTCGGCGTTTTAAAAGCTTAGGACCTGTTAGCATACAAAATTTTCTCCTCAGAGTTCCCCTGAAACAGTCTTTTGAGAGAGATAGGGAAAGGGACCGAAGCCTCCAGGCTGCTGCAAAGGCAGTCAGGGGTGCCGGGGGGGTCGCTGCCGTCTGGGGCTCCGGGAGCCTGCGGGATACAGGGGAACATGCTGACGGAGAGGGGCTGTGTGCTGGCCAGGGGCCTGAGGGAACCCCTCCCAACCCGCCCACGCTCTCTAGGCACTCTGGCAATGCAAAGCGAGAAGGATGCTAGCAAGAGTTGTCCTATTTCTGCAAGGCTCAAAGACAGCTGATCAGAAGAAACCTGTTTATTGTGAGGTTTAGGAAAACAATTTTTATGCAAATTGTTTTTTTTTGGCAAGTAATGGGGTTGATACAGAACTTGGTATTACGGTTTTAAGAATACAAACACAAATACATAGAATCTTGCGCAACAAACACAAAACAAACTTCTTCCCTGGGGAACATTAAATAAGCAAATATTTGCTAAAATAAATGGGCAACAAACACGGGGGAGGGGGAGGATAAAACAAAACAACCCAACTCGGCAGCCAAAACCCCACTGAAGAAGCAGCAGTCACATCTTCAATTTTATGCTCAGGCTGCGCTTTCACTTTGCTTTTCCTGTTCGATAGCTGCCAGAAAAACAGAGGAAACAAAATCATCATCAATAAACATTATAATGATTCTGCAGGATAGAGATTTCTATGCTCATTCTGAAAGCCAGGGGATGGCAAGTCCCCACTTGCTTGCTTTGGCCATCCTGGAAATGCCAACCCCTTCCCATGTCTGTGCAGCTGGTAGGGTGCAGTTCACGATGTGCAAACCTCCCTTCATATTTACAGCTTTAGCATCAGTAGGGATAAAAAAAATAGGGGAAAAAAACAGGTATCTTATGTCGAGGGACAAGCGTGTCTCCAGGGCTATCGGTACTGACATATCCAAAGGGGTTAGCGATACTCTCCTGAAGGAAACCACTCTCAATGTCTGGTCCAAATGCGGAGAAATGCCCTTTTCACACCCGAAGATGAGTGTGAATCTCAACCCTCACCTGGCTGCCTGTGCACAGCGCGTGTACTGGAGAAGAGCCTGGGGTGCTCTCCTGAGGAGGATTGCCTGTTAGATGAGGAGGATGATGGGTTTCTCTTGCTGCCTTATTCCCAGAGAAGGTGCCTGGAGCTCTCCTGGCCAGGGCTGACAGCAGGTACCGGTGGTGGGCAGCGGCTCATCTGCCTGATAACATGTTAAATCCAGAGCCCAGGCCCCTTCTGGGGGTGCTGCCTGGCCTGCCAGGGGTGTGCGAGGGTTCCCCATGTGTCCGTGCCTCCAAAGAGGCTAGTAACATGGTAATTACAAACAGTCTGATCCTGTTCCCTGCAGCCAGCAGAAAAACTGGTCTTGCTTTTAGCAGAAGCAAGAGCAATCCCACCAGAAAGGATTTTTAAAACAAAACGCACCATCGGTTATAACTGCTCCTATCCTTGGGAGCCCAGCATGGAGTACAAGTCTTAGTGTTATCCCCAGTTAAAGTCAGGGATGAGTTTGAGCCTGTAATCCTACGATTAGTATTCATTTTGCATATGCGCTGCAATACAGATTGTGTCCTTGCTACTTGTAGTTCAAATTGTCTCATAAACACTTACTTTCTTTAGTGGGCAACGGATTTTTCTCTCTGGTTTCTGTCTTCTTCAGCTTGGTCTTGTCAAATGTTTCAATTTCTGCAAAATCTGGTTTGTCGGACATGATGGGTCCTGACAAAGAAAGGAAAAACACGCCCGTGGCTTCATTAGCTAGTTCTGTGATATCAGCCATCTGCAAAGCATCTTCTGCTTGAAAGAAAAAATATGAAAATAAGATTAAAATGTTTATTAAAAAACCTGCCACAAATCTAACACCTCGATCTTGGACCTCTCCCTGAGGCTTGACTCAGAACAAAAGAGGAAAGGCATAAATAGAATTTTATCTAGATTTCTCAGACGAAATTTCTAAAAATCATATTTTGCACATGGAAACAAGAATATCTCAGTAAAGACACGACAATGCATTAATTGCCAATAATCCACGGTGCCTCCTGACATAAACCTCTATTTTAAGGAAGGCTGCTAACCAGAAAGTCTACAATAAACCCCGAATCCAATATGAACAGGGAGCTTCAATTAGGATTTTGTTTTAATTAATAGCATTTGTCTTTAATTCTGAGCACCCTATTCGGAGTGTGTACGTACCCCGTATCTGGATGAGGGGCTGTGGACACTTGTGCTTAACAATAGAGGACCGGTTCACCCAGCCCTTTGTTTGCTCTCGCACTCAGTATCCCAGTCGCAGGCTCAAGGGGTTTGATCGTACCCTATTGTAAGAGAAATCCACAAAGCACACCCGCATGCAACTCTTCACCTGTCAAAGCTTCCCTAATCCAATTCCTGGTTGTGATAGAAATTCAAGTTAAAATCCAGCCTGGGCGTTTTTCCCCTGATTTCAGTGGAGTTTCCCACGAAGGCGAGGTTTGGCCCGGAGATGGCTGATATAATTAAATTTTTTCCTTCCTGAAGACAATCAGATTTCATTGCTCTCTGCGCTGAGACAACAGAAGTAAATATTCGCAGGAAAAAAAAAATTAAAATGAAAATCTACTAAAACCACATGGCATTACCGTCTGGCTGCTCTCTCCTCAGCTGCTTGGTGTTGGTCTGAGGCAGTGCGAGTTGAAAAAGGTCAGGGTAATCCCTCCTCTCCTCCCCCCGCCCGAGCCCTTCGCTATTAATATTGATTAGTTTAGCGCTGGGATTGCTCGGCGTGGAGGGAAAGGACAGATTGCTGCTGCAGAAAGTGCACAAGGAAGGGAAATGGGAAAACTGATGTGGAAAACTGCCAAAATACATCTTGAATTTTTTTTTCTTTTCCTCTTTTCTCCTCATTTACCAAGAGAATAACGCTTAAGTTTCCCTTCCTTCCCTTCTTTTACAATGCTGAGGTTTGGGGTTCATTTAAGGGCTGGTGCTGCAGTTTGTGGGGAGTTTTTAGGTGAATTCTGTGAAGCGCCTGGGGATCGTCCCCCACCCGCCCAGGCTGGCAGAAGCGCGTGCTCAGCGCTCGGAGGACTTAAGGACAGGCGTGGTACGATTGTCGTGACCGAGGGCCAAACCGGAGATAAGCACGGCCTGAGCACCACGCTGGCGTCCGGGAACGGTGTTACACCAGGTGCCGAGTGATGTAACTTCAGAAAACAGCTTTAAAATGGCTGATAGCCTTTGTGTGCATTTGCAAGACACACTTCGTGTCAGACGCGGGCACTACCTGTAGCCAGCTCCTAGAGCCGCTGCCCCCGAGGGCTGCGGACATCCCTGTGGCTGTGACGTGGCTCCAGCTACGCTTCCCGCTTTGCAGCACAAAAATATTTGGGAAACCTTTTTCAAAGCCCTCAGGTTTGGGAGGGAAGGGCTCTGCGCATCCTCCTAGATGCTGGTGTGGGTTTCTTCTTGTGTAACTTTGGATTTCTGCGTCTGAATTACTTGTCTAGACTCCATGACAGTCAACAGGGAGGCAACTAACTCGGGATAAAATTAATTGTGCCCTCGGAGTACGCGGGTTTCTCCCCTGACTGTAAAGGGAGTCTGGAGAATGAGCTCAGGGAGACGGGGATGTCTCACAGCTGACTGAGAGCCCTGGGAAGGTGCTGTGGATCCTTCTGTTGGCATAACAGGCTTAGGTAAGGGTGCATTTGAGTCTGGTATGTGTGCATGGAGAAAAAGGTTTTAATGTATTTCAAGGACCTCTTCTTCCAATGTTTGTTTAAATTAAAATAATGAAGAGGGTTGCAGCTGGACTAGATGATCCTAAAGGTCTTTTCCAACCTAAATGATTCTATGAAATGCAGAAAAAAAAAAGATTATTTTTATTCATAAGCATTCATAAACAGTGGTCCTTTCCACCCCATGATTCTTTTCTTTATCCATCCTGTTTTCGGTATCTTCAGAGAATGCAGGGGTTGCTGTGTGCCCTGGCAAACACCCGTCTAAGGGCACTTTTTCTCTGTAGCCGTGTCTGCGGTATTTGAGGTAAAGGAGAACAAGGTACCGTAGCAGTGGAAAAAACCTGCATAACACTGCTCATCCGGAGTGCCAAAGAGATGGTCTGGGTCCCACTGAGCTCAGCCCTGTGCAAACCTGGCTGTGCTGTTTCTGGACTTGAGATTGTCCTGGCAGCAATGGGGCTACATCTTTGTTATGCTAGAAGCTCGGCTGACTTGTGCAGGCTGGCTCGGTTACCTCTGCATCTGCACTGACTGTCCATGCAAAATCAATATGTTGTGCATGCCAGTCATATTTAGTGTCAGGACTTGGTTCCCTTGCTTCCAACCCATTAGTCAAACCAATTGTAAAAAATAGAAAGCTGTGTTCTTGACCGAAAACCCCTGAGAATAAGCAGGAAGACGGCCGCTGGGTGAATATTTGGTGTAAGCCGTAGCTGAGATTTGGCACTGAACAGTCTTACTGGCTGTTTAAAGAGAGAGCATTAACCTCTTCTTGTTAGGCTGGACACCAAATTCAGAAGATTGGAAGACCAGAAAAGACTTTAAAACACAATCTGAGTGATTCATGAATTCAGGCAGTTCACGAGTTTCATTTTTTAAATATTTGTCCATTTTTACAAGTAACAATTAGAATTCTTATTGTGAAGAGAGATTATAAGAGCAAAACCTCTGAAACTTTTAGACTGGCACAAATTCTCTCAGACGTAGAGAGCAAGCAAAGTGTTCAGGACAGTGAAGCAGAAGAATCTCACTTCTGGCTTTCTGTGTACAGTCACAGGCTCAGCCTCTAGCATCCACAGCAGAGCTCAGGCTGTTCTAAACACGCTAAGACAGGGTGGGCACGCTTGTTTTTTCATCACCACCATTTTAATTGCCCTATTCATTGGCAGACCTGGTATTAAAAACAGTTTGGGGCGAGTTGTTTGGGTTAGTCCATGTAACATAATGATGAGAAATTGTATGTTCTCACTGTCAGTTCAAATCAGTAGATACTCATCTCTGTAACAAACATCTTGACCATTGCATAAAGTGTCTGTCAAGTTTCTGCAGCCTGTAAGGTCGGTACTGTGGTCAAACACAGCTCATGCGGGGTTCAAACCTCATGTTTACATACTCTGTGCAGGACAGACAGCCGTGCATAGTTTTCATATAGAAAGTCTGGACTTTGGCCTGAGGGCATTGCATATTGCGTTGAGACGAGGCTGGTCACGGGACGGAAAGATGGGTAGGTGATATTTTACTCAGATGCCTTTTACTTTCACTGAGAACTGGGATATTCTTGCTAATACGAGCAGTGGAGCAATTATTTGACAGAGGGTTTTTAACGGCAGGATTTCAGAGTCACCACCTTCAGTAAGGGGAACATGGCAGTTACCTGGCCTAGGGATGACTGTGGTAGCAATGAACCTCAACGGTCTTTGAGGTGCACAGAGGCAGCTGAATAATCCAGCATATAGAAGTGAGAAAAACCGACAAGCCAGCAGAGTAAGCAAACTATAGGATCTTTAGAGATCTTATACACATAAAGCACGTCAACTTGGTATGGCCGTTGTCTGAAAAGCTGCCTCAGATACAGTGGCAATTGCATTTTATTTCAATCTGCTGCCAAAGGATGAAGAGCTGAGTCAAACCCGCCGGGACTGACACCTCTGATACCAGTGAGTCACCTGCCACTGACAGCATTAAACCGCGCCTGGCAGCTCAAGCCACCGAGTGTCTGTCAGACACCCACAGAGAAACAGGGGAAAACAAATACTTGCCACCAGGATGCAGTAGTAGGTGAGAGGAAATGTTTAAAAGGAGCTCAAGTGCAAAGGAAAATTCGGAGGAGGGTCTGAAGCGTGAGGCTGGGAGGTTTGGAGGCTGCTGCCACTCGCCTTTTTCCCTTTGGCTGCCATCACTTGGAAGCAGTGAGCCCAGCCTGCGCGGGGCTGCGGCTGCAGGCACATATATATAAGTATATAGGCTATAGCCTTCACGGGCTGGGGGCATGCTGCGCTCACGTTTGGCACAAGAGGTGCTCTGGAAATGCTGAGTTTCATGGAGACTAGGTGGGCAACTGCAAGAAGAAGGGGTTTCTTTCTCTCTGGTGTAATAGTGGGGATCAGATCGCATCTATTTCTATACGGAGCCGAGGAGCGACAAAGCGCCCTGACGCGAGCAGCCGGTTAGAGGAACAGACACTCGAGCAGATCAGTGTCTGTAGCTGAGCCAATAAGCTGACACAACCGATTTTATAATCACGTTAGTGCTGTCTCGAAATAACACACCCACTCAAATACAACAGTGATTTCATTTTCAAAATGTTGTGATATTTTTGGTGCTAAAGGTAGGGGATTAACTTTTCAAGGTCAAAAGCTGGGCTGGAATCTGCAAGCACCCTAATTCCTTTAGGTCCCTACAAGCATTGAGCACCTTCCAGAAAGGTAGCAGGACTGGGTGTGTTATAAGCTATCCTTAGAAGGTTTCCCGTCCTTAGGGGAACAGGAAAAAAAAAGACTACAGCTTCACTGAAAGGGTTTTCTTAGTTCTCTTTGTGCCTTTTGTTCCATCTTGCTGCCAAAAAAAATATCCATGTTTGGGAATGGAGACAGGTTCCCAGGCTAAGAGACAATGAATCCTGGGGGTGTAAGGAAGGCGACGATCTCTCTTTGGCAGGGTGTCTGCTGTAATGCTGCACTGCTAGTGTGTAAGTACTCCATACGTGCCCTCTACCATGTTTCATTTTCCTTATTAAGACCATTGAGCCTTAAGGGTAGGTGTGTACAAAGGATGAGGGGGAGAGGAGAGGCTCTTTGTAGATAGTCCTTCTACTTGGGCTATTTTTTCCAACCCCATGTTTTCCAAGTAGCTCTGGAGCTTAGACAGTCTATACTAGGAGTCCCATTGCAGCAAAAAGAGAAAACATAAGCTAGTGGGAGTGGAAATTTCCTCTATCCCTCTTTTTTTGTCTTATAATACTTGGTATAGGGGTGAATTTTTAAAAGTTGAACCAGATGGAGATTCTTGCAAGAGAGCTTTCTCAAGAACTGACCCAAAAGTGTGTCTTCCAGCACAAAGTACACGGCTTCAGCCTGGCCTTTCCTAGCAAAATGTAGTGACACATGCGTGCATTATTAAAGGAAAAAAGTTAATACAAAATGTCCATGCACATGCTTCCCTCCCAAAGACAGGATGGGGTAAGAGGCATGTGATGTATTAGTCACATTAGTTAATATGCTATAGAGCACATGACAGTTTGTGATGAATACTGGTCTAGAAACACTGGTTTAGCATGATTTCCAGTCTTTACTAACAGTCTTTTTTTGATCTCTCTCCTTTCTGTCTCTGGACAAGCATCTCGTGCAAGCAGCAGCTTTTAGGGTGAGAGTAAGACAGAGAAGTCTTGGGTGAGTGTTGGGAGCATGCTCAAGCATGGCTCTTCTCAGTGCAGCTGGGCTGCTCTGGAATCAAACGATCCACTGTTGGATTTCTCACTCTCTTTGCTTTAAACAAAAGGAAAATCACCATTCCTTATAAAGATTCAACTGTGGCACCCAGTGTGCAGTAAATAGATAACCAACATAATCCAAGACAAGATAATAAAATCCAGAGATCTACTAAGTTGGTATTAACTTCAGATTGTCTTTTGGTCCAGAGGAAAGAGGACAACAGGTGGGTCTGTGCTTAAAATCCATGTTGCGCTGGGGTAGATATAGAGGCGTGGTATCCTTGAACTCTGGGACAGAGTTGTGGATGTAGTTTTGATGGGTGCTTAACCAGCACTTCTCTTCGTGTTGCCAAATCATTCCCTTTTCAATAGCCTGGGACCTCCTGGCAGCTTAAGTATGTTTTATGTTTTGGGGAAAAGAAGATAAACCCTGAAATTTTTCAGCTGCTTAAGGAAATGAGGCTGCTGAAGCAGAGGAACAGACTAGGCAGCCAAGTATCCTTTCTAGCTGATCTCTGCAAGCAATTTCCACAATAAAAACCTGTATTTCTACTTGAAGGGATTCATACATCATCTTTTGCAAAAATAATTTTTCAATTTTATAAGCTTGTTATACAGAGTAAGCAAAACACAGAGGTATTACATACTGTGTACAAGGTCAACAATTATGTAAGAAAGTGGTAATCAGTAAGTTCCACATCTGTTAACTTCTGTCCATTCAAATGAAAGCTGTAAGTATATGATGCTAAACGCTGTTTTTCTTCTCTAAAATGTATATAAAAAAAAGATACTCTTTTCCTCTTGTGGCATCTGAAGTGAACAGCTCTCTCTTCAGAACCTGACTGAACTAGAATGTTTTCAATGACTACTTTTATGCTTTTTTTTCCTTGCAAATATATATATAAAGTGTAGAAATTGGTTGCAGTCTTATTAAGGCTATGTCTTCATAACAGGGTTAACTTGAGCTCTGTACACTCAAACTGACTCCTCTGGAGTTAGTACACTTTGAGTGTGAGTAACCACACCATGAAATAACATGAGAGCAGCAGAGAGTGATTGTGTTGGCAGAAGACAAATTGTGCTAACTTGAACCATAGCCTTTCCCCAACTCAAGGTAAAAGCACCACGGCAGCTCAAGTATAGATCCTTGTGAGCACAAAGAACAAGAATTCAAAAAGGATGGGGACATTCCAGCTTTATTTCAAGTTAACTTTTCCATGGAAACTAGCTTTAGGGCATGAGTTCATGTCTGTCCGCAGCCCAAGCTGGTGAATGTAGAGAAAAGCAAATAGGAAGTGAAAAATGAAAGTGTGCAGTACTGTAATTTTTGCTTGTCTGATGCATACATTGAATGATTTTTCCCTTTGGATGAATACTATCTTGCACAAAATTCAAGTAACTTGGCTGTCTACAGATGGGGGGGGGAGTGTGGGAAGAGGAACAGAAGGCAGGAAATGGAACTGAGAAGATTGAATTAACCTTTCAATGTCTTGAATTTCAAGAAGGGAAGAATTATCTCCTGTTAAGTCTGCAAACATGCAATTAAAATGTGAACAAACCTTAAAAGCCACATTTGCCCCATACTCCTAGATCTCTACTTTAAAGACAGATCTTCTAAGCCCAAGATTCAGATCCCAAAAGTATTCAAAGGCAGGAAAAAAAATCTTATGTTGTAAATGTTTATTTTAATCACAGAACTCTGGTAGAAAAAGAGTAAAAATGTCTGACATTTCTGTAGAACATGTGCCTTTGATATCGAATTCAGTTTAAAAAAATCCTTACATATGTGTCTAGTAATGGCAGACAGGCTTTGGAAAGACGAATGGTTTTCTCTGTGCTGGAGTTTGTTTCCATAAAATAGATTTTCACCTGTTTGCTTGAGCATTGTGAAGCTTCGCTTGTTAATACAGGGCAAAGATTTAAAAATGGACTTTGATTCTTAGGTGCCCTTTTTGACACTGGGAGTCAGAAATACCGGATACTTGCTGATTCGAGAGCTGCCATGGAGAGTTACGGATGTCCAAAATGGCCAAGTGTCTTGTGCTGGGCATCTGGAAACAAAATGTTTGATAGAAAATTTTATAATGCTGGAAAAGATGAAGAAAGTCTTTTTTTTGGATCTATCTCTGTTTCTGGAATAAATATGCAGCAAAGGAGAGCATTTTGAAGAGCAACTAGCTGGAAAATGTTACTGTTTGCTAATTCTTCTGTGGTGTTGAAAGGACTCACATTTGTCAATATTTTTGCAAGGTATCAACAGCATCCATTTAAAAAAAAAATTGAGCACTTCCAAGTCCAGGAGAGTATATAAAATAATTTGTAGATGGGCAATTAAACTGAAAAGCAAATACTTTGCTGACACATGGATAATTCCATCCCCCAAGTAAAAACTGCTGGATTGTCATATACAGATATTTCAGCAGACAGTGTCTTGGTGTGCTATGCATCAGTTTTCCATTTCCTTCTAGTAAGATAATGACCCAACATGAAGGCAAGGAATTGCATGGCAGGCTATCACCCTTCAAAGGATTGGATGGCATTGCACAATGCTGGAGTATTCTAGCTCAGTTTGTACTAAGCTTTGTACAACAGTGAGAACAGCTGGGATACGGCTATTTTTCTTTCACTTGCTTCAATTTCTGATGAGGAGTAATGCAGGGGTGTTGCTGGAACTAGACTTAATTGGAAACTAAAGCTTTCAGAGAATATTTATTCTAAAGTCCTACTGGGTCAGGACTGATATTGGGGATCCATGAAGGAAATACGGCTCCAGTTCTTCAATGCCATATACTGGTAATAATGACTTGAGCTTGTGAATAGAAAACACGGGAATTAACGCTAGTAATCATTTCAGATCTACTGAGTTACTTTGTAAGCACCTGGCAGCAGAATGTCTGCAAAACTTTTAGGCTGAGCAACTTAGCTGGACTTGTAAGATAACTCACTGAGTGACAGAAATGGCTGACCCTTTGTGGTGTGGCTCTGGACAGGGATTTACTGATGAGGCAGGGAGGCTACGGCACTCTGGCTCTTCAGACCTAGGAGCCAGATGCTGACCAGATACATCTTTCAAGCTCCTGGAGCTGTGCAGCAGCTGGGGAATGGGTCCTCCTTGTGAGCAGCCCCACACTGCGGCCTTGTCACTGACTCCGTGCAAGGCAATGCATTGTCATACGTCCTGACATGTGGGTGACAGTCCTACGTCGTGTGGTGGGACTGCAGCCATGCACCTGCACAACCCCTGCTCATGCTGGGGCTGCTCTGCCTGTGCCTGCCGGCTTGGAGGGGGGAGACGAGCCTGCGCAAGCTCCACGCTGTCTTGTCTAGACTGCTGAAATGGGGCTGGGTGTCTGTGGTCTGCAGCGGTCTGACTAACCACGTAAGCAGGAGAATTACAAAATGCTACCATAAAATTTGAGTTGTGCCTTGACATAGTGGAAGATGGATGGGGACAGCATTGCTCCATCTAATTTTTAGCAGTGATCTGAGAGGCAGATGCCTTCAATAGCTGTATTTTGGGGGGGTAACCACTCAGCTGCTCATTAAGTTGTTGCCTCCCTTGCTTATCTTAGAAAAAGCGGCTAAAGAACTAGGACTCCCAGGTTTTCCTCAACCTTTCAGAAATAGGCAGTGAGACCACAAAGTGAGCAGAAAAGACTAAAATGGCAGCCTGGGACTGCATATGTCTGCCCCCTGCAAGGAACGTTGGAAGCGTTTGAAAGGAGGTAGTATAAGCTGGCACGAAATGGCGTCCTCGGAGCCAGTTCAGAGAAGGGAAGACACTGTCTTGGACTCAAAACCAGCGAACAGGTGCTGTGCAGCGTCTGCCTACCTGCCTGCCTCTGCTGTCTGTCTCCTCTCGCCGCGTGTGTTCTCTGTGTCAGGTTTCTTGCAGTTTTATTCCTGTCAACTGGCCAACATATCTGCAGAAGAGCCAGCTGGAGTCCGCTCTCTCCGATGTTTCATCAACAAAATTGCCAGCTTGTTCTGATTCAGTATCTTTATTGTTGTTGATGAGGCTAAATGAATCAGAAGGAACACAGCTATGTATACAAAATACAAATTCGGAAACCTCATCCTGATGCGAGGAAATTTTATTAGCTGTTCCAGCAGAGAACTCTGCTATGGAAGCAGACTGATAGCAAATACAGACCTCAGGACAAGTCGTTTCCCCTGACCCTACACATTTTATTGTTTTTGTAGGGTACATCCTAATAGTACCAAATGTTCTGGTGGGAAAATATAATTTTAGATCTGATTAAAACCAGGCTAATTTTCTGTGGGAGTGTGACTCTCCTTTCTTTGGATTCTAAATCTAAAACCTCTTAATGAGTCTTATAAATGTATCTCTAGATAAAATTTAAAATCTGTGTTGGAAAACCTGAAACTAAACCCTCCCAGCTATTAGTAATATGGAAGCTTCAATTAATCCCATCCTATTTCTCTTTTTCTTTTCATACCCTGTCAGTTTTTCACAGGAAGAAGCGCTTTTCCTGAGCCGATTTTTACTAACTAAATCCAAATTTCCTTAAATGCTTTATTAAACCCACCACCTATGACTGTTGGCACTGCATGACGGAAAAAGCTGGTGTAGTTTCAACGTGGCATGTGGGAACCGCAGACTGTCAGGCACGGCGTTTAACGCTTCTGGTGTAAGCGCGCATCTCCTCACTAACTTATGCTAACTTAGTTTAAGGGTGTTAAATTTTGTTTCAAAATGCATTAGCTCTTTGTCAAAGGGCACTTTGCTGCTTCTGGCACGCCTGCACTTGGGAAACGTCTGGGAGCGATCACTTTTGATGCTTTAATTCAGAAAACTTACAGGAAATACTTTAATACAGGAAATGCAAAACTGTAGCGGAGCAGGAGCCTCCATGGTGGCATGATCGGCCGTGGTCATGCTCTGGGCACCTCGAGCCCGCACGGGCTGGGGCAAGCGGATGGCTGAGTCACTGTGAGGTGAAGAACGAGAGGAAAAAAGTTAATCCCTGGGTTATTGCTCGTTATTCCCGGGTGCGGTGTGGCAGTGCCTGAGCCTGGCAGCCCCAGGCCATAACGGACGGCGGCCCCAGCGGCCCGGGGGGAGCCGCGCCAGCCCGCCAAACTGCCCGCGGCCGCCAGCCCCCTTCCTCGGGCGGCTTTTCCCGCCCGGGGCCTGCGGGCCGCCGCAGCGGTGCCTCGCCGCCTGCCTGGGGGGGCCATCGCCCACGGCGGGAACCGGCTCCCCTCAGCCCGGCCCCGCCGCCACCAGCGACCCCTCCCCGCCCCGCAGCACGTGACCCCGAGGGAGGGGGCGCGCGCTGCACCTGTCAGTCAGCGCGTCACTTCCGCCAGTTGCCGCCGCTACCGTTGGGGACCCCCCGCTCGCCGAGGCGCGCTCGAGCGACGGAGCGGCTCTGGGGACAGACGGCGCCCGGGTCGGCAGCGCGGCGGCCGCGGCAGACGGCGGGGGCGGCGGCCGAGGGAGGAGGCCCGCGAAGAGAGCGGAGCGGCGAGGAGAGGCCCGCGCCGGCCCCCGGGGTAGGAAGAGGCGGAGGAACCTGCTGCTGGTGCGGAGGACGGCGGGGAGGGCGAGTCACCCGGCAACGGTGAGGGGCTGCGGGGCGCATGCGCGGCGTGCGGGGCTGCGCGAGCTGGCGGGGTCGGGGGGGGTCGCCCCTCCGCTGCTGAGGCGGCAGGCTGCGGCCCGGCCCGGGCTCCCCGCTTTGGAGGCGGCTTGTGGGGCAGGGAGAGTGTCGCATCAGGCTTCGGGAACCTTCTGGGAGTAGTGCTGATAAGGGGCGCGGGAACTTCCTCGTCTGGGCAGCGGAGGTGGCAGAGCCGGGCGTGTCGCAGGGCTATGTGGTGCAGAAGTTGCTGGAGCCTCTCGGAGGGAGCTGTCAAGTGGTGCGTTCCTTTCCCAGGTTGCACTTGTGTCGGTAGGACCTTCGAGGCAGCCCTGACAGCCAGCAGGCGTTCTTGGCTTCTCCACACCGGAGTTGTCTGCCGAGCCTGTTCCCTCCTCCCACGGTGGATCAGCCTTATCCCCCCCTGCGATGGGACTTGGCACGCTGGCCGTATTAGCCTAGCAGCTCCCTGCCAGCAAAGTTGATTCCAGAAGTTAAAGAAAGGTAGTCACTAAATCTTCTGTGAACACGAAGGTAATGCTAGCATTAGGAATGCCAGCTTATGGACTTAATGCTCCAGCCTGTGACTAAATGCATCTCCTGAGGAATCTGTCAGTGTGGGTTTCCATTGTTCTTGGAAGCTCCTCAGGGATTTAAACATTTGAGTGCAAATGCTTCTTGCTACCAAAATTTGGTTTAACGTGAGATGCTCCAATGTTAGGGTACTTCTTCCAGTGTTGAAAATAAAAAAAACCCAAAACCCCACCCCTGCAATCAAACACTGTAACTCGAACTTTTAATACACAACTCTTTCACTCTTGAGTTCCTTGGTCTGGCTGCATTTCTAAATTTTTACTAAATTTGTTACTGCTGTCAGGCTTAAGGGGGGGGGAAGGTAACAAATGAAGAAAGTAAATACCACCTAATCACTCTTGCCTGCTTAAAAAAAAAAGAAACTGAATATATCAAAACCTACACAGCCGTCTTTTTTTTTTTTTTTTCTTTTTTCCGAGGCATGTACTCCTGAGTGTCCTCAGGGATGGAGTAGTTAGTATGTGACTTTGGAATAAATTGTTGAACTGGATTAGGGTTTATGTTCAAAGTTTTTCTGTCTTCTGTGCAGTTTTATCTGCCAGCATAAAAAAAAAAAAAAAGAAAAACCTAGTTTGTTGGCCTATATTATAACAAGTTCAGCTGTCTCCTTAGCATGTTTGTTTTCTATCTTGGATTTTTTTTAACTTCTTATCACTAGTAAATTCCTTTATACGTTCTTTAGATTTGAAAGTATTTAGAATCTCTTTTTTTGCTTTGTATTGTGTATATTGTCTAGCACCGTAGGGATCCTTTCCTTATATTGACAATGTTACAATAATGAATCAAATACCTCACTGTTTTGAAAGCATCAAACTAGAAATTTACAGTATTATTTTAGAAAAATCAATCAAGTAGAGTGTTTCATGGTTACATTCAAAGAAGTTGATTAGGAGGAACCCCTGATAATTTCTGATGCTTGCAAATTTTGATGTGGACAGCATGTCAAAACATCTGAGTTTGGCAAATGATAAGTTTCTATCTGCTCAGTCAGTTTGGGTTCTTGCTGTATGCACGGCTTGTAGCACTGGAGGACCTTCTAACAGCTCATTTAAAGACTTGATTTTAACATTTGTCATGTGTGGCTTATAATACGAGACCTGTGCAAGCGGTGAAGCTTTTCTTTCTAGTGTACATAACAGCATGTTTGCAAAAGCAGGTGAGGCTGAAGAAATATTCCATGCATTTGGAACAGACATTAGTAAGTTTTGTGAACCCCCCTCCTTTCTGTGTGTGAAGCCTTTTTGTGGTGTTTTTTTCCTTTTAAAATACTCAACCTTTTGATCTTTGGTCAAATGTTTATAGCTCAGCAGTGATGCCCTTTTCTAGGGCTTGTTAGAAAGTGAGTAAAACCTGCCAAGTCTGAAGTGATTTTTAGTTTGGATTTTTTTTTTTTTTTGTTGTTTGGTTTTTCCTTCCCTTCCTGCCCCCACCCCCCCAAGAAGCTGCAGCTCTAAGGAAGAGGAAGTGATGTCGGTAAGAGAATGCCTTCAAGTTGTTCTTAAATTCTGTGCATAACACCGGATTTTTTTGCTGCCATGTTAGCACACAAAACAAAATCTAGTAGCCATTGTGAGTGAGTGAGAATTGACATATTGCAGGGCAATTCAGTATTTGGATCTGTGAGGATGAAAGATGGTAAATGTTTTAACTTCTTTTCTTCTATTGCAGGCACAGTTATGTATTAATCATTTTAGATGTGAGCACTATTACCCAGAAAAAAACTTTTTCCAAAAATCTGAGAAGAAGATACAGAATTGAAGGAATATTAAATCCTCAGTGAAGGGCTCTGAAAGAGGGAGATTTCTTACTTGTAATGGAGTTTTTAAAGCGATGGATGTATCAGTGATTCAGCAGAGGGGCTGTATGTGTCATGTCAAAATTGTATTCAGGCAGAGAATACATGAATTTTGCATTGCTCCCTGGAAAGTTCATAAAATTGGGCAGTTCTTTTTTGAGCCTCTTGCTGACTGTTATTTTCTGTAAGTTATGAATTTTACCTGCAAAAACTTTGTTTGAGAATAACAACTATCTGCCTCAAGGCTTCAGTAAATTCAGGTTTGGCTTTGTAGTTTTGTACTGACTTCATAGCCAACTGTTGGGATTTGTGAAAGTTCGGTCAATTCAAATGAATTCTGTGTATTTTTACAGCCTAAAATGTATTTGTTACTGCATCTTCTACCAGCGCTTTTTTTTTTTGTAGAGCTGATTTGTTTTGAAATCTTAAAAACATAGCTTAGAAGATGACTACAGTGCTGAAAACCTGTTATGTTTGCAGCGTATGGGTGGAGTCATTCAGTACAAGAAATGTGTAGTATTTTGCAGCTGGATCTAGGACCATATTCTGATTATAGTGAAATGAATAGTTCTATTGTGATAATAACAAGCAATTCTGCTTTTATGGTCTCTCACCTGTGAATGTGTGAAATTTTATCCTGTATATTTGTCTTAAAAGAAGGAAAATACGACAAACGTGAGCTTAAAATAAAGATACAGTGTTATATTTATGTTCAAACAGCTTGTAACAAAGACCGTGGTTGCAGAGGCTTTTTTATATTGAGAGGTTTAAATGGTTTGTTTTCTTCTCTGTCTGGACATTTGGGTGGGGCAGCTGCTCAATCCAAACAGTATCTGGTGGGAACCCTGAATTGATTGTCCAGGTTCCAGTCTTGCTAGCTGCTCTCTTCATACAGCTCTTCTGTTCAGTGTTCCCTGCAGTGTGTTCAGGATTAAAATTTGTGCTCAGCTGTGTAGGATAATAATACTTGGTCAAAATTGAAAAGATGAGATCTGGAATCTTATGAATGTGGTTCTTTCTTCCTTTATACTTTTTTTTTAATGTGTGTATGTTTGAAAGGGTTTTTTTCCCCGTTTTGCTGGACTTACATTTCATTACATCTTTTGTTGTCAATCTTTTAATATAATCAGGTTACCTAATTTTAGTCTGCAATGTAATTTCTAACCTTGTGATTTCTGGTTGTATCTTCAAATTTGGTTATGATCAAGTTGGGACAAGAATTGGTTGTGGAGGAGACCTCATTAGCAGTCCTCTCCTTTCTTTTTTTCTTCACCCCCCACCCCTCTCCCCTGCAATTCAAAGAGTCATTGCTACAGAATTGAACTCTTCATTGAAATGTCTTATACTCCTTCAGTGGGGATGCTAAGACTGTCCTTTATTTTGGTGGCACGTGGTCACCGTTACGACAGAGGCAGTGCTTCTATAGCAAATAGGAAATGTATTAAATTTTGTAGTGTTTTGAGTTCCAATGTGTATTTCTGCTTACCTGTTTGGGAGAGGGAGAAACAAGCTGATGATAAATGTATGTAATAGGATAACTTATGTATAATAAATTAAATGCATTATATATTTATAGTTTGCTTTTTTGGTGTCTCTGAGGTAGCTTGACTTCTGTTCCAAAGTCTGTCTTAACAGCAGTGCCAATTGTTAAGCTGCTTTGGTTTTATAATGCGAAGCTCTCAAGTTGCATAGTTTTACTGGTAATTTCGTCCTGTCTGTTGCCTTACCATACTTTTATAATGCCATTGCAATTAAGTTCTGTATTATCTGATGTAGTGGCAGTTATACGTGTGTGGTTGGTGGAATACAGCTTTACTTTGGGGGGAGGCAAGTAGGATGAATATAATTAGCTGTTACACAAGATACAAAAGCCTTTTTATTTATTAACTACTGTTGTTAAGAATGTGATGGGATCTGTGCAAGCAGGAAGTTTCTTTATAATTCCGCACATGTGCATTGGCAGCAGCAGCTGCGAGCAAATCTGGCAGGGCTCAGTGGTGGGTGTGAAGCAGCGAGTAAACATCCACTGTTTTCTGGTATCGCTGATGGTTTTATTTAATTCCTCTTGCTACAATATAGTTGTAGAAGGATTATGAGATGCTATAATGCTGGTGAGAAGCCTTTGGATTTTATCTAGTAAGTGAATATAAAATGTTACCTCTGCATTATCAAAACACTTAAAAATCAGCTAACGTTTTTGTGATCTCTCAGCTTGCTCTTTTAAAATGTAACATTTCTTGGAACGTTGCTTGAGTCAGTCAGTGCATTTGAGGCTTTACTAATGTTATTACAATGCAGTTGCTAAACGCTTTATTTGCTTAAAATTCGAAGTTTTGTTGGGTTTATTTCCTGAATTTTACATCTAGACTAACTAAAGCATGTGCAATTTTCTGCTTCTTGTGAAGAGGCAGATAGGATATGCTTCTTGTGAAGATCTGTACTTTATGATGGGCTTTTTCAGAGAAAGTGTGATCAGGTTCTGTCAGCTGAATTTGTAGACTTAACTTCAATGACAGGAAAATAAATACTAATCAATACTATGGCTTCTTGACTTGTAAATTTTAAAAATAAATACAAAAATTCTATCAATTTTAGTAATACCTTTTTTGGAGTAGCTTCCATGAGTTATTTTGTTGATTTCTTCCATGGTAAAGACATAAAGGCTTAATTTGAATTGTTCTAATCTGTAAATTAGAAGGCTTGCTAGTGTGTTTCCAGGAAACAAAAATTGCATTACACTTCATTCTACTAAATCTGATGTTGTATTTTTTGTGCTTTTATTTGCTTTGTCAGTGTAACCAATACTTTGTCAGTTGAGTATTTTCTGAGGCTGTCTCCAAAGTGTGAGGGGCAGGTGATGGAGAATTTCAGCTAATTCAGTTGAGATAGGGCATGTGTGTGTGTGTACACGTGTGTGTGTGTTGTGTGTGTACAAGCTCATTGCTTGCGTGCATGTGCCATTGCATATTAATGAAAGAGCTGGTCTTGCATGCCTCTTCTGACTCCTTTTGTGATCGTGTACAAAACTGCAACAACCTTGTTTCTATTTGATTCCTATTTAACCAGAAAGCAAATGTGTCAGTGGAGAATAAAAAACCTTACTGAAAATCGAGGGGAGCAGGAAAATAGCATTGGCTTCAGAAGACATTCATTCTAACACGGTTTCCTTCAACACAGCAAGCTTACTGCTGTGCTTGTACTTATTTTAAAACATGATGCCTTTATGGGGATGGGCAATATATTCTAAGGAGACCAGCCTGTTGAATTTCAAATAACAACTGAGCCCAATTGTCTGATTTGCCAATCCAGACTCTTGACTAAAATGCCTTTCAATAGCTGAGTTCACTGACTGTCAAAAAGAGGAAATCTTCCTTTAAGAATCTATTTTAGGCTAACCTTGCTGAGTTTAAAACTTCTTTCTTTAAATAGTTTTTGTTTTGACTACTCAAATATATTAATGAGTACCTAAATATAGCTTTAAAATTGATTATTCTTTTTACATGAAGGAGATTCTGTGTCTCTTCATATTCAAGCACTTGCACAGCTCTGCCTGCTTTTAACTATGCTCTTGAGACAAGTATCATTTGTCCTTTTCTGTGTCCTCAGTTTGTGGTAGTGTTCTTAAAGCTTGGGGTGGAGTTTTTTCAGGTGTTTGGTTTTTTTTTTGTTTTGTTTTAATTTTCCTGCAAGGTGTGTCCTCTGCCCCAGCCTGGCCATCTTTTTAATTTTCACTGGATTAATTCAAATGAGCAAAATACTCTTATTTTTACATGCCATCTGAAAATCAGATGAGCAAAGGCTCTTCTGCCAAAAAACTTTTCATCCATTGGGAATGCTAACAGTAATTTTGAGTATACAGATGGCATAAAAAAAAAAATCAGTTAGTGACAGTTGTTATGATCATGACATTGCATTAAAAAATTTAAAAATCCATTTCCTTTTATCTTGGTAAAACTTAAGAGCAAAGAGCAGAGTGCTGGTTGACATTTAAAAAAAAAAAAGGTTAATAATACGTAGTGCAGCAGTTGCCAAATGGGGCTATATGTTCTGCAGCGAGCTGGTACACACAAGTTTCCCAGGCAAGCTGCCTTGCTTGTGCTCACAGCTGGCAGCTGGCTCTGGATAATGTCAATACACGAGGAGAGTTTCTGTCATTCCAAGTTGGAATCTGTGTCATAAGTTTAGGCCATAATTTTGAAACTCTTAAAATCTGTTAAAACTTTGAACGTTTCAAAGTTAGCTTTAAAAATAATTATTTATTTGGATTTAGCAGTATGTTTACTATCTGCATCCAGAAGGACATCACAGATTTTGTCTATTTGTAAGTACATCATATGAGTAACATAATACATACCTTTAATTATCGGAGTAAGAAATTAAAAACTAATTTTTGAGACACCTTAATGTTTTTGTGGGATGTTATTTGTAAATAAACCTCCTTGTATTGTAGAAAACAAGCATTGATCCTCTCTGTACCGGAGGATGTGTACATGTTCTGTTAGGGCCCTGTGTGCGCAGGCATGTGGGGGGCTCACAGGGTAATAGCACTGTGGACTGAAAAAGCCAAAGTCTAAACTTGAGGTGTATTTCCTGAGAAGTAGGGACAAGTGGTTTTGTTGCCCTATAACACTTTATTTTTCCTATCTAGAAATATTACATTTAGTTTTTACTTTTCATGTGTTACAGAAAAAATCACTGGTGATGTCTGCTAATCCCACAAAATAATGTATTAAAAATAGAGCAGAACGACAGTCAGTGTTAGCTTCATCTTTGGCTTCACAGACAATATGAATTACTTGCTAGATGAAACAAGCAAATAAAAGAATTGCACAAATAGTTGAGACTTGTGGCAGTAATTCTACATGCAGAATTAATGTTTTCATTCCTATGGCATGGTTTCAGTTTGTAGCCTTTCTTGTTGCTTGTTTTATTTTTACTTCTTGTTGTTTCATTCCTTTGTTTTAAGGAAATGTGGTGGAGCCCTAAGGACTTTAATTTAAAATGACACCCATATATTTGTAGTTCAGCCAGTAATGTAAAAGCTGAACTAAATTTAAGTCTAAACTTTCATATGTATTCCTCAAATATTAACGGTTAGCCATGTATGTTGTGTTTAGTGGCATTTCATATGTGGGTATGAATACTACTTTAGTTGCCAACATAAGTGAATGTTATTATGACGGCAAAATGAAACTCGTGGTGCTGTTTTCCCAGCAGACTTTATGAAGTACTTGCCTTATTAAAGAAACAAAACAAAAAAACTCCGAAAACCAAACCCACAAAATGCCCCCCCAAACCAGAATTGTTTTTTTAAAACAACAGATGAGAATGAAATACATAATACAGAATGAAACTCTGTGTTCTACCCTCATTTAAGATGCTTGGGCTCAAGATGTTGCTTAGGACATAGTATGGGTTTTTTTCAGCCTCTTGTAAAATTGTAGTATGATATGTGGTGTCACAATAAGGTGTATTTTTAGTTTTCTGTCAAGTTTTGTAGACCATTATTGTAGCTTAGGGGATCTTTGTGGTAACAAGCTGGGGGTAGATTGAAAAAGGTGCAACCAGAATATTTATAGTAAAGCACAAGCTAGTTGTGGGGTTTTGTTTGTTTGTTTGTTTTAAATTACTGTGTTTCTTTTGATAGGAATTGTGAAGCATGTAGGTTGTGAAATTGGGAGGGGGAGGCACATGTTCAAAAGGGTCAGGTTAATATGGATAAAAGTAGGTATAGTTGATTGAGTGGATCAGCTCCTGTTTTCTGAGGTCTTTGGTCATGGCAAAAAAACCCCACAGCAAACCCCACAGTATTCCTTAGCATTTGTAAATAACTCTAGAAATAATTCTGAAGGTTATATTTCTTGAGTTTTCATAGGTCTCTGCATTGAAGTGGTGTACATCCCAAGTCAAGGGAGGGGAAGTGGGAAAGCTGTTGAGCAGTATGAAAGTGGAGATAGAATATTTAATTATTAACAGTTTCTGAGCCTATCCTTCAGTTTTACAATGTTGGAAATAACAAGAAGAAAAACTCGCTCAAAGCCAGATAACTTTTTTTGAAGTTTCTAGCTTTTTCTAGACTTGGTAAATATTAGATGCATTGTGTCACGGGCTGTGAAGATTACACCAAAGCCTGTACTAAAAGGCAAAAGACTTAAATGCTTGGAAAAGAAATTGGTGTGCATAATGAGATATTGAAGCGTGCGTATAAGGATGTGTGCATCTGAGAGGGTGAAAATTAGGCTTTCACTAATTCTTCTAGGTGATGATAAGCCATATAAAACTTTGTTTAAAGTATAAGCTTGGGTTGTAAATCCGGTTTTGCTCTAACAATGAGACAACCAGGCTGTTTCAACTTCATTGTTACATTGCCAAGCTAGTTAAAATAGAAGTCTTTTTTTTTCTTTCTTTTTTTTCATGTCTCCTGAATGAAATTAATATTCAGGTAGCCTATTTGTCTGCAGCACCTGGTAGAAATGACTATGCTTTTATGTCAGCTAACTAAGCACAAAGTTATCTTTGCTAAGAAAGCTGGACCTCAAGGTTGTTCATTTGGTGCTGAATTATAAAGAAGTGGTTGCATCTAATTTGCTCTTTTTATTAGGTGACGTTTGTTTTGAAGGTTGGTTTGTTTGTTTTAGTAGCAAAGCAGCCTGAAGTGTTGTGGCAGATCTGTCCCAGATTTTTATTTTTTTTCTCACAGCTGCCATTAAGCCCACAGTTGGCTAACATGAGTCTTTCTGTTCATTGTAGATAGGTTGACTTTGCTAGAACTTGAGAAAATAGACTGTGTGCATCTTCATATTTTAAAAATTGCATGATCTATTGGGATTGATTGAAATCTACTTGCATACAAAGATTATGTTGACTGTCACTTAATATACTGAAATAGTAAGAAAAATGGCTGGGCAGTGTCTTCATAAATTATAGGAGAGTCATGAATTGCAACTGCTTCACTGTTGAAATCTGGCAGCATCTTTTGGTAACCAAGAATATGCAATGACAGCTTTGAACATAATTGATTTAAAAAAAAAAAAAAAGTAAAGCAGTAAAGCCTGTTGACTGGAATATAACCCTTCATTTTCTGTTGTCAGCTCACCTGGAGCCCTGATCTCAGACCAGGATCCACTTGTGCGAGACACATAACAGATTTACAACCTGTGTGTAATACAAGACAATAGATAGACATGACAAAGAACAGGGAAGAGTATTGGTCAGTATTGCTTACATCAATAGTCAAAGATTTAAACACTTGTAAGCCTGAAATATTTTTTTTCCTTTAGGCCTCAATGCAGGAAACCTTTGAGGAGGATGAAGCGGTCTTATGTAGGGCTTATGGCCAACTCCCTTAACCCATGGGTACCGTTTGGGGAGGATTTGGAGCAGGAAAATGTTATTTATTCAAATTGTTGGAAGGACTGTGGGTTCCTGGTGTTATAGGCTAATGAATGGACTGTCATTTTAGTACTGAAATGAGAGCAGTACATTGTCAGGACTTTGAAAGTGAAGATGAAGCTTACTTGTTCTGATGTGGAACAGAAGCAAGAGCCAATGTGGGGGAACAAAGAGAGGGAAGGTACTTTTCTAAAGTCTGTCAGCTGAATTCTCGTATTGATCTCAAATTATGAAATGGAAGGTTTCAGTATGTGTACTTTAAAGCAAAGGAGAGCCTTTTTACTGTCTAGTTTTGCTGATGTGTGTTGTGTTTGTGTCATGAGCTAGTTTTGCCCAGCTACAGTTGCTTGAGTTTAATTAGAACAGGTAACGGGTGAGATCAAGGGACTGAGATGACCCTTTGACTGTATATGGATATTAAATCAGCTCCACTGTGTCATGATGCTGCTATTTAAATTTTTAGTACCACAGAGAACGAAAAAGGCTATTGCTGTGGGTCGTAGCCATTTTGAGAGCTGAGAACATGAAAAATGTCCAGATAATCGGGATTCTAAAAGGTGGCAAAAATGTGGGTGGTTCTAAGGAACCTGATTTGGGGCAAGTTGCTTCCCATATCCAGATCTGATAATCACTTGGACTTTGAACTGGCAGTGAGGACATATAATCAACTTTCTAGAAAAGATGATCTGTAGCACTGAAAACTGGTTGACTTTCTGTGTTTCTTAGTTAGGACTTTGTTTTTTGTCGTGCCATTTAAAGATGGTGTGTTAAACCAGTGCCTGAGATCTTTCTAAAAATTTTATAGCCATTAAATATTTTAGTATGGTAGGCACTATAAAACAGTTCTGTTTAACCTACTTAGCCCTTCGTGATTCTTTGGAAGAAGAATGAATGAGTCTGAAAATCATTTCATAATTGTTAAGGCTTAGATGTCCTATGCTGACTTAGGCTTTAAGTTTGGTTAACACTTAAGTGAAAAAGGGTATTTGCGTTTTTGTGTCCTCTCTTGTGAGCCATGCTAATATGGTCTTGTTCAGAACAAGAAACTGATGATTTGACAAGGGGAATTCTTCAAATGTGATGTTTAGACTTGTGACTGAGTTTAAAACTGTTGAAAACTTTATGGTCTAATAATATTTTACTTTTTTTTCAGATTAACTGCTGAAGTACTGATCGAGTTCTGCTATTCTTCAATGAGGAACTACAGGCTGATCTTTTGCCATAATCTTAAACAACCATAAATGACAAAAGAATGCTTGGTCAGTGAGGGCAGCTGGCGCAGAAAACGTTTTTCAAACTCGGCTGTTTAAGTACTCTGAGGTAGGTTTCATAAACTACTTCACTTGGGCTATCAAAAAAAAAAAGGAAGTATGGATTTCAGTATGCCTAATCTATTAGAATTTATCAATCCATTAGTAAACAGAGAATTAAGTTTGGTTGCAGTGCTTTGACTAACAGTATGTACTTCATCTTCTATGTGCCATCCTCTATGAAAATGATTGCTTGCATTTAAGCAAGTATGTTTTCTTTTTTTTATTATTTATTTTGAAGAGACAGCTTTTTCTTTGCTAGGAGAAATATTTTGGTTTTGACAGGATAACAATTTAACTGGGTGACTTGCACTGCTTTTGGTAATACCTTTGTTATCTCTCTAGATCCTTTATATAGCAAAGACTTGCAAGTAAAGCTTGCGTTTCTGCATGATAGGAAGAATGGTACCACTGAGCATCTAGAAACTAGTTTTGGGGGTTTTATGTTCAGTAAAATTTTTAATTTGATGCAGGTATTGAAAGCCTTATTGTGTAGACCAGAAAATGCCAAATATATTAGAAGTTGATTTCAGTGCTGTTGTCTATCACAAAACACTTAATCATTCCATGTAACTAAAACTTGGGGTTTTGGTTAGGTATGATCCACTAGTTTCATTTCCTCTCGAGAGGCTTTTGTGTTGAATTTTCAAAGCCTGACTGATAAATACTGTCAGAAAATGTACTGAAGAATTTGGCTCTCCCAGAGTACCTTAGAAATTTTCTGAATTTCATTTGCTGCTATATATGTTATTCTTAGTCTTCTGTTGAGGATTGAACAGATACCTTGGTAATAAGTCATTTATCTAGTTAGCTGTATTTGGAGTTATTACAGAACTTTTCATTAAATCAGTGAACTGTTTGAGAGAGACTGGAGAGTATTTGCATTAGGTAATTAAAACATTGTGTTACAGATCAATATATTCAACAGCGTACACTGAAGTATGATTTTTGGTTTTAATTCCTCTTGTTTGACAGAAAAGACAGCTTTGATTTTTGGCTGCAAAAAGATATGAGGAAGAGCTCCTCCCCTTCCTTGAGTAACTGCAACTCTGTTCTTGCTAACAAAATATTTGGAATTCCACTTGATGAGCTGCAGCAAGAAGGGCAACCAGACAATGAGGTTCCATTCATAGTCCGCCATGTTGTGGACTATATTGAGGAACATGGTATGTATTATTTTGCTGTACTTTAAGTACATATATAGCTGTTATTCTTATAGAATAGATTGTGTTTTTTGAAGAGTACTTGTTTTCTGAAGTTACTTTAGTTGGATGTGATTTTGTTGGTTTTGGGTTTTGTGTGGGTGTGGTTTTTTGGGGTTTTTTTGGTGATATACACTTCCTTTCTTTACTCCTTGTGTTGTGTTTGGATTATCACTGTTTTCTAGCTAACACTAATGCAGTCGGCTCAGCAGGGTACTTCATAGGAGGTGGTGTGTTTTAGGTACTGCTAACATTTACTGTATTTTGTATTGTTAGCTGGGCATAAGGATGTGTTTGCTGGGAAAAGGACTGCTGGAAGTCTTGCAAAACTGTTGTCCAGAAAGTCTTTCATTGAGTATGTGAATTGTGCATATCTGATTATCAGTATTTTCTGATATATTTGTCCATACTAGATCTAAAAGTTTATTTCTGCAACTACTTTCTAACTCAGGGGGTCTGGAACAAGAAGGACTTTTTCAAGTCAATGGGAATGCTGAGACAGTGGAGTGGCTTCGGCAACGATACGATAATGGAGAAGATGTGGACCTGGTTAAAGAAGCAGATGTACCCTCAGCTATTAGCCTTCTTAGATTTTTTCTTCAAGAACTTCCAGAGCCAGTTATCCCAGGCAGTTTGCACATACATTTGATGCAACTTTCTCAAGGTGATAATTATTTTTGATTCAGTGTGTTTATTTTTTAAGAGTAAAAACCAGTATTGAGATTTGTAGTTGTACTAGGGTGGCTTTGGTCTTCTGTGTAATAATGTGTGTATCAGGAGGCATTCAAATAGACCTCTTTTTAGCACAAAACCCAGATAAATAGGTGTTGGTTTTTTTTTGTTAGGAAACTCAGTCTGTGTTCAAAGACACAGTTTATCCTTTGTGCAGGAAAATAGTGAAGCTGCCACATATCGTGCTGATTAGTTCTGAGTATTCCATGTTCTTGTGTGTGAATACTGGGACACTGGTCAAAACCACTGGAATCCAAGTTGTTTGACAGTTTCCCACCACTGGTGCTTTAAAAGTGCTAGGAAATGGTTTGGTCTGTTTTTCTCATATTTCCTTTGAATTTCACTTACTCTGCCTGATTCTTCTGTGGCACTTGAAGCTTTTGTGTACTACGGAAGAGATTTTAAACCCTGTACTCCTGTCACATTTGTTCTCCCACTGTGGACTTTTTCAGTTTAAAATTCATTTGTAGGAGGAAAAAAGACACTGTCATCAGCATATTGTTGTTGCTAAGTATGTTTTTTCATATACTGCAAAACCTTGCCCTTTCAGACTGACACCCGTATGCTGACGCAGTATTTTCTTTACCAATTCCCAAATTGTCTATCTGTATCCACTCTCCTGGGTCTTTTGGCCTCTGCCGTCTTGAGTGGTGTTGGAGTTGATTCACAACTTGACTAGTAAAAACGCTTGTCTTGCAGCCCTACATTAGTAATGTCCTTAAAGGGTACGTTGATGTCGGACGTCTGCACTCTGTGACATAACTGATGGTACTTCTGGTTGTTCTCTTCAGAAATGTTGCTCATTTTCCAGTGTTAGTTCGTACCTCTCTCCAAGTGCTGGGCTTGTTTTGCTTTGTAAGATGCACATTTTTGTTTGATTTAATTTTCTGTTGTTGAGTTTATTCCCGGTAAGAACTTGATAATGCTTGTGATAGTGCTATTTGTTCAGAGTGGGAATTGGTTTGCAGGATGAGTGAGTATACCATAGTTTTCATATGCTGTTATGCTGTATTTACCAAGTGCTGAACTGGAGGGTTGTCATCAACAGTGTGAAGTGGCTTCATTTTCCTTCTTTGGTAGCTCATATATCGTGAAACTTTGCATGTGGGGTGGTTACCTGGATAGCTTTTATGCTGGAAACAATTTTTGGAAGCTTGTTAAGGCTGAAGTTCTGTTTGTTTGTTTCTCCAGTGATGAGAAACTGGAGTGGATAGGGAATTTCATTAGTGATAGGTCTGCTGTTTGGCTTGCGTTGTTAAGGTCATGGTTCATTGGACCTAAGTAGCTAGTAAACCATTGTTTGTTTGTTTTTCCTCCTGAAAAAGATGATAAATAACAAAAGGGTTCTTAAGACAGTAATGCAGAATGCTGCCGGTTGCTCAGCTAATACTGCTATGCACCTTGACTTGCGATGTTATCTATCAGGATTGGAAATGGGATTGAGGTATACTCACTTGGTGTGATGGTGTAATTCCCTTCTATGATTTGTAAAATACAGTGTGAAAATTGGGTTTTTTCCATCTTTGAATGTGAAGGACTGTAGAAGGATTTACCTATGGGTTGTTTTCGGAAAAGAGCTGTTCTTCAGCATGTAAGTCCCCATTTAGTTCCCTTTTGTTAAAAATACAGAGAAGCTTCACTTAAACTTGCGGTTTATTGTCTTTACTGTCTTTTTTTGAAAGTGTAAAATAAAATTATTTCCGAAAGATTTAAAGATATCTGTACCCAGGAAATCAAAACACATAAACCTTTAAACATTATTTCCTGATACTAAAATTAGTTTTGGTTTCCTTTATTCACGTTTTAGCTTTTGATATTTTGACTGAGTGATAGAAATATCTTGGTTTCCAGAATTAAAATATCAGCTGCATTTTAGGCAAAGGAATTGCTTACAGAAATGCAGAAGGTGGTAGTAATTTTGGATCCATATGTTACTTCTGGTATTTTCCCTCTCTAGCAGGCCTCCGGTGTTATTAGGTTAAGCTTAGTTCTCAAAACAACTTAGTTGTACAACAAGGTGTGGCCTCTATACATCTTTTGAGGCTTGTTCCATGCAGACTTAATGGTGGCTCCTCAAAGGCAAGTGATTTTAGTAATTGAAGTGTGAATTTGACCCCAGTGTGCTAGGCTGTGTCCCACAAGTGTGTATCCATGGTTTACTGTCAGAGGACTTAAGTTACAGGTAAGAATGTTCTCATTTTAGGTGTCTGGCTGTTGTTTAGAACCTAAATTTTAGGACAGATTGGTTAGACAAAACGTCTGTATGTGTATGTGCAAGGTGGTCTGACTATCACCCCTGTCTTGCTCTCTCACTTTTTGAAGGTCTGCTTTGTGAAAGTTCACTTTTGCTGTTCTGTTTCCTAAATACGTTTCTAGAGTAAAAACTAACCAATAATATATTTTATTGTGTTACTGTGGTGAGAGAACTATTTTTCTGTGCCTGGTTGCCTGTTTTCAAATACTGTAGACATTGACTCTGAGCAAATGAAGTCCTGCACAGTTACTGTTTGGTATTACTGTACATGCACAACACAGAATTTACTCGCTTTTTGATTTGATATTAAGGGCTAGGACGTCTCAGCTCTCTCATCTGGAGAGGCAGAGTGGCTGCTCATCATCTTCAAACATCCTTTTCCCTTTCTAACTGATCTGAGAGGAGTTTTCAAATGTCTGAGAAAGAAGGGGAGACCTGTTAGTATGAATTCTTCTCCCATTTTGCTTTCCTCATGTTTCTTTTCTTTTATATAGAAGAATGATTTGGGTTGGAAGGGTCCTTAAAGATCATCTGGTTCCAACCCCTGAGCCATGGGCAGGGACACCTTCCACTAGCCCAGGTTGCTCAAAGCCCTGTCCAACCTTGAGCACTCCCAGGGATGGGGCAACCACAGCTTCTCTGGGCGACCTGTTCCAGTCCCTCACCACCCTCATGGTGAAGAGTTTCTCTGTTAGGTACAAGCAATTGTAAGCTCTTTGAACCTCGTTGCCTGTAAGGCTGATGATGTAACAAATGAGATTTATGGGGAGATATTTTGATATAGGATTTAGTTAAATGTGAGGTGAGAATGAGGAGGACTTATGGTGACCCTTTTGCAGGTCTGGAATTGAATCAGCAAGCTTCAAGCTATGTGTTAAGATGATTGCATTGAGATGGCTTGTATTCATCAGTCAAATACTATAAAAGGAAATAGAGTGGTGAGAATGGGTGCTTGTAGAGGAAAAAGTGTCAAAGTAGCTTGTCTGAAACAGGGAGAATTTAACTAGCTTTTAAGTTGGCTCGAGATTTCTGGAGCTGTTGCTGTCTCTAGAGCTCTTCTTCAGTTGTCAGGTAACAGTGGTAAAATGAAAGGGTACGGAGGAATTAGCCCTATGTGATCAGAACCTTGAGTGAGCATTAATTGGGGAAAACATGCTGAAAACTACTGATTGGACTTGCAAAGGAGAACATGGTGAAAATCATTGGTTTGAGTTATCAGTTTCTGCTTCATAGAAGAAATTAAAGTTATAGTTTAATTAATCATTAGGGAAAGTAATCTGATGGTGCTGTGCTATGGAAACAAGACTGGGGAGCGTTTTTTTTCTGTTCTCCTGCCTCTTCACCATCCCTCCAAACCTCTGACATCACTGAAGAAGGGTGACAGAATAGGAAATGAATTGTCAGCCTCTCTTGAAAAGATGAGAGAGGAAGGGACTAATTCCAGAGACTGAAATGAGAGGATGAGATGCTGGGACAGATAGATTGTTATGAAGTACTACTGCTATAAATGCCCTTTGGATAGGTGGGCTGGACCCTTCAGTTTTTGGGTTTGGGGGTGTTTGTTTGTTTGGGGTTTTTTGTTAACTTTTTCTGTGGAGAAGCTTAGTATGAGAATCTCAGACCAAACAAATGCAAAACTAATTCTGACATTTTAGGCTGTGGTCTGACCAAATTAGTTGTACTTCAGAAGTAAGTAATTGTTGTCAGAGTCAAAAAGTTGATCAACATCAAGTGTGAAAAAGCAGATATTTTATTTCTGTGATTAAAATATTTTTATTACACTTTTCAGATTATAATAATGAAGATGAATTTGGAAGAAAGTTGAGGTTCCTCTTGCAGCAGCTTCCACCTGTTAATTACAGTTTGTTAAAGTTTCTGTGTAAATTTTTAGCCAATGTAGCATCGCATCATGAAGAAATGTGGTCGGCAAGTTCTTTAGCTGCAGTCTTTGGTCCGGATGTTTTTCAGTAAGTTAGTTATAAAAGTTCATGCGGTGTTTTTATGTGAATTTGGCAGTGTATGTCTCTAGTCTTAAGTCTCTCTTAGTCCATGAGTAACAGTAGCAAGTACACAATATGTTTCAGGCAGTATCTTTCTGTTCTGTTCCCCCCTCCCCAGTTTTGTCTTGCAATTTTTGCTCTGACCTAAACAACACCTTGTTTATGGCTTTAGAAACCACTGATTTGGTTGTTGCATTACTGTAATTGGACTGGGGGTTCAAAATTTTCAGAGACACTCTGTAGGGTTACTGTTTGTAGCAAGAAAGCAAGCAGTTGTGGGAGAGAGCTGTTAAAGTACAAACATATACTGGGGTTTTCTCTCTACAGGAAAATACTTGAATTTTAAATGTTCCTCATGAAAAGTTAATTGACTAAATAGTTGTTACTTCATCACTTTTAAATGTAGACTAGTATAAAGCTTTGTAATACAGTAGTGTGAAGGTATGCTTAAAGTTCTGAGTGTTCAGAATGGATTAGGGATAATGGTGTGGAGTATAGCCCTTAGCCATAGAAGTTATTCACAGAACTTCTTTGGGGAAACAGTTGGATTTAGATTTTTAAACTAAACCAGTGTTGAAATCTTTAGCATTTACACAGATGTGGAGGATCTGAAAGAACAAGAAATAGTTAGCAGAATTATGGCGGGACTTCTGGAGAACTACTATGAATTCTTTGAAAATGAAGAGGAAGATTTTTCATCTACTAATGATTTAAGCTCAATAACTGAGCAGGTAAGAATATTTTAAATGACAGTGTGTTCTCACTTAAGTAACTGTTATACACATTTATGTTATGAAAGATATGTTGAAATATAATTTTCTTTAATATGCCTTTCAGTAGCTTCTTGCAAGCTGACAAAACCTGGTATTTCCTTAACTTAGGTATGCTTGTGAAATTCTTGCTTTGTAGTAAGTACAGCTATGCTGTGTAGAAAAATACATCAGAACTAAGCCAACAGTGATACCCTGCCCAACATAGACGCTGTTATGCTATATAACTGTATAGCTTTTTAATTACCTTTTTAGGAAAGGAGAACTGTTTGTTAAGCAAATGCAGAACCATGCTGTTGTCTGTCTGGGTCAATATTTCTAGGTGTGTCTTATAGAAACATGCAGGGTCTCGCGCTCCACTTGGCGATGTTATCAGTGGTGGTTCCCTATGCCAAAATTTTTGAGTTGTGTTTGATTCCAAGACTTGAAATGATCATTTTGACATTAATGGGGAAAAGTGTTGAAATTAAAGAAACAAAATTAAGTAGAATAGAAATACTCCGGGTTCTAGCATTCAACTGTCAGGATTGCCAGGTTCACCCGTCCATGTGACTGGTGGTATCTATTATCACTCTTATGCCTTTCCTCATAACAAATTTAACTTTGGAAGTAAAATACCATGTTATGCTGGGATAAAAAGAGATGGAGAGTTACTAGGGAAGTGAAAATGTGGTATTGTGATACAACCTGCTTCTGTTGGCAAATGTTTTTAATTCTAACAAGTCATGGTATATTAGTGATAATGCATGGAAGAAGCACTTTTTGTATCATCAAAGCCAGGCTCTTGAATTATTAATAAAATCTTGGCTCAAAACCTTCCTCAGAAATATGGAAAGCTATAAACTCAATTTTCTCGTGTTCAGTTGGCTTAAGAAATGATGTATTTTCTTTAAAGAGGAAAAAGCGTAAATAACCAGCAGTTGCTAAGGAAGGTAGCAAGAAATACTGAATTTTTAAAGCCTAACTATCCTGCAAACCCCTCCTCTAGCAAGACAGGTAAGGCAAGTACTAAGGCAGCTGGTTGCTTCCTCTTCACTTCAGTAGATACCTCACCCATTGGTCTGGTCTGCCAAGCGTGGGCAGCAAGTTCTGGAGTGAGCAGCTTCTGCTTTGCTGGCTCTTCTAGCAAAGTGCTGCAGCTTTGCAATGTTTGCTGTCTCTCTAGCTCTTTGCAGGAATATGTCTAGCACTGAGAACTGACACAGCCCTGCTGCATGCAGGAAGATGTTAAATAAAGCTGGGCTGTAACTTTTGCAACCTGAGGCTGAGGACTATCGTCTTAAGTTGGGATGACTGCTCTTTAAAGTGTAGTTAGTTGATCTTATGCTTTGAAATTACTGACTTGTCTGTGGGTCACAATATGTTTTAGCAAAAGGTTTTCCCAAGCATAACAGTCCATGTGGCGTGTTGTTTATTTTCTTTTTTTTCTTTTTCTTTTTCCCCTAAGTTTGAGGCCTGGTGGGGTGTCCCTTTAATTTCATGGTGTCTCCACCAGATGTCAACAGTGCACTTCTGTTGGGTCCCGCTCCTTCCCAGGCTGGTGCAGTGGGGGTACAGGAGGACTGCTGTCCCCACTGGGCGCAGCCCCATTGGCAGCTGACTCTGCAGGTCGGCTTGCCCTTGGTTCATTGGCACATCCTCTTGCAAGTACAGAGGAAAGTCAGGGATAAATATCTTTCCTGCTCTGAATGTAGTGCCATATAACACATCACACTTCTTTTAAAAATAAACACTTCTTCTCTGCCTTCCCTGTAATCTTAAACTTCTAAAGTTTCAATTTTTTTAATTCAGTGTGTTGTTTTATATTTGTGGCAGATACTATAAAGCGTATTTTCTTGAGGTTGCTGCTGCTACTTTATTTTTTAGGTTTGTGAGTTTGGGAGATCAGTAATGAATCAGAGAGGATTTGTGGATCAAATCACTTCGTTGTGTTTACCTTTTTATATTTTAGACATAGTTGCTTTTTAAAAAATGAAGGTGTCTCTATTGACTTGTCAGTTGGCTATATTGTTTTACGTTTAAAATTGGCTATATTTTACTGCTTCAGTGCTTGGAAACAAAAGAAACAAAAATAGACAAGAGGCTTCACAGAAACTTCTCAACACTGTTGCTCTTACACTTGCCTTTAAGTATTCATTCAGTACCTTTAAAGTCTGGATTCTTAGACTTCTACATTGCCTTCCATAAAGGGGTGTCACGGTTTAACATGGCCAGCAACTAAGTATCACACAGCTGCTCGCTCACTCTTCTCCCCCCTCAGTGGGATGGGGGAGAGAAATCGGTGGGGAAAAAAAAGTAAAACTTGTGGATTGAGGTAAAGACAGTTTAATAGGAGAGAAAAAGGAAGGAATAATAATAATAGTAATAATGATAAAATAATATACAAAACAAGTGATACACAATACAGTTGCTCACCACCTGCTGAGTGATATCCAGCTAGTTCCCAAGGCGCAGTTGCTGCCCCCCAGCCAGCTCCCCCCAGTTTTATATACTAAGCATGATGTCGTTGTATGGTATGGGGTATCCCTTTGGCCATTTGGGGTCAGCTGTCCTGGCTGTGTCCCCTCCCATCGTCTTGTGCACCTCCTCACTGGCAGAACGCGGGAAGCTGGAAAGTCCTTGACTTAATGTAAGCACTGCTTAGCAACAACTGAAACAGCAGTATGTTACTGGCATTATTCTCACAATAAATCCAAAACACAGCACTATACCAGCTACTAGGAAGAAAATTGACTCTACATCAGCCAAAACCAGGACAAAGGTTTTGAAAATGCTTCTTATATATGAATAAGGCTACCTGTGAAATAGAGAAGAATTACCTGTCCCTGTTTTATATAGAGAGGAAGAAAGGCTCTGTGCTGTGTGACTTCAGTGTGCCAGGGATTTTTTTGTTTCTTGATGCTGCTTATGTTCATTTATTGCATCAAAGAGGCTTCTTTTTTCAGTTTTTGCCTCATGTTTCAAAAGGGTTATGTAGCTTTTTAATGATGTGGAACGTATGATTTTACATAAAAGCAAGTCTAGTGTGCCTGTTTTTCTAAAATTGAAAAATGTTCTCCTCTTACATGTATGTTGTGTTTGTAACTCTCATGCTGTTTTAAGTCCCTGTACCTCTTAAAAGAACTTTTCAAGCTATTAACTGTTGTTGTGGTTTAACCTCAGCTGGCAACTAAGCACCACACAGCCACTCGCTCACTCCCCCCATGGCAGGACGGGGGAGAGAATTGGAAGGGTAAAAGTGAGAAAACTCGTGGGTTGAGATAAAGAGAGTTTAAGAGGTAAAGCAAAAGCCATGCACACAAGCAAAGCAAAACAAGGAATTCATTCACAACTTCCCATCACCAGGCAGGTGTTCAGCCATCTCTAGGAAAGCAGGGCTCCATCACATGTAACGGTTACTTGGGAAGACAAACGGTGTAACTCTGAATATCGTGTCGTTCCCCGCCCCCACCACCCCGCACCTTCCTTCTTCTTCCCCCAGCTTTATATGTTGAGCATGACGCCATATGGTATGGAATATCCCTTTGGCCAGTTGGGGTCAGCTGTCCTGACTGTGTCCCATCCCAGCTTCTTGTGCACTCTCAGCTTCCTTGCTGGTGGGATGAGAAGCAGAAAAGACCTTGACTGTGTGTGGGCACTGCTCAGCAATAACAAAATGTTATCAACACTGTTTTCAGCACAAATCCAAAACATAGTGCCATACTAGCTACTGTGAAGAAAATTAACTCTATCCCAGCCGAAACCAGCACAACTGTGAATAAATCTCTTTTTTTAGATCAATGATCTCTTGGAAGAGGAGGAAGATGTAAAGCTTGAGCAGTCTGAAGAAATTCCAGAAGATGGCACAGAGAAACCTGTTGAAAGGCCAGCTGTGGTGCATCTAGATATGACAGGGACTCTCTCGGATTCCAGGAGCGTTACAGCATCAACAAGGTAACTTGTTTCTTCCTTGGAGTTTGTATTTAAAGTTTGGAGTATAGCCTGTTCAGTCTGAGAGAAAGAAGCTGTCAGGCTTTTGAGACAAGTGGTGGTGTCTACAAACTGAAGCTTTAGAAGTAGGTGCGGTTCTTGTAGTAGTAAAATACGGGATAAAGTAACTGTTTCCAAATTCAGAAGAGGAATGCCTGTAGGACTCAGATTGGATTAACTGCGGTGATTTACACAGAGAAAGGGAAAAAGGGCATACTTTAGTGAAACTGTAAAGTGGTATTTACATAGTAAACTTTGTAGCAGAAATATAAAAATAATCTGAATATTGGTAGATGCAAACCTATTCTGTACCATCTTTCCACCACTCCCTTTCAGTGGAGAATCCTAAGACTATTTCTTGTCATGTGTTAGTGAGCAGAGATGTGTCCTTACATGACCCTAATTAATTTCTAAACCTTTGGGAATTTGTTTGTACAGGTTTTTTTTATGCCCAGTTTGGTCGTGTGTTAAATGCGGAAAGTCGTTTCTTATTTCACTAGAGTACAGTGGAATATATTTCATAAAACTGTTGTAATGAAGACTCTGTAGATGTGACTTCTTCCTGAAAATATGCTAGAGAGAGAAAATACCAGGGATGAAGAGGAACTATACATGACCAAAAGGATAGTGGAGAGCAAGTGGGATAATACTGACCATTAATGATTTTTAGGTTGGAATTTAATGGTTCTAGAAAGGCCTTTAGTAGGAGCAGCATGGAGGACATTTTGAGCACTTTAGAGATGGCATTTTGTAACGTAATACATGAGACTTCATAGACTGGGTTGCTTGCAAAAACACTTGATTTGAGGGTCCAGAAAGTCTCCTTAATTTGAGTTGAAATGAAGGCTCTGGATACCCTGTTTTGTGAAAGTTGATTTATGAATATATTTGTAAAACACTGGAAGATCCTTCCTTCTTCGTTTAACTTAAACTCTGCCAACAGGTTGATGTAGCTTTCTTATATCAATGTAGGAGTGACATGACTGGCACCTATGTGCGAGTTGAGGTTTAATTTGTTAACTGCTTTTAAGAAAAAAGTCACTAGAAAACGGCATAGAAAGCCAAGGTCTCGCATTGTCCAAACAGGTATAACGGCTGCTGAAGCTGGAGGGACCTGTGTTACCTGCCTAAGAGTCAGACTCAGTAGAGGGATCTGTTTGGGTAGGCTCTGCTGGTAGAGAGCTATAAGCACATTTGGAAGCTGCAAACTGTTAATATAGGCAGAAGTATTGCAGTGGGAGCCAGTTTTTAATTAAGACCAATCCTCATGAAGGAGATGCATAAACTTAAAAGTGGTACGTCCATTTGAGAGCTTATTTGCACTTGCTTGTAATACAGAGGTTGAGGTTTTACTTGCTCGTAGTACACAGGTTTTAATTTTTAAGGCTACTTTACTTGTATTATGGTTTACATAGCTCTACGTCATGTGTTAGGTATGGGCATTGCTTGTAAGAAGTTGTGGGGTGGTGTGAGGAAAAATCTATAACGAAAGTTGACTAAAAGCAGAAGGAATGCAGGGAAAATCACAAGTAAATTTACTGCCTAAGGCTGAGTAGTCTCAAGAATGTGGATTTCAGGTTGAAATCTGTTCAGCTGCTTGGCTGCACACTTCCTTCTACTTCATGGCAAGAATTTGTAAAGTGTACAATAATAAGAGAAACATAATTCTGTTTTGTAATTTAAATTATATTTTAATAGTTAATTATCCTTGTCAGCAATAGAGCTGTTTAATTTTAGTTTGAGTTAATTAAAAAAACCCCAAAGTTGCTGCAATTGGAATTTCTACAAAAGTGCTCCATCTCCCAATTAACGTTTTAAAGCAATTTAACTATTCCCAGATATTTGGAGAATGTGGCATGTGTAAGCGCAGCAGTAGTGACAAACTCAACACATTTGAGAGTTTAAATTTGATAGCCCGAAGAGAAAAACATTTTTACTCAATGTTTAGGGTTAATTAAAAATTAATAGGCATTAATTATGGTTGACATTTTATGTAATTTGTGGGGAAGGATAGGGAGGAATCCTGTAGAATAAGAAAGAATTTTGACTGTAAACCCAGAACAACTGCAGGAAACGTTTAAAAAAAAAAAAAAATTACAGAGAATGAGAAAATATGCTTTATTAAACTTTTAACCACTGTAAATGTTTTCCCAAACTTAAAGGCTTTCATAGTATGCATTTAATGGCTTTTTTTGGTTTAGTTTCCTGATGTAAAAAAATAATAATTAAAAAAAGCAAATGTTAATGCAGGTTTATTGGGATGTTTGTTTTGACATAGGGCCTGCAGCAGCTTATAAAGGAAGGAGGAGGAGAAGTAGGTCTTAAACATGATTCTTGCAGTTCCTTGACCCGGAGTTTTGTTGCCTCGCTGCTGCTGTCAGATTTTGGGAACCGAGGATCTGTGTATTTTGTTCTCTTTATGGAGGAAAGGAAAAGAACACTGAGGCTGCATGTTCTGCATGTTAAAGATTGGTTTTCTTGATTATATAGTTATTTGGACTATAACTTGCTTATAATTTTGCTCACTACCTTTTTCCTTTACTTGTTCTGTTTGTTCTTTCTGAAACATATGACCTTCATGCACTGCATGGTGTTAATTTGACTTTGAGTTAGAGATCTGGTGAGAATGTGGATAATCATTAATGCAGTTTGATTTAGTGACTGCTTGAAAGTGGTATTTAAAATAAACCTGTTGAATGATCTTTAAGCCCGTTACCCAATCAGGGAGCATTTGTTGCACACGAGTTGATATTGTGTATGTAAAGGAAACATCGTATTCTCCGTTATCAGAAGCCTATTTCACCATGGCTCTTTTGGTTTTGCTGTCCTGACTTGCGGCGAAAGGAATTACTGACTCAGCATTGCAGCTGACTTTTAAGACGTGCTGGTGGAACAATCACTTCAGAATCCTTCTCTGTTGTTATTCCAAATTTTTCATCACTGCACTTTGCCGAGCAGTATTTGCTTTACTTTTTGCAGTTCATCTTAAATATTGTCAGTCAAAAGCCTAATATAAAACTCTTGATATGTTCTTTGGGCTTTTCAAAATTATATGTGTAAAAACATGAGATATGGCAAGTAGTAAGTTCTGTACAGTTTGCTTTGTCTGTACTAAATGCAATGACAAAGGCGAGCTCCTCACTGCTTGTGTGATATTTTTGTTAACCCTTTTTTGTTTTCATTATCCCTGATCAGTGAGAGGCAATAATATTAACAGCAACAAAATGAGACAAAAATGATTGTATAGTAAGACTAACCAAATGCCTGAATTGCTAGAAAATATATTGTTGTTTTAGTCTAGCACTCTCTTTAACATCCAAATACTGGTCCTTACTTCCATCCTAGAAAATCTGTGAACAACATGTTAGGAGAGCTTTCAAGTGTTGATTGGGCAGCTTATTGTCAGGAGTGACCTCATGTTGCAGTCTATTTCTATTTAGACTGCAGGGTTTAGTGCAGCACTCCAGAAGTACTGTCTGACAAGCAGCCATTGAATCCCAGCAAGCAGTATGCATAACCAGCAGCCAACATCACGCTTTGCTGTTTTTCAAATGAAGCATTTTTACATGAAGTGCTCATTTGGGATAGCAAAAATAATCAGAATGGCCTGTAAAGTTCTGCTGCACAGGTAAATATATGAAAGGAAAATGTTGCTTTGATATGATTACAAATAAGACTTTTTTTAACCTTAAAATTATGTGAGATTGAATGTATCTTGGATATATTGTGAAATGAAATAATGTCACAACTAGGTTTTTTTTTTTTCTAAATGAGAAATAAGGATGTGTGTACCGTCAGTAAATTACCAAGAAAAACTTTGAAATGCTTTATCTCTAGCTAATGTATTTTTCTATCTTAAGATATGTGTTTACCAGGACTTTTTATGGGTAGGGAGACAGTGCAAAAAAGATTCTTGGGAGAGGGTGAACATTATGAAACGAAGATGTTTACCTTTCTGTGTCTTGCTGTGTCATGCTGCGTTAAGACTCTGAGTAGCAGTATAAATTACAGCTTTGAAAAAGTATCCTTGAACTGTGGTACACCAGTTTGGGAGTTGTAATGTATTTTCAGCTAAGAGCGACTGACACATTTCTTTCAAAAAGTGCTTAATTGCTAACAAGATTAGTTGAAGACATATTCTTTACGTAGTAAGAGGATTCTTCACACGTTGCAATACTGCTGATTTATGTACATCTTCTGCTGAGTACCTCTAATGCATCTAAAGGTGTTCAATAAAAGCACTAGTGAGCGATCCTACGCTGGGGGCTGAAGGTTATGCAGCAAGATGGAAAATTTTGTTGTGAACCGTGTCTGAAATCTTTTGGATTCTTTGGAGATGGGTTTGATTCTCCCCACTCTTGACACAGTTCCTCATTGTCTCAAGTGGTAGAATAAAAGGATTCCAGGTCATCAGTGTTTCCTATAAATAGTATTTGTACTTGTGTCCTTGACTTAATGTTTTTTTGCTCTCTTACAACTACAGTGTTGCAGTGTTCTGTGCTTTGTTCCCTCCACTCCCCCCCCAATTTATCGTAGGAGTGGCTGTTTTAACAGTAAATTGATTTCAATGTGTACGACTACGTATTAGTACTTTTAGAAAGTAAGCATACCTTTTAAAATGCAACTTTTATAGAACTTACTGAAAATACTGAGATCAGGTATTTAAAACAACATTTTTTCGTGTTTTGGAATCTTACTGGTTTTTTTCCTCTCAGATTCTTGCTCATGCTCCTCCTCTTATCTTGTTCATGGAGCTGAACTTACTCACAGCTTTATGTCTTCAGTTTTGATATTTTAAGTATTGTCAAAACAAAAATTGTTTATCAGAAAACTTAAACTCTTTCCACAAGTAGTGGGGCTATGCTGAACTGTGCACAGATATATCAATGCAATGTAAATGTCTTAAGTTGTAAACTTTTTCTTACCATGTCTTTCTTTGAAAGAGAAAAAACGAAATGCCAGTGTGTTCACTCTCAGTTGTTTGATCTAGCAGCTTTGAAATTAGCAGCTACAGGAGCTGGCTTTGACATCAGTGTTTTAGTTTTCCAAAGCTATGTGGCAATGTCTATTTTGAAATAGTAGTTTAGAGCTGCCTGTTCTGTCCAAGCATTTTGTTTTTTACCTAAGCAAGCAATAAAGTGAGCTTGATTAAAAAGCAAGTTTCCATTAAAAAAAACAAACAAACAAACAAAACCAACACAAAACAAAACAAAAAAAACCAAACTTCTGTGAACACCTGCTTGTTCAGTTGTTACATGGTGGTGTTTAAACACAGTATGCTTTGGCTGTTGACCCAGTACATGTTGTCTAAGGCAGAAGACCATAATTATTTTTAAATAAATACTTTAGCCACTTTCCTTATCAGCTAGTGTTTAACTGAAAGTCCTTTATTGCTGTGTTTCATCTACTTATAGGAAGAAAAAATAGCAAGTCTGCTTGAAGTGATCTAATTATCTTACCGCTTGTGGTAGAACTACTAATAAACTTGTTAAGGTCTATCCAAGGTATTCCTTGCTGTATTAAAACTATTCTTGGGTAAGCAGAGAGAGTCTCTACATATTTTTTTTAGCACAAGCAAGACTCTCTTGCAGAGGTAGTACCTGTTCAGTTCTCCAGTGGAGTGGCAAGCTTCCTTGTATTTCAAGGTTTACTTTATGCATTCATGAAAATAATATTTAAAATCAACTCTGGCCACCAGCAATGTTGTTGCATGGTAAGGAGTAGACTAAAATTTCATTTTTCAGCTTTCTGAGCTTAGTTTTATTTAATGGGAAGAAAAAACATTTATTTACTGTCCTCCCCACCTCCTAGTTGAAATTGTTTATTTTTTTCTGAATAAGGTGGAGTTTTCTTTTATTTCATTCTTAGCACATTTACCGTCACTTTGTCTAAAATTTAAGTATTCTGTTTATAATGACAGAATTTTGATCATATTAATGGAAAATTGAAGTGGGAGCACATACACGAGCTAACTTACTTGTGTTAGTTACACTGATTTCCACCCTTCTACCTCCCCTAGAAGTTTAACTTCTAGACCAAAGTGACTTCTGCTAGGAGATTTTCAAATGCTTTACAAATGGCTAGCTTGTGTCTCAAAACCTGCCTTGCACTTGAAATGTAGCTGTCCTTGGAGAGAGCTGCAGATCGGTTGAACACTGCAGAATAAGATTATGCAACAGTCTGACAGGCAGGAAGAACCTCTATGAATTGCAACTGTGGATGAAAGCAGAGTAATTTGGAACTTGCTTTAGGCAGCAAGGTTAAAATCTGCATTCTTAAGCAAGGTGTCAGGAAATCTTTGGAGACTAAGTGATTACTATTTCCCATGGGAAAGACTGTAGATCTGAGAGCTTATAGCTTCATAATATATTGAGTATTGGCTCTTGAGAGACAGAAATCTGCATTGCTACTTCTACAACTTTCTCTTATGATGGCATTCTTTAAGACTTCTTTGTCTAAATAAAAGGGACTGCAAACCAGCGTTTTCTTTACATATTTATTCTATTTCTATTAGATATATTACATGCAGTCTTTAAGTATTTTCTAAGTTGCTTTCTGTTGACTTCAAGACTTTTATTTAGTGTGATAAGTTTTTGCATTACATTAACTTACTTCTTCTTTATTGCAGTGCTCATATCTCTCCCATAAGTATCTTGCCAGCCTCTGCAGAGTAAGTATAAAGAAAATATAAAATGTTTGAATTGTGCTGTTATTAGACTGTGCATAGAAGATATGTCTTCTTTAAAGAAAAAGAAATGCAGTAGGTTTGATGGTTGCAGTTAAGAATGAACATGTTCTAGTGTGAAGTATTTCACTTATGGCATTTAATGCTAATGCAGGAAAAAAACCTACTGTCTGTCAGTGATGTTGACTGCAGAAGCATGAGAGCACAGTATGGTAGAATCTAGATTGCAAAACACTTTGATGTATCTAAGTATAAAACCATAGGTGTTTGACTTGAAAATTATGATAGCATTCATATTGTATTTTTAGCACAACTTCTAGTTGTTAATATTGAGTACAGTTCAGTGGAATTGCGTGTACAAATGTGGAGGAAAAATAAACGCGCAATTCCAGAGTTAAAAATGGGGTAAAATAGTTTAAGATTCTTACAGGAGGGTTTTTATAGGCCTAATTGTGTATTTTGGAGGAGCTGGCTAAGAAGCAGTCAACAGAGTAGCCTGTTTTTAAAGAATGCTGTTCTGTTCTTGATGTATCTTTGGGTATATCCTGTGTCCTTTGTCAGGTACTTGAACATTGTCTCTGCTATTTGTTGGCTCTTGCCTTTTAAGACTACAGCCCTGTTCAGGAGGGGTTACAGCCAGCTGTGCTGAAGTAGTACCTGTTATAGACGAAGGATTTTACTGTCACATTAATGTATTAGGCTTTTATAAGTTTTTGTGTATAAAGTTAGTCATTGTAATGTGTTGATTACTCTTAAAATACTGTTAGTAGACTTCATAATACTTTATGTACATCTCATGAAATAAAAGACAGTAGGGGCAGTAATTTCCAATGCCTGTTTGGAAAAGTTAGTCTCTTTTTGCCTTGAAGTGCTTGTCATCAAAGATTCCTGTCATGTGTAAAGTTTGTTATCTCTGCCTTTCTGCATAGTTGATCAATGCAAAAAGAGAGTTCTTAATATGAATTTTTTGTCTTTTTTTCTTTTTAGCATTTTAGAAAGAACAATTAGAGCAGCTGTGGAACAGCACCTTTTCGACCTGCAGAGCAGCTTAGATAATGATCTTAAACATATACAGCAACACAGCCTGGGCTGTAACAACGAAGCAAAAAATCCCAGTGGGGATGAGGAAGGATCTAACAACCAGTAAGATATTGTTGTATCTGTGATTAATTCTATAGGATTGTGTATCTTAACTCTTCCAAAACAAAGTACCCCAATCCACCACCTCAACCCAAAACAAAAGTTACAACTTGTGCTATTAACTTCAATTTATCTCATATTTTAAACCAAATCCATTTCCATCAGTTGCCAGTGATGAAGAGCTCTTGAAGCAAATATTTTAAATTGATATTATAGCTAAAAATGTTGTGAAGTGTAAGTGGTTCACTGATGAATTCTGTGCAAGTAGCACAAGAACTTAAATTTACCCAAGTGCTTTCATTCTTACCTCAGTGATGTTACCTATAACACAATTTTACCTTATGAAAGCTACTGTAGATGCTGTTTCGGATTCTTTACCCTATCTTTCTGTGTCAACATAGCTATTTTACTGCTCTGGCTGCCAGTGTCAACGAAACAGCTAGAAATGGATAGAATGAGCACTGTGGGTCTATTTGCATAGAGTTTCAGCCTCATTTGATCAGCTTTTATTGTAAATCTTCCCTGTTGTGAGTGTAGTGATTGCCATGGCAGCATTGAGAAGCTGGTATATTTTGGTGCTTTATTAAAAATAAATAGTCATGATTAATACCCAAACTCCAAAAACGTGTAGTTAAGTAGGACTTCAGTGTCTAAATTCCTTTGTTGCTCAGAGCCTGAAATACGTGAAGTATTTAGAGACTCAAATGTTGTTTTCGAAATGGTTCAATCTTTACTGTTTTTAGAAGTCTTATCTGTGACAAGAGTTCAGACTAAAGTTAATAATTATTGCTAGTAATGATCAATTAAAACTGAGTTTTAGTGTTAGAGACTTAATGTCTTCGAAGTAATTTATAAGTAAGTGGGCAATTGCCTGAAAGACCTGTTGTAGCCAAATTCCTTCGGTTACAGAGTAAGTGCTTTAAAGGCTGTCTGACTTCACAGAAGTAGAGGCTAAAAGTACCATCACTGCAGGTTTGAAACCAATATACCATTCTTGCACAGTGACTATTTCAAATGCTTCTAATCATCGTGCCACTGTGGATACGTGATAGTGTTCTAGAAAGAGGTCGTCTGGGTCCTTTAAAACAGTGCTGCCGGCAAACTATGCACAAGGCAAACACACAGTTAAATGAATAACTAAAATTTGCAGTGATCCAGTGCAAATTTCTTACAGCTAACTTAAAATAATTGCTGGAATTAAGAAAAGAGAGTTAAAATGTTAAGTTCTGAACAATCCTGTTTAGTATCTGTATATCTGATAGAGGAGGAGCATTTTTAAAAGTAGTTTGGAATTCTTTGTGAGCGAGGAGAAGGCAGGCAAGGAAGTCAAAGGCTTGTGAGGAATTACAGAATCATGTGGTAACAGGGAAGCTGGCTTGTAAAGAATATATGGATGTAAATACGGTATGAGTTAGTTTTAATCTAGTTGTACTGTTACAAGCCTTAAGTTGAATTCCAGGAGGATTAAATGTCAGAAATAATGGGATCTCTCACTGGAGTACAACATAGCGATAGCTGTAAACTAACTGGCTTCAGTACTGAGAGCAGCGTAGCCCCAGCAGCTTCATCTAGTCACAATAGTTTTAATGTCGTTTCTTCTGGCTGTTGGCACTTCATTCCTGAGGTTAGCATAGCAAGTGGGGGATGTATGCCTGATTGCTAATACAAGAATCAAATAAATACATTGTAATAGCTATCATAAATATAATTGTAGAAAACCTCAGAAGTGTATGTATAAACTATGCAAATAATTAAATTTTCCTACAGGTGATTGGAATTGTAGATATTACTAGTATCTTTGGTCAGAATAATTTTGTTTTGAAAAACCTGATGTTTGATATTGTTTAAGAAAAAAACCACAAACAAAAATACCTGTGGGTTTTTTTTCTTTTAAAGGTAGAACAATAGGTTGCTAAAGTCTTTCTGTTCTTCTCTTTAGGAATGATGTTATTGAAGATAATGACACTGGTAGCAGTGAGGACACAAGAGACTGCTCTGAAGTATTGGTTTGCACTGATTTAGACAGTGAAGCTATGAAACATGATACTGTAACTGAGGAAGAAGAAAGTGTTCAGGTGAGGGGAAGAGCCTCCTGTGTATGAAAATCATAAATTGCTGTGACTTTAGCAAAGTGCTTTAGAGATCCAAGTTTTCCTAATAGCTCTGATGCAGCCTTACATGGCACTGTTGCTCTGTGCAGTTAATTGTCCTTCTGCTGTGCACGTTTCTTAGACATGCACAGAGAAATTTTTGTGTACTTTGGTGCAACTTGTTTGGACCCTGACTAATGTTTTTCTATTGGTCTTTCACAGGTACCAGGCCTTCCTTCTGCTCAGGTAAGTCAGTGTATCAGCAAGCATAGCACCAGTTAGAGTAGCATCTGTGTTAGTAAAGGCTTCTTGAGGAGCAGAAGGTCTAGAGCTGTGGTTGTAGCATAGCCCACAGTTAGTCACACCTTTTACTGTATCAAGAAAGGGTAGAAGTAGCAGTCACCTTGAGACTTTGCAGCCTCTTGACTATGCTTGTGTGATTTTGTAATTAGCCTATTAAAAAGAAAAAAACCCAAACTTGTTTCTCAGCCTTTTCCCACTGCTTCCAGTTTCTTCTGTGGTAGGCATAGATGTCCTGTTCTTTTCAACACATCTTCATCTCCTTTCTGGTTGAAAGAGGTTCTGTTGCTTCTCCTTGGACCTCTTTGCTTAGATACTTGACTTCTGCTGTGCTGATAGCTCATGGTCTTCCCTACTGACTTCTTACACTTGAGGTGTCCTAAAGAAAAATGAAAGAAAATTAAACTTGTTACCTCCTGAAGAGGTTCAACATTTCAACACTTCCATTGTCATGTTGAAAAGTATCGGGCTTGACCATTTGTATTCCAAAGCAGAAAAAAACCTGCCTAGAGTGCTGCATGAGCACATATTAGGGTGTGATGCTAACATGCTTGTAAAAATACCATACTTAGTTGTATTTTTTAAAAACTCTCTTTTCTGAGCAAAACAATGTTAATGATACTTGAAGTTGCTGTTAAAAGTTCAGAAGGCAACTGAAAATGTCAACAACAGACCCCAGGGTAGTCAGGTGTCATAGATTTAATTTTGGCTTTGCTTTTATATATTATGCTTGAGTTGAACAGCTTCATGTCACTGAAAGAAGCAAGTATTGTATACGGTTTGGATGGAAGCCCAGTATTGTAGCGACTGTAAATGTTGAAATAATTGTTTGCCCTATACAACAAACATTCTTTGAGCTGCAGATTATTAGATCTCCACATACAATCAAATGTGAAGTTTTGTAGTATGTATGGCCTGAATTCGTAATGATGGCTTGAACTGTACCAGCACTTCTTGTTAGCGAGCAGACATCAGGCTCATTCAGGCTATCTTTATGCGATCAAGCAATGCTGTAAAATATGTGCTGACAAAAATGAAATCAAGTATAACAGTAATATGCAGGACAATCCAGCTTCCGCCACTCTATAAGAAATAGTACATATGGAGCTGTGAAATAAGCACTCTAATGAAAAATTCAAATCTGTAGTTCCTTATTTATTTGGCAAACCTTCTGTTGTCATAAATCTAAATGACGAATTCTGTGGGTAGAGAGATTTGCTATACATGCATAGAGGACTTTATACAACGGTTTTTAGCTTCTTGCCTGTGAGTCCATAAATCTTTCTGAGGGTTTCCTGAAAGGTAACTAGATAAGCAAACCTATTGTTAGTAGACTTAAATTAACTAGAAGAATTTAATGGGTCTGTGAACTTGAAAAAGTAGAAGTGGATGCCTTAGCATAGTGAAACTGTAAGTCTTGTCTGGAATCTGTGTTTTTATTAAAAGAAAATGTTGCCCTAGCACTCTTCACTATTTCACCTAGCCTTCTCTTTGCTTTCATGGATCCCAAATGACTCTTGAAGCACCTAACAAGCCAAATTTTTCAATTGTTCCTGCTAAGCTAACATGTGGTTTTAAAATCCTATTCTAGAAATTAAAATTTCACAAAATGTACTGATTGTCCAGGTTCTTTCCTGATGCATTAGTGCCAAATCTTTTTACAAAAAAATTACTAGATTGTTATCCTATAGGACAAAATGCACAAAACATGGTGTTGCAATTAGATGATATTTTATCCAGTTCAAGTGAATACTATGTTTGCAAGAACTCTAAAAGTACAGGGTAGAGTTGCATATTTCTGCCATCAGTCTTTTTCTGACTGGCTGTTGTCTTATTTGTAGTATTTGTTTTAGGTTTTCAGTCTTTTGACAAGGAAAGCCTTCAAAAGCAACAGAGTGCGTTTCTCATTAACTCCTAACACCTTACTTCCTTCCGACTTCCTAGTTAAAATATATGCTGCGCTTTAGAAACCAAAACTCAGATGGAGAAACAAAAATTGCAAATTGATAGCTTTTCAGCGCATTTTATGCAGTTTCAGTGGTTTCCAAGAACAGCTGAGAAATGTGAATTACACTTCTTACGAAGTATGTGCACTTTGGAGTTCCAAATATATTACCATGCTAAGAACATAAATGGAGGAATGTGATGCTTGGGAGCGCATGACCATGTATAAATGTGCTTTTGTTGTCATACCTGATGTCATTCTTGGCCTTTTTTTGCTTTTTGATATATTTCTGTCCATTGATATCAGTGATAAGGTGGCATTCTGGGGTGAAGTTCTGTTTTTTCAATGTTAGTGTCTACCTTCTTGTTAATACACCATGTCAAATGTTACTGGAGAGTTGTATCTTTAGGGGAGATGTTAAAGGGAAATCTACTGATTCTTCTGTGTGGAAGGAATTTGAGGGGCATGTAGGACACTAGGAAATGAAAGATGTGCACTCTCCTTTGGGCCTGAAATGGAAACAGCTGTTACATATAGTGTAACTGTGCAAGACTTACATAGCTCATCTCCAGGGTGGAAGTTACCTGCTGGGAGTATGACAAATGTACTGTAATTAAAAATTGTTTCCCCAAATGGGAATTTGACTTGAGGACTGAAATAATGTAAACAGAATAATGGAATTTTGTCTAATAAGGGTGGATACCACTGTCAGCTGTGTAAAACTGGCAACTGTTATGTATATTTGAACTCTCCAGGTAACTTTATTTTATATTCAGACATTTTAAAGATCATTTGTGAGAACTTCTTGAAGTCTGAAACCAAATGTAATCTGATATTTTAAAATGACGTATTTTCTATTTAAAATTTCTTATATTCCCCCAAATAAGACACTTTTTGAAGAAATCAAGTACCTGGGCTTTGGCATAAATACCTAGTCGTCAGTCTTCCTGTGCCAACTTTTAGTGAACAAAATGGTGACATGCATTCATCTGAACTTGTTTTGTGAGATGGTGTCAGAGAAATGCCAACATTTCTTCATCCCCTTCCAGTTCTGTTGCTGCTTTATTTAGTAACAGGGATTAGTAGCTCCTTTTAGAAAGTCTGTCAGACTTGTTTTATTTCATATATGCTGAGCACAAGTCTACATCCAACTCAGTTATTTTCAAGACCAGGATATACTTACTGCTATGATTACCAATTTGCAGTAGAACTGTTGGTGTTCTATTTAAAAGAAATAATTAAAAAATGGTTTGTCTGAAGATGGAAAGTCATAGTCTGTCTTCTAGTGATTAAAACACCTGGTTACCGGCTTTACTTTAGATGTAAAAATATTGCATGGTTAAAATGTATGATTTCCACCCCCAAACAGAAAGCTGTGCTTTTAGTTCTTGAGGGTGTTTTTTGTGGTCAGTGATGAATATAGAATTGTTTTCAACTGGGAATGCCATTCCCAAATCTTTCTAAACATACTTTTTGCCAACAGACTGCAGACATATTATTGAAACTATGTGATAAAGATGCAGATGTTGATGGAGAAAATAATAGTGAAAGGTATGTATTTTTCTTTTGTTTTCTTTCATTCTACATGGCAGAATGCATAACTTCAGTTTTGAAAAGTAAGCATACCAAACTGGTGATTTGTGACAACACAGTATAACATAAGAGAAGTAAAACTAAACAGACAACTTTTCACATGGGAAAACAGAGGGGATAAAATGGAGTTACCTTTTTATGATGATGATACAAGAGGCATGGAACTTTGCAGACTTAGAAAATAAGTACAAACCTATATAATATATTTCATGGGTTTTTTTTGTGAACAACCCTATGTTCTGCGCAAGACAGAAACAGAAGAAGAAAAATTTATTTTCTTTAAAATATTTTGGCACATTTTATTGCTCTTAATGATTGAAAAACCAATGCTGGTAATAGTGACTAGCCAGAAGACTTTAAGGTCACTTGCAGTTTGCGTTTAGTTAGCACTGATTGAAATGTCAATTTGAGTTCAACAGAGTTTTAAAATATTTAGTCCTAGTTTGAGCATAAAGGTCTGAGCTGTTTTTATTTCCAGCTTGGTTCAAGTCCAGTTGTTGTTTACATGCTTCAGCTTGAAATACTGTGTGAAGAGGGAAGGGGGTGAAGTAATGTAACTTTTGCTCCCCAGCATTTTAATTATCACTTTAAGGAAATACATTGAGTATCTGCTAAAACTGGACTAGGCTTTATGCAAGAATAAAATGTGAAAAGAGAATGTATAGTATTTACTGTCCATTAAGAACTTGTATTTAAAATGGTAACTAGGTCTGTGTCTTCTTTTTAGGCAAAATAGTATATTGCTTGGTGGCAATGATAGAATGTCTTCAGAGATGTTTCTGGTAAGATTATGATTTCATGTATGTACAGACACAGCATCTTATAAGCTTACATGAAATACAGATATGAAGAAAAACAGCAAATTTATCTTTTCAAGTCTTATGTTGATTGGCCTGCTGCAACGTTGCAAAACTTCTGCTAGAGATCTTGTCATCTCGCTTCACAGAAACTTTTGGCAGCAGAGCAAGCTTATGCTTATGCATCTTGTGTAAGGACTGTTTTGTAATGCAAATAATTGATAACTGTTGGGGTCGGAGGGAAGCTTGTTTGTAATTCCTTGAGTTAGGAAAAGAAGAATAATTTTTTTTTCAGAAAACTTCCAGAAGTGCTGGAACTGGCACTGATTAGGTACCTGATTTCCAGTTGCTAAATAATAGTAAAATTGTTCTGTTACATTACTTAAATACAGGATTCAAGTAGCAAGACTTGCGATCTTAATGCAAATACTGATTCAGAAGTGTCAGAGGATGGCAACATTAATGTTTCTGATGAAGCTCTGGGTGTCCAAGTACCACGTCTAGATCTGAAGAATGTATCTGATGGTGACAAATGGGAAGGTAATTTTCTCGCTTTAGCTCACCATATAGTTAACTAGCAATGATAAGTAGAACGTTTTACAAAGCAGAAGCAGCAGACAACTTATGCTTGCTTTCTTTAGTTCCATCTGAGTAATATGTTCCTATACACATGGTAAGATCAACCAAGTCATAGGTCCCATCTTGTTTCAGAACTATCTGCAACTTAATTAAGGACCTTAAAAACCTGTAAATTAAAAATAGTCAAAGGAGCAACTAAAGAAAGCAAAAAAGCCTAAGTTTCATACTAGAGGTTTTTGTGCCTTTTTTTTTTTTTTAAAATGACTTATGGTTCCCAGGACCCTGAGTCTCTCATTCAAGTTCTTAAAAGTGCTTTCTCAGATTACGTTATATAGCTAATATTTGCACTGTGTCTTTTTTTTAAAATGTAAGCTATTGAAGTTCTAATACTAGCTGAATTTGACTTAAAATCACTAAACTAGTAAACAGAGCAATTTATATTTCATTTATTCTGAAAAATCTGTTGGTTGACATTCCTGATGTTTAAAACAAGACAGATGTTGGCTTCCATGTCATTAGACAACTTGAAATGGCTCTAGGTTTTCAAATAAAAGTAAAAGTTGCAGATGGATATTATTTCTGTGCCCCTTCTCCCTCCATTGTTTGGATTTTAGGAAAAGCAAAATGTTTAAAACATAGTTTTCTCTCAGACAGGATTTCTTATGCTCATGACCTTATTCTTCATGGCCTTCCAGGTTTAGCAAGCCCTTAAGCTTGTGACTTTACTGAACCTTGTTGCTCGAAAATGTGGTAATAAGTGTTTAGACTGTTGTTTTACTTGTCTAAAAACATAATCCCTTTGTAACCAGAGCAGAACACTCTTGTCAGTATCTTCTTTTCAAAGTACTTATCTTTTTACGTGTTCCTTATATTCTGTTTCTTCTGCCTAGTGTTGATACTCTGAATCATCACACCGTAAAAAATGCAAGTGATACAGTTTGCTAAAATACTGTGAACTGTCACTGACAGTACAATGACCCCAGTCCACTTGTTTCCAGTTTTAAAAACTTGCCAATACAACTTGGTAGATAGAGAACAGATTTTCTAGGCAGGGGGAAGGTTTTAACTTCCAACAGGCTGTTCCAGTGACAGGTATTCTTTGAGATGCCTCTTAAGTGTCACAGTCAAATGTTAGTAAGACACTGGTAACAAGGAATGACTGCACTTAACTTCTGGTTGCTCTGTTACAAATATTAAAATTAGTGAAGTATACCTGGAATGTATGTAGTTTAACAGTGCAGCATATACTTGTAGCATGTTACCACATAAAGCTTTGTCCTGAAGCTCATATGGTGATAACTTACTGTTAATTTGTCACCAGTGCTGACTGTTTTCCAAGTGGTCTGCATGAATCCATCCTTCACTTTTAACCCTTTTACAAATGATGAGGTTTGCAATTTGTGATTGGCTTACTTATATTTGTAAAATATTGTGGTTGGCCTTCTTGAGCCCTAGCAAACTGTACATTCAGAGTATGTCATGTCATACAGAAGTTGATTTGCAGGTGTCTGAAGACACTGAGTCCAGACTTTCATTCTTGTTGTCCAAATTAATAACTTTAGACAAAGTTAAAAAACAAAAAAAAAATCCTGCTTATGTTCTCAGTGTTTTATTTACATTAATTGCTTACTTGCACATTACATTTTGTTGCATCCCTCTATTTGTGTTAATCTGATTTAATAAGTATTCTCAGAAGGTTTGTGGCTTCCTTTTTCATTATTTCCTTAAAACTGCTCATAAAAGTTGCTTTGGTTTTATTTATCCAAATATCTTTCTGTGATCTTTAACCCTTACTTTCAAAAGAAAGTAGTATACCTGTATATAAATTTATATTATAAGCTTCCTGGTAGTAATATCATGGTATTTTGCAAGAGATGTTATTTCATTGCAAAGTATTTTAACTTCGGCTGTTCTTTAGTCCTGTTTAGAATGGTTATTATGATCTCAGCCTTCTAAGGCACTGTAAGTCCTTGTGGCATTCCACTGAACTAGATTTGCTTTGTAAAGAAATCAATACTAGTCCAAATCTTGTAACAAGATTTGGGTTATTAAAGCCTATATAATAGAAAACTTAAAGGCCTGTAACCAACAGGGTTCTTGAAAATGAATGTCGGATGTTTGCTGGCTTAAGGCAAAAATGCAGATCAGTTAATCTATGTTTCTGAGTATATTTTCTGCATTTGTCCTGCTTTTTGGAAATTGCCACCATCTTATTATTTACAAGCTGTGAGGAAAAACATATTTAGAACTTGTCTTTCGTTAATGTGAGGATGCATGAGACTCTTATTAAACTATAATAAGTCTTTACTGTTCCTGTGTCGGTTCTTTGTAAACCTTCTCAGTAAAAAGTTCAAATTTGCTAAGGACTGAGCATCCTTACCTGCCATTGAAATTGCTTGGAAGCTGAGAGTGCTCAGGGCCTGGCCCGAAAGATGGGATGTTTCTTCCTGGTACTGTATCTTCCTGCTTTACATGTTATGTATAGTTTGTTCTGACTGTGCTGTGTGTTCACTTTAGTATTTTTGCCATTCTTTTTCATTTTATTAGCGCCATGCCCTATCACTTTTCCCCTCATTGATTTCAAAACAATGCATCTGCAGAGAGAAGGGGAGGGTAAGTATGGTTCGCCATACGTTCAGTTATCTGCCTTTTGATAGTTTATGGTTTGCTTTCTAACTAACCCTTCACCTGCTGTCCCTTATATCTTGGGAATATTCTGATCTGCAATTTTTTTGTTTACTTTTTTCTAAAAGGTCCCCTTCTTGTATCTTGTACTGTGTAAACAGGCAAGATTATAGCTTAAAAACAAAACGAAAAATCCCAATAATACTTAGTAAATGTACAATGGAAAGCAGGTACAAGGGTTATCTTTTTAAAGATTACTTTGTGGGTTTTATTGTTGTTCTGCACACTTTGAACCCAGTTTTCAAATTTCTGATTTAAATTGGAAGATATAGGCAACTCTCTGAAAAGAAAAGGGGGGTGGGATTTTAGAGTGTTTGGAAGGCCATGTCAGCTTTTTGTTAGACAGCAACAAAAACTATATCGTGAGAATTGCAAGGGATGTTAGCAACTAACTTTTTACAGGGATTTTAAAAAAACTGATTGTTTTGGAATCCCCTGCCTAAAAGAAATCACCTTCCACAAATTAAGAAATCTCTTTTTCTCAGTGGTGCCAAGATGGATTTAAACTTAAAAACCCAACAACACTCCTTTAAACAGACTTAAGCAAATGGGTATTGTACCTAAAGAGGTATTGTCAGGCTTACCTTCTTCAAAACCAAGAGGACAATCTTTCAAAGTACATGTGTAAGGTATGAAAATCAATTTCCAGAGCAAAATATTGCAATGGACAATAAATACATTCTTCTAACTTTGTACTTCTGATAAGTAAATAAGGCTCTCTTACACTGTTGAACTGTTCAGCAATGCATACTCCCAAGATACACTTTGAAAAAGGGATCCTAGTGTGCATACTTCATTTCAGTACCTTTTTCTTTCAATTGTTATATGACAGAATTTGTAGCTTTCTGACGTATTTCAATGTTTTTATTCACTTTGTGTATGACACCACATCCTTCATAGCGTACAAGACTAAGCATTGGGTACACATTTTTATTTCCTTTTGACTCTTGTTTATAATTCTGTTAACAGAAAAGTACCATTTTGTGTCCCTTTTTTATCTTCTAGATCCATTTCCTGCTTTCAAATCTTGGCAGGAGGACAGTGAATCTGGAGAAGCTCAGCTTTCCCCGCAGGCTGGAAGGATGACTAATCATCCATTGGAAGAGGACTGTCATCCGATATTGTCACATCGTAGTTTGGATTTTGGGCAAAGCCAACGTTTCTTACATGATCCAGAAACATTAGATTCTTCATCCAAAGCACTTTCTTTCGTTAGGTATGTATTTTAATGCAATTTGATAGGCGTTGGGGTGGGAGATGTTACTGCCAGTATGTAAATACGGCTGTTTAAGATCTTTGTGGGTTTTCATGATAAGAATTAATTGAAGACCAAGGTCAAATGTAGCATTTGATAGCCATTTGGCTGGTCTGCCTGCCCAGGAATCGCCATAGCAAGTCGGACCAGAGGTTCATGTGGGATGGTACTGTGTCTCTCAAAGGGGCCACTGGCAGATGCTGAGGGAAAGAGTATAAAAATAGGGCAAGCTTGCACAGATTTCCCTGGCATTTGGTCAGGTCTTCTGACACCCTGCTGTAACGGCACTTCCTGAGCTGAAGACAGCGTTTATATACTTTGTTTACCAGTCTTTACTGGACTGCTGGTCTCTCATCTTTATCTAAGTTTGGGCTCTTTTTTTCCTTTTTTTTTGTGGTAGCCTGAATATCTATTTTCATGTTGCATAATTGTGGATTTGTTTTGCGTAGCATGTTATCCACTTCCAGTAAAGAGCCAGGTTACACAAACCATTGCAACTATGGTGTGCAGTAATGCTCTGGGCAGATTCTTCATTTGGGCTGTGGAGAGTCATCATTCAGAAGGGTTGTAGGAAAGTATCAGCTGTTAGAGGGAGAGGTGTGGGGATAGCAGTACAGTGAAGAGGTCTTTTCCTGCAGATTTAGAGGATTGAGCCTGTTCAATCCAGTGTATGAAAGTAGAGCTGTCACTAAGCAAGCTGCAAGTCATTTGTGTCACACTGGGGAGTGTGACCCTCCAAAACTGTAAATAACCTGTGACCTGTACTGTCTACTACTGTTACTATGAAAGGGGATTTAAGTAGTATTTCCATGCTTGTTGGGGAAGAAACAGTCTCATGAAAATGAGAAAATCTGAAACGGGAAAGACCAAGTGTAGAATCTCCAATTCTGTCTGACATAGATTTATGGATGCAAAAGATAGTTGAAAAGTGCTGTTAAAATGATGCAGAAGACTGACCTGCAGAAAAGTGCTTTTTGTAATAGCTGTTCTTCTCATCTGAAACTAATAAGGATCTACACTAGTAGATTATTGGATTAGTATTTCTAATATCTCTAACTACATAGATGTCACTAGCTGTGTAGAGGGATCTTTCAGGCACCTTGTGTAATAAGCGTACTAGAAAATTCTTATGGTCAGTCTTGAAATAAAAAGGCTTTTCCCAAGCAGCATATGTCAAGGAGCTGAATGAGATGATTCAAAACCAGAATCGCATACTCTAGAAATACGTTAGTAAGGCCAGCAGATTAGATGATGTAGATGTTTTTTAGATAAGTATCTAATATAAGGCAGTTACATGGAGCTGTCTAATTACCAAGGATTGTTCTAGCCTAGGCTTTATTCTGTGCCCAATATTTCAAGAAGTACTGAGTATCTCGTAACTTAGATAAGTAGCCTAGCCACCAGAAAGATCTGAACTGTTCTAATGACAATTAACAATTAACAGTACATTAGTTTATTACACTTGAATTTCAAATGCTGTTTTTCTGTTAGGGATATTACTGAAATTAGAGAGGAAAAAATTAACACATCACTTTTTAAAGGCAGCAGATCAAAGCATTTTGATTCAGTAAGTAAATATCTCTACCTGAAAATCTGAAAAGAATAGATTATGAACTGGAGGATAAAATTGAAATTGGTCATCTGCTACTCAAATATACAAGTTGTTTGCACTTGTTTAGTTATTTAAATGACACTTTAAAAATGTTTTTCATACAGAACACGAAGAGCATCCTTTAGCTCAAAGGATGAGAAAAGGGAAGACAAGACACCTTATCAGCTTGTCAAGAAATTACAGAAAAAAATAAAACAGTTTGAGGAGCAATTTGAGAAAGAGAAAAACAGTAAGGTACGTTACCACTTCTGCTTTTACTCCGGATAAGTGACTGCATGGTAGAGCCTAAGTTATTGCCTGTAGTTCTTCACTGAATAACTAACTGTGGGATCACAAATGATAAAAATTTTGTTTACGCACTGCTGTCTACGAAAGTGAACTAAACAGCAGCAGGACTAGAAAACGTGCCATAATGCCTGAGCTGAAAGAAGGGCAAACAGTGACATTTATGCAGTGAGGCTGGGGGGTATCAGATGAGACATGGAGAGCCAGAAGGATCTTACCACTCTCTGGCTCAACTTCTGATGTCTTCTTTCAAGTTTATTTTCACAAGTGTTGTCTGTTATGGTAGCACTGAGATCTGATCTGGTACTGAGTGGCATCCATGTTACTAGTCACATTTGCTGTCATAAATATTGCCAAATCTTGAAATAAATATTTATAAATGAGCTTTACTGTGTCTGTTTTCCTAAAATGTAGTTTATTTGTGTTACTTTTTAGCCCTCCTATGGTGATATTGCAGCCAATCCAAAAGTTTTAAAATGGATGACTGAACTTACCAAATTGAGAAAGCAAATAAAAGGTAAGGGATGCTACAGTTTCCAGTTTTGTACAAACACAAATTATCTACATGACTTAAATGGCTAAGTCATTCAGTAAAATTCCACAGGACAATAAAAATGTTTCACTTCTAGATTCTAGACCATTCAAAAATCAAAATCAAATTATTCCTGTGGCTTTGTTTTTAGTTCGTTAGAAGAGAAACTTACCTATTCAAACTGATTCCTTGATTTGCAGTTGATCTGAGACTTAGTGCTTTTAAAGCTTTGGATTGAGCAATTTTTCTCATTTCAGATGCAAAGCAGAGGAGCTCAGATGGAGAATTCATACCCCAAACACGCCCACGAAGTAACACTCTTCCAAAAAGCTTTGGTTCCTCTCTTGACCAAGAGGATGAAGAAAATGGAGATGAGATGCGGGTTGTGCAGAAGGAGAAGAAGCCCACCAAGGAAGCTACACTTGAACTCATTTTGAAAAGATTAAAGGAAAAACGAGTTGAGAGATGTTTGCCAGAAGATATAAAAGTAAGCTTTATAAGGTTATGGTTAGGCTGTTTCTAAGAGACTAACAGAGGGAAATAGAGCACTGTCAGACACTTCAGATACTGCTTCATTGACAAAATGTTGCCTCTGTCTAGCAGCCCTTTACCAAGACCGCATATTTCAAACTCTGGGGGGAAATAATCAAGACGAACCACATTTTTCTTGCTCGTTCTTTATTAAAATATTTATGAGTATTGGAGAGCTTTAAATGGATGAAGGTGGTATGTATGGTATTAACTTAGCTAAGTTTGGCTAAGGCATCTGTATAGCCGATAATGTAGAAAAACTGTTAGTGACTTGTGTTTGATGGGATGTGAATTACTCTTCTGACAGAAAATGACAAAAGACCATTTGGTAGAAGAGAAAACATCTCTCCAGAAAAGCCTCCTGTATTATGAAAGTCAGCATGGACGGCCGGTAATACTTGGTTTACTTCTTCAAACTATGTTAATGTATGCATAGGCAACAGGAACTCTTGTGCAGTAGTAATACCAGAATTTAATGCTGGTGTGTGGTTTTGTGTGCTTGTGGTTTTTTTCTTTCTCTGAAACACGAAGTTATCAATTGGTGGTGTGGTTTAACCCCAGCCAGCAACTAAGCACCACGCAGCCACTCGCTCACTCCCCCGCAGCACGATGCGGGCAAGAGAACTGGAAGAGTAAAAGTGAGAAAACTTGGGGGTTGAAAGAAGAACCGTTTAATAGTTGAAATAAAATAATATTTTTTTTTAAATTTTAATGAAAAAAAAACCCCAGAAATAAAACCCAAGAATGACAAGTGATGCAAATGAAAACATCTGCTCACCACCAACTGACTGATGCCCAGCCAGTTCCTGAGCAGTGGCCTCCCTGCCAACCTTCCCCCAGTTTTATTGCTGAACATGACATCCTGTGGTATGGAGTATCCCTTTGGTCAGTTGGGGTCAGCTGTCCCGACTGTGTTTCCTCCTAACTCTTTGTGCACCCCCAGCCTCCTTGCTGGCAGGGCGGTATGAGGAGCAGAAAAGGCCTTGACTCTGTGTAAGCACTGCTCAGCAGTAACTAAAACATCCCTGTATTACCAACACTGTTCTCAGCACAAATCCAAAACGTTGCCCCATAGTAGCTAGTGTGAAGAAAGCTAACTATATCCCAGCCAAAACCAGCACAATTGGTTTCCATGTTGCTATCAAAGGAAGTTACTGCACTGACTTCTTTAAAAAAAAAAAAAAAAAGTATTAGTAGGCCCTTTTTCCACAGATCAGTAGGTTTGCAGAGTGTCTTTTGGTGCCTTATAATTGGAGATACAGAAGTTAGAGTAAGTGACTAGCAATCAGTGCCCGGAGTTCTGTATTTTTATCTTGGGCAGTGATCAGCATCACTAGTCCAATCACAAGATCTTTCCAGTTACTATTCTATCAGCCTTTCTGGACTTAGCACAGCAGCTTTATAATCAGTGCTGATATATAAATCTGACCAAGCCTTTCAGTCTAAAAGCCAGGGAAGAATAATGGTCTTGGAGATATTGGCACTGGTTCTCAATCCCCTTACGGAGAAAATGCCAGTAACTGTTCAGGATAGCCTTTAAGATTCGTTATGTTAGTGTACACAGTGGCCAAGAATTGAGACTAAATCAGATACCAGATAAAATCTCTCTACAGTTTCATCTTTTTCTTTTTTCCCCCCTGTCATTTCTGTAGAATCATCATCATTGCCAGACACAAGTCTTCTCCCCTAACTCTTGGTCTGTTTTTTTTCCTCTTTTCCATGGGTCTTTAAAGACAGATGGCTTGCTTTGACTGACGCTCCCCTGACTTTTAGGAAGTCTTTAAAACTTCTTCTTGAGAACTATAGGGAGTTAGTGAGAAAAGAGAAGAGGAAAAAGCACCCACTTATTCCCTTTTATCTGTATAAACCCCATTTCATACACACAATTTAAACTAGTTTTGTGTTCCTAATTGGAATATATGTGGCCTGGCATGAGAAGCATACCGCTTTGTGTTTGCTTGCATATTATTGGGTGACTGGTATAATTAATTGTGTGGTTTCTCTGCCTTTAGGTTACTAGAGAAGAAAGACATATTGTGAAGCCACTTTATGACAGATACAGACTTGTAAAACAAATGTTAACTAGAGCAAGCATTACTCCTATTCTTGTGAGTAAAACAAATGCTATTTCTATTTTTTTCAACTTTTGAACTGCTAGGCTGCCTTTAGAAGAGCTTGTAAAACTGTACGATAAAATACATCTTTCTTGTGGAAGATAGAAGATGTTGTTGTCATCATACCAGAGGCATTTGATTTACTGGTGAGAGCAGAGTAGTTCAAAGCTGTCTGTGACCTTGATGGCTCTTAGGAAGTAAATGGTTCCCGGTGGAAATAAATAAGCAGTTCTAACTTGCCATGGCTGAAACGTTCCCAAGTCACTGTGCTAGCTGTGGATCCACAGTACATATTGTACTTTCAGTCCTCCCAAGAATAGTAACACCCCTTGCAGTGAAGCTTGTCTCTCTTCTGTGCTGCAGGTTACTGTCACCAAAGGCATGAGTGATAGGACGGCCATAAGAACCATTTCATTCCTTCATGTTTCCCCAGTGTGAGACATGTTATCAAAACCAGCAGCATCTGTACAACATCTGTGCTTTTTCATTGTGTTTTCACTTCATTTCCTTCTAACTTGCAGTGCTTTCTATTCTTTTCTTTCCTCTCTCTGTGGTCTTGTAAGAGATGAGGAAGAAAAGTGTTCATACTGTGTGAGGAGATTGATGTAACGTTTATAGTACCTGTAAAACAGTTCTGGAATGACAACCTGCTGGCTGTCGTTGTTCTTCATGAGCTATAGCCAAAGTGTTGCATGCTGACCTAGACTTGCAACAAAAGAGTTTTGATATTATCTATCTGACCCTTTTAGAAGGAAGAGACTGCACAGCTGATGTGAGATAAGCTCCTTACATACAGACAGTTCTCCACCAGATTTACATAGCTGGGCAGTGGCTTACTGAGCAGCAACTTCATCAGCTATCTATGTTGACTCTGACTGTCCTTAGCTATCCCCTTTAAGCTAAAGTATGTTGAGATAAAGGGACCAGTTCAAGATCGTTCCTTTCTTGCACATACATTTTCAGGTAGCTTATGGCATCACGGTATACTAATCACATACTCTGAAGCCTGTGTAGAAATGTCCAAAGAAGCAGGAAGCTGTTTACTTTTCATCAACTAAAGTTTTTTGACAGGTCATTGTCTGCATGGCTTTCGTGTTCCTCCTGTTCAAAGAGTCCATCTGTTGAAATTGCTTATGCTGTCCAGGGCTAATGGATGAGCAGGGCATAATTGCATGTGCGCAACAGGCAGCTGACAGCAATTCCTGTACAGCACAGTGGCACCTGTTTAGGCTGAAGTTCAAAGGACATTGACATTGAGGTGGCAATAGATAACTCTTACATAGCTCTTCTAATTGCTGGACTTCGGGCTAGTCTGGAAAAACAAACTGGCAGTATTATTCCCAATGTATGTCTGTCAAGATAAAAAAAAAACATCTCTGGCCTTGTGTAACTTTATAGTCTCCCTATGGTTTGGTTTGGGACAAACAAGAGTAAATATGAAATTCAGAGATACCATTATGAGTTATGAATTTTTCTAGAAAACATTGAGACTGCTTTTTATTTTAAGTCTGAAGAAGAGTATTTTTACATAAATTATAAGCTACAACATTTACTTCTTTGTCAAGGATACTTTGGACATCTGAGCTTCTTGGGTTATGTGGTTATTTTGTTTGTGCTCTGTAGGTATGTTTGCAGTCTCTTATTCTTCTGAAAAAAGAAATACTTTTAGGTATTAGGTAACTTGAACAAAATTCTGACCGCACACAGCATTTAGTGTCTAATTGCACATAATGAAACAAATTTTTGCAGGGGTCACCATCAACCAAGAGGCGGGGGCAGATGTTACAGCCCATTATTGAAGGTGAAACTGCCCATTTTTTCGAAGAAATTAAGGTGTGTACAGTGCATTTAAAAACCAAACAACGTCCCAGCATTTGTAATGGGGAACTGAAATATTTCATATTTCTTTTGAATTTCTGCTTTAACTTTCAGGAAGAAGAGGAGGAAAGTGATGGTTTGTCTACAGACCTGAATGATATCTTGAAAACTGCTGTCCAAACACAGTCTGTTTTAAGCCCAGTTGAAAACTCTGAGTCTGATGTTGAAGATGGTCAAGAGAAACTGACCCGGGACCTTAGGCTGTCAAGCACCCGCGCTGCTTCTATGTATGTAAAAATGAGGAGTGACTAACTCTATTATAGAAGTTGCAATTATTGCACTTAGTCATGATACCAAATACATGATGTAGGGTGGGAGTGACATGTTCGGCACTTCTCAGAAAGTGTTTGGCTTGAATGAGTCGTCTTTCCTTTGACATGTCTGACGAAGATCTCTTTGTATTCAGTGAATTGTTTAGTGTCTTCTAAACCTTCTTCAGCCTTACTAGAGCCGTGTAGACAGCAGAAAATTTACACCCTTTTATTAACTACTAGTTTGTTCTCAATATTTCACCATCAGGCAGATGGCATATTCCTTATGAGCAAGACATTATTATTAGTGCAGCTAGCGCAGTTGTTTTGAGTATGCTTTGAAGAATTTAAATTTTATTGTATGGCCAACAGTATTTTTCTTTCACTTGAATTTTTTAGGCCTGAATTATTGGAGCAACTGTGGAAAGCGAGAGCTGAAAAAAAGAAGCTACGCAAGACATTACGAGAATTTGAAGAGGAGTTTTATCAGCAGAACGGAAGGTTTGTTTAGCACAAAACCAGATGCTGGACAGCAGCCTCATTTTGTACCCAAGTATTTTTTTTCAACTTTCTATAGCAATGTTGGCAAATGGAATCTGATCTGTTTTAATCTCTGCTATGAATAATCAGCTGAAGGAGGTAACATTCCTGTCTATTTTTAATAGCGGAGGAAGCCTGGTCCTGAGTTTTCTTTCCTCTATTACAGTCAGTAAAGCGTAATAATGAAAATGGAAGAAGTGGGGTTTTATCATTTTAAAAAAAGAGCATTTAAAAATACTTATTAAAAAGCATTTTTTAATATTAAAAAACCCCCTCAGATTATCCCTCTGTTTTTAACATAGGGCAGGGAAGTTTGCCTATTTGGCCTTTGTTCCAGTAGGTCAGTCCTGAGAGTGGATATTTGCTTTACCAGTAGAGGGGTAGATAATTTTTATTCTTCTCTGTATTGTTTAGTTCTTTCAGGCTTCTTATTTGAATATATGTTGTTAGAAGTTTGAGTGAACTGCTGCCCACTGTGTGTAATAGGAGGTTTTTCGAGGTGTATCACCTCGTGAACAAAACTAACAACACTCTTAAGAGGTCAGTTGCTTTTTGACTGGCAGATATTCTCACTTAACTACACTTTCTACTGTATTTCTCCTTAACTGTAGACTCCTGGACCATTGGTCACACGGATTCCACTAACATGGCTTCATCATGTATTTACTGAATTTGGGACATAACTCCTTTTGACTTTAATAGCAAGTAATGAGGTTAATAATGAAGGGTTGATTTAAAAATAAGGCAGATTAACAGATTAATTTATTATAGTCCAGTCTTTAAGTAAGAGTAACTCTCTTCTATCAATTTCTGAGTCAGTCCTACATACAGTGAAAATGTAGATGGACTTAAATTTATTTGTATTTTTCTGTAATGTATATCTGTGTATACAGGATCTGAAATTAAAATCTTCATATCCTGTTAATAAAATCTCCAGAAGAATTTAGGAGAACAATTTATAACCAATGCAGTGGCAGCTGTGCTGAATTAGTGCTGCTGGGTTTTCTATTCAGTTTTTTAGGTGATGGCAATTTTAACTACAGTGAACTAAAATATAGCAATTTGTCTGATTGGTGAACCAGCTGCCAAAAATGTTTTTATCCGCCCTGAGATAATGGCACATTGTTGCTTTTGTGTTTGGCTTGCTGCAATACGGAAGATTTTCTTGAAACATGGGTGTGCTTCTTTTTACAGGAATGTACAGAAAGAAGATCGAGTTCCAATGCTTGATGAGTACAGGGAGTACAAGAAAATTAAAGCCAAACTTAGGCTGTTAGAAGTCCTTATCAGCAAACAAGATTCTTCAAAATCAATTTAAATTATATTCCTCCAACCCATTGAACAACATGATGTTTCCGTATACTACCACTGTACTTATTGGGTGCTTGTGTTCATTTGTCATGCACTGTTGAAAGAATCCAGTTTGTGCACTTTATTGTGGTGCCACTATAACATGTTTGAAGGGTAAGTAGGTCCTGTCTAGAGAGCAAGTAAGATTTCTAAGTTCGAGACTGCTCTATCCAACTTTAGCAAACACAGTTTCCATCAAAGTTTTGTATTACAGATGCATCCATCTTGTTCCAAAACAACCATAGCTTTTTTTTCTTTAGCTATCAAGAACTTCGAGACTTTTGTTATTACCAACTTTTTGCATTATTGAAGAAATTATTAATACAGTAATGCTACACTGAACTACTCCTCTTACCTATTTTTTATTATGGGGGAAAAAAGTCAACAAATTAAATGTACAGCTCTTTTTCCTGGAACATATAAAAAACAGACTGAAATTCCTTTCAAAGGACTGCTGTGGAACAACTTTAATTTTTGGTATTCTAAATTGCACCTATAACACAGTAATAATTAACATCTATGGATTTTGCTCATTAGTGGTCACGTTTCCTCCTTGATAAAGATGACAGTGGACAAACCAGAAAGTGACCTTGCTTAGTGTCTTTTAAAACTTGGAAAACTGAAAAGTTATATCACATGCTGCCTACAGGACTTATGTTGCTGTTTTTTTTATCATTTTATCGGTTATTGTTTATCAACTAGTGGTGACATAGTGTTTTGTCTGAATTGGATACTGCATCTCCACTATCGGAAGATTTGAGGAACGTAACGAACATTTCAGTGTATGGGAAATCTGATGGCACTCAGACTTGTATAGCTCCAGCAGAAAAGAGCTGGCTTAGGACAGATAAAATTCCACTGTACCTGAAATAAGTATGGTATCAAGGGCTAAGATCAGTGTAGTTAACGTCACCACAGGGTGAACTGTTGGTTTTGAGTGAAAATATTACTGCTGTTTATCACAATTTTGTTTTACAGTTGGAGAATAAAAATAGGTTATCTAACCCTTATGATGTAAGCAAAACAGTTTATGGGCCTTGCATGATTTAGCTTCAGAGTTGAAACTAAATAATGTTTTGAGTATCACATCTGCTGTGCTGAATGATGATTTAGCTACTAGCTTTATGCTCTGCAACAGCCATCAGCTGGTTTTGATCTGGCAAAATCTAAGTGTTAATTTTAACTGGTGCTTTCTCAATTTTTTTTTTTTCTTCAATGTATCCGTTTGATTGTGGCCATGTTTTGCATGCACCTACTCTCACTGCATGTTTTTATGACTAGCTAATGTCAACCATAGCTATTATTCACACTGCTTTATCAAAGACCAAAAATGAACTTTCTCACAACGTAAGAAATGGCTAGCATGTAACCTCATAGACTTGCTGTTCTGTCATGAAGCATATGAAATAGGTTGACAGTAGGATTTTTAGTGCTCAGATTTCATCTGTGTACTGTAGAATACTTCTTGTTTTCTTTTACCCTGCTTGTAGGCATGTAATTTTGGAATTCAGAAAAAAAAAAAGCACTAAAACTATTGAGCACTGGTGGTATGCCTTTTTTTTTAAACTGCAAAATGATCTGGGACCTTAGAGAATTATGAGGTTAAACTAGTCTTGAGACCATTTATCAATTTTATTCAGTTCCATTGTGCAATGTACACTTCACTTACTTTTCTATCAGTCTGCAGACACGGGTGTATCCAAACATTGAAACTAATGTGTACTGTATAGTGTTGTACATGAATGTTTGTGTTTTATATACCACATGCAAAATGTCAATATGCACTATTTAAATGTTTTAAATAATATATTCCTCCTTTATAATGCTTAAATCTATATGATTCCAATATTTTTATAAGTGAGTGAGTGATCAGACTGGTTCCAATTCAGAATTAACAGCTGCTTTGTGTTTGTTATGCAGTGTTTGGCTGTTTATTCAGTATAGTAGATAAGCATGGCAACAGTTATGCTGAGTGTGTTTTGTGCCATCCTTGTTGAGCAATAAATAAATGGTAGAACTAGGCATTTTGTGATATAACAGTTTTACTTTGGTAAAAGCAAAACCTATATATCTATATGGATATATAGATATGGAATATATATATATAACTAAACCAGATATAATTGCATTGCTATGTCTGGTGCTCATTGTATAGACTTTTATAATAAAAGTACCTTAACCTTTATTGTCATATATCTCTGTTTCTCATCATGCTTTCTCTTCCTCTGCCATCGAAAACAAGTGCCAAATCCTTCGCTATTCCTGTACGTATTTGTAGTTTCAGGGTGTTGCTGGGGCATGTCCGAACTCTGCAGCCTGCCAGCAGAGCCACCCGCACTGGCGGTGGCTCCCGTGCTGAGACAGCCCGTGGTGAAAACAGCAGTTTAAGCCAGGTTTTACCTGTTTAGACTGTGCCTCTCAGCAGAGACAGCAGGAAAGTGACCAAATCGGCTCCTGAACTGACAGCTTGGCTTACGGTACGATGCAGGCTTCAGTTCCTGCTAGGGTGCCAGCCTGCGGTGTGACGACGCAGGAGCAAACTGTGAGTCTCACTCGTTCTGGCGCCAACGGTAGCAACTTTGGGAGTAGATGGGGCAAAGAGCTGACTCAGCCATTACTGGGCTAATTCACTGCTAGTGAATACACCTCGGCTGATGAGCAGTATTTGATTGTGTCTCTATATCCATAACGAACTCTTAGCCTTAAAATCAGTATCACAGCAGTTACTGCTGTGTTTGTGACCAGAAAACACTGTTGTTGCATACACTTCTGTAAACACAAGAGGATGCTTTTCCTCTGGACCAAAGGGATTTTTTTTTTTTCATAGTATACCGATGTAAGTTCATATGAAAAATGATTGCGGTCTTTCAAACTGACTCTTGTGTTGTATTTTGTCTAAATCCACCTTTCTTCGGCCTAAGGCCTAGCAGGGGACAGAAGAACTCCTGGAGGTGAAGGCTTTGCTTGCGGATGTGTGGCAGTGCGCAAAGAAGAAGAAAAACAACTAGGAAGTTGAGGGAGCGAGTGAGGGAGAGGAAGACAGAAGGCAGCCTTCAGTACGTTCTTTAGGGTGGGACAGAATAACCTTCCCTCTAATCGCATGGCTGTCCTCCGTAGATGGGGGGAAAAAAGAAAGCACAAATTCTTGTGGCTTGAAGAAGGAACAAGGCTGTTAGAGATCTGTTCTTCAATATTCCATTTTTCCTCAGCATTATTTATTCAATGGAGCTTGCTCTGATCAAGATGCTAATGAGAAGACAAAAATCTCTCAAATAGTGGTTTAGTGAGAACTGCTTCAAATCCATGTGCTACAAAGCAATGAGTAAGAAGATTTTAATGAAGGATAATAACCCTGTTTTAAACACCATTAGCCAAAACAGAGGAGAAACAGATATTTTTGAGGGTGCAAAAAGCTCAGTGATACTGGGACAGATCTTCCTTGCTGAAGAACCTGTTCTGAGACCACGCAAATCTATAGTATTCCAAGCTTCACCTCTTCAAAGAGGTGACTGCAGGGCAAGGAGCTTGGGGGAGAAGTGAGGCAGGCTGCAAAGAGGTTTTCCTGTGCCCTGGAGGAGTAGAGCAAGGATGAAGAGTGCTTGAACGCTCTTCCGTGAAGTTCTGGGTAAGTAACTGTGTCTAAAGGTTTCGAGACCTCTGTATGAGAGGGGTTGCCAGGACGAGGAAAGGTCGGAGATGCCAAAGGTGCAATACATCTGCTTTCCTGCGTGTCAGGCTATTGAGTAATCAAGATAAACAGATCATCAGTGACCTGTGTTTTCTGGGACAAGTGTCCTGGGATACTGCATAGCAACAAGAACCCTTGGGAAGGAAAGAGGCATTTTATTTTAAACTGGTCCCTTTCAGAAGAGAGACAATGGCTTCGCTTGGCCAGAGACCGAAGTACAAAATTGGTGAACCCAGACAGGCAGACCACTGCACGGCTACATCGTGCTACTGGGCTGAAGCGGTCTCTTTCTGGGTCCCTGCAAACGCCCATCTGCTCCCCTCTCTGTGACAGCCCCTCCACGGTGTGATTAGATGCAGACACCAGAGACCATTCAGTAGCTTGATAGTGGATGCAAGGCTTTATAATATAAATCCTTGTAGAATTTATGTAAGTTTGAGGATACTTTGGAGGCTGGGGGTTGCGTCTCATGCGTGTGCCAAGACATACAGCAGCAGAACTTCCCTAGGGCAGGGATTGCGTGGTGCAGGTGGAGCGTTGCAGCGTGGTGATGGCCCCGTGTTCAGATGGCATTTGGACATGTGTTTCATTTTTTCCTGTGGCTGAGTCCCAGCAAAGAACAAATATCAACGGCTACATATGAGTAGACAGCTTCTGGCCTGAACATGACACCGTGTCGTGTAAGGCAATGGCTATAAATGGATTTAGGAATAAAAAGGACATTCTGAAAATGCAGGCTGGTGCAAGGGTGAAGCAAATTGCCCTCTAGTGGTTTGTGCTGTTAAGGCCTGATCAAAATTGTTTTTATTTTTTCTTTCCTGAAAGAAAAGCTTTTTTTTTTTTTTTCCCCCTCCTCTGAAGGCAACAGTAACCTGTTTGGGAAGCAAAAGGTGGTGGAACAAGAATTGTTGAGAAAATAGGTGTTAATCTCAGCAGCGGACTGGGGAAGCGAGGGCTAATGAACGGTGTGCTGGACTGTGCTTGGCGACCGAGGGCTGCGCTGGGCTACGTAGGGCCAGAGATCGAGAAGGGTACAGAGCAGGCCCAGGATGCTGCCGTTGCTCGTCATCTGCTTCTTGGTATGTATCTGTGTCTCACAGAAGCCCCAAAACAAGGCAGAAGAATAAATGTTCAGGCATTCAGCCTACCCAGAACTCCAGCAAGGTTGGTCAGCTCTCCTCAGAGGAGGAAACATCTGAAACTCTCAAAGGGCCTAGAAGCAACAACAGTATATACCTTTATTAACATTCCTGCTTCTCTTATCCAGAAATAGGAAAAAAAAAATTAAGGGTGGGGGGGAGACAGGGACTTTGGATTTATTCAGACTGTGTGAAGAGTCAGGCCATCACTGTTGCCAGATGAGCTCATGCATTTTACTGTGCCATCTTGCCTGAAGAAGCCTGCATTTGTTGCATGCTTTTCATAATCTTCCCGAGTCTTGCGTTAGTGTTTTTTAATTCCTTCTCCAACGCCGCTGTATACCTGAGGAGCCTAGAACACACAAGTACAGTAACACATCCCTGAGATGGTGCTTCCCTTAAACTTGCCTTTGCCACCTTCTTCGTAGCTCACTTCTACCAGCTGCCCAGGGTCCAAGTCCTGACAGACCCCTTGACAAGCACAAGGTCTTGCAGTCTCTGCCGCCCTCCCTGGGCAGCCACCAGGACATGTTCTGGAAGAGTGACAATATTTTAAATTCTTGTCCCACTTCATTCTTGACTAATGTCCTTACCAGCTGCCCTACTAAATTCTTTAGTTTCTTCCCTCCCTGAGGGCAGCTGTTGTCAGCCAGTATAAGAGCACTTAAAATATCTTAAAATCACTGACTCCGTGTTGATATTCTGTCTCTCGGGTTGTCACCCGGTGAGGGTTTCAGCTAGGGCTGCAGCTACCTGGGGATGGGAGTAAGACTGCACAAACAGACTCCCACACTTACTTCTGAAATTCTGCAGTGGAGACGTAGCTCTCAGCTGTTACAGAGTCCTCAGTAGATGGATACTTCTGATGATGTTTCTCTTTCCCTTTCTGTAGCTTTGATAACTTCAGATGGCTCTATTCAACAGCAGAGGCATTAAAAAAAAAAAAAAAATCACAGAAAAAGCCCTCATGGCACACTGGGACACCTGTAACAGTCCCTCATGCAGGGAGGGGGCATGCATGCAGAAAATATGCTGCTTTGGGGAGAAAAATGTTCTCCGTCTGAAAGTAGATTTTCCTTCTGGCACTTCTAAAAGGACAGGATCTAGGAATACACGTTTCTTTTCAGAGTTGAGAGATTGCAAGTGTTGTGTGTAGCAGTGTTTACAGCTAGCCAAGGGGCTTTTCCCTCTCTTGCTGCAGAAGAAATTGTTTAAAAAATATATATTAGAAGTACTTGCACTGGCTTACCCAGATACAGAACTACCAAAGAGTGCTGGAAACCTTCTTTTTGTAAAGCAAAAGGAAGCTACAGTAACCTTTCTTCTTGCTGTAGATGCAGTCCATGACCCAATAGACTCCTGCAAAACTTGTTTTCCATCCGTTTCTGTTTAACATTTGGGCAAATGCCCAGCTCACAACTTTACACCATTGCAAAGACACACTGACTTCACCCTACTGCCAGCTCTGCTATTGTAGTGTGTGACCATGCCTGAACAAGTTTTCATTTGAAGTTTTGGGCATAATTAGTGATTTTTAGTTATTTTATAGGCCTACCTTTTGCTATTCCTATGATGCTAAAAATAGTATGCTGTGGAGAAATAGCTTTTGTAAGTAACGGTGGGGACAACTGTGACTCCTTTTGTATTATTCCACTTCTGAAATATAATCAGCAGTTTCTACAAATATAGGAAAGAAGAAAGCCTACCTTTTCATTAGCACTGTCTCCAGTGGAAAGCTTAGAAATATCCTTTGTTTTAGTGCCCGAAAATTCCTTGCTTGTCATTCACATAAATGAGAAGAGACAGAAGTCCTGTGAGAATAGGTCTGTGCTCTGTACAGGGGGTAGCAGCACATGCTGAGATCCTACCTTTCCAAGTTCTCGTCTGCTGGATTTGTATCCATCTCTGGTTTCTTCAGCTTGAGCTTGACAAGGGCCCTACTGCAACCCTGAACATAGACAGGGAAAATCGGGCATGTTAACTGGCTTGCGTTTAACCAGAGACGCTTTTGTGCACAGAAGAAGCCGTCAGCATAACGCTTTGGCAATTAAACAGAAATCCCACCAGTCTATTGCTTGCTTTGTTCCCTTAGCACAGCTTTGAGAACTTGCCCTGCTATATCTCAAATTTGTCATGAAATCCCTGAAGGTAATACCCAACCAAATCCAGGAAGAGTTTCTGTTCTCAGGCATATTCAGCTTAATCTTACTGTAGTCCTGGATAAGTACGGAATGAGCTTGGCTGGGGGAATCTAAGCTGTGCTGTTGCTGACCAGACTAGCTGTATCCTGGCCAGGAACTCCCCCTTCCTCAATGCAGGCTAGGCTTTGCCGAAGCAATGTAATGTAACTTGTGTCTATGCCACTCATAAAACCCTACAGGAAAATTTCCAGTAGACAAGGCTGCCAGCCCTCCTCTACAGGGTGCTCAGTGTGGACCAACTTGGAGAGACACAGTCTGAATGCGCAGGTCTCATCCCACACCCGTCTCAATCTTAGTTCTCTCACTGGTGATGCTGTATTCCCCAGGTAGGTTTCTAGGCGGTGGTACCGACTCGTCCCAGCAACAGAACTGCGTGCAATCTCTTTGGCTTCAGTGTATGCATTTGGCAGGAAAGGAGGTCATAATTCAAGTTGAACTGAAAAGTTAGGGAAAGTTTTGTTCCCCTTTTGTACTCATTTCTGGCACACAAAAATGGTCTGAACTTTGTGGAGTTTTAAAGGTATGTATTTCTGCTTGTCCTCCCATGTAGAGAAGATCTTTAGTTTCAGTTTGGAAAAGCAGCGACAGTAAGCTCTGAAGAAAGCTGATGATGGGTTATATCACAAACCAGGCAGGTCTTAAGTATTGCTTTTGAGTGGGTGAAGTAGTAGAGGTATGAACACCCTAACTCATATGCTACTCTTACCATTAGCAGTTCCTGTGGGTTTGATGGGAGGATGTCTCTGTATCTGTCAAATGTTCATTTAAAGTGAAAAATCAAATATTGGGTGTTCTTAAATGGTTATGGCCTATGTGTTTAAGGCTCTTTGCTAGTGCTGTAGCTTAGAATTCTTCCTCTTATCTTGAATTAAATGAGGGAGTTACAGAAGTGTTTACTTACCTGTCTAAAGAGGTCTCTGATCGGAAGTTCTTGACTGGGTATCACTTCAAAGTCTGCTTTGACTTCTGAATAGGTGTCATTTATAATAGCCAAAAACATGTTCTGCACAGGAAGGATGCGGTTAGATATTTGGTTTTGGAAACTGCATTTGTATTATGCTGGGGCACGTAACTAATGGAATTGAAGAGCCTTGCTGGGTGCAGGCGTGCTCCTAATGCAGTTAAATTATCTGATAATCCTGGGGTTTTAGGAAATATTTTTGGGAGACAAATCACTTATTTCCCATCTGCAGTATTGGCTAAAAGTTCCAGCTCCTTGGAGGCAACCGATTTCCTGCTGTGTACTTGTAGCTTTTTCAGATGGTGTTTCATTCTGAAGTAACGAAAACATCAGTCTAACTGATGAAGCAAAGCTGCACCTACACAGTCCCATCAAAGGCTCTCTTTAACCTTCCTACCTGACAAGGCTGGCATTATGCTGTTTTCAAGAGCACCCAATTAAGTTTTCAGAAATTAAAATCTCAAGAAATGGGTACTACAGTAGAGTGAAAGGTGCCATGTGCTTGTTTTGTGGTGCAAAAGCCCATTTTGTGGCTGTTCAAAGGGAGAGCTGCAAAATGTCTGCTGGGAACTCCTGCAGAAAAGCTCTCTCTGCCCAGGTGTACTGAGGGGCAGCCTGGGCAAGCCCACTGTTTTCTCGGGGTGGAAAACGCCATCTTGGCACACTGTACAAAGTTCTTCTCTACTGCTTATGCAAAAGGATAAACATTTTTAAGATGATACCTACCAGCAATACGAAGAACACAAAGAACACAAATGTGATGAAGTATATAGGTCCAAGGACTCTGTTTGCTGCTTCTACGGTTTCAAAATTAAAATCTCCCAGTACAATACGAAACTGTGTAAAGCTGGGAGTAAAAAACACAGGAATGAGGTTGACTGGCTTCTCCTAAAGAGAAGTGTAAAAGTACTGTAAGCATTATTAAAAAAAAAAAAAGCGCAATAGATACAATCAAGACTGATTCACCATTACCTTAGTCACTGAAACCAAAAGGCCAGCCAGGATAACACTGCAATGGTAAATTGGGCATCTAGCATATATTTGAGAATTTGAAAGTACAAGGAATTTTTAAATGGCTTGTATGAGAAAATACTTTCATTCTGGATAAATCACCTGGTTTGGGTTTTTTTAAATTATTTTTCTTCTGTTCTAGCTTCATGATCCCTTATTTTCTGTTAGTACAGAAGGTAACAGTATAGTCCCTGTGTCCCCCTATAGGGGATTTTATTCCTAGCTAAGACAAGTATTTATATCTCTGTATAGTGGCATCTTAGAACTATCTCACATCCAAGTGGATCCAAAATGAGCTATTTTTCTTGTTTAGAAGTGTCTTAATTTTACATGAAAGGCTGCTTTCAAACAACCTGGTACACTAAAGATATCTCTCTGAAGTTGTAAGAAACACAGCCATGGGCTAAAATACAACGCACACTCTGGGTGACAGGTTAGGGTCGCTACAAGGTGTGAGGACCATCAAAACCAGTTCCAGCTGGCACCTGGAATTGATCTGATGTTGTTGCTATGGTGAGTGGCTGAAAAAAATTGGGAAGAAAGTAATAGAGCCAGCAGATGGGATGTGGGGGCTCTTGGCTGTGCAACTGCATGTTTTCGGAGCGCGCTGCAATTCCTGTTTGCAAACATGCTCAGCTTGTGCTCTTGGGTGTCTCAAGCAGTTCTCCTGTGGTTTTCATGCTGGGGACTGTATCACATACCCAGTGGTGTGTCTGCTGGGTAGTTTCATACTCTTCCTTTTGAAAGGCAAAAGAGAACATCCTGCTGCCAGGCCTGCCCTATTGCCCAGGAGCCTGGTTACACACCGCAGTGTTAAGAGCTGTGTTGAGAGCTGTGGGGACTAACAGCTCCACTGGGCAAACTACTCCTGAACTTGCCCTTCTTATCCTTGCCTGACCAGTACATGACCTTGCCAGTGTACATGTGGTCTCTCTTGAGCATATGAAGGCTTTGGGAATGTAGGGCCAATAAAACTGGTTTTACTCTATGAAATAAGAAGCTTTGGTGTTGGAGACCTGTACTCTGAAGTTCTGCTTAGCAGAAACTGGTTTGCACCTGTACCAACTGGGAATTTTGTATCAAAAAATGTAGAAAGTAGCATACATGCAGTTTTGGAAAGTCGAAAACTCTTCAACTTGTGACCCGAAGACCAGATAGCCTAACTGGGCGTAGGCAAAGAAGATGATGAAGAACATGATGGCAAATCCAATGATGTCTTTGGCACAGCGATATAAAGTGGAAGACAGCTGCGTCATGGTTTTGTTAAAGCTTACATATTTAAATATCTGCCAGAGAACAGAACATATTGTTATTGGTGATCAAAATACATTGCAACTTCTTAACAGAATTTCTGGAATGTTATCTGTAATCATAATTTACAGGTTAAGTCTTGCCACCTAGAAATAAGTTGCATGGTGTGTATCTGTAAGGAGAACTAGGATTAGGTGTGTTTCTGGAGAAGATAAGCATATTTGCCCTGCTGAATATTTATGTGCTAAAGCTAATAGTGTGTAGACAGGTCTTTGCTTAGTACTTTATGTGGAAGCAGCTCTAGCAGATACGGACCCCTGGTCAAGGAGATCGTAAGACATACCACCCTCCTGTATCTGAGGATTCCATGATGGGCCGAGTTGGTAAGGAGCTCTCTTTTACTTTGGGTCTGAAACAAGGCCTAACAAAAGCTTTGTTGAATGACAGTCATTAATTATAAGCACAATTGTGCTACTAAATTAACAGGAATCAGTCTGAGGGGAGGATGATGGAGGAATGTGGAGCTGGCGTACAGAATGGATGTAATGAGGAAGACTGTCCGCAGAACTGGTTAACAGCCAGTGCTCCCAAACAGCTTCTTCCTGCAGCCTGGGCCTGGGCGGTGGAGGAAGGCCAAAGCCTGTTTATTTTAGAAGGACATGACCTTTCATGATAGCTTATGTCCAGGTACGTGGGGCATGACTGTAGAGCGTGATCTCTTCGGGCAGATGTGAGCACCACCCCTGCCTGTTTCGCAGCCGCTTTGTGCTGGCGTTACACAAATACATTAGGGGAGAGAGGGCTTGTCAGCAGCCTGGGATCGGTAAAGCTTTGGGAAGTCTCATCCCGTCACTGGGAACACTGAGGCCACCCAAACCAAAGTCACCAGTGTCTGCTGGGTGCAGACCCCCACCAGGGCCAGCAGGGTTTAGTAGATTAGGGGCAGTGGCATGCCAATGTGCAGGACCGGTTTGGCCCCAGAGCACCCAGTTAGGAACAAGAGTAGCCCCTAATCTTAGAGAAGTTCGCTACTCTGGCCAGAGATCAGCAAATCTATTTGCAAGGAAGAATGAAATTAGAGGTGTCCTGGCACAAAGCCACTTTTGAATCAAGTTCAGACATATTTTGCCTTCCTCTGCAGTTAAAAAGTAGCTACTGCTTTCATAGCTTTTGGCTTTTTTGTAGCCAAAAGCTATGAATAGCTTCATCTATTACAGCTCTGCCATCTGGATAGGTCAGGCTGTGACCTGGATAATACTGAGTCTAGGAAAAGACTGAGTTTGAGGAGGCTGTTTGTCCATGGTAATTTCCCAGCTGCTCCAATGGAGACAGCTGCCCACATGCAAAAGTTTTTTTGTTTTTGTGGTTTTTTTTAGTGGACTTGGAATTTTTGTGACCCATGTTTGCGAAGAAAATTTTAAAGTCTTTGGGAGTCTTAAAAACAAAATTCTGCCTTTTAGCCCCACCTTTGCAGTTCACCCATGAAAAGGTAAAAGTGAACATTTATGCTACGCTTAGAAACACTATGGTTCTTGAGTACAAAAAAAGGGAGGAAGAGCCAATACCTTTATCCAAGCAAAGAAGATGTTGACAGCAATCATGTTGTTGTAAAGGACTTGCCAGAATGCAAGGAAATAGAAGTCTGGATATACATGGGCATCAGAGAGCAGCTTTTCCATTAGCAGGGACACTTCTACAGTGCGATAGATGTTGAAGGCAATGGCAAGGATGGATACCTGAAGGAAAGCAGAAGCCAGTGAAACTGAAGTCCAGCTACCTGCCCTTTCTTCAGGTAGACTGTCTGTCTGTCATTTTGTGCAGGAAAGACTGTATTGATTTCCAAAGGGCCTTGGCTAGACTTGAAGAAGCTGAGCTTTTAAAGTGTTTTGTCATAAACTGTAGATATGAGACTTTATTGGCCAAATCATTTGTAATTGTACTGTGATAATTCTGGGTTTGTGCTATGTAACATGCTGCATACATTCTAATGCTACTGCATTAGCTCTGTTACGTGCTAGTGCTTCCCTGCTCTGCAAAGATTAAGGCTAAAACAAACAAGGTGGATAACAAGAAAGCATGTGGAGCTGCAGCAAGTTGACAGCAAGGCAAGTAAAGAGTTAGGTGTGCTGAACTATGGTGGCCCATGTGGCCTCTTCAGTGTAGGACAGTGAGTGACTGACTCTAACCAGGAGCAGATGTTGGCTGCCTAGCCAGTGCTAGCCAAGGCTGGCAAGCAAAGAAGTCGAGGGGTAGCTCACCACCAGCAGCAGCAAATCCAGCCAGTTATAGGCACTTCTGAAATACTCCTTTCTCAGTTTTACTATTTTTATAGCTTCCTGGATTATGAATGTAATGATAAAGAGGCAAAAGGCGATTTCACAAGCAGCCAGGAAGTAATCATAATACGTGATGTATCTGAAGAGCTTCACGGAGTAGATATGTGAGGAGGTGAAAGCACCCCCGGTAGCAGGGAACTCTACCACCAACCTGAAAAAAATTGGGGACTGGTGTTAGTTACCATCTACTATCTTTAAATCATCTCAGCCCTTAATTTTCTAATATTAAATTTTATGACATCAATAATACCGTACTGGAACTCTTATATCTGTAAGATGTTCTTGTAAGGGCTACGCTAAGTCCCCCATGAAAAACGTATCACATGGTAGGGAAGGTTGAGGGGGGAAAAAAGAGAAGCTCTCTGGGTGCCCAAGCTATGGTGTTTGGTTAAAAATTTTTATGAAACTGTGTCTCAGAAGAGCAAACGTTCACCCTACTCTGAGTCTTTTCCCCCCACTCGCTGACAACAGGACTAATAATCCAGCCTTTGACCTTGCAAAAGGCTGTGAAATCTACTCCAACAGACAGCAGCAACCAGCTGTACAGACCAGACACCAACTATTAAAAAAACCAAAACAAAATGTAAAGGAAGGATCAGAGTCTGCTCCCTGCACTAACTGAATTTCTGCATTTTTAATGAATTACTGTCTTGCCAGCTGCTACCTGAGAAACATGGCTACATATGCTTGAGGTGACCAGCTTTCCTCGCATCCTTATGGAAGCATCATGCCTCAGTAAACTGGATTTCACATGTAGCAAAGGTAAGAACTCACCTGATTATACAGAACAGGTTTACGTTAGCATTGTATGTTGAGAAGTCGATAAATACAACCCTGGTTCCTCTAGTGAGCCAGCTGTTCTGCCTGAGAAACACCAACTTCTCCATGCTCTCCTGCTTCAATTTAGGTAAGGTGAAAATATATCCTCCACTGCTGTACAAGCCTATAGATCCCCAGTACCATGGCGATAACGAGGAGGCTGAGGTGTATTTCCATCTATATGAAATAGGAAAACAAAGCAGCTCAGCTTATGGAAACTGGACTGAAGTAAAGCTTTAACTTTTATTTTATACAGTCCTTGTTAGTTGTTGTGTTCTTCTGCATCCACAACTGACCATTTAAGCCAGACCTTTAAATAAGACTTTTCTCTACATGAAGTATGCATGAGACATATAGCCTTAAAATATTCCCATTTCTCTTATTTGCTGCATACTCAGTACATTCACAAAACAGCAATTGCTTAGGAATCTGGATTTCACCCATTGTGGGCCAGACAGTTTATTACCTTAAAACCTTTACAGGTAAATGGAGTATCTCTCATTTACATAGTTAATTGTTTAAGTAGTTCAGTGTTACTGTGGCATGTTCCCATGTTCTTTCACTGGGTTAAATCAATGCTGGATGAAGTGTGTGAAGCAGGCCTTTTGGCTCTGTTTCCACAGCATTTTAGGATGATTCCAATTTATAAACATGTGCTTTAAATTCAGGCATCATATAATTGAGCATTTCTCCAGAGATGTCAGTGGAGATAGACCCATTAACATGTGCTTTTGCTAAACAACTAGGCTTGCTGTTTCCAGTTCTTCCTGTCTCTCCACTACAAATTTCCCATGCCAAATTCCCGTCTATGATGTCGGCACAGAAACAAATCATGGCTTATCTCAATGTAAACAAGAGAAAAACTTGTCTAATTGCATGTACAGTTGCTACTAATGGAAGAATAGTGGCATTAAAGATTTGGTTGCATTTTCAGTAACATTTCTGTGCTGAAGTAGGATGACTTACTCAGATGCGTTATTTAGACCAAAGTCAGACCTGTCTTCAGCTCGGTAACGATATTCACCGTAACAGCCTTCTAAAAAAGTACGGAAATATGGGTAGATGGAGCAAGTGTTGTTGCGTACTTTCAGCTGGCGAATCTGCGCTACTCCTAACAGCAAGTTCTCATAGTAAATGTGGCTGTTGTTCTGGACAGTTAATGTCGTGTTGTTATACCATTTGTCCCAGTAGAGTCCATCCAACAGGGGTCCTTCTGCAAACTGTATGTGCAAGTGAGGTTGAAGTTTAAAAAGAAGATTTAAATACCACTATTACCCCACTTTTTAGCATACAAATCTCTACAGTGTTCTCAGGTTACTTACAGCTACAGAGTCTAAACTAGAATACAAACAATTCCCACCTATATACTGTCTGATAAATAAGATATATTTACATCTCTTTTTTTTCCTATGAATCAGTTTGATTCCCTATGCAGTTCTATCAGAGACATTAATGGGAATATTCAGGGTAAGACTACACCATACATCTGCTTAGGGTTTCATTGAAAAAGTTCTGCTGAACTCTAAACAATTCTGTTTAAACACAAACATTATCTGTTGTTCTAACAAAATCTGTTGGCTATCTTAGTCCCTGAAGATCTGTTTTAGGTTATATTTCTGACTAGGTTTTTAGTCATCTGAATCTAAATGATGAAATATTTATTACTGAAGGGGGGGGGGAAATCCCTCTTTTTCTGGGTGTTTCTTAGATGCAGATACAGAGCATTAAACTTGGGGAGAACATTACTCTGAGTACAAAACAACATGCCCCCACAGTCTGGCACCATCTGGGCACCTGTTACAACCATTTCTAGTACATCAGCACACACATTGTAGAGCAAGGACTCGCTATTCTCTGGACTAGCAATAACAGTAACACCATGATAAGAGGGAGTCCAGTTCTTCCAAATGCATTGTTATAACCAGGCCTTTCCATTTAAGAAAGAGTAGGGTGAGAAACTTTTGCCTTCTGCTGTCAGCTGGCCCATGCTGGTACTTTTGGGCAGTCTTCCACCTAGTAGTGACAACAGAGATAGGCGTTTGGCAGCTGTCACTGAAATACGACGTAACGTAACAGCACACCAGGTGAATCAAGAAAATGTATTTGCACTGGAAGCCTTACCCTCCAGAAATCATCTCTGCTCCCAATACTCCTGAAGCTACTCCCGGTGTCCTCGGAGGAGGCCTCCAGGAAGAGGCGGGCCATGACTTTGTTCAGGTAGTACATGTCCACGCTCACCATGCCAAACGTCACTGGAAAGAAGGGGCGAAGCAGGGATGCTCGCAGGCTGGAATTAGGGGGTGACAGTAGCTTTCACCCGGCTTCCCCGCTCCAGTTGTCACTAGGTCGCGCTGCTCGACAAGGGCAGTCGGAGCACCGACAGCGGGAGGGACGCTGCTGGGGGGGAGGCAGGTGCAGGAGGGAGGAAATACTGAAAGCGTCCATTATTTGTAAACAGCCGCCTCAGGGGTTTGATGACTTACGGATGCAGAGGTCTGTCAGGAAAAAGACGTAGATGACCAGCTCCCGCAAGGTCGTTTTCAGTTCCAGTTCTTTGCTGCAACTGACCCGGGGTGTCACGGCACCTGCTCGGGGAAATGGCGGCGGGGAGTCAGCGGACAGAGCCCTCAGGCCCCGGCGAGGCCCGCGGCCCGCTCCTCTCCCGCGGGGACGGTGGCTCCCTGAGGGGAGCGGGGCCGCCTCACGCACCGCTGCCGCTCAGCCGCTGGTCCACCGCGGGTCCCTCCATGGCGGCCGGGCCGGGCCGGGCCGGCTACCGGCGCTCCCCGGTTGAGATCCCAACGGGCGGCGGCGAAGGCGGAGGGAGCCGGCGGGGCCGATCCCCCACCGGGCCGGTTCCTCACACCGCCTGCGGGAGGGCTCGGGCTGCCCCCCCCGCCCTCGGAGCGTACTGTTACCGTTACCGCATTTCTATTAGCGGCGTTCAGCGCGCCTGCCCCCCCGCCGCGTCTCGCCGGGCCGCAGCAGCGGCGCCCGGTAGAGCCCGCGCCTCCAGCTCCCGTGCTGGCCCCCGTTGCTGCGGGGGAGAAATCAAACGATAAATTGCAGCGTCCGGTTGCCTCCAGGCTAAATTCAGCCAATTAGGAAATTCCCTTCCTGCCGCCAAGAGCGGCAGGGAACAGACGATATATTCATTTAAATGTATATTAATGCAAACGCTGCGAGCTCGGGTGCTGCTGCGGCTCCCAGACATGAGGAGAACTTGGGCCGCTCCGGAGCTGGAGCTGCTGCCCCGCGCCGACCCCGCGCTCCCGCCCGTCACCGCAGGCGCCCTGCGCGCAGAAGCATCGTGCGGGCGGAGCGGCGCGGGGCGGAGCGGGTACCCGTCCGCACGCCACCAGCTCAACCGCCGCGAGTGCGGCCGCGGGAGATCATCCGGCGGGTTTGGTTGCTCGGGCAGCCCCGGGGAGAAGCGTGGTGGTAGAGCTGCAGGACTTTCTTGGGAGTGTAATAGTTAGTGTTGCGCAGTTCAGATTCGGGGGGTTTATTTAACGGTGTAACAGTATGGCGTGAAGCCAAGACCTCATTTTTTCCATTCTGGAAGATGCGCGTGGGGTTTGCTCGCTAGCAGCAGCGTAACTGCGCACCCCCCCGGAGGAGTTCAGGCTAGTTCCACCCTCACAAATTTCTCTTTAGCAAGCACTGTTGAAAAATCTTCAGAGATTAGGTTTGCTGGAGTTTGGCAAAATCAGGTTTCACGGTATTTATTACTATTTTGAGCAAGGGGAATAGCAGCACGCAAACTCTGTGGGTGATTCAGATCAACAGCTTGTTGAGAGTCAGCAGTCAGGTAAGTCGCAGCCTTGATTAAAGGAGTAAGGAGGGAAACCAGGGCAGTCTTAACACTTCATATTATACAGGGCAGCTCTTGGGTCAGGTGTGGAAGGGGGAAAAAAATATTGATGATGCCTTACTGACATATTTTAGTGTTATGGAAGGGTCAGTGTCTAGTTTATGGTAAATGGTTTATAACTATTAGAGGACAAGTAATGGGGGGAGCAGGCAGGGGAAGGGACCAGTGGCAGACTTAGTAGGGTAAGAATCAATTTTTACCAGGCTGCAGCTGATGCCAGACATCCATAGCTGGTTTTAACAGATCAAGGAAAGAGTCACAGCCAATGTTGGATATTTAAAATTTTATTTGCCTCTAATTTAGTCTCATAAAAACACTCTAGTCTATTTGGTTTTAGTATTCAGACAGTACAGGCTTCTGATATTACCAAGAGTGATATTAGAGAAGCAGTACAAACCATTCTGCTTTAGCATGTAACCAAGCACAGGTGGAACTAAAACCGCCCACACTTGTAAAAACTAATTGGCCTGCTTGCTTAGGCTTTATAGTTAAAATACAAGACTCGGTAGATAGGTTATATTCACCAACCCATATAAATAAAATCTAACGTGGTAAAATGGGAACAGCTGAATGTGCAAGAGTCAAAGTAAAAATATGTAGATAGGTATTTTGCTAATTAGAGCAATCACCAGTTAACTGTATCTATGTTGTAATTGTCCCTTATAGTGTGAGTTTTCCTCTTCATTTCCAGTTAAAGTTCATCACTTTCGTACAGTCCAGACTGCTCAGCCAAACGCTGAAACTCTCCTTCTGGTGAGAAAGCTTGTTTCACATCCAGTCCTCTTCCATTAAGTGCCAAATACTTGCTAAAAGTTGGTCGAACCCGTAACTGCTTTGGGGCTGGAACTGGCTTGTTTGCATGTGCTAGAAGAGAGAAAAAAGTCTCTTTCAGTGTCTTCCCAGACTGCGGAAAGACCCATGGTAGAGCAACCAAATTGCTTTTTATCTGCAACATAAAACAGGAACCCCTTAGGGAAGAATTTTACAGACAAACCCATGTCTCAGACACCAGAGATTTATGGAAAGGACTATATTCGCCTTCCTTGGTATCAATCAAGTTGTAGTCTTTAAACAGCATGGAGAGCAGATTCATACAGTATGCAAAGGACACATCACACGGTGTCTTGGCACTAAACAAATATGAGTTTCCTGAGATAGTTACTTTCTGTCTAGTTGCAGCATCTTGGGAAAGAAATCCTGCCAGCAGTCCAAGCTTTATTAGGTTAATGGCAGTGTTAGGTTTGCGGTTGGACTCTATGATCTTAAAGGTTTTTTCCAACCTAAGTGATTCTATGATTTCATCTCGCGCGTCTGCTCTGAATACAAGCGCCAAGGGCAGTTTCGGTTATGGCACTGTGATCTGGTACTTACTTGCGACCTCCAGCCTGGCATGGCACGTGGCCACACCTGCTCCGTTGACGGCAGATACGGTATACCAACCAGCATCTTTCTTGTTTGCGTTATGAATCAGGAGGCAAATCCTTCCAGTATTGTCATGTAACAAGCTGAAAAATGAAGGTGTTTATGTATAAGTGCTTGGAGGGGGAAGGAGAGAAGACACTGAAGTCAGAATCGGTTTACATGCTGAGGAGCTAAGAAAGCCCTAGAACAATTCTTGCAGGGCACTGCAAACTATTTAGACATAAACGCTGCATTTGTGTTACGAGCCACCAGTTACACATCATGACACCATTCAGGTGGCATCAAGGCCCTTCTGTAGCCCTGCGGCCTCACAGCATGATGAATATGTTGCACGTTTCAGTCCTAAAGCAATGCTTCTCCAACGGCCTTGTAGCTGCTGCTGGAAGTCAGAGTGGCATCTTGTCACAGTTTTCTCTCTGTGCCCTCAAAACAAGACTCTGAGCATCGTGTCTGGCCACCATCTGGCATAAATGAGGGGCAGATCTAGCTTTCCAGCTTGCTGCTTTTATAAACCAGCCAGTTAAAATTTGACTTAACAAATACTGGTTATTGTTTTCTAACACACCAATTAGTAGGATACCTTATTCGGTCTGTATTATATTGTACCATTTCGTTGTTTCTTTTCCAGTAAATCCGGGGTGTTGGGATAGCAGAGATCTGGCATTCAAGTCTGGCTGTATCTCCTTCAAAAACCTTTTTGCTTTGCGGCTTGAAGATGAAAGTTGGAGGTGTGTGATGTTCTTTTGCTAAATTAAAGAGGAAAGATAAAAAGGAGTTATTGTAAGTATTGAACGCTAATATCAGGCTTGTTTTTTAAGATCTCAGAATGCTAAGGAGGGCACATATTCCTTACTGCTACTCCCTAGCCTACAGGCAATTCCTATGACCATAAGGGTGTAGTAGGCATAATCCACTTTAGCAGGAGAATCAATCAACATATATTATTAATCTCCCAGAACTGATAACTTCCAAGTTCTGGACATCCCACTACATCTAAATATTTCTTCAAAGCACTTCTAGCAGGATATGGCATCCCAGATGCATGTGTTAAAATAGTCTTGGAAAAGGTAAGGTGTTTGTTATAGTTTGAGCCTGTATATCTGGAGATCTACCTCTGCTTAATTTTTATGTCCCAAACACACAGAGGAAGGCATTAGATTACTGAGATTCTCCATGCATGGCCAGGTAATTATCAGTGCTCTCAGTCTTACCAATTACTTCCACTTTTACTGCAAAAGACGCTTCTCCTGCACGGTTGACAGCCACACATTCGTATGTCCCTGCATCAGATGATTTGACTGCTTCAAAAATAAATGAGTGGAATCCCTTTTCTGACACTATCATTTTATGGAACTGATCTTGATGAACCATCCTTCCATTCTGATACCACATCAAATCTGGAGTTGGCAGCCCACTAACCTGTGAAGGAGAGGAAAGCAGCGGAGAGTTAAACAGCTTTAAGAGAATAAAAGCTCCCTTCAGTGGGCTTTTATAGGGAGTTTGAGGCCAATAGATGATCAAATCATGATCCTACTGCAAAATTTTGCAGTCTTGCCTAGTTTTGAATATTAATGTGGCACTGCACAGAGAGGAAGGCTCATGAAGTGCCATGGAAAGGTAAACTTTAGCTATCAGACAGTGGATGCTGCTCCTGAAAACCCCTGTTGCACCCATCTTGTGAGGTAGTTTGGATTAGGCCAAAGATACTCATTGTGGGTTCATGGAGGGAGGAAACAGCCTTTTAATCCCATAGCTAGCACTGTCAGCAGTGCTGACGTCCACACTGTTTTGATAATATATGTAAATAAAGTGTCCTGCAGACATGCTCCAGGTTGTCCATGATATTCAGAAGTTAAGCAATTTGCAGCAAAATGGCTTAGAGATCATGGCTAAGTCTGGCAAGAGTTGACTGAAGGAAAGGGATTGGAAGCGATTAGGAAAAACCAAGCCAAAGCACGATCAGCAAACAGCCTTTGCAGTAAAGTTGCATGTGCGGAAGACCTAGGTTCTTTCTTACCCTAGGGTTGGTACAACTGCCATGCAGTTTCAGGCCATTCTGCTGTTTTGTTTGTAATTAGGGCATTTCCTTGCTAGATTGTCTGCTCCTGCAAGGGCACAGTTACTTCAGAGAAGACTCATTAAAGGCAAGATAAACCTAAACAGGCCTTGCTGAACGTGTGTCCAGCATGTGTCCACTGAAGTCGGTGGAGTCTCCGTGCAAAGCACAAGGTCACTTCCCTAAATGCCTTCTGTCAGAGGGCCTTAATATTCGTTCTTCCCAATGAGGTCTAAACAGTCATCTGTGGTGGTCCATATTTACCACTGTTTAACTGTATTCTTATGCAACTAAGTCCACTTAAATTTCCCAAGGGGAAATGCTGAAACATTTACCCATCTCCTATTTCTTGGTTTATTTCCTGGAGAGACCCTGCACCACCTGCCATTAGTGCTCTGACTTAAAGTGTAAAAGCACTGCGACTGAGAGACCTCTTTTCATGCCACACACCCCACAGAGCTAACGGGACTGAAAGTGAAAGGCTGGTATTACTTTGAAGTCAAGCCTGCAGAATCGCCCCTCCTCAATAATTACGTCTTCAGGCACTTGTGTAAAACGTGGCTGGAAAAACTTTTCCTGGATGGAGTCGTGTCCACGTTCATCTCCTCTTGAGGATGGTCTGCTCCTAAAAAGTGGGCAGAAACAGTTAACTGTGTAAAAGTTACCATAGCGCAAACAAAGCACTGATTGCAGCTAGAGTCCCTCAACACACTTAGGAATCTGACATTACAGTTCTGGCCTGGCTTGTTTTTCAGCTGTAAGGCACGAATTTTGATTGACCACTTATCTTGCTCAAGTTGTTCAATTCAACACAGAAGCATAACATATGAAACCTTCATCTTTGACCCAATATCCAAAAGAGTTTACAAGAGCGATGTAGGTGGTGTTTTATCATGCGATGTTTCATCATTTACGTTGTCGGACCTTGCTGTGACTAGAGATACATCTTCTAGAATACAAAGCATCTTTGCCCTAGGTACGCGGAGTCTTTAAACCTTTAGTGTTATGCTTAGAATTGGCTAGATTAAGAACATAGGCATCATCAACCACCCACAAATGGTAGTGTTTTAGTTAAAAGGGAGTGAATTAATTTAGTAATTACTACTTTAGAAAGAGTGATGAGTAAAGCTAACATTGTCTAGAAACATTTGAAATAAGGTCTTGAAAAGTAGCACAGCACAAATTTATGCATTACCTTACATGTGTGGTAGGAACCTGCAGCCTGATGTTTTCTGCATTCTGGTGCTTGGAAAAAGGAAGAGAAGTGAGTGACCTTAGAGAGAAAGTTTTACTTATAAACTGAACAAGCCATTTTAAGTTAGTATACTGACTGCTGCTTAAAAGCAAACTGAATGCTTCCGAAGTCATTGGGACAAGAGGTAAAGAAGCTGGCATCAGGAGCCATTACACTCTGTTTTCACGCTAGGCTTTGCCATGACTGTAGCAAGTACTATTAATAAATAGGACAACTTCTCATCACCCTGCACAGGTGGTAGGTGCAGCAGTTTTGTCTGGCACACAAGGCTTTTGGCCAGCCAATAACCTTTGTTAGAGAGGGGTAGTACTACTGGCAGTATCTAAAACGAGAGCTAAGTACGGAGTGTCCTTCCCCGTAGCAGGAATAGAAGTGGAGTCACTGGCAAGAACACTGTATTGTGCCCACTTAAATATGGTACCAATAGCAATGAACACATGCTGAGCTGGAAAATATTTTTCTTTCTAGATCACAGCACCAACTAAGCTTGCTGACAACTCCACAATCATATGAGTAAATCTGCTAAAGTACCCAGGATTGATTCCTGCTAGGAATTTGAATGTTTGGAGAATACAAGCAGAGTTTATTATCAGTGGCTCGTTTTAGCAATGGAGTCAGATAGAGGAAACACTGCATCGAAATTTCTGGGAGGTTTGCATTGAGCCATCACCATGCTTGGTTCTGTGCTCTGTAACCCAGTTCTGTGGAACGTTTAAGCCTGGGTTTAAACTTCAAGCGCAAAAGTCGTCATCAGTTCAGGAGGAGCATCACATGAATAAGGGTTTCGCTGGCCTGAGCTCAGTGCTGAGTCCAAAGGCAATTCCTTGTATCTGCTTATTTACACAAGTTCTGTAAAATTATTACTTGTCTTGTGAAATTATGCTGTAGGGATGAAGTTGCTGATGATAATTCTAATGCTCTATTACACGGACTGACTGTGTAGTTAAGTTCTTGAGGAGTCAGGAGGCTGAATGAATCGGTGACTATAATATCTAAAAATAACACTGAACAATGGGAATAAGATTTTCCAAACATAAGCCAATCTCCTTCCAATGCTTCTTTTTGTGCAGCATTTCACACACCCTGAAAAGTTGTCAGTCCTTGTGTTTTGACTGAACGTTTCCTTGTTCTCTGCAAAAGATGAGGTTGCCCTTGCTCTCTGAAATCCATCATGTTCCTTTCTTGCCTGCTGCTGTCAGGTGATTGCTGGGGAGAAATAGCTCAAATTCTATATTCCTCCCTTGCTGGGATCTTAAGTGTCTCTTTCATTGAAGAGTTTTGCTAACTGCACTTTGAAAGGTGTATGCCAGCCTGCTGCCTCTCTGCGTGCCTGCAGCAGGAGGGATGTTTTCTTTGGCTGCACAGGTACCCAGTGCCACATCACAGACATTTCCACTAACTTTGATCACAGAAGTACCAAAGAGAGCTTTTAACTGGCTTGAATAACCAACGAACGATGCAAGTCTCCATCTAAAATGCTTTTGAAAATGCCAGTAGCAATAGATTCTTGTCTGTCAGCATGTGGGCTGCTAAAATAACTGCTCTGCCTTCTCTTAATGATTGCAGGCCCTCGGAAAGGCTAAAACTCAACCGATCCCACCCCAAGGCTCTGACCTCTTGTAGTCAATGTCATTTATTCCAAACAGCGACAGGTGGAAATCTTGCTGTCCTGGCCAAGTCCGATCTCTGGCTGCTAGAGAGCGGGTACCTGTATCCCTCGCGGCGCGGCTCCCTGCCTGTCACGGGCAGGGCGTAACGTGCTGTGCAGCAGCTGTTGTAATTCCTCCCCGGAGAGGTCATTCCTACAGATCAGGCCCAGCAAGGGGATGGTGCTTAAATTCCCCCCCTCTGCCACCATCTTCCCCCCAAAAAAACCCAATCCCTACTATACAGTGGGATTGAGTGAGCTGTCCCTTTCCCTCTCCTGCACTGGTACCAAGAAAACCCCAACTCTCTGCCCTATTCAGGTACAAGCAGGTCACAGCATGGTCACCAGGAAATCATTGTTCTAGAGACAGGTCCCCATTTACCTGTGCATTCTGCATGTTGTCTTCACTTTGTGCTTCCAACACAGATGCAGCATTTACTGGTCCGAGCAGCCTGCGAGCCATTCTTTCTTCATAAGTTAATCGCTTAAAGCAGAGCAGAGAGGAATTCTAGTCAGAAGTCCATTTGCTATTTCGGATCAGCTTGTAAGAGCACATTTATATGCTATAAATTCAGGGTGTTGTAAATGAAAGCAGCGGCTGAATAGAAACACCACGTCTGTTCCACGGGGTTTGCAAGTCCGTGATGCCCGCTGAAGTCAGCCTGAATATATACAGCGCTGAAATGCACAAAAGATTAAACTGCCTGTTCATCAAAGCCTCTCTAATGCCATCTGTGGTCTTCCACTCCTCCTCTTTCTCCACTGGGATTATTTATGGGTAACTGATGGCATTATCTCAGAAGCCAGAGTAAGTCCCAGGGTACCTTTCTGTTAGCACTGGGAAAACTTCCCAAGTCATTCAGCTGTGGATTTACTTCAGGAGCTGGAGGCATGATGGATGCTAGTGGTCCCTACTCCCAAAAAAGCAAGAGCCACACCAGAAGCAGATACAGCCACAGAAGAGCACCAGTACCCCCGAAAGCACAAGGGAAGCTTATGCCACTGCAGCAGCCACCTTATGAAATGCTGTGTGCTGTCCTGAGAGGAGGCGAGAATGCATTTCAGTCGTGTAACAGTACGTTCCTGCAATATGGATGCGGCACACAGGGATAAATATGAGCAGAACTAAATTCAAATTCTGTCAGCTGGGTTACTTTAGAAAAGATTGAGTATGTTAGTCCCCTGAGCACCAGAACACCTCGCACTTCGCTTCCCACAAAGTTTACCTTGGGTTTGGATTTTGTGAAGTGAGGACAAGCTTGGACCAAATTTCTACTGTGTACAGGACATGTATGTGGCTACTCCTGGGTAGATTACAGTTTGGGAGGCTTGTGGGACTTTTCTTTAGAAGAGGGAGAGAGACCTTTTGCAAAACCTGTGAGAGCTTAATATCCCTGAGGTCATTACAGCTGTATCAAGTGTGGCTGAGATTGGCCAGTTGGTTCAGACGTTGTTGGAGGACAAGGGGAGGAGGACACAGAGTGGTGATTGCATAAGCCTTATTTTTAGCCTGGCTTCCTATGGGCAGAAAAGCTGGCTTGCAATGGCAAGCTTTCTTACAGCAGATGGAATATTCCTGCTAGGGACAGATTAAGTCAGATTTGACCTAATATATTTTTTTTTTCCCTTCAATGTTTAAAATTTTATATATATATCATACAAACCTGTTCCTGCTGATGGTAATGGAAAAACTCCTTGCTACTTCAGGGGAAAGAAGATGGAAACTATAAACACTGGGCTTTTACCAGTCTGCCTGCAGCCAGCAGGAAGGTTCCCACATTAGAGACCTGCTCACTCTAGCTTGCTGTACTGTGCTGCCCTACTGGTAAGCAAATTTTTCTCCCGGATTTGGATTTCTTGGTAAAGGGGATTGCATTTTGTCCCTTTACAAAATAAACAGGTAGGTACTGAGACTAAGAGCCCTTCTATAGGAGACAGACTTTATGATAAAAGCTCATGTAATTCCTTTGATTTGTTGTTGTTCACATAAAAAGAAATCAAAAAGGTTTACCACATGTGGTGATGGTCTCTAGAACGAGAGCTTTCAAATGTTGGTAATTTTCCAAGATTCTAATGATTTGGGGTTATTAACCCCAGCATTGAAAGCCAGGATGAGAGAGTGACTGGAGAATGGAGGGATTCTCCTTGGATTTCTAGTTGTCTGCGGGTGTGACGTTCAGCAGGATCCCCAGCAGAGAGTTCAAGTCTGTGCCACGGCTCTACACATGTACCTTTCTCTTGTGTGTATGTACCTTACTCCTGACCCTAACCTTATTAATCTGATTGCAAAAATTCAAAGCTTGAATGCCGTGTGCTGGCCAAGAAGGTAGGATAAGAGGGAAAGGCAATAGCAGCTCGAAGCCATCTTGCTGCATCAGATGGCTTTCAGAAGTCAACGCATCCCTTACTGAAGTCACAGGAGATGCAGACATTCAGTTGCCAACAGTAGATGCCTACAGACTTACAGCAATCATCTCTTGCCACACATTCAGGCCAGCTTTCATCATGTACTAACCATGTGCTGCTCCTCCACTGGGAAAGGTCTTCTCCGGCTGAGCTGAACCTGGCTCACCAGTACAGATATTTGCACTCCAATAGCAAAAATAACGGTGAAGAGGGTGTTGGGAAACGAAGAGGCTGGATGTAAATCTTTCAAAACCACACCTTTTACACCAGCCCTGAGCCATGATTAAAAATGGAGTCACTGTTGGAAGAGGTGATTTTTTTTACATTTCTAATGGTAAAATTTAGCCACCTCACACTGAAAGAATATTCTGGTCACAAATGGCTCAAAGAACTCTTGTTGGGATCTGTTGAGGTTCTGAGTAAAGGTGTTTGAGCAGTGTTGCTCCTGCATTTCCTTCTGCTTTCAGCTCAGTTTGGAGGCTCCAGCCTCTGAGCTACTAGAACTAGTCTTTGCATCCCTGCTTGTACTACCGAGAGTCAGAGCAAATTGGTTCTTTAATCAGCAGATATCCCTTACCTGGTTGCCATTCTGGAGAAGGTTGTCTTTGCATCGGAGTTTCTTTTCCAAGTCCTGAATGAGGGCCTCTTTTGTTCCTCGAATTTCTTGGTCTGATGTCTTCTGCATAGAGTTGATGCTAGCTTGTTTGTTATACATTGGTTGTGAGTAACTACTCGTGCAGGAAGAGAAAACAAAGTTATTCCTGTAAGCCTGCTTGACTGTTTACTACAGCTTCACAGAATACACACAAAAATGTGAACCTACTACCTAGAGACTGTGGTTCAAATGAACCTGTAAAGCATTTGGGAGATAGATAGGCTAGGTGATGTAATTGAGTATCAAAAACTTAAGGGGAAGCATCATGGTCTAGCCAAGTCATTGAGTGTCCTCCCACAGCACTCTCCGAAGTTTGCTGTGGGTCGCTGTTCAGCATCCCTACATCTTGTAGTGGCCCCTGACCTGACTTGGCTGTGTGCAGTAAGCCCAGCAGTGTTTTGAAGGAGCCACTAACTCCCCTGAGTAATGTAAGTCTGTCCAGGAGCAAGTTCTCCCTCAAGAACTGCATTTCTCTGCAATTTCCGTTGCTGAAAAGGCCCTGGGTGCTGCAAATCCACAGCAGGGTCACAAACTAGTTGGTTAGGTATGAGCAAATAGCTTATTAGTTGCCCTCTTCTTCTTGGCCCCAAAAAGTTACTTCATATAGCATTTCTGTCCAGAGGTTCAATAGCCAAGCTTACCCCAAGCTAGGCTGGGTCTTTAGGAGCCCTTGCTACAACCCCCCACATAGCCTGATCCTGTAATCCATAGTCAAGAGACACAATTGAGTCTTGGAGTTAGATAGTAGACTTGGTTCTGAAAGATGCTACGAAAAGAGGAGCAACCCTCAAAATGGGTTGCGAGGGTCTGCTAGAGATCACGGCACTCTGCTGACAGGATCTAGTCCAGTTCGTTATACGCAGTGGGGCCTCGTATACTGTAGTTTTGTTCAGCAGCTATTTCTATTCAAAATCCTCTTCCTCCTGTCACTTGGGAATTCGTTCTGCTGATTAGAATAGGGTAGAAGGGTTATAATTCTGGTACGTATTCCCACCACTGCTTGGACTTAATAACTTGCCCAAGTTATAACTTAAAATCTTTAATAATTTGCCCAACAGATTAATATGTGTCACATCCCCGTTTGCCCATTTATAGGATGGTTAGGAAAATAATTCCTCAACTCAGAGGATGTTGCATTTAAGAGCAGCTTATATGAAAAGCATATTGAGGCACCAAAGCCCTTTGCTATGAAACCAAACAAGCCCACGCTACACACACAAAACCCAGCAGTTACTCCAGATGTGTACCTAACGCCCGCACGCTCCTCCAGTACTTTAAGAAACACTCCTGAGTGCCCCAGCTAGCCCGCTCTGTCTTACCTTTCCACTTCCCACACTGCTGCGGTTCAAAAAACCCTCAGAAACATTCAGATTTCCTGAATACAAACTGACACTAAAACCTGAATTTCTCTCCATGCCAGCAGGACCCGCCTGCCCCTATCACCTTTCCAATAGCCTCGGCTGAGTGTTTGTTGCATATTCCACACTGACTTTCCCCAGGACCTCCAGCTGATATTGGCAGGAATACAAGTTGGTGAGAAGGCAAGACCCAGCTCCCTTTGAGATCTCACTGACCTTGGGAGATATTTGGATTGCAGCCCAAAGGCAAAATGATATAATACATATTCAGGAAAGAATTTGGTCTTTGGTCTGAAGGGGTAAAATTTTCAAGTGGCTGCCTTTCTGTTAGCACATATGATTAATGGAAACTGAGTTGTAGGTGAGTGTAGAGTCCCATTGTGATGTGGAACCTGAAAAGACTTACTAGGAATCTTAAAGTTGTTTATATGTGGGAAATACTACTGCCTTCCCCCCCGTCTCCCCATTCATAAGCCATGTTTGTTGAGAGGAATTAATTTGAGATGGGTGTCCATCTTCTCTTCTGGATACCCTTAAACAAGAGATTTAATCAAATTAAACTGTTCAAACTGACACCAGAAAACCTGCACAGCAGCCAGTGACGTGACTTCGGTGCAGTTTAATCCCTGGTGGACACCCATCTCTCGCACACAGACACCAAGGGCAAGCCTCCTAACCCAATTCATGCAGAGTCCTGCCTCGAGAATCAGAAGTCAATGGGAGTCGCACCATTGACTTCGACCAAGCTGGCGTTTCACCGGATGGTTGGATTTGGGATGGTCAGTGCATGGGAGAGGCCAGGCCAGAGGAAAGCAAGGGGAGGTTAGAAGCCCATATATACTTACTGAGGTTCCATGGGAGAAGGAGTTTGGCTGTTATAGTCGGGCTGTGAGGGTAGCACTGAGCACAGGAATGCTGCGGGGGGTTGGTTAGGCATGGATATAAGCCGTTGCCCGGATGATGAGCTAGCAGGAGACTGCGCAGATGCAGGTGTGATGGGATATGTGGATTCCTTAGGGGCACTACAGGAAGGCGAGGAGAGCGTGATTGAAGAGCTCAGCGATGACGAGGAGGAGAATTTCTGCCCACTTGGGTTACGAGGCTGTATTAGGATGGAGGACTGTTTGATTTGTCTGCTTGACTCGGCAGAGGCTGCAGATCCCGGAGGCTGCTGTTGCCCTTGACACACATTCTTAGACTGGATAAAGTGTTTTGGACGTTCGTAGTTAAACATGGTTGGTTGGCACATAGAGGAAACTGATGGGAAATTAGGGACACTCATAGGAGAGGTTTCGCGGCTGTCCTGGGTTTTTGTTGGTGATAACTGGCTTTGGATAGGTGGCTGGTAAAAACTAGGTGGTAGGCCACGAAAGCTTTCTTGGCTGGGCTCCTGGATAGAAAGGAACCCTTGCCTTGCAGAATAGAGGCTTTCTTGGTGTGGATTTTCCCTTAAGGAAGACAATACAGATAAAATAAATTGTACATCACCAAAATACAAAAATACTGTCTCATGAGCAGTCATTAGCAATCCAAAAAGTATGAAGTTCAGGCAACTGACAATGCTTAAGCTTAAAATAAAGAGATTTAGGATTGATTAGAACTATTCCAGAACTGTACAAACATTTTGGATTACAGTAAGAAGTCATGCACTCTATCAGACTCAGGTGCAGTGCTCACCACAGCTATCTTATCTGCAAGAGCCCAGTAAATTCTAACAGAAATAGCAATTGGTTTATTGAGATGACCCACCACCTGCCTAAGTCTACAGATAGCTGTAGATACTACTGCTAGGCAAGGTAATTTGCCACGTATCATCTGAACTAAAGATCTCTGGATCCTGCATGTTTGTGCCCTGTCGAAACACTAAATGTACTATTACTTGGAGAATGGGTTATTTGTGCTGAGAAATTCCTTACACTATAGGGAAGCATGAAACAGGTTCCACTTTCTTTTAAGCCTAAAACTAAACCTTTGAAACCAAGTATCTGGATTTCTTCTCTAATGGTTTTTTAATTCAGAGCTTTTTATATCCAATTGAGATTTGGGATTGGAATGCCAAGGACTGTGCTTCTCCGTTCAAAGTGATTTCCTGAGATTTGCTGTTAGGGCTAATAATTGCCAGAATGACATTGCTTCAGGATAAAGTAGGGCAAGCAGAGCTGCTCAGTGGTCCTTCATTTATTTTGCAGGTCCTTGATATCTAAACCTAGGCTTTCCATCAACTCAAACCCCAGGAAAGTCTCATTAGAGTGAACTGAGCAAGTTTTTTAAAACTCACAAACAACTCCAGCTCCAGGATAACTAAATACCCCCCAAAATAAACGTAAAGCTACTAATAAAAAATGAGAATATAAATCCACACAGTTACATGTGCTGGAAAAAATTGTAATCTTGCCGCACTGAGATCAGCTGTTTTGCTGCTATATATACACAGTATATTGTATTCCTCTCCTCGGAGAGCCCAAAGAAGGACTCCACCAGGTCGTAAGTTCCCATGGGGGGAGATCAACTGAAGCCATCGCTGTCGTTTTAAAGATTCAAAGCTTTCACTTCCTAAAGGTAATTATCAATATAAGTTGTAAGTTAACTGTAAGTAAACAGAAGTTTTCTAGTAAAAACTTCCTAGCTTCCCCTGTGTCATGCTCTTGGAATTCGAAGCTGGCTGAAAGTTTTGGAGCACATCCACACTGTGTTCTCATTCACTGGTGCAGAAAACTCGTTGAATCTTGTTTTTATACCATTTTTGTATCACTGCCTGTGTAGAGATTAATTCATTTTACCTACAGGCTGTGTACAGAAACCGGCATTTATATTGTTTTCTAGAATATTGCACTTAAACAAGACACGACGCACAGATTTGCTTGTCACAGCAATGGAGAAGTTGCATTTTCCTCAAATCATTCCACCTTGATTTGGGTGGGGAAAAAAATATCTAAAGAGACTTTTGACCTTACAAGATGAAAACAATAAGAAATAACAAAGGTGCTTTGCTTTAAAAAAAACCCCAACCTTTTTTTTTTTTTTACTTTTGTTGCCTCCCACGTTACCTTTGACGCCACCGCACCTTGAAGGTCCATTTTCATCCCGCGTTACGCAGCGCACTGCTATGCCTCTCTAACCAGCTTCGAAGTAAAAAGTGACGTGGAAAAAAAAAAACACCCCAAAAAACCACAGCACCCAAACCGCAAAGCCCCAAACCACAGCACCTTACCTACAGCCTAGGAGTTGTCACCTGGGCTTTCGCCAGTATTTGGGAAAGGGGCCGTCATGCACCGACCCGGACTGTCATAGCAGCCCTCTGCGTAGCGGTGTAAGACCCCGCGGCTTTAACGTGCTGCCAGCAGGTGCCACGGCGGGACCTGCCTGCCCTCCTGCCTGCCCTGCCTGTCCGCCTGCCCGCACCGCTGCCAGAATAAGAGTCTCCACCAAGCCCCGGCCTCGCGGGGACGCGTCGTTTAAGGGTCGCAGCCCGGGTTTTGGGCAGGTGCCCGTGGGCAGTAAATCACTCCGCGTGGGCAGTGGCAAAACCTGCTTGCGCGGCCGGCCCGCGGGAGGGGCTGCCCCGGCCCCCGTCCCGGCCCCGGGCAGGGGGCTGCTGGCCCCGGCCCTGCCCAGCCCGGTGAAGCGGCGGGGCCGAGCACTCCCGGTCGCCTCCGCTGCTCCCGGGAACGTCCCTGTACCCAGAACGGGAGGAACTGAACAGTTTCGGCAGCTTCTGAACAGAAAAGCGTTAGTTTTTGGGTTTTTTTTTCCCCCGTAACAGCCGTCAGGGAGCAGCGAGGAAGGGCTGCTGCAACACGCCGAAACGTCCCGAAATCCCACTTGGTTACCTCGACGATAATCCCGTCTTAAATTCATTTACTGAGAGGCTCCGGCCACCCGCCTCTGCATCCGCGACGCTGCTCCCGCTTGCGAGGCCGCGTTCCCAGCGGCAAGGGGGACTGAAGGCCAGAGGCAAATGGTGGCCAAGAGACCCCCAGCAGCACCCCCCGCGGCCCCCCGCACCCTCTCTCGGCCGTGGGGCCGCATCGGGAGCAGTGGCATCGCTGCTGGATGTATAAGCCGAGTAACACCTATAAAATAAACTTGGTGGCAAAATAGTGTTTGATATTTTGCTGTTCGTGTGTATTATTACAGGTATTTACTTGGATTAAAAGATGCAGCTAAGGTGCTTTCACCAGAACAACAACAGATCCTCCTGGGAGATTAGGTGATTTGTATCCCTTTAATCAAAGGCTTCAATGCTTAATTACATCTTAAATTAACATTATTGTGTTGTAAGTATCTTAATTATACTTTGGCAACTCTCGCCTAACGTGCGCCGCTGGTTAAAACCAGCGGTCTTCCAGTTGCCTCTTCTCTCCCTTTGCTGTACCGGTGAATCGTTCAGAACAGCGATCTTCAAGAGTTAATCCCCATTTAGCGTTTGTGTTTAAACATCAGCCCATCGTTTGTGAACTAAATCTACGTATCAGGTGTTAATTGAGTGCTAATTTATTGAAATACCTCCTGGTGAAAGTGATTAAGGGAGGAAGCGTGTCCCTAGTTGCTAGAGAGGTTATTTGCTTTTTAAGTTAAAAAAAAAAACCAAAACAAAAAACAAACTGTAGTTTGTACGGAGAGAATTGAGTGCTTAAAAAAAAAGATAACTGCAGCATGGGCGTTTGCCCTGTAGGAAGCTGTGAGCATGGTAAAGGTCAGCCTGGCTTCCCATCGACTTCAATGAGGGTACAGTATGCTTGTTTCAGAACTAAAGTTGGCTGCAAGGCATCAATTTAAAGGCAGCTTTATGCACTTAAAAGGCTGGACACAACTAGGACGACTTGTGTGAAAGAGAAGGAACAGGAAAATGTGAGATCCAGAAGGTAGGAAAAAAACCTGAAAGATCTAGAAGCTGAACTGATAAAGGCAGAGGAATAAATCTCACTGCCTGTGCTAGGGTAACTTATACTCCGCCCAGCACTGCGAGGTGGTAGAGACCGTCTTTTCTGTGCTGCTTCGGTTTCCTTTCTATGAATGGTGACGCGTTGCGTCTGATCGGGTTCTCCTAGTTGCTTGAGTCATAGAGCAACTAATGCCTAGAAAAAAGTTAAGAATCATTTGCTGATTTATTAAGGAATCTTAAAAGCTACCTAAAAGACCTGGCAGTATATATACTGCCTGAAGCCTCGTTTGCTTGGATTAAGTTCCTTTAATAAAGTTAATAATCAGTATAGATCTTGTTGCGCTGCTTTAAGGCTGATGAGAAGGACGCTGTAAGCTGCAGCTGTAAGGGGTTCAGGAGGGAGTAGCTGGTAGTGGCAGTCTTCTAGAATTGCATTTTCTACCTTTTGTAGAGTGGCGGTTGCTAAGCAGCAATTTGGAGAAGTATGAGTACAAGGACTTCATTCATTTTATAGTTGTTCCCAGTAATAGCCTTGTTCTGTCATCGCTCTCTTTGTCGGTATTTCTTTTTGTCTTCAGTAATACAGTTACAACCACATATGCTGCGTGAGAGTTGTATGGCTAAATCTGTCTAACGAGACAGTTATTGTACAGCTAGTCATTAGAGTTGATTGCTTAGTTTGAGGTAACAGCAACATTTACAATGTTGAGTCCCATTCATAATGATGTTTCAAGGCACACGGCAATACGACTGTGGGCTTTAAAGAGATTTAAATGCCCATAGATGGGTGTATATAGAGAAATTTTAATAGTTTTCTCTCGGTATCTGGAGATGTGTAAATGCCTTCCAAAATCTGGTTCAGCATCGCTCTCAATCAAAAGCACTCTGCAGCTCTATACACTAGCTAATGTTTTAGATAACCCACATTTTTAAAAGCTATTACATAGCTGATTTTGGTGGTATATTATATCCCTTTATGCAGGACATCAGGTACTGCATTTCAAACTAACCAGAACTTTAAAAATAAAACCGCAACCACAGCTCACTGGTAGTGCTGCAAGCAATAAACTTTACAAGTAGTCATCCTAACGTTGCTTGTTAGAAATGCCAAAATACAGGCTTCCTGCTGCCTTTGAGCAATCTGGAGAGGATGGAAAAACTAGTCCTGTTCTAAAAGGACAGCTAACAAATGTCTCCTACTGCCCCTGTTCCCTCCAAGCGCTAAGTATGCCAGAGATTTTATAAAAGGCTTTCATTTTTGCTCGGCGGACGATTAACAGTCTGCCTTTGTTTAAAATAATCATCAGGTAAAGATTACAAGCAATGCAATGTTGCTCTGCGTTAGATCCTCCAAGCAAACAGCCTTATCTCTAGGTGTTTGGACCTGGGGTAGTTGAACATGACCACGGTGCTGCATTCATATGCTCGGCTTGTGATGTCCGGAGGCAACAACAGCACGTGCACAGCTTCATCGCAGGCTGCAAAAAAACCCTCCGCAGCTTTGTGGTGCTGCAGTCTCCCAACGCCTGTGCAAGTTAGCTTCATCCAGGGTTTTGAGTCTGCAGCGGGCTCTGCCCAGGGTCTTGGTGGATTTCCTTGGAGCAAGGCTGCATTTCACAGAATCACAGAATCACTAGGTTGGAAAGGACCTTCAAGATCATCAAGTCCAACCATTAATCCAGCGCCACCATGTCCCCTAAACCATGTCCTGAAGCGCCACATCCACATGTTTTTTGAAAACTTCCAGAGATGGCGACTCCACCACCTCCCTGGGCAGCCTGTTCCAAAGCCTGACCACTCTCTCAGTGAAGAAATTTTTCCTAATATCCAATCTAAACCTCCCCTGGCACAACTTAAGGCCATTTCCTCTCATCCTATCACTAGTTACTTGGGAGAAGAGACCAACACCCTCGTCACCACAACGCCCTTTCAGGTAGTTGTAGAGAGCGATAAGGTCTCCCCTCAGCCTCCTCTTCTTCAGACTAAACAACCCCAGTTGTTTCATGGAAGGGCTTGAAGCTAAACTGAGAGCCTCCTCTTAGCGAACTGCAGGTTATTGAAGCAAACCCATTTTTACTCAGTGATTTAGCAACAAAATTCCTGTGCATGGAGGAATCTATACCGAAATACGATCTCTCCTGTAGTGAATTTGGAGGAGGATGTTCAGAATTGTTAAAATAACTAGTTTAAAGTGGCTGAGTACATCCAAAAATATTCTACAACAGAATGCTTTGTGTCACGGACAGCCGTTCACACATGATGTAACAGTATCACTGCGATGCAGCGCTGGCATTCGGCTGAGGGGGGGGCACACGGCTGCCTCGTAGCTCTCCCCTTCACCAACAGCACTGAGGAAACTCCTCTGTAGTGCTGAGCTTGGGCCTTTGTCACTGTCTGAGGCCATTGTTACGCCTATAAACGCCTGAGAAACACTACAAAAATCTGGGATGGAATTGCTAAGATGTGCGTTCTAACTTGTTTCATTTCCTTGGAACAATTAAGCAGAATAACTAATAATGCAACAAGTATAAAGCTACCTGAGAGCTGCATTTGGGGCAGAAATTGGATCGAGTCTTGCTTCAAGAGGGAACGCTTTATTCTTGGTGGAAAATCTCCACCTCCTGAGCAGGGGGCGTCCCTACCATGGCGTGGAGCGGTTTTCATTCTATCCAGTGGGTCCCTGGTTCAGTTATTTTCCTCCATGGAGTGTTTGCAGGTACTGTCTGCACCACACTTACAGGATCTCGAGTCTTGTTACTGTCTTTCAGAATGGGAAACGGAAACATGAGGTGACGCCGCTTGGCCAAGGCTACAGAGGAAGGTGGTGGCAACAGAATCGCGCCTTGAAATTTCCCAGGTGCCGTCATCTTTGCCTCATGCTCCGCTGTGGAGCCAAAGGTCCTCTGGAGCCTAATTATTTGGGATGATGCTTTTAAAATTACTTACAGATAGACACTCCTGAAAACGCCATTAGGCGCTTACCTGAGCCTTTAGATAATTACATACTGTGTCAAACTGAGCCTGGTGTTCCACGTTCCTGTTGTCATTTAGGCAGACAGCTTGGGTTACTGCACGTGCACCCTTCCCCGTTAGGGTACGGGCACAGGAGCTTTGCAGTTGTGTTACCAGGGTCTCTAGAAAGTTCATCCTCTAAGCACTGTGTGTAAAACTAACCCAGGGGTGTGATTCTCTCTTTGTCTTACCGCAGAGGTGAATTCTCATAACCTCCATGAAAATCTTCAGCTTCGCTCTTGGAGTTCATCTGGCTGAAGTTGGTGGCTTCTGCTCGAGCGCCCAGCCCCGGGGTGTCCGTGCCGTAGGATGGCAGGCCAGCCGCATCTCGGTCCTTGGCGCCTGTCTGGCCGCTGCTGGGGAAGGCGGGTTTCCTCATGGTGACTTGCACAGCTGGCATGTGGGCAGCACCTGCAAAGCTTTCCAGCTCTTTTGCTCCTGGAAGCAGAATCGTCCACAAGTCAGGTAGAAAGCAGTGGCGTTCGCCCGTACAGCATGCTGCAGTGACGGGAGGGGAAGCTGGCGTGTCTGTGCAGGTGGATGAGAGGTCAGCCTGCCTGGGCTCTGCACAGACCAAAACCCACACCGCTGCATTAGCCAAGCCGGACTTCTCGCCAGGAGAGAAGAGAGTTCGAGCTTTGGTTTACACGCAAGGTGCTGTTCTGCTTAGAGAAGGCTTTCAGCGCAAGCCAGACAAGTCACGTCTATATTATCACGTCACATTATCTATACAATAAGCAAGGTATAGATACAGCCAGTGTGCTGGGCTACCCTGGGGTCACTGGAGGGGTGAAGCTCAGGGATGAGACTCCTCTGCAAGAACAGCATCTCTACCTTGTCATCCTTGACTGAGGAGAAAGAGGGGCCAAAAGCAGAAATGCAGAACAGCTTGCATCCAGCTTTGAGAAGTAGCCGAGCAGACTGCATTTTTGGGGCATTTCTCTTCTCTTGAGCCTACAAAAGTGTTTGGGTCTGGCTTCTGCTTGGCAAATATCTGTGACGCTGCCTGATGCCGAGCAGCAGAAAATTCTCTCGTGCTTAGTTGCTCAGCTCAGAGATATGTGTGCTTACCTGGGGAAACAGAGAGACGTGCACTGGATGCTGCAGATCCAAATTCATTTTCAGCAACACATTTAAATATTCCAGAGTCTTCTGGAAAAGCTTCTGTAATAACCAGGGTGCAGACCTCCTCTGAAATGACAAATTCAGGCATGCTGTTGTACCATAAAAGCCACTTGTTAACTTGTAGGAATTGGTCCTTGCAGAAGGACTGCTACTTAGTGATGGGGCTTGGCAGCAATAAAGTTCAAAAAAGTGGTGTAAAGGGCATAGGAATCCACGGGATTCAGAAGGAGCAAAGGTGAAGGAAGGAACTTTCTTCCTGCGACTTTAAAGAAACAAAGCACAATTTTTTTTTTTTTTCTAAATTCTGTTTTCTCTTGCACAAGTTTAAACCCCAGAAAAAAATCACAGATCAAAACGGTTGATATGTTTTCCCGTAACATACAGGATACCCTTCCTTGGCTGAAGGTAAAGGGACCTTTTTCATTGTGTTGTGAAATAAATTGGGACCTTTCAGGTGCTTGTGTCAAAACCAAGAACGTGAAAGCTCTCAGCCTGACGGAATGCTACCTTCTGGCTCCCCTTTGAACATGATTGTTTTATCTTGGGTGAGTTGGGAAAAACTAAGCTTGGGGTAATTAACCAATGAGATGTCTAACAAAAAGTGTGCAGTGTACTTACCAGGAAGAGCTGACGAACAAGCCTCTGCTCAAAATAAGAAAGAAAAAAATTAAGTGGTTATAACACCAGAATGGAAGACAGACCTTCAGCCCTCACCTGCCACCCCAGCTGTCACCCCAGTTACAAAAGGGACGTTTCTGTTCATCAGGAGAAATACCGTCCGGATAGGGGAAGCTCAGGTTTGGCTGGGGAACCTGATGGTACAAACACCCCTCCGCTGAGTTGATATAGAAAGAGCTCCACTGACTTTGGAGTTAGTTGCTGGGAACTTGGCCCACTGGAGCTATGACCTCATGCCTGGGAGTAAGATAAATTGTTTAAAATGTGTTTATATTTTTAATTTTTTTTTTCCTGAATTCATCAGTAGTTATAATATACAGTGACAATGATGTTATTGCCCAATAGTAGGTTCTTTAATAACAAAGAGCGTGGCTGTCTCCTCCCGCTGTGCCTGATCCGCTCACGCGTTGCCGGAGGAAGCGCAGGCTCTGTACGGCAGTCTGCGACTTCAGGTCATTTGATACTTGTAAACGTAACTCTGCCTCTGTGAACATCTACGATCTCCCAACTTTTACAGCAGTTCTTGTTCCTGTCTTACCACTGTCCCAATAAAATTACTGTACACCAAGCAGATGCAGCAATACCTACTTTTTTGTAGTATTCGGAAATCGGCGGAATCTATTATCTGATCATATTCTCTGTACCAGTGAACCTGTAAGGTGGGTGTAGCGCGAATGCGACATTCAAATACCACTAATTGGCCCTTTGTAGCTCTTATGTTTTGTAGACCCTGGAGGAGGAAAAATTGTTGTTAAATGGCTGACATAAGTTTTTTCCCATTGAAGCCATTATTATGGAATGATACAGCCTTCAGTGAAGAACAGGATCTCATGCCCATATTTTGATTTTATTTATAATAGTTGATTTAATTCTAAATGCATTTGCAGTGGATTGTGAGTGGAGGCTTTTGCACCGGTAGACCAGCACTTATTGAAAGGCTTTAGCTTGCTTATGCATTTAAATAAAGATACAAATGCAGGAAAAACATCTATTCCAGTGGATACAACATGATAAAGGAGGTTACTATGAGAGGTTTCCACTTCAGCCTCCTTTGTAGGAAATAATTTAGATGAATTCATGTAAGTGGTTCTGTCTGTCTGGATCGTTTACCAATTAAGAGGTTAGTTTGATAGCATCACTAATGAAGCATGCTGGCTTTTTTGAATTGTAAATGAACCAATGATCCAGCCTCGAAATACCTTCTGATGGAGCAAGAAAAGTAAAAATCTAATGCTAGTAGTTGCAGAACAAGCTATGTCGTTCAGACAACCTGTGCTCTTTACCTTTGTAAACATGGGTGTGCTTCCGTAGGCAGACCCGGTCAGGCTGGCTGAGGGACTCTGCATCTAGATGGTAAAGAAAAGTGATTTTTATAGCTTGAATTTCTCATATGCAGAAAGCCAGCTGTGTGGCTGGCACTTTACTTTGAAACAGAAGAAGATGTCAGAGTGTTTCATCTGTTGTTCGTGCACTAGCCTAATAAATACCCTGTGGAGAGTCTCCATTCAAGTGCTCCAAGAGGAGCTGCCTCCCTGGACTGTGAACACCAGGTTAGCGGAAAGAGGAGCTGATAACTGGTAGGTGTTGCTGGTCTTATAGCTCTAAGCCAATAAATTGCCCACATCTTGTAGTCTCTATGTAAAGATCAGTGTTGCTTGCCAGTAGTTGTCCCCTGCTACAGAGATCTGTTTCTACCTGGTTTAGGTGATCCCTGGTCTAGCTCTTCTTGGCTTGTGTGGTGTATGTGGAACTACAGTGAGGCTGAATGTAGAGAAATGAGCAGGAACTTTGGTACTCTGTCCTGACATCCTCCTTTAGAGCTCAGCTAGTGCATAAAGTCTCTAATTAAGCAAGAAAGGCAGTTCTAAGATGATCAAATAATTGCACTGCAAGGTATGTCCTTGTTCCATGGTGGAGCACGGAATGTGCACACATACCCATCTCATTTAACTTTTGAACTATGTGTCTTGTACATAAATGTGCAACTGAAGTGCTTGGGTTTGTTTTGCTGTGGCACTGGTCTTTTATATAATATATCTTTTCTCTGAAATAACTCAAGTTACCAGCTCTTTCTCTCCCAGCCTGAGTTAAGATTGTGAGTCTGTCTTTAGACAGTCTGAGTTCCCCAGCTCTTGACCAAGTATGTGCTCTAAATCAACTATCTCTTCTGAAGTGAGTCTTTGAAGTGGGCTGGCAAATGGCTAAGCTGCATGGCAGCCCCTCGAGTGTTTCCAGCCCTCTCCCCTGCTCCGTTAATTCTCTTAGCAGTTCTGGCTAGCAAATGTTCCAAGCCAGAAAGCCCTTTTCCAGAGCTTAGGGTCCAGATCTTCATATTCATGATGACCCTTGCCTCTTAGTCACTTGCTGAAGATGTGCTTGAGATGATCCTTGCAAAATATTTCTAAAATATTATAAATAATAATTTAAAAAATGTGTAGCCTACTCTTTGAGGGTCAATAGAAAATGAATTAAAGTGGTGTAACTCTGGTGGACTGAACAGCTGCTAGAAAATTCATTGGCTGAGGAACCAATGGTCAGCAAAACACTGGTGGCTTTCCACTTTTTCCTAGTGTGTGTGGAAAAATGAACAGGGTAGGATGGAGACAGAGACTGTAGGAGATGGAAAATACTTGGCTCAACACTGTTTGCACTTACTGTGACATTCCTCTGGCCCTGCCAGGATGCCGAGACTTGCAAGGAGGCTTAGCCTTCGGATTTACCCTATGAACCTGGAGAGACAAACATAAATCAGTGTGTTTGGAACTGTCTCCTTTTCCTTACAACACAGTGAAGGCTCTGTTTTGTGAACTGAGCATATGCTCGTTGGAGAGCAAGTGGTATGTGCCGGAAAATAGAAGCATCCTTAGTATTTGAGAGTAGGCTCAGGTCACCTCCAGAGCATGGAGACATTTCACCAAGGTTGTTGATACAGACCTTTGTAAAAGACCCAAGTCACCCATGGCTCCATGGCGGAGTTAGGGCTTTTCTGTGTTTGGATGGAAGAGTCTGAAGGAAACCCTTGTTACTTTAGCTGGAGTGAAAATGGTACCTCATAAGCCAGCTACCAGATCCTTCTCACTGTAGCATACTGGATTGGCGCAAAAAAGTAGTTACTGGTAGCTTATTAGCTCACAGCGGTAATGAACGGTTTATAGATTTCATCTTTGCTTCCCTTTTACCATGGCAAGAGAGATTTTTCTTGTGGAGTACTGCAGGCTGACGATCCTGCTTCTCCTGGGCCCAGCTGCATCAGTAAAAATGCCGGTCTCGATAAACACCTTGCAGCAGCAGCAGGGCTGTTGTCATACGCTCCGCTTCTGGAGCGAACGTTAAAAATGTGGCTCTGGACTGAGAGACAGCAGCGTGCGCCCGGTGTGGAGACAGTGCTCCTACGTCTGTCTGCCTTGAGTACAGCTGTGGGGAAGGAACTGGACCTGCTTTTTCAGCAAGGAGAAGGCATGGAAGTAACTGAATTGACTTTCTGCTGGCTGTAGGAGCAATACATGTCCCCTGCTGATCTGTTTGGTGTGATGCAATACTCAGGAGTTGCTGACTTGCTGAAGGGTGCCCTGGGATTTGCGTTCCCCATCCATCAAGCCAGCCGTTCACACCCTCCCACTCTTAGCACCTGCGGCGTCAAGTTCAGAGCCTTGTTCTACGTTGTCTGGTAGCTGATGTTGTCAGGTACTGCCAAGTCCTGTGTTTGTGCCTGTATGTGTCTGTGGTCATGCAAACAGTACCTTAAGGTATTGGCAGATGGTTACAAAGCTGCTGTTTGTTGTTTAGTGATCAGTTGCTATGGCCACTGTAACTGTCCCCGTGTGAGCTCCTTGCCTGTTGAACCACTGCCTTTGTGGCAGTATTGCCTTGTGTTTGCAGCCTGCTAGGAACCAGATGGGAGTGGTTGTGGCTTGGCAGGTAAGAAGAAGCCTCTCCTTAAGGTTACAGTTTTTCCTCTGCACTCCAGCAGTGCCTTGGGTCACAGGAACGTATGTGTTTCTTCAGGGTCTGGGTCCTACACTTGATGTTCCTGGTTCTGTATGGTATTGTTTGGTACTTACAGCATTTGTAACATGATAGGTAGAGTAGCTTCAAATTTGGGGTCTTCTAGCTGACTGTCACCCTGTCTTGGAGCCACATTTGTAGAGATGCAGATAGGTACGTGGTGTAGAGATAAGGAGGCACCACAACAGACTAGGACTGAATTCCCTCTAACAGGTCAGTAGGCTACTTTTGTCATCAGATAAAATCAGTATATGCATCTGAACCCTTCAGAGGCTTTGCATAGCCGTTTAGTCCAATTTCGTAGAGATCTGTTTTCTCTCTCCCCTGCTTTCTGTCACTCTCCAAAACAGTCATAACTGAGGACAGTGAAGAATATTTTGCAGTCTAGTTGGATTTGACTGGTGTAGCCATGTGACAACTGCAGGCAGCCATGCGTGACAATGGGCTGCTGTGAGGCCGTCAGACATCCCTGATGAGAACATGTCACTGTGTGTCTCATCCAAACCTGCAGTATGTTACCCTTGGCCCTGATCCAGCAAAATGGTTACACATGTTCTTGGACCACACAGGGCCTTCATATTTCTATCTGTTGCTCTTGAGTTATAAGTATCTCTCAAGCAGTTCAAGGATGGCTCCTGTCCAAGGTTATGTCATGTGGCCATCAGCAGGGCTGTGCCATGATGTAAGGACTGCTGGATAACCCCAAGCCCTTGGATGTGGGGGTAGAGCCTGGGAAGCCAATGTTATTGAGTTGCCCTGGGTTCCCACTGCAAACCAGTCCTGGCTGTACTCCACCACAGATCCCCGCGATGCTGTTTGCGTTGCCTCCTTGCAGTCTATCAGGTGATGGTCACTATAGTTGCTTTTCAGCACCTGTGAAATTAGGCTGATTTCGTTTTTTCTTTTTTTCTCCCAAGGAAAAAGGGCGATCTGCAGACATGTGCAGATTGTGAAAGGAGTTCCTGGGCTGACATACCTGCTTTAAAGATCACCTCACATGACTGAAACAGCATTAATAAAACTGCATTGGGGAATATATGCCCCCTTTCTTTCTGTACAATAAAATACTTAATTCTCTTGTAGAGATGCTCATCACTCTTGATTGTTCCACTCTACGTCCAAGTCCATGATCAGTCTGGAATCGTGTGAAACAGAAGGCACAGACTTGCCCCTTAGCAAGAGTAAGTGAGTGAAGTGGTCAGAGGTGGGACTGTGGCAGGCTGTGGTTTAACATCAGAGCACAGGAAGGCACTCCAGGAAGCTTGCTCGGAAAGAGTGGACACGCCTTATCTGGGGCGCGAAGCAAGATCTTGGAGGGAGTTTGGTCTACTGAACTGAGTAAGAACAGCTTCTGACAAGTTTCCAGCCATAATCAGACAGGCACTGAACTTTAGCATGAAACAGGAATAGCACTAGCTTCTGAACTTGTGCTCAAGACAGTTACACAGTTGTGTGGCATTAGTTCCTCAATGCGATGATTACTGCTAAGACATTCTGACATGGCAGAGACCATGCCCAAAGACGATGGCTGTCAAAGTTGCAAGTGAAACTGGACTGATGCCATGTAGCACGCCAAGCAGTCAGTGTTTGCACAGTAAATACAGGAATATGTATGTGATGCTGCAGCTGCCCGTGCTGGAGGAAGACTAGGCTAATCTCTTGCCAAAGCAGATCTTACTAGTTCAATTGAGAGGGGACACCCATCTCTGGGAAGTCTATTTGTGCTTGGCTGCTGCAGGTGTCTACTGTTTAAAGCAGAAGCCATCCTTGAAATCCATATTGCTTGCAGCACCCTAGTTTGTAGACAAACTCATCCTTTACATGCGTGGCTTATGTTAGATGCTCTGCTCTCATCTTGTGTTCTGTGGTCCTTCCGTTTCACAGTTTTTTTTCTCAGGAGTGTGTTGGATGCTTTCACTGTTGGATTTGGATAAAAGAAGGTTCATGGGAATAGATAAAATGCTTATAGGCTTCATCGCTGGAACAGTCACTGTTTTAGTCTGAATTGCCTGGTTTTGTCTGAGACCTAATGACACTGGGGCTCAGGACATTTAGTAAACCAGGAGGCTTCCAGGTGTGCCAAACGTGGTGGCAGGTGTTGCTTTAAAGGGCAAAGTGAACGCAGGAGAGTACATGCACTGAGAGTGTTTGGACACTAGCTGCAACGCTGACCGGCGCTGCTACTACTAGTTGGTTTCATGTGATTGAAACAGTGGGCTTCTGTGCAAGTGCAAAACTGTCTTGTGTATGAGGCTGTGTGTGTGGCTGTCCAACTTAGCGGTAAAAATGAGAGGAGGTCATTCAGCTTCCAAGAAAACACCTTCCAGTGACCTTCCAGTCACTCCCAGATAGCTGTTTTCTCTCTTACGTGTCTCCTTTTCTTTAAGTTATGAGTGACTGCTCCAGGCTTCTTTAACTACCTGTTTTCTGACTCCTGAGCTCCTGTTCCTGAGTCTTGCTGAGCTCCACGCATGATGTGCCCCTCTGTCTGTGTTTGCCTTGCTAAGCACAGAGGCTTTCTACAGCAGGTCAGCGGAAATGTCGGCACTGTACAGCTTACGCCCTTGAAAGAATATGTGGCCAAGGTTTTACCTTGGTGAGTCATTCTAGCAGTCCTAGTGTCTCATGTAAATGTCAGCCTTTACTTAGTGTAACTCTAGATCTTTGTGAAGAGGACAGAATTAGACTCAGCCAAATGAAGAGTCCAAGGACCTTTGCAACCCAACACCAGAATGATTACAAGGTACATACAGATCACGCTGTTGACACAAACCATAATGATGACATTCTAGCATTACCTGAATAGCTCACATGGCTGCAGAATTATGCTATACACAACACTAGGACAAATTTAACACGGGGTTAGGAAAGTATTAGAGCTGCATGGTACCCTTTTGCCAGGTGTTTAGATCATGGAAAACCCATTAAATCTGTTTTAGGAACAAAATGAGCATCTGCTGGATCTGAAATACACTGCATTGTAAAAAGTGTGTGTAGGGGGAGGAGAACATTTTAAAATTTACACTTAGAAATGAGGCAGACCTTGACTGCATCATCATATTAATGTACCAGTATGTCTTTTATTTAGAAAACAGGCTCAAATAGATATACAAGATAACAACCGTCAGTCAATTTGAAAGCGATGCATTTTGCAAGCCATCTGCATGTACCTGATGGTGTTACTCATTTTCACAGAGGTGTTCAAGCTTTGGGAGTGTATGCTAGACACTTGGGTATCTTGTGGCACTACTCTATACGGCTTAACAGCGATATGAATGTAGGACTGCAAAGAATGAGGCTTTCCCAAGGGCAGTGGGATGGGGAAAGCTCTGCCTGGAGCTGTGTTTCCTCTGTGCCATATGGCTAAATGAAGAAATTGTCACCACTTGAGTCTTGAGCTTTCTAGTTGTGAGTTACTTGGCGACATGAATATGTGACTTGAGAGTGGCTTCTCTGTTGCTTCGCGGGGGTGAATAACAAGATTTCTGTAGGAAGTGAGAAAAGAGTGATTTTATTTGTTTCTCCTCCCACAGACCAAGGATCCTGAAATGACCAGTTAGATTTCAGGGAAATCTGTGATAGTTTCAAATTGTGGAATAATTTCTTAAAATGGTCGCTCTTCGGGTGGGGAGAAGGGCAGGTTTGAGTCAGCTAAGATATTCTGAAAATAAGCAAATCGCTGGAAGAGGTTACTGTAGCCATTGATAAGGTATTTACAGAAACTGCAGAATCCTGGTTGGATTCGAAGCTTGCTGAGAGTCTTTCTAAATTGTAGAAATGCAGCTAAACACTGAGTACATTTCTAAGACCAATTTTTGTAGCATATTTTCAGAAGCTGTAGCACTGAAGTACACTATTTCAAAGGCTCATTTTCTGTGGATTGGGTTTTTGATGCCTCCTATCAAGCAGGTAGGATATTAGATTTACATCTCAAAAATTGTGTATGGTACTCCCACGGGCATTTCCATACACGCAGTTCAGCAAGGGCAGAACCGTGTGCTGGCTTCCAAGGACAGGCTCCCTCTGGGATTAGCAAAGACTTTCAAGCATGGAGAACAGCCCAGCTGCTGAATTGTGTGTACTGTGCTAAGCTTCAGATGAGTTTGTCCATTGTACAGAGCAGGCTGTTGCAAGGAAAAGAACATCAGCAATCTGAATGTAATGGTGTTTGGGCAACAGTAGCCTTAATATAGGAAAAAGCACAGTAGAAAGCTTGATTTTGGAATTAGTTAAGACATGTCCCCAGTGAGATGGTGAGCATTTGCAAACACACCCTGTGCATGGCTCACGTGGCCATGGAGCCTGTGGGATGTTGGTGTCCACGGGCAGCGCGTAGGGGTGCGTGTACTCAGGGTGTTACTGCTCGTAGTACACGTCCCACTCCAAGTGCAGTGTGAAGAGATGGGGCCTCAATACCTCTCCCTTCAAATCACCTTCCGATTGCCTTGAAGGTCCCCTGATCCAGCCCGTAGAGGAGAGCAGAGGTCCCTCCTGGTGTGGCTCGGGGGCCGCCTAGTGGGGTGCAGCCCTGTGGGACCTGCTGTGAGAGTCCGTCTGTTCATCCAGCGGCTGGGAACTGCTCACGAACTAGGGCTGAGGGTGAATTAATTTTATCCCTCGTATTACATGCCTCTTCTGAGTACAGCTGTTTCTCAGGGCTGGAAAATCCTGGCTTTCCCTCCCCTTATTTGGATAACAGCTGAACTGCCGACAGATATTGGACACTTGGGTCAAACTGGAGTTCCTAGAACCAAGTGGCTAAATCCCCTTTTAGGCACCGACATTAAAAGATGCCTAGAGCTTATTTTAAGAGATGCTAAGCTTCCACTTGAAATCATGAGGCTCCATACTTCTTAAAGTAAGTAGATTCATGTCAAACAGAGATCCTGGTCATTTGCTTCCTTTTTTCCCTATTAAAAAAGACAACAACCCTGCCCCACTTCTTTGCATGCCAGAGCATTACAGGAACGTGGAAGGATTTTGAGCCCGGAGTGCCTGACACACGAAGTCCTGGGGAGCATAGTGCAGGAAGGCTCTGGTGCCCATGGCTGTAATCTGCAGGTGTGAGTATAGGCAACAGTATTTGTGGAGTCCCTGGGTGTCCTGACGCAGCCGCCTGCTCTCTGCTGCCTGTGCTGCCTGTACCTTTGGCGTTCAGGTTGCACAGGCACATCCCAGTGGCTGCATTTGGTGGAGGTTGTGGGTCCTTTATGTGGACAAGTGTTCGGTGCTACGCAAAGAATGGTATTTCAAGAACCTGGAAGCTCCTATTTCTGCAGTTAGGATGTTATATAGTAACAAAGCCAGACCAAGTTATTTCCTGGAAGCCCTGGGGAAGCACCCCCAGGCCCACTCTCTCATGGATTACTGCTTTCTAAGAGCACTGCGGTGTTGGTGCTTGGGTCGAGAGCTGATGCACTGGGGCAGTGCTGACCTGTTCTGCTCTGGCACAAATCTACGAGCAAACTGATGGCTCGGTTCCGCTCCCTGTAGCTGCACAGTGCCGGGAGCCAGCGGCTCCTCCTGCCTGCGCGAGCCCGGCTGCGGGGAAAGGAGGGCTTGGATCGAACCCGGAATGCAGTGATGACTCTCCTGTGAGTCATGAGGAAGATTAAGTTAACAGGGCCAAAGAAGAGGGCAAGCAGTCTAGCCAGCATGTGGGACACACCTTCTGAGGACATGGATGTGTCATTCCAGCAGGCTTAGGAGAAGGTCGGAATTGGGTGGCCAGTGCGCGTAACGGTGTGACTCAGGGCTCTGCTACCCAGTGCCGTGGCAATGACTGGCTCTTCCTGCTCTCCGTGGCTGTTCGCGCTTTCTGCAGAGCGCAGCGTGTGCTGGTCACCACTGTCCCCAAACCAGACCTGTTACATGTGTCCCTCTTGCTTCCTGAAGAAGGAATATTTGTGAACGGCACTGTATGAACAGCGACTGCAGTAGCATCCGGCGTAGCACAGGATGTCATTGCTATACTAGTAATTACCTAAGTGGAAAAAAGAGTCTTTTCTGTCCCAGAGCTCCTTGCTTTTACTTAGCTGATTTAAATTGTTTTGAATGGGAATAATGAGAAAGTATATCCTCAGGTAGGAACACATTCAAATTGGATGTTTATAGGCTGACAGCAGTAGCTAAGTTGCGCTCAGAAGCAGGTAGGAAGCTGGGGTAGCTTTTCCAGAGCCTGCATAAAATTCCTCGCTGGGGCCAAGCGAAGCAGCGTGTGCCTGCTCTAGCTTCTGTCCTCTCCTGTCACGCAGGTGTGTCTCGGGTGGTCCTGACTCGCGGTCTGATGCTTCCCGACGACATCAAAGCTGGTGGATCCAGAGATGAACCAAAGCTCCTGAGCCTGCCTGCCCTCTTGTCCCACTGCACGTGAGGCCCCTGAGCTGCTCCTGCTGCGCCATGGAGAAGGCTGCAGTGAAAACGCAGGCGAGTGGCCGAATTTCAGGCACCTCGTCTGATCTCTCGTGCCACGGGAGCCGCCTCCAGGCGGTGCCCCAGGCCGGGGAGCCCGTGCACAGGAACAGCAGCGCGCCATCCTCCAGGCCACCCAGCGCCGCACCTGACCACCCCGCGTCTGTGCCCACGGTGAATTCTGGCCTAAAAATTTCATCCTGATGCAGCCCCACCAGCGCCGCCCGCGCTGGGCGCACGCTCCACGGAGCTGCTGCTGGGGGTTCTGCCGCTGCCGCTCTGCGCCGCGGCAGCGTGCCAAACCGCCGACGGCCGGGACGGGCCGTGCCAGCGCTTCCACGAGCGGAGCGAAGGCGGTGGGCAAGATTTGAACTTGTACAATTAAACAAGAAACCCCCTCAGGACTGCTCGCTTGCGGGGAGCGTTATTTTAAGCTCTCCCGTCTCCAGTTTCACCGACATGCCGGGATGTGTTTTTAGCTCGCTTGCCTCCTGACGGAGGAGCGTCTGTCTGAGCTGCCGGGGAAAGCCATTCCCACGTTGGCGGTGGGAGGATCTGGCCAGAGGCGCCTTCCCCGGGGCGGCACGCCAGCGCTGCGTGGCTCCCCGGGAGCCGTGGGCTTCGCGGCGGGCCTGTGAGCCGCGGGGGCAGGCGCTGGCCGTCAGAGATCAGTGGAACACACTGCGTGCAGCGCCATGGGGCGGGCGGGCCTGGGAGTCGGGAGGCGAGCAGCCGCAGGACGGGGTCTTCGGCCACCCCAGCTCAGGCCGGGCAGGGCTCTCCCCCCTGCTGCCAGCAGCAGCGTTCTCGCAAGTGGCTCGTTTTAAAACGGTGCCGGAGTGGGGTGTTCGTGCTGTGCGGTGCGAGGGGAGCAGGGGCATGCAGCTGGCACTGATGCCAACAGGAGGAGGGCGTTTCCAGTCATTTTGGCCTTGCATGGCTCTTGCGGTGCTGGAGGGCTACCGTGCAGTGGGGCAGAGCGGGGGTCTCTTAAATACTTGCTCTCAGTCCTATGCCTAGGCCAGGCCCGACCTCTGGGGCAGCCATTGGCATCTAAAGGAGAGTCTGAGTCTGTACCAACAGCTCTGGTTCCACCAGTGGGGCTCACAGTAGTTATCCAAAACTGCTGGGACCCAGAGTACATATATAACCAAGCCTGGAAGACCTCTGCGGTGTCAGAGTACTGTCATCCCATCGCACACGCTGCAGTGTCACCACGAAGCTCTAAACAGGGACCTACCTGTTGGCGCTGTAAAAGAGGGTAAAAGCCTATTCCAGCCTCAGAACTTTAACACAGAGCACAAATCGTGCATGTAAAGTGCAAATAATCTGAATATCACTAAACACTGTAGTTCAGAAACGTGTTTGTAGAACTAAGGTGTAGACTACGAAGCAGTTAAAAGTACGAATTCCCAAAACTGCCATTATTCAAGTTGCCTAAATTAAGCCATCACTGCACAGTCAAAGGAAGCCTTACATAGGGCAATAACTTTACAAAAGCCAAGCCATTTCATAGAAAAATGAGCTGGCAAAAAATGTTGCATAAAATTAACTAACTTCCACAGATGTTTCGTGAATGAAAAATAAATGAACACCTGGTCTCATGGTTTTTTTCTGTCTCTAGGATGCATCAAGACTGGGCTGTTTAAGCTCTCACAAACACCTCTTATGACAGTGACATGTGCCATACCCTGTGTCCAAGGAGGAGAAAAGGTTAGTTCAAGTAAATAGCAAACAATGGCATTTGGGCTTCCACAAAGTACCGTGTGCCTGGTTTACGCCGAGCAGTGAACCCTTCATTGTTGGGGAGCCCACACGCAGCCTAGCAGTGGGCTGTAAAGCCCTTCAGGAAATATGATCGGTCTAATTTTAACTACAGGGACGGCATTTGGTATGGAAGCAGCTGGTGTCATCCAAATCTGTGGGCCTGTCAAACAACCCAAGCGCCTTGCTAAAGCAAATATGTTCATTTCCACCCAAAGGCAATCTAGAAAGCCAGGCCCACTTTTAGCTTGCACTTGACCCAATGTAAATCAGAGCTGTAGCTTTGTAACCACAGAGGTGCAGTGCCCAAGCTCTTAGATTTTAATGTCATTTTATTAGAAAAGTGAGGAATGACTTTTTTATTTTTCTCACCCCATATTGTATTTTATGCTAGTACATACCTGTTTCTGTTTACAGTGGGTTGGAAAGGTTTTCTGGTCATACTCTCTCTGTTCCACTCTTGTGAAAAGGCTTTCTACAGTGAAAAGTTTATCTAGTGAAAGCCAGCAGTAGTCTGAGCCTAAGCTACTGGTGGTCTCTTGATCCGCTAGACATCATGCTAATCGCTCAAGAGTTTATCTAGGCAATGATCTCCGTGGGTGCTCGGATTGCCATCTTTTTGGCAGCTGAGACACAAACTTCCTAGGTAGAAAAACCCTAAAAATACAGCAGGGCTTGAATTTTCTGTCTACTAGAGAGTGACAGAGATAGCACATCTGCTAAACTCCAGCTCAGGCGTCCCGTAAGCAAGCTATATCGTTCAATTACTGGAAAGTCTCAGGAAAACAAAAATGCCTAATCTAGCCTGTACCCAGCTGCTCTGGAAACACTTCGCTCGCCAGCGCTGGGTGCCGAACGCACCAGTGGTGGCTGTGAATGCCAGCTAGTGCTGCAACCAGAGCCTGCAGCAGCCCTGGTCGTCGGCGAGGGGTTGTCCCCAGACAGCCGTAGCCTTTGGAAATTAGGGAATGATAATACGAAGGCATGTGTGCGGGGCAAGGCACAGGAGAGCCAGGGCTTTGTCTCTGCCTGCCCTCCCTGACAAAAAAAAAAGTGTGCTTCGGTCAGTAAATGCATTTAAAATGTTATAGTTCAAATAAGCAACAGAAATAGAAGTGAGTTACGGTTCTTGTTAATAGTATTTGTGGTAAGTGGACAAAGTTCCTCCCTCAGGCAGTGAAAACGCACCACTGAATATTCTTGCTACCTTTTGTGACAACAGCTAGGAATTTCTCTAGGAGATAACAGAGTGTTATGGACAAAGCTCTGGGATACCCAAAATCTATTAATTAATACAACTGAAAAGCAAAATATGAAAAGGAAGGGTTGATATCCAGGCAACAGAGGGAATAATGTTCCTTTCAAGAGGCAGGTCTTGCCCTCAGGTTTGCCTCGCTCCCCAGCCTGCTGAGGAAACGCCTGGTGCTCACCTGTGTTGTCATTTGTCACGTTTATTGTGCCGTAGGGCCGGGGCTGTGGGTCCCGCACTGCTGGCACAGGAGGAGAGGTTACTGCCCCAGCTCTGCCCATTGAGGGCACCCTGTGCTGCAGGGGCACAGACAGGGCGTCCTGCCGCCGTGGCTGCTGCGGAGGTGATGTGTTTTCGTGGCACATGATGGTAGCTTTGAGTTAGGTCGCTGGGCAGTGAACTTCTGTGGCTGCAAATGGTGTGCTGTTAGAGAATCAGAGCAGTCTGTGCTGCTGAAAGGTGGAGCAGGGTGAAAGGCTAAATCTAAATCCCATGCCTGTGGTTCTGGATACCTCCATGACGTACAGTTCCTAGTGCTATGAAAAGACTCTCACTGAGAAGATGCATTATATTTTCTGCCCGCTTTCTTCCCTGTCACATCTCTATGCCTTCCCTTTTCTTTTTAACTCGCCTGTAAGCAATGTTTAGGCGGAGGCTGCGGAGCCCAGCTGATGCTTTGCTGAACAATTGAGCCTACATATCAGCTGAGTGTCTTGTGGACCGTTTGCCTCTTCTCTCAGCCCAAGACACTAAATGAAGTATTGGTGCAGAGTACCTCATTAATGAAGTGAGATATTCAAGGGGACCGAGCTCATCATGGCTTCACCCCTTATACATGTGCTGTGGAGCCGGGTTGGCTCTGCTTGGCAGTGCAGTCCTCTCTTGCTTGGGAAACCACATCTTCCTGGGTTCCCTGGGTGCGAGGGTAAGAGATGCTCATGCAGGCAGGAGGACTGAGCCAAGCATGCTGGTGGGGTTGGATCTCCTGGGTTGCCAGGATGCTCAAATGGCCACCCTTGATGAGCCTACAGGTAAGAGCAGAGCTCAGTGTGCCGGAAAGGGGAACGCTGCTATCTGAAATTGAAAATCATATCCCTGCCTCTCCTTCCCAGCCCCTGAAGAGCCCTCATGTAACCTGACAACACGATTAGTATGCTAGAAATTAAAGTGTTACTCACCTCTCTAAGCCATCAGTTTGGTTTTGGGGCTCTTGCTGCCAGAAGCTTGAGTCAGTGCTGAGTCTTGAAGTGGAAAGTCTCCCCTCCACCAACTCCCTTCCGAGGACTGAAGGCTGTCAGGGTGATGGGTTACATTTCTAATGTTCAGATCCCTCCTTGTGAGTGATGGCATGGCGGGAATGTCAGCTGGATGGGAATAAACTGCAGCAATTTCTTCTCTCCAGCCTGTTTGAAAGCCGACAGAACATTCCATCATTAGCTGGAATAAAATAGGTCCACTGTTGTGAGATACAACGGTGGCCAGATCCGTAGTTGCTTATAATTTATCATGCTGGTAGTCCTGAGTGCTGGAAAGACGCCAGCTCAGGTCAGTTGTGGCTCTCTACATTGAAAGAGGGCCAAGAAAGAGAAGTGAGGAAAAACTTCATTAGAAGCAGGACTCTCTTATACAGACCTGGAATGTAAGGAATTTCCTATTCACTTGGGATATAAAGAAAACCTGAGCTACTCCCCCCTCCCCAAATGCTGAGGAATGCAGGGGGAGAGCCTGGGTTCGGTGGAGCCAGCGTACGTCTTGCTGACCTGAACAGTTTCACATCAGCATCCTCCAGACTTGGTAGAAGAGCCGTGTAAAGCTCATGGGAGCTGAAGTAATATCCTGATCATGGCAGAAGCACAGTGCCGTCACGCGCTTAGATTTCAAGCAAGGTGCATTATTCAGTGAGGTACCATGCAGGGGAGGAGCTGGAGCAAGGGCATTTCTCGAGTGCGGGGTTGTCTCAGTGCCCAGCGTTAGTGCAGCAAGTTTACGTGGGAATTCCTGTGCTCCAAAACACCGGTTAAGAGCTCGTTTTGGGGGAATTGCTTTGTATAGATGCATAAAGGGTAGGATGGGACATCCCAAAGCGAAGCTGGCCATCACTCTGAAAGTCTCTGTAAACAAACTGGATCTTGTCTGCTAGCACAGCAGTGCACTTCCACAGCTGAAGGCCAAAGGGGTGTTAGACTGTACAGTCCTGGCACTGTCAGCCTTCATCAGTTTTGTGACTGTGAAAACAACCCAGCTGCTTTGCGAAGCCCTGCCCAGCCGTCTAAGGAACGCTGCGTTAGCTACCTTTTGTGGGCTCCTGGAGCTCTTCCCCAGATTCCCAGTTTGAAAATATGACCTGCAGCTGGGCTTCCTGCAAGCACAAGCTCCTAAATTTTTCTGGTTACCTGCCTGCTTCATTCATGCTGAGTCCCACAAGCTGTGCAAATAGGTACAAATTACTTTTGGCTAAAGCCTCTCTCCTGGCACTGTTATTAACGGCTGTATCATTTTTATTGTGTCACTGCAAATTGTATCAAGGCCATCTGGGCCCAAGGATGGGTGAATCCTCCCCTCCAACATGGACCATGGTGTGGGGATGCTCTGGGATGGAAGAGCATCAGCTTTTGCAGCAACAGCTAGGAATTTCTCTAGGACATAACACAGTCTTATGGACAAAGCTCTTGGATACCCAAAATCTAGTAATTAGTAATTTTAATAAGCATTAGCTAACACATATTAATTGTATTTAAATTGAATTTACATATATTAATTTAAATTTAATTTAAATGTATTTAATTAATAATACAATAATCCCATCAAGGATTATTGGCTGTCTTTTGCCTCTCTGGTTCTCAGCTGTGCCTGAAGACCTCTGAGGAAGGTGTCTTGAATGCCAGGAGTGCTGCTTTCCCCGTCCTGTGGAGGAGCTTTACTTGGGATTTACTTGGATCCTCTAGCTAGACAATCTAGCCCAAGGAATTTAAACTATTATTCACTTCTTGATGGTGTAATTATCAGGTGAACTTTTGACGCTGGCCTGAATGCAGGGGGGGTGGGAAGAGACTGGCTATTCCAGCCATCTTAAACCCTTCCCAAAATGGAAAAGCAGCTGGCGCAAAGGGCACAAATGCTGGGGCCCTTCTTCCTGAAGTGCTTTGTCAGGGGCCTCTGAAGTGACATTTCAATTTATAACATGTCAAACTCCGAGACAGATGAGTAGTGATTTTTCAATATTTTTTTTTCCCCAAAGGGATTTCTGAATGGAGGAATGTAGGTAACAAGTGGTCTTGGTGTGAAAATGAGTGGACGCGCCCTGCGGAGAAGCTAGGTATCTTCACTGGCAAATTGGTGTCTAGGGTGGTTTTGACAGTAAGAATTGAATTAATTCTTATGGTTGGATTCAGAGTTCAGGCAGAAAGTTCTCACTTCTGCAAAGAAATGCAGCACATCTTCCCACGCTTTTGTGAAGAAGCTGAGGGCAAGCCTGTGTTCATGTCACAAGGGAGCTTGGGACAGGGAGGGAGCTTGGCAGTGCTGTGAATTTTGGGAGAGAGAGGAGCTCCAGGGAGCCTGGCGGGCCCCAGCTGGCCTTTCTCAAAGACGTAGTCAGAGGCTGGCTGAGGCTCGCTGCCAGCAGAGCGGCCGCTGAGCAGATAGATAGCTGTTTCAGGACAGTCTTCTCCATCCCCCTGCAGTGCTTGTTTGAAGGTGGTGATGCCCCAGCGCTGGATATAGTTGAGGATCTTCCTCTGAGAGATCCTCAGCAATGAACATGATTGCAAGTTTAATCATCTGCGAACAGAGGAGGAGAGACCTGGGGGTGCTTAAGTCACACAGAGGTGTCACAGCCAGAAGGTGTCACAGCCTGCCCGTGGTCCAAAGGCAGTGGAAGGGCTGTGAGTGCGTGTGCTGCAGGGCTCCCCAAGCCCTCATTCCTATCTTCTCACCATGAGGTCTCCAAGTGGGTGGTAAACACTGATAGACTCAGCCAAGTTTGGCTGATTACACTTAGTCAAACCTGTCTGAAACTGGACTCACCAGTAGACTCAGCCAAGTCTGTCTGATTAAACTTAACCAAGCCCATCTGAGACCAGCAATTGTTGGGCTGCCTCCATTTTTCATAGCACACTGCTCCAAACCCAAATTTGGATTGGTACGGTTCCTCTGGCTTCAGAGGAGCGATGCACGTTTATGTGAGGGCTGTGTTTGGACAACAGGATGCATTCCACCTTTCTCCTGCTGTTACTAGTTCTTCCACTGAAGATCTGATGTTCTCACTGAACCAAACAGATCGGTAGTTTTAGCCTAGATGCTTATCATGGGTATCCAGGTGTAAATTCAGATTATCTCCAATGATGTCATCGCTAGGCAAATACTTTTCTAAATTATGCTGGCACGTGTTTGTAGACTTGAAGGGGGTTGAGCAAGTGTGGTGGAAAAGGGTTGCTGATGAGCGTGAGTAATTTGGAACTGTGTTTTCACGTAATGAAAGTGGCATTGCTGGCAGATGTCCTCAATCATCTGTCGGTACTAACTTCTGAAAGCAGCTTAGCAGAGGTCCCTGCTTGCTCTCCACATACTGAATCCCAGGAGCAGTGTTTTAATGGGGAATCTGACTAGCTTCAAATGAAAGATCACTCACAGTGTTGCAATAGAGACGTTACTCTATGATGCCTTGAGGCATCCGCTTGTTGGATGATCTTACAGCTATGCTTTCTGGCAGCATTCCCTTGGGTTTAACTTCAGACATTTTGACATATCTAATGTATTTTCCACTGTAACTTAAACCTCTGCCAGTCTGGGTTATACAGACTTATCTATAGGCAATCTGAGGAGTGGTGAACATACATTGTTGGATGTTTGCCAGTCCTGGGTAGGACGCTTACCCTGGTATCTATAAAGCCAGTGCACTGGTGTGCCCCCCAGCTGGGTCCTGACAAACCTCTGCAGGCTGCATCGTGATACAGCTCCACAAAATATGCCAAAACTTTATGTGAGTTTCCCCCGTGGATTTGGGTCTAGGTTTTATCCAGCTAGTACCGACATATTTCCAGAGGAGGATGTTTTATCCTGGCCTTTCCCTAAGCAAGCCACTTGCTAGAGCAGGAAGGATGGCATTCATCATGATATCTCATTCCATTTCCCACCATGGCAGCCCAGGCTTTCTGCTTTTAGCTGTGACAGAAGCTGCCTCTGCGTATCCAGAATGCCACCCCGACAGCTGCAGCTCTCTTGACGGCCACACAAGCACCTCTGGCCCTCAAGTCTGCAGGTTTCAATGCCCATAAGCAAATGGCATTAAAAATTACATTGTCTGTGCTCTGCCAGAAATATTCTACCTGCCTTCTCTGTCATTCAAATATTCTCTGCCATGCCATCATGGCACCTTTTAGCGGCATTTAGGGAGTGGTGCAGGTAGAAAGAGGCATGGTGAAATCTGTTTTCTGGCTGGACAGCAGGCTTAAGTGCTTAAGGCAGAGCACAACTGTCAGTATAAATAACTCTCCGGAAGGACAGTGGGAATGTTTCTTGTACAAAGCGGCTGAACTGGGCCCCAGCAAAATAATACCCTCCCTTGTCAAACTCAAACCAGTATCTTGGGAGCTGCTGCGTCTGTGTCGGGTCTGGACACAAACTGAGCCTCTTGAAAAGGCAGCAGGGCAAGGGGTTGTGTTTCCAGTCCCCCAGGTCACTGGCTGCAATGGTCTCCTGCCCCCACCCCGACAGGGAGGGGGCAGGTCCCCTGTCCCCACGCTGGGCAGACGTGTCCCAGCACTCAGGCTTGCTGCTGCCTGGCCACATTGCCACAGGGCAGCCGCGACCTGCTTCCCCAGGGACTTGTCACCTCCTGCCCCGCTAAGGGTGTCCTGAAAGCCGGGGAGGCTTGGCTGGGGGATGCGAGGAGGAGGGTAGCTGAGGAAGGCTCCAGCGGAGTTGGCGTGGGAAGGTGGGTCTCAACAGCAGGGAGGGTGGGGGGTCATGAGCCTCTGGCAGTGCCTTTGGTGGAGGAGGTGGGTGAGAGCAGGCTGGGCTTCCGTCTGCGTTTTATACATGGAGCTGGATCTGTGTGTCCTAAATAGTAGATAAGATTTTAGGAAAAGCGCTTAGTGCCGTTCTCCTCGGGACTGCTGGGGTTATGAGCTCCAGGAGTTATGCTCCTGGCTGAGGAGCTAGAAGTTACTAACTAAGTTAAAGCTGAAAGTAACTTCACCCTAAATGTAAGTGTCTATCTTTGGTTTTATCCTGGTCTTTCTTGTAGGAGCGCATTGTCTCTAATTTCATATGGCATTAAGGACTGTGTCAGCAAGGATTTGCTTGTGATATTTCCCATGTAAATAAATCTTGTCTAAAACTCCATCTATCCCTAAGCAGCCACAGGAGACCCACAGGCATCTGAAGGATTTTCATGTATGCCAGATATTCATTTTTCAGGCCATTTTCTTTTGCTATTATTTGATTTGCCTGTGCTTGCCTGCCAATACCAGCAAACAGCAGATGGCACCAGCACCCTGCGCCTGTTCAGGGAAACCACAAGTAACTTCAACAGAACATCGTACCACTTGTAAGTGAGCAGGTGAAATATTACTGAGCATTTAAGCTGTAAAATTAAGGCCATAGCAGAGGTATGGGATTTTTTGTTTGTTTGTTTTTGTTTTAATTATTTTTTATTTAAAAGTCTCTAGCATCTACCTGCAGTCCACAAATCCGCATGTCCTGTCTGAGCTGTCTGTGCAGTGGCTGCTGCTGTCCCCCTCCGTGGCAACGCATGTGCGAAGTGGGAAGGTTTTGTGTTTAATCCCAAATAGCCTGGCTGAAATTAATAGGACAAGTGTCCAAGTAAGGACTGTAAGATCAGGCTCGTGTCAGGAAGCTCTACAGCGTGGGGCAAGTAAGTGTTGCCTGTGGCTGCTGAGAAGAGCATGGCAGCCCTTGGGGTCCTCTCATGAGCGGGTTGCTGCTCCGGGAGTTTGGAGGAAAGCTGAGAAGTTTCAAGCTTCACTGGTGGCACTTTCACACTTTTGCCTTTACTAGTTACTGAAACATGATGAATTTGTACTAGAAGTACCTAGCAAGCAGCTTAACAGGCTGTAATTCCTCCTGTAACTCTCCTTCCCATCTTGGGTGCCTTGCTGCAGTGATTTGTAGCCGGACCAAACCAGCCCAACCAACCAACCAAAAATCTGATCTCTGCTTTGCGGCTGGCGGGTGGGCCAGAGCTCCTTATCGCCCGGGCGGGTGCGGAGCAGACACCGCAGGGCTGGGACAGGCGGCAGCTTGGGGAAGCGCAGGAGGGGATGAGCTGCTTTGCCAGCTCCCCTGGCCAGGACCAGGGTGTGTGATGGCAATGGCCAGGAGTTTTAGCCCCTATTTTAACCCGACGTAGCAGCCTGTCCTTCTGGGTGACTTGGTTTTGACTGTGGCTGCAGCCCCAACCTTCCCATCATTACAACCTTGTGTTCAACAAACACCTTATTCTCGTCTGCTGCTGTGAATGAGGTTGCTTCTTATTTATTTGTATGGCTTGGAGGTGGTAGGAGCATGAAAAAGCTTGTGAGGCTTTAGATGTTAGGAAGATATAAACTGTGATTACATGAACCAGCAGAAGAAAATTTAGTTGAAGACCTCACAAAGTTATAACCGTCATGGCATGCCTTTAGTTTTCTGGCAACTCAAACCATATAGGTGCTTCCTTGTGTCCGTCCTGTATTTTAGGAGAATTCTCGTCCCTGCTTATTTCCTCTGTATAAATGACCATCAAACTCTACTGCACGGAGTCTGTTAGTTTGCTCTCACATCACTAATTTGCTTTATGTTGTCCATGTGTTGTAGAAAATAATAACCATACACAAAAAAGTAACACTTCTCTTTAAAATACATTGCCATTATTAAAAAAAAATTCATATGTGAAATTAAAATGGGCAAAAAATTAGGCTCTTTTAGAAGTTTCTCATTTGGCAAAGATATTAGCTGTGGCTCATATCATCCTTTGTGCCAATGCCATGAGCAAATACTGTGGTTATTTTTGGAGAACATATTTCCTGTCAGTCATTTCTTTGATAAGCTCTAACCGGATTTGATGTTATGTTTTGCTGCACATACTAATATGCATCCTGTTAACAGTCAGTATCACAACACAATAGGATCTTGTTATTGAGAGTCTTATTTAATTCTGTTGAAGATGAATCAATCTTTCATTGATTTAAACAGGCATTGTATTTAGCTCCAAGGCTCCAGGTGGGATAGGCTAATAATAATATGTGCACGTGAAAAATAAAAAATATGAGTTCTGGTGCATTAATTTATGAGTGTATAAATAAAGAATTAGGTAATTTTTATTTTACATGGAGCGGCTATGCAAAGTAACTCTGTATTTGGATACAAAGGGTCTGGATTCTGCAACACTGGGGTAAATAACTCTTATTTATTTATGTATTGATGCATTCAGTGGTTCTGTGCAGACATTCCATTCACACGTGAAGCGGGAGCCACGCCGGCTGTTTGATCCATTGCTGGTCCGCTGGTCAGCTTGCTCCTCCACTGACACCGGTTTGGGGTGGAGAACAACTCCAAAAGCTGTGGTTTGCACTCAGCGAGTGGCTGCCTGTTACCGTGTGCTGAAAACAGCCAGTTTTCCGTCTGCTGGGTGTCCGTTACTGCCTTGCCATCCTGGCTCACTTGCATCCTTCAGTGTGCTGAGGAGAAGGGAGAGGTTTGGGATGAAGGCTGCTCCCAGCTCCAGCCCACCTGGGCGGGAAGGAGAATGAGGACCCTTTCCTCCCCGGCTTATGCTCAGAGGTGGTCTGCAGTAACGTGGGTGTCCTCTGGGACGGGGTTGTACCGGCTGATGTAGCACGATATCGAAATACCCAAGCCCACCTGGGCCAGACCAGCATTGCTTTCTGTGTGAACCCAGCAGCGGGAGACGCTGAGCCGGTGGGACGTTACTGATTTTGGTTCCCATCCTGACCCGCTACGGCAGGTTGCCTGTGCTTGCACACTGCTTTCTGCCTGCCTGCCAGGGTGAGACATCAGAAAAGGACCTAACCGGTGAATTTTTATTCCTTTTACACTGGTTTCTTTTCTAAGGCTATTTTTTCAGTCCTGCTGCATACCTGCTACAGTGAGGGTTTGAGCATGCGGATTACTTTAGCTCCCTTTTGTCTTGCTAAGTAGTTAGAGAGCTCTGGGGTGGCTGTGGTGGGGAAGGGCAAGGGCAAGTGCTTCAGCATAATGTGGATACTTACAGCTCGGTTTGGGTGATGGTTTCCTTTGTATCGCTTACTGAGGAAGGGTTCCTGAAAAAATAACGCTGCTGCTTGCGTAAAACCCTGATTCAACAGGTCATGAATGCTTAAACCCTTACAATGATGATGCATGCCATTTGTGTTAAAATTCTTGCCAGTAGCTCTGCAACCTGGGGAGCCAAGGCTCCCTGAAAGCACTAATGATTGCAAAGATGGCACATCATGATTTCCTAATACAGTACTGATAATTTGGTGTGTTTGTTTTCCAGAATGCGGGGCATGAGCCTTAGCTAATGCGTAAGAGCAGGTTGCCACTGTCAGCACAAGGGAAACACGGGGAGGAAACCTGCCCTTGCTGCTTTCCGACTCCTTGAGCGCTTGTGTGTGCATTGCGCTCCAGCACTTAGTGTCCCTGCCGAGAGTGCTGGTCCACTCTAAGAGATCTTAGGACCTCTTAGGACCTCTAAGAGGCCCCCACTTCTTTGCCCAGGAAGCGTCAGCGCTGGCATTTCTCTGCTGTAGAGCCTGGACATGAAATGAAACATTCGGGAGGTATGGCAAGGGAAGGGAGTTGAAAACAAAGTCAGGAGATGGATGATAGGAGAACAGGACAGGAGAAATCATATTCATTAATTGGGATGACATTGAATTGCTCTTCTTCACTTGTTTCTTGGTTACAGGGAAGTCCAAAAGCTCTGAGCATAGCTCTTGTTTGCTATTTAACAAGTATATCTGTATGTATATATGCTTTACCTTGGGCAAGCTTATGGAACTATTAGTAAAAGCTTTTAAGTTGCTAGGTCAAATCTGCCCAAGCTAGCAGTGAGCAAAGTTGCTGGGGCACATGGCCTGGCTCCGTAGCCGGTCATTGCCTCTCCCCGAGTGTCTTTGTCAAAGAAATGGACACCATCTGGGCGTCTGCTTGGTGTCTTTCCATGCATCTCTCATTCTGACCTTGTGTTTGTGGCCTTCGCCATGGCTTTGCTCCTGAGCTGTGTAACTACCTGGGATGCTGCAGGCTGCTGCCTTGCGAGGAGGCAGGGCTTGCTCTTCCCAGGATCATCACCATCCTGGATCCGAGAGAGGCAGCTCTGCTCTGAGCACGTGGGGGAAGGCGAGTGTTTGCAGCAGCACACGGGGAAAAAGATTGATCTTCTGAGGAATTTGAATACCCGAGTCCATTAGAGTTTCCTGGGAAATATCAACTCAGGCTCATGCTGGCATACTTTGGAAATCTTTTAAAGTTAAGTACCAAAAATCAATGCATTGCAAGACTCCCAGCATGTAATTCTGAACCCATTAGGAGATTTGTGCTAATTTTGAAAATAATCTTTCTATTTTAAAGATTACTTTGAATGTATTTTGAACTCGTATATCTGGTAGAAGGGGAACAATTAAATCAAAGGAAAGATTACATTATGTTACTTTAATTGTGATGGATTGAATCATTTGCTGAAGGAAAATATCTACAAAGCATATTTAAGTGCAGAAGCAAAAATGAAAATTGGTCTCAGCTGTTCCACTCCCTATGATAGATGTATATTTATGTAATGCATTCCTTCTTGTATCTTGATAACACTATGTGCACACAGTGCATGAATTAATTCCACTGAGAACTGCAGTGAGATTATCTCTGAGCCTGTGTAAGCACGGGGAATCAACCTTTACTCTCAGATGCCATATGTATTCATTTATAATTTTTATATTATATTCATTTATACATCCCTGACTGGATGCATTCCACCAATGTCCCGTGTAATTCAGGGTCCAGAAAACTGTCACGTGGCTATCGCCAGTGCTCGCTCCCACCGTCCGTGCCGTGGGCCAGAATGTGGAGGTTGGGACGCGTGGGGTTTTGTGGCAGCCCTAAATTAGGCAGTGGATTTCTCCTCAAGAGACCAATTCTTAGGAAGCAACTTTAGGTGGTTTTCCAGTTTCTCTGCACTGGGGCAAAACTTCTCTTGGGAGTGAAATTTTGGTCTGAGAGCTTCCTGTGTGGGCAGTTTGGAGAGGAATAGCAAACCTGGTATTGAGACTGGAAAGAATTCACTGGTCACTGTGAGACCGAATCTTGAGCAGGGACAAACCCATGTAGTCAAATTCTGTGCCGGTCCCACTGACCTGCTCTAATCACTGCGCAGGACTGGATGAAATGCAGTGCAATGAACAGGCTGGGTTTGCAGATGTGGTGTGAAATGTCTTGCTAAAAAATAGTTTATATGGATCTGCGTGATGTATAGACAGTGCTTTAATCCATGCCCCTCCTATCACCAACAGTTAATTGTAATTGTTAACTTGCATGTTCGGTAAAAGTGTCCTGCACCACTGCACTAATTGTAAATGATGGCATTTCACTAGAGGAAAAACTCTGTTTGCAGGAACACTGTGACGCTCCAGTCGTCGGCGTAAGTGAATATCCCGTGGTGCTCTGTAATGAGAGCGCAGTGGGTGAAAGTGGGAGGGCTGTAACAACTCGTGTGGCAACTGTGCCCTTAATTCAGAGTCCTCTGCCTTCCTGGGGCATTAATGCTGCATCTTGGAAGCTGTAAGAGGTTGAAGGAATGGAGTCTAAAACCTGCCATAAACTCTGTCTGAGTTAAGCAAGATTAAGGTTGCTTTTGTGAGGATGAAATAAAAGCATCAGCTCCTCTTCTCCTCCCGCTCCAGCTGCTGGGAACCGAGGTATTCACAGCCTAAATGTATTTCCTTGGTTGTGGAAAACGTCTTATTCCAATAGGAGTTAGGGACATTTTAACTCCTCTGAGGGCCTGTGAAAGTCCTCACTGCAGTGTGAGCAGGGGTCCCACTGGCCACTGTCCCGCTGGGACTCTCCCATCCATCTTTGGAGTCTGAAGTCACATCTAACGGCACGCCAGGACCGATCTTTCGGTGGAGAGGTGCCAGCCAGGCGTCGCATGGCCGCAAGGGCAAGCCGGGCTGTGCTGTGAGAAGGAGAAGCCGTGGAGCATGCAGGACGCAGCCTCCCCGGGGCGAGAGCCAAAGCAACCTCTCCTTGCCCGCAATTTGCACTCAGCAATACGACGCGTGGCTTCAGAGTCTCTCGCTCCCCGCGTAGCTGCTCTGCACGCTGCTGTGTTTAGCTTCACACGTGCGTTTGTCACCTATGCGGACAAATGTCAACTTGCTGCCATCCAAGGGATTTTGGACGGGTGTTTGGGAATGTCATGGAAAGTCATGTTTGGGAGAAGAAAAATCCCCAGTTGTTTTCTCTTCAGGTTGTAGGTAGCAGAGCTCATCCAGCCTGTTCTCTTGGGTATGGCTGGTGAAAAGGAGCACAAGGGAATAAAAGAAAATCCATCTCCTGTCACCAATGTACGTGGAGACAGGGAGATGGAGATATGTGAATTGTTTGCCGGACCAAACACATTCTCCCCATCTCATCTATTGCTCAGAAAGGTATTAAGTCACTGGTGAAACTTGTGTGACTTTTGCCTTCATAAAATGAGGCAATGAGTGGTAGACAAATGATTATTTTATTAAAGCTGTCCTTTTTGGAGGTTTAAACTAAACCTAGTTAGTCATCCACAGAACAGGTTCTCTAATTGTAATTTTTGTGGCTTGGTTTACCTGGAGGTGTACTCGGTGAGTGCTGAGCACCCGGTGCTCCCATTCCAGCAGTACTGTCAGCTACAAGTTCTCAATACCCTGAGGGACTAGTAGGTATGGAAGCGCAGCAAACGTATAGGTTATCTGATGCCACCATGCTTATTGTTAGCTCCTTTCCGGGGGTATGATCTGTCTCTAAGCTATTCCAATTCCTATTTCAGTCCATAAGTTGCTGGCAGCTGCTCTGCTCTGTCATTAGAGCTTCTAACTCAAGCATGGGAGCGACGGTGCTAAATACTGCTGGAGATGGTGAATGGCTTGTGCGAAGCTGAATGGCATTTTGTCCAGCCAGCGATGTTTTGTCATGAAAGAATCATATGTGCAAAGGTACAGCAACAGATTTTGCTTCTCATTAAGGCTGCATATAGAACCTATGGAGCTATTGGGACTACGGAAACAAAGCTGCAATATAGGTTTTTTAATCTGTGTGCTGTGGAAATATAAAGCCATTAGTATTGCCTAGTAATTAAAAAAATGCTTAAAACAGCATTAGTATTTGAGGCTAGTATTGGCTGCTAACTGTCCCTCTCTGATCCTTTCTTGCTTAATGAAAATAGCTGTTGGACAAAAATGCAAAGATTTTGAGTTGTGAAAATGTGTGTTTGCACTGCTAATCATTTGAAAAATCAATCTCCAGACCTTCATTTGTTAGGAGCAGCTGATTAGCTGCTCTCTATGCTTTTTCCCTTTTAATAAAACCCCTGAGTCGAACAGCAGAAGGACTATAATTAAGGAGTGCTTTTTTTCCTTTCCCTGTGACATTCTGGCAAATGTTAGCCAGCAGGTAGCCTGGCATAAGCAGGACAGAAATGCCTTTGCACTGCTTGTGTAAGCCTAGGCTTCACCTGTGCAGGAGGGAGACGGGTGCTTTGCTCCTCTCTGCACCAGCATCGACAAACACAGAGTGTGACTGCAGTTGTGCTGGATTCAGCAACGCTCTCTGTCCCTTCTCAGCTGTCCTGCTGGGAATGCTCTTCTTTTGCCAGTTAGAAAACTGTACCTTGAAGGTGACAACGGGAGCTGCAGCAGACTGTTTCCTTGTGCATCTTTCTCAAGTTAGCTGATGGTGAAGATGACCCAAAGATCTTTTTGACCTAGCAAAAGAGAACTCAAATAATTCTGTGCTCCTGTATTTTACCCTGGAGAGTCTTGGCTTGAATGGGAAAGAATAATTCTGAAGGCTAGGGAAAGGGATGCATTAGAATCCATACAGAATGCAAGATTCATGCTTCTCCTAAATGACTTCCCTGTTCAAAAGTATATAATGCAATTTGATTAGCAGGACCACAGGTAAAAAGGAGGCTCAGTGAAAAAAGTTGAGGGCTTTGGTGTTTTTCTGACTGATGCCTTCTGGTTTCTAAATGGCCACATATCAACCAGCTAACATTGAGAAGGTTTTTAGTATGAAAAATTAATTAGATAAATTCTAAGTATAATACTGCCTTGATTTTCTGCAATGCAAAAAATGTTTTTTAGCCATAAAATGCTAGCAGGAAATATGCCAATAAAATACCCACTCCTCTTAAACTTTGTGTTGATCTGGTTCTTTTTCAAAAAAGTCAGCAATACTCCTAGCTAAAGGTATGCCTTGTGCGGGTAGTTGCTGTGTTATCTAACTTGCCCAACCCAGCCTGTACTTCAGGTGTGACCAATACAACCCACTGGCCAAACAGTAATGGCTAATAATGACAGATTGTGTGATAATAGTTTTATGATGTGGACAAATAATTATTAGGGAGTGAGGCAATTCCATCAAGCCCTGTGACTTATGACCAAGTTGGTCTCCAGAGATAAAAAGACAAAATGTCAATACGATAGAAGAGTGAGATGGGGAAGGAATTTTGGTTATTTTTCGTCCTTCTTTTCAAAACTGAGCAAAGAAAAAATCTGATTGTTTCATAAATTCAAGCTCTACATATTTACATGGAGGCCACCAGGGGAAAACTATGTGGAAATTGTAGATTTACTAGCAGAATGATGAGCATGATGGTGGAACTTGGCAGACAGCTCAGGCAGTTCATGCACAAAGCCGGTTTGGATTCTCTTAAGGTTTTGTCTAAATGCAGCTGTATAAATTCATTGATAATACGGTGTCTGAATGCTTTCACTATATTTTATAATAGCGGCAGCGTAAGGTGTGGTAAATTGGCAAACTGGGAGTTCTGGGTGGCTTGGGAAGAAGAGCTGGCGCGGTGCTCGTGCAGGAGGCGTCGCAGGTGCTGTGCAGGATGGGGCTGCTGCTCCCCCCAGGCTGCCGGGGCAAGCACGTGCTGCTGCTCCCCGAGAATCAGAACTGAGTGAGTAGACCCGGGCAGGGATCCAAAGCTGAGTTTTTCCTGACATTTCATTACACTCGAAATGAGGCAGCTGACCTGCAAATGTCTTTTCTTTGTGATATCCAACAATTTCACATTTTGGAAGTATTTGAAGATAGTTTCCTGGGAAAAGTTGCCTATCACTTTGGAAGTGCACTGATTTCCCTAAGAGGCTCAAGACTTAGTTTTTAACAAGGGTATTGCTGTACCTGAATCTTCTGACAGTTTGGGGAGTAATGTATTTTTGTTTTTTTTCACTTCTTTTCTCCAGAGGATATGAAGATGTTCGACTAGACATGGAAATAGAGAGTGTAATGAAGCGTGACAAACCGCTTTAGTCTGGCCATGCGCTCTATATCAGATCAATCAGCCATCTGGCTTGGCATCATCTCAATGACCAAAGTGTATGTATCCCGTTGGGAACTGCAGTTAGCTGCTGAGTGCTCGGACCCTTCCCCTTCTGATGCAGAACATCGCTGAAGAGTGCTCCGCTTCGTTCGCAGGTCCTTCACGGCAGCTTGCTGACGAGTCCCGACACAAGACAGACGCCAATCAATGCCATATTTTTAAGTGTTAGCGGGATGGAATTTCAGGGAGCCTTCATGTTAATGTCATTTGGCACTTACGTGGAGTAAACAGCAGACAAGGAAAAGCAGCACTGCATTTGGCTCCAAGAGGACGGTATGAGCACAGGCCCTGCATCATTCCTCTGCCTGAGGTTGTTAGGTCCCCTGCGGAAGGGTGCGGTCGTGGTCGGTGCATCAGCTGGGGTACTGCTGTTCCTGGGACCACTTCCTTTTGTACATTTGACAAATCCTTATTTCTGGAGTGTCTCAGGTGTTCTGTGGAAATCTGCCAAAATCTCCAGAAAGGAAAAGGATGAGTCTGGTATTTGGTAGCCCAGCAGTCAAGGATTATGCTGGTAAAAAGCCCATGGCTTGCTTAATGGTGCCCAAGGAGTTGGAAAAACAGTTCCATCATGTAGGTGTTGTTAAATGCTGTGGGAAATGTCATCTTAGCTCGTTCCCAGTAAGTAAAGGAGTGGTAGAGAGAAGGAGGGAGAGGGAAACTGAAAATCCAGATAGAGCAAACTGAGCACTGGAAGGCTGTCTGTCCCGGGGTTGCGAGAAATGTGTGATGAGCTTTGGGACAGGAATAATCCATTTCCTCTATGTATTTTGGAAACTCAGCCTGGGTAACCTTCCTCTCTCCGTAACCATTCTGGATAATGCCACGTTTCCTACCTTTGATCCTACACGCCAAGTGGTTCATTCATGGGGTACTCAGTGCACTGAAGTCAGTGCTATGCAAACCAGATTTCTGCCTTTGCTACAGCTGATTTAAGACAGTTAGTCGCTGTGCGAAGGAGATCTCCTTTGTATCTCTGTCCCCCCACCCCGTGAAGACTGAAGCCTTTCAAGGCTTTTTGACCAGGACTGTAAAGTGTTCAATTTTTCAGGAGGATGGCTGCTGAGATGTTAAAGTTAGTTAGTGGATTAGTCTAAATGCTGAACAGTAGAGTAAAAAGGATGGTTTTTATACAGCCCTAATAATTTGCTTTGAAAGGAGTGTTTTGTCTACCAAAAAATCCTTAGAGGTCTATTAACTAGAAATCCAGCAATTTATATAGAATTTAATGCTTTTAGGTAAGTCATTATTTTATTTTTACTGTTACCTAAAGCCAACACTGGGATGTGGCCAACTTTGGATGAGAAACAGTCATCAGTACCTCGTTGCCACCAGACTTTGGCTGGAAGCTGTGCCCAGAGGGGTGGGTGCGGGATGGTGGGCGCAGGACGGGCCAGTCCTTGGGAGGTCTGTGCTGCAGAAGCAGCACCTTGTGCTGATGGTGGATGTCAGGTAAGTGGTGGAATGAGGTTTTCAAGAAGTGAAAGACCCATTTCATTGCCTAGAGTAGAAGTTTGCTTTTTTTCCAGCTGGATAAACAGTATCAGAGTCAAAGGTCACATTCAAATCCAGGCACACGGGTTTGCCAGAAGAGCAGGAGAGAAAGCAATGCGGGTAAAAGTAGGTCTGAGGGATCAGGTAAGGAAGAGCAAAGCGTGTGAAACTTTTATTATGAAGGAACTAGCAGGAATCATCTGGAGGGTGCAGGGCACAATGCTGGTTTGACTACCAGCAAGAAAGGTCTATGGTGTGGCCGGCAGACATCTCAGCAGGATCAAAGCCGTATTTTTAAATCTGTCCATTCCAATTCCAGTATTTGCAGCTAGAAATAGCACAGGCGTAGCAGGAGCACCATATGGTGAGCACGGTCCTCTCCAAGATGGGGCTGGAGATGGGGGCCGGGCTGCGTGCTCTGTTCGGGCGATCTCATTTCAGTGCTGAGCATTTGGTCCGCCACCGCACCAAGGCTTCAGCTTTCAGAGTAAACACGGCGCTAATCTGATTGCGTTAAAGGTGGCATGCGAGTAATACCTGCCTTGGGGAGCAGTTCGATTGCTCTAAAGGTAGAGCAAATAAAGTCAGTATAAAAAGTTGACACATATTCCTCAAGATCAAATTTGACAAGCATCCTCCAGACATATTTAATATAAAATGTAGATGGCAGTAATTTGCAGGATCTCTGGATTCTGGTCATCTAAGGCAATTCTGCTGGTCTCTTTTTCTATATCTACCATGTATACTGAAACATTAACTTCCAAACCCATCAGAATCCCACACATGAAGTGGGCAGGAAACTAATTTCTATTGATTTCAGCCCTGGTTGGGTATGTTGTGTGAAAAAAAGAAAAAAAAAAGGTTACTTTTTGCCTTGCACATTTGCCCAGACACACCAGGCTCCTGCCTGCTTCATCAGCGCTCCACATCACGTCTGCTCACCGCTGCCTCCCCGACAGCCGCCTTCGTGCTGGTGGCCGGAGTGGCCTCCAACGGGGATTTTGATTTTTCTGAGAAAATTCAGCTCCCGGTTTGTCAGCAACATGAACCGGGACAGAGGAAAGAAAAATCCTCCAGGGTGGTGAGGTACTGAACCGGAGCCAGCACCAAGCTTCCCGTCGAGATCGGTGGTGGTTAAGCGACATGCCATGGCAGAAACGCGGGCACTGCTGGCTGCGCACACCCTCACGGCTCCGCTGAGGCCAGCTCTCTCACGAGCAGTTTTCTGTTGAAGCTTTAATTAGGTAAATTTATGATTATGCTTCAGAAAAAGCATTATATCTTACAGAGCACAGGGGGTTAGACTAGACAATCTCAAGAGGTCCCTTCCCATCCTCAATGACTGTTACTCTGTATGTTTTTAAAGCTGCCTTAATTATTAAACTAGCAGTTAGATTTTTTTGAGCTTTTCCAAGAATACAAGAAACAGCTATTATTTCTTAGCAGCAGATGTACTGTAACTCTTGATTATATTAATTTGACTGTTCATAATTTTTCTTTGTTCATAATTTGTTTTTGTTCATAACTTGCTGTTGCTGTTCTCAAATGCTTTTTGTAAAGCTGCTGCAGATCTCCATCCAAAAACATATTGAAAGTATTTTAACATTAACGCAGCCTTTTAACACAACTTGAGTACTCCTTGAATCTTAGTACATGGAATATTTTCCTTTTGGAAACAGGCAAGGACTCAAAGCTGCGTAAGCAAAACCTAATCAACTCTGTAAATTGATTAGTCAGCAAAGTCAATGATACTAATAAAAAAAAGTTACTTTTCCCTTGAAACATTTGATTTGTCCTGTATTTCAATGAATAAGGACATGAGGTTTAACAGGATGCTTGGGCTAACATGACTGTTGGGGTTTTCTCGCATAATGCCCTCAGTATCTCTGTGTCTGGTCTGTTTGTATAATGGGGATGAGAAAGAAAGAAAATTTTTACTATCATTCATCAAAGGCTTCCAGTGTACTTTTTTTTTTTTTATTGTACTGTCAGAGCTTGGGTTTCCTGGAACATCAAGCAGTAATTATCTCCCTGTGTTTGATGACCTTTCAGTCAACCCAGATTTTGCTTTTGGATTCAATGCTAACTCTGTGACCAATTTTTAAAGGAGTCCCAACTTCATTTTTAATTAGAAGCCAGCAATCTTGCATTCCCAGTCAGTCACAGGACTTCAGTTACTTCAACTGACGATTAAATGCAGTGTATATGTGGGTTTGTATGCATGCCTAAACACAGGCAAAATTTTTAGCTGGTTCTAGTTGATAAAGAGCACTTCAAAATATGGTTATACCCTCATATGCCTTAGGTTTTGGGTCTTCTGCTGGACAAGTGTGGGATCTGACACTGGTTGGCAGGAGGTTCTGCAGTGCTCAAAGGTTGTGGATGCCCCTGGGGAAGGCGCTCTAGGGATCACGTCCAGGGTCACTAACCCGGATGGTGGCATTCAGAACTGCTGGAGTGTGACATTTTCCACAGCTCCTCCTTGCTCCAGCTTGAGTGCCGCGACCCGGCGCTTCCCTCCGACAAAGAGCTGGAGACAGACGGTGCCTGCAGGAACTGCCTTATTGAGAGCCAATTCCAGGAGAAAGCGCAGGCTGTGGTTTAGACAGGTATTTGATGTTGGTTGAAATGAATGACACCGGTCCCAAGGAGGAGATCTTTAAGTCTGATTTATAACCAGCGCAGGAGTGCACGGCGTGTTTGGTGCTCTATTTACTGACTAACTCCCAAAGGTTTATCCTGTGGGTGCGGTGAGGTCCCTCTGACCTTTACTTTGGAGTTCCTCAGAAGAGAGTGAACTTACAACCAGCCGGTGAGGATGTGAAGTGCCCGTCCTCTGGCAAAGCCACAGGTTGGCTGAATTCTCAGAGCGGCCCACTGTCTTGGGCTCTTTTGTGTTCTTTGCTCTAAGACTTAAGTCTTAGACGAGGAGGCTTGGGGTCCCTTGCTAACATCTTAGGCACCCGATGGCCTTGTGATCCTGCAAGGAGAACCCATATTTCTTATCTCTGCAGGCACGGCTGCAGCGTGTGTGGATTTCCTTCCTGTGCAAGTTAGGTCTTTATAAAAATGTCCTGTGAAGATACGATGCTCAAATAGAATTTTTTCTCTGAAAGCCCAGATAGTTGCCACAGTGTACTGAGTTAAATGCATATGTATATTTTCAGGCTGTTACAATCTACTCGGAGGCTTGTAAACCGTATCTCCCTTTTCTTGCAGAATCTTCCTGAGACTCTTTCAGGGTCTGAGCTCCTGTGAGTGTTCAGCTTGGTTCTGTTCTACTCCATTAAGCTCAGCTCCTTCCCTGATGCTTCAGAGTCAAGTCCCTTCCCCCAAATCCAGGCTGTTTGGCATTCATCTCTGCAGCTGAAGAGAGCTCCTTTAGCAGTGGAATCCATCCAAGAGGCAACGGGAATGGGTAAGGACTGCGAGGCAATAGTTGCTGTTAAGTTCCTTTTAAATAACTCCTCCTGAGAGTTATTTAAAAGGGGAGGGGATAGCAGCTAGATAATTGTGTTGAGGAAAATCCCACAAGAGTGGGACAGTTGGCTCTTGAGAGACAAAAGGGAGTACAAGGACTGTTCTGAGATCTCCTTTCTTGTTTCAATCCACACAAAACTTCTTGAATTTTATTCTTGCCTAGATTTACTTTGCATGTGTAAGAAAACAGTGTTTGCATGTGTTTGAAAAATAAACAAAACCCAAACAACGACACCCCCGCAACCAAACCCAACAATCTGTTAATGTATATTAAATGGCTTCCATTGGCCAACTATTTGAGGAAATATGGGAACATGATCAGACTACAGTCATGGGGTGGTTTTTAGTAGTGGCAATGATGGCAAATCCTGAGATGGCTTCCAGGTAGAAATCAAAGCATGGGATCATCTGACACAACTATGTCATCCAAATTATTTTAGTCCCCAAAGTAGGCATTTTGTTACTGTTTAATAGACAAACCTGTTGGCCTGTATTAAGGATGAAAGAGAGAGATTTGAATGTGCTGGGGAAATGTAACTGTGGCCTGGGAGTTTGTGGAAGTGGAAGCTGTGCAGCAGCCACTACAGCAGTGTGTGCCTGGGAAATCCATGCCTCTCCGAGCCATCTCTGACACCGTGGTTCTGGCTTCATGGAATTAAGCACTGCAGAAGTCTCCAACCTAAAAATGGAGCTGGCAAAGGTGTATAAGTGATTCTCTTTAGAGGGAACCCCAAACTTTGAGAGCTTCTTCTTACTCTAGTAGCCATTCTTGGTTGGAAGGACTAATTCATGTAGCTGTTATAGCCCTATCATCTATGTGAATTAACAAGTTTTCCTCGCTAGATATGAGGATGAAGAGAATTCTGCACAGAGAATAGCTCCACACAGGTGCCAATTCCATCACATTGTGTAAATAGCCTGTGACTAATAGAGAAGCCTCTGAAATGAAATAAAAGACGTTAGTCAGTGCATTTGCATGGAAACCAAGCTATACGCCAAAGGAACTTTGTTTAAAAATGAGTGATAGCAGACAAGATAATTCTAAGGTTGTCATTGTGGAACATTTTAAAGTGTCTTATTAGCACAGAATTGAAAGGACAGTGTTGTTTTACATTTATGGAGTCCATGAGGCTCCACTAAGTACATCTGTGGTCCGTCTGACCCATTGTTGTGAGGTTACTCAAAGCTTTGCTATAAATTTCCTCTCCTCTCAGGGTACTATTCAAAACAATAAAGAGGAAAAACAAATATTAATATGATGAAGCAAACTTCATATGTACCTAATAGCTTGGTTTATCACCCATCTACTGTGATGGGCCTAGGGAAAGTGGGGAGTTGAGATAAAAAAGAAAGAAAGAGTTGAGTCTGTGAATGTAAAGAATGATTTTTCTCCTGAAAGCCTTATCCTATTTTATTTCCATCAAATAACATCCAAAGCTGCAGGTAAGAAGGTGGCTATGTTGTATTGGTCACTCGTGCATCTTGTAGAACAGCCCCTGCCCCCACAACCTGTGCATAGGGAACAGGAGGAGGAAGTTGGGGAAGGAGGTGCAGGATTTGCCACAGTTAGACCATGATAGTTTGTGAGTCCCAAGATAGTATTTCGGTTAAAAAACCTCTCTGTCAGCAATGATATTTTGTCATCTTTTTACTTTATTTTTATTCTGCCCCATAGGCCATTTCAGCCTGGGAAAAGTGTCATAAATGTTTTTAAATGCCATTCATGCCTACATGGATGCAAAGGTTTTGCTGCATTTACAACAGTGTAATGGGGACATAGTGTGGCAACTTGTGTGTGCGGGTTCTTTTGGTTTGTTTGTTTGTTTTGTGGTTTTGTTTTTTTTTTTAATTTTATTTCAAAGGATCCCAAATTCTGGGGTAAAACTTCTGTATCATCTCTGTGAAACTCTGACACCCTTCCTGGGCAATGGCCAGCATGTGCTCTTGGCTAGTCTGAAGCTGCGCATCTCCTGATCAGGTAGTGCAGAACCGAGCACATGCTGCATGTGTAACCTTTCAGTGGGGGTGGCAATTTGTATTTCTGTCTTCTAGCCAGCCACCATTCTTCCAAAAATAGGAGTGTAATAATTTGTGAGACATTTATTCTTTCAAATTTGGTTAAGACTGGTCAATGGTTCAAGTGTTGCTGGGGTCCAAAGGACAGAAGTGTGATGGTATAAACCTTGTTTCTATAGAAAAGTAGGCTAAAATCAAGATGTGCTTCAAGAGGCATGGGGCCCAGCTTGCTAAATAAGAACCATGGCATAAAATAACATATTGTAACTGCCTGATATTGCCACATTTCTGTAAGTATGTAGTTACCTGCCTTGCCATAATTTCTATTTCTTTCTAAAATCTGGGTAAGAAAGATTCGGACACTTCTCAGATGCAAAATTTATCTTCCTCGAAGTCAGCTCTGCTGTTTTTCAGAATTGTACCTGTTGTGGTACAATTTAGCGCAATGTTCATTTACAGTTATGTCAGAGTGAAATATTCTTGCCTTGCAACTGAGGCAGCTATGAATGTAACTTTAAAAAATATAATGCAAGAAAGAGAATCTGGGCATCATTTGACACTTGTAGTAGATCAGGGTTGGGTAAAAGAAAAGTATCACATTTTCAAGGCTGGAATCTGTCCCAGTAATATGTGTCATTGTTAAATCCTAAGATTTTTTTATCATGTGTGATAAAATATTGATAATGCAGGCAAAAATGGTATGAACATTTTGGCTGAAACAAGAACAATCAGAAGTATTTTTGTCCTACTTAGGTACTGATGAATTAAAGCACAGTAGTAGATGTTACTTTGGAAATTAATATAAAACCATAGAATCATTTAGGTTGGAAAAGACCCTTAAGATCATCGAGTCCATCCGTAAACCAGTACGTACCAAATGGGCTGCAACGCAGCACTAAGAAAAGCTCTTTCAGTATTTGTGCTGCAAATAAAATTTCCTGAGCTGCTGAAGGGCAACTTCCACTCTGAGATATTGCACAGATTATTCAATGTATCTGCAAAATGTCTAAGAAAACAGTGTTCCAAACACATAGGTTATCTTTCGTACGAACCATAAAGTACCATAATAAAAATTTGCTCTGCCCTTGAGGCATAAATTAACTTGAAGCCTCCTTGTTTTATAACTCTCTCCTTCTCTCCGCAAAATTATGCCAGCACCATGAGTCCTGAGAAGGTTCGCTAGCTGTTTTTAAGTTCTTGTTCTCTTCTGGAAACAGCAAATATCTAATTTTTCACTGATCTCTGTTTATCTAATAAGTGAACATGTGAAATGCTAAACCAGTTTCTAGAACTGTTTGTATGAGAACTTTCCTATTGAGATGATAGGCAGTAAAATTTACCAGCTGAGCAATGTAGCAGTTTTATACAGAGTAATATTTATTTGTCATTAGAGAGGAGGAATCAAAGTGTTTAAATAACACACAGCAATGACACTGCTTTTGTCCACGTGCATAATCAGAGTCAGTAATCAACTGAGCTCTCTGTTCAATGGAGTGATTTTCACAATGAATGCCATTTTCCAAGTACCTAACTCTAGTTATATGTGCTTAAAGCTAAACCAATCGGTCATAAAATACAAATACATGTAAGGATATATTCATTTACAAGGATGTTTATAAATATATTGGTCTGGTCTACATGACCGAACCATTTGAACAAAGCTCTGGTGCAGGTTTTTTAAAAAAAATCACTGCTAAGAATTTATTTGTACATTTGGATAGCATTCTGGAGTTCAGGTTCCCCCTCTAGCTTTCCATAATTAATTCCATGTTTCTGCTCAGCTGAAGAAACTCACAGTCCTCCATTGGGTTGCATCAAATAACAACAGTCTGGTGAGCAAAGCTGTTATAATTTTGTCTACCAAATGAAATAAGAGAAAAAGAAGTTTTCATCATTACCTAACACAGGGCAACATTTGTTAGTTTAAGATTATGACTTGATCAGTCTTTAAATATTGCATATTGCACAGTTACATCACCATCATATACCACGTTGGAGTTCGTAATGCTTATGTATTAAAAATAAGTAACTTTTCTTTGTCTATTCCCATTCCTATCAAAGTCAGTTCACTCCTATTGACTTGCTGGAAATGAGGTATCAGACTGCATATAAAGCCAGCAGATACGATGAGAGAACATGCAGCATGAAGGGCGATGCCTTCAAGACAGTGATGATACTCTGTTCGGTTGGCAATGATATTTAAAAGTGCCGCATCAAGAAAAGAGATACTTGATAACTGAATGCTCAGAACAGAAATGAAGCACCAGCACTTGAGTCAAATGAAAGTGTAAGGAAGAAATGACAAGAAGAAATCAAGGCACAAGTATGGTTATTCACACTGGATTCTGAAGCAGTCTCACTGCTCAGAGAGCTTCCACCTGGTGATGAAGGACCCTCTTATGCCAATATTCAGACTGGAAAAATGGATTGCTTAACTCTGATCGGGATCTCAGAAGTAAGCAATTGGTGTTACAAAAAGCAATAGGAACTTCTTTTTTTTAAGCTGTTTAATGCCATAGAAACATAGTGCCCAAGCACTTGTAGGGAGAGACAGTAAAGGGAGACCATCCGTCAGCATCCCTGGCCTTCTCATAAGGTCGGAAGGGTTTCTGCTGGCCCACCGGCCACATAATTTAGACTAGTGTTCGTTTCGTGGCTGTATTTAAGCCACTTGGGGCCTGATACTAAAAACACCTCTGCTGTAAAACTAAGCACGCTTGAGCTTGCCCATGGGATGGGAATGCTGGTATGGAGCCTCTTAGGCCAAGTTCACACATGGGAATCTCAGCTGGGCCTGATTCAAATGCTAAATACTGTCTGATATGTTTGCTGTGACAAGAACTGAGAGTAATCTGAACTACTGTGTCTAATAATAATAAATTCGAGTATATTGTGAACGTCATGTGCTTGTGAACTGCTTTCAGCATGGGCCCTGAAGCTGTAAACAGTGGGCTTAAATATGAGGAAGGCAGTGATAGAGATTTGTGTTCCAAACTTGGAGAAATCCGACTTATAACCCAGCCTCCAGCGGGTGTGCCATTCGTTAGAAAGCTCTGTTCAGCGAATGACCTCCTGACAATATTAGACGGCTTTGTGTGTGGGTACTGGAATCTCCAAGAGAAGTGAAAATCCTGGATCAGATTTGCTCTCAGTTAAACGAGTGAAATGGAGATCGTCACTATATTACCCTGGAGTCTCACCGGTAAAACAGAGAACAAACTCTGTCACCTTGTCCCCACCGGAAGCATGTATCAGCCACCCGGATTACGTCAGCGGTGGCGTTGGCTATGAGTTACTGCTTTCTGCTTGGTTAAATGCCTGTTGCACTGCACAAGCAGGTGGTGTGTATCGGCAATAAAGGGAGCCCAGCGACTGACTTCTCTGAGGGTTGGAGTTAGGAAAAATAATTAATACTAAGATACTCCCAACAGTCTGATCATTAGCCTTTATTAGGTATTTGCCTGTCTCCTGCTTTTTCTTCTGTGATGCACAAGGCAGGTGATATTTGATCTAATTAGAAAAAAATACTAAACTAATCCGTACCTGTCACTCAAATGCTTGATTACCATGTCTAATTCTGCCATCCTTGCTCTTGTGAGTAGTGCTGCCCTTATGATTTCAGTGGGCTCGGACCCTAGGAGGTTTCAGGGAGGTCTTTTTGCTCAGGGTGAATCAGGAAGCACTGAACAACCCAGCAGATCTGCAAGAGCTTGTGAGGATCTTCTCAGAGAGCTCCTCTGATGAGTAGAGCAATGCAGACAGTTGGCACTAATGCTGTAGCAACAGAACAAGAGAACCATGACCTGACAGAATCCTTTAAGAACTGTGTGACTACAGAAAATGATGGTCCCCATCCAAGAGAATTTTACAGCCTTAAGGTAAGATTCATCTTAACTGCTGAATCATCTAGGAGCTGATTGTAATCTGAATCTTAATTCTTTTTACTTAAGAGGGGCATGGGTAAATTGCTAAAGTTAGAGAATAAATTACAAGGAATTTTATGTGCAAGTGTTAATACAAGGGCGATTTTTGGAACTCAAAAAAAAATAACAAGAAGGGGCTTTAGCAATGCAGGTAATTAATTATATTTAACTTGAACAAGAGACAGCACGGTGAGTTGTTGGACTAAAGTGTTTTAGGTATTGTATTTAAACAGCCCAATATTAACGGATTTATTTTTATGGCACTGTAGCATAGATGAAGAGTATGTTTAGTTATTTTTTTATGGCCAAACTGGAAAGTGTTTTTTAAAATGCTCTAGTTTGAGAGAACTTGTGTTCAGTATTACACCTTTAGGCTTCTATGCACTGTGTTACTAAAGAGATTATTTTCGAACACAGTCCAACAGAAATGACCACATTTGCCTCAAGTGTGGCCTTTTGCTAGTGCAGAAATGTGGGGAAAGGTATTTCTAAAATTAAAACACAGACCTAATTTTCTACTCAAAGAGGAGCCTATCATCTGGATAAGTAGCTAAACCAAAATTTACTCTGAATTCATAGTGTGTTTGTTCGATAATGGAGATTCTAAAAGGTCTGTTTTAAGGACCAGTGATGATGGTAACAGAGAAAGCAATGATCTATACCAGTGGTTTGGAGTAGAATATAATGCTTTTAATAGAAACGCTAAAGATGTATTTCGTCTTGAACAACATCAGTCTGAGTGGAATTTGCACTACATGAAATGGGGCCTGTATTAGTGCTCATTAAAAGAAAAAAAAAAAAAGAAGAAGAAATTCCAACTCTAGCCTTCTCCTTTGTTAAAATACAATTTCTAGGCTGAACTGGTACTAAATCAAAGCAAACAGCATGCTGGAGCCGAAAGGAAGATGGTGGAGGCTTAGGATAACTTAAAGAGCCTTCCTTACAGCGTGAACTGCCTGGGCACTGTTGTGCCGATTAGCCAGAGGTGGGAACGGTGTAGGGTTGGAATATTAAAAGGCCAGAAAGCAGTCTGTGAAAAGGCTGATGAAGTTAGGAATGCCATCGTGGTCATGGTTTACTTGGGTGAAGCCAGGTGATTAGGAAGGACAACTGCATTAGTGGCTGAAATGGAAGTATTTTTATAGTGACTTGGAAATTGTGGATTAAAAAAATAAGATGTTAATACTGCTTATAATTAATTGTTATTGATCTTTAGGACTCTTGGAAGTGGTTTATTAGCATTAATACCATCATAAAGTACCTGTTAAGAGTTTGCCTATGGGAGAATAATCCTATTTTTGCTGAACTAAATGGCAAAGACTTCCTCTAAACTCAGTGGTAACATGGTCAAGACCTACAGAAAGAGGTCATCTGCAACAAAATACAAAATTTTGGAAACTGCTGTTGGATTATTTTAGATATCCACAGGGGGATTGTTTAATTTCAGAGATCCCTTAGAGGCATCGGTCTGCAGATTTGAAAGGGCAATATTTTCATATTCCTCCTGTGATGCCGAGCATCTGCAGTGGTGAACTAATACTATCAAATCCTTCTGAAAATTCTTATTGAGAAATCCATAAAAGATGGGATTGATACATGTTGAGATCATGGCCACAAGGTGGCATATTGTAAATGCTAGATTATGATTACAGCTCATCAGTGCCTCATAGTTCCAGTCAAAAACAACATTGAATATATTGAGAGGCAACCAGCAAGCTGCAAAAGTCACAACAATTGATATCAACATCATATTAATCCTTTTGTTTTCACTCAGTCTGTTCTCACTCTCTCTCATCCTGTCTATTTTACCATGTCTCCTTCGAAGACATACAAATATCCTGAGATAGCAGATAAAAATGAACCCCAGTGGGAAACAGTACTGGAAAACCAGCAGACTAGTGGTAAAAATCAGTCGTTCTGTAACAGATGGCCATGCTTCGATGCAAGCAACCTTGTTCTTGTAGAAATCACTATGGAAAGATAGGTGTTTGAAGGGTTCATCAGTTAATTGGTGAAATACTAAAAAAGGAATGGATATTATGAGGGAAAACCCCCAGATGAAAAGAATTCCCCAGTAAGCATGTGAAATATTAGGCTTCCAGCCACGTGGGTTCACAATTAACTGGTATCTCTCAATAGCAATGAGTACAAGTGAGAAAATGGAGACTGTGACAGATATACTTTGTATGAAAGAACTTATTTTACACATAATTTCCCCAAATATCCAGTAGTCCATTAAGGTATATGCAACTGTGACAGGAATACACATGATACAGATCAAGATATCTGATAAAGACAGGTTGGCAATCAAAATGTTGGTAACATTTTGAGCTTCTTTCCGTCTCTTTATTATAATAATCAGGCAAATATTTCCAAAGAGCCCCACTATTGTAACTAGTGTGTAGGCTGTAATAAGCAAGAATTCTGCGAGGAAAGAAGGTTGGCATGTATCAAAGTTCAAAAATTGAGAATAGCTGATGTTTGAGATAGTTTGATTAGACAGAATCTCACTGGGATGCTGAATGGCCTTATCCATCGTGAAGCATCTGCCAACCCATGGACAAAACCTTGTATTATTTAGAATATAGTTCGTATGGAGCTTTCCAAGGCAGTGATTGCTATGAGGCTATCTTTGTAGTTGGTGTACTTGAAGTTTTGAGCAAATCTAATATAATTAATTATAGTACTGAGAAATCCTGAAAGGAGAAGCCAATGGTTGAGCATTAGTGGTTTTGTATATATATATATATGGATGGAGGTTGATGCTACTTTTTCTGAGGTTCTGCACTGACAGTGTTACAGAACTGTAACTGATTGTGAGGCATAAGAAATAGTGATAGCTCTATTTAAACTTGTATGAACAATACAAACTTGTATTTCTAATGCAAATCCTCCTTTACCAACTGTGGATAAACTTTGCTTTTCAAAATAAAATATTTTAACATCTGTCTCAGCCAAAGGTTTAGCAAAGTTTAAAGAATTCCAATGAGGATAATGTGTTGCTTTTTTATTATGAGAAAAATGAAGAATTGGGTCCTGCCATCACATTGCTACCTTAGACATCACACTTCTATTTTCTCTAGAACTACAAAGCAATGTGAGCTAATATGCCAGAACCTTCTGGCTTAATTAAAATGATGTGTGCTTGAGCTTAAGTGATATTCAACACCTCTATGAATGACATCTTTAAGGGAGTTTCCTGTTCTGCTTATGTATGAAAGATAGCATGTCCTTTTTCCTCAATCTAATCGGAGAAAAACATAAACCAAACAAGGATCACATCTTAGTTATACATATAATTATTTCCATATCGGTAGTTGCCAAAGGTTGTTTCCTTTCCCTACACACTGTTTGCTGTTGTACAAATTTGACAAATGATACCCCCAAAATTTTCTGTTGTCAAATACAACATGTACTCAAGAGACACAGAGCTGATTCTTCTTTCTATTCTAACTTAAGCAGTTGTCAAGCAGAAATCTGGTATTAGTACAATTCCGTTGTTATGAAACTAATATTAATGGGAAGAATATCTTGATGGGTTTGAATTTATCCTTGAGTTAAAGTTAATCTTAAATCAAAGGCTCACCAGCTTTCTGGCCAGAAAGAGGCTATGTTTCCGACCTGGGAAAAGGAAAAAGAAAGATGTAAGAGGTACTTTGAAAAATGGATATGTTCTACACATATACCTTTCAAAACTCAACTTTAACTTGACTCACCTTAATTCCTTTTTGAAGTAGGAATTATTGGAAAACTATCTGGAAGGAGGTCATTCTTCACCACTAGTAATAAATACCATAGTGTTGAGAGCCCTGTGGAGAAAGGAGGATGAAGAAACAGTGGAAAGTTAAAGAGGATGCACAAAAAGAAGGGATAGGTGGGTGTTGTACTATTACTAGAAATTATTTGTTTATGTGTAGAAGATTTGTCAACCTTTTTACAGAAATTGTTGCCATTATTTTGTCAGGAAAGAATAAAAAACTGTTTGGTTGCTTGCACAAGATTAAACACCAAATCCAGCGTTAAACTGGGAACTATGATTCTGTCGCTGTTTGCCCCCAGGCACCCAAAGAATATACGAGCTAGAGTTATATCCTCGACTGCTTTATCCTGATACTTCTGCATTACATTAGTTTGGGTACTTCAAATTAGGATTCTGAAGAAAACCAAAACCCAGCCACCTTTGGAAGATCTATTACCACTCTCATTCTGATTAAAATCTAATTTGCAACTAGTGTAGTCATGTTGGAGTGAGAAGTGGCTGTAGGTTTACGTGACTGTACGTGGCCCTGGTATTCCGAATACGACTTAATTTATGGTCAGGGGCTAACGTTAAGCCCTGTAGTCTCCCTAAATAACCCAGCTGGCTCCGTTACAGCTATATTGAGGGAACGGCGTGGAATCTTGCACAATCGTGCTGCAAAAGCTATTGAAGCCTAGTGGCTCAGATAGACTGTGTAGTCCCTTGCAGGTGTCCCTACTCCAGTAGGTCAGGAAGAAGAGCTACGTACCCTACTGTGTGTGCATCAGCTTGCAAAAACTCTTCTCCTAACATGCCCGGGAGAAATGGAAGAGATTCTGAAGCTAGCACAGTCAGACCCTGCAGAAACCAGTGATGTGGCTGGGCAGCAGCCCCTGAGGCAACATATTTCCTGGAATGCGCTGAAAACTACTTTTCCCTGAAGCAGCACTAATTGTCTGGCTGGATTTATCACACAGAAGGATGCATGTGCTGGAAGGATAAGAGGCCAACCAGTGGTAAACATTGTCTTGATGAGCTTTACTGCCAGTTTAGATATGTAAGGGTCTAAAGTCTGGTTGCTTTATCCCAAGGGTGGTGTTTCTCCTTGCACTGCCTGTGGTATTCACCTGGCTCACGCAGATCTGAGCCCTGCCCTTTGAGAAAAGATCGGGTGTTAGCAGGGGATCTGGCTTGGAAGCAAGATAGCTTCAAAGACAAGCTCGGCTCTTCCCTGCTTTTTATGTTAGCGGGAGAAGCTGTGGGGACTGAAAGGACGTGAGGCTGAGCCAGGTTTGTAATATTTTATGCACTATTTGCTATGCTCGCTTATTTATCCATGGTCGCACAACACAGTTTGATAGCGAGTGCTGAACGTCCTCTCCCAAGAATTTAATGTGGGTGGTAGGGCTGCTTTGGCACTTTCTACCATTAAGGAAAAGCCTCTGTACTGACCTTCTGATAGTTATCAGCTTTAGGCACACGTATCATCTACATCTCCTTTTTCCAGGAGAAAGATTCTTTTCACTGTTTGGTTTGTACTGTGAGTTAAAAAGTGTAGCCTTTAGTACATGTCATTTTGCAAGGCAATTTAAGCATTTCCTTGGCAATAAACCAATTACACCTGTCTTGTTTAAACATCTGGAGTATCCATAGCATTAGAAAAATAAGTTACACTAGTAGTCACTGCAGCATGTTGAACTGTGTTGTAATACATGCCGGCATTTTTTAAGCTAGTGAATATTAGCAGAATCAGCATCCTTGAACAGCAACTACATCTGATATCAGAATTGGATTAAAGTGTTTAATGAGAGAACTAATTACTTCAATCCCTAATCCATGCATTTTGAAAAAGATTCTCTACCACAGTGAGAGCTTAACATTATAAGAAATGATAATCCTCTGAGTCTAGTTGTTTCATTCCTCTACATGCAGAAATATTACTGAAACGTGCATAAGCAAAAGGAACTTAAAAGCATAGTCTAAAATAAACTGAGTTTTAAAAGACATTCTTTCCTAGGTATTTTCTTACCTATGTTAAAGATGCATAGTCCCATCCCTTCAAAGTGACAAGTAAATGTTTCAGTTACAAACATCGTCTGTTTATTAAGTTCCAAAGTATTGCACAGATAAAATGGGGAGGAAACTTTCCATTCAATTTTAAATATAGGATGTACAGAAAACAGTAATCTTTTAAAAGATATATTTCAGTAACTTTTGCCACATTTTTATGGGTTTTCTGACATCTTACCTGATGAAAAATTCAAGTCATATCCACACTGCCTTTAACAATTTTTCTTTTCCCTTTCTGAGTTAATTACAAAGCCAGCAAACGCATCTCCTTTGTGTATAGAAGAATCCAAAGCAAAGCCATCTGCTGCTAAAGCGATACTTAAACTCTCCTTTCTTCTCTTCCTGAAACAATCCGCAGTTCCACAATTTCCAGCTGCGACTGAATCCACCAGGCTGAAGGAAGGCTGCGGAGGAATAAAAGAAGCTCTGGAATCCAAGAAGAGGCGAACAGCAATGTGAGCAGGGAGGAGAAAGGACCAGTAGTCATGGGGATGGTTTTCCCTCCGCTGTGCAGCTTCCCTCCACCCTGTCAAACACCTTATCTTGCAATTTCATTTTCAATTATCTTATCTGTTCTGTCCTGCAAATGTTTTCCCTGTGTTGGATTTCATACTACACAAACATCTGCAGATGGCTTATTGCTTTTCTAACTGAGGGAGGTACGAAAACACAGTAAGCTGCTTAGAAAGAGTATGCACATCCCACTAAGGTTATAATTTGCTCTATTGCAATTAGGATCATCATATTTTCATTATAAATTGCTATTTTATCTTATGCTCCAGAAATATAAAAATATTGCTGAAAAGCAAAGCATGGCACATTACACTAGCACATATTGAAAAGGGGCTTTATTATTATTACTGTTTTTCCAGTAAAAGCCCATACCTTTTATAGTCACTCGTTTATAAAAATTAGCATTCAACATTTCACTATTAAATATTTGGAGTGGATGTTTATGGGCCAGGAAAGGAACTGTTTTTTCTTAGGATGTGCTACTTGGTACATTGCTGTTTAAACTCTTGAATTCGTACCTGGGTCCACTTAACTCCCAGTACCTCGATCTCTTATGCTGAACCATCCTGGGGCTGTCCAGTACTCGAAAAAGCAGAGGTGATGGAAAATAGTTCAGAGTTAGAATGTGTTTGTGTGGGGGCAGACTCAGGAAAACTAGATGAGAATTCCCTGTTAAAGCAGCGAAGAAGAAACGTGCAGACAAAACTTTGGAGAGAGGACTGGTGTCTGTCTCTCTGCCTCTGTTTTTTCGGAGAGAATGATTTTGAAAAGCAGTAGGATTTTTGGGATGAGCAAGACTGATGCTGTACCTGAAGTGCAGGTTAGAACTAATTATCTGAAAATGTTGTTAGTTGTCATGCTATTGTGTTTGTAGAAAATAGGGGTGGAGGCAGCCTCTGAGATCAGCCGATGAGACTCCTGCTTCTAGTATATTTGTATTTATTCATGATGTGTTCGTCTAACCTGTTTTTTAAACATCTGTGGTAATCTTAGGTTGGGTATTCAAGTGCCTAATTGACTGTTAGGAAGACTTCCTTAACACCTCCCTCTAAATTCCCTTCACTTTTAGTTTAGCCCATTGCTTTTTATTCTAAGTGTGACCTGTGAATTCTGAAATTTTAACCAAAATGCTACAATCAAGAAATGTGACTATACTTTTCGAAAATATTTCTAGCACTGCTGGTTTTGATTGTGTAAAAAATGCTATAAAAACAAAGCTTTTCCAAAGTACTTTAAAATTTCTGCTTCTAGCTGTAGTGTAACCCAGGAAGTGAATCAAGACCTAAAAATGAAATGTGCTAGATATGCATCAGAACGAGCCATAAAAATGCATTATCTGTTTATAGAGAAAATAAGTCAGTAAAATTAAAAGATGTTCTGATTCTATTTATAAGCTTCAAACAAAGGTCAGGTTGCTTATTTACATAGGCCTCTGCTTCTGATATAATACTGTATGCAGTCCTCCATCTGTGGAGAGACTGAAGTGTTTACACGTGTGATCCCCTTGGTTTTACACCCCTATCAACCTGCTGCCTTCTGTGGACTTAATTTTGTTGTAACCTGTTGTGAATTAGATGACATCTGACATCAGAGGCTGGCGGGTGTAGCTGCTCTCGGTCCATTTATGCCTGACGTCAAAGGTATGTAGGCTCAGTGGAATCTATGGCTGTGTACGAAGGGATCCAGGGATATTGTTTTCGGCCAAATGCTGTAGCGTCTGTTTGCAAAAAAGGTTAATGGATAGCAGAATTGTATTTACTTTATATAAATGATCATGGTATGTCTAAATTGCTCAATTAAGTGATGGGAGAATAGCCTTTATCGGTAGACATTGATAACTAACTGGAAGGCAGGACTGCAACTGTAGCGAGAAGCAAACTTGATAATTTTGATATGATTTTTAAAAGACTTTTATCAGGGATTTCTGTCTTAGTTTGCAAAACAAACAAATGAACAAGAAACCTCAAAACAAAACGATTCTCGCTATATTGAACGCCAATCATCATGCTGATTTATCATCTCATCACAATCGTTCCGATAAAAGCCTGCTCCTAAAAGCTTTCCAGGTACGATACTCACGTTGAAATCAGTTGGAACATCTTTCCCAAGCATCTGGTTATAGAGCAGCTAGAGGCATGACCTCAGCTTGCATAAATTTTCCCAAGCTAGTTTTAAACCAAGTAGCAATTAATCATTACAAGCACGAGCTCAGGGCACTGCCATCTGAACCAGCACAGCTAACAGGGTCCGTGTCTGTGAAGTGCAGCCTCACCTGGATTACAGAAAAGGCGTACACGCCATGGGCAGTGTGGAAAAGCAGGGTAAGTGATTAGGTGCCATAATAAACAGTTTTTCAAACTTTAAGTTTTTCATAATGTCTGTTGCGTTGGCAACAGCCTGTTGGTGAAAAATTCTCTAGCGTACAAGTCCTTTGAGCTCACCTTTTGCTTTGGCATTTACAGGATTCCTTGCCCAGCAGGAGCCTTTGCTGATGACCGACCACTCTACACTTTTGCTTTTGCTTAGTTGCTTCTCCCACGTAGCTGCGAGCAGTCCTGGTTCCTACCTGGTGCAGCCCCCTTCTTCAGAAAGCGAGTTTTAGTGGAGGTGTGTACATACCATTTCTCAGTTTCCTGGGTGAAAGAGTTCTTTAATAGCAGTTTGGCCCAGAGCTGGTTCGGTGACCTGTAACATCTCTGAAGGATCTGGAATATTTCTTCCTAATAAGTATTTTCCTTCATAGCACTTCAAAGAGGCACAGAGAAATAAGCAAGTATGATTGGAAATCTCTTATGGTAGTGTCAGATGTGCTGGTTAATGTCAGGAAAGTAAGATAATATGCTATGATGGAGGAAAAACACAGTCCCTTCACATTTTCCTGTTTTGTTGAGAGATCAACTCTCTAATACGGTATCTTCAGCAAATAGGTTATAATTTGACCAAACTAGCAACACCTGAACATCAAGTAAGTGTGCACTGTAATTTTTTCTGCAAAGATCATGCAGATAAAGAAGGATTGATGTATATGTGTAAGTTGGAGCACTGCTGCATGATGCAGATTTTTTTTCCTAATTGGAAAAAAAAATCACAAAAATCACTCAGGTTTGCTACCTGGAGTTTAGGTTTCACTCCTTTATATTGCATAGCTCTAGAGAATAGCTTTGCAATATCCTTGATGCTTCATTCTGGTCCGTACCTCTCAATTAGGTCATGCCTAGAATGAGAAGTCAACTGTTTTAAAATCTGCTTTAACTTTAAATGAGTTACTTCTAATAGCATATTCATTTTTAAAATTATATCATGCTATGAACTTTCAGCTAATTTCTGGACCTTATTCAGTTGGCATGCAATTGAGATGGAGATTGATATACTCTCTGCCTGGAAGGTTCGCATCTTTGTTTTTTGGGTCAGCGAAGTTACTTTCCTTACTGAAAAAGAGATACGATACATGAGTAATTGTAACAGCAGCATGACTGCATTAATTCATATTTTATAATAGTTTCCACTTTCTAAACCCTGATTCAATCCTTTGTAGCTTTCTAGAACTTCTCCAGCTGATGTTTTCCACAAGTGATCTCTGCCAAAGAATGAATTGTTTCAATAGCTTACAGATTTTGGGGGAATGTAATCAGTTCTATCTCTGTTTTTTTTTCTATTCTACAGTCTTTTTATAACAACACTGTGAGAACCAAACCCTGCTGTTCTCATGCCATGACATTTTTCACTGTCCTAATTTTTAATTAAGAAATACTTAAATAATCAAAAGGTTTTTCCTGTTAATCTCAGTCTGTTTCAATTTTCCTGCATGTTTCAAACCATAGTAACAAATTTGATTTTCTGAATTAGAAATATGAACTGTAGATTGCTATTTTGTGTCTAGAAAGCCTCACTTTTGTACAGCACCTCATTTAAAAATCTTTTGAATAGCATGGATGCCTTACAGCTAATCTCAGGCAGGTACGTATTGAACTTCATAGCAGAATTCCTCGTGCTGTTTTGAAACAAAGCTAAATGTCAGTCAAGAAAAAGCACCACAAAAAACTCCCTACAGAGGTTCTGTAGAACAAGAAATAGATGGGGCCTAGGAATAACTAAGGGGAAAAAAGCAAGTCAATTGTAATTTAACTGGAAAATACGTAAAGAAAGATTTGCAGATGAAAAAGGTCAGAGCATGGCTGAGATTGCTGCGGACTCCAGGTCTTCCTTTGGCAAAACGTATGATCCTGGTCTGTTTTGGACTAAGATCCAGTGAAAGATCTCACATCTGTCACGGCACTGCTAGATTCTCTCATCCTTGACAAGAACCTTGACTGTTCTACCTTGACTGTATTTTGCTGTCTTACTTTCATGCTATCACTCCAAATCGTGGCCAGGTCTTACATAAACTTTTAGGAAAGAGAAGAAAGAAAATGAACAATTATGACAGAAGAGTGAAAAGATGAAAGAGGAAAAAAGAAACTGAGCGTCAGAGGGAAGAGGAGGGAGGGCAGGATTTAAGGAAAAATGGTAATGTAAGTCCAGAGAGAAGGATGCAGATTCAATTCTCTGATGACTTTCTGCTTCACCCTTCACAAAGGTGTGTTTCTCTCTTTCAGCACACTCCCTTACAAAGGTCTCAGGGAAGATTTTGTTCAGTAAGATGAACTTTTGATACTACTTACTGAAGAAATAATTCCTGTGGGTTATTCTGTAGTAGCTTTTTTTATCCGTACAATATATTATTTTGCATTAAGCAAATAAAAGAGAGGGGTGGTGTTTTATTCCCCATCTGAATTTGCACAGCGCAGAAATCTTTATCCTGAAGAGTGTCATGTTCAAACTTTAGGTAGGCAAAAGACTATCTAGTTTCCTCAGTGCATTTTAATCAATCTTTTTCAATGAAAAATCTCTTCCAACCAGTGCTAATTCATGATAGTCTCAAAAGTAAGATCACAGATTTGATGTTTATGCAGATCAAAGTACAAACAGCAGAACAGATAAATCTTTTGCCAAAAAAGCAAGAGCTCTCTCAAGGATGGTTGTGTATCTTTTTAACAAGCTCTTTACACTGGCAGCTAAACCAAAGGGCCACGATGGGGAAGTTTGTGGTGTCTTCCTATGAACTGCAAAATTACCTCTGCCTGGGGTGTTGATTTGGGTAGGAGTGAGGCTTCTAAAAGTGGAATAATATCTCTTTGAAATTATTAGATTAAAAATCTTTGTCTGCATGTGTGTGGATCTCAGAGTGATCTGGGAAATTATGGTTGAATCCTCTCTATTCCCAGCTGTTTCCACCTATGCACAATTTAGAAAATCAGGATTATATCTGTCTACAGCCAGGATGATGTTATTACAGTCTTCAAGGAGCATCATGTCAACGCAGAACTAATTCAGCAGGCATTCTGCATGAGGGAATCCTGTAGGTTTCAAAATACTTTCTGCCTGCTGAAAGGTAAAACCAGACTTAAATCTAGAGGATTGCACTGTACTAACAAAACATACTTAAACTCATAAAAAATCCAGCTGATACACTAAATTAAAAAAAAAAAGAATCAACATCTCTTGGCTATGAAAGCCCACCCCACTGATATAAACTAGATTAAAGAGGTTGAAACAAATGAAGAAGATATGACTTTGTGTTTATATGAGGGTTTAGATAATAAAAATATTTATAAGAGCTACTTTTGACTTCCTAAAGTCCTGCTATTGCCCCGATGCTCTTTTCCAAAACTTCAGTATTCCTTTTTTTATCTTAGAAGTCTGGGCCCATTAAACAGCATGACAGAAGTATGTTTCTTTAGTGATAACGATTGCTATAAAGACTTCCTTAATAATTTATTTTGTATCAGCTTTTACTAGGAATATATGGTAACGTAGGAAGCCTAGTGCTGGCAAGGGACCGTTCAAACGCCTCTGGTTTATGATCTCTGAAGCAGTGATGCCCTCCTGTGGACTCTAGGTAGTATGCGTTCTATCGGAATAACTGGAATGTTTTATGTACCAAAACAGCGTGGTTTTCCTTCCTTCCAATATTCTAACACTAACTAAAAGATCCCATGAAGACATTTAACACAGTGCATTATTTGGCCAGTGCCTCTGGTTTGAGAAACACATTTTCTTTAGGTGATGATACAGGTGGAGTTTTTACTTGGGTTAGAAACATAAACTGCTTAGACAATGAATTTTTATTCTATAGGTTGTTCTCAGAATTGAAACAATTTAATGCTGCGACTGCCCTGTCAGGAGGGGAAAAATATGTATTTCTTTTTAATGATGTTTTCCTTTTAAATACATAGGATGATATTATGCATTTACACGTATATAGTCAAAAGCAGTTTAAAAATATGGTGGGGAAACTGCTGTAGCTGTTGGAGTGCTGCCTGTTTTAGCAGACTTGTCACGACTCACGTGCACAGTGAGGCTCGTGCTTTGGCTCCGTGCTGCTGCCGTACCTGTGTATCTCACGTTTGCCGTGGCTCACGTAGCTAGAGGGAAAGGGCACGTTTCAGGAGGACGTAAAGGCACATAGTTCCTAGGAATGTGTAAAACAAGTGACCTGGTGCACTGGTCGGTGGCTGGATGCCTCACCAGGCATGAATCCGGCAGGAACTGGAGAGGTCTGGTTGGAGTCCCTGTGGTGGCTCAGATGACCCGGGAGGTGTGAAGGTCTGTGGGATATGCAGGAGAAACTTATGTTTAGCTGTCCAGGAGACCCTGCATTACCGGAGCCTGGTGGTACGTGTCAGGGCACACATACATTTGCAGTGTGCTTGGCCCCTTCCATGTGGGACCTGAACTCCGAGAACGTGATTCGGAGCGAATACATGAACTATGTGAGGACACTTGCATGGCGGTTGGGAAAGGACAGTGGACAGGAGGGCACCAGCTCAAGTGAAGTTTGGCCTTTCTGTAGTATCAGAGGAGACATTTCTATCTGCAAGAAGTGGGTGTATAGATATTTTAAAGGTGTTTTCCTTTCATTAATCAACCGGTCAGAAGTGCAAACAAAGAGGAAGCAGTTGGGCTATACTTGAGTTGTGTCAGTGACTGATTTTGCCTACTGATTTGCTCACATCTTAAAGACCCTCATCTCCTTCTCCTGATGAAAGTAGTGACTTCTTGCTTTGATCTCTTCCTTGGCCTACTTGTCTGTCTTGCTTTCAGGGAGAGAAAGTGAGCTGTAAACAAGCTTTCTGTTTTCTTTGTTATCTGCTGAGGCCATAATTAGCTCCTCTTCATTTTTCTTCCTTTTTGCTGTAAATTATTAAGGGTCTATAACACTCTCATGGGTGATTTTCTACATGAAACAGATACCAATTTATCTTGTGGGAAGGGCCACTCGCTTTTTACAATAAGTGGTAGGCAAAATATATTTTTGTATTTCCTGTAATTGTGTGGAGCTTGCAGATGGCCTCTGGGAAGAAGCACTTTTTTTTTAAATGGAGTAGGATATGTTCGTTTGTTTTAAACCCACAAATATTTCAGTGACATTATGGGCATATTGTCTTTTCTAAAACTAGATAAAATGATTGTGTCTCTTCATACATTGAGATAAATGGGTCTAAACATGTGACATCTTTCCCTGTAAGTGGTTGTCAAACATGGACATATAATATTCCTGTCATATTAATAAGTTACTCTTAATAGACTTGGGTAGAACAGAAGAAAAAAAATCCAGTTTAAGAAAAATCAGTTTACTATGTTGCAAGTCTTAATCCTACTGGTTAATGATAATTATAGACTTTGAGATTAAAGCATAAATATTTGGCCTGCCGACAGAAACGTGGCCAGAATTTTACTAGCAGTGTTAATCTCTGGAGTTGGCACCATCAGAAGAGGAATAAGGAGGAATCAGAGTTTACTTTCTGCTGAAATGTTGAGCCTCTCTGGACTCCATCTGGGGCTGTAGTTAACTAACCTCCCAGTGCAGTCAGTGTTCCACTCATGTCTGTGGGTCTCCAAGGGTGCATTTCCACAGTCCTCGATCTCGATGAGGGGGATGTTGCAGTTCTGCTTCCTCCCTCCTGCCAGCGCCAGCACTCACGGGATCGTGCAACAAACTGTTGCAGAAAGCTGAGGTAGCTAAAAACTGAGCCCTTTTTTCGTGATAAAATTATTTTTGGCTGTCTCAGTTCTCTTCAGTGGATCGCTGCGTGTTTGCGCAAGCATCAGGGCTGGCCCATGGGAGAAGGCAAGATCGCATGGCGGGAGGGCTGGCATGCAACAAGCCCGGTGCAGGTCACTTCAGACAACTGTGGAACTACCTCCTGAATCGTTGCCTAATAGAACACAGGTCAGGAGGGTCGAAATATTCAGCATACACCTTTATAAAGGCTCCAAGGATTGGTATCGGTGGGAAAACTTACGCTCTTCTCCCTGAGCCAGGGACCAGTAATGTGTCTGACAGGGATCCAGGATATGTTCTTGCTGGAAGCCAGGTGGTCTGATAGTCATTTTTTATTACAGAATCACAGAATCACTAAGGTTGGAAAGGACATTCAAGATCATCAAGTCCAACCATCAGTCCAATGCCACCATGTTCCCTAACCGTGTCCTGAAGCGCCACATCCACACGTTTTTTGAACATTTCCAGAGATGGTGACTCTACCACCTCCCTGGGCAGCCTGTTCCAATGCTTGACCACCCTCTTGGTGAAGAAATTTGTCCTAATATCTAACCTAAACCTCCCCTGGCGCAACTTGAGGCCATTTCCTCTTGTCCTATCGCTGGTTACTTGGGAGAAGAGACCAACACCCACCTCACCACAACCCCCTTTCAGGTAGTTGTAGAGAGCAATAAGGTCTCCCCTCAGCCTCCTTTTCTCCAGACAGAACAACCCCAGTTCCCTCAGCCGCTCCCCATCAGACTTGTGCTCCAGACCCCTCACCATCTTCGTTGCCCTTCTCTGGACACGCTACAGCACCTCAACGTCCTTCTTGTAGCAAGGGGCCCAAAACTGAACACAGGATTCAAGGTGCGGCCTCACCAGTGCCCAGTACAGGGGCACGATCACTTCCCTACTCTTGCTGGCCACACTATTCCTGATACAGCCCAGGACGCTGTTGGCCTTCTTGGCCACCTGGGCACACTGCCGGCTCATGTTCAGCCGGCTGTCAACCAGCACCCCAGGTCCCTTTCCGCCGGGCAGCTCTCCAGCCAGTCCTCCCCAAACCTGTAGCGTTGCATGAGGTTGTTGTGGCCGAAGTGCAGGACCTGGCACTTGGCCTTATTAAACCTCTTACAGTTGGCCTCTGCCCATCGATCCAGCCTGTCCAGATCCCTCTGCAGAGCCCTCCTGCCCTCCAGCAGAGGGTATTAACTTAGTCCCCAAAACCTCTGATTTCCAGTACACTAATCTGATTTTCCCATCTGTGACTCAGCAGTGTGTGGTGACTTGTGACTGTAAGGTTTGGTGCTGACGTTCTTGGATGGTGTAGAGAATAAAATAGCACAGATGGGCTTTTGAAAGCCAAGCACTGGGATATAAAACAGGTATTACATAGAGGACTTCAAGGAAGATTTTTGCAGGTCAGACACTTTCTTTGGAGGTGCAGCTCTTAAGCATCTGACAAATACTTCAATGGTCAGAAATAATACTTCTTAACCTGTGCTAATCGGTGGAGGTAATATGAACCTTTATAGGGAACAGTGTCCTAAAAAAAACGTCTTGGACAACGTCTGCGGAATTACCATCACAGATGAGACAAGACAGACCTGCTTTCGGGATCTACTGCCTGAAAAAGAAAAGCAACAGAAGACAAGGAACAGAGGAAACAGGGAGAGGTGCCCAAACAGAAGAGGACATCCTACCATCCGAGTAGAGCCTGCAGTGTATTAATACATACATTTACTTAACAAAGAGGGAGAGTGGGTTGAGTACTCTATATGCAGATGCTTTAACACTTCATGAGTTCTTGATTTTTGCACTCACTTTAATATATTCGATTATGTGGTTATTTTTCCAAAAAAATCCTGTTTCCGATGAAAAATTCAGTATGTTGAAAATAGCACTGCAGTCTTCAAGCTGACAATGTTTAAGGTACTATTAAAGTTTAAAAAAAGGGAAATGTATCTCAGTATTAGTAATTTCACAGGGCTTGCGCACCCTTGAACAGCTCTAATTATTTCCTTAGGAAAATACCTCTTTTTTTAGAGCTAAGGAGAGATTTAAGGGCGAGAAGCCGCGGCAGTGATAGGGTTGGGAAGTGAACTGCGAAACGGGAGGAAACTGCAGCCGGAAAAGCAAGAGAGCAGCTGTCTGAGGGGGCGGATCGGGTAGCTGGGAGCGTGTTGGAAAGGGGAAATGGACTCAAATGAGGGAAGAAGGTCCAAGTAACGCGAAGAGGGAGCAGACAGGAACAGGACAAGACGGGATGGGGAGACCCCCCGAAGAGGGGAGTCACTGCCCGCCGGGACCATACGGTCCGTGTGGCCGTAAAGCCGGGGAGGGCGCGCGCGCCGAGGGAAACGAAGGCGCAAGGCTGCGGCTGGCGGAGGTGGAGAACGGGATACAGACAGCAGGTGAAGAGGGTCCTGACGGGCCGGGCCCGGGCCGGCTGTCGGTCAGCCGGTAACCCCCGCTCCCGGCCGTGGCGGGAGGGGGCAGCGGCCCCGACGCCCGCCACCACCCGCGCCCCTCAGACTGGGAACAATGGTGAGGCCCTGGCGGGGGGGCCGGGGCGGGAAATGCCCCGCCGTGACGCGGGGGGCGCGCGACGCGGCCGCCTAACGGTCAGCGTTTCAAACGCTCCCGCGCGAGCTGCTCACGGACCCTCCGCCCGCTGCCCCCGCCCGCGGGGCGGGGCCGCCGGGGAGAAAGCGCGCGGCCGGGGCGGAGGAGGCCCATTGGCTCACGTCCGCGGGCTTGACGCATTGGCGCAGCCCGGGCCGGGCCCCGTCCCTCCCCTTCTCTCGGCGCGCGCAGAAGAAGCGCCGCATCACCGACCGCCACAGCACAGCTGTATTGGCTGCCCGGCGCGTCTGTCACCGGCGAACACCGGGCCTTTTGCCGACGCGCGGCGGAGGTCGCGCCCTCCGATTAGTTGCCGCGCTCGTCGGTCGCGGTCGGAGCCCCGCCCCTAAAGGTGAGTCGCGGAGGGCTCCGGCGGCGCGCTCTTATTGGCTGCGCCGGCGCGGGGGGCGTGAGCGGCGGCGGCCGGGCGGGCGGGGCTCCCGGCGTCCCCTTTGTGTGGGCACCAGTCGCCGGCCGAGCTCTTGAGAAGTAGCAGCCGCCATTTTGTGCGTGCCTGTGTTTTCCCCCCACCCCCACCCCCCTTTCTGCGGGAGCGGCGGCAGCCGGGACGCCTCGTCTCTTCTGCTGGTCAGGTGAGGCGAAGCGAAGGCGTTGGGCCAGGCCTAGGGAGCCATCGCCGGCAGCTGCCGCAGCCGTGAGGTCGCGCTGTTCGCAGCAAGCGAGGGGGAAGAAACGGCAAGACGGAGAAGGGGGGGGGAAAACCTTCGGAGCTGCCCCCCAACAGGAGGAGGAGTCTCGGCGCCAGGCCCAGGCGCAGCCCCGGCACCGGCGGCAGCATGGAGAACTCGCAGCTATGCAAGCTGTTCATCGGCGGCCTGAACGTGCAGACCACGGAGGCCGGACTGCGGGAGCACTTCGCGGCCTACGGTACCCTCACCGACTGCGTGGTCGTGCTCAACCCGCAGACCAAGCGCTCCCGCTGCTTCGGCTTCGTCACCTACTCGGCGGTGGAGGAGGCCGACGCCGCCATGGCCGCCTCCCCCCACGCCGTGGACGGGAACGCGGTGGAGCTGAAGCGGGCCGTGTCCCGGGAGGACTCGGCCAAACCGGGGGCCCACGCTAAAGTGAAGAAGCTCTTTGTGGGCGGCCTCAAAGGGGACGTAGGCGAAGGGGACCTGGTGCAGCATTTCAGCCAGTTCGGCCCCGTGGAGAAGGCCGAGATCATCGCCGACAAACAGAGCGGGAAGAAGCGCGGCTTCGGCTTCGTCTATTTCCAGAACCACGACGCCGCCGACAAGGCGGCCGTGGTCAAGTTCCACCCGATCCAGGGCCACCGCGTGGAGGTCAAGAAGGCCGTGCCCAAGGAGGATATCCAGTCGGGCGGGGGAGGCGGTGGCTCTTCCAGGCCCTCCCGGGGCGGCCGAGGGGGAGGAAGGGGTCGGGGTGGCGGCGGATCCGGCAACCGGGATCACAACGGCCTGTCCAAAGGAGGCGGCGGTTATAACAGCTACGGCGGCTACGGTGGAGGAGGCGGCGGCGGCGGTTACGGCTCCTATGGTAGCGGCTCTTACGGAGGCGGCGGCGGAGGGGGAGGCGGCGACTACGGCAACGGGTACGGCGGGTTCGGCAGCTACAGCCAGCACCAGTCCTCCTACGGCCCCATGAAGAGCGGCGGAGGAGGTGGAGGAGGGGGCGGCAACTGGGGGGGCCGCAGTAACAGTGGACCGTACAGAGGAGGCTATGGTGGGGGAGGTTACGGGGGCGGCTCTTTCTGATCTGGAGCGCCCATGTCCATTGGGGGGTGGCGTGGAGAGCCCTCCCTTTGATACGGGGCAGCTCCTAAATGGTTTCTTCCCTCATTCGCCGAAGGGCAGCTCCTTTTAAATGCCTCCCTGCTGTGGGAGCAGCTCCTAAATGCCCCCTCGGGGTCGCCTCTGCTGCCTGTGCCACTTCTTTCTCTCTGAAGATGGACTGGGCCCCACATACACATACTTTGTGTTACAGTCATTGATGGACTCTATTTTTTTATTATTACTTGGACCTTGGTCGTTTTTATACTAGCAACGAAAAATGTCTTGTTTTAATTTGTTTTTTGGGGGTTACGGGGTGGGAAGTGTCTTGCTGATCTGGAGTAAAAACTGGGGAGGGTTATGGGGGAATTTCCTTTGTTGTAAGGACTCGATACCTGGCTACTACATTTTTTTCTACAAAATCTACTCGGATCCCATGACTGAAATTAACATTTCTGTAAAGGAGGAAAAAATCGTTTTTACGTTTTTTATTTTTTAAATAAATCATTGTGTTCATTGACCTTTACATGTCTAATTTTTTTTCCTAGGATCCATTCCGTACGGTTTTAAGGCTTTTCTAGGTTTGAAGCAAGTGTTGCTCTACTTTAAAGTCTCTGTGTACTTAGAGTAAATATTTTTTTGCCAGTAAAGGTCCTAACTGACTTTTTTGCTACCCTCCCCAAGTGGATTTATTGGTTTTCAAACACTCGACAGAGAAATTTTTGAAGTACTAATCCGTGGATGTCGTCTGTTTTTTAAATATTCGTTCTCACTTAACGCAGTTTGTGTGCATCCACCATCTTGTACTAGGCAGTTTGACGTGCTGACATGGTTGGTCAATTTTTTTTTTTCTGTAGGACTTTTCCGTCAACGTATGTACTGTGTAGTTTTGAAGAAACAGTTTGTGTTAAGCATGTGCTTCACTCATATAAAATGTTCAGAATTTCCGATTGCTTAGTTTCCAGTCCTCTTACCGGTTTGTCTGTGTATGATTCCTTCCAGGAGAGGGTCGGCATTTATCCCTTCTATTAAACGCATACTTGTTTTTCATAGTACCGGGTTAACAGACTTTTCACTCTGAACAATTCTCCTTCGTTAAAGATTCCTGAGAATCTTTTCGCAGCACCATCTACCGACAGGATGGCAGCCCCCTTGCTGCAGTCTTCGTTACAGCATGAGTAAAATCGGTGCGCTAACAATTGTACTAGACTTTTGAAAGTTATTTTATGCCACTAGATGACTGGTGTAGAATGCAATGACATCTGCATGTGAATAAAGATGGGCTCCATGAGTATTGACTGGAAAAAAAGGAATGGATTTGCAATACCTGCCTCAGCACGTATTTTTTTTTTTTTTTTAATAATTGCAGTTGCCCAGATTTCAAATAGTGATAATCTAAACTACGTGGGCAAAGTGCTATGATAAATGAGCCAGCGAAGTGTACCAGTAACATAGGTGCCAGTTGTAAAGCAAAAATATCTGTGTAGTCTGCTTGATTAACAAATGTATATTTGTAGCCCTTTCACGCAATAGAATTGAAGTTTGTTGTTTATTAAAAATCATAATGTTTTAGGGGAAAACTGCCTTCCTGCATAGAAATATAGAATAGCAACGTTTATGGGTTTATGGATATCAAATAAAGATTTGAATTCCTTATATGCTTGAGTGAGAGTATGTGTGGTAATGGGGCATGGATTTAAGAAGTGCAAAGTAATTTTAACTTCACGTTTCTAAGCACTTAGTCTTTAATGCTGATGCTCTATGGGACTGCATCCTAAAAGCTGACTTTTTGCTTTGCTCCAGATACGCAATATGATAGGCATATAGTTCCCACTGATTGCAGTGGAAAGTTAAATGTCTAGTGTAGGGCTTTGTGCTTCTGGGCTGAAGGATTTTGCATGAAATGTCAAGGTATTGTCAGTCTTTGATGACAATTTAACCTGATGCTGTGATTTTCATTGAAATGACTCTTGCTTGCTATTAGAAGTAAAACTAGCATCGACTTAATTACCTACGTGGGCTTAAACAAACAGGAGGAACTTTTTGGTATCATCAGGATTTAAACGAAGAGCTGAGTTTCCTCTTGATTGTAATAATTTATGGCTCTTATAGTGAAACTGGTTCTCTTTGGCTTAGCTTTTATAAATAGGTTCCAAATAGCTTGCTATTTGCAATTATGTTGTAATTTATTTTTTATCTCAAAAGCTTGTTAGCCTCTGTTGTGAACCAGTATCACTGATAATGTTGTTGAAAGTGCAAGTCATTGCAGAGGAGTATTTGTAAACACTGCAAGGACCAGCTGTTGTTGGCGGACAGCTTCAGACGGTTTTATTTCAGTTCACTGGGCTTGAAGCTTTTTACTTTACTTTTGCACTTTAAAACCATGTTGGACAGTCACTTTCGAAGTTCACTTGAAGCACAGCTTTCCTTTTTGTAGCTGAAATGAATTGCTGAGTGCTAGGACTTGCATTAGTTTGGGAATGTGATTTAGTCCCTTGCAATGGTGAATTGCCTTATCAAGCGACAGTCTGGTTTTGAAAGAGATAGTTAAATTCACTTCTGTGGTGTGGCTTGTTGTTGGACTTGGAAAGGTAAAGGTTTGTGGACCAACTACAGCCTTATGGTATTCTTGCATGTTTTGTGCCATGAAAGAATATATTGATATTAGAAACAAGTACGTTTAAAAAAAAAAAGGCGATTTCATGTGTGAAATCTGAGTTTTGCCAAGCTATAGCTTGATTTTTGAGAATTGTTGTACTGAAATACACCATTTGATTATCTGTATGTAATAGTCCTCTTCTAGGACTAATGTCCTCTAGAATAAAAAGTAGATCCCAGAAATTTTACCTGTATTAGGGAGTATGCTACCTAATTTCTCTGTCAAAAGATTGTCATCTGTTTAGCCATGTTCTGTGGTGGGCGTCTTGAGTAGCTGGGACTTGCTGTACTCTGACCTCTTGTCTCTCGGAGCAAGAACTTCGTTGTGACAATGCAGGTAACGTTTGAGAGGCTCGTGTAAGCCCTTGTTTAATGGGGGGCAGTAATCCTAGGATGTAGCATGGAATGTAGAGAGAGATGCACATCTGTATTGGATAGCATTAAAGACACAGTGACTTAAAGACTCTTTTGGAATATAAATCTGTTTCTAGTACAGTTCCTAGTAAACAGATTTGTTGCTAAAGCTTTGGTTATGTATTTAATGGTATTTAGTAATTTCCTGATCCCTGGGCGGATTTGTCTGCATAGAGGCATGTAGGGACAATTAAGATGAAATGAAGTGTATAGCTGGCATGTAAATAAGTTTGTGACTGCACAGTTGCTCTGGGATGGTCACAGAGATAGGAATAAAGGAGCTTTAGTTTGCTGTTCCTTAGTTTGTAGCTTTGTTCTGAAGTATAGGTGTCTGAAATTATCTCAATAATTTAATGGCTTTCTATTCAGGAATGAATGCTGGATTCTGTTGGTTTCACCTGTGAGAAATAGGAAGTGAGAGCAATGAGTTTACTTTCAGCATTTCATAATGAAAGTGAAAGTGCAGCAGTTTTCTTAAAACACAGATGTTCATTTTGTAATCTGCATGAACAAAAAGAAATTCCCCAAAACAAAGCTTTTCAGAGACTACAGTATCACAGTATAGCTCAGTGGGTTGTGATGTGCGCGGTTTTTTAATAGTAACGGATATTCATGGCTTGTTCTTGATTCTGCTTCTTGTGTGACTTGTAACTTTTATTTGGCTAATAAAATTAGCCTACCGTACACTTTTATAATACTGATGACTACTGCATTAAAAAGAGATGTGCTAAACACCTGTATACATAATGAATTGATACTTGCACAAATCAGTGGAAGTACCTCTTGTTTGTTTTAACATTAGGTGATGAAAATGTGGTTTGGAACTGCCTTGATCACAGTAAATCTCTGTGGGTTACTTGCTGTATTACAGCTGTGACAGTCTTGCAAAATAAAAGCTGTGCCTTGCCCTGCAGGCTTGTGTAGCATACTTAGGTGGACAGTCGTTACCCTCCGGAATGGAGCAAGCTTTCAGGTTTGTGTTGTGTGTTGAAATAGTTGCAGGTGGTGCAGCTGCAGTTCTTGGACTCCCAGTTGCGCTTACAAGAGCACAGTCTTGCTGGGAGACCAGCGGTGTGTGCGGCGGGGGCGCTGGCAGGAGGTGTGCTTGAGCTCTATCAGGTACTTTGTGAATACATACTTAACAGTTGGTGAAGCCAAAATATTTAAGATGGTTAAAAACGTAATTTAAATTCTCAAATGCACCATAAGGTATTCTCCCTGCCAACTGAGATCCCTTCTGTAAAGCCAATTTTGCTTTAATTTAGCATTGAAGACCTAAGTGGATAGTTTAGCTCAGAACACTGGTTTGTTATCCTGCCCTGTCAGCTGATACTATTGTCACAATATAATGGCATTCCCATTGCTGCTGAAAAGGGTCTGAGCCTGAGTGGTGCTGAGGACCCCAACCTCCCATTCAAGTCTGAAAGTGAAGCAGCTTCTTTCTTCTATGTACCTCAGAATGCTTTTTTTAAAATGCAAAAGTTTGGTTTAAATTGTTAATTAATCTCTCAAAAAATAAAACTGAAGGACACCCTTCTGATATGCACACAGTAAACAAAAACCTGGTGCGTTTTGTGAGAATGGGATTTTCCTCTTACAGTGTTTTCTAATAAAAGGTAGCTTATCCAAGCCTTTTATAAAGGATTGCTTGTCCTGTAGTAGCTATTATGGATTAGTGTTTATCACGTAATCAACAGTTTGTACCACATTTACATGGTATATGTTGTTACGGACCTCTGCTTGCTAAGCTATTTAATAGGAAGAAGGCATCTCCAGTAAGTTTTTCAAACTATGTGTCTATATAATAATACCTTGGATTAATATTAGATGATTGAAAGTGTAATGCCCCAAATTTCAGTCTTTCACCTTAGCCAGAGGTGTAGTTTACAAAACAATGGATTGTTTAATTATTTTTGCATAACTGATTCTGTGATCTGGTGTATGCAGCCCTTAGAGATGAGATTTCTGATTGTTATTTTTGTATTTCTTAAATGAATAAAATAGTTACGTCGCTGCTTCACTCTAAAATGTATTTCACAATGCAAGCACACCATTAAGGAGTTTTGAGCCAGCCTGAACAAAGTACTATTTGCTTTTGTTGATGGGTTTTTTTAGGACTCCTATTGTAGTATTACTACTCTACTGTATGTGTGTGTATATGCACACACATTACCTCTGCTTCCACTTACCTTTAATGACTATTTATTTGTACTGTAATGTAAGTACTACTGTTGACGAGTGTCAGATGTGTATTTCTTATAAGAAGATTAAAGTCTTTCTGCTATATATCTTTACCTAGGAATTTTCTATCATTTACTTGCATACTAGGACTTTTAAAGGGGCTGATGGAGTTGGGCGCTTCCTCCACGATGCTCCTTTGACAAATCCTAGTCTTTTTGCCTTCTCCGCTCCCAGAACTCTCCTCGTTTTCTGTTACATACAAAGAGGAGGAAATATGTAGTCACTTTTGAACTCATACCTCTTGTTTGTATGGCTCTAAGACTGTTTTAATTGTATCTATGTTCCTCTTAAACATCTAATCCATCTTGTGGAGAAAATGGGTAGTGGGAACACTGAAATAAAAGAGCAAGGGCTGTAAACCTTTTGGTGCAGGGGAGAGACATTTTTCAGATTCTTGTATTTCCTGTAGTTCTATCTACTGAATAGACTGAACAGTTAGAAAGATGGAACGCTTCAGGTCTAGGCTGTAGCAAAAAAACTCCAAACAAACAAACAAGAAAAACACCCAGCATAAAAAGTAAAATTCAAGTGCTGTTCTCTGTCGTTGGTTCAGCTCCTGCCAGTAGGAGTCCTAAACTCAAAGTTGCAACAGCATTTTCTTAAGTACTTTCTCAGTGTAGTTCATCTTGGTGTAACTTTTTTTTGGCTAAATGTCTGTTAGGCAAAGGTGTAGTATTGCCTATTGCTATTATAGAAAGCATCAAGCTTAGAGCACTGGCTATTCTCAGACTGTCAGCCACCCAAGTAAGCAAAGCTCTTTAACTTTGAAAACTAGATGTCAAGCCCAGTCAGACTAATAATGCCATCTGTCTGAGGCATCTGGATATTAACCCTCTTAGTCTGATGCACGCAGTTTCATTCCTGAGTGCTTTCATAAATGGAAAATATACAGATCTGGAAAGAACAGCTCTTCCTCAAAAAAAAAAAAAAGGGAACTACACTATGTAGAGCTATGTATAATTTTGATACATACTACATTCATTAAACTGCTATAAATACCTCTTTTCATGTGTGATGCAGTAAGGAATCTATGCCAATTTAGAAAGGGATTGAATTTCTGGCTAGAATATCAAGATGCACATTTGCTTGCTGCCATCAAAGTACAAATCACTGATGAACATTGCAGAAAAATTCCTTAGAAGCAGAGTGAGCTGATGGATCTGAAAATACTTCAGTTGTTCAAATGCTGCTTTATACCATGCAATTGCCCACTAGTTTGTCTCACAGAAGCCCTGTTCTCACTGGGAATACTGTTTTGAATTGAAAGGCATGCAAAGTTACACATATTAAAATATGCTCTTAGTCTGCAACCTAGTCAATGTAAGAGTTGAGTGTCATCTCAGTCTTTTCTGTCATTTCTGTAAGTTTTGTTGCTTTCTGTGGTTTTAAAATGGAGTTTTTCTTTTTTGTAAGAAATTTTGCTTGCCACAAAATCTGGAGAGAAGGAAGCATGAGTCTAGGCACTGCAGTCAGTGATGGGGAAGAAGGAAGATCAGGAGTCCAGTCCCTATTTCCAGCATAGACTTGGATTAAAGCAATGCTGCATAAAATGCACGAGTAGTGTTTAGGATTGGACGTTCATGCTCTTTTTACTTGTTTTCTTTCCCTGTGAATCAATAATCTTGTTTTCTTTACTGCATACCAACAAAGCTTCAGGGGAAAGCCTTCCTCTCCCCACTGCACACCCTGATGAACAAATTACAACAACATGGGCAGGACATGGCCCTGGGAGGAGGCTGTGCTTACCTTGCTATTGTATAAAAGCACCGTACTATCAGCTGTGTTTTGAAATCGTTTACTCCTATTTCATCCTTCAGGTCCCTTCCCATCTCAGAAGGGATGTCCTCTGGTTTCGGGCTTGCTGACTGCTGGAATAATGATGTTGCATTTACTAGAGAGAGCTCCTTTGAGTCCTGTTCAGGACTTCTCCCCCCAGATCACTACTGGACTGTGGGATGGTTGTAGTTGTAATTGCTAATGCCTCTTGCGTAGGCTATTTAGCAAAGTGCATTCTGCAAGAGAAGTAACGCTAGCTTTCTGCTGTTATTTTCACGGAGGCGTATCCTCCTGAAAAAGAGAGATCCCTGGGAGCACAAGGGGGGGTTTCAAGCCTTTGCAGTAAGTAACCTGCTGCGAATTGCCATGCCTTTTTCCCTTTAGGCCCACCTGTCCATTATTTTCTGCAATTTTAAATGTAGGCAAATTATGTTTTCTGTGACTATGTCATTGAGAAGTTGTTACGGGAGTTTTCTTTTACTCACTCAGCACCAGATAGATTCTGGGCTTCTGCTCTGTGGTGTCAATGGTACTTTTAAAGCCTCTTTGAGGCATGAGCTTGGTGATGAATTGTCACCATGTGTGTTTTGGAAATGTTACGTCGGGTTTGTGTGTAACTGGTGGCCATGGGGAGCTCTTGTTTTCTGTGTACTGGGGAGTCAGCTGAGAGGGAGTTGAGAAACATCGCCTTTGGAAGGAAGAGCTGGACTTGTTTTATTGCTGGTGCTGCTCTAGGCCAGAAGTGTTGCAACGAGCTGGTGCCACACGCTCTCTAATGCCTTCTCAAAGCGTGTTTTCTTTCTTCCTCACAGGGTGCATTTCTGCGTGGAGAGAGAGGATGGGAAAGCTGAGCCCTGAAAAGCACACCAGAAAAGTCCAGTAAGTGAACAGAAACTTGAGCTGAGCCCCTGACATACTGTTCCCACTCTGAATATGCTATGGAGATTGAGCAGAAAAAGGTGTTTGCTTAGAAAATACCAAGCAGGATAGTGAAGGACAACCTGTTATCTGTGAGGAAGGCATGCTGATGAGACAGCTTTTTCTGTGCAGGTAAAATAATGTGCCTGCAGAAATGGTCTTGCCTAAATTTTCGTGTGTGGTGGCTGTGTGATTTACTCATTCGGGTTAATGCTGCAGCATGTTGTGTTATGATACTAGGGTGCTGGACTGTGTTTCTTGGCTTTTGCAAAGAACAAGAAAGGAAAAGTTTTTCAAAAAAATCTAAGAAGAGAGCGAGGCAATGAGTGTACAAGGAGAACAGTCAAGAGACTTGACTTGGGGTGGTGAGATCCTGAATGAGAATAGGTTTGTTTATGCTGGTTTCTCGGTTACAGTATACAAATACTAATTAAGCCATAGAGTATCTTTATGAAGCATATGCATAGTTTCCCCTTATTACAGAAGGTGGTAGAAGCATTAAGGGATATATTATAAAGACAAAGAATCACATTAAAATGATACCTTAACACTTAAGCAAAAAGTTTTTGGGAGAAAAAAAAAAATCCCACATTTTGGACCATAGCCTAAACTTTTTCTCAAGTCTATGTGTTCAGCCTATAGAGAGAACTGTGCACTTCAGTAGGTGGAGAAATGGGAGTCAAAACTAAAAGCTTATGAGGCAGAGGGACTTGGTAGTATTTAGGCATCTGAATATTGGCCTTGGCCTTTGTTCCAGTGCCCATGACAGTTTGGGTTTTTTTTACAGCTTTCTTCCTGAATGTTAATTTTTCCTTTCGAGTGCTCAATTCTAAACTATAAAGTCTGTCTGAAAATCTTCCAGTCTCTGATAACGAAGTAAAATGACTACAGGGTGGGAAGTCTGTGCTTCTGACATAGCTGGCTGCGGGTGACATCAATTGCTTATGCCACAGGAAAGAGTAAGAGGAGGAGCAGGAAGAACATTTTAAGCTAATCTGTTACTGCTGTGTAGTGCGAGCAAGAGAATGGCTTACGCCCCAGAAATCACAGCCTGGGAGTGAAGAGGGCCAGGGGTTGTTATTCTAAAGGTGGTGGTAACGTTATGATGCAACTATTGGAGTAAACCCACTATTTTTATAGGAAAGGTGGTTTATGTCAAATATTAAAGGAAAACCTACTTCATAAACCCCAGGTCTGCTGGCCTGCGGCAGAGGGGAGTGTGCAAGTGGGATGTGCACCAGCAGAGGGCAACAGCCCGGAGACCGGGATGCTGACAGCTTCTGCAGCATCTCCGCCTGGGGAGCACGATCCTGCTGGATGCTCCAGCCCTCACTGCTCTGCAAATCAGAGGCTTCAGAAAACAGTGCTTCAGTGGGAGTCTCTTACCTCTTAAGCTTCAGCCGCCAAAACATCACTGATTTCAGCTCCAGGAAGGTCCCTACCTAGAAGGTCTCGTAGAGCTTCCTTTTGAGCCTTGTGGTAACTTGGATCCCTGTGAGTTGCTGTAGTAGCTAAATTTTAGCCGGTTTGGTTTTGTTATGTGAAAGCAATATGGCATGGTCTAAATTCTAGCAGTGGTTGGGCAGCAGATGCCTTGGCAGAGACGTCCTGAAGGTGCCTCGTGCTCCAGGTCCATTGGGAGCCTGTGCCGTACCCGAGTACCACCTTCAGGTAAATTTGCCACTGAGATACCAAGACATCTGTTTCAGTAGATACCTTTCACTGTTTTTCTTATATTAATTTCCTTAATGGACTTTTTCCCAGAAAATGTATGGTCTAAATGCAGATCTGTCTAAATGAATATTTACTTAAATAGAATCACAGAATAAGTTTAGTTGGAAGAGACTTCTGGAGGTGATGTGGTTCAAACACCCCCCAAAGCAGGACCAGCTTCAGGGTTAGATCAGGTTGATCACTGGGACAAATATATATATATGCACTTAATATATACATAAATAAAAACATATATGTTTATACACATTTACATTACATTTACATAACACATTTATAAAAATATATATCTTTTTAAAAACAGAATGAAAAATAATTCAGGCTCAGAAGATGCAGCCTTGGAAGCTTCCATGAATGCAGTGTTTTATGTAGACCTTTCACAGCTCTTCAATGCAGAAGCCACAGTTTTTTAAGAAAGTTGGTTAATAATTTGGTGGCGGGAATTATGCAACTAAAAAGGAGAGCTGCAAACTGTTTATGATATGGATCTCTGGAACCTGTATATTAGTATATACCTGGAAACAGGTATATATAGGGGAGTGAAGGGTTCCTGAATTGTTGTTTGCACTGTATTTAAGCTGTATGGGCCTGTGATTCAGGGCTCTTGCAGAGCCAGGAAGGGGTTTTTTTCCACCCTGACGCAGGGTTTTGGGGAGGGGGCTCTTTCTGGCTTGCTGAAGCTGTGGAGGTTGACAGGCATATTGATGTTCTTCACAGAATTCTCAGAAGCACTCCATGTGCTTTTACTTATAACTTCAGGGTTAAACCAGCTGCCAGACTTTGGGCCAGGAGAGAGTTTCAGATCAGATTGGCAGGGATTGTTTTTATTCCCTCCCTTCCTGTCATTTTTATTGAAGAAATTCCTTGCTGTTGTAGTGATGCTGGCAATGCTTTGATCGCTCCTCTCCCTACAGCTCGTTACAAGTTGGGGGGTTTGGTCTTTCCTGCAACAATCTTAAGATCTACAGTGAATCTGGAAAGGTTTTGGTGGACCGAGGGATGGTAGTGCTGGCTGGAACAGGAGTTCTTGTGGACCTTGCTATTCTGAGCATCAGATACATGGTTGTTGGTGATAGAAGGTAGGTTAGATGTAGAAGGAATTTAGGACTAGTGGGGACTAGGACTTTTTGAAAGAGGTTGGAAAAATTCCACCCATCCGGTGTTACTAATTCCTTTTAACTGGATGCTTTTTCAGGATACCAATCTTTGCACTTAAAAACCAGCAAGACATTTTTGTATTGGGGTTGTTACCCACTCGCGATTATTTTGCAAGGCTGCTACAAAGATAACCTCTGATTACTGGAACATGCTTTTGTCCCATTCTAGCACGGACTATTCACTGGTTTGTTCCTGTCTGTCACTGGGATTTACCATTTATGGATTCTGGTGGTACACGTGCTGGTGGGGCAAGGCACGTAAGAAGGTAGCGCTGGTTTGGTTCAATCAACCTGGGAACTAGGCACCTAGGTTGAAGTGAGATGTAGATTTTTATGGTAAAAGCCTAATATTTTGTTATTTAAAAACTATGTGTTAATAAAAATACACAGGTAATTTGCAGCAATTTCAGGACCTGCTCTTGTATCTGGAATTTTTGTGATTACTAAGGGACTTAATGGAAACAAGCTCTAGCCCTTGTTTTCTAGGTAAATTCTACTGTTTTTAGTATCATTACATTTTCTCTGGTTTGAACTCTTGTGTCTTGCTCTTTTGCACATTGTGCATCAAGAGTGTAAGACTGAATGGACACTGGGGAAGTACTTGGGGATCTGGATGTCTTAAACTGATAGGGGAAAATGCAGGAGCTTTGCCTGAATCCTGTGTGAGGTTTGACTTCATGGCTTTATCTGTATTTCTTCTGTTTATGAGGAGGCTGCCAAATGGTGTTTAAACAGCAGGACTCTCGACTCTCCATCCCCATGTGACTTTCGTAAAGTTCTTTAACTTCCAGGTGAGTTAAGTTTTCTTATCTGAAGAATGGGGGTGATGACTAGTGAAGAATCTCAACAAGCTTTTGAAAGCCTCATGTGGAAGGTGCCATAGCATCTGTTCAGTCTTCATTGCTGATGCAGTTTAAAAGATGTATGAAACCTAGGGTGAGGACATGGTTTGAGGAGAAATGTAGAAGAGTGAGATAATTTTACTTACAAAAGAGATGAAATGCCATCTTGCAAGAGAAATCTCTTGATACTTCTACTCATCTCTTTTCCTTTGCACAAGAACATTTTGTGAATGGAAGAGTAATGAAGAAAGCAAATGTTTCTTGCCTTTATTATCATTAACTTTTAGAGCCTCATTGTTGCAGAATAAGATTAAGAAAATCTTTTAATAAAATGAGGAAAAAACCCAGATTTATGTAAAAGTCCCTGCATTTGTATCAGTTGGAATAAAAATGGCAAATGTGGTTTAGCCCAGTGCTTCAGACAGTGAAGCACTTGCCCACCGGCATGTGTACCGTTGGCCTCCATAAATGCCGATAGCAACCACGGAAAGGTAGATCCCAGTGACAGACAAGAGCAAACCGGTGAATAGTCCGTGCTAGAATGGGACAAAAGCATGTTCCAGTAAACCGAGATTATCTTTATGGCACCTGCAGTTTAGAAGGACCTGTATTGCCTACGCAGCATGTATTTGGCCTGATAGATTGCATAGAAGGACAGCAAGATTTTTATAAATTGGGGAACTGGAGGCTCGATCCTGATTTCTGCAGAACGAGTGGGGACACCTTAGGGGGCTGGGACCCTTTCCCTCATCAGCAGGTCTGAGCATCACCAGTCCTCTCCTGCCGCTGCCCTGTGCGCCGTCTTCACCGTGGGGTTGGTACCACGGATTTTCAGCCTGCTAAAACTTTTCCCTAGTCTATAGATTGCAAGGATTAAAGTAGTTATGGGCCACTCGGCTCATCCACCACCTCCACAGAGGCCAGCTGGAGCCGCGGAAGCAACAGTACGGGTACAGGGGCTACGCTCGACCTCCGATGGATGGATGGATGGATGTTGGGCAGGCGAAAGCTGCTCCCTGCGGGCGCCGGCTCTCTCCCGTCCCGCGGCCCGGTGTGTTCCGTCACTCTCCCGCTGAGAACGGCTCGGCGCGGTCCGTTGACCCGTTTTGCTCCTTGCTGCCGTCATCGGGGGTTGTCCCAGCGGCGACAGCCGGGGGGGCGGCGGCGGCGGGGGCCGGGCGGCGCGGCAGGGCCGCCCCCCACAGCTGCCGTTGCCCGGAGACGATCCGCAAGCTCCGGGGGAGGAGGCTGCGGGGAGGAGGAGGAGGAAGAAGAAGAGGCGGCGGCGGCGGCGGCGGCGGCGGCAGTCGCTGCGGCGGGGCGCGCCGGGGACGCAGCGCTCCGCTCCCGCAGGAAGCGGCCCGGGGCGGGGGCGGCCGCTCGCAGCCATGCCGGGCCCGGGGCGCTGAGCCGGCCCCGCCGCCCGCCCCGGCCCCGCCGCCGGCCCCCGCCGCGCCGCACGATGGAGGAGGAGAGGTGAGGTGCCGCCGCCGAGCCTTTGTGCCCGGGGCGCGGGGGCGCGGTGCCTGCCTGCGGGGACGGGGGTGCCGTTCCCCGGGGCGCTCTCGGTGGCGGTGCGCAGGCATGCGGGACGCCCCCCCCCCCATTCCTGCCCGCTTGGAGAAATACCTTCGGCGGTCCGCGTTACTAGTAGATGTTGCAATGTCATAGTGACAGGCTGCTTCGCCCCGTGTGCCCAAAACAGCGTGGTTTTTCCGTAGGATGCTCTTCATGCGTGGATAGGGCGGTAAGGGAGGCTGCCCCAGCGGGTGTTTCCTAAAATCGCTCGTGGGGCAGGAAGGGTGGGCTGCTGGGTCGGCAAGGTGTGCCTGGCGAAACGCTGGGCTTGTGCCTGCCTTGTTTGTACCTTGAACCTCCAGCAGCCGGCTTCATCGTTCAGTTGAAAGCCATACCCGCGGGTGTTTGCTGCGGTTTTGAGTAATGAATGAAAATCTGTAACGTCTGTGGAGCCTTCGGGGGTCGATTTACCTCTCTGCGTGTGTGGAGGCTGTGCGCTGCGCGGGTGTTACGGCGGGCAGGAGGGGATCCCCTCTCTCCCTCGCGTGGAAGCTGCGCCATATATACTTTATTTCCTGGAGGGCAGCTGTTTTGCTCCAAAACCTGTGTGCAGAAGTGCTCGCAGAGGCGGCTTGATGCCCGCTGAAGGCATAAAAGAGGCGATTGCTGCACAGAGACTTCATAGGTGCCAGAGAGATATTCAGTCTTTCTGCCGTGCCTTCTATCGGGATGCCTTTCGCACACCAGAAGCTCACTTGCACTGCTTCAGACTAAGCATTAAACCGGTTTTGGTTTGGGTTTTTTGTTTTTTATTTTCTTTTTTCTTTTTTTTTTTCTTTTTTTTTAAAAAAAAACAGGATATGCCGAGTGCTTCCTTTTGTGCTGGTGACCTTGCAGGGGGTGGGGGAACAGAGAGGGGGCTTGACCTGCTTGTAGTGCTAGTCGTCAGGGCTTGACAGAAGTTTTGTTTAAATATGATACATTGGAAAAATTAAGCTGGGATCAACCCCCAAATTCTGGAAATTTTCCTTCTGTTGAGGGAAAACACTCGCAGCAGCCTGTGGGAGTTGCTTTCCAAGCTACTAAGGGCAGCTTTCTACCCTATGTGACTCAGGGTTGTAATTGTTTGTGTATTTAATGTGCAAAACAAAACTTTCAGCCTGCCACATCTCTCTTTGAATTACATTGTAGAGCTTCTGCTTCCCCTAAGGGTGTGAATGGCCACCTCTGGATGTTAATCCAGATATTAATTGATTTCCAGTACCTTGAAATCTTAGCTTGTCATGCTAGATGCTGGCCCATGGAATGGGTTTTCCTTCGTTTTTTCTTTATACATATAAATGAGCCTAGTGTTTGAGGAAGTGGAGCGGGGCTGTTTTGATACCCCGGGCTGGGATCATCCTTGGCACTGTTACTTATTACCTTTTTTTTTTTTTTTTTTTTTTTTTTTTTTTTTTTTTGTGGTTGCCAGCAATGGTCTCATTTTGACTGGAGGCCTTTTGCTGGGATACATACAGTGGTGAAAAAGTCACCGGGGAAAGTACCTGGACTGTTTTGCTTCATCCTTTTTTTCCAGACCATCCGGTTTTAGGGAGTGAAGGACTGTCCCCATCAGTGTGTTCTCTGCCTCTGGAAGCGAGGAATGATTATCCAAATTACTGCTTGTATTTCTAGGTTTTGGGAAGGCAGTCCTGAACTGGTCGTGGGCAGTAGCGGTGTGGGGTTTGACTCTTGGCAAGGAAAGCTAGAAACATTCACCTGCTTTTTGGTTCGAAAGGGCACATTGTGTGGACTGCGCTGAGGCTGCTTTGCCCACTCTGAGCAAGCCCTGGAAGGAGGTATTGAAAACTGACTTTGGTGGGCAAGCACCATGGGCTGGTTCCGTGCCCGGTTTTGATACTTCTGCCCCACATTTCGACTTGGATCTACGTCATGCAGATTAGGCCTCAAATTTTACACTCTCTGACTTTCATGTCAGCAGACTCCCCCCTGGTTTTTAATGTTATTGCTGTTTCCGTGTTTGTAGTTGGTGAGGAACACGTTATTGGAGCTCGCATCACCTCTGACTCTGGTCCCAAGCCTGCCCGGACTGAAATATCGTGATAACTTGCACATCTGAGTAGTTCAGTGGTATCATGTGCTGTTGTCATTGTCCATGGGCAGAAGCAGCCAGAGGCAAGGGGCGTTTAACCTGAAACACTCGCATTTGGCAATAAATTATTTCAGAATCCTGATTTTTCTTGTACTGTGCTGATAGGGACTTTCATTTTATGGAGAAATTACATAAGGCTGTATGATCGGGCATGGTGCTCTGGTTCTGAATTTGCAAGATGTATTGGAGTTTGAACAGGAAAAAAACCCTGCAATGTTAATTTTTTTTGGTTAAATAATTAAAATGCCTGTAATTTTAACTTTGAGTGGGTGTATTCTCTTTGGTATTTCTCAAACAAATACTACATATTTGCCTTTGAGAGCAAATGGTATTGTCCTACTTGAGTTATTTTGTGTTGTTTCCATTACTGTCAGCAAAGACTTTTCTTCTCAGTAGTTCCTGAAGTCTGCTTTTCCCCTGAGGTCTCCTTTGATATGAATATCCTTTTGGGAATCTGTTGTATACCAGTTGTGTGGTTTTCTAAGCTAATGTCTCCATGTTGATGTAGGCACTGAAAAAATTCAACAAAATAGAAAAATAATATTGCTATTAAAAAAAATCCTTTCCATTATGCTACCTCCCATATGTTTTAATCATGTTTCCCTGAAATCCTCTCAAAATCCAGCTCAGTATTTGGATTTCTTCAGTCACCTTTTTTTTTACTATCTTTGTATATACTTAAAGAGAAATTCAGAAATTAAGATTTTTATAAATATGTCATTACACTGACATCTCTCTTTTACTGTGTCTGCCTGACTTGAGGAATAAAACTATTGGACATAATGTATTTGTGCCCTGATTTTGACCGTTGCTTCTAAAGAGAGACTTACGCCAGTTAGGGTAAAATGATTTTTCATTTTGCTAAGACTAAATTAATGTTTTGGTCTCCATTTATCTTAGTAGAGGCATTTATGTTTTGAACACTAGAAACTGCTATTGGCCATCTATCACAGTTTTAGATCAGAGCTATGTCAAACCTCTCAGAAACTGAAGATTAACATTTTACAGTGATGATTGTAACATATTCCACAAAGAAACTCCATAGGCTTTGAAAATTTACAGTTAGCATGTCACTTTTAAGTTAATATAAGGCTATGAAGTGCCTGTGGAGGTGTTGGATTGCCCACGCTGCGGGAGGGCAGGTCACCGAACCCTGTTGACCCCTTGGCCAACCTTGAGGGGCCGAAGCTCCGCAGTGTTAGGGGACAGCCCAGGAGAGAGACCTCAGCCTGTGGTGCGCAGGCAGGAGATGAGAGCAGCTCCCAGAGACCTCTCGTAGTGCTGTACAGTGGGATGAGGCTGGGTTGGACATGTGTGGAGTCCCATCATCTTTCCAATGTGAGATCTTGGTGGAGAGGGACCTTTGTGGTGTTTACATGTGGGCTAGGAGCTGAGCCTGGTGGCTGTTCTCCCAGAAACACGAGCAGAAGCTCATCCTTCTCTCCAAAGGCCAGTGCATTTGAGATCTGCCCCTCCTTTAGGGTGAACTCCTGGCTCCAGTAAAGCCAGTGGTAGAATTGGTTTTGGCAGAGCTGGGATTTTTGTCCTGGGGTTTACCAGCTCTCTGCATGGCAATAATCTTGCCAGGGGACAGTTTAGTTCTAAGGAAGACTTTTATTTTTTCACGTAATCTACAATGACATCTGTAATTACTGCCAGTAACTAAAGCAACCCAACTTTATAACTGATAGATGCATGCAACAGAGCTACGGGTTACGAATTTTTAAAATACCTTCTGTCGGTCGGTACGCAGCCGCGCTCAGGCAGGAGCTGTGCTGTGAGCCCATGGGTAGCTTGAGCCGAGCCCTGCTAGTGGGTCTTGAAGGGGAGCAACACCGTATAAACAGGGTTGTGATTAGCTTCGCTGGCTTAATTGGGGACTCTCAAATCCGGGTTCATTTGTTCTACTTGGGGACAGCATTGAAAGGCCACGCAGGAGGTGGTGGTGGGGTTGGCACTCTCCAAGTAAAAGCCTCTTTGCTTATTTTAGGAGGATCCCGCTGTGTCCCTAACGAGGATGTTCATCTGGCCCAGGGAAATTAAATCATTTGTCCATTCGCTCAGTGCGCGCCCTCAGATAGCCCAGGAATAGAACAAATTGCTCCTGGCAGCCGGCTTGGGAGTCCTGCTGGTGGAGTAGGACATCAGCTAGGCAAACGTGAAGGTGCTGGGGGGAAAGCCTCTGGTCACAGGGCTCAGGGGCTCCAGCACGTCTGGGTGGTCTCGGCCAGTACCTTTGACCAGAGGACCACGTTCTTCCTTTGCTTTGCTCCGTTAATATAATAACGGTGTAATAAATGTCATAATTCTTAGTGTTGTGGAGAAAAAAAGCTCAGAAAAGGGCTATGCAATGCACTGTTCAGGTCTTCTCAGGGGTAGCTCTTGCTTTGTGGCAGGTTGCTTTTGCTTGGGGTGTTTAGATTCTTGCATTTTTACATTGGAAATGTGTCTGTGATCTCTGAGAGTGCGTGCACGAGGGTGTGAAATCTTTTTCCCAGATAAAATCATCCTCCGTCCGTTACTGGAACACAGTTCTGTAGAAGCTGAGTCAGTCTCAAAGATGAGTTAAAGGCTCTTGGCCATTAATTTTTCAAATGTGTTTTTTATATGAGTCATTTGGAAAAACTTTTAAATAGCATATCTTGATTTTTTTTTTGAAACAAGTTTTTAATCAGACAATCTGCAGTATTTTCTTACGGTGAGCCTGTGGCAAAATGTGAAATCCACTCCTGCTAAGCTGAGGATCTCTTTCAGGATGCTTTCTAAAAAGTTACTTTTCATGCTTTTTAGGAAGAACTGATTGATCTCTGTCAGAAATTCTGAAGCAACGTTTTTGCTTTTAAAATACAGAGACACATGTTGGTGGAATTGAGTCTTTATGAAGGCTTGTTGGTCTGACGTTTACTTTGGTGTTCAGTGAAACTTGCAGTGTCTTTTGAACTGTATCTTTTGCCATTAGAAAAATTTGAACATAATGAATCTTTGGTCTCCTGCACTGGAGTGCTAATAAATAAATCTCAGCAGTGTGCTTTTTCTTATTAAAGGTGCCCCATGATTCTTGTGTGCATCACTTGATTTTGCATCCCGTAAGGTCTGTCTTTGACGATGACCAAGGCAGGGTCCCGCGCCGGTCCAGCCGTTGTACCCCAGGAGCGATGGGTAGAGCTGCCCCTGCTGCCGCCTTTCGGTTTCATTCTTTCTTTTTCCTTTTTCTTTCTTTTTTGTTATGTTTGCTTGTGGTACGTGTTTCAGCTTTGGAAACTGAAAGCTCAGTGGTGTCACTTGCACTTGCAGAGCCTCATTTTTCACTCCTTGGCTCTGGCATACTGCAAGGGCAGATTTAGCTGTTTAAAAAGCAAGGGTTTACGCTGGGGTGTTTAAAGCTGTGGTCAAACTTCACTTGGCCGAAGATTTCAGTCAGGGCTTTTGATAGGTACGACACTGAGGCTTAGCTGAATTTGGCTGTGTCCCTGGAGCAAGCAGGCTTCCTCGCTGGGGTGTGCAGACCTGGGGAAGAGCCGAGTGCCACCGCTGCTCCGTGCCCATGAACGCCGCTGGTCCTACGTGCGGCACAGAAAGAGTCCAGCTTGCTTCAGGGACAGAAAAGCTGGTTGTGTCGTTGCCTGGTACCGGTCCCTTGAATACCAAACATTTAACCAGAGGGGGTTTTTTTTGTTTGTTTGTGGGTTTTTTGGGTTTTTTTTGTTTTTTTTTGTTTGTGTGTTTTTTTGTTGTTGTTTTGTTTTGTTTTTTTCTTTTCTTTTAATCCAGCCATACTAAGTTAATTGGGTGATGACTGTAATGCAGTCTGGGAAGTTGTCTCCCTCATCTGGGACATGTGCTGAGTGATGTCATGCTCAGCTTTGTGGCTTCACTTATGACTGAAAATATTTCACTGGCTTAGCAGAGTGAAGGAATTGAACTTGGCTGGTTTTGGGCATTAATCTTTGTCTTGGGCACAAAGCTGGAGGCCGCTCAGTGTGCAGGTGTGTATTTGAGCCGCGTGCAGCTTGGCTGCGGTTCAGCATCTTTTTCCTAGAAGAAGGACAATGCCACCCGCTGCGGACAGCTGTGGGGGCAAAGCGTCGTGTGGTCTCAGGGGACACGGTGCTGGTACCGGCCAGGAGCAGGCAACGCGGAGGACGTAATGTTCAGCAAGGGCTTCACGCTGTCAAGGGGTTGTAAGTTGTGAATGATTGTGTCTTTCAAAGGAGAAGACACTGTGTGTGACTCTAGGTGTATATAGATATATATGTGCGTGCATACACACCTCAGCAGAGGCTGGCAGTCTGTTCTGGGGAAGAATCCCTCCATACTTCCCTGGCTTTGTACCCTTCTTCAGACATTGTCTTCTGGTCATCAGTACAGCCAGGATGCTGGGCTGCCCAGACTGTTGGTTTAACCTGATACAGCCTTTTTTTATCGTGATACAAGCCCAACTTAAGAAAGGTGGCAGGGAGGAGGGGCCAAATGTGAAGTTGAGGGAGGCTCTCCTTTGGAAGGAAAACCCTGAGGAGGTCTCCAACCTGGTGTGTGGCGGCAATGGGGCTACCTTCTGAGGTCTGCCGTTTGCTTGGGGTCAGCTTTTGACGTGGACAGCCTTGCTCGACTTGTCTTCGTTGCCTTTGCTGGCAGGTTTGAGGGGTGAGCCATGGATGTAAGCAGAACAGGAATCCGGCTCCAAGGGCTGCTTTTTTCCTAGGTGGAAGCCTTTAGCTCCGAGTGATTTCACACACTTTCAGGTCAGGGAGGTGGAGATATTGACCTGATGTCAATTCTGTATAAAGAGCCAATGCTCCCAACAGAGTAATGAGGACGCGCGTGTGCCTTAGGCACCTGTTGGCCTGGTTAAACACAGCGCATAGCTGGGTGCATCTGGTTTGACATTACCTACGTAGCTGGTGGTTCTGGTGGGAAAGTCTGGTTTAATAATTCCTTCTATATGTTTTAGTGGAACTAAATAGACCTATTTCTAAATGGGAAGTGGCCTCTGTAAAGCTAATGCTTTGGAAGCTGTGCAGGGAGTTTTATTAGTCCTTTTCTACTTGCCTCTAAAGAGGAAGATACAAGTCACGTATTGTATGCTTGCGTTTTTCAGATGGGACATTGAAGACTAAACCTCTCTTTCTCTGTATGGATCTTAAAGTATCCATGGTACTCTTGTAGTTCCCAGTGCTGAAGTCTATTTCTATTCAGTGAGGCAATTATATTCTGGCTTGAATTTCAATTTATACTGCTCTCCCGGCCTGAAGCCTGTAAGGCTGGGCTTTGTCCTCAACTGTTTGGCACTTTTTCCTTTTCTTCCCTGCTGACTGAAATGTGGGCTGGGCTGGCTTTCAATGTCCATGCAGAAGTAGCTGCATTTTGCGATGCTCTTCATGTGGTGAACCTGAGCTGACTAACAAACATGCAAGTAAATCCATGCATAAAGCCCTGTGCTGCAGTTTTATGATACTTGGAAAAAAAAAAAAAAGTGTAATTGAATCAAACTTTCTACTCCTTTTTTGTCCCTGTTTTTAGCATTAAGCAGAGTTCCCGATCCTCTGAGGCAGCTGAAGATGAAAAGGATCAGCGCACAGTGACAGTCAACCCCTCTCACATGAGAAAGGCATTCAAGGTCATGAATGAATTACGGAGGTACACTTTTGACTTAATGGGCACCCTCTCTGGTTTAGCAGAAATGTGCTGATTGGAACAAGAAGGCTTCTAGGAGACTTAGGGAAAAAAAAAGTGCCATCTTTGTCACAGCTAACAGTTGCGTGTAGGATATTAATAAACAAGTAGGAAGAGACAGCTGAAATATAGCCCTTTTGTGGTGGGTTGCTCTTCCCAGTCTCAGACCTCTCTATCTTCCCAGAAGAAGGAAGCCAACTATGGCTCAAAAACATTATCTGAGCAATAGTCTTCATTTGTAGATGATAATTCATTTAGGCTTTTCCATTACTTACAGCAAATTCAGCTGTAAAGTATGTTCTTAACTGAGCTAATGGTCTGAAAAGCAATAATAGAACATTACAGACATTAAGACACCTACACATAATTACAGACCAAAGATTATTAATGTACTGTTCTTATTCTCTTTAACTAGCAGCGTCGCTCAGTCTGGGCTTAGCACTCCAAAGTAGGGGACAAAAAACAAAGCAACAAGTCAGGAGGAATGTCAGTTTTCTACTTGCAAATTTAAAAATCCTCATATTCGTTAAAAGAGCACACCTTGGTCTCTACATAGCTGCGTGGGCACAGGGAGAATGGAGGCTGAAAAAAATACCAGCAAACAGTGTCTTCAGAAACCACTGTCATCACATCAGCAATGTGGTGGCAGTGTTTAAACCCAAGTTGTTTCTTGGTGGTTGTTATCCCACCAACCAGATAGAAGTTCAGTGAACATTTCTCCAGCTAAGTCATTTGAGTCCTTTACCATTCAAATAGAGACTTAGGAACCCAATTTAAAAAATAATTCCTATGGAAAGTCCATGTGTCATACACATGAACATACGTGCTGCCTAGCTATCCAGATGGTATGAGGAAAGCAGATGATACCCTTTACTCTTCCTGCATGTTCAAAGTATTCAAAAGGTGCTGTAACAGCCACCTCTCTTCTGTGGATTAAGTAGTTTCCCAATACACACGTTCTCTGGTGTGGAGAAGATTAGAAATGGCTCCTTCTACAGAAGTCTGACAGCGATTCTCAGTTGCATAGGAACAGAAGGGAAATATTCTTTCCTTGTAACAGTTACATGAAGCAGAGTATGTTGGGGTTTTTTTTATTGTCATCCCTCTAGTCCTTTCTTTGTACTGAAAGCAAAGGGTCTGAAAATAGAGGTTTGTGCAGCTATATTCAGAAATCTATTGTGCTACTATTATTCCTTTGTTAATTGAGGAATAGCTGGAGACAGACAACGTTTCTTCAGTGCCTGTAGTTAGCCAGATCTTGTGTAATACTAAAGTGATAAAGCATAGAAGACTGAAAGCTGCCCTTAAGAACCTGTTTGATGTTTTCTTCTTCTGGGCACTCCTTTCTGTCAGCTCCTGCTGCTGTTCTGGAATATACAATGTATGTGCATTGAGCTTGCGCATCAGTGTTAAGAGCTATCTTGAATAATAGTGCCTCCATTCAAATGCATCCAGAAATCTCATACAGAGGGCCTAGAAAAATCTTGCTGAGCCTCCAGCCTATTTGCTATATGTTGCTTACTTGAAATTTTTAGCTTTCAAGTGTAGATGAAATTAATTTCCTGAGTGGTACTTTAGATTCTAAACTATAGTCCAAAGAGGAACTGAACAGGGCACCTTTTGTCTAAGCTGAAGGGAATGAGGAAGCTTCCATTAAGAGACTGTTAAAGAGCCCCCCTCATTGCCATCACCCCTTCCAAACTGGGGTGAATGTAGAGCACAGACTACCAGTTCCTACTTACTGGAGAATCCTGTTTTCCAGCTATAACCCTCCAGTTCACAATTAGTTTTGTTCATGTATTCCAGTACATGGAGGAGAAGAGGAGACATACCTAGTCCCCTAGAAGCTCTGTGTGTGTTTATTTACTACGCAGTTTCCTAAAGACAAAGTGCAGTGTGGTGATAAGCATTTCTGAAGAGAAGGTGACGTCTAGATTTACAGATGCTGATCCTTTTTCAGGCTTGATATTTGAAAAGAACAGCCTCATTTTGCATTTGTGTGCTCAAACATCTTAAACCACCTTATTGGGAGGCTGAGCACTTCTAGCTGTCTGCATCTCCGAAGCCCTGTGCAAACATTAACTAATGAATCCTCAAAGGACATACGTGGGGTTGGTAGAAAAAGGTCACTAGTTAATGAAGTGACTTTTCCAAAGCTGTACAATGAGTCAGTGGGGGAGCTCAGAAATTTTGGTTTCCATTTGGAACCCCGGGCTTTATCCCAGTGACTCTTAATCCCAGACTAATTCATGTGGTAAACAAAGTTCTCGGGCTCACATATAAATTCTAGTGACTGACGTCGCTGACAGCCAGGGCCAGTCAGCGCTGGGAGATGTTTTGGTGGTCGCATTCTGTAGGGCCAGACATGGAAGGAAGTATAGAAATAACTTCATTTTTCTGCTCTACCTCTCCCTCGTGGGAAGATGAAAGCACTGCTGGTGTTCCCTTGTGTGGCTATTTCTTGTCTTATAGATCTGCCAGAGGTCGACTCCAGGTAGCGCCCAAACTCTTAAGCTCTTCTGTGCCTTCTCCAAGCCCTGCTTGTTTGAGATGTGGAGGGACCCTCTTACCCATCTGTTCTTCAGGCAGCATGTGTACCTAGTTTGGCTTCCAGATTTTTTTCCTGGGAAAAGCAGTACCATAGGCAGGGCTGCAGCGTTGGGAGGACTCGAGCTTTGCTTTGTAGGCAAACACTGATAGGAGCTGGTAGCTGAAGGATTAGAGGACCTTCCACTGGGATTTGGCAGAAGTTCAGGGGCTTCGTCTGTAGTGGCGGGACCTCTCCTTAATTTTTCAGGCTATACCAATGTAGCTTTTTGCCTGACCAGGAATTCTGAAATGATTTTCGTCTTTTCTGGTGTTTTTCCAGCAAGCGGCTCCTCTGTGATGTGGTGATTGTGGCCGAAACTGTGGAGATGGAAGCCCACCGCGTGGTCCTTGCGGCCTGCAGCCCTTATTTTTGTGCGATGTTTACAGGTACTCTCCTCAACACCAAACACTGTACTCAGGTTGAACGGGCCATTGCAGATCCAGAGGCTTCTGGCTGTGTCTCTGGTAGGAGCTGCAGCACAAGGCAGTAGGCATGGCCTGCGGGGAAAGGATTTCCCTGAGAGAAGAAGTACGGTTAGGTCTGCAGCTGGCTACACTTGAAGGATGATGCTGGTCATCCTTGGATAATTCCTTGAGGCACAGTATATGGCTGTAGGGCAGCTGCATGGGTTTGGGGTGAGTGGGTAGCATATGAGTCACAGGAAGGTTACTATGAGGTTTGGCTCACTGCTTTTTGTTTTTTTTTCCCCCCCCTTAACAAGACCTTGGGTCATGAAAACACATCGTTAACATCAAGCACGTGTGCATTGCCCTAAATGTTCATGGTGCACATCAAAGAAGTTGTTGGCACAGGAGTTGTAGTTTCAAGGCTCAGCCCTGCCGATGCTGATTTGCAGTCACGGATGTTTCATCTCCCATGGCACTTTTTGCTGCTGCCCAAAATAACACTGTTGTTCTCTTGATCCCAGTGTGTTTTAGCAGCCCTGCCTCTTTGCAGGGTGTGTTGTTGCAGTCTGGTGTATTTTGGTAATGGCAGATACAACTTCAGTGTGAAGGGAAGAGGACAAAATTCTTGCTCTGATCTCATGATCCCTATAGCATGGGCACTTGGGGGGCTGTGCCCAGGCAGGGCAGCAACAAAAGCTGTGCCAATCCCAAGGCAGGGGAGTCACCAACTTACTTAAGTCATACTAGTAAAATTAGTCTGGTCAGGAGCTGCTTAGCTTCCTTTCCTTCTCCATGCCCTCCTTTCCAGGACAGGAGCTGACTTAACCAAATACAAAGAAAATGATTGTATGCTCCAGGGAATTTGTTACTGTCCCTCAACTTCAGCATAAATGAGGTTTGGGGTTTTTGATCCTGTTTCATGTTCCTTTGCCTGTGGTTTAGGGGTTGCTTCTTCCTTTTAAAAACCTTGGGATTAGACCTTGTTTTATTTGCTTTACTGGAAGGAGAACACAGCATTTCTCAGGCAAAAGCTTGTCACTTGGGAAGCTTTTTTCTTTTCTGTAATGAAGGGGAGGGGAAACCTTAGGTGTAAACAGATGTCTGAATGTGAGATGAAATGTGAGGTTTGCCACGGTGGCTTTGTCAGTGTGGAGACCTTTTGTGTTTTCTGGAGCACTGGCACTGCTCTGTGGAGGTGGGTATTGGCCGTAGTGGCGAGGCAGAGGAGCAAACCCTGCTGAGAGGCACCTCGAGGAGGACTTGTGAGTACTTGTGGTGCTTGTTCCTGATGAGAAGTTTAAAAAAGAAAAATTATTGGAAAATCCCTCTGATCCTTAGAGGTCACCTGAGCAGGAAGGCGGTGGCGTGGGGCTGCTCATGTTTCCATGCAGGAATTCTCCGGGCCATGTAATCCCTCACGCCGCAAGTTAAACAGTAATCAGCTAACCGCTGTCATGTGGCTGGCTCGGCAGCTCCCTTGGGCTGGGTGACAGCCTCGGCAGCTGCCGGTCCCCTCCCCTGACACGTCCCCGGGGGCAGCGGGTTGGGCAAAGACCCATTCTCCCTTCGCTTTTGGTCCAGCTAGTCCCAAATTTCTAAGGTCTGGATCTCCCTCTTGCAAAGACTGAGTGTGTGATCTCCTTCCAGCCATGTGGCAGTTCCTTCTCTGGAGGGGAGGTTTTAAAATCACAGCTTGAACATTGTTTTGGTTTGGGCTTTTTTTTCTGTGGGGTTTTTTTGGGTGTTTGGTTTTTTTTTTTTTGCATTGCACATCAGCCACGCAGCTCAGGGGCAGCCTCACTGCGTGGGTGTTTGCAGGATGGGTGCAGGATGGACGGAGTGGGAGCAGCTTGTGCATGCTGAGTCCCCGCTGCAGGAGCCGCTTTCTGGGGGCGTGGGGAGCCGGAGGGGTCACCCGGCGGTGCTGGCAGCCACACAGCAGTGAATGATCAGGGTAAAGCTGTGAATGGTGGGAACCAAACTGAGACCCGCAGCTCGCGCACCTTCGCCTGACGCGTGCTCTGCAGGATCCAACCCTGTAGGTTGGGCCTGACTTTGGACTCATGGGTGACCCCGTGATGATGTTCTTAATGATCATTCTTAAACCATCTAGTGTCCTCTGGTTAGGCGTTTCTCTTTGAAGTAGCCTTGGTGAGTCCTAAAATAAACGGGCACATTTTCCATTTGTGTCTTCCACTGCTGAAGGAGACCCAGCACTTCCTAACTGAGTGTCGCTCCCTTACTGGCTTTCTAGGCCATTTTGGATGGTGGCTGGTCCTTGTTGGCACCCCTCTGTGGGGACGGTTGGTGACAGTAATTTCCATCCGTTTAGAAGAAAACATAACCGTTTCAGAAAGGGTAGCAGGTACTTCAGTGATGCTGCTGGGACTGCTCCTGCGAGATACCTGGGGGAATTTCAGAAGTGCTGAAGGAGGAAGCAGCAACACACAAACCTTCCTCGCAGGTCTTGTGTGCTGCTTCACACTGCTTGCCCCGTGCGCGAGAGGCTGTGGCTTTGTTATCCGATGCGCTCGTGTGTTCTCCTTCAGCACGTCTCTCTGGCTTAGGAAATGACAAAAGCTGTAGCTGTGCACTGGGAAGCCTCTCTGGAGCGCAGAACGTAGGCGGCAGGGCAAGCTGCTGTGCTGGGTGAACAAGGCACTGCGAGCTGCTGCAGTTTAGCCCGTAGTTTGTCTGGTGACAAAGCGAGAGAGCGGGGTGAATGGAGAGAGCGCCGTTGGGTGCTGAGGGTGGTGCATGAAGAGCTTGCCTTCATGAGGGGCTGGTGTCTGCAAAGTCTGTCCCCTAAAGAGGGTCTGCTTGGAGCCACTCGGCCCGTTTTACCTGCCTTTACTCCCTCCTACCCTGTCCCTCGCGTCTGCCCGACCCAGCGGTGCGGGGACGGGGTCTGTGCAGCGCCTCGTGCAGGGCAGTCCTGCTTCTTTCTCGGCACAGCCCTTACGTATGAGAGAGGATGCTAGTGCTTTGAATTATTCTGTAATTAAGATACTGGGTAAGGCTCGGATCTGACTTGTGAAAAACATCTTAGGGGGTGGATTTTGTGGGCTTTAAGGCTCTTCCTCACTCCTGAGTGTTACAGGCACGTCTGGAGCAGCACCCTCTGGCACGTGGTGGGCACTCCGTCGCGCCAGCGTGGCTGGAGGGGTTGGATCCCATCTGTCCATGGGATACAGCACCCGAGACTCCCCTTTGTCACCGTGCGCTGGGCTGTTCCCAGAGCAGAGGCAGCGGACGCTGTTAGTATGCAGGGCTGGCAGCTTGCTGGTGGGTGTGGAAGCCCACACAGCCTTTATTTTTGTTGCCTGTGTCACATGAATGCCACAAAGACGGATGATGTTATCAGATTGGTCCCTCCGAGCTATTTCTGCATCGCTCTCCGGGTGCGTGCGTCGGAGCCTCCCCTCTGCCCCATGGGTGCCGGCGAGCGCCACAGGGCTCCGGCTCCTCCGCTTGCCCCTCGCCGCCTCGCGGCGCAGGTGGGATTTAGCTGGGTGCTCCTTACGGACACCGCCAGCTCCACACAGGCTGATGGGGACTGGCCTGTTCTGAGAAGCCCCCTCTCATCTCTGGAGATGTTTGGGTTTTTTTGTGTGTGTGGTTTGTTTTTTTTTTTGTTGTTGTTGTTTTGTTTTGGTTTTTTTTGACGGGGAGGGAAGTGTGTGAAGGAGATGATGTTTATTTTTTCAATTAAAAAGTCCTACCTGGTTTGAAGGCCTCCCAAATGTAGGTCATTTATCCCTTTGTACTTGTACGTCTGTATTCATGGGCTTCTCTGGATAACATTTTATTATTTAATTTTAAAAATTGAACTTGGGGCAAATATTATTTCAGTCTACATTTCCCTTGGGACATTGTTGACTCTTCTAATGCTTATGGTCTGACACTAGTCCTGTTATTTACTTCCTTATTTGCGTTCAGTTTCCAGGATCCAGATTTTCCTCAAGCTTGGACGCCCTTTAGCATCTGATTTAATGTGCCCAGCCACATCTTGTCGCATGCTGTACAGAGATGTAGGCTGTAATTACTTCTTCCATAGGCTGCAGGAACTATTTTTCCACTTATTCCCACAGCAATACTGAGTCACCAGATTTCTTAGAGTTGTGATTATTCATGCCCAGGTTTAAGAATTGACATTTCTTCACGCTCTCCTTTGTTTAGCTTTGTTTTTTCACTTACTGTTTTCTTTCCGCTTGGGAGTTCGTTCTTTCTTTTCTGTGGTTCCTCAAGATCTTGGTGATTAAAGCCTGGGTGAGGTCACCATGCGCGTGGACACTGGAAGGCCCCCGGGGAGTCCTTTCTCCTCTCCCCACAGCGTGCTTTTGTTCCTGTGACGCGCGCCTGCTACGCGCGGGGTACGCGTGTATAGTGCCTGCACAGCATTGGCCACCACAGCGATGGGAAGGTGCACATAAAGCACCGGTTCATGTATAGGCTCTTACGCAGATATGGGTTTTACTTGTGTATCCATGGGGGAAATTATTGCTCTAGTTCTGTATTTTTTTTTAAGTATTTGTTTTTTTAAAGTTAGTATTTGGAGAAAGCATACAGTTTGGATGCAACGGCTGCCTTGCCTCTGAGGTGTGAGGTTGGAAAGGAGAGAGATGAGAAATACAGCTTTCTGCACAGGCGCTTGGCGTAAGGTGTAACTGTGTGGACAGGTTACAGCAGGGTAGTTTAGGAGAGAAGCTTGGAGTGCAGTGAGTGTAATTTCTGGCACGTGTGCTTCTTTTCCTCAGCAGGTTTCAGGTTCTTTCTAAAGAAAGAGGGTAAATCTGCCTTGCTTTTATTGTAGAGTGTACCACAAAGCGCCCTAACTTAGCTGTTGCAACTTGCGCATCTACATACATATATATATATATATAAAAAATTTAAAAAGTATTTTAAATAAATACATATTTTTTTTAAAAAGCCCTCATAATTCTTGCCCGCAGTCTCTTTTTAGCACCTATATGTGTTTGAATGCAGGTGAACCATGGCAGGTTCTTTTCTGGCAAGAAATTGAGCTTGTTGCATTTATTGACTTATTTTACACTAGTGTCTTCAGCTGTTGATATGTTGGCATTAGAAGGTTCTGGGAATCACTGGTTGTCCTTCAGTGGTCAGGGATAGTGCCAGGGCACTCTTTTAGTCAGATACCAGGAGGATGTGCTGGATGTATGGGGAGCAAGGGCCTGCAATTAGGTCCTGCAAAGCAAACTTTAACTGTCCTTTTGCAATGAATTTCAGGAGACATGTCTGAAAGTAAAGCCAAGAAGATAGAGATAAAAGACGTTGATGGGCAGACCCTGAGGAAGCTGATTGATTACATCTACACTGCTGAGATCGAGGTCACAGAAGAGAACGTGCAGGTAGGTCTGGTTCAGTGGCTTCTGTGGAGACCTGAGTAAAAAACTTGAAACTCAAAGGCACAGGTCCTTTGGAGGTGAGTGATCTCTTCAGGCTGCAGAAAGTAAAAGGTTGAGCTTGAAAAGAGCTACTTCCAGCCTCTTTTTAGTCTTGAGGCACTTCGCTGCTTTCCCCCTGCTTAAGTCATGTTCCATTTAGCTTTTGTGTTGAGCTCTTATAATGAGAGTAGGCATTTGCCTTCCAAGAAGCTGTGCTGACTTGTGGGTCAGTCTGTCGAAGGTCAAAACAGACTCAAACAAGCAGTGAGTCAAACGTTGTTTTAAGGTCATGGCAGAGGAATCTGGCTGTTAGTTTTTAAATTCTTCTGAGTAGTTCGAGTTGTTTGGCAGAGCTTTGAGCGGAATATATTGTTCAAATGAGGGCATTCTTCCTTTTTTTGTGTGTGTGCTCTCCATATTGAATTTCTTTGAGCTAAATATTTGTCTAGAAGTGGAAAGAGTAATTGAAAGCGGGATGCTCAGGAAGAGAGCATTTTGCCTTGTCACGTGGCTGTGGCTGCTGTAAAGCTTTTTCTTTGACTCTACTTGTATTTATGGTAATAAAATGGCTATGCACTTAACCACTGATTTCTGGAAGGGACTCTGGGAGCTCATGTGCAGACATGCTTTTTGGTTGGTCTCTGTTTTTATTTGCAAGTGGCAGTTTGAGTCTGTTGTCTTCCTCACTGTGACTTGGATGTTGGTCAGGGTAACAAATCTGAGTCCGTGATGCTGGTGAGAGGGGGGCAATGTTGTTGTGTATGTTCTGTTGACCTAATTAAGATGGCAAAATTAGACTAGTTCTGCTCGAAATGAAGTTCTTATTGTGGATGAGACGCTTTTCTGCTCCAGTCCCTCAGGGAGAGTGCAGGATCTTGCTGACCTGTCGCTCTTCCTGAAGGAACTTTGACAAAACCCCTGAGCTATGTCCACTTTGCAGTCTAAGCCCTGTGCCATCCTTCATGACCTCAGTCTGTGAGTGCCTTTTCTTGTCCCTTCTGCCCCACAGTTTTTACAAACTTGACTTTCTGGCATGCTCTCAACCTGGCACTTGTCACATTGGTAGGAGTGTGGACCCTGGTTGCCCTATGATGGGGCTGTGCAAGCCAGGCTGCTGGGGACCAGCAGTGAGGAGACCTTCAAGGTATGGTTATGGCAAAGAAGCTGAGGCTCAAAGCCAGCTGTGAGTTGCTTGGGCTAGCTGCCTGCTGCGTAGACCGTGCTTAATTACAGTGTATCGTCAGGGTCATAAGGAGCTGAGATACAACATTACTTCAGTGGGGAAGTGGGGTGGAGTTCCTTGGACCTCTGGGATCTCCCATTGCTGGAGGAAAAATGACATTTTCACAGTATGAGGCTGGTCCCTCTCCCAGCGGGAAATGTGAAGACTATATCCAAGTGCTTTCTGAAACGTACGCTTTCCTTCCATGCTGCTGGTTGTTAGGTGGCCCAGAAGCACCCACTCGGCACATGGGACGTGCTGAGCTCAGGATACCATCTGGTGTGCTGGCCCCAGTCAGCCTGCCTTGAATAAAGCTTGCTTGAAGTGACTACATGTGCTCTGGCTGCTTTCCCATGAGAGCATTTCAGTGCTTGAGTACAGCTGCACCTGGGTGTAAGCAGCGCCGCGGGAGCTGGGGCGGGCTGGAGTGCCAGCTCAGTCCTGCTCTGTGTTGGCAGCATAGACCTGCCCAGAAGGTCGATGAGGAAGTCCAGATGTTACCTTTTCTGAGCAACCGGAAAGGTATCTTTTTTAGGAAAGCCTAACAAAAGCCTGCCTTCTGTGGCCTAGGGATTACAAAGACTTGCACAAAGAGCCCTGTCTGTATTTTGGCTCCCATCCCTCAAAATGAGATAAAAAACCCCAAAGTAAGTTTGATGACTACTAAGATTTGGGCATAGTGTTTTTTCCCAGTCTAATAAAGCAGGTCCTTTTACTACAGGACTTATTTAAATAACCACTCTGTGAGTAACTCTTTTTAGGGTAGAAGTAAATTAATTCATGGGAGCTAAGAAATGAAGCTGATCTAAAGCAAGATTAATGGATTAGTTGAAATTTTATTACGTGTTAAAAACATCCATGTTAAAATTCTGTTTTATGGAATTTATTATCACTTTGTGATGAAACCAATAGAAAGTTTAAAGAGAAACTTCTGTCTTGTCTCTGGGTGTTTTACCCCTGAGGAGAATGCTATAAATAGATTAATATTCAACTGTGGCCACAGGAAGAATAGTTTACAGAAAAGTATATTCTGTGATTCCTTGGAAAAGTTCACATCAGTGAAGGCAAACAACACGAACAACAAAATATTAAGCTCCTTGCGGTCTCTGGTTTGGATTAGCAACGTCAGTCTTGGGAAGAAACGGGCAGGTTTGGTCCCTTGCGTTGTCACATCCTCCGCTCCACAGCTCTGTGTTGGCCATCCAGCTGGAAAGATGCCTCAGTAGTTCTGGTCTGCGTCGTTTCGGCAATGTTCCTTCGCAGCCGTGCTTGAGCATGGCGAGTCTTTTCTCTTTTCCTAGCAGATACCTCCTGAGGTCTCCTATTGCCGTGTCATGAGCCCCGTTTTTCTAGTAGGGTGAGGATGTGTTTTAAAGGGGTTTTGTGCAGTTTGACGCACAGCTTTTCAGACCTCCTCAGTAGCCGGAAGAAGCAAATTCTGGGTGTAGGTGCCAGGTAATTTCATTGTAGAAACTATAAGAAAAAGTTTGCCAAATGGCATTAACTGAGCAGATGCAGCCAAGCTACCAAAACATGTGAATAAATGAAAAAAAAAAAAAAATCTTGTCAGTGAGCAAAATAAAGTAAGAGCAGAACTGAAGTGTGAAAAAGATGAGCAGCAAAGGTAACATGGGAGTGTAGGAATGAGTGTTCCCAAGTGTGCTTGGATGCTGGGCGGTGCCCAGCGCTTCACAACAACAAGCCTTTTTACAGTCTTTTTGCTGTTTCTTTTCTAACAGAAACCTGTCTTTCTTTGCTTTTATAGGCCTGGTATGGTGTTCATATGGTGTTCAGGAAGTCAGACTCTGTTTTTCTAAGCACGTATTTTTGTAGCTGATTGTCATTTCATTGTGCAAAGTGTTTTGGGGTTGTGTTTTTTTTTAAGTAAGGAAGGATGTGTGTACAAGGGGCCAAGCCCGTACAGTCAGTTCCAGTCATCGTCTATGTAGTAAATTACTGTGGGATTCATGCAATCTCTCCTCAACAGTATATCCCAAGTGTGCAGGTAAAGGGAATTTTCAGTCCACCCTAGCTCCATGAGGGAGAGCACTGAGCCCATATGGTAGCGAATACTCTCTTCTAACTCTGTTGGGGGTACATGGGTGAGAATCGCCCCGACAAATGCAATCCTGCTTTATGCATTGGAACTTAATTTTTAGAGTGAGATTTCAAGGCAATATAGATGCAGTAGTAGGAAGGCTCTGGGATGATGGATGATAGGGAGGCTTCTGTGCTGAGCAGTGTTTTGCCTCTGAACACACATTTGGGATTTAACCTCCCACTTCTTTGGAAGCCATGGCGCAGAGGAAGAACTTCTGTCTTCATTGCAGTCATGTTGTAGTCTCAGGAAAATCCACCCTGGGATTTCTGTCCCTGCTGCCTTCTGTTGTTCCTTTTCTGTTGCACCCCACGTCAAGGTTAGTTGTAAAGGTTCATATGCATGACAAAAAGATCTTATTTGTTTGAAGGTGGAGCTTGGCAAATTTATTTGGAAGAAAGTTGTGCTGTGCAGTTTCTGTAAAAGTGAGGAAAAGTAAAGTGGGTGACTTGGAGATGTTCACATGCTCGCCTGCAGCCTTGGTTGACTTCAATGGAAACCATAAGCATGTGTCAAACAGAGCACAGGGCCTGCTGCTCCCTACCTGTAAGGCGTAGCTGATTGTTTTAACATAGCAATTCCTTGAATTTTTCAGTTAGGTCTTGATTTTGCAGCTGAACTGGCTGCATTGCTGCTTGCTTTCCAAGACTCACTTCAAACCTGCCAGCTTGGTGAAGATTGGTAGAAGCAAAGTCCAGCAATGGAGAAGAGGTTCAACATAACACCCTTGAGCAGAGCTGAATTAAGAGGACATTTGGGAGGAGGTCTCTCGTCCTCCTAGGAGGTCCTGTGAAGACACCTGGACCTGTGGCTGTAGACAGTGAGTAAGTTCCTCTTCAGTATGTGGCACCCATCCTTTCTGATGGCATTTAATTACTTGCAGGCAGCCTGAGAATGACCCTCCCAATTAAGAAAGTCATTACCATTAGGGTTGTAATGATTCCCTGGGAAAAGTCCTGATTAACCTGATTTCACAATTAAATTCTTACAAATGAGATGCAGCGCATCACATGTGGTGTGTCCTTGTATACTACCACAGTTTGAGATACGGCTCATACAGAAGAAGAGTGAAGAGGTGTCTGGAAATCATCTGTCTGGAGGAAACAGATGTTGAAATGGTCAGCTTTGCAGACATTGTAATCGTAATAAAAAATGGCTTGAGAAAGGAGGAAGAAAGCTTTGCTAGAAGCTGTAGCATTTAATTTTCAGAAGTGTGCTTCTGCACCTCAGCGTTCTCTAGGGACTTAGGACTTCAAAACAAAGGAAGGCGAGTATCTGTGGCAGATGCAGTTTTGATGATAAAGGGATGATAAGTGGGTCAGTTCATCTCCCTTCCCCCTGTTCACTACAAAAGCTGCAACTATAGTAGGTGCAAGCCCAGAATGAGGCAGAGTCTTTCAACTCCGCTTTAGGAGGTGCAATAAATCAGGGCTATTTTCATCCCTGGAGCAAAATTGCCTCACCCTCCTGGTGTGCTGGAGAGCCCTGGTCAGCAGCAGGGCTGACTTCTCTGGCATGTGACAGCAGTTGGGTTGGGGGCCCTTGCTAGGCCTGTGGAAAGGCTTTTAAATTGGATTGGCCTAGTAGAAAGGTAAGGAGAAACTTGTGAATGTGGCACTGGAGGACTATGCTGTGTCTGATGGATGTGTCTCCACGTTTTTATCCCACTGTTCAACCAACGGACCCTGTATCTGCTCTGTGTGGTGAAGTTGAAGCTGCTTCCTGTTTTCTCTCTTCGCTTCCATATTCCTTGTCCTTCTCATGCCTGCTCCTGGAGAGGTTTTGTGCCTCCCTGATCGTGCCACACATGCCTCTGCCTGGGCTATTTCACCCCAGGTGAAGCATTTAAGCAGAAGCACCATTGTTCAGCCTCTGCGCTGCCTGGCAGCACTTGGGGAGTAATACAGCCCAATTGCCTTCCTTGCCCTGAAAAGCCATGTTACAGCAATGTAATTTTATCTGTTGTGCAGTTTAGAGCCGTTCAGTTAAAACTGAATATTTAACCTGCCTTGCACACGCACGATCTGCTTGTTTCGCTGGTCACGCATCCCCCTGGGAAGGTGCTTGGGAGCTGTGTCCCTGCTTGGGCAGATGTGCCGTCCCAGCTGTGGCCCTGGATGGGCTGCTGAGGCTTACAGCCGGTACTCTGATTTGGCTTCCAATTTGACTAAACTGTCAAAGCTGCTTATAAGCTTTAATACATCCCCTGCCTTGGGGAACTGCTCCTCTCCCAGTTTTGCAGAGGAGGAATGGTGTAGGCTAACTCATGGCCAAGGTTACCTGGAAGGCTGCGGCAGAGCAGGGAACTAAGCCCAGTCCCTGAAGTCCAGCGTTAATGCCCTGCTTACTGCATGAACCTTATAGCAACACAGAGCACTTTTGGCTGAAAGATGTTTCTAGTTCAGAGACATCAAAGGCTCGTGAAAGTATTTAATTGCATGGGCAATGTTCTGTAAAACCCGAGGTTGTTACTGAGTCTGCAGAGCGAGGGAGCACAGCTGGTGAACTAGATGGTTATGGGTGTGGGTGTGTGTGTACATACGCCACCCCCACCCCCCCGATGGGGTTCTGGACAGAATTTATTTAGCAAAGAAATCGGTCTCGGTAGCAATAGCGGATAATTTTGACATAGTTTCAAAAGATGATTGCATTTTGGTATGGAGGCTGGTAGAGAAGCCAGCTCTCTGTAAATCGTTCACAGTGGTTGGAGCTCAAATATTAAGAGCCAAATCCGGACCCAAGTGAGTAACTTGCCTGGATATTAATGGGGTTGCAGTTTGGTCCTGCTGCATGTTTAGGCAGGGCATTTCCTCTTGTTATTTCTAAAGGAAACAGACTTCGTGCTAACGGATATCCTTTGCTTGCTTTTCACCTTCCCTGGTAAAAACAAGATGAGTGGTGAGATGTTCAGCTGGGAAATAAGAAAGAGAAAATCCACTCATCTCTTGATAGGCTATTTATATCCTACTTCTAAAAAGTGTTATATAATAATGCCTCTTTCCCAGTAACTGCAGTGGTGTAAGGCTCCTTCTACACTGCCCTCTCAACCCAGCACGAGGCTGTAAGAGCACTACTAGGATGTCGGGGGGCTGTAGCATGTGGGTATTTGCGATGGTAGCGAGTACCTTCTGTTTTAGAGTCAATACCCCAAAACACTCGAGCTAAGCAGCCCGCCTGGGTTTGCAGACATGCACGCCGGATGGTTGGGGGGTGCGTGGAGGAAGCTCTGGCTGGTGTACGGCCAGAGATGGTTTGCAGGGAGTCTGACTTCTTTACCCACAGCCCTTACGCAAGTCAGGTGCTTGCCTTTCTGCTGATAGAAGGAGATGGATGGTTCAGCTACATAGAAGGTGGTTCACAGCTAGGTTTCAAAAATGCGAGAGCCTTCTATCTTGATTTAATCAAAACCACAAACTAATCTCCTCCTGGCATCAAAAGGCTTGAGCCAATACGGGCTCTAGGGTTAATTGATTTTTTTTTTTTTTTTTTTTTTTAATTGAGGTGGCTGCTTGGCAGCAGTCAGATACCGTATAGCTGGGCTGGAGCTGGAATGTGTCAGTGGCTTAGAAAAGACGTGGGGCAGGTTGTGAGTGTCCTGCCCTGCTGTGGAACAGGACTGTGTGGGGAGACGGACAGGGGCAAGGGAGGGAAGGGATGTCTTTTTCCCTTTTCTGCCATCAAGATCTAGGGAGGTGATTGCAGTTAACCTGTTTGTTTTGCTTAAGAGCAGCTTGTTTTTTTTAACTCAGAAATAATTTTCCGGAAATCTGTGCTCAGATGGTGAGCACAGATGCCCAGTTGGAAGGACATGTGTGAAGCAGCCAGAGCTACAGAAGAGCTGGGATAAGACATGTCTGCAGTTGCTGTACGACATAAGAAAGGAAATAGCTGATGTCACGGGCCGTAACATCCCGACTGACTTTATTTTCTGCTTCCTGCCCCGCTGACTGGCCTCAAAGATGGTCTTTCCAGCAGATGTCACATTCCTGAGCTACTTCTGTCTCCCTTTTCTGCACTTAGTTTTGTAGATACAAAGCGGTACCTCATTTTCGGATGTAGTCATGAACCACAGTTGTTTTATGTGAGTGAAAATGAGGGCTGTTGATTTGAATATTTTGGCCCCATCTTTCCTGAGAGTCTTTCTGTCACCAAAACCTTCTTGAGCTTCTGTGAACTCCTTCTCTACCATGGCAGTTTGGGCACGCTGCTCACAAACCAATATGGGTTTGTTGGAAATAAGAAAGTTCAGGCTTTGAGGGTGAATGAGTGCTGGGCTGCTATGGGCTTTGAATGTGATGGTAATGCATGTAGATAACATAAAGCTTTTCAGTGGTGAAAAAAAATAAATCTGTGTGCAGGAGCTACCTGCAACAAAGCCAGAAATCCAGGTGTATCCATGGTTGCTTGCGTTTTGTCCTCCCTTTACTTGCCTTGATGTCTGGTCTTAGCCCAGCATGAGATAACTGTTTCCATCTCTTAGCACAGACAGGGATCTTCTGCATACAGATAGTGCTCAAATTTTAACCTTCCTTGTTGTACCCCACAGGAATGTGTTCCTGTCTGAAGGGGAATTAGACCTAATTTGTGCAAGGTATGAATCAAACTCTAATTCTCCTTTCTTGCCTTTGCAGGTTTTGTTGCCAGCTGCTAGTTTATTGCAATTGATGGATGTTAGAAAAAACTGCTGTGACTTTCTTCAGTCCCAGCTGCATCCCACGAACTGCCTTGGAATCCGAGCTTTTGCTGATGTGCATGCGTGTACTGAACTGCTGCAGCAGGCAAATGCCTACGCAGGTGAGGGAAGGGTCATCCGTTTGTTGAGTTAAACCTGCTTCCAGATATGACGATTCATAGGTTGAAGAAGATCAGCACATGCTGGTTGGTCTCTTCATGCTTCTAGCGTTAGAACTGGGAAGGGAATACTTTATTGGCTTGTAGACTTGTAACTTTCTGTGATGCTGCAAATTGTGAAATGTGGTTTGGTCACAGGGGAACACCTAAGGAGGTAAAGAAACCTGATCCTCTGGATCCCAGCCTACAAAATAGTTCCTTAGTATGTTCCTAATAAGCTCTTTGGCTGCCTGTTCAACAGCACAGTGTTGGCGTGCTGGTGTCATCCCTGTGTACGCTGCCCCGTGGGAGCAGCAGGCAATGCTGGGGATTTGTGCATTCTAGGGATAAATGGCACCGGGCAAAATTGAATCTTGTAGGTGGCAGTGGGAACACTCAGCTAAAATTGTCATGCAGTTTGAGCCTCTGATCTGGGGAGCAATGGCCGCCTACCCCAAGGGTGGATAGACTCTTGCTTCCTTGAAAGCGGATGTGTTTCATTGCAATAAGTAGGTGCAGGCAATGGCTTTCAGCATTTCTCCTCTACGTCTTAAATGTAAAGTTGTTCCAAGTGGCCCCATGCTCTTAAGTCCTCAGCACTTTCCAGTCTTCTCTGGTAGGGTTGCCCTTGACCTCTGCTTGGGAGAAGCTGGTAGTTTTTGCTACTCAGTTTGTTTTTCTGCTTTTCTGTCTATTTGTATAAGGGAAAAAATACACCTGCTGTCTCCCAGAGCACCTGCTCTGTCCTGCAAGATTTTCCTTGGTATGGTTTTGTCCTTAATTGGACCATAAGTAGGCTCAGTGGTATAAAAATGTGCCCACCAAGTCCTCCCTTATTCTCCTGCAAATAAAAGTAAAACCTTTTCAGCTGCTCTGGCTGTATTATCCCCTGGAGGAAAAGGTACTCTGGAAGGAATGGTTAATCGTGTAAAGGCTTGCTTGTAATATCTCATTATCCTTGCTTCCAGGCCCTGTTTAATCTTTAACCCAACAAGCAGTGCATTCACTGTATATTTATCTGGTTGTTTGGCAATTAGAAAGTCTGCTTTGTTGTTTTATTGGCCTTCATAAGTCCCAGTTAGTACAACAGCCCATGTAATGTTAATGGAACTCCATTAATAAAAATGTCATTAAAATTCTTTTCACTATGTTGTTTATGTAACAGCGTTAAACTAAGACAGAAGTCCCCAAGCTCAAGAGTCCATGTGTGCATGAGCTCAGTTACTTGAGAAATGCTTAGTTCTGGCCAATGGATAACTTTAGTAGGTGGAGGCGCCTTCTTGATGCAGGCACAAGTTATTTTATTAAAATCAGCAAATATTTTTATTTGCTTCCAACTAATAACAAAAGATCAAATATCTTTCTACTGCCAGATGCCAGTCCAGAATGAACAGGAGGTTGTGTCCAGAAGTCAGAGTACATCCGGCAGCATTTCCTGCTTCTCAAGTATTTAAGGCCAGGAGAGTTCATTAGATCTTATATATGATTTCCAGCATAACAGAGTATTAAACTTTATCCAGATACTTCTATTTTTAGTCAGAACCTTTGGCTTAGCTGTGGTGTTTTGGTCTCCTAAGGGGACCACATAGGGTCTGTGGCTGGGGAAGCCCAAGAGCCCTCTGCAGCACCAGCATTGGTGAGGAGTTGTTCAGGTATGATCTCCAAGGAGCTCCTCTTTGGAAGTTATGCCAGCTTGTGTCCCTGGAGTGCTGCTTTTTGGCAGAGGTGAAAACTAGAGGCAGACCTTGCTGTGGAGGCAGCTCTTAGGATATATGAGTCTGCGCTTCTCGAAGATAAAGGGATTAGGGCTTGAAAAAAGCTGCTTAGATAAAGTGACTGAGATTCATATTTTCCATATTTCAGTCAAAGATAAATGGGACTCAGGAAATGGCAGGTGAGATTAAATTGGTGTGTATATGTAACAAATGCTTGCAAAAATAAAATCGTCTGCAACTGGCTAACAATGATTTTGACGTAGGAATTATTTTTTAGAAAGTAATTGTTTCCTAGTGCCCTTTGGCTAGATGTAAAGCTTGACAGATTTGATGACCCTTTTTGGACCTATATTGCAATAGGTCATAATTGTTCCAGTTTGGGATTATAAGCAGGATGTGTATTTTGTTTTCAAGTGGCTCCCAAAGTTACGGCATGGAGGGATTTGGAAGCAAAAAGGGAGAAACACAAATATATACAGTTGCGGACTTGAGTGGAAAGGGGCAAAGCTCCTGGGGAAGATGGGTGCTGAGGGTTTGGAGTGGGAGAAAGGTTAAATTTACACATTTGGGGGAAAGAAGTAAAAGGTAGAAGGAGAGAAGGAGAGCCGATTCCATGTGCATGCATGGGATGAGGATCCCCCTTGCCCATCTCTCCGTGTGCCTCCTCACATACAGACTCAGCTGGATGCCATGGGTTCCCTCAGTATTTGCTGCTGACTGGTATGCACCAAACTGACTTGTGTTATTTGAAATAACATCATATTTCTTTAACCTGCTCTGAGACTATTTTCTTGTTCTGTTCCACCATGCAGTTGTGGTGCATTGTTTGTCTCGGGTGCTCAGAGCTGTAATACCAGCAGTTCTCCGAATGCTGTAGTCGCTCCATTGACTTAAAGCATGGATTTCATTATAATTTTCTGTTCCCCCTTTTCATTTGTTGAACAGAGCAGCACTTTCCTGAGGTGATGCTAGGAGAAGAATTTCTTAGCCTTAGTCTGGACCAGGTTTGCAGTTTAATATCGAGTGACAAGCTCACAGTCTCCTCTGAAGAAAAGGTACAGTAAATTGTATAGCAACAGTGAATGTAAGAATGATGGAATGTTTCTAGATCTTACATCGGGAACTGTTCTTATGTTACGCTCTTTAGGGGCTTTTTTCCAACTGAGCTCATGTGGAAAGGAAAAATAATAATAATGTAAATCCTAAAAACACATAAAAATGACCTTCACTTGGTTGTTCTTTCTAGAAAGTAATGATTCTCAGATTCGTATCTCTTCCAAAAGCCCTGGGGGACAGAACCGAATACCTTTTCTCTCTGGAAAACTAGGACCCTCCCATCTGCTGTTCGTGTAAAGCTTATATTACCTGCCATAAAACCTCGAAAAAGGTGAATTTCATTAGGCCAGGGAGGAATATTGGCTTCTGTTGCACGTCGGACAGAACAAGTAAAGGAGGCCTGCAACCAAAAAGGAAAGAAACTTTTTTCTAGCATCATCAGCGTTTCAATGGAAAAGGGGAAAAAAGGCACTGGTTGATGTTGTTTTGTGGTTTAAATGTTCAGTACATCTTGTGTAGTCTTGTTGTCCTGGGAAGGAGGGTGACCAGTGGTTATGGTATTTGCTGAACACCAGCTCCAGCCCCTTTCTCTGCTGTGGGCTTCTTGCGTGACCTGCAGCAGGTTTCTGGGGAGAGGTATGTGCCTTGGGTCCTTCGGCTCACCTCCAAATTGTTGCTACGGGGAGATGGACACCTGCGGGAGGCTACAGGAGAGGTTGAGGATTATGTGGCTCATGACTTCAGAACTGCTGTTGAATGCCTGCATTTTGGTGGGATGAGGCTGGACCTGGGTGTGCTGAGCTGGCCAGACTGTGTGTCCAGGTGTGTGCACCATCCCGCTCAGCCCCTCTGGGCTGCAGATGCGCGTGTGCTTGTGCCCATACGGACTGTAAAGCTTGCCGGAAAACCCGCAGCACGTGAAGTGCGAACGCAGTGATGCTTCATTCAGATCCTGAGCCAGCAGACTCGGAGGCTTCGGCAGTGCGTTCCTGCAGGCGTAGGGCTAGTGTGGGCGTCACGTGGGGTGCTGCTCGGTGCCACACAGGCAGGGCCAAAAAGGGAAGAAACAAATGGCGTGACCTCGCAGCAGAATCGCTCTGTATGAGCCAAGCAGCCTGCAAAGGGAAGTGCAAGTTGAGTAACTGATTTTTCCAGTCCTGTGCAGCATTGTTAAAAAGCTTTTATTGGCCTTGTGCCCAGAGAAATCAAAGTACTCCCTCCCTCATCTGAGCTTTATACAATCAAACCCAGTATTTCTTCAACTGTAAAAGTTGAGAATGCAAGGCAGTGGAAGGAAATGTAAGCATAAGCCGTATGTTGAAAACAACAGATAGGAATAACAGGAGATACGCAAAGCATGGGTTTGGAACATAAACATGAAATACGTGCTGGAGTCCAAAGAAATGCTGAAAATTGAGGACGGACTCTTAGGCTACTGTTTTGTATTAGCTTCATGACAGACAATTTTCCTGACCTTTATTCTTTCTATCTGCTAACGTGTGAGATACATATAAAAAAAAAAAAAATCATACAATCATAGAATGGTTTGGCTTGGAAAGGACCTTAAAGATCATCTGGTTCCAGCCCCCCATCCACGGGCAGAGACACCTTCCACTAGACCAGGTTGCTCAAAGCCCCGTCCAACCTGGCCTTGAGCACTCCCAGGGATGGGGCAACCACAGCTTCTCTGGGCAACCTGTGCCAGTGCCTCACCACCCTCATAGTGAAGAATTTCTTCCTGATATCTAATCTAAATCTACTCTCTTTCAGTTTAAAGCCATTACCCCTCATCCTATCACTGCATGCCCTTGTAAAAAGTCCCTCTCCAGCCTTCTTGCAGGCCCTTTTCAGGTACTGGAAGGCTGCTACAAGATCTCCCCAGAGCCTTCTCTTCTCCAGGCTGAACAACCCCACGTGTCTCAGCCTGTCTTCATAGGAGAGGTGCTCCAGCCCTTTGATCATCTTCGTGGCCCTCCTCTTGACTCACTCCAACAGGTCCATGTGTAAAATGTATGTGTGTGTATATATATATTAAAAAAAGTATATATATGTGTGTATGTCTGTATATATCTATACATACATATATATGTGTATGCATGTGCATATGTGCTGGATAGGTAACTATTTTTATGCAATAAGATGTTGTAAGTAGGCAAATGCTTCAAAAATCTGAGAGCTAAACTGTCACATCCAGATTTCATGAAAGATTCCTGTTCTTACCATGTGTCATGCGTGTACCGCAGCCTGTGAGCCAGAGCGTTGCCGTCTCTGGGCCACTGGGAAGTTTTATAGCTGAGTCCTTCCAGGGCCAGAAGGTAACAAGGACAGGGAGCAAGGTATTGCCCTTAATAATGCTTCAAGGAATGTGTGCCCAAGAGCTTGTGTGCTCCCCTTCCTCTGCCACCCCCCAACTGATGCCAATTGGCTTAATAAAATATATTCTTTACCTCCACAAATTTTGGCATACTTATATCCCCAGGACATCAAATTGTCTGCTATCACAGAAATCTGTTTTAACTGTAAAATGGTGACAACGTTTTCCCCTTTATTCAGAGATTATCCTCCTTTCTCTCCCTCTCCCCCTTGCTTTTGCCAGCCTCTGCAGTTGCGCAGGCCCTTTTGGCCTAGGGCAAAGCTTTATTTTGGTCCCTGCCTGCACTTTTTGCTATAGCTGAGTACTTCGGAGGCTGTTTTATCAATGCTTTCTGTACCTGACCTAATCGGCTCTTTAATTATAACAGTGTACGCAAGCAAGGAAAAACCATAAAAAATTATGTTTATTCATATTTACTAATGATGAGTGAAATGGAGGGGCTTCCAGCCCTTGAGAGAGGGCTCCTGCCACCTCAGAATAGTGACAAAAGAAATGTTTAAGCGGGTTGGGATTTTTGGATTGGGGATTTTGCACAGAGCCCGGTAATCGACTCATCGTCTCATGCCTCTAACATGCAGTAGAAGCTGATGCACAGTTTGGTCCTCACTCCTGGGAGTGTCTAACAACTGGATTTTTGGCTGAAGGGACTGGGAAAACATCTGGGCTTGCTCTTTGCTTAGGTAGTATGCACAAAGGGGATATTCCAGGCTTTTACCCTTCTACTCCACGGAGTGGGAAATCTGCTTCTCCCAAGCTCCTACAGCCAGGCCGGTGCCAGCTGCTAACTCAGCCCGTGCCTCTGCTCTAAATAAAGCTGTGTGGGTAAGTGCTTCGTCTCATCACACCCCGGCAGCGGGTCTGGCGTGGCTGGAAGAACCCCTCTCCTGGGGGAGCGGCAGCAGCTGCTGGGGGTCCGCAGCGGGCACAGCGTGTGGAGGGAAGGCATGGCAGTAGTGGAAACAGATGTGGCCTTTAAATAGAGATATTGCTGTCTATTCCCTTCCCCCCCACCCCCTTCTCATAAAATTAGGAATCAGAGCCAACGGAAGGTGCCAGAATCTTGATTTTTTTTTTTTTTTTTTTTTTTAAATTCTGTTATTTTTAGAGTAGGCGCAGCAGGGTGACATTCACTGATGCTATGCCTACCTCAGGAGCAGTCTGCAGCACCGAGGAAGCACGTTTGCTTTACCTTCCTTTAAGACTTGTTCAGTGTCATCATGCATGGTCCCAGTCCTGTGACCTGTTCTGTAGCTAGCTCAGCATTTATGCAGAAGAGGTTAATGAAAAGCATGTTTGGCTAAACATTGGCTTTATGCTCCTTCCACACTAATTTGCAATTAAAAATCTCACAACAACCTAGTTTCTACTTTGAAGGCCTTGTAGCCAAAGTGAAATTGTTTGTTTGTTTATTTTCTTTTTAAAAATACTTACAGGTTCTGCAGTACTTATTTTCCTCTGCGTTTGCTGGGGTTTGATTGCATGGCTCCCCGTTGCGTTGCTTAAATCCTCATCGCAGCGTCCTGAATTCCAAATAATTCAGCAAAAGCGTTTGTTGGCATAGGAAATGAGGCTGGTGCTTTACTGCTTTTTAAAAATACATAGTTTAGCCTAAGAGGAGGAAACCTCTTTCCGCTCTGCTGCTCCTTTGTGGGAGGATGTGTCTGCCGGCACCTCCTGCAAATACATTTGCCAGGAACAATTGGGGACCGAGAGATGGTGCCCTCAGTTCTGGTTAATTTTGTCAAATTAGTGACCTTGGACCAAACAAAATGGTTTCTTGGGGAGTGATGAGAGGGATGGAAAGAAAGAAGAAAATTTCTGTGCAAATTGGCCTGACCATTTGGTGACCCTGGAGGGAAGTTGAAACCAAGGGCACATCCCGAGCGTGTTGGGACAAAGGGCCAGCGGTGCTTTTCGAGGGAAGCATGGAACGGCCGGGGTCCGCAGGAGATGGCTGTGCTCAGCCCCCCGTGAGTAACCGGGCAGTGGGAGCACTTGGGGAATTTTGCCTCTAGATGTGAGTTTAAGGGTCAGGATTTAATTCTGACTCTGTGGGGAAACTCCACTGCAAGGATCCAGATCCTGCTGTGCAGCATCTGGGACCACACCGGCCCCTCTCCTTGCCATGCTGGGTGTTTCAGGAAGCCTTTCCCTCCCTCGGTGACATTTTTAGGCCTTTCTTCTGGGAGGAGTGAGGCGCTCAGTTATATAAGCACATGCATATTCATGCCGGAGCCCATGTAGGACGCTTCTGCCCGCGTCTGTTCATCGCGCAGGGCTCTGCGCGGCTCCTGCTGCACGGGCTTGTTTTTGTGAGCAGTTCGTCACGGAGCCAAGGTTTGGATGCTTATCTGAACCGGTTAGATCTGGGTGTAAAACTAGATTTTGGTTCAGACCAGAAGTCCGGCGTGCCCTTGTTTCCCGGCTGGAGTATCCGTGTGTTTTCAGCAGTGAAACGCACGCAGCGCAGAGGCTCCGCGCTGTAGGCGCGGGTTTTCCTGCGCGTGTGGTGAACTTATCCTGAAGAATTCTTGGTTCTTGGCAGGGGGAGGAACTGGTGCAGTGGTTAAATATGATGGTGAGCACAGTGGCTGGCTGTGTGGCCAGGCTCCGTCGGGAGGGGAAACCTCTGTTATCAGGAGTAATTGTTGCAGCTGATTTAATGAATAATGTCCAGTGCAAATGTCAGCAAGCTAATTAAGTTTCCTGGCTGCCTTCCAGCGGTAATGTCCAAGAGGTATATGATTGTCCTGGACACACGCTTAGCTTTGGGGGTGATACAGCACATCTAGATGTGAAGTTGCTTACTAGTATGCATGGTCTTTGCTGCTGAGGTCCTCGTGCTCCGTGCATAGTCACGGCTTTTTCATCTGTCTGGTAGAGACCTTGCACCTCCTTCCTTCGACACTGTAAAGTCACAATGCTCTTGGTTTTGGGTAGGTGACTGTGCAAGCCTGCTCTCTCTTCTCCGTTTAATTGTACTTTATCTGTATAGGTCTTTGAAGCGGTTATTTCTTGGATAAATTATGAGAAGGAATCTCGCTTAGAGCACATGGCTAAACTGATGGAGCATGTTCGTCTACCCCTTCTGCCCAGAGATTATCTTGTACAGGTTAGTCTGCAAATAAGTAATTAATACTTGCACTTAAGCTGCTGGAAGCTCCTTAATCAATGGCTTGGCTGTTTGTGTCTGAGATGGGTTATTTGGCATGTCACTGAGTCTGTAAACAGAGAAATAAAAGGAAAAACTGGGTGGACTCTGAAATCAATGTGTGTGCACAGAAACCTTCTTGTAAATGTGACCTGTGCTCTGCCAGGCAGTGATGAGAGCGGAGCTCCTACCCCTCTTGGTGGAAGCATTTAGAAGTTAATATCTTGGGACTTTTCACCCTGAAAATACCCAGGTATTGGTGTTACAAGCTTGTGCTGTTTTTTCCCCTAGTGCGCAGGTAAATTTAGCTCAGTGAAATCACTTCATTTGTGATAATTTTGGTTTAAGATGCGTTCTGCACGTAGAGGTAGGTCTGTGTGACTGGCCGGTGAGATGCTCTCTGACTTAGTCTGATTTAGAGATTGTTCTCAACAAGTTAATGCCTGGGACCTGGGCCTGGATTATGATCTGAGAATCTCCAAAGGAAGAAGTTGGCATATGGGCTTTTTGACTGCTGTGCTTTTATCATGTGTCTAAAAAAATCAATACAATTAAAATAAAATTGATATTCACAAGATGAAGCCACCATGTATTTTTTTTTTCCTCACCTATATCTTCAGATTGAATAAAAGATACTGCCTCTTCTTAAAAATTCTGACCGAGATAAAAGAAACTACTTGTTTTGTACCGAGAATCCTGGTGAATCTTCCTCTGCTAAGATATTAAGTGTCTGGCAGAGGGTAGTAAAATAGCAGGAGCACTGCTACTCCTGGGTGATACTGGAAGAAAATTGAGGAGCTTGGATGTTACTGCATGTGTTTCTTTGGGAAGAGCTAGAAGTCTGTGTCTGTCATGCATTTCTTTTATGTTGGTACTTTGGAAGAGAAATTCCAGGTTTCATGTGTTTGTGACCTGTGCCACCAAGTACTTCAGTTTAACTGATCTTTCATGTGTGTGCATGTTCTCAGACAGTTGAAGAAGAAGCTTTAATCAAGAATAACAACACCTGTAAAGACTTCCTTATCGAGGCCATGAAATATCATTTGCTTCCTCTGGATCAAAGGCAACTGATAAAGAATCCCAGAACAAAGCCGAGGACTCCCGTCAGCCTGCCAAAGGTAAGCAGAGTTTGTCGCTTCGTGTCACCTCACACCATATTACTGTGGTGGCATTTTCTGTCTTTGAAAGGAGCTTGTGTACTTGCCGCATTACTACTCACTAACTCCATGATCGTCCTTTGAAGTGTTTTACTCCCTCTTCTGGTATTGCCTGTACCCACCAAGGATATGTAATTGAGTTGGATAAACTTCGATAAACCCTTAGGAGAAGCAATATCGCTGCTCCCAGGGGCAAGGCTCTGCAAACATTTTGGCAGCCACAAGTGGTTTTGTGAACGGCTGTTATTCCTGGAGCTGCGGCTTGAGAGTCGCTGACCCATGGAGCGGCAGCGGCTGCAGGCAGCTGCCTGTAGTGCTCGGAGGGTTGGCTGAGGTTTCTGCTGGCTTGTAGCACTGTGGTGGAGCCCTGCTGAGGAGGGTCACAGTAGGTGTCTTTCCTTTTCCCGTATCCGTAATCGGAAGCCAGTAAAGGAGGAAACAACAGCATCCAGACCCGTGGGCAGGAAGTCTGAAGTAGATTTCAATAGACTGAAAGCAGCTACTGAATAAATAATCCTTGTTACTCCCTGCATTTAGCCTGCAGGCATGTGATGCTCTGGCCACCACTTTATTAGTGAAAAAAAGATGACAACAGAAATGATTTTCCCTATGCCCCAGAGATAAACGCAGTTTGGCACAATGTCTCTCAACAGCCTGTCGCTGAAGTTATTAATAAGCGTTTTGGAGCTTGTAAGACATCAAAACCACAGTGTATTATTTTTCTAAGCACAAGTCATAGGGAGCTTCTTTTGTGGGATGGTATATGAGATCTGTGCTATGAGGGACTATTCAGATGTTTAGATGTTGAACTGTCCGTTAAGAAACTGTGGTTCTGCAGAGTGTGTGGGCGTGTTGTGTCCTTTCTGCCTGCTGGTGCTGAGATGAAGTTGGTAGAACAGAGCTTTGGGGGTATCATGGAGGGCTGATGTGACCCTTGTTCAAGGGCTAAAGTAGTTAAGGATAAAACGAACAGTGAACCAGCAAGTTCAGTGGTTCTCAACATCTTTTATACCATGACCTAGGAGTACAAAGCCAGATCTTCTGCAGGTCTCTCCTCCTTTCCTTTTAACTCTAAAGAAAGAGGAGAAGGTGATGATCTTCCAGCAATCCTGTTACTGAGAAACTTTCATCTGGCCTGTTGGTCCCGCTGATGAGGGATTACCATCTGCTGTGAAATCTCTTAATTCTGTAATCATGTGAAGCTCTGTGGCTCTCCATGGAAGACTGTTACACAACAGTAGTCAGGCTCCTAATTTAGACTGTTTGCTTTCTAATGTCACGGTCTCATTTTTGTAGATCAAACAGTCCACTATTTTCATACTCTTCAAATTCTTGAAATTGCTGTCTAGCTCTGTACTTTTAAAGCAACCGTGATTAGAGTTGAGCTTATTACCCTAGTGACCTTGAGTGATGATCTTATCACCTCAGCTACTCACAGCTGCCTTGCAGAGGCTAAAGCCAGTTTATCATCTACTCTTTGACTATATTTGAAGCCCCGTTATCTTGCTTCTAGCTCCTTGGCCTTGTAAAAATCAGGTTGTCTTGGGTAGTCATTTGTTGTGATAAGGGGAGCAAATCCTCCCTCTTGATAGCTGTGGAGGGTCGAAGGAAACGTGTTCAGAACAAAGTGCAGGTCGAGCTGTTTGTAGGTGCAGGTGGTTTGGACGCTTCCTGTGGACACTCGAGTGCTGAGCTGCAGGTGCGTCGAACCACAGCCCCTGGGCAAGTCAGTGAGTCCGTGAGGAGCTTGCCTTCTGGTGGCAGTCAGCGCAGATTTGGGAAGGACCACACTGAACGCAGTCCAGGTCTTCTCACTTTTTCACCAGTGTCCACTGTTTGCCATTGCTGGGAATGGAGCCTGGGGCTGGATGGACCTTTAGCCTGATCCGGCAGAGTGGTTCTTGTGCTCCTGAGATTGCCCTCGGTCACCTTCACATAGATCTTCCCTGTCTGTAAGGAATTTAGGATTTAATTACTGGATTTGCATCAATACAAGTTGCAGCCAAAAGCCTTACTGAAGCTGACAAATCATTTCCTTCGGCCGCCCAGCACCCTGGGTTTTAATAGTCCCAGTGATTTCCCCAAGTGTCGTCTTCCCCGCAGGTGGCAATACAGCTGTCAGGTTTTATTTGCTTAGTGGCATCGATTATTTTTAGCACCACTATGAAGATAATGACTAAACAGTGGGCTGGCTCTGGAAGCCAGAGAGATCTTCTTCACTTAAAAAAATACTTCTGCAGTGAGTCTTGCCGTGGTGCAAAGCGGTTTTGTGTTTCAAGGGGAAATAGGGCAAGTTGCCCACCTCAGAAACGGTGAACGGTGCTGCCATCTTTAGCGTGCGTTAAATTGGAGATAACTCCCCCCCACCCCGCAGAGGCTTTTAGTGAGGCTGCAGCATGTTTTTGGCAGCTGCCCCTGACCAGGCTGTGATGATGGTTTCTTCGCAGAGAGTAGCTGCCTGGGCTAATGTCTGAGGTTTTCTAGCTTTCATCTTGCCTCTCCAGGTAATGATCGTGGTGGGTGGGCAAGCGCCCAAAGCCATTCGCAGTGTGGAGTGCTATGATTTTGAGGAGGAGCGGTGGGATCAGGTTGCTGAGCTTCCCTCCCGGAGATGCAGAGCAGGTAATGGGAACACTTGCTTTAACCCTTTTTGTTTTCCCAGTGCAGCTCTTCAAGGCTGGATGGGTGTCCTTGGGATCTCCTTCAGCCTTCCCCTGGCCTCAAGCAGCTCTTTCTTTTTGCTGTTCCTTCCTCCTCTTTCCCTATGCACATGAATCCTTCTCATTCGGGTGGATGCCCTGCTCTTCAGAGATGTTGCTCCTGCCTTTCTGCCCTCCATAGCCACCGTCTCCCCTTCATCACCTCTCTCTTCTGGCTGCTCCTCCATCAGTGTTTTTCCCCGCCTCGTGCTCCCATCCTGCTGGCCTGGCAGCCCACAGGGATCCAGTTTTCCTTGCTGGTTTCCTAGTGAAAATCAAAGGAGCTGAGTCAGTCCCTGTCAGTGCTGAGGGGTGGGTGATGGAGAGCAGATCTGTAAGTTGGGAGTGTTCCTCTGAAGACATCTGAGAGGGTTGTGAATGTGGATCACCATTTGGTGTCCTCTCTGGCTCAGAAAATTACTCATTCAGGTGTGAAATCCATCTGTGCCTTATGTTGCTCTGTATTTATGTGCATTTCATCTTCCATACAACATGTATGTTTTATCATACTTGGCTCCAATCCTCTTAACCTGCAGAAAATGTCAAAGTCTTGCCCATGTTCTGCTCTTCCCTGCTGTCTTACACACCTGATGATACTCCCTTCCCAAGCTGTTTGTAAAACCTCTGTAAAACCTCTCTCCTCTTTTATCAGGTGTGGTATTTATGGCTGGCAATGTTTATGCTGTCGGGGGCTTTAATGGATCTTTAAGGGTACGGACGGTTGATGTGTACGATGGCGTGAAGGACCAGTGGACGTCCATCGCCAGCATGCAGGAAAGGAGAAGCACTTTAGGCGCAGCTGTGCTCAATGATCTCCTGTACGCAGTGGGCGGCTTTGATGGCAGCACTGGTAGGTGACTGAGCGAAAACCAGGCAGTGCCTGACCTGAAAAAAATGTTTTCAGAGACCCCCGCAAAACTGCAGAGCTTTAGTGAGGTTCTTGCACCCTTCCTCTATGATGTTGTAGAGAAAGAGCCAGAGATTGGGTTTAGTGCACGTTTTAACTAACCACATGCATGGTCAGTTCGGAGCCATCAGTAATTGCAGAGTATCTCACTCTCGTTTTTTTTCTTTAGTGATACAGTTCTTTCAGTCTCGTTCTCTGTATGAATATGCTTATTCTGAACTGAAAAGGGATTTTTCTTGATTTTGGTTAAATTTTGCATAGCAACATGAATAAAATGCCAGTAAGGCATCTTATGGTGTATGAGTGTCTGGGATTTATCTTGGCATAACTGCGTGTTTATATTCACACCTCTGCCTCTGCTGTACATCTTTGCCACTTGATTAAGCCCTAAACTCACTATTTCAGCTGGTGATGAGTACAATGTAATGAGGTTTGGGGGAACTTTTAAACCTTTGCATGGACATTCTGTAATGCTTGAAAAGATGTGAAACTTTTGGGCTTGGAATTTGGACTCTGCTCCTCCTCGGTGTCCCCAGCACATCGGAGGGGCAGCAATCCCAGGGCAGAGGCCGTGGGGCAGCAATTTTTCCAGCTGCTGGAGAGGTGGCGTTGAGATGCTGTTCCCAGTCTGAAAGGCAAAGGACTAGAAAACTGGGTTGCAGGAGTGTGGGGGGAATTACGGGCTTGGGAGGAGGTGGAAGGCAGATGAAAGTGCAACACCAATCTTTTTTTCTTCTCTTTTTTTTTAATTAGAAAACCTGTGTATCCCCTTTTTAACTAGGTCTGGCATCAGTTGAGGCCTATAGCTATAAAACCAATGAGTGGTTTTTTGTGGCTCCCATGAACACAAGAAGAAGCAGTGTTGGAGTTGGAGTTGTGGAGGGTAAGAAAATCAGCATCCATTTCCATCAAGCAAATGTTACTGTGTCCAACAGAAGCCTGAACGGTTAAGTGCAATAGGAGGGAACTGCAGGAACTGTTCTCTAGACTATCTTTAGTTGGTAAAGATGTATTTTATATGACATAATCACTGCAGCTTTTTCCATTCTCCTCTTTATCTTAGTGAAAAATCATGTGTAGCTTTCCGAGACCCATATCAGACCAGCCCATGCCTCCTGTGAACACCATTAGGTGTGTGCAGATGCCTTTGAATCCTTACTCTTCCTGAGCTGCCTCTGGCCAGTGAAAGCAAACGATATTGTGCAGTGCATGCTGTTGTTATCAGCAGACACTGCCTGGACGGAGTATCCATCACAGAAAATCTGCTCAGCGACAAAAACAGGAGCAGAGTTCATCCCACGGCCCCAGGCTGGTAGTTTGGCAGGAATACCAGAACCTGTGTTTATTGATATCAGGCTTGCCATCACGCACAGCACGCTTTGCTCTGGTTCGTAAATGAGCAGGACTGACAATAGCCAACGCTGGTGCGGCGGCAGCTCGGGAGCGAGGCAGGTGAGGTGGGTGGAGGGTCGTGTGAGAAGAGGGAGGGAGATAAAGTCAGAATAAATAGTGGTGGTTCTGCTAAATTTGTATATTTAGGAAGCATCTCCTTCAAAATTGGCCCCTGCTTGTGAAGTGCTGGGCTGCTGGTCATCAGTGGGATTTGCTAAAGTGGGTCAGTCATTTGAATGTGGAACAAATATTAAGTACGTACCCAAGAGTTGAATTTCTATGGACAGATTTTCTACTGGAGACACGAAATCCTTTTCCTTTGCTTTGTTTGAAAGTGCAAATAAGTATTGCACGTGTTGGAGTCCATGATAAAAAAAAAAATGAGGGCATGTGATGGGGAAGAAAAGCTCATCACATTGGTGTAGGAAACAAGCTGCAGCCTGCAGTTAATCCACAACGTCCATCTGAACGTGATGAAGATTGACCTGATGTCTGTGGCTACTGAAAATATCTAATAATTGATGCCAGCCAGGGACCTAGTCTCGCTCTGTCTGGCACTCTTGCCTTGATTCATTGACTGACACCAGGCAGGTTGAAACAACAGCACAAAAAAGAGTTTGAAATGTTTATAGAGACAGGAAGATGCAGAAGGAGCACAGTCGTAAACCTGATCCCTGCAAAGCTCTCCGAATGATCACAGCCTGAGGAAGGTATGAGTGGAGCTAAGGGAGAGCAGGGGTCGGAGGCAGGACCATGAGAAAGAAAAGAGCTGGCCTGTTCTTTGAGCCTTGCAAACATCAAGGAAACAGGAGGATGGAAAAGTGTAAGAGCATAGATGATAACTGCTGGTCGCAGTCTCATGTGATAAAGAGTTGCATAGATCATTTGTGGCCAGGCTTTGCTGTTATGGACTGAAAATTGGTCTTATTAATGGGTTTTGTACAAAAGTTTGGGTTAGAATTTTCCTATATATTTGTTGAACTTTATTCATGGTTGTTTATTGCAGTGTCTGGGAGGCCGGGTCCAGAACCAGAACACCTTTGTGTTGTGTTTCTTTACTAGACCACCTAAAGAAACCCTCTCTGCCCAGAGTTTACTACCTAAATGCAAAACGAGCTGATAGACGATACAGGGAGATAGGGAGAGATTGTCAGTCAGGTCTGTGAACAGAGGACGTGGTAGAGCATCAGCCTTATTTCATCGTATGGTGTAGTCCTGTGCCATCTGACCGTGTTTTTCCAGTCTCACTACAAGTGTGTTGTCCAGCTTTTCATTGAATTGAGGTAGGGAGGGACAGATATACCATGCTGTGAGGGTCTCCTGTGGTATCTTCTGTGTTGTGATCACCTGGCATGAGTGAGCAGGCTGGCCCCAACTGTGCTAGCAGCATTGGTTGGTTTTGATTTGGCCCAGGTTCTTCAAATTCAGGTTTAGGTTCCCATGCAGGTATTATATTAACATAAGAGGCTATTGCATATTTATTGCTCATGTGATATTGTAATTAATGTGCAGTATCGACCTTTGACATAACACTTTGCTTTGTGGCACCTGAACAGGAGGAAACGCTGGATCAGCAGAACATGCTTTGATGTTACCTCTTCTTCTGGGCCAACAAGTCATTTGGAAAACCCTCTGGGCTTTTGGCTTCTAATTAAGCTGTCATGTTGTGTTATTTCCTTGTCTTAGTTGACAGCTTTAACAGCTTTAAAAACAATCCCACCTGTCCGTGAGTTTACTTCAGGTCCTTTCAGTAGGATTTTCCCCAGACATCCCAGCAGGTTTAGGCACATCTCCCAGGGACTCCCTCATTCAGGATCTGTCCTCACCTGGGGCCATCAGGCGTGATGGTAACATAAATCAGTCGTAGCCATAATGCCAATGCCAGTGTATGTCTCTTCCAGGTAAGCTCTATGCCGTGGGGGGTTACGATGGAGCGTCCCGTCAGTGCCTTAGTACTGTTGAGCAGTATAACCCAGCCACGAATGAATGGACCTACGTAGCCGACATGAGCACTCGACGCAGCGGTGCAGGTACTGGCTCCGAGATGTGTTCTGAAGAGCGGATGATCACTGGGTTCTCTGCTTACGAAAGGGAAGGAAAAATGTGTTTTGGCATTGCTGGGCTGGCAAGTGCAGCCTCCTTCCCATGAAGGGAGAAACCATAATTGCTTGGAAGCTCTCAGCAGCTCTCCTGACTTCATTAAAATCTGCGAAATTAAAATTAATTTCTGGATTAAAGAAATAATGTTCAATGTTTCTAAGTAGCCTCGCTAGCAGATGCATCTCGCTTGTAAGCAAGGAGTTATCTTCCCAAATTGCCAGCTGCAGGCTCAGCCAGGGACTGGAGGGCCAGGCTGCGCCTCCTTCTCTCCTATCCTTTGGGGGCTGTCAGGTGGATTTTCCTTTTGGGTCTTCTCTGCAAGCATCCGGTGGGTGCTTTGCAGCACAAAGCACATCTGCACTGGGTGATGTGCAAACCAAGTCAAGGTAACAAAATCCATCTCAGATTGCCCCTGCTAAGCTAGTCTTTAGTGTACCTTTTGCTGGCAAGAGTTGGTGATCTGGAGGATTAGAGGAAAGGGCATGTCAAAAAAGGTTTATATTCTAGTCTTGGTTTTTAACTTACTACGTGATGTTAGGCCAGGTAGGCACTTGTCCTCTCTGTGGCTGTTCCTCTCTGAAAGGGATAAAAGCTCTTATGTATTGCATTTAAAATCATCTTCAGATGAAAGGGAATGTGTCAATGTTGGTCCTATTGCTCAGTGTGTAAACTGTTTTTCTGCCTGCTGTCAGACTGTGCAGTTCTCGTCGTACAACAGCCAAAGTGGCAGTTACCCAGAGGTAGCCGAGCCTGGAGGCTGCCCTTTGCGTGGGGGCTGAAATGGCCCTGCAGGTTAAGCTGTGGTGGGAATTTCCTTTGGAGCTGGGAGGCTGCTTTCTCTCTACACACCCTCTTTCTTTCCTCATTCTAATACCTTTTCCATAACTCCAGGTGAGGCAAATAGGGTCACACACTGTTGGTTTGAATTACGTCGAAGAGGTTTTTAGTATCTGCTTGATGCTTAAGCCTAGCCCAATGAGACCTTACAGGAGAACAAAATGAGTATCTCGTGGTGTTGACAGCATGTTGAAACACAATAAAATAGTTTGTCTCTGTACTGAGATGGATTTTAGTGAATTTTCTTTGTTCAAAACACTCTGCTCTGAGTGCTACTTTGCAAGTACATCTCTACACGGCAAGTCCAGTATTAGGAATGCTCTTACTTGCCTGCCAAATATCCTTGCAATTGTCTGTTCCCAACCTTGAAAGCTGAGCTTCTCAAGTTCTGGTTGTCACCCAGATGCCCCTCCAGCAGGCACCGGGAGGGGGGACCGCCCAGTGCCTCTCAGCACCAGTGGTGCTGCAGCAGGTCCTATGGTACAGCTCCAGAAATGAAACCGTGTTGAGAGCTGCTGGCATTGCTGTCCCGATGCTGACATCTAGTGGAGGTGAGGATGGGTGTCCCCGAGTCCCCAGGGTGACCCCAATCCAGGCCGTGGGGCTGTCTGGATGTGTGGGTGCTGGCAGTGCTGGGTTTGGGCTTTCCCCTCCTGGCAGGGACGTCCCATCCGTGTGTGCCCTGTCGTGCTGAACAGGGAGGCAGTTTTAGGTGGAGAAGCTTCGGAGTGTTTCTGACTCTTTTACTCTACTACTTGCTTAACTTAGCTTAGTAATTAAATTATTTCTTTAAAGTGTAAAATTTTTGCTAACAGCTGAATATAGTCAAATGCTAAGGTGCTGCAAACCCAGGCTGCTGGGATCAGACATGGTAGGCTTTCTTCACCAGTTAAATGAGTTCCTCTTCCTCAGCCAACTGGGAGGCACCAGCTCTGGGGCCAAGACGTATGCTGGGACGTGTTCTGCTCTTCTTAGATGGTGCATGCTGGAGTGCCTCAGCCAGATTGAGAATTTCACCCAGTACGGTGGATATTTATGGCAGTTAGAGTTTAATTACTAGCGTTTTCCAGAGATGAGCCATGAATCCCAATGTCATGTTGGGATTTCAGCATCTCTTGGTGCAGTGAGAGATGGCTGGTCAAAGCCAAACCCAGCAGTAGCAATTTAAGAAAATCTGGAGGAGAGGGGTGTGATGGTGGTAGACCTGAGACAGCGTTCCTGTCCCCCAAACGGTGGTGTGCCCGCTGGAGTTTTAATCCATCAGTTGGTCTCAGTTAGGTGCTGGCCCATTTTTGAGTGAGGGAGGAGCAATAATGCTCAGATGGTTTCCCTCCCTGCCTCCTGCTGCTGTCCCACAGGTGGAGCATGGCACCTGCCATGGCAAGACCCGGAGCAATGTGACACATCGCATTTTTGGGATGTGACACACCACCAGGAGATGTTCCCGTGGCACAGGAGCTCCCAAGCCCAGATGGTGCCTGCTCTTTGACTCACCATCGCAGTGCTGCTCCTGTGCTGTCTTTCCCTGTGCTGCACATGGCAAACAGGGACGGCATTTGCAGAGGGGCCAACTTGAAAACCCGTTGGTTTTACGCTGGCAAGACCCCCCTCGTCTCTGCGCACACCTTCCCAGTTCTGTGCCTTTCTCTCAACCTTCAGCACGAGTCCATCTTCAGGGCACGGGAGCCGTCCTACTGGTTAATGCCCGTGGTTGAAATGATGCAATTCAGATCTATGTTTCTGTTTTACTAACATCCCGCCTTGTTAATTTTAATAGAGGCCTTTGAACCTATTCATGAAGATATGTTGCTGGAAGTTTTAAGTCTCACGGATTGGTGAACATTTTAATTAATTATTTTACTTAATATTGGGCAGAAGCATCCTTCAGATCCCTGCCATTCCCAGAGATTGAGCCAGGGGCCTCCGAAAGTGGCTGGGAAGGTGGCCTTGGAGGCACCTTGTCTGTGCCAAGTGCTGCTGCCATGTTTGGGGGCAGGAGCGGGGGGAGAGGAACCCAGTGGCAGCCTGAAGAACTGGAGCCAGTAAGTTGTTCAGAAGAGGAAGAGTGTGCAAGTGATGAAATCATGTGGCACAAAGGCAGCAGGAAAATCAAAGATAAAGCTCCTGGAACTGGGAATCAGGCTAAAAGCAAAGGGCCCCATGGCAGAAAAGATTGGGCAGAATGAGGTGGGGTGGAGTGGGATGGGATGCAGTAGTCAGGGAGGCAAAGGGAAGAGAGAGCAAGTCAGTCTAACAGATTGAATAAAAGCAGATGAATGTCATGGGACTCCACTATTGATCTCAGATGGACTAAGATCTACCCGAGAAGGGGCACAGCCCTGAAAGACAGGACATCCGCCAGGTGTTACTGTGCAGGTCTGCTGTAGTGCCACGTGGTGGTTGGGTGGAGAGTTGATCATGTCCCAGGTGATCTTGAGGCACATGTGGCTCATATTTTGGAAATGCCTTGGAGAGGCCAAGGCAATACCTAGTAGAAGGTCCAGGGACATACAACCCTTTCCCCTATATGTGTGGCTAACACTGTGCTCTGTTTGGCAGGTGTTGGTGTTCTCAGCGGGCTGCTGTACGCTACCGGGGGGCATGACGGTCCCTTAGTAAGGAAGAGTGTGGAAGTCTACGATCCAGGAACAAACACCTGGAAGCAAGTAGCAGACATGAATATGTGTAGAAGAAATGCAGGTAACCACAATAAGTCTTTCTGTCATGGCTGGTTGCAGTTGTCTGTGTGGTTTTCAGTGTGACTAATGTGCTAGTGATGTAAGTGATCAGTATTGTAAGAAAGTGATAAAAATGGAAGATGAGGTATCTGCTTGGGAATGAATTAGAATGTGGCAGGCGATGTGTTGTGGGGGATGAGTTAGCTCATGTCTAACTATCTGTGCTCTGCTTTGAGGTGTGTGTGCAGTGAATGGTCTCCTCTATGTAGTGGGAGGAGATGATGGTTCCTGTAATCTGGCATCGGTGGAATACTATAACCCCATCACGGACAAGTGGACGTTATTACCAACCAGCATGAGCACAGGGAGGAGTTATGCAGGTAAATGGTCAGTGGGAGAGCTGGCAAGAGCTGGGGTCATTTATAAACTCGAGGGCTGTGCCTACGGAAGCTTTAATCTTTTATTTTTGTATGTTTTACGTAGCTTTCAGTAGAGGAATGTTTCATAGAAATAGTAGACACCTCGTTCTCTGCTAGCCTGTTGCTGCTCTTTGGCTTTGCAGGATGATTTTAGCCACATTGCAGCCCAGGAGCTGCTCCTATAATAACTGTGTCTGTCTGTCCATCCTTACAACAGGTGTGGCTGTGATTCACAAGCCGTTGTGACACCGGATCAAGCCAATGCAAGGAGCAGAAGCAAAGTGGCTCCAGCTAGGTGGTGTTGGGAAGATGCCTGACCTCTGACTTGACCCATCTCATCGCTGTTAACGTCTTAGCATGACAAGTGATACGTTAGAAACATCACCTTCTCTGCAGTGGATCGCATAGCAAAGCGACATGTTCCATGCTAGACACGAGGTGTTGCTTGTTATCTGTGGTGCAATCAACTGTTCTTCTCAATGGCTAGTGTCCTGAGATAAACACTGTGCTTGAACTGCAGGCACTGAATTTCTTGTGTGAAACAAAACTGCTACGTTTGGGCATGTGAGTAAAAACGAACATTTCTGGATTTCTTCACTACTGATGCTCCGTGTACATTATCAGTTGAACTATTTACTCACTGTGCCTGGAAGGTGGATTTTACTACTGGCAGTGAAAACTTCTGAGTACCAACCAAGAAAAGTAGTTGGCAGAAATGGACTGGAACAGGGTGCTCTGGCTTGAGTGTGACGCTGTCTCAGTCATACATTTGTAAATGCCACTGGACTACTGTATGTATCCCTGAAATGCTTGTCATATGGTGGAAATAAATACTATGTGATTTTTCTACTTGCCATGAATGCTGTTTGCTGTACGTGGTGGGACCTGCTGGGCAGTGCCTTCCCTGGGGCTGAAGTCTCAGCACCTGAACCACACAAAACTTCGCAACCCCACAAAACGTGTGCTGCTCCGATGGGGTTTATTACTCCTGTGAAACAAATGTTGCTTGAATAGAAAGTATTCCCCGCCCATGCATTTCAGCTGTGCTGAAAGCCCCAGTTCTAGCTCTGTCCAGCATCTCGATGCTGTTTCATCATAGAGCGTTTAGATGTTAGACGAAATACCTTGTGGTGCCATTGATGTAGAGACATTACATAGAGCGAGAACCCTCTGTCACCCAAGCAGTGATTAATGAGCAACATAAAATACCTTCAGTGTTTTAATGCTTCCAGAGTATGGAGATTAACTAATCACTGTCACTGTAATTGCTATTTTAATCTTGCCTGTACTGAAGATGTTTCTCTATTAGTACAAAGAATTCGTAAGATTATTCAAAACAGAAGAATCTAGATCCAGCTGCAATGTACCTGTCTTGCTTACATCCCAAATTCTTAAAGCTTTCTGTTTAAGATGATGTTTGACTTCAAAATACCTTTTTGTGTCCTTGTGAGCTCTGGCACGCTTCTGCATACAGGGGTAGACTCCCAAAAGACTCTCCAGCTAGAGGGAACTGGTAAAGAAAACACTTTCTCTCCTTTTTTTTCTTTTTTGTTTGTGTTTTGTTTTCCCCCCTGTAGGTCAGCTGAGGCTTTCTGTAGTGGGCAGCTGGCCTGTGGGCCCAAATCTGCCCATGTTACTGTCGAGCTCCAGCACTTACCACTGTCGTTCTGCTGGTTTTTCTCTATAGATCTGCCATCAAAAAGACTCCATGTGACCTACAGAAAAAAAAAAACACCTTAAAAATTTACTTCAGAGGCATCTAGGGCTACGTCACCCTTGTCCAGCTTTTGTAGAGGAGGGGGTTACTTCTGTAAATAAGTAGATTTTTAGTGTTGGAGTTGATATGGTCTTTGTAAGATGGGTGCCTGTTCACTGTGGGGGAAACAGCACCTACCTTTGCTGCATCCCCTCCCACAGAGGGGGCTGACCTTCATGAGGGCATTAGGTAGCACCCACTCCTCTTTGGATGTTCTTGATTTCACAAACAAAAGCAGACTGTCCAAAGAAATGGCAGTATTATTCTATTATTCTTGATGTCTACTCTTCCATTGTACGTCATCTCGGAGGTCTTGAAAATAATCATAATAAATTAGTCTTTTCTACAATACCCTTTAAACCTCTTGCTTTGAGTTCTACCATCTGCAGTGAACTGTGCCAAAATAGTAGTGTGATGTGCTGCTCTTTTACGAGGTGTTGCTTACATTCCTACCAGCCTCAATAGCTTTTACGGTATCCCTGGTGGCAGCTGCCTTCAGGTCCGAGTCCCGAGGTGCATCTTTACAGTGACATAAGCAAGATGATGCCCTGGTTTGGACTGACTCTAATTCACTGCCCCAAAAGGTGTTTCCCTTTCACGCAGCCTGTGGAAATAGAGGATAAAATGGGACAGGTAAAGCTTTTTGGTCAGAGTTAGCATCTCCTGTTAGACTGAGATGACTGGATGAGGTGGACAAGCGTTTGGGCGCGCATCTCCCTCATTAGGTCTGGTATAGACATCAGGAATGTAAAGCTAAATAGCTACTATATAGCCCAGTTACAGCTCAATAGTTGGGAAGTTGCCAACTAACCTCCTCACACTCATAGCAAAGGCGAATACTACCCAGAGACTAAGAGGTTATGGGGGCTAGAGATAAAAGCTAGGAGTTAGTGCTAGAGAGATGCAAGTTTGAAGTTTGCCGTGCTTGTCAGACGTTGTGAAAGGTGGATATGCCTGCAAGCTGGGTATTTTTTTTCCCCTGTTATACATGTCTTTATAAACCTTCCTTGTTTATAAGGAAAACAGGTTTTGGTGTTTTTCTGCTACTGTAAAATGGCATTTCTGCCCACGGCTGACCGAGACCTGCAGCTTGCTGGACAGGGCTAGGACTCGCCCTTGCCAGGGATGAGAGATGCTGATCCTGGCTGCTGCCAGTTCTTCTCGATAGCGAATGTCACGTTTCTTTCTTTCCTTCTCAAACGTTGCAGTGTTATGCAAGTCAAGTGACCTCGTTTTCCAGCTATGCAATATGAACAACCGTAACACGTGACGAACCAGCTGTATCCCCTCCCTTGAAATGCTTTTTGAATTTGTTTGTCTTTGGCATGTGGTTTCATGTTTGTATTGTTAATCCTGAGCACCTGAGCCAGATCCTTTAAAGATTGCCTTTTTCTAGGACTGAAAACGTAGCATTAGCGCTAACAAATTTTACTGTAAATATTTTTATAAGACAATTTTAAATAATTTTTTGATTGCTTTTTATGGTTGCAATGACACTTCTGTTAAATTCTGGATCTAATTCTTACGCTCCAGTGCAGTTTTTGCTGGCCATGATGTAGGTGTGGATCTGTATGTTTTCTGCACAAGAAATTAAATGTGGTAACTCAGATCTGGGATAGCTCTTATGTTGATTCTGGCATTAGAAGGACAGCACTGGGCTCAACATCATGAGATAAATTGAAACCCGTTACCTCAGTCACTAGTATGGTCTTGGATTATTAGTTACTTACAACAATTTCAGTACTCTGATTTAATTTTCTCGTGCCGTGTGCTCACTTCCCAGTCAGCTTGGTGGACAAGCTGTCTCTCAGCAGTTTTGCTTCTCGGCTCTTGTGTGAGCGTGGTGCTGCACGAAGATGGAGGATGCCACGCACACGAGAGGGAATGCGTGCGAACCCCCCAGGCTGCCAAAAGCCGTGAAATTATTGCAGGAGGTTTTGTAAAAGCTTTACAAACCAAACTCAGGCTACTTCCTTCCTTTATGAATATGAAGGCTTTCCTCAGCCCTCTTCTGTTGCCGGCTCCTTTTGGAGGGTTACCGCGTGCTGATCCCCTGCGGGATTCTGGCCCTGGGTTTCCCAAAGGTGACTTTGCTCTTGCGGAGAAAGCACCCTGGGGACGCGCACCCCAAAGCCCGGCAGCGTCGCCTGTGGGTGCGCACGCTGCGGGGTTTGCAAAACGGGCAAGCGGACATAAGGCAGGAAAGGTTTGCCTCAAGCAATCTGTTGTTTAACCAAGTTTGAATCAAGTCCATCTTTTCCATTTGTGCCTAATAGATAAATTGAGGGTGGTTAAAACCAATTTTCAGTTCATTCAGTTTATCCCAATACTTCTTTTGTACAGATGTGTACAGCACTGTAATTACCATAAACATACTTGGCAGCGTTTGCATGACACCACCATGAAAGCTTAATACAGTTCTCTCATTTGCAGTGTTTGGAGACCAAAATCCTCAATACCCAGCAACGTGTGATGCCTATTTATTAAGCTGACATGATGGTTCGACGGAAAAATGCAGCTCGTTTTTAACCTTTGGGATTTGTTACTAATAAAATGTAGTATCAGAGCAGTTGCCCCCTTGGCTTAACATCATGCCCACAAATCACATTCACATGAGCACAATTTGTTGCTCAAAGCTACAGTGTTTGGGAGAGAGTTAGACATTACAGTTAATTCACTTTTTTCCCTCTGCCATTATCTTTGTTTATGGGTTTATAAATTATTTTCTTCTACAGTGACAAATATCGAGAATTTTTAATTTGTATATTTTATGTATTAAAAAACCCCTAAGAGTAATGGATGATTGTGAAATTGTTTACCTGGGTGTGAAATTTTTTGTTTTTGTAAAACAGACTTTGCTGGTTCAATAGCTTACAGTATAATGTAATGAGTTGGTTGACTGTTTAAGCTCATTTTTTAAATTAAAGATTTTTTGCATGAGTGTGAAAAGGACCAAGGACTTTGCAAAGTGGTTCCCTTGACAGCTGTCTTGTCCAGTGCGATGAACGACTCAAGAAACATTCTTCACCAATATATTTATATTGTGAAAGAAAATCACGTTGTAGTTCCCCATCCTTTAATTTGAATAAAAACGGGACTAATGAAATTCTTCTGGGTCTGTGTTGATTTTCTTGGCTTCTGACGGCGAGGAACAATCTCATCATTCCGCATGGCTTTTTTTCCCCTGTCCTGGTTTCAGCCAGGGTAGAGTTAATTTTCTTCACAGAGGCCAGTGTGAGGCTGTTTTGGATTTGGGATGAGGAACTGTTGATAACGTGCTGATGTTTTGGGTTGTTGCTGAGCAGCCAAGGACAGTCCAGCTCCTCGTGCTGGGCTGCCAGCGAGCAGGCTGGGGGTGCCCGGGGAGCTGGGAGGGGACAGAGCCGGGACAGTGACCCAGGCTGGGCAAAGGGATATTACATACCATACGACGTCATGCCCAGCATGTAAAGCTGGGAGGAAGAAGAAGGAAGGGGTGGAGGGACGTTCGGAGTGATGGCGTCTGTCTTCCCAAGGAACCGTTACGTGTGATGGAGCCCTGCTCTCCTGGAGATGGCTGAACCCCCGCCTGCCCGTGGGGAGCGGGGAATGGATTCCCTGTTTTGCTTTGCTTGTGTGCGCGAACTGTCGTGGTTTAGCCCCAGCTAGCGACTAAGCCCCACGCTCGCTCACTCCTTCATGGTGGGACAGGGGAGAGAATCGGAAGGGTAAAGGTGAGGAAACTCATGGTTTGAGATGAGGACAGTTCAAGAGGTAAAGCAAAAGCCGCGCTTTTGCTGAAAAAGTTCAGGTCCCACCTCGCCTCTGCCGGTACCACGCAGCTCCTGGCTTGCAGGAGGGATGTTTCCAGGGAGCATTGCTGATGTTGTGAGACGGGGTGACGTCGAGGCTTTTGCCTGTTGAAAGGCACTTTCTATGTTCCCCCCTGAATTCTCTCTCTAATAAGCGAGCTGCTTCCCTAAACTTCTCGGAGGCGATGCCCACTCCTGCTTTCCTCTGGCCGGCTCCTCGCACCCACGCGTGTCTCAGGCTGTGTGCCCCAGCCTGGGTTGCTGTCGCCAAGCTCAGAAAAACAGGTCCCCTTTTTGCTGCTGGGTAACAGGCATTTTGAAATAACCCAGGATGAGCTACGCCTCTCCTGCAGCAGCGACACTGTGTAATGTGGTAGACGAGTTGTCCAGAAACAGAATCTCGGGAAGGGTATGGGAATTGCAAACATCTGATAAAAGATGTGCCTGTTTAGTGGTAGACCCAAAGGAATAAATATGGCCAAAGTGGGATTCCCTGCATCCCTGTGCCTGGAACTGTAGTGGGAGGTTTGCACATCCTTTTTCCAAGCAATGATGATGTGGCCTGGAGGTGGGACATGGATGTGGTGGCTTCAGAAGGCAAAATTGCTTCTCCTCTGGCTGGCGGCTTGTTCTTTGGCTGTGCTGAGGGTGCTGTGATGGCAAAGAATAACTGCAATTAAAAAAAATAAATCTGTTGGATGCTTCTGTGAAAAAATAGCCTGTAGGGGCACAGGACCACTACAGAAACGCTGCCATGAACGACACGGGTTCCTAGAGCATCCCGCAGTTGCTCAGTGACTAACGATGTTGCTTCATATAATGTTATTCTGTGCTATAAACAAGCACAGGATCACTTAACTTCTTAGTGACATGAAATGTCCTAAGAAATTTGCCAGAGTGATTAATATTAATGTTCTTGTTCAGCAAATTGAATGAGATTTATTTGGCTCAGTGCATTTGATTTGGCCCTGATATGCAAACTATATTATCATGAGCCTTCTCCTTCCCTTTCTTTCAGTGCGAACCTCCACAGCCTCTGCTAAGCATATTGCTCCATAAATTACAGGTCTTGAAATGCTAGAATCCCTTTTTTCAATCAGTAAACCTTCTAAAGGGACCCTTTAAAGCAGGTACAACACCTGTCCCAAAGGGTCTGTTCTTCTCTAAAGTGTAAGAGGCTTAAATGTTATTTTTTAACATCCTTCTCATACTTCTTTACGTTATGCTCTTTCTACAATGTCGTCTCACCCAACGGTGAGTTCGTCCCACCAGACAAATGCTGAAGTATCATGTGCTTGAAGTCAGAGCTGTGTTAGGACAGGAATGAACCCTAAGACTTTGTTTGATATTTATTAAGGATTTTTAAGCACAAGCAATTTCTGCTGGTGAGTCCCGGCTGCCAGACCTGTGCAGGCAACATCAGAAAAGCTGCGCTGGTTCATAAGACATTTTTAATTGCATCACCTGGTACATACGCTGGTTTCTTCTTCCCTTTTTTCCCCTGGGGAGGGGCATCTCTTTCTGCCCTGCATTTTGTCCCACACAGCTCAGCTGTCTTGAATCCACCTAAAGAAATTACTGGGCTCTGTTCTTCTGCCAGAGGAGCAGGGAAAGTCACACGGATCTCAGGCACACACAGACAGAAAGTTCTGTTTTACTTTATGCTTTACTCACAACCAAATCTCTTCCAGGTGCCCCATAGCCACCGCCCTGCAACTTTCCTACCTGGAGCACTTTGCCTGCTGTAAGTACTGCGACACACCGCACAGCTCTGGTGCCAGTGGCACCGCAGGCTCCTGCGTGTGCAAAGTCACCTTGGTTATGTGCCGGGGGAGCTCAGTGAGCCGCCCTTCCAGCTGGAGCTGCGGGCACCTGAGCCAACTTACAGTCCAGGTCTTGATGACTGGGGAACATCGCATGCAGCCCCTCCTCGGCCGGAACCCTTGCCACATTACTCTTTTTTTTGTGTGTGTGTGGTTTGGGGTTTTTTTTCATTACAGAATTTTCTCTCACGGAAACTACTGAATTTATACAGCTACAGTCTTCCAAACAGCTCTAATTTAATTCAGAATTGCATAATATTTCTTATCTAAGGAAAATTTAATGAACCATCATTATGCATGTCATTGGTTTAATTTTAAATGCAATAATATATATGAAGTATGTAAACACATGTGCTTTAATGTGTTGCTGCTGCATCCCGGGGCACACATCATGTGCAGAGCGTTGGAGCTTTGACCCAGTGCCCAGAAATCCCCGAGGCAGCTGCACAGACCTGCACTGAGAACAGACCTCCCTTAGTTAGTGGAAAAAATGCAGTTGATAAGTTGTAGCTAATTTGTGGACTAATGGAAAACAGCCTGGGACACTTAATTTGCGGTTACCTAGAAAGGTGAACATGATAAAATCATTCCAGGAGCATTAGATTTTGTCTAAATTGACTTTCAAACTTCAGACTAGAGTTGAGGGTTTAAAGGGCTGAGGGCTCTTATGCTAAATGGGTTTCTAAGATTTTAGGACCTATCTCTACCACCCAACCTGATGTTAGGAAATGACTTTCTGGCTGTGACTCCCCGTGCTTCTTCTCCCTTTATCCACCAGTCTGACCACATCCTGCCAAAACAGCGGTTGGTTAACAGGGTCCTGTGAGATCGGTGGTTCATGACTCACTTGCTTTGTTTTCTCCTCCACGGTTCTTAAAATCACCCTTAGATCAGGCTTTGCAAAGAACAAAGGCTGCAGGCCATATCTTAGCCTCTCTCTGCCATGGTCCAGCCTTAACCCAATGGATAGAGCAAAAGCAAAAGGAGGATTAAAAGGCCTGTGGCTTTACAAGAGCCCAGAGTGTGAATGGACTTGTGGACTGCATGTCTTAAAGATGCCCCAAAAATCAGTCCAGTTACTAGTTATATATATTATTTTTAATAGCTAGATCTTGAAGGTAAAATATGCTTCTTTTAGGAAGCATATGAGATATTAGGAACAGTTTGACTTATCTAACAAGAAGTTAAACCATTATTTTTATTTTCTTAGTTCACTCAATGTTTATTAATATACAGGTTGGCACAAATTCCAAAAGCAAAAGGTCAAACGATCACTGTGAAATGAGTCATCCAGCATGATGGTGAGGCTGCACCTTGAATCCTGTGTTCAGTTTTGGGCCACTCACTACAAGAAGGACGTTGAGGTGCTGGAGCGTGTCCAGAGAAGGGCAACGAAGCTGGTGAGGGGTCTGGAGCACAAGTCTGATGAGGAGCGGCTGAGGGAACTGGGGTTGTTCAGTCTGGAGAAGAGGAGGCTGAGGGGAGACCTCATCGCTCTCTACAACTACCTGACAGGAGCTTGTAGTGAGGTGGATGTTGGTCTGTTCTCCCAAGTAACTAGTGATAGGACGAGAGGAAATGGCCTCAAGTTGTGCCAGGGGAGGTTTAGATTGGATATTAGGACAAATTTCTTCACTGAGAGGGTGGTCAAGCATTGGAACAGGCTGCCCAGGGAGGTGGTGGAGTCGCCATCTCTGGAAGTGTTCAAAAAATGAGTGGATGTGGTGGTTCAGGACATGGTTTAGGGAACATGGTGGCATTGGGTTAATGGTTGGACTTGATGATCTTGAAGGTCCTTTCCAACCTTAGTGATTCCGTGATGTGAAGACTGAGGCTTAGAGCATTGGTAATTTAACTGTTAAAATGGCTATAGCTGTAGTGGATTCTGCTGGTTATTGGGAACAAGCAGTGGCTGCATTTGCTTTGGTAGGGAGCTGCCTTTAAGGAAAGAAAAAAAAAAAGTGGGAAACAGGTGGAAGCAAATCACTTAACACAGGAACACCTGTTTGGTGGCTTAAACCTTAATTATGAGCCAATGGTTCAAGCTGCAGGTGTTGATGGCTTCACTTGCATACGTCCCTCCCTGCTTGCCCTGCCTGCTCTGTGCAGGGGAAGTTTAATCTTTTTTCTGGATTTCCTTCTGCTTTTTCTTTGCAAGAAATGCCTTATACTCCTTGTTGGTCCCAACCAACTTGTCCCACGAGGTGAAGACAGGAGAGTAGTTCCTGTGAAAGCTGCTGCGGTGGAAGTCGTGGAAAGCAGTGCCAACGGTGAGGGGGATGTGCTGCGGCGGGTCCCAGGGGACGTTGTGCTCCCTGCGGCCAGAGGAGAGGGCGGGTTAAGTGAGGGTGAAGCTGCAGGAGCAGTGGTGCGTACAAAAGGGGTGGAAGCTCTTAGCACTGGGTTATGCATATTGCGCTGGTGGCTTGTTGCTTGGGTAGAGACGGGTGCAAGCCCCTCTTGCTGCAGATGAACCTAGCTGGCCAGCATTTTGCAGATGGTGGTGGTATTTGTGCAAGGTCACAGTGTAGCCTTATGTTTTCTCCATTCTGCTTTCTCTCTACATTCCTAATAACTCATGCTGGAAGAAGAAAAAGTGCTGGGATCCCTCCCTTAAGCGTAGAGGATATTTTCCTACAAGGAGATGATATATTGAGGATACAGCACCACAGACTTTCTCTTTGCTTGACCGGTCCTTGGAGCTGGATATTTTCCTGAATAGCTGTTTTACATTTGACTACTTCTAGCGTTTAACGTGCTTGTTTATGGCAAAATAGTGCAGCCTCTGGTGCCGAACGAAGGAACGTAGGGCTCCATGGTGTAATCTCGCTGGAGGTGGGACGCACCGCAGGGCTGGCTGCAGCCAAGGTGCTGCTGCTGAGGGGCTCCAGCTCGCTTGCAGCTGGAGTCCTGGTTCTGGCTCCCATCGGGCTGTCCCGGCGTGGGCGATGCGCCGGTGCTGTAGCAGCCCGTTTGCTGACACGGGTTTCCGAGTAGTACGTGGTCCTGAATGATACATCAAGCGATACCGCTCTTCTGGTTCGTTTCCAGGACGGTATTTATTATTACTTTTTTTTTTTCTTTCTTTTTTTCCTGCTTCAGCGCTTTCCTCTTGTCCCCTGTGCGCACACGGTGTCGATGACAGCCAGCGCCGTAGCTGGGGGGGATGTTGCGGCTCCAATCGGGTGTTCCAGCACGCTGGTGGCAGAGGGGGGTTCAGGGGTGACGTCCTTGTTCACAGAGCCCTGAGCTACAGCAGTGGCTGAGGGGATGTCAGTCTTAAAGGTGGTGCAGGAAAAGGCGGCAGCTGGGCAGCACAGCCAAGAACAAAGATCGTATCTTCGCAGGAGGATATATAGAGATTCTAAGAGATTTATAAGGCTGCCATTTGTGCACGGAGGAGAGGGAAGATAATTCCCATCTGGGTTATGAAAAATGCCGCTTACCTAAAGACAAACTTCTTTTCTTCCTTTTTATTTTTTGTTTTCCTTGGGCTGAAGGTGGCATTGAGCTTTAAAAGTTAAAAAAGTATCGAGGTGTGTTAAACTGGCACAGAAAAAAAGCCTTAAACCCTCATCCACAAGGGGACCTAGATTTGGATAAGGGAACTGTGTGGTCTTTTTAGTGCTATATGCAAGAGAAAGACACTTCAGTTAGTGCCTATATCAAAGGAGAAGGCACAAGGCAAGAATCTGATCCTAAGGAATGACAAAATACTTTTTTCCCCATAAAATGTGCAAAGGGAAAACAGCACTTCAAAGTTTCCAGTCTGGCAGACTTTCCTGTTATTTACCTGTGTGTATCCATAGTTTTCAGCGGAAGTGCTGCAAACCAAACCTACACCATGAATAAATGTTTGCGTAAAATATCTATTGCAGCGAAGACGCCCGCTCCTGTGACGAGGTACTTCCCCAGGTTTTTGCGTGGGGAGCATATAGCAAATGTGCGTCTGGTTAGTGCGCGTGGGGAGCCCTGGGTAGGAAACCGTCCTGGCAGTCTGTCTTTGTTTTTTTGCTTTCCTGATTTTAATGCTTAGTCCTTTGCAAATTTTGATCAAAAAGATCATGTGATTGATGTCTAAATACAGTAAGGGCTCAGCATCAAGGGTGAGAGAAGGGTTGGTAAAGCACTAGAGCTAAGGCAGTGGTTTTCCTGGAGCCTAGCTCTCCCCACATCATCTTATTTTGCTTCAAATGTCTTGACTGATTTGAAGATTTTACCCCTTCTCCGCTCCTTGCTCCCCAGAGTATGAACATTACTGAGTAATGGCTCATTTGATTTTTGGTAAATAAGGTACTTTACGAAATATCAGTTTTTACTCTACTCCCAAAGACTGAGAGAGATAATTGCCCATTCACAGTTCAGCCGCGCTCTGGAATGCCATCTACCGCTCATTGCCAATTTATTATGATTGCACCTTAAATTCATGATCAAGTTTATGTAAATATGGGTAGAAGGTCTTGTGATGCGTTAATCTGTGTATGAAGTAGATCCATGTATCTTCAACTATAAAGCAGCCCAAGCATCCAGCCCCAACAGAATACCTATCAGAAAAGGGAGAGAGGCAGAAATGTTAATTGTGGTAATAACTTTGAAGGGGAGTAAAGCAGGTGGTTTTGCCCATCTTTGATAGTCTTGAGGTTTTACGGAGTATGCAACACCATGGAGGCATGGACTCCCACTTGTAAGGGGTGTTGAAGCACTCTGAATAAGAGTAGCCTAAAATGAATGCTAGTAGAAGGAAAGCAGGGACTCTCATCAGTGAGATCTTGGCACAATTCCATTGCTCTTCCCAAATTTCAGGCTTGTCCTAAGACAACTAAGGAGAGGGGAAAAAGTGAATTAAAACAAAGCAAAAAAGGCAAATGTGTTGGTTTGACAGAATTGTTTTCATTTAGGGGAATAGTTGATTTACAAGCTCTTTATTTGGAGCCATAGGGTTTTTGTTTGGTGTTCCATGAAGTGGGCCCCAAATCAACATTTCTGTCCTGGCCAATATGAAGAACTAGACCTGTCAAACTTGGATTAAAAAATGCAGAGGGAGTAGATCACTTCAGCTTCCCTCTTCTCTACAAAATAAACTAAACTGACAGCGTCTGCAAACTCACCAGGAGACAGAATGAACACAGGTCCCCCCAAAACCATCTAGCTTCTTTGTAGGTGGAATAGGTATCCAACCCCATCCTTGACAACCTGGGTAGGAATGTTCTCATCTGTTTGGGGTTTTTTTTTTTGTGTGGTTTTTTTTTTCTTTTAATTTTCATAGAGGTCTATGTGCATCTTGTCCCTGCTCACAGGCTGAAGCTTGTATTTCTTCATGGCTGGGGTGAACTGGCAGATGAAGCCTGGCAGGGACATCATCAGCTGGAATTCGCGGTTCGTTCTGCGGCACGTTGTTCCAGGCGGCCCGGGAAGGGCACTGCAATGGATTTGGCAGCAAAAGGGAGTCAAGGTGAACCGTTGCTAGAAAGGACACGGTGGGAGAAGACAGCACTGTGGGATGAGCAGGTCACTGTCTTGCCAAGCTCCGTGGGGCATTCCTTGCTGGCTCAGCCGACTGGTGCTGCCGTGAGGTGAGCTGCCTTGGTGGCATTCACGTGGGAACACGCTGAGTGCGTCCCCTTCTCTGCCCTTGTCCTTCTTGCAACGCCCATAATCACGTTTGCCTCTGGGGTCTTTTGAGCTCTGGTGTTTATGCTTTATTGTCTTGAGTTCTGGAATCGAGAAACTGTGTGGGTTTGTTGTTTTGTGGTGTGTGGTTTTGTGTGTGTGTGTTTGGGTTTTTTTGCGAAAAAGAGAGAGGAGTCACTTAACTTCCAGTGTCTTCCTGTGCTGGAGTAGTTTTATTCTCCATCGCAGTGGTTTTCAACATTGCAACTATGTTCTAAACAATAATTTCTCTTAGGTAGCAGCCAGCTTAAGAATAATTAACCAAAATTATCCATCTCTGTTTTCTGTGTGTTTAATAATGATTTATTAGTATGTTTGATAGTTATGAATATGGCAAAAAATTATTTCAGAAAAATTGAAATAAAGTCCTAAAAACGTACAATACAAAATAGAAAATAGTGTCAGCCTCCTCCTGACTCCAGGAGGAGAAATGAAGGATTCCCTTCTGCCACAGTCGGTGCTTATCTAGTGATAATTTGGGTTTTGCCAGGTGTGTGGCTGGACATGGTAGATATAACCAGGCAGCTTCCCCACGAGTTTCTCTATATGCTTTTATTGTAAAGCCTATGCATTTTCTTTCTTTCCTTATCTAGTTGATTCCGCAATTCCTTGCGCATGCAGCAGTTAAGAGTCTGTTTTCTCTCGTGGTACAATCATCCCCAGCCTGCGGGAGCAATCGCTTCACCAAAACCTCTTTGAATTGCTGGCAGTGGGTGGGAAAGCGCGTGGCAGCGACCCGACGGGTGCCGGCGTTTGGATGTGCCGTACAGGGCGCCGGGCTCTGGGGGTCAGCACAGTCAAATAAATGAGAGCAAACCCGGCTAGCAAGAGCCATTTGCAATGCAGGGTGTCTTCCTGAAAACAGTGTTCCTTGGTATTTGGGGGAAGAAAAAAAAAAAAATAGAAAAATAAATTATTTTCTTCTCAAGTAGTACAGCTTCATAATACAGGCGACCGCAATATGTTTTGCGTACAGGTTGGCGTCAAGAATACTGTCATGCAAATCTTCCCTGCTCTGTTTTCCAACTTCATCGTATCCAAGCTCTTCATTTGATGACACATGTTAAAAATAACTTGTGGACAAGAAGCAGGAGGTTTTTAAAGGGTATTTTTTTAAGCCACCAAGTTTGTTGTCTCTTTCTAGTGTGAAGTGCCTGGAGGGGCAGTAAGCTGAGCCACGGCTGGTGGGAGGAGGGAGCTTTTAAATTGATCTTAGGGACAAAACCTCTGCACTGTGGGGTTGTAGCCATAATTAAGCTAATATTGACTACCTGTGAACTCTTAGGGGCCTCATTTACCCTTGATTCTCTGTTAATTGTTATCTCTCCCCCAAAAAAACACAAAGCAGAAGTTATCCCTTAATGATGGGAAGGAAAAAGAGGGAGGTTGAGGCTGTCTCTCCAGCTAGGGCAGGCCAGGGATGCCTGGGAGAAATTTGGCTCTTTGCCTCTTGTATGTGGGACCAAATCCTGCCAAAGCTTGTGCTCTTCCTCGGGTGCAGGTGATGAGGACCCGGACAGCCAGCGGCAGCGGGCGATCCACGACACAGAGTGCTGGAACAGCACATCTTCACCCACCCAGTGAGTGAGCCCATCTGGGAATGAGCTTGGAAAAAAAGCACATTAAAAAAGAAAGAAGTGATCAGATCTTGCCCTCCCATGTCGCTGTGGAAAAGCTGGTGCTGGGGCAAGCAAAGGCTACCGGGGTGGTGAATGAGAAGTTGGGGGTAAGGACTGGACTGCTGCTTTTGAGAGCAACGCAAGTTTAGGTTGGCTTCAATTCTGTGTGCTCCAACATCTTGGATCCGTGCTTTGTGTCAACCTAAACCAACCTAACAGCTGGTCTCAGCCTCTTCTTGTCCTCAACTCTGTGCTGCTTCCTATCTATCCAGAAAAGAGGTTAATTTTCTGCAGATTTGTCTCTGCAAGGCCTCTGCGGTGTGATGCGTACACGGGGGGAAGGAGAACCAGAGGGGTCGGATCAGCGTGGGACGCTGCGCATCCTATTTCATAGCTCTTCTTTCACCCCTCTTGCTTTTTGATTCTTCAAATTGAGTCTCCTGCATACATGCTGTGATCCACTGCTTGTGTATTGGGTGAATAAATGAAGGAATTATTTCAATTACGTTCATTTTCTTAAGTCCTAGAGGCACGCTGGGCGCGCACGAGGTGCCGGGCAGTCAAACGGGATTCCTGCTCCCAGGGAAAAGGCACAGGCGCTGGGGAACCTTGGTGACAGGGACCTGCAAGGAATCTGCTGGTCTGGACAGGTCTTGAGGGGCAACTTCCTCCTGCCGTGTGTTTCATCTGCACAGAGTTGTACCATGCGTATAGCTACTGTGTATAGATAAAGTTTATATATTTCTAAAATATTGTTTGCTTTTCTAGATAGAACTTTTCTCTGTCAAAATGCAGTGGGAATGCTGAGGAAAGGGATCATAAGGCACAGTCATCGATGAAACTGGGATTTGCACCAGGACATCGTGACTACCTACCTGTTGGACCATGATGACTTGACAAACTCTCTTTTTTTTTTTTTTACTTTTCTGGCTGTTTGCTGCCCCACAGAGCTGTATTAGTTCAGTGTTTAGTGGATGAGATCTTCATTCACGTGGGATCTCTTGGTTGTCTAGGCGTGAGGTCTCGGCAACTACAAGACCTTCTTGAAGTCCCCTTTTATTCCAGCAGAACCTGAAGTTTGCTCCACCAGTGCTGCCCAAAAGCCTTGTTAGCAGTGAGACGCGCAGTGTTTGAAGTGCCTGGTTCAAAATTTAAACTGAAGGAAACTGCCTTTTGGAGAAAGTGAGCAATTTGGAGATCCCATTAGAGGAAGAGGGAGGTGGATGCTCTCCAGCTGCTGAGTTCTGGGATTCAAATCTAATGGAAACATAATTTAAAATTTAAGTCTCAGTGACATTACCTAAAAGCTGCTCAGCTCTGTAAGTAACATTGAGAAATTTCTCGAGGTCAAAGAGGATGATTTTGTTGAGCATGTACAGGTGGTTGCAGGACAAATAATTACTCTTGGTTGAAATTAGAGCCCCTTATTTGTTTCAATGCCTCCTGCCTTCACTGCTTTTTTTTTTTAATACAAACTCAAGAAATAAGGCTCAAGAGGTTATTAGCATCTCACTTTTCTATCATAACAGAGGAGCAGGCATTGCCTAGGAAGGGACTGATTGCCTGTGCTGTCACTGGCTTGTTGATGAACCAGAAAAGCTTCTATTAGTTTATGGAGATGAGATTTAGACTTACACAAAAGCTTGACACCATGCCATGTTTTTAATTAGTTTTTTTGAAAAGATATGTGAGATGAGACGTGCATACACCCCTGGTTCTTAATGTGGTTGTTAAGGAGAAGGTCTTTGGTTCTGAATATCTTTTTGCAGTTAACTCATTTTATAATTGCCATTTAAACAAAGCAGGGCCAGATTCCTCTAATTTTGCTCTCCCTAGAAAATACCTTTCTTCTTCAGTTGGTCTGTTGCTTTTAATGAGAGATTAATGAGAGGTTGTCCAGATTTGACCCCAAATAAATGTAAAAGCAACAGGTAAAATCAAGGCACGGCACGTGATAAGTTTTACAATTACATAGTTTTAGAACTAATTGAGCCCTCTCAATTAAATATTTTTCCTTGACATTTTTAATCTTATTTAAGATTAAAATTGATTCCCTAAATCTCATAATTTATGTATGGGATTATTAGTGGAACCTGGTCTTGTTGTGGCTTCTTGAGGGAGTTACCAACTTTCTGAAGCCCCTTTTTCTTTTGTCGAAGGCAAGCAGCTTTACATAGGCAAGTCAATGTAGAGAAAACGTAACTTGCTCTGATCACCATAAAACATCGCCTAAACTGTTCAGTGCATTTCAGTTTCAGATTCTGACAGATTAACAGATGACAATTTGTCTCCTAACCTTTGGTAAATCCAGCTCTAATTAGCTGATATTTTAATGGTCCCTAAGGGCTCACTGCCTTCGGTATAACTTAATTTAATTTGCTGGGCACGATTCTGCACACGTGAAGTCCATAGCCAAACTCTCATTCGCATCCCTGCTCTAGCAGTGCCGGTCTGCCGTCAGCCACTCCCAAGCGTCTTTATCTGGGCTTTGGACCAGCTCTTAAGGGCAGCGTAAAGATAGCGGGCGGCTTCACAAGCTCTCCGTGGGACTGCAGATTTGTAAATAACGGAAGTTAGGATTATTTATTTATTTATTTTAAGAAAAGACAAATTCCCTGGAGGAGAGACGTCTGGTATAGAATGGCACCTGGAGGGGTGCCTTGCTGTGGAGCTGAGCACTCTCATGCACATCAGCACAGCTCACTCCTCCCTAACCCAGTTTAATATCAGCCCCAACCAGCTGTGGGAAACCTCCAAAAGGCACCAGGGAAGTACTGGCTTCTTACTGGAGTAACATCCCAAGTGTCTGAGGCTGGCTTTCTGAAGGGGATATAGAGGAAAAACACCATAGCCCCAGGCTGAGGCACCTCTGAATTGCTGAATCTTTGCTGTGTTTAGGGGGATCCATCTTTTGCAGAAATAAATGTTATTTGAATAATCTTTCTTCTCTAAAACAGATATTATAAACTGAAAAGAGTAACTTTAAATCTCTCATTAAATATATCTTGGATTCCACTTTCCATCCTGTATCTGGGCTCCAGCCCTGGAAGACAGGCCGGAGAGATACTTCTACCTGCTCTTCTAATGCAAGTCTTATTTGTCCTGTTGGATGAAGTTGTCTGTAGCTTAAAAGCACACAAGAGATGCGCAGATCATAAGCTGTACAAATGTTAACACTTGAGTTCGAAGGCCTCTGTTAAATCGGCCCACATATATTTGCATGTGTATTTACTCAATTCCTTCCTTTTACCAGATATATTCAGTATGTCGGGAACGTTTCGGTGGTTCACTTGCTGGCAGGTCAGCTGTATCACTTCTCACCTACAAGTGGTGTTGCATCAATCTCTACATGTTGCCAAAGACGCTGAATTATTAAGAATCTAAAATACCGTGTTTATAACATAAAATTTAATCATCTAGAAAAAAAACCCCAAACCCTGTGCTTAATACTGTAGCTGTCCTGGTTGCTGTGTCTCTGGCTGGAACATGTACAGCTATTTTTATAAGCTGTATACTTGTTCTCCTTAGTGGTCAAAGAGTGGAGAGGTGTTCTGTAATGCCATGAACTGGTTTGGTAGCATGTTCATTTAGTAACTTTTTGTTCTGATGGTGCTGTATGAAAGCTTTTATCAGCTGATGCAGAAGTAGGTTTAGACTATTTGTTTTTATGTATTTGCCCCTTATAATTCTTGAAGGGCGCATCTGGAGGGGGCTTACCCTCGTTAAGGGAGGGTGGGGGGATCTTGTGAAAACCCCGCTCTGCAAGCAGGTACTATTCAACATGTTTTAAAGATAAATGGTGTGACAACCCATTTTGCTCTATCGTAGCTATAATGAACACTAATTTGATGAGCTTGCCCTGGGAGGATCGGAAAGACTATGCCAGCCTTGATGTGATGGCTTTACCGTGTCTGGATTCATCACATGTGTCGCTTAGAGACAGATTCTCTTGAGCTTGTAACCTCGATGGTTGGTTTCCATCCTTCGCTCCCCTGCTGTGTTGGCCAAGTGATCTCTCAGCCTCTTTCCAATGGGGTTTATTTAAAACAGTAATAATGGAATTGGAATATAGAGGAATTGTGTACAACCTGGCAGTGTAAGGCACTGCCAAGAACAACTATGGAATTAAAAAGACAAGTCTGCTTACAAAGCCCTAGCTAATAGGAGGATTAGCAAATTCGGCTGCTGACAGGTAGAGATTGAGCAAACACAACTCTTACCCCAGCAGCCAAGCACTATCTCTGGCAGCAGATCCCAGCTTCTCCAGCCATACAGGCAGGAGGAGGATGCTCACCCAGCTATGCTCTGGCAAAGCCCCTTTAGGGTCCACCTCAAGGCCGTTCACTATGCTCAGCATGCACTGCAATTACAATTAAATAATTAAGTATTAATTTTTTTTTATTATTACCTCAATGAGTCAAGGATGTAAAGGAAAAATTAACTTCTTGATCCTCTTGATGGAATGTTGCTTCTACAAACTCTTCAGCAGAGAATGGGAAGCCTTGCCAATATTCTGAATATTGCTAAATGTCGCCTTTAACTGTGCAACGTTTTAGCACACAGAGGGTGAAATTAATGAATCTGATGATAATGAAGGTATAACCGAACAAGATGAGCATTATGCCTAGAGGCTAATCATCAAGTAATTCAAGTGAGGCCGCAATTATAAGATTAAGATTTGTGTGATAACATTGTTTACCTTTATATAAACCAAAATCCAATACTTAATAAAACAACAGCAAATTAAGTTAGAGGAAAAGAAAATATAAAGAGATTTCCCCCCCCCATCTGTCACAAAACAGGTAGATTTAGTTAGCTGTGTGTGTTGTTCAGAAAAGCCTGGCATTTCTGCAACCTGAAACACAGAAGAAAATGTGCTCAAGACCCTCAGGAAAGGTGAGGATCTGACCAAGGCAGACGAATGCACTGTCTTTTTTGGTTGTATCATCCCTTGTGCAGGGTACGGCCGGCAGCCACAGTGGAGAGCCCAGCCGGGAGCCGCTGGCTCTCGGCCGTTGGCTACGGGAGAATTTTGGTAAAGCCAGAAAGGTTTCCACCGAGGGTGACTCGACTCCAGTGCTCCGGGGTGAAGCACTGCAAGTACCGTCCTGCTTTCTGTATTTTCCACCTGTATCCAGGAGCTTCATTAAGAAGCAGAACTTGGAAATGAATAAATTTTCTCTCTGTCATTGTAATTCATTGGACGTGCTTGCTCACACACTCAAGGAGGTTTTTACTCCTGGTGTTACTCAGCTTTTGCTGGTTGATAGGCAATGGCTCATCTGGCCTGTACTGGGACAGTAAAATACATCTCGTGCAGATGAGAGGTAAATCCAGAGGCTTTTTGAAGACTGAAGAGATCCCTGAGGTCGGCAGCTCCCCCGCTAGAAAGGCAAAGTTAAAGAAGCAAATCCCCAGCAGTCCCCGGCTCCTGCTCCCTCCCTGCCGAGCCAGCGCTGCTCCGAGCTGGCCTTGACGCCATTCCCCTCTCCAGCCCCACCAGCCGAGGTGCCAGGAGAGGGTCAGGGCAGTCTGGGACCCCAACCATGCACCTCTGGGCGAGGGGTGGCTGCCCTCCTACTCATGCCTGTGCCATAAGCATCAAAGCCTGGCTTGCTGCGGTGATGCTCAGGGTGATGCTCCTCACTCGGGTACCTGCTGCTACGTGGGCTGGAGCTTAGAGAAGGAGGGTATGGGCAGGAGGGATGTATGTCCCCCCTGCGGGGGTTGAGGACATATAGGGCTGAGTTAGGAAGGGCCATGGAGGCTTTAGGGTGGGTGGTGAGCATGGCCATCTCCCTAGGTGGAGGTCTGATATACCTAAAGAAGAAATGTTTTGTGGCTTGGGACATGTAACTAATGGCTGATGGAGCAATAGGTAATTACGCACAACCAGAGGAAGGCGTTTGAGCGGGGGAGCTGGGTCCGTGTGCCTCTCCTGGTTGTTCTGTCCACCAGCAGATTTTCACGGCAGATCACACAAAACGTGGCGGGTGCCGTTACCCTCCGCAGCACTCGTCGCCCTGGCGAAGGGGATGGGGAGGATGGGGCGAGGGAGCTGGAAGGACCAGCTCATTTTGCCTGGAGGTAAGGTATGGTCACACGTTGCGGGGGAGGAGGAAAGACTAGACTGCTGTGAAATAGATGAGGTTGGTATATTGGAAATAAAATTTGGAAAAAAATATGAGTGAGACGTCTCCGGGTGATAGAAAGGAGGAAAGAGAGGGATGCAGAGAGTGGCGTGAGCAATATTTGGGCTTTCTCTGAAAGAGATCAAAAGTAGGGCAAGAGGGCAACGTCTGAAAGGAATGAGCCTGGGAGCAAAAGACTCGGCAAAAGAGAATATATTGAATCATTTAACATACGAGATGGGGGTGCTGGAAGTAGCTGCCTCAGTGTGGGCTGTCCCTGGGAGCCCCGGGCATGCGGGTTTGGTACTTCAGCTATGGATGAGGAAGAAATCCGCATGCGGTTTCCATTTCCGAAAGCTCACGCTTCGGCTAATTCCGCAGTGCTGGAGGAACCATTCAGAGTTTAATAGAAATACGCTTCTAAGGCTGGGAGTCGAGGGGAGAGCTGTAGGTTTGGAATATAGTCACCGTTCTTGTAACGCTGAGTTAGTCAAGGATTTTTTTGGCTATTAAAGGAGACTGAAATCATCAGGAGACTGGGTGTTTTTCTACCACAAGATGGCATCAATTATGCAGTGAAGGAAGGAAAGATTGCAAAGTGGCCTCGGAAGTGGAGATGAGAGTGGATTTAAAATAAAAACAGCATTTTAAAATTAATAGCAGACTGGTATGAAACAAGCATTTGTCACACAAATGTCTCTTAGAAAACTGTATTATCTAAGAGCTTATTTTGGATGCATAAAATGAAATTACCACTCATCAGATTGGGCAGTGCGGCCACTGATTGTGATGCTACTGGCATGAACAGAATTTTGCTTGCGAATCCTTTCCTGCTGTTTGTGCATACCAGACCGAAGTGGGTTTATGTTCCCTCATGAGCCTCCTAAAGCCTATCAGTTGCTCACTGTGAGCTAACAACAATGTTTACCCTTGCCTAATACTCATATAATGTGTTGCTAAAGGTCTTTATTGCAGTTTGTTTTATGGAAGTCCTCATTTAGATGCTCGATGCTTCATGTATGTATTTTTTTCCAATCGGTTTTCAGGGCTGCCTTTTGACCCTGTGTGGCTTTGTAGAGTTTGTTTCAAGTAAAAATCCACCTAAATACTCATGTTGCCTCATAAATCTCTCTGAATAATCACCAGCTGGCCTGAGATTTATGTTGATTCAGAATGTTTTGTGTTTACTATTACAAATCTAGTAGTAATCTACTAGTATTCTCAGAATACCTTGGTACTTCTTGGTCTTCTCTTTTCAGAGGTGTCAGTGTTGTGGGTTTTTTGGTTGGGTTGTTTTTTTTGGGGGGGGTTAAGAAAGGTTTCTTAACCTTAAAATCCTGTTTTGTACTCTGTATCTGTAGTATTTTCTAAGAATAGGAAGAGGCTTTTCACAGCGTTCTAGTATAGCCACACTCCTATACAGAGAGCTAAAGAAATCTCATTCCTTCTTCTCTTAATAATTTATATCTCCCTTTTTTTGTCTATTTGGTTTTAAAAGCAACAATTATCGAAATGTCATGCTAGAGACTGTAACTCACGGTGTCAAAAGATTATGGCAAGGCAAATTATCTTAAATTTGCAGGTTTATCAAGTGCTAACCATAGCATCTCCTTTGTCGTGTTTTACAACTTGGAGCTGCTAAAGGCTTATTTCTTTTAACTGTTGTGTGTGTTGCTTCAGCTTTCACAGGACTCACAGAATTCATGTTTTGTTTTCTTTTTTTTAGAAAAAGTCACGGGCTTTAATGTCTTTACTGTGTGCTTATGGTAGAATAGGAGCATAAAATACTGAATTGTCTTAGTAGCCCTTCCAGTCTAACCAGCCAAGGTGTATGGCCCCAGTAATGTATAAAGCAATGCTGAGCCTCCATTCAGTTGCACAATAACGTGCGCGCTCTTTTGTTCCTCTTACAGCTATCAATTTATTTCTGAAGCACAAAGTGCTTTTGCAAGTGGTATTATAACAATGATGGTTGTGCTTGATCTTACATGTACTTCACACATGGAAACTGCACTGAAGTCGATGGGTATTTGAGCTAGAGGATTTCCGAGCCTGGCCTGCAATTGCCATTTATGACAATAAATTAAAAAAACAGCCCCCAAAAACATTGCTTGACTTGATACATCTTTTCAGCATGGCTGATACTGGGGACTTAAAAAAGATGAGGCTGACACAGAGATGAAGGGCTCCTTCAAAACATAGCCACGCTCTGTGGCAGTTATACCCTGACTCCTCGATTAATTTTATCTAGATGGTCTCTGACAGAATTTCCAGATTAGCACTTCAGAATAACCGGGAGGTGGTTGCTTCCACAGAGCAGCCCCGATGGCCCGCGAACAGAGGAAGTATTTACGTTTGCACTGTGAGAACCTCTCCAGTGCTGAGGCAGCGGGGGGGTTCGTGCTATCGTCACAATATTTTGACTCCTCACCACTTTGCACCAAAAGTCGAGGGAGCATCAAGGTCGTGACCATGTCGGTGCCTTGAAAACTGTCTGCAGTAACCCTCGCGCTCTCCCCACCAGGATTAGCTCAGCTGTCCCACAGGAGACATCACGGAGCAAAGGTATCGCCTGCGTTTCCCCGCGGTGCGTGCGTACGTCCTTATCCCTGGTCATCCTGGGTCATTCCCAAATACTGTTGACTTTGCCCCTTCAACTGGCCGGGCAAGACTGTGCCATGCTAAGGGAAACCAGGTTTTTCTAACACAGACTTGCCCCTCTCTGCTCAATGTGCTTGGGGTGTTAGTGTCTATTTTCCCCTTTTTCTGCAGAATTTGAGGGGGCATTAGAGCTGTGGTGGCTTTCTGTTATCTGCAGCTGTGAATCCCCCCCGGTCTCTTCTGGGTTAAAGTATGCTGGCCAGTAGCATTTTCTGGAGATAAGAAAATGCTCATTTCTGATGTCTGTTACCCTCCTTCCTGCAAGCAGAAATGTTTCTCTTAATTTTTTTAAATACCCCAGCAGGTAGGTTTTTGTTTTTTGATCTCAGAAATGTTTAACAACTGGTGTTATCAGCCTTTTGTTTGAAATGTGCTGGAAATAGTCCTATTATTTTGCCTTCAATTCTGCCTTGCTTTCATAGTCCATTTTAACTTCTTAATCACGTAGATGTGGCATATCACTATACAATTTTCCCTTTACATGTCCACTTAATGGCTTTTTACCCTTTTTAGTTCAAGGCACTTTTTAATCAATTCTTCATCCATTCATTTTAAACACTTCTTTCCTCTACTTTTTTTAAAAAAGGAGATAAGAAAATAAAAAAACAAATTATATGACTGCAAACTTGGTTCTTTCGGCATCAAAGCTCTAGCGTCTTTGTCAGAAGACCCGCAGGACTCCGGAGCCTGGCGTGTGAGAGCGATGCCTCCGGCAGCTTTGCACATTTGCGTTCATGGCAGTGTAGTACCTGTTCTAGGCACAGTCTGGGGGAGAGGTTGCTTTGTTTTCGCAGGAGAACTGCCCTGCCCCTTGGACAGGTATTGCACAACCTTGTATTTCATGGCGAGACAACTCGCTTTGGTTTTACTGGAATTCTTTACTAGTCACTCTAGTGAAGACAGCGTGCAAAGGCTGTATGTGTCCCTCCTGGGCAGGAAGCAGCCGATGGAGAACGTCTTTCAAAATGTACCACTTGTTGTCTGACAGTATAGAGCTTATGTTGCCACTTGCCAATACGCTATGCAATGACGTATATGTTTGTATTAACTTCATAAAATTCCTGTATTGGGATTGAGTGTGGTATGAAGCAGGGCAGGTAATTTGGCTCTTCCCTTTTTCAACATTCAGCTTTTTTTTTTTTCTTTAACTCCACTTGTATAGCTATACCCTCATACATAATGTATTCCTAAAAATGTGTTCAGGTTCGAGCTGGCTGAACATGGTTCCCTGAGTTAGAATTGATGCTACTTACAACCTAATAATCTAACGGGTCCGTCCCCCTGTGCAGCAGATGCTGGGGGTATGGGAATGAATCTCCCCCAGGCTTGGGGAAGCGAATCAGCACTCTCAAAGAAGTGGGAGGAATTCCTGGAAGTGTTTCCGGGCTTCAGAGAAGGGAGCGGAGAGCATCGTCAAGCTTGGGTGATGCACTCGCAGCACTGTCACGTGCAGAGAAAGGAGAGGCGGCTGGATGCCAAAGGGCGTACGGCGTCCAAACAGGGTAGAAGCTCAGGTTTGAAACCAGAGGAACAACTTGGAGCTGCTTGTCTAGAAGTTAAAATAATACTAAACTAGTTGAAACTCGAAAGATTTGAACTGAATGTAATTAGAAGTTCAGGTGGATTTGGACAGAAGTTTCTGGGCTGGCATACTTCTACAAGAGTACTGTTTGCATTACAACCTTGCATTCAGCGGCCATCAGCTGCAGTCGCTATAATATGTGCAGCTCTTAGAGATTTGTTAATAATAAAAAAACCCCGTAGTCCTCGTTTAAAGCCTTCACAGCCGGAGGTTTTGCGTGATGCGGTTTTGTACCCTGCTGCCGCTCTGGGGGAAGCAACACGCTGGGTGTGATGAGAGTAGCAGGGGTGGTGCAGGCACCACGGTCACCAAGAAGCTCACTCAGAGTCTTCTCATGACACTGGAGGAGGACTAACAGATCCCTCTCTGCTAACCCTTCGCTAGCACCCTGTTTTGCAGGAGACCGTGTTGCCTGGGTAGGATTGCTGTGGTGTTTTTCTCTGTTGCCAGATGGGGAAGGAAAGCTTTTTCATCTAACAGGAGGATGTTTCTTTGCTAATCAGCAAGGGGCTTGGTCAATCTCTAAATTCTTGGAACTGACTTTAAAGTGAGAGATAGGCATATGTTTGTGATTAGTTTATGCCAGCATTATTTTGTAATGGGATTGTTGGCAGCAGTGTTATTGGGAATTTTCCCTGTATTAATTTAAACTGAGACTCATCAAATCAAATTCAACTAAAGGATGCGGCGCTCTGCGTTCCATACCCTTCCTCTCCTCCTTCCTCTCTCTCTGCTCCCGTTCTCACATATAACATGAGTCTCCAAGGCCCTTGGCCAGCAGCCCTGCTCCAGGCTCGGCAAGGTTTTCTCTTTTTGTGAGAACAAAAGCTGTAGTGAGCCTGGAGCAGTCCCCTCAGACCGGCAGCATGCACAGAACAGGCAACAGATGCTGGTATTTTTTGTAAACCCAAAACCTCATTATTCTTGGAGCAGTCCCACACGTCTGGGGAAAAAAAAAACCCAACCCAACCTGATTTATGGATTCCAGTCATCACTGCTGGGTTTTAAAACAGCAGAATACGTTTTTCAGTGATGCTCCCTCTCCTCAGCCGCAGGAAAGCAGGCGGGAGCGTTACCTGAGTGGGGATGGTGGTGCCTTTGGTTCCTACCGCAGGGCTGCGGGTTGGGCTCGCAGCATCACCGCTGGGATGCTGAATCCTCGCCGGGGCACGAAGTGGGGAACATGGCGTTTAGCAGATGTGCAGGTGTGGACCCAACAGCTTCATTTAGTGTTTAGGGCTGTTAAAGCTGCTTCTGAATTGCTTTTAAGGATATCTGTGAAAATCTAGTGTGAATCTGCACAGCGTATTATTTTTGCTTTTTCTTAGCGGGTATGTCTTGCTTTCATTTATATTGAACAGACACTTTATTCTTATCAGAGTATCTGCCCTTTAAGCCTGGACAGCTGGAGAGCCTTAACCCTTTTCTGATCCAGAGACTTGGAAAGAGCCAAAAATATGAAAACTACCTTTCACAAAAACATAAATTATAAAGTGAGTAACAATTCTTCCCCATCAGGATACAATTTGTGTATGCCCGAAGCAGGAGAAAAACTACATAGAGAGGCAAAGCATTTCCCAGGGCCTTGAGAGGGTTCGCTGGCTCCGATGAGCTTCCGTTTCAACTGGCCTAACAGCCCATGGCAGCCTTTGGACATCTTTTGTGTCCCTGCAAATCTCATTTTAGATGCAAAAGACTACTAATAGATTTTGTTTTGCGCATGGAGGCTAAAAGATTTATATTCTGTGTGCTCTGCTACTGGATGATGGAGAGATGTTAACGGCCTATAGAAAAGTTAATTTGAATTGTACTCACAAAACATGTCAGCAATAAGTAGAAAGCAAAATAGTCCCTTCCGGGTGGAGATGAGGTAAAGGAGTGTGGAAACAGGGCTCCCTAGGATAGCTGGGAGGTGTCCCTGTGTGCTAGGGAGGTCTGCAAGCCACCAGGATGGCGTGGGCAACTCTTCCAGCACAGGGTGGCCCTGGAGGCCTGACAACAGCTTTTGACATGAGGTCTTTTGGCAGAAGCATCTCTTCCCAATGGAGGTATTCCGGCCCCTGAGAAATGAAGTCTTACTAGAAGATGTAACTGAGGCAGGGACTTGGACTTCAGAGGGTGAGATCTGGCTGGAGTTAATAGACACGCCATGCTGATTGTGAATCTGCTCGTTAGGCACTTGTTTGCCCGGGAAAGTTATGTGCATGTGGCTATGTCTACAGTAGTACTGTCGTTTGGATGAGAGTGTGCTTTTGAAGCAAATCCCCTGATCATCTCCACTTCTTGTGCTTTGGTTTGCATTGCAGAGACATCTCCGAGTGCTGCACAGAGCAAATTCCCTTCAAATGAACCCAACTGGTGCATGTAGCTGGAACGTGCTCCAACGCTAATGTGCCTTCAGACAGGAGCTGGTCTTAAGCAAACCCCTGTAACATCTGTAGTTTGGCCATTGGCCCCCAGCACCAGCTGTGCCGTGCTGCACATCCCATCGAAAAGCACTGCGTTAGGTATAGCCTTGGCACACTTGTAGGAAAGGTAATGCTGAGACAACAGTTGGACGAAGCAGGATCAGCCTTTTAGTACCCTGGCATGATTTGTTACAGCTGAGTCCTTCCAGCAAATCCTTATGATTTTCAGCAGCTATAAGCTTTTTATAGCAAATCAGATTTTTGCACCCATCTGGTAGACTTGTTATAAACATGCATCTCATGTTGGCTTGTTATGTTTTGTCGATATTAAACAGAAAACCCACAATGTGCAGTGGAGTATTCATCTGTATCTGCTTTTGATGACTTATGCCTCTTGCAAATGAACACAAATAACCAACAAAATCAGTTTGCATGTGAAAACCCAAAGACAGAAGACTCAAGCAGAACAAAGCAACAGGTTGGCATGTTGAAAACATCCAAGCAGGCTAACCATGGTTGCTGCTCCGAGTCAAGCATTCTGGTACAACAGAGAGTTTATGGGAAATTGAGAGCGAGCTATCTGTTTTTTAGGGGTGCCAGGCATCCACCAGACTTGTCAGAGTGATGTGCCTGATTTTCGGCTTCTGTGTTCAAAAGTATCGATCTGGACCTTCAGCGTAAGCCTTCACTGAGGGATAAACAATGCTAATTAATTTTCTTCCTTTCCCCTGAATCTAGCTAATTTAAGAAATGCCTTTATTGATTGTGATTTTGGCAAGTTAAATTTGTGTTTTGTGTGCTGTAAACATAAGGAGAATGGTTTGCCATTAAAGGCTGCAGTCAGTGGTAGCATGTTGCTACTCACTCAGTATGAGAAAAGAGGAGTGCTCTACTTACTGCTCCCTCTTACTCGGTTGCTGACATTTTTATTGCTTTGGTGCCTTGTTGTAGGTATTTTGGATTAATTCAATGATCACCTTGGGGTCTGAAGCTTTTTTGCCATTAAAATCTAGCAGCGAAACTACAGTACAGTCACAGCAGATTTAGGAGATCTCATTGCTGGTCCAAGATATAGTCCAGGCATAGACATATGACATAGACATAGCCCAGAACAGATTTACAGCTAAGTCCCACTGTGTTCCATAAAACTACAAATTTCTCCAGTTTAAGATACAGGAAGGATACATCTGCCTTTCTTATTGGTGTAGTGCAAATGGGGAAGAACTTGGATTGGTTTGCTGTGGCTTGGTTAGTCTACATGCCTAATATTTGGGTCATAGCTGATAATAACCTCTCCTGGCATGTGTATGATTTTGGAGCATTTGAAGTAGAGAACCTCTGACGCTCCAATAAAATTTATTGAACGAACATTATTTCCACGAGGCAGTGAAATCAATTGAATGAATGATTGGGGTTTAAACCTGTGTGCTCCCAATCCCTACTCCACCCACCTCTACGTACGAGGGAAATTTGGAGGAATTCAAGCAAAAATGTGGTCTGGAAGTGTATGGCTTCTGGCTAGCTGCCAGCAGCCGTGCTTTAGGGCTCGTCGCCTGTAGGATGTAAAATGCCAAAGAGAGAGACTGCCACACATAACGTGAAATCTTTGAAGGGGGAATACGCTTTGCGGTATAGGCGACTCTTTCCACGGAGCCTTTCAGACTGCTAGGCAGTTACGAGCTTTTTATAGCAAGTCAAATTTCTTCACCCATCTGCTTGTCTGCTTATGAAAATGTATCCCTCTGGTGCACTTGTTTCATTTCATTACCGTTAAATAAAATAAAGAGTCAACATACCTTGCCCACTGGTTTAGTCGTCTGTATCTGCTTTTGATGAACTGCATCACCTATAAAATGAACACAGATGCTCTGGATGTAAATATCACCCCCTGATACAGCTTCCAGGCCTCTAATAACAAAATCGACTTCATTAATGATGAGTATAAAGGTAAAGCACACCAAATAGAACAGCCACACTGGGAAACTTTCCAAGCGGAAATGTGATGGATACGTGATGCAGATGTTGTCTTTCATGAACAATTAAATTTCCTTCTCAAGAGAGTGAAATCAAGGGAAAAATAGAAAAGGAAGCGGTCTTATTAATAGTCAGTTTTATTTCTGATTGCTTAAGTGCCTTTACTAAGATAAGATTCAATAAAAAAAGTCAGTCAAAACATTGAATGGAAATGTTAGACAGAAATTCGCTTAGGTCTCAGACATTCTGTATATAAAATAAATCTCATGCCGTAGCAATCATCTGCACTCCCTCTGCAACATGGTTGGGTTGGTCCTCTCCTCACAGGGGAAAGAGGAACACAACGCCCCTGATCTCTAGGGACAGCCTCAATAGCTTTCTTTAATTTTGTCTCATTGTCTTTAAGGTCTTAAAAATTAAGAATGCGTTTTATTGCGCTGTGTATAAACAGTCAGCCCCCAGTGGGAAAGTTAATTAAAATGGCCAATACATCATATTACCAGTCATTGGAGTAGTGCTCGGTGCTCTCTGATCTCTGGTCTATGGCCTCCTGAACATAATTCAGGTTGTATGGATGTGGGCACGTACAGACAGCGAGACTGGGAAAATGCTCTTAGTTGTAGGTTCCTCGTGTTAAAATACAAATATTATTTGTTGTAAAGACAAAAATGTCTAGGGTCTAGTCCAATACCATGCCAAAGAATAAGACACAGCTAATGAAACTGTGCCTTAGATTAAATACTAATCCCTTCCCTTTTCCTTTTTTTCTTTCTCTTTCCCTGTATCTAATCATTTTTCGGGTTTCCAGACCCACTTGCTTCAGGTTAAGGGTACTCAGTTTCATTCTTCCTTTCTGTACCTTTCCCTCATCTTAATGGTTTTTGTTTTTTTCTTCTTTCCTCTTTTGGCATTTCCTGAGCTGGTTGGTGGCTAAAGTGGATTGTTAAGAATGGATTTTACAGCTTATATGTAGGCACTAATATCTGCTCACACTGGCTTCAAATCCCACTTTAGGTGAGCGTGTTCTGCCTCCCTGTGCTTCCTTGTCACCTTATTCGGGAAAAGTGTCCTCTCCATCCCAAGCTGGTTTGCAGCTAAGCAGCTGCCACCTTTCTGTGGCTGGTGAAGTGATTCCTATAGGTATTTAATTTGAAAAGAATAGTGGTTTTCCTTCAGTATGACACACAAGGAGCGGGGATACTGTGTGAATGCAAGACGATACCATATATTCCTCATTTTGTAAGGAAAAGTCTCTGTGCACAATCCGGTCATCTAGGTGCTCCTCATGGGACACGCTGAGTTTTATTTAGCTGGATTTATTACAAAGTTCTTACACAAGGCTGCGGGCAGCAGCACACATCTTAAAACCAGACAGTACAAAAAGTCAGTTCTACAGTACATAAACTTCCCCACCCTCCCCAAACAACCCCTTTTTTCCTTTAAATAACCCTCCCATTTTAAAGCAATGATCGAAGCCATGGTGTCTTTATCAGCAGCTGATGCCGCAGTCCTGCTTGGTGATGTATTCTGGTGCGGTAACTCTCTTTCTGCAGGGGGTATCTTAGAAAGCTGTGACTGTGCTCTATCTGTTTATTTATAGGATCAAGATTAATGTAGTGTGGATGAAAAACATGTTTGTTTATAGGATTGTGACTAATGTAGTGTGTGCACTCTACATCAGTAAACATTAATGAATATTCCTGTGCGTGAAGCTGAATAAGCGGCTCGACTGTTGCATTGGTCCCACACGAGAAAGCTGGGTGCTGCAGCGGTGGCGTGAGGTAATTTTGGCTCTGTCACAGGTCCCCATGTACGGTACCCGTTACAGAGGTCAGAAACCAATGTTTCCATAGTGAATAATGACTCGGAGTACTGAAATGTTTCTTGAGATTAGCCAGGGGTGACATTAAACCTGTGGGATGACACTGATAGTACAGAATCAATTTTTCCATGTAGAACACTTCAGATTTAAGATATTTCTGAGTTCTTGACAAATAATTGAAATCCCGAGTATTTGGGGACTTACGACAGCAATTATGCCGACATTGTGAAATGAGATGGAAAGCAGTGAAAGGTCTGAAAGAAACCCTGCAGAAGATGATAACATAGCACCATCGCCAAGTCATAAGCCAGTCGCTCTCCCTCAGCCCAGCCCTCGCTGCGTTTGCCTGTATGCAGCAGATGGTCAGGGTCCTCAGTGCCCAAAGGGCCAGCTGAGGCAAAGAACTCACTGTGCCTTGTAGCCACAAAGATCCTACCGGTGGCTCCTCACCTCTGAGGACCTTGAAGCATCTGCCCAAGAGTGTGTGTAACCTCTTTGGCACAGTAAGGAATTGAAATGCGAATTGCAAGATCCAAGTCAGGATCACGGTATTATTGTTTTTAACTATTTGCTGCTTTTATTGTAACTTACCTGCTTTGCCTTTTATGTGCTTGCTTTTCCTCTGCTAGTGGCTGCAGTGTATCTAGAACTTGATGTGCTAGGATGTGTTTCCGTAGGATATCCCGCATGTGCAGAGGCTGCAGGCTGGGAGTAACTGCCCTCTACCTTACCCAAAGGAAACACTTGGGAGGAGTGAAGAGACTAGGAACCACCTGCTTCAGAGATTTGAAAAGTTTTCTCTCCAATTCTTCTTGCAATTCCTCTCTAGGTACATCTCACTCCATACGTGTTCCTGAAGCTCTTGTTCTTTGGCACACTCAGGATGACCCACCTATGAAAGACTCTCAAAAAACCTACACAAAAACTTGTTCAAAAAATCAATACAAGTGCTCAATGGTATGCAGTAATTAACCACAATATAACAGGCAATGAAAACACATCATGGTATATATTCAGGCAACAGGCTTCTCCTCCAGGTGCTTTACAGTGGGTTGGAAGAGCGAGTAGAAGTGTTACCTCTTTGGATCTGATTCCTGCCTGGAGGGGTTATATTTGTTGGTGCAAGAATCCACTGTTTGTCCTTACGGTCTTTATGATACATCTTCTGGAACAGGGTGCCCAGGGACATGGTGGAGTCATCGTCCCTGGAAGTGTTCAAAAAACGTGTAGACGTGGCACTTCAGGATATGGTTTAGTGGGCATGGTGGTGTTGGGTTCATGGTTGGACTTGATGATCTTAAAGGTCTTTTCCAACCTTAATGATTCTGTGATTCTGTAATCTTTCCTGAGAAGGGCAGCCAGAATTGCCAGCTTTTGGGGGATTTTTATTTCAGTAGGGATGAGCTGGGCATGACTTGCCGCAGCTTTGTGTAATGCCACTGTTAACTGAGCTAGATCATGTCTGCAGAGCTGGTCGTGCCAAGCTTTACAGCATCTTCATTTTATGCAAAAGTCTTGTCAATGCAGGAAAAAGAAATTACAGAATATCCAGAGAGCTGAATGGGAATTTGAATAAAACATCATAGAGCACAGTTGCATTCTTCTACCTGCGTCAGAGCCGGGTAGCCACGATGAGGCACGAAGGTCTCATCTGACGCGATGTCCTCCTCAGCTCAGCACCCCCTGTTGTCGCTGTGCGATGCAAATGCCTGCGCAGGATTGGCACCCGAGGGCTTCCAGCCCTCAGGCAAGAACGGCTGGTGGAGCTCTTCTGCGGCTTGCTTTTACCCTGACAACTCCCCTTCCAGCCGCCCTACGTGTTTAAATTCCCCACGTAGTTTTGTGCTCAGTTCCTGCAAATTCATCTAAACGCAGGAGCGCCTCTGCACTCCTTCCCTGTCTGCTCCGGGCTGGCAGGCACAGGCTCCGCACCCGCACAAAGTGCAGCAAGAGCATAAAATATGCTGCCGGTCCGGCTCCGAACCACGCTGGCGCAGGCGGGGAGCGACCGTTCCCGGTAACACCTTACTGTGCTGCTGGTCTGCCGGCACCCATAGAGGGGGAAGAGAGAGTGCTATAGGGACTGATCTTGAAAATACAGGATGGAGGCATGTTCTGTGTTTGACATACTAAACTGACACATTTGTGCATCAAATATGGGCTGAGGGAAGCCCGCGGGATCCTCTCTGGCTGAGAGGGAGAAGCGTCTTTGGCTGTAGCCGTTGTGTGACCTTGGGGCATCGTCTGCAAAGGCTTCTGGCTGGCAGATGCGCCCCGGGGTGGTGGATGCGTCCTTCGTGTACCCTTCTGAGGAGGCTTTGAGCCCTACCTTGCTCTGACACGTTCCTACCTCTTCCCTGCTCCCTCCCAATGTGTTGCATCATTGCTAAACCCTCCCAGGTGTGACACAGCGTAAGGAAACTGCTCTGCAGCTGCTTATCGTGGCACAACCTTGCTTGGGAGCTTTGGGGCTGTAGGGGGAACAGATTGCGCCAGGAAAGCAGTTCTGGTCCCTGGATGCAATTTGAGAAATAAGACTGAGAGCTTCCTGCAGGTGACTTTATTGGATAACCTGGCAAGATCAGAAGCTACCAGGCAGGGAGTGTGCTGCTTCGGAGCCCCGACAGAGCTCGTTCCCCGGGTTCCGCGCAACGTCACCACGCTTCGTCATTCCCCATTAATATTTTATCAAGCAGAAGGAGAAAGTTTCCCTTTGAAGTTATACACTAGTAAATCAGCATCTTATTATAGTATTAAAATAGTGACAGTTTTGCTTGGGGGAAAGGGAGGCAGGCTGCTATAAATACTGTATTGGAGCGGTTAATAACTTTAGGAATAAGCAAGTGCTACAAACTAGAAATTTACTTTCTGTGGCCCCTAAAGCTGAACCTGCAACAGCTCTGATCTTGTTAGCTCCTTCTTTCATCCTTTCTGAGCCTAATGCAAGCTCTTGAGGGAGCACTTCAGGGCTAGATGGTACGAAGTACTAAGGTACCATAAAAAAGAACATTTTCAGGATGATGTGCAGGGCTAGCTGGGAACAGAAGCAGAAACGTACTGGGCTTAGACCTAACTTTTTCTATCAATTACTGTAATACAGGAAAAATGTGTATATATCTTTATTGTGTAGTTACAGCTGGCCAGGCTAAAAGCTTGTCTGGGAAAAAAGTCTCTTTCCTAGTGGACACTAAGGAAAGCACTTTGTCTGGTAAGTATAATAAAAACTGACCATCACACAGTGTTGTAAAGACGAAAAGTGCTGTAAATGTGTCACTACCTGTTATGTGCTTTATATGAGAGAGTTGTAGCCATCGAGACAAACTGCCCATAGGGAGTACATTGGGAATTTGGGAAAGAGGCTTGCACTTACAAGAGGATTGGACATACAGATCCCGGTGTAATCCTTCCCATGAAGGGCTTTTTTGAAATCTCTGTTATCAGTGGCAAGACAGTGCAACCTAAACACAGACCCATCTGATCTATGGGGTTATCTCTATTTCCAGGATCAAAATAGGTCTCAGCAGGACAGTTCAGCTGTGATCACAGAGAGGGAGTCGGGAAAACTCTTCGCTCTCTGGATCGGTGCGAACACTGATACCGAGACGGAGCAGAAGTTTGACTCATTTGCTTGAGTAGGCAGGAAAAAAATGTAGCAGCCTTTAATAAAAACTACTTGTCCAAGCAGTGTTTTGCAATGAAATCTCTTTTGATGGGTTTTGCTGAAAAGAACACTTCATGCTGATCAGCTGATGGCAAGTTTAATTTAATCTCGTTTTCCCTCGGGAGGCCTTGTCTGCCCCATTTCATTTTCTCTTTGCGATTTGTTCGTTTGGGAAGGACTTTTTTGTCTTTGCTTTTTTAACTACGTGTTTGCATAGCTCCTGGCATAACCTCAAGCGGATCTGTCAATAATGGCTATCTCATAAACTGCTAACGAAGACGCGTCCTGTGCAGGCACGGGAAAGTGTTTGGGTGCCTGGGAGCTGATGCTGTTCCCTGCCAAAGCTCCTGCCCCTTCCCTCAGCCCAGGTGAGAGCCCTGCTCTTTCCTGGCTGTTCCCAGCGTCATTCTGGGGAGAAAAAACGATGTCACGGTGTGGATTTCACGTGTGTCTTCAAAGGCCTCTAATGTTTAGAGCTAAAATCTTGGCCTGTCTTATCCCTTATTATATCCAGCTAACGTTTTATCCTTAACAAAAATGAAGTGAACAAGGTAATCCTTCAAGTTAATAATTTAAGGAATCGATAATAATTCTAGGTGCCGTGAGTTGCTTTCTGTTTTCAAATTTGGCTTAGCAAACTGTGTACCTTCAGCTCCTCTGCTAGGAAACGGCCAGAAGATCCCCTTTGAAGTGACGGGCTCTTTTATGGCTTTTTATCTATTAATAGTATTTGTAATCTAATGGAGAACAACTTTCCAAATCTGTTTGAAATATTTCCAAGCTGCTTATCATGATGTAGCATTATAATCTAGCACTAATTCACATTAGCCAAGGGTTGGATTTCAATTAATAGTTGCAATACTTAAATTTATTTAGCTAAACCATTGGCATTGGTGTGGCGTTCATAAAATCAGCCTGCAGTTGCGTAGCTTTCTTCCACGTTCCCCTTGTAACTTTGGACCAACTTTTAAAATTATGTACAAAAATGAGAATTTTTAATTTTGTTTTTGTGGGGTTTTTTGTTTGGTTGGTGGGGTTTTTTGGGGTTTTTTTGGTTTTTTTGTTTTTGTTTTTTAAATCCAGGGAGCTCTGTAGAAAAATGAGGCACATATTTCCCTGGTACCAAATCTTCCTCTATCGCCTTTTCAAACCCTGACAGAAACGAATAGTATGGGGACCAGGATTTCATGCTGCCTTGTGTGATTATGGCCAGGCTTGCCCTGGTGGTAGCAAACCCAAGCTAGGGAAAAGCGACAATGTGCAGATCAGAAAGTGCATTTCACAATGTGCCATTGGGCTGAGTTCAAAGCAGTTCCTTTTGCCATTTCATCCTCTAAATTACTTGAACAGGATTCACTCATTCTCCTGGCATTTCTGTGCATACTGCACAAGTGCCCCGCAGTACAAAGCACAAATAAACATCAAAGCAGGGAAAATAATTTGACTTCCTCATCTTTTTGGATGTGTAATTTTTATATATATATATAAAATTCCTGAAGTAGCCTGTGGCTTATATTAAAGTGCAAGCATTTGAAATAAAGTGACAGGAGTTTATCTTCCTGGAAAAAAGGGAAACTTCTAAAGTGATGTGATCAGATCCTGAAGTCTGAAAAAATATAATAGAAGAGTGTAGGCCTCCCTGCAACAGAACAAGCCTGAGGTAAAAATGAAAATTTTTCTAGTTTTACGATTTTAATTCAGCTCTCTGCTATGGGGCAGAACCATAACAGTTTCCTTGGGGAGCAGATGGATGAGAGGGTGACCAGAAGTTCCTGTAGCTCTTATTTCTCTGTCCTTTCTCTCTCTCACACACTAATTTTTGGGTGATATCCCTATGTCCCACCAGCAGCTGCTGCAGGACCTGGGCAATCTTCATTATTTGAGGGTGCTCATGGTTTGGCGACTGGCAGCAACGGAATAATAGGAAACATTTCGTTCGAAGCGGGTGTCGGCAAGCAGTATTTTTACGGAAAAGGCTTCACATAGACTCATATTTATATGATGCTTTCAAAAGAAACCATAAAGGAAAAGGGGAAAAACCCGTGCCCTCCGGCGCTGAGCGGGCGTGAGGGTTTGGAGCGGGGCCGGGAGCCGGGGCGAGCGCCGCGGGGCTGGTCCAGCTCCCCGCCGGCCGGGCTCGCTCCCGGCCAGCCCGCCCGCTCCCGCTCCCGGCTGCGCTCTGCGGAGGGGCCGGGGCGCGCAGCGGTGCCGGTTGTGCGTTTACGTGCCGCAGGAGAAACGGAGAGCGTTAGGTGCTGTGCTGCGCCAAGCCAGCGCGTGGGGAATTGCTGAGAAAAAGGGGTTTTTTGGGCACGTTCTGCTGGGCAGAGGAGCGGTGGAGCTGCGCGTCGCCCCCGCGTGAAGCTGGCAATCAGCTGCCGAGATCGCTTCTCGCCTTCGGGCACGTTTGGTCTGTGTTTGCGCTCCCCCGCCACGATTTAATTCCCTGTATTTCACTTTGTCTTTGCAGGTTGGGAGCGTGCGAGGAAGCCCGAGGGCTCCCTGCGGAACCTCCGGTTGCCGGGCGTCCGCCGAGCAGCCGGGGCTCTTGCTCGCCGGCGGCGCGCGCGTCTCGCCGCTCGCTACCGCTCGTGTGTCCCTCGGCCTGCTCGGACACTCCTGTGGGGCCGCCAGCACGGGGCGAGGCGCCGCGGCACCCCGGCACGGGCGGCGGCGGCGGCAGGAGCGCTGCCGCCGCGGCATCCGCGCGGCTCCGGCCGCTTCGCGGCTGCCGCGCTTGCCTGATGCCGCTGGGGGCTGCGTGCTCGCTCGCCGCTCGCCTTGGGTCGTCCGCGAAAGGGCACCGGGAGAGCTTGCGGCCCTTCCGCAAGGGCCCCGTGCGGAGCTGAGCGCCTCCACGCGCGCCGCGAGCCGCCGTGCTCCCCGCAATCCCCTTTTCACTTGCAGGGTCCTGCACTTCGGCTACAACAACCCCATGCAACGCTACAGGCTTGGGGGGGAGCGGCTGGAGAGCTGCCCGGCGGAAAGGGACCTGGGGGTGCTGGTTGACAGCCGGCTGAATATGAGCCGGCAGTGTGCCCAGGTGGCCAAGAAGGCCAACAGCGTCCTGGGCTGTATCAGCACTAGTGTGGCCAGCAGGAGTAGGGAAGTGATCGTGCCCCTGTACTGGGCACTGGTGAGGCCGCACCTTGAATCCTGTGTTCAGTTTTGGGCCCCTCGCTACAAGAAGGACGTTGAGGTGCTGGAGCGTGTCCAGAGAAGGGCAACGGAGCTGGGGAGGGGTCTGGAGCACAAGTCTGATGGGGAGCAGCTGAGGGAACTGGGGTTGTTCAGTCTGGAGAAGAGGAGGCTGAGGGGAGACCTTATCGCTCTCTACAACTACCTGAAAGGGGGTTGTGGTGAGGTGGGTGTTGGTCTCTTCTCCCAAGTAACTAGTGATAGGACAAGAGGAAATGGACTCAAGTTGTGCCAGGGGAGGTTTAGGTTAGATATTAGGACAAATTTCTTCACCAAGAGGGTGGTCAAGCATTGGAGCAGGCTGCCCAGGGAGGTGGTGGAGTCGCCATCCCTGGAAGCGTTCAAAAAACATGTGGATGTGGCACTTCATGACATGGTTTAGGGGACATGGTGGCGCTGCATTAATGGTTAGACTTGATGATCTTGAAGGTCCTTTCCAACCTTAGTGATTCTGTATCTGCTGCGGTGGTTTGGGCCGCGTCCTTCTGTGGCTGGGCGCAGCCCTGACCCCGGGCTTTGAGCCTCCGCTGGGTCGCGCGTACCTCTCCCTTCGGTCCATGCGCAGTTCCCCCCAAAATGGTATTTTCTGGCTGGAGTTAGCACAGAGTCACCTAAATCTCAGCGCTTCATTACTTGAATTGTGCTGGGGAAATACAGTGCCTAATGGCTTTGTGTCACTTGCCTCTTGGGCCACGTAACATCACCTGTGGAAACGGTGTTGCATTTGCAGCCTACGAAAATTTGACCTCGTCCTGCTGGGACTCGCTCTCTCCCGTTGCTCAGCCCTTTGCAGGAGGCAGCACGCTGCTGCTCCGGCGAGGAGGATGGAACCGTTTTGGCGACGCAAGTTACTGGCTTCATCCTCCTCCTTCCCTCCTACCATCCTACAACACAGAGTAGAAAATTACGCGGCTGCTTTCCACAAGTGACGAGAAGTCGGTGAAATGTAACGGCCCCGGTAAAGAACAGCTTGAGATACTCTGGTTTTCAGCTTGGCTTATTTGCTTGTTTATTCACAAATGTTCTTAGCTTCAGCAACTTGCGATGAAATCTCAGTTATTAGCAGGAATTAGCAGGATTTGGCTGCTTTGCTTTCCAGAGTAAGCTCATTTGCTTTTGTATAGGCCATATGCAAATATATGTGAAATCTGAATTTAGAGAATGAAAGGTTCGTAACAAATATGGGCAGGATAATATATGCTGTATTGTCAGTCTAAAATCAGTACATATTTTCATGGAAACTCATCGAGATCAGGCCCCAGTTTGAGCAGGGGGTTGGGCCCCAGAGGTCACTTCCAGCCTAAATCATTAGATTATAAGGATGAGAGACCCCTTTCCATCAGCATTTCCTCTCCTTTCCTCTCCAAGGAACAGAAAGATCATCTTTCTCCTCCAGTGCTCCCATGAACCCCAATGTCTTTTTTTTTTTTTTTCATCTGCTGCTTCATCTCTGAATCCTGAAAGTTTTTTACTGTTTTCTACTGTTCTGCAGGTTGAAGCTCCCCTCCATCCCCTATGAGGACCATTTTCTTGTTCTTTCCCTACACCATCAGGTGCTCTGGGACCACTCCTCACTTCAAACACCCTTGATGTAATTTACCACTCTTAATCTAGAGGCCCTTTGCTCCCTGTAGTTAGCAGATGCCTTCAGCCCCTGACGTTGCAGGGGAAATCGTCAGAAGCACCATCTGTGGCACGTGCAGACTGAGGTGTCCCAAATGCCCAGTTTATTCCTTCTGCCCTCAGAGTCCATTACACCAGTAAAAGGCACTAATTACGACTCGAGACCAACTCCTGCCGGTACCAGCGGAGCTGAGGAGGGAGATTCATCTGGAGTGGGTAAGGGTGGAGCAGTCCATACTCATCTTTACCTGGGCGCTGCCAAAGGCTGATGGCTCCTCCGTGACAGTGGTTAGCACCTACCCGGGAAAGCTGCTCTTTGCAGAGTGGTGCCGGGGGCCGTTCTCCCTGCCCTTAGCCCTGTAGCATCCTCCTTTCCTCTCCATAAATATTTCCTCTCCTGTACCTGTACCCTTTGTACATGATGTGTAGGATTATTCTACAGGACTATGGCTTCTGCTTCCATCCACAGCCCACTACAGCATGGTCTCCTTCCCACGCTGTCTACTTTTCATTTTCTACTATGGGGAACATGCTTTTTATGTGAACTTCTTTTCCAAATACCCTCCAGAAACAATGATTTTTGGGAATCCAGAAAACATCATGGGTTTGTTAATCCTCATGCAACACAGAATGCTGGTGGGATTCAGTTAGGAAAATTATGAAAACTGCAAAGAACAGTTCAGATAAAATAAAGGAGTTCTCTTGGTAGCATTACATGTTCCTCACAGCTTTGTGTGCTGTTTATAACAATATATTTGGTTAATATACCAATGCAGGTTAAATACATTCTGTTTGGAAGATTCAGATTTGGAGCTGAAAAACCAGGGTATCTGGGTGTCCGTGTGCAGCTGCACATTGAAAGCTGAGATTTCATTTGCGTGGGGCTTTCTTGAATTTTTTTAGGGGAAGAAAACATTTTATGTTCAAGCTGACTTTGTGTATTTCAAAGATCTCATTTCTCTCTGACTTTGCAGTTTGACAACAGAGGCTTTCAGCTCTCATTTGATTGCTTCTACGGTGGCTTTGTGACCTCCTCTTGTTCTTTCCTCAGCTTCTCTCACTGGCTGGGCATGGCAGCCCTGCTCCTGGAGGTGTTTTTAGCTGAGCTGTGGGCAAGCAAAAGCAGTTTGCCTCTGACTGAGGCTAACGTGGCTCTGAAAGTGAGAAAGTCCCTTTGCATCCAGCGTTGCTACAACATTTTCCAAGTATTACAGCCATGCGCCTTCTGCCGCCTCTAATTCTGGCCCACAGGGAGGGGGACGGAGGTATGGGTGGAGGCGAGAGTTGTAAATTGGTGGGGCATCCTGCAGGCTATGGCCTTGGGTTCACAGCACGTGTGAGGAGCGATAGGGATGTTCTTTACCCAACGATACAAATTTTTTTTTTTAATTTTTTTTTTTTTACTTCTGGTATGATTTAGCCTGAAAATTTGCAAAGGGATTCATGGGCTTAAAGAGTGGGAGGGCAATGTTGACTCACACTGCTGGTTTGTGCTCATATGGGTGATTTTAATAGCCAGAACCCAAATGCCTATCTCCAGGGATCTGGGTTTTGAGGAGTTTGCAAGGAGCAAAGATTAGAGATTTCATACCTGCTTAGGAGCACCTTTGCCATCAAAAGCCAAAGGGACTCATGGTCCTGAGTTATTCAGAAGTGTAGAAAAATTCCACCCTGAATCGGATCTAGAGTTTGTTAAGGCTGTGAGCATGCCATAAATAAACAAAAATTAAAACCTTAGGGGAGACCAAAATGGAAAGAGGCTGTGCCAGTATCTGCCAAGCAGATCTATGTGAAGAAAAGACACTCTTCTCTGTATCTTACATCTCTTACATAAATTGCGTAGGAATTTTCTCCTTTAATAATAATAAACCAATTTACCCAAGAGATTTCTCAAGGCTCTGGTTTAGTTATCAGCTTCAGACTTTAGTGAGGTTCAAATCTGGTGCTGGGCTTCTCATCCTAAACAACCAGTCTGTTGTCAGCCATCACTCAAACCTCTGATTTCTCCCTTGACTCAAAAATGTCATGTCCACCCCTCCCATTTCTTTTAGCATGCTCTGCACTTTTCCTCTTTTTTTCTGTCTCTCTTGAGCTTTAAGAGTATTCTTGGAAATAATAAGAGAAAAGGTAAAGAGTTGATTTAGTGCTTAGCAAATATTGGAAGGAGATTTGTGCATGTGATTAGAATTTATTTGTTCTCTTCTTATGTAGCAGAGGAGGGTTTGATGTAATAGCTAAGAACATACGTAGCAGAAGTTGCTGAAGAAGGCTTTTCAGTGTTGACAGACTGTGAATTTAAATTTGGCACCTGCAAGCCGTAGTTAAATGACTATTAACTATGAGGTGGAGAAGGATTTCTTACCAGTGTGGGTATGGCTACAGTCAAGAGGCACAAGTCCATGCCATACGGTTGCAAGGAATTTGATGTGTGCTAGGAACATCCCACAAAATGCTATGGGGAGAAGTGTTTGAAAAAGAAGAAGAGGTTGTCCAGCAATTTAAAGGGTTTCGCTTTTGTCCTGTTTGGCATCAAGCCCTCATTCGAGCCCCGTTCTGCTTGGGCTGGGGAGAAGTGGGCGGCTACAGCCCCATACAGCTGAGTTCTGGCTTGAGCCAATGATCTCTGAAGCATCTTCCGGACTCGTGTGTGTGTGTGAGAGAGGGAAGCTGGAAAAGCTGAGCTGCTTTGTTGTCCAAACTGAGGTGTGTGGGTGTTATTAATAGGTTGTGAAAGACAGACCTCATTAGTCCATGATGAATGAAAAGCAAAGGTGCAGAAGAAAGGGAGGAAGTCAAGGGTGATGGGAACTGGAAAGAGAATAAAGATCCTGGGTATTGAGAAGAGGAAGGGATCCCTGTTTGAACAGATAGTCTTGTAAGAAAGTGATATAAAAATAAACTTAATTTGCTTCCTAACATGACATTGAAGCAACATAAGGTTGGAATAAATCTTGAAAAGGCTTATTGGAGAGAATATAGAGTAAAGCTTGATCAAATTGTTTGCGTATAAAGAATGAAAGAACATGGAGGAAAATGGAGTTGTATTGAAGAAAAAGAATGTTACAGAAGGAAAACAGACACGTGGTTCCAGTTCAGCAAAGCCTGTAAACGATGCTTGCTTCTCTCTTACTGCTGAACAGGAGGAGATTTTGTAATGAGCTAGCAGGAAAGAAGGTGCAGAGTCAGACCTCAGACCAGCTGGAAACTGAGGCATTGGATGGATCAAAGGGACTGGGGATGCCCAAGGGACACGGCCACCGCTCACAGGCTTGAGTGGGGACAAAGCAGCTGTGGCTCATGTGGCAGCTCCAGCATCTTTTAGGATCTCCTCCTGGATGAATGCTTTGTGATTCCCAAAGGGAGAAGAGAACAAGTAACAGGTCACTGTCCTACAAGTTAAAATATTGAAAACATACCTAAATTGGTTATCAAATGAGAACGTCAAAAGCATTTAAAAATGTTTTGCTGATTGTTGGTTTTGATGGCAATGAGACCAACAGAAGCTGAGAAATTGATGCAACACATTTGAAGTGAAGTATTGTCAGCAAAGTACGGTGGTTTTCATCAAGATTTATGTATGGTAGAGAAAAACCAAAAGAGGGAGAGAGTACAGCAAGCCAGATGAACTGTCAGACCTAAAAAGTGTCGTCATTCTGGAAGCAGCTGAAAAAAGTCAATAGAAGACAATTGACTTTAGATAAATTGTCAAAAAAATGTCAGCACTTGAGGTTCATAGAAAGGCCTCTTGACAATGGAAACCTATGGTTTTCCTTGATAGAAGTCTGTTGAGATTATTAGTAATGCATTGATAGAAAGTTTATAGAGCAGCTTTGAAAACAAATGATGAAAATGACAAAGAGCAGCTCTGCCAGAGGTAGGAGAGCTAGTGTTCTGTAACAAAATGACCTCTGGCTGTTTATTCATGTGAATTGTCCATTTGCTCTTTCCCATGTATGATAAAAACAGTGAGAAGAAAAACAGAGTTTTACAATATGTCCATTCAGTAAGCCCGGGGTGCTGCAATACGCTATTGAAATCCAGCAGCAGCATGCAGAAATCCTGGGTGGCCCAGGTGTGTGAGGTTGTGAGCGGGGACACACGGTGAATCCGAAATCAGTTTTGGGAAAGTGCCCTTCATGGCACTCGGGGCTCCTGCCAAGCATTGCTGAAAGCAAGATGTTGATGTCAGAACGGTCTGGACGTTTCTTGGGGATGCTGTGAATACGCTGGGCAGGGGAAGGAAGGGTTGAAACAGTTGGTCTGCCTCAAAAAGAAAGTCAGGAGTTGTGGAAGAGGTGTAAGTACCCTTATCCCAGTGCCTGAGCTTTAACAGCAGCGGGAAAGCTCCTTACAGGCAGGTTCTTCTTATGCCTTCTTCTGAAATGGTAATATTCACCGAGACGGGATGTTAACCTGAGCGGGCTGCCTGTGTCCAGCAGCATGCTGATTCCTGGGACTCACGTCAACTTGGCTTCAAATTCCTTGAAGCTAAAAAAAGTGGGATGAGGGGCTTGCTCTGCATGCGGAGTACAATGCAATGTTTGAAGGACTTTCTCTTGATATGATTTATTTAACTCATGAAAAATGTAAGAAGATTGAATTATATTGGCACCATATATCATATTGCTGGGTGAAAAATTAAGATATATTAGTGGAATTTAAGTGACTAGTTTCTCACTGAATTTGCATTATGATTAGCCCAGCTGTCTCTGCCACGAGCATGAACAAGGAAGCAGCAGAGATGTTGTCTAAGTGCTTTAGGAACTCCAAACGACAATATGATGTGCAGAGGTGTGAGGCCATTATGCAGCACGTCTTGTCTGCATTTTGCTGATATCAAACATGACAGAGTGGTGGGAAAAAATTAACAGGGACTATTTGCATACGTGAGACTTGAGTTTAGTTGAAGTCTGAGGAACAAAAGTGAGGCATATTGCAGGACAAAAGGAAATATAAAGTGTATTCTCTGAAATACTGTAATTTGTCAGTAACGGCAGAAGGGAAGGGACAATTCCAGTCATCAGCAAGAGAGGAATAATTCTTAAGAAACCATGAAGAGTCCTGTTCATGCAAAGGTTTTTAGCTTATTAATAAAAATCAGGGAAGAAAACCAAACTAGTTAATAAACACTGTACTTAAGGCTGTTTTCTAATCCTAATTTTCAGTTACGTATTTTTATTCTTTTTCTAAATACTTTCATGTCCGTCTCCCAAAGGGCAATCTCCTTGAATAAAACCAACTTGATTTGATGTTAATTGCATTCTATAATTTTTCAATCAATATTTTTCTACTCAAATTTTCATGAAACATACATTCTCAATTCAAGTCTTCAAAACCAAACCAAATTTGTAATTTAATAGTGCAGTTTATTAGCTTTACTACCCCTACTTTTGACCTCATCTCTTGTCCCATGTTTGACTCGGTGGTTGCCATTTCAGGCTTCTACGCATGGTAAAGAGGTGTTAAGTGGCGTAGTTCCACTTAAAGCATGGCTGGACGATGCTGTGCGTCCTCTCCCCGGGCTTTTCACCTGGTGCTCGCTGCATGCTTGTGCTGCACAACATCAAGGCCAGGTTTTAAAGGAGTTCTTGAAAATGTCATCTAAGATGCAACCGCACAAATTACCAATTCAAAGGTTATGGATAGAAAAGAGCTGTCCAAGGAAAAACTACATCATGTTTGAAATCTCGACTAAGTGGCTTAAGAGGGCAAAATTTAATTAAATGCCTGGAGCCAGCCTGAACTGTCGGGAATAAATCTAAATTAAATATGATTACAAAGTGATCTAATAGAATGAGATAAGTTATACATAAATTAGACATAGCTTGCGTGACAGAAACAAATCAACAGCAAGTCCTTGGGTGTATATCAGTCCTAGTACATTTTTATGACGCAGATCAAAATAGGATGAGAATTCCTGACTGTATGGCAGAAAGGAGCCTATAAACATGATTGACAAATCTGCCAACTAAAGTTGAGTCTGTGCAGGGCGGAGATGGATCACACAGCAGTTTCTGTATAACATGCTCTTAGTTGCTGAGAGGTTATAAATTATTATAAAAAGGCTGGGTTGCTGCTCTGCTTCTTTTAACAGTAGAGATGGTGGTGGATTTAAATGGAGAACACTTGATACAGAAATTACCTGTTATTCACAAAGCACGCTTAATGGTTTTTACCTTACTTTCTGCCAGGGAAACATGGCTTGCGACTGCAAAGATAAGCTGGAGAAATTGTCTGCTTAATTGGAATACTCTTCGTGATTAAGCCAGGTCACAATTAACAGAGTAATCCAAGGATTTGTTCACTGATAAAAACATTTTACAGCATGTTTTTGTGTTACGAAAAGCAAACTATAATTAACTTGTAGCTGTTGCTTGGGCAGAGACAGTAAATAAATTAAGATGAGGTTGGCCACTTAGCAAATTCTATCAGCAGAAAGACAAACCAAATCAAAAGACACCTCTTCGATGACAAACATCAATGTTATTACAGCTGGCAAGAGCCAGCTCTTCCTCAATTAAAACAGCTTCAAAGAGAATTCCAAGACTTCTATTATGAGAGAAATAACTTTAGAAAAAGGGAATGTGTACAAATACAGCCATTCTGGTTCAGCCTAGGGCCCTTTGAGTATTTGTGTGTTGTTATTTCTCCTAGCACAGTGACTCACGCTAGATTTGGGGGGAGAGAAGCATGTAAAGAGCAGACCTGAGGGAAAAAGGGCCAATGAACCAAGATGTTTGAAATTTGACTGTATCAATGCTTTTTTTTAAAAGGGAAACACGAACAGAGCAAAGAGTGTCAGGAGGCAGGTGAGGCTGCCCACGGAAACATGGTCTCGTGGGACAACGGTGTGCGACTGTCTGATTCTGGATGGCAAAACAGCAGAGTTTGGTGGTATCAGTCCACTTACTCCTGAACAGATGTCAGGATCAAAACATACACAGTAATTTTGCTGAAATCCTCTTGGTAGGTTTTGAAGGTAGCTCAGAGGTGGGGTAACCTGGAGCACGTGCTTTGAAATGGTCGTTCAAAGGCAGGAGCTGGGCATGTTGAGGGGCTGCAAGCTTCTCTTTGGTGGTACCTTGTGTTGTGCGACGGAAGAGAGGATCTCGTTCTCTATTCGCAAAGGGAAACTACAAGTCTTTCTGAAGTAAAGATGGCATCTGCTTCAAAGCTAGAAATAAAAAAACACCCTCTTTTTCTGGTCTGGAAGTGTCACATTGCTTGCAGAAATCTGTACCGTGGTCCTTGGGACAGTGTGGAGGTAGCTGTCATGTTCTTATCACCCCTGATATCCGCATTTGGGTGGTTTTCTCAGCCTGAGGAGTACAGCACAGATATTCAGCAATTCATTGTGGTGAACTGGAATGGTGATGGGGAGAACTAGACCCCATGTTTATCTCTCCATTTCAGCGTAAGAGAGGTCCAATTTCCTGTGAAATCATGGTTCTTAGAGCCTGCATTTCATTAACTGGTCGCAGAACCTATGACAGAGACTGATGGTCAGTGAAAGACGACTGTCAAGTCCCCCCAAGCACCCTCTTTTGGGTAAAAGCATGCTGTTGCCTTTTCTTTTCGAGTCCTTATCTTGCTTTTTTAGTACAGTGTGAACTGATGCTGGCAGGGAAAACATGACACTTCCCTGAATCAGGAGTCATAGGTTTAAGAATGAATAGGCCTTCTGTGCAAAATTTATTAGGCTTAGAAATAGAATTGTAATTTTGGCGGATAAAATATAGAGGAGCATAACCTTGTGCAGAGAAAACTAAGCAGTCTTCTTCCCAGCCCTCCCTCCGCTTACTTTCAAAGCTGACTCTATACAACCTCAAACAACTATTTCCCAGCCATCCTTTTAATTATTATTACTCCTGTTTAAGACCTTTCTCCATTTTGCTCTGCCCCTGCCTCTGTCATGTCCTCAGCAACTGGGTGTGCTTGTGGCAATGTCGTCGGAATAACGTCCGTAGCTGTCTTTAGTGGTAGAGCTCAGCGAGCGATGAGCGTTTTTAAATGCGGGTTGTAACTCGGCGTCCTCCGCAGAAGGAGCAGCGGGGAGGAGATCCGGGGGAGCCGGGTAGTCAGCAGTTGCCGTATCGTTTCCCTTCCCTGGCTAGTATGGGACTAGCTGATGCTTTGATCTGAGCAGTAAAAATGTCTTTTGGCAAAAGGCTTCACAAATCCCATCCCTATAACATTAAGTAGGTTGTAGCCTCAGGACCTGAATTTGTCCAGTAAATGTGATGTAATTTGTATTTTCCTTGCACAGCTCCTCTTACTCTTGTTTTAATCACCAGGCTCAGTACTGAATAGGTCAGTGCTGCTTTGCTGGGGGGTTATGCTCAAGCCACACAGCTGAGCGTGGCGGTGGGATGTCCTGCAGGAGACTTGGGTGGGGGCACCTCTCTGCACCGGTGGGACGCGCAGGGCTGGCCCCAGGCAACGCTCAACCACGTCTCTGCTTCATAGGTGCAATCGCTTCTTCAGATATAATCCCGTTCCCTCTCATCTGCAAATTACAGAGTTGAGCTGAGCAAATACTTTCTAATAGCTCATTTATTTGACAAATGCAGCCTTTTTCTCTGTATGAATGTCCCTAAGTCAGCAGCAATTTGAGTTTACGCTGTGGTTGGCTGTTTGATGGGTAAAATTTGAAATTGGAGCTGTGGTTTGGTGATTGCTGGCAGAAGCAGAGCCTCTGCTGCTCAGCTGCACCGGTTCATTTCCTACCACGGGGCTGCTGAAGTAGAGCTTGCTCTAGGAGCTGGGTGAGCGAGTTTTCAGGAATATTTGATTAAATCTCAGTTACATGAACACCAGAGGAGAGAAAGTACAGAAGTGGCGCAAATGCAGCCGATATTAACTCATTCAAACAAATATTTGCTGAGCCACCACAGGGATCTTTTTTATTGCTTTTGTATTGGAATCCCTTTCCTGAGACAGCCTTATTTGGTAAAGATATTCATACATGAAAAATGCAGTACAAATACTCTGGGTCAGATTTCCAGCTGACTTTGCTGCCTTGCTTTGTCTGGAGATTTGTCCTTCTGTACTAAGGTAGAGGGGAGTTGTTCCTGGTCAAAATGCAGCAAAACACGTTCATAGATTCGAGGTAAAATGAATATACTTACGGGGCATTAGTAATTCTCACCATTTCTAGTAAGTAATGTCATTGGTGAAGTTAACTATCCTCAATTCAAACCCAGAGGAAAGTCAGGATAAGTAATTTTTTCTTGTTGGCATCTTAATTTTGGAGCTTAGCTCAATCTATTTGGTTGCTTGTCTCATGGATCTAATAATTACTTTATTTGATATTCCCACCCTTGTCTGTAATCGTTCTGCAGTTTCATTAAACGGGATACCAAGATACATCAATTAGCCTTTTCTCTTCATCATGGGGCAAGCTCTTTCTCCTGCAGAGGACGAAGCTCTTTGTCACTTACTACACTACTTTGGCGTCCCTTAACTGATGGTTTCTTTACATCTTGGTTTGCCGCTGAACTGTCAACCCGTGGACTCTCTTGTCTTGGGTGCCGAAGTGGGCGTACTTGGCAGTGTTAGGTTTATGGACTTGATGACCTTAAAGGTCTTTTCCAACCTAAATGATTCTGTGATTCTAAGAAGCTGCTGCACATGTTGCCGGAAGAAGCTGTAGGGGACAAATCAAAGGGGACCGGCAGAGCCCCGTGTGCGCTGCTCTTACTGGTGCTGGATGGGGGGATGCTCAGTTACTGCCATTGCCCATCTCCAGCGGGGTCGGGCAGCAGTGGGCACGCTGCCCACACGGGCTGTGGCTGCTGGTGTCACGCAGCGCTGGCCAAGACCTGGCAGCAACTCTAGTTTTGGACCTGATTTCCATTTTTATTACTGCTGCATTTAAAAAAAAAATGCAAAAGTTAGTTATATCGGTGTTCACATTCACATCTCCATTGTTAGCCATGACCTAACATGCCACATTTTGCTGTTGCAGCACCCAAGCAAAATTGCATTTCTTAATAAGGAAACTCGGCTACACGGAGTTTGGAAGGTGCTTTACAGAAATGTAATAACTGCTTGTTCACCTGTCAAAGAGGAAAGTAAGTTTGGTTGCTGCTTCGAGCACAATTTTTGCTGCTTCTGTGCCATATTGGATTCCGATTTAATATTAAATAAATCAGAATTCATAAAAAGCCTGCTCCTTTTTATAGCATTAAATGGATTTTGAATACTGCACTGAACTGACAAAAATGGCACTGAAGGCAATCGTTGCACAGACTTCAGACCTTTAGACTGCATTTGAAAAGGATTTAAATACATTCTAAAGTTGCCTTTCAAATATTTGTATATTTTCTTACCCCTTCCTGCCCTACTCTCTCTCTCCCCCCCAAAATCATGAATATATTTTCAAATATCTTGGGAAAGTCTTGGCATAAATGTATGTAAATTTTAAACCTGTTTAAAGGGATATTGTAAAATATTTTTCTTTAAATAGCTTCCAACATCTTTGTTTACTTCTCTTGTTTGCACAGTTTGCAGAAGTGCAAAAATATAATCCTCCTTGACCCATTAAAGACTCTTTCCGTTTACCAAACATCGATTTTTGTGTGTTTTTAGTAAAGCTTGAAATTAACAGAACTGTGCTGGTAATTAAAATACAAATGATCACAGCAGTAGCCTTTTCGTATGTAGCTCACTGCACATAAACATCTCGGTAGCTGTCTGTAACTGTTACGTGTCGTGTGTATTTACACATAACAATGAAGGAAACTTGCTTAATTCAATTAAATGCTTTTTACTGGTTAAGGAAGAAGATCACCACAGAAGGACAGAAGTTGTCCCATTTCTCCCATCTGTGAAGCAGCTGAGGCGCAGGAGCCGTGACCGGCCCCGCGGTTCGCCTACTGAAACCCCCCTCCCCTCTGCCCGCGGAGACTCGAGGTTGTCCCGGGAAGGTGGGACCCTGCTTGGCAGCAGGTTGTTCTGCACCAAAGGGCCCGGGGGCTCTGCCCCGGTCAGGCAAGGAAACTTCTGCTGGTTTCTAGGGCAACTGTCGCTGGCACGTCCATTCCGACACGCTTCAGGAGGCAGAAGGGAATCAACCCCACAGCCCAGCCCCTCCTGCTTTTCCAGATGCGCGTGATAGAAAACCACGCGGCGGCGTGTGCGCACGCATCGCGCCTGGGCATCTCCAGGAGACCGCTGCACACGTCCTGAGGACGCTCAGGGGTCGGGGTGTAGGTAAGTATACTGAAAATAGGCATTACCAGTTAAAAAGCAAACCGAAATGAAGTTTTCAGGCATGTGACAGACAGACTGTCACCACCCACTGAGCTGCTTGTGGTGTATCGGGATGAACGGGGAGCATCACCAGGAAAAACCCGTGATGGGCACGGGGGTCTGGGGCTGAGCTCTGTTCTTTGATTCTGCTTTTTACAGGAAACTGCAGATCTGGACGCTAATATCTTGCATCGGCTCAGTCTGTCTGTGGAGATGTGTGCTCGCGCACCGCCTGTGCGAGGCGCGCGCGTCATAGCCGAGTTACGCCGTCGATGGTCGCACGACATTATGAATTTTGTGAGGTTATGAACCTTGAGATTACTAGGTTGAAACTTTTAAGAGTAATGCTTAAACAGCAATGGCTCTCGTGCTTGGGCAGGAGTAATTTTGGGCTGAATTTAGGCCAAGGAGGTGTGCTCGCTGGCTCAGCCAGTGGAGACCCGACGCTACAGGAGGGAATCGTTTCTTGGTACGCGTGCCGTTTCGTACCCAGAGACGCAGCAGAGGCACAAACCACAGAGGTGCGGATGGCATTGCTTTGCAGGATTCCTGCTGAAGGTTTTAGATGTGAGTCGGGTTGAGAATGAAGTTCACTCTGTTTTGGCAGCTGACTGCAGTGGGAAGAATTCAGGTTTTGTATGTAAAGGCTTAAATGACTCAATGACCCTATTAAAAAGAAAAGCAAAAGAATTCGGTTTAACAAAACAATTTCTATTCAAAATAAGTGAGCTAAGGTGACCTTCCGTCCCGTTATGTTGCTTCATTCCTTCAGGAAGAACGAACTTGATTGCTTTTTACAGCGGGAGGTGATAATGCATAAAACTTCCCAACGACTCTTTTAGAACAGCAAGTTTTGGGGGGAAAAAAAAGGAAAGAAAAAGTCTTTTGGGTTGTGAACGTAGGCAAGCCGTGAGTTTCTTGGGTGGCTGTAAACAACAAGCTTGTATCCTCTCTCACCGTCACCCTGCCCAGTGGGTTGCGCCCCGGTGGAGCAGAGCGCCGCAGGATGGGCGCGCGGGAGCCCGGCTGCTCAGGGACGGGCACCCCAGGGTCACCGGGCGCTGCAGGAGAGCACGTGGCCACGGGGCGAGTGCCTGCCAGGCTGCTCGCCCGGAGGGCGAGGGGTGACGCTGGCGGGGCCGCTGCGGTTAGGGGCTGGCTCTGCGCAGCACGCGGGGCTGCGCGCCGCCGGGCACGGTCGTCGGGGCTGAGACCCTGGATTGGTTGTACCGTGGTACCTTGAGCAAAGGTTAAAGAAAAAGTTTTGTACCATATGAAGCACGTATTGAGTTCCTGAAGGCAACTGGGAATTGCAGTACGGCTATGCTTTTACTGAGATAGTGTCACTTTTTTTTTCTTTTTTGTTTTTTTTTTTAAGGGCCATGGTGTTTCTTTAAGCAAGCTCTCTGCAGTCTGTAGCGGTTAGCTTTCTGGTTTTGTGAGTGATTGAAGTGAGAGTACAATTTTAACGTTCCCTGTTGCACCACCCACCAGTTCTGTGTCTATAAGATTTTATTAACTTTAATGATACAATAAAAAACCCCCTAAGTGTAATAATGCAGTGATGATAGAAAGGGAGTAAAAAGCGAAAAGCAACTCAGAGTACTCCTGTTGTTAGCGCACTCCGTAAGAGATCTTGTCTCTAATTCAAGAAGCGAAGTTGCAAGATTCGTTTGATTCATTTTCACAGAGAATCACAGAATCACAAAGGTTGGAAAGGACCTTCAAGATCATCAAGTCCAACCATTAACCCAATGCCACCATGTTCCCTAAACCATGTCCTGAAGCGCCACATCCACACGTTTTTTGAACACTTCCAGAGATGGCGACTCCACCACCTCCCTGGGCAGCCTGTTCCAATGCTTGACCACTCTCTTGGTGAAGAAATTTTTCCTAATATCCAATCTAAACCTCCCCTGGCGCAACTTGAGGTCGTTACCTCTCGTCCTATCATTGGTTACTTGGGAGAAGAGACCAACACCCTCATCGCCACAACCTCCTTTCAGGTAGTTGTAGAGAGCGATAAGGTCTCCCCTCAGCCTCCTCTTCTCCAGACTGAACAAGCCCATTCTGTAAAGATGATGGTGATTTGTAATTTATTTTTTGCAACAGAATTACTCACTGTGAGTGGGGAGTACAATTTTGCAAGGCTGATTTAACTCGTTTTCTTGTTTCAAGGACAGATATAATCCTATATTTACAAAGTAATTATATGGTCCTTCGTGTATAATACTTAGTCTGTTTGTGGAAGCTATTCATCATATAATTAAATGAATGATTTCCCTTTACAACTTTTTGTAACAGGTAAAGAGTCCTCCAGATTTGTGGACTACTAAATACAGCTTTACCCAAATTGCAGATGCTGGTTAAAGTGACCAACAGTTTTTCTATATTGTAATTGTGTATTTTTTCCATTGTTTTTCTTTGAAATTAATTCCTGTTCATCGGCATGTAACTAGACTTTGAGCTTTTCTTCATTAACTGGTGTGCCGAGGAGGGTTATATCTGAAACCAAGGATTAGAAACAACTATTCTGCAACCTCCTAAAGTGCCCACGTCACTCATGTCTGTCCTGTAATGCCCAAGGCCAACTGTTTAGTGCATTCAAAATAATTATAATGATTTTTCATTCATTTAGTAAAAGAGCGGGAGAAAATGGAGGAGGGAAACTGAAGCAGCATTTTGTGGTAAGCAGAAATGTGCCGATATTGAAACACAATTATCTGAAGTGCCTGTGGGTACCAGCTTCCTGTTGATAACCTGTGGTGCTAATTACCTGCAAGAATTCAGGGCAGATATTTGTGACTTGAATTAATTGGTTTTTGGGAAAGACGGCGCTCGCAGAGGCTACTGAGAGAAAGTAATACAGGACAGCAAGATGGAAAAGGTGCTTGTGGTGATGCTGGAGCCTTTTGGTTCCGGCTTCTACCGTTCTCCTCTACGTGTGTGGTTGTGTCGCAGCCTGAATGCCTCAGCCAGTCTGTGAGATACCGTGCTTTATTGCACTCCTTTAACCTTCCCAGTGATTAGAAATGTGATTTGGTAGCTTTTCCACCTCTTTGTCCCTCTATAGCTTTGCAGACCTGTGGGGCAGAAGCAAGGTGGCCAGTTAATCAAAATACAATGTACTGAAAAGGTCAAAATAGTAGAGCAGACTCAATATATTTTTCTGGAATGGGAGGCATTAATATTCTGTGTCTTCATAGACCACAGTGTAATGTCAAGGTCTGCAACATCTGAGCAGAAAATAGAAAAAAGGCACTAGATTCCCTTGACAAAGATTTTAATTAGGATGAATAATGATACAAAACTAACTAGTGGGTTTTTTTGCACGTCTCATTTTGGGAGATAGAGTTCTGTTAAGTGGCTCAGAGGATACTTCGTTTTGCAAAAACCCGAATGACTTGCACGCTGCATAATATCAGCAACTTCACTTTGGAGGAAAAGGTGCCCAAATGCCCATTGACTTCAGTGGAGGTAGGACAGCGTCACGGCGTCACTTCTGTGCCACGAGGTGCCCATGGCAATTCTGTGCCTAAGCCTTCCTTGCTCACCTTCCACAGCCCAGCTGATTTGCGTATATCCTGGTGAAGAAGTAAATTGGCATTACATTTTAAGAGAGAATAGATGGGATGAGGTTTTTCAAAGAGCTCAGTGCCTACCAGGGTGTTATAAAGCCAGAAAACTTTTGTGAGGGCTTGTCTCCTGCTGCCTCTGAGCATCTGGCTATGGAGAGCCCCAGAAGATGCTGCATAATCCAGGGAAATTTTGTAAAGCTAATCTTTACTTCCATGCTGAAACAGCAGCTTGGTTGCTTCCACATAGCCGCTGAGCCACTGAAGATGTGCTTTAAGCTTCAGAAATGCTCTGCTAGCCAGGGCTCAGCCCCTGCGAGGACAGCTAATGTCCATACACAGCGACAGCAGAACGAGGGCACCTAATTAGGTACCTCCGTCTGCCTAGTTAATGCATGTCCTAAGTGATGTTCCCAAGGTCACAGAAGTAGCCAAAGCCAGGACTGGGCTGAGGGTGCGCTGACCCGGTCTTTCTGACCCGTGACCCCTCTAAAAAGGTGTATTTTGGCTCCTGCCCCCCCAGGGAGACCCCTCTCCCCTCGCAGGGGTGCAGCTGGGCGAGCAGCGCTCAGGCGGGAGGACTGACCTTTTCTTCTGCCCTGGTGACAGATGTTCCTCGCAGACATGTCAAAATGTGTTATTTCTACTCCCTCTCTCCTTTTCAGGGTGTCTTTTTATTGATTAGTCCAGGCAGGTAAATCTGAGCCTTAAAGTAATTACCTTCTCTCTGTTTCATAAGGTCCCTGGGCCCAATATATTTTAATGACTTTCCTCCCCTTTAATGGATATCAAATGACTCCTCATGACGTCCATCATTTCTCCTTGGTGACACTGGTGGCTGGTTACAGCTGGTTCAGACAATTCTGGGCAAACAGGCCTTTTAAAGATAATTAACATTCAGAAAGATCAGTTATCCTTCCAGGTCTGCATGCTGATGTTCAGCTGTGAGTAAGAGAGTTTAGCTACCCTTTATTATAAACACTGAATTGAAAACCCTAAGCACGGCCAAATCCATTTGTAATAATCCCACACAGGTATGGATTTTGCTGCACAGCGTATGAATATCGAGCTTTTCATTTTTTTTTCTATTTCCTCTACCACCAAACTGCTCAGCTCTTTCAATTGCTGTGAAAAGTTCACAAATACCGGCTTCTCCTGCTGCCTCCTGCCTGCCTACCCCAGCACTCAGCTCCGCGGTGTAATATTCGCGTTTCTTTGTCCTCCGACAGCATCCATGAACGTTTAGTCGGGGCTTTTGGAGCCCTAACATATGAATCTACTCCCTTCTCCATCTTGGCCGACCTCCACGCTCCTTTCTCGATGAAGAAAGAAATGCGCATCCTTGCCCGGCGCATTTATCAGCCCCGGCTTGGCTCCTTCCAGCTGTGATTTACGGGGAACATGTACCCAAAGGAAACGCCCTTGAAGGTCAGATGGGAAGAGCCGTTGCAGCTTGTCAGGACAAGCAATAGTTAATGCAGTACTTTCACGTGCTTTCCTCTCTGTGTCTAGAGAGAGAGAGACATATCTCTACACACATACCTACATGTGCATACGAATGTATAGGCACGAGGGCAAGCGTTGATCCAGCAAGATGTGTAAGATGCATGGGATGCTTTCCTGAACTGGAGCTGTGTGTGTTCTTGTGATACAGTTTCTTTACCAGAATATATTTAAGGAATTGCAAGGCCTGAAAATGATGATTAGATGGCGGAGCAGTTTTGCAGATACTGTCTTTCTATTTTGGCTGAAGAAAATGGCTTGGTCTTTCTTATTGAATTTTAAATGAGGTTGGGACAGACACAGATTTAACCCGTATTGCTGAGGTGAAAGAGTCCCAGGGCTAAATGTATGGACAAAGCGGCTTTCCCAGAGAATGACTGCTTATACAATTATGCAGCTGACCCAAATAAAAGCGTCCATTAGAAACTGCAAATGGAAGCACTTTCTGAACGTTCATCCTCCTACGAACTGAACCTGAACAGGGATTTTTGTTTCTTGAGAAAACTGTGTCTGAAAACAATTTTTTTTTTTTTTTTGCTCTTGCTGTGAGGGTAGTTCATTAACACTGCGCTTCTGTGCTTTATTATTCCAGCGTTACATGTTTATCTGCCAGGCATTTGTCAAAGCAGGCTTCTCTGTGGACAAGGGAAGCAACGGGAAAACGCAATTCTTAGCAAGGGTCATAAGTTCTGGCCAGCAGTTAAGTATCACCGTGTGCGCCGTATCTTTGATCTTACTTTTCAGCCTGCGCTTCGCTTTGCGCAGAAGTTTTTAGTTCTCGTGATTCTGCATCCCCAGGCGGCATGGCCCGCAGGCAACAGATGCCTGCAGCGGCGGCATCCTGGGAACAGGCAGACCCCGTGGAGGTTACGGGTCTACAAGGCGCAAGCAATTTGGTGATGATCAAATGGCTTTTTTCGGGATGGTTCATATCTAAGTTTCTGAGCTGGACGGTTAATGTGCGAGCTTACAGGTATATAAATGATAAAATGAGAGACGACAAGGTTTTTGACCAAAACGTGCCGTTTAACCCTTCTACTTCTATCACTTCTGAGAAGACAAAGCCCAGGTCCTGGCCCCACCGTGGGGCCTGACACCCACAGCTCTGGGGTCGGCCCCCGGCCTGCTGCAACTTTTTCTAGTGGGGTTGTAAAGAAACGCAGCCTCTGCAGGAGCTACGTGCCCTGCCGGGTCACAGCGGAGGGCTCAGGGGGTCGCGATTTTTGGGCGTCCAGATGGTCCCAGCAATTGTGAGTGTCGCGGTGAGGGACGGTCATTTGGGAAACAGATGTGGAATTTGTTTTATTTCACAAGAGTGAACAAACCCACAAAAACATGCAATCTCAGCCCGTTTATACATGCTGTCTTTATTTGACCTGCTGCTAGAGGTAACCACTCAAAGCTGCTCAAAAGGCACTGGTGACTTTGGGAAAGTCACTGCCGGCACCAGCCTGGACGCTGTTGGACAATACGTTAAGCAGGAGTGGGTGTCGGTTCTCCAGTTTCATTACTGCTGATGGTTATTACTGTCTTCTGGAAATCTCCCTCCCACTGATGGCTAATCGATGAGCTTGGCATTGCTCCGAAAGAAGTTGTAGGTTAGTAGTAAAACTGCGACAATTAGTGAGTTTGGCTTTTGTGCCAAATATCGCAGCATATTTCCCCACCTCCTCCCTAAATAGTCTGCTTGCTGAACCGTTACTTTTTTGACACTAACAGATGGTTCCTAGTGGCTGGCATCTGCAAAATTTGGGAACAGATTGATGAAATTGATAATGACCGGTTTCTGCAACAGATGGCTGATAGACAGATTTCTGTGTAAACTGACAATGTTGCATTTAAAGAGAAGTTTCCAACGAACCCACACACTACATTATTTAGACCCTGAAAAATGGATCTAAGCTTAGCATAAGCGCCACGTACTGTCTAAGACAAAGGTTAAGAAAGATTGATTAGATAATTAGCATCGCTTTATTAGCCTTTCACCACATCTGCACGATGTTCTTACATAAACATTCCCTGCCTAAAATTGCAGTGATGATGTTTTAATATTTGTTATGCAAATGGAGAGAGCTCAATTTATTTTTATAAAATACAGTTGCCTCAGCTTTGCGAACCCCACCCAATGGAAAACTATACAAAGCAAAACCAGAAAATAGCAAGAGCGAACCCCACGCTGTGGTGGGGAGGGAAGCACGTTGACTGCAGCCGCGGCTTTTCAAGCCCGCTCTCACTCGTGTGAGTGGAGCAATATCTCTCTTTGCAGTGCAGGCAGGCCTGGAGTATTGCTGTGGCTGCAGAATTGCTCGTCTGTTGGTCCTCTGCGTGCCGACAAGGTTCTCCACAGCCTTTCAGAACAGCTATGCTGTGCCCCCCTTTTTTTGGGATGGCAAATGTAAGAACGTTCTTGCGATGTGGTGGTGCCATCACTTTGACAAGGGACTTTGTGGCTTCCGCGGCATGAGAGGAGTTCAGGTTTGCAGCACCTTGGCAGCTGCAGGCACCTGAGATGTGGCTCCTGGTGCTTGCTGTGCGCTGCAATACCAGGCTGGGGTTGCTCCTGCGTTTGACGGCATCGTTGCATGTCCTCTGTCAGAGCCAATGCTCTTTTGCTTTGATCACCACACCTTGGGTGAAAACTGAAGATGTACCTCAACGGTGCACCCATAACTGTCTTGCAGGTCTATCACCCATGTTTTAATTGGCCATGGAAAAAGGCTTTGGGCAGTCCGTTGGCTAAGGTAAGTGCCAAAATCTCAAAGCAGGGTTGCTGTGGCAGACGGAGTGCTGCTGCGCTGTCGAGCAGTGCTCCATGGCTGTGGTGCTCAGGCTCTCGTCTTGCCATCTAACATGAGCAAGTTCATAAAGGCAGCATCTGCAATGCTTCGAGTGAGACATGCAGGAGAATGGTAATGCCCAGCACACCTTTACTCCTGTTGGATCTCTTTTTGACTTCCCACACATTGCTTTATTCTCCCCAAAACTGCCTAGGCGTTTGCTATCCTCTCCGTGACTTCTTGCCATTCATTGCAACAACTCATCGGCATGTGTCTGCAGGCACATGCCACCTCCTTGAGATGTTTTCCAGTGAGGTGGCTGCCTCTTCCTTTTCTTCAGGGGCTCAGGCGCTGAAGAACTTTGTGCTGTGATCAAAGCACTAAGGGGCTACAGTCCTTCCCTGGTAAAATGCCAGGCACGGGGCCAGCGCGTCGGTGACCTTTGAGTTAGCAGAGTGTCTCTAGAGTAAAGGCTGAAAACTCTACCATCGATAAAGCAGTGACTGCAGGTTCATCCATCACAGGCTCTCAACCCATCAGAAACCCCACGGCATAAAGGATGTTGTAAGTAAGAGTTGTGTGAGGTCTCGGGCTCGCTTGGCACTGGTTTTTCCTACCTCGATCAAGGACTCTTGATGCTGTGAAACAAATTACTCAAAAGTGCAAGTGCCTGGACATCTTAAATTATGCTGAAGCTCTCAGAGGTCAACGGTGCTGGAGCTCTGAGGCTAGTCAATGAAGATGTATGCAGTGTGCAGTCCTCATAAATTCACCTGCCTAAAAAAGTCCCATCAGGGTTGCCTAGACGGGGACAACGATGACTCTCCAGAAGGACCATTTGCATCTTTACTGGTAAAGCTGTTGATTGCTACCCTGGCATTATTTTTCTAGCAATGAGAGAAGCCAGATACCATAGAGGGTACGACCACATGAGGAATTAAGCCTTTTGTTGGCACAGCTGGCATCATGGGACAGTTTTGTTTGCTTCCTGCAACTGTATTTTTACATGCAAGCACTCTTCCTGTAGGCAAAATTGAAAGAGTTTAATTAAAATGAGTGTAAAAACAAATAAAACTGGAGCAAGATCCCTTAGGGAATAGCAGTTTAACTGAAATCAGTTCCTCTGGTTGGATTGGACAAACTGACTTTAAAACTGAGCTGCATTAATTTAGCTAGGTAGGCCTGGAAATATGTGTTTTGTTGGTGTTTTACAATGCAGAAGTGTAGTTAGTTAAAACCGCTGAACTCTCTGCCCTGCAGAGCTGCACGTCTATACTGTTTCTCCCAAGAGACTTTTAAAAAAAATTTGTTCCTTTTTATTTTGTTTCTTTTTTAAATAAAAAAATGTGTGGGTTTTTTTTAAACAGCTGCAGAGGTACAGGTGGCTAGGGGTGGTGTTAGGGTCTCTCAGGAGTAACAGCTTCAAAATATTCTCAGCTCTAGTTCTGATACAGACATTGTGATTGATGTGCAATTTTCATTGGGTTTGGGTAAATCTGACAGTTTGATATCAACCTGAAATTACATCGGTAAACACAGAATTGAATTTGGCTGCAACTACTTGCATCTAATATCAGATTCTGGAAAATAGTTGTCCACCAAAGAAAGTGAAATATTAAAATTCTTGAAGCACTTTAATCCTTTTTGTTCATATTTTCTTCCTTTTATATGAGGTTCCTTTGGTAGAAAAACAAGACCCTTGTGCAATACAAATGCATCAAAATGCTAGGGTTAGTTTATTTACATAAATGCGGCTTTCACTGTCTTCCCTAGATTATTTTCAGTCCAAATCACTGTTGCTTGAATGTGCAGTGCTTATAATGATTCAGAAGCTATTATGGCTTCTGCTCCGAGGGATGATCTACTTCTGTAGCCATGCCCAGAGAAATGTTCTGCTTCCTAACTGTTGCTCAAAGCCAACTCATTTGCTCTTTTTCTGGTGTCAGGAAAAATGAGGCATGCTTGCTTCATTTTTTATTTATCTGGACGTCTTGGGCTGGGCAGAGTGAGGGAGAGAGGCGCAGCTGGTGTGGACGGAGGGATCCGCGGGCGCTGGCGTCTCTGCACCATCGCTGGGGGACACCTGGGTTTCTCCTCCAGGGAAGGAAAGGCTGGGGGCATTTCTGCCCTCGCTGTTTGCAAGACCTCTCAGATGGCAGCGTGGGTTTGGGCTCGGAGGCAAGCTCAGGTCTGGGTCCATCCTCCCGAGCATGGGAAGGTCCCATCCTGGGACCGCTTCAGTTTATTCCCGTCATTCTGCTCTCTCATGGGTTCTGGCTTCCCACGCATGCAGGAAGGTGTTTTCAGTACTCGCCTGCCCTTGGCAATGGTGGCTGGGACATGTTCCCGGTGCTAAAGATAAATCTCTTCCCAGCCTATTACCTTTTTGATCAGGCTTTAAGGAAGCCTTGTTTTATCACAGCTGCTATGACTCTCCCCATCTCCCCGGTACTGGTCAAACATGGCAGTTCTGGTGAGGGATCTGCACGTAATCACCACGTAATGAGGCGATTTTCTGCCAGCACGTGACGAGGCAGCTTATTCTCCAGTTTGATGAAGGTAAAATAATTCCATCCAAGGATAAATTGGAAATCAACCAAGATACTAAGTAAAAATGGGGGAAGATATGTGGGATTTTACATAATTTATGAGCCAGTGATCTAATGCCGTCTTTGCAGTACAGGATTAAACACTAAGGTGTTTCTTCTTCCCTTATCGTAAGCGCCCAATTCTTCTTTCTGTCCGTATCACACGGCAGGCTCCCAGGATGGGAAACTCATGCCCAGAGGCAATGGGAAACTTGGGCTGATTTTCAGGAAGAATGAGGGAATTCTGACAGCAATCACCCCCTGACATAGAAACAAAGCAAAAAAAAAAAACAAACCAGCTTGTTCTAAGCATCAGTGGTGGTTGTAAAGGTTTTGCACACTTGGGCTTTTAAAAGCAAATACACCGAGCAGAAAAAGGCAGAGGTAGAACCGTTTCAGGAGATTTTCCCAAATAAAAGGTGTCGGCTGAGACCTGTGGCTTATGCACAGTGCTACTGGGGGTTCCTGGCTTGTCTGGTGACCGTGTAGCTACAGACGGTGGCATGCGGTTACCGCACACTGACCCACTCAGGCGAAGTTTTGCATGGGTGCTCCCTCCCTCGCGCGCTCACGCGCACGCCCACGCCGTCGCTAGTACGCCAGGGAGGTTTGAACCGTAGTAAAATACCAACAAGAAAGCGCATAAACTGCTGCGTAAGAAATTTGGACTTCAATAAGAACTTGAGGCATGCTGCTGTAATGAATATTGAGCTGTAAGCCGGGCTCCTAATAGACACCTTAAAAGGGGGCATATCAAGCGGGCAGCCGGTTCCTATTACTTTTGGCAGATTTCAGGGACTGCTTTCTGGCTATTGCAATGAATAACAAAAATAAAATATTCGTTCTATTTTCCTATTTGCTTTTTCTAACCTACTGAGTCCCTAGAGCACTGTGGAATTGAAGTGCATCTCTGATGGATAGCAGCAAGAAAGCAACTGAAAGTCATTTTTAAATTGCTCTAAGTGTAAGATTTATAATAAAAAAAAAAAAAAAAGGAGCATTGTTTCTCGTTAGTGAAGGAATTTATGGTTTTAATATGTTAATGGTAAGTTGCAACCCAGCAAAATAAAGTAGGTCTCGGTAAGAGCCTTGCCTAGATTTGGCTGCAGGCTGAGGTCCCAGGCAGATCTCGTTCAGGCTCGGGAGTAGCACTGACTCCCGAGTACACATGGCTGAGTAGCATGACCGAGGGTTTTAGGGACAAATCTCTTTTTGGGAAAAGCCAGCATTGTACAGTGCGTTTCACCGGAACAGCCGTTCCAGCAAAGGTTCAAGAGACATAGACACTGAAAAGCTGGCTCCCATTTAATTAGTAATGCACTGATTTCTTTCCTCCTCTGTAATGGGCTGGGTAGGTACCAGACACCTCCTGGGGTGTTTATTCCTATAGAAAATGTGTTCACATCCAGAGTCAAAAGGACTTAGGTAATAACAAATTAGTCTGGTAATTCTGATTTCTGTTTTTCAGATACTGTTGGCATAGAGCTTCTGAAGGGGCAGGAAAAAAGACACCTTTTCCTTTCCAGTGCCTGTGACGTGCATAATCAATAAATGCTATTGGCTGCACTGCCAGTGTCTCAGAAAAGGGATTTGCTTTAGAACTATTAGGGCAGCGCTACTTAACTGGCAATTGATTATTAAGGCAGTTTACTGATGAGTAACAGCTGATATATATGTATAACTTTATCTACGTATAAAATGAGATTTACAAGCACTGAAATCTTTTTTTTAAAGCCCTCACTAGAACACAACACGTTTTGCTTCGAGCAGCAGTCGCACCTTTCGGGGTTGTGCCAGGGCGCCCGGCTGCCCTTTCAGCAGTCCCCGGTTAGTTTGCCACCGGCTAATGGATGATCTCCTGCGATGGCTAGAGGGACCTTCCAGGGGCAGGTCGTGGCTACAAGGGATGTAGCAGGGCTCTGCCCCTTCCCCAGCCACCGCTTCCGTGTGCTCTCACCCAGCCGGGCACCGCGGCGCTGGCACACGGGGCTCTGGGAGGATTAGCACACGGCGTGTAAGAACGGCCTTTCAGACCGGGAAAAACGCAAATGCTGAGTTCGGGACATGCAAATAAGACTTCTCTGGCTGCAGCTGAGCAATGGCTGCAGCCTATTTTTGCTCCACAAAACTCAGTCCCCCCCTACTCCTCCCATGATGGCTGAAAACGCGGGCGAGCACCCCCGAAACGACACGCTGGTACTCGGCGCCCAGCCTTCGCGAAGGTCCGCGGGCTCCGCGTCGTGTCGGCTCATCCAGCTTGTGCATCCTTCCCCCTATTCTGCTCCCCACATCCTACCTCTGCGCCCCGGCTGTGCCCTCCCTCCTCTCGCTCCACTTGCATCATGGGTTTGTTTATTTGGTTTATGTGTGTGTGTGTATATATATATTTTACTGGTTTGGCTTCATCATTTTGTCTCTTGGGACTGCATTTAGTACCGCCTTGCTTCTTTCCTTTTATGTTCCCTACGTCCTGAATTGCTCGGTATATCACCAAATATCATCCTGTCTCTCTTTACCCTACCATTTACTGCTGCTGCTTCAGGCTGCAGCTCCGCCTGAACAAGCAGGTGAATAAACTACCTGGAGGGCTCGCATCGCACCTCCCGTGATCCACGGGCCGTGCAGCAAGTCACGTTTCCCCTGGACCTGAAACGATCTTTTCCTACTGTGGGCTGTGGGATAATAAAGGGGGTGTTTACAACAGAGGGGGCTTAAGGGGACAAAAAAGCAGGAGTGATTTATCCACTCTACTCACTTTTATTTATAACTTGTGGCTTCTCTTCTGGGGGTAAAATGGGTGTTTTCAACTTTCCATTTCTGGATTATGGAGTGGGGGGGTCAAAACCAAGTTTTAACTTCATGATCCTATGACCTGGAATAATGTGACAAGGGTTCAGGAGCAAAATGACAAATTACCTTTTAAAATGTGTGCAGGTGTGACTGAGAGTAAATTGGGCACAGAAACTGATTTCATGGTATTTGCTTCCTACGTCGAGGTAACGGCCTGAGCAACTTATTCAGATTGTCGGTAATTTAGGCACTTACGTCTCTGCCCAGACTGGCAGAGTACCGGGTGTGTTTTGTATGCAACAGCCCTACGTCCTCGGTTTTTGGGAACTAATGTGCTGCTTCTGCCCACAACCAGCAACATTATTAAAACAGGACAAGAACGGGTATTTTCCATTCGCACTTACAATTTGCATCACCATGCCTAGTTGCAAAGAAACGGAAAGTTTGTGAAAAATAAAGAGATTTTTAAAAGGTTTTCAGATGGAAGCAGTAATTTTTACACTGTAATACTCAGGGGTTCAGACCTGGCATCCAGGTCATGGGTTGCATCGATCCGGCCCTGGGGCAGCTTTCGGTCCCCTCGCGTGTGCTTGGGAGAGCACCCAGCAAGGGGCTGTCCCGGGGCAGCGTTGGTCCCCTTGTTTCTGCTTGCCACTGGGCTGAAGGCTCTGCTTATTTCTGGTTGTCACTCCTTGCTCTGAGGTCAATGGAAATGTTTGGAAAAATGAACATGTTTAATCAACATTTTGAACTTTTGTACTGATGGGAGAGAAATCACGTTTTACAGCTCTGGAATATTGTCTCCCAATTTCTTTGCTGTTTGGACTGACTTTATCAGCAAGTTTTTTCCTACATGGATACTACTTCCCATATTACCATGCTAAATAATGCACCAAAGCCTTCTAAAGTAATTAATAGGGAAAAGGAGGCACATGGTATCAGCCAGCTCTCCGTTACAGGGTGATGGAGGTGCACCTTCCTGAGTGACATCTCTTCTGTCATGGTTCGGGGCAGTGGGACCATCTGCTGCTCAGTAAAACCTCTCGTATTGGTTTTGGTGTGCCTGGAGCGGGAGCAGAGCTCCTGGGCATGGGCTGCTGATTGCTGTTCCTTGCGTTACGGGAGAGGGATCCTGCTTTTCCATGTCCTGCGCGGGCAGAGCCAAGCAGCTGTCCCAGCGATGCCGATGTTCCCGCGTTGAAAAGTTAATTGTGCTTCTACATCCAAAATAGCCACACGTGGAGCGTGGGAAATAATAGCCTGGAGCTGTGTCCCAGCGCGGACATGTGTGGTGGGGAAGAGGTTGAGGAGGGAGTGGAGACAAGGAAAACAACGGCTGCGTTACCCTGGGGGCTGCTAATCCCCGTGAGTCTTGGGTAAGCAACTTCTAATACCTTAATTTCCAAAATGACACCTTTTTCTTCTCAAGCCCAAAATAATTTACTTGATTCTGAGATTCTGGAAAACTGAAATCATCATCACCATCAATCATACACTTCCTCTGCTTGCCTAAGGTGATATTACAGAAAAAAAAGACAGCATTTTTCTGTGTAGTTACCTTCGCGCACAGAGGATGTGTGCTGTGGTGTTATGGCAATCACAGCAGAGCAGCAACTTTAATTGTCAGGCTATCTATGAAATGTAGCATAACTTCCTTTGTGGAATTTAATACCGTGGCAAATGTATCTAGTGAATAGATTTTCTTAAGTAGATAAAATAGGTCATATATTTTTAAATGGTAAAGGGTGTTTTCCTTTGTTAAATAGTGTTTGCTGTTTTCAGTCATTTAAGAGGATTTTCATCATACAAACTGGATCCTAAATAAAACCCCCTCACATTATGAATTTATCTTTGTAACGGTAATAAAAATCTTCATTTTTGCTCAGTTTAACACAGCAGGTTTAAACTGCTATTTAGCATGACAAGGATAAATCTGTGCTCGCTACTCACAAAATAGGTCAAGTGTATTAAAAAAACTCTACTCTAGTGTGGCTTAATCATTAGATACTAACTTTGCTGTATTAAACACCCAGACTTCTTTGGGTATTTAGCTTAGAAGTGAGAAGTTTTACAAAAGTGCTGCCTCACCCGTGACACCCAGTGTGATCAGTATAGTTGACTGCAGACGCATATTTGTCCCTTCTGCATGACCTACAAAAGCTCTCTTATCTTCCTGAAATAAAATACCTGGGGCAGAAACAGGCGTGATGTCGTTTGGGGTGAAAAAACTTGCTGCTCTTGCCATACCTGGAGGCTGCCGTGTTGCACGATGCCAGGGACCTACAGCACTTTCCTGTGGCTACATCTAGGAATGTGCTTAGGCAAATTCTTAATTGGAGGCGCACAAAACATCTCACTGAGTCTGTATGGAGCTGAAAAACTCTTGTGCAATAAAATACATATTGCGCTGTCGGCTCAAACAAGAGCTCACGCCTGGCCCGGAGAGGCATGAAAACCACAATCAGACGAACTAGCTCTATCACAGAAGTTTCATCTGAATATGTATGATGTTGTTATTTAAAAGGTAACTTTAGCTGTAGCGCACTCATTTTTGGAAGTGGAGCAAGCGTACTAGGAACAGCTGTTTGACCTTTGCCTGAAATGCAGCGAAGTACTGCAACTGTTTGCTGGGTGGTGGTTATGGTTTTTTACCCTAAAGAACTTCAACCTAGACTTAAGTCTTGTAGATGCAGTGATCCCCCCCATCAGCAGCACAGCCTCACCATCCTGTGCCATAGCTACAGCTACAGGAACCTACAGGTACTTATAAGTACCTGTTACCCAGGGAATTTGGGATTGCTCTGATCCCTGCCCAGGGATGTGGGTAGAGGCTCCAGGGTGTGCTACAGGGATGCTGGCGTTAGAAACGAGGGGTGTGTTGAATGCAAAATTGTCTCTAAAAATTTCTCTCTGTGATATCCTTATTCTGTGTGGAAGGCAGAGAGGCAAAAGGTCTTCACTCCTCAACATGAGTTGAGGAGAAACCAAACCGAGCTCACGCTAACAGAAAATGGCATTTTTTTTCCGGAGCAAGATCCCACAGCATAGTGCCCGGAGCAGCCATGGCTTCGCTCCATCCCATCCCTCTGCATCCAGGTGTGCTTGAACCTGCTTCCACCGTCTAACCTGCAGCTGTCCCTCCGGCAGCACCCAAGCGATGTGTTGGATCAGCAGGGACCGAAATGGCACAGACCAGCCTGGCTCTCGGTGCCTGAGGGCTGGGCTTGGAACGAGGTGCTGGGGAATTGCAGGGACGGGCTGAGATAAATGAGTGTGGATTCAGGGAGGTGGTGAGCCGGCATCACTGGAAGTGTTCAAAAAACGTGTGGACGTGGCACTTCGGGACATGGTTTAGTGGGCATGGGGGTGTTGGGTTGGACTTGATGGTCTTAAAGGTCTTTTCCAACCTTAATGATTCTGTGATGCTGTGAATTGGGCAATTAAATTTGTAGCCGCCTTCGCAGTTGTGAACATGCACAAATGGAACTGATGGAGTTTCTTCTGCCTGCTAAAGGAAGCATGAAACAAATTATTTTATGTCCAAAGTTTGTAGCAGAGCCATGAGGGACTTATAATTAGAGAGCTAATGTGCACCTTCCCAGTGATTAGGTAAACACATTTTTTTGTTATTTATAATAGCTTCCATCACACAGATTCAACTAATTACAAAAACGTCCCTTGTAGAAACCATTTACAATTTTAATTCCAATTATTTTTTGATAATTCAGAAATATTTTTCCTACTATTCATCAGAAAGCAGAAAGTTAATCCATTCATTACCACACTGAATGGCTGATTTGAAGCCAACCATGAATTACAAAGTAAGTCAGATTGAAGGTGAAAAACAGGACTGTGCTGTGCGGGAAGTTGGGGGGGTGGAATGGCTGTAAAAAAACACCAGTAACACATGGCTGAAAAAAATGTATCCTTTGCAGAGCTGAAGAAGAAATGCAGTATTACATTTCCAGCTTGAACACTCCCATGTCGAATGAGCCCATTTGTAATGGCAGTAGCAGAAAGTCAGGGACACGCGTTTGCTCAAAACAGCTGTGACATTTCTGCGGCTCAAGGAAGTCTGTTCAGCGGGCATGAAAGAGCTCCCGCTAACGCCACTCCCCGCTGGCTCGCGTGGGGGCTAGGTGAAGAAAAGCTGTGGCTTGTACTTGCGAACACTGGGCTCAGCCAAGCAGAAGCTTTTGCCCACGGCTCTGTTCTGCGCTCCCCGTACTCAGCCCTGTGCCGAGGCCGGTGTTTCCCAGCCAAGTGGGACCCCGCGGCCGCCGGGTGCCTTGAGCTGCTGGTAAGCGCCAGCCGGGGACGTGCAGGGCAGGAGATGGCCCCGCCTGTTTCCCTGCCAAAACAGAAATGCTTTTGATTCAGCTGGATTTGCACCAGTCTTAAGGAAAGCAGCCGTGGTGGGAGAGAGCCCTGAGGATGCTGGAGGATGGAGCTTGTTGCCATTGCACCCTAGAGACATACCCGGAATCCCACATCAGTCTCTTGGAAATTGCAGGTAGCTGTCATGTGATAGCTTTGCCTTTAAAAATACTGGTTTTAACTCAAAATCTAAAAGGACCAAAGGTTCAAAGTGCCTTCATAAGCACTGTGGGATGACAGTGAATCTCCTGTGATTCCTTCTGATCCAAAAATTACAGGTCAGGTCCTCCTCAGTACGCATCTCCTGAGGTTATGTGCTTTCAGTGCAGCTGCACTGATTTACAGCCCTGGCCAAGGAGCGAATACGTCTCTTTTAACCTAAGTGACCTTTTTTTAATGTACCCAATCTAGGAATGAAGCATCCCATCTCATCTCCCATTTGTAATTTTATTATACAAAGCTCTAAGACATATACAGCTTTTTTCTTGGAAAATTGGTTATGCTCTTTGTTACAGTCATATGAAATCCTACAAAATTTGCTTCTGACTCCCAGTTTTGTATACCAAACTCCCAATTTAGAGCCCTATAAAACTAGTTTATCGAGTTCAGCATGAAAAGCTTTGGTGTCTGTACATAAATACTTTAAGAAATCCATTCTTACTATCTCTTACCTTCTCCAAATACTTAGACACACTTTTCGAATGACAGTTTCAACCTTCAGAAAAGAATCGCTGCCTGAAATGGTTTCAACAAGCCACCAACGCAGTGTTTAGGTCAGAAAATACAAAATGTTTTCGTTTTGATATACATCTTGCAAGGCAGCTGCGTATCGTTTGAAGGTGCAAACCCAGAAGGTGCATCTCAGCCTGGGGTTCTTAGCGGGGCAAAGCTGACAAGTGACCTTTGGGAACCATCTGCCCTGGCACCGGCGGACCGAGACTCCTTGGAAAGGGCTTTGCAGGCAGTGAGGCAGAGGCAGGGAGGAAGAGGAAGGACATGAAGGACATCACGCGTGAGCACAGTTTGGCCTTTCGGTCCTTTAAAGACGTACCTTTTAACCTGGCCGGGCTTTTATCGCAACCACCGTTACCAATGCTACCAGTGACGGGCTCCAAAAATATGCACAGAAAGGAAAAACGAGGCCTCGGCCATTTCTCGGAGGGCACCAAACTCACCCTGCAGCCTTCACCTTTCCTGGACAGAAAAACCAGTTCGATGAACGCCTATTGTCACACCCTCCCCCAACTCCTTCCAGCACCCCCGCTCTTCTAGCCGGCTTTTTTTTAAACCAGCCTTGAGGTAAGTGCCACCTCTCCCCGTCGCTGGCACGGCGCTGCCCGATTACCGGAGCTTGTGCTGAGGCAGAGCCCGATCTCCTCACAGCGGCTAACGGCCCAGCATGGCTGCTGCAGGCCCTGGTAGCACAGATCCCCCCTGCAGCCCTGCTGGGCAGAGCAAACCGCAGCACGGGAGCAAAACACTCCCAGCTCTGGGGGTTCAGTGGCGGACACCATCGAAAAGGGGTCCAGGGGCTGCAGCAGAGAAACCGCAGCTGAATTTCTGCGGAATATTTGGCCTCAAAACCCAAGAGTGAAGAGATTTCCCCCAGGCCCGAGTCACTGCTGAGCTGGCACTTCTGTATATACTGTGCCGTGGCCCAGCAGACCTTGTTCCCTTCCTAAGGTGCCGTGGCTCCGAAAACGAGCCTCTGACCCAAAGCAGACGAGGGAAAAAGTCCCTTCTTCTTCCTTCACCCTGCTCTGGTTGTGGGCTGAGACAAAAACGGGGAGGACAATGAGCTCTGTCACAGCTTGGAGCTGCAGACCAGTAAATTTAGGTTGGATATTGTGGGGTATTTCCTGGGGGATGCTGGAACCATGGGAGACACTGGAGCAAGAGCACAGACTGGCCCGTCCCTGGCAGCTCCCAAGCGTGGAGAGGAGGCAAAATGACGGCCCAACACCGCCGCAGCGTTTTCCAGCACACCTTCTGCACTCCGCTGGCGGACGGAGCTGTCTGAAGCAATGGGTGTGTTAAAGATGGCTTTCAACGGCAGGGGTGGCAGCGGGTCTGCCCTTGCCAAGCTCTGGACCGAGCACAGAGACCACAAAGAGAGCAAATACCGGCAAATGTGTTTGTCATCTCTTCAGCGTTTTGGAGAGCCGCCATCCCCAGGAAAGGCCGGACTGCCCCAGTGAATGACTGAAGGCAGGTAAGGAGTCCTAGCACAAAGCACGCTGGAGGACTCCCTTGCGGGGCGGTGGGAGGGTTTGTGCTTTTTGGCACTCGTCTCTGAAGAGCTGATCCTCCCGCCCGGCCGGCCTGGGCACGGCAGCCTGTAAAGCTCCAGCAGCAACAGCCATTCAGCAGGAAACCCCCTCGCTGCGGTTCGTAAGCAAAGGGACCGAGGAGGCCGGAGCTGAGGGAATGCACTAACAAACAGCCCCACGCGAACAGGGAGCCTCTTCGTGACAGCACTTCGCTAGAAAGGATCCATCTGCATCCCAGCCCAGCGATGGGCAGGCAGGGCTCTTTCATCCTCATCGTTAAAGGTGATTATTCCAGAGGGAACACCGTGTCTGGGGGCTGCCAGAGCCCGCAAGGCTCAACGACCCTTTCAGCTCCCTGAAGTCTGCCTGGAGCATTCCCTCAGCAGCCTCCAAAGGGACCCGGTAATACCGGCTGGTGGGGGAGTAGCCCCGAGGAAACACGTGTCATTTCCAAGAGCTTCTAACGCTCCCTTGGGAGGAGCGAAACTGCACCGAGAGCTGAACCAATGTGGGCTTGATGACCAGGTCAGCAAATGCTCCAGAAGCGATGGGCATATTGCGCACGTAAGAGACCCAGAGTTCAAGTCTCCATAGGAAAAAAGCTTCACAACTTTTTATTTTCTGCTCTAGAGTCACTGTCACCTTAAAATTCTCTGCTAACTTGAAAACAAATCATGCTGTCAAAAAATCATGCATTAGAAACAAATTATGTTCTCTAAATGCGTCTTGGCAATATAATTGATAAACCGTGAGTATGTGAAATAATTGAAAAAGTAGGAGGGGGACATGCAGGATAGATGACTAAAATAGGAAAGTAATGAACACGTGTAAATAAGAGCCACAAACAATAAAGATATGTTACAGTGTGACAAACTGTAAATAATCAGAGCATTCCAGGCCTGAAATGTGATCCCTCCTCAGGGAAAACTTGTGCTGGCAAATCTGCAAAAGCCTTAGAGAGGAAAACGAGAAGAGACGAGGTTATCAGGGCTCTTTGAAATGGCAGGCACGATGGATTAGCCCCTGGACTCATTACTCAAAAACTTCACCGGCACTGTGGCAGTAAGACGTGCTACCAGCCCACTTCTTACCTCCACCCCAACGCGCACAGGATCCCGGCAGGAGTGATGCCATCAGCCTTTCACACCCCGCGATAGATAAAAAAAAGGGATGGCATTTATCTTCCCTAATTTAGCCGTTTAGAAGGGGCTTTTGATGGCTAACTCTCTTCTCCTGGTTCGCTCCACTTTCCCCGTCCCTCCCTGATGCCTTGGGAATCCTCGTGACATTCAGAAATAAATGGTCACTGTCCCCAGCTTCTCCCGTGGATGCACGTATCAAGGTAGCTGTTTGTCCGCTGTGTAGGATTTTAACCCATCTCTTTCTTTGTTTCCAGGTCCTAAATCCTTTCCTGATCCTCAGGATTAAATTCTCATCAAGACCAGCCTGTGCCAAGACCCTTCAGTGCGAACGGGACTGCAGCCTGAATTAGGGATGAGGCTCAGCCTCTGCCGCAGAGGTTATAAAGCAGCCGGAGATCAGTACTGAGGATGGACCAAGAGGTGCAGGAAGAAATTTGGGACGGATGAGGGCTGTCAGATTTACACCCTGGCTTCCTGGGTGACTCTCGCCTTCTGAAAACCAAGGTGAGAGGTGACACTTAGACCTTCATTTGCTGTTTCAGAATATGATCGCTTTGTCTAAGGTTGTCTTTAACTCACTGCCCAGAGCACAGCAGGAAGGTCCCGGCCCACCTGCCCCCTGTGGGTGGACGAAATCCCTGAGTGTTGGTGAAGTTGCTGTGGGTTTATGTCCAGGTAGATGCAGACGGGTTAGTACTGAGAAAACACTTCCTCAGTGGGCAGGTTTGAAGGAAAATATTTGCTGCTTGCTCTGACCGAAGCTCGTTTGGAAAGCACGCTCAGGAGCAGTGTTTCAGGCAAAGATTGCACCCCTCCACCTTGCCGCTGGCTTGCAGATGATACCACGTGGTAGAAGTACATCGTGCTCCACGTCTAGGGGTAATAAGAAGAAAAGAAGTGACATTAAAATGCAAACTATTGTCGGTGGTTATTTCTGTGGATAGTCCTCTTCCATTTAATAGCACAAAATCCATCATGTTATGCCTTATTTCAGCTGTGATTGCTCCAGAGAAAAGATGTAGGTCACGTCATGTCGAACACAGTGCCTTTGAGAAGAGCTCACGGTGCAGTTTTCAGGTAGGAGGGAGGGAGGGTAGCCTTGCCGCTTCATTTTATAGCCGTGCTGGCACTCACACTTGGCCAAAAGTGGTAGAAAATGTCACCAACTAAAGTTGGCTGTGAGGCCGTACCGCAATGTAAGCGGTGACTGGCGGTGTAACCCGAGAGAGAGGTAGCCCTGGAGTTCACCACCACCAGGAGCTGCTACTGCGGGTGTAGAAGGAAAAAAGAGGGGGAAATTTTGAAATTTTGGGGCACAGGTGAAAACACCTTCCAAATCATGTGTCTCTACAGCAGCCCAAGAGGCCCGTTAATGCTGTGCTGTGACTTGCACCACAGAGCCCGGGGGAGATGGAGCAGCCAAAATGTCCGGATTTTAATGTAACCCTACAAGCAATGGTTTGGGACATAGTCGTGCTCCAGTTTAACAGACTCAATTAGCAAGGTTATTAATTAATCAATTATGTAAAACAGATGAGCAATCAGATATCCTGTTCTACAGTGATACAGCTCATTGTTAAAACTTAATTAACTCACAGGCTTGGGGACAAAATTAAAAAAAAAAAAAAGAAGAAAAAAAACCCTACTGAAGAATCAGTCAGGAGAGAAGGATTTCAAGCGAGGATGGAAACTGGGCTTGAGCCCAGACAGGACAACAGCCCTGCTCTGAGAGAATGTCAAGAGTTATTTTGGGTAGTTTAACAACCACCCTGATGTTTGTCTCCACCACTACAGCCAGCTGAGCCAAATCGTGCTCTCTTGCTTGCCAAAATCAATCTAGGGAAATTCCTTCTGTGTAGCTGAATGGTGCCCACCTCTCAAAGCTGGCCGATGCGGTACACGACCCGGGAGGAGTTCAGCAGAGGTATGTTTGCACGCCGTCGCCTCTCGCGATAGCAGCGGCTGTTGCAGTAGGAGCAGCACCAGTGGCACAACCACCACCAACGCTCTTGGTCGGTGTCGGATTCTTACGTGACTTGTACCAAAAAGCAACGGGAATATTGGTCTTCCGTACCAGCCCCTTGTAACACGAAGTATTTCAACGGCCTACATTAATCTGTGAAAACCTACACCTTGTTACAGTCTTGGTTTTATTTAATTTTACTTTAGGCTAGTAGTTACTTAGGCCAATTCCTTGGCAGTTGTGATAAACTGATACATCATCTCTGACGGAGCAAAGCTCTGTCTGTATGCTCCTACTTGTACAGATTCTTACCCGAATATATTTGCATTAACTGGGTTTGTGATATTCAACATACATAGAAAAATCAGTGTCAGAACCTGCAAGTCTCTCAAAACCGCAGGTAATTTCAGAGGTAACACATTTTCAAAGCATAAACCAACGTGCTTTTGACCTTTCCTCTAACAATATGCTCCGAGGTCGATTTTTCCCATGTTTAAGGGACAGATTGCAAATGTATTGGCTGGGAATGGAAGCAGAGCCATGCTCCAGCAATGATTTTTATGGACGAGAAAAGGCAGTTAGTTACTACCTGGCAAAGACCCTGCATTTTAAGTTTTCTTTACAAACTCCCTCCCTGCCCAACCTTTTAGTGTGGAATTGCAGGAATTTATAGCGATATGTGAAAGAAGTCGATACTCAAGACCAGTGGCTGCCAGACAGCGCATTTCTTTCTAAATCTGGTGTTAGCAGAGGGGTTTCTTGCACAGCTGCAGCTGGGAGGGTGGCTTCACAGCCGCTGAGTGCACACACCAGAGCTTTTCACATACCTCTGCCTCATTACTGGGCTGATACAGTGCTGGCAAAATCTGAATGTGCTTCTGGCCTTGCTTCTCCCTTCCTCCCGGAGTGCCACTGTGCGGTTTGTGCTTTTTACATCCTGGTTTTCAGGGATTCGTTTCAAGCCGTTAGTAGGCAGTGCACACGGGCGACGGGACGGACCCAGCTTGCAGCAGGAACCTGCCTCTGTGGTTGGTGGCTTACGATGGGCTGATCCTGCACTGCTCGTCAGTGGGGATTTTCCACCGAAGCAAAGCGGGCTCTGTCCTGAAAGCAGCGGGTAGGACTGCTCAGGGGCTCTGTCCCTCTCATTCGTAGCTTACCTAAATCTATTTGTTTCACTATTTCCCCCCCCCCCCCCCCCGACTGCATAAAGCCTGCTCTTCACTCTGCCTCCCCCACCCGCTCTGAAAAAGATGGTCTAGTTTCCAAGATGGGAGTGCTCAGAAAGTCAAAAGCTTATTAATAGCTCTCTGCTTCTTTTTAATCTATTCAAAAAGCTGTGCAGTGTGCAAAGCCGTTGTGACATGATTTTTCTTTTTAATATCTCACCCTTTAACTGTCAGTATTTGAGGAAAAATGGAAGTAATCATCAGTGCAGGCTGTAATGCTACTGTTTTATAGCTGGTGTGGTTCTCAATGGGAAATTTTGTAAGAAAGTGGGAAAGTACAAGACTGTATGTGTGTGTATAAGCATACACAGGCATCTCACAGTGAAGGTTTCACAGAACAAACGAAGAACGGTGTAGTCATTAAGCAAAATAATATCAGTAAGATAAGGAAAATATTTGTATATTGGAAAACAGGGGAAAAAAAGGCTATTTCTTTGCAAAGGGTTGATGGTATAACTTCGCCACGTGTGCCCCGTCCATGCGGAGGCATCAGCCCGCTGCAGTACGGTACTGCCCGGTCTGGTGGACTTTATTGAGGATGCAAAGTACAACGTTTGGGTGTGGAGGGACTCCGCTGCCCTCCAGGTAAGAGCCATCCAAGCTGATCATTTTACTGTAAGCCCAAACTGACCTTTTACCATTGCTGGAGCACCATTTCGGCAGCAGGCACTCTTCAGTATCCCCAGGGAAGCAAAGGCTGTATCCCCTGGCAGGGAGTTCACAGAAGTTAGTCCAAGATCCTCACCCAAAATGGAAGACAGCATCACAGAAAAGCTAAACGTAAATCAACACAGCTTAGCAGGACGTGACAGGTGGGACATAATAATCCACTACCGGTATCGTAATGTATGAAATCAAAGTACCAACGCACAGCATTTAGCCCAGTGCCAGTTGTTACGAGAGATGCGTAGTATGGGTGATAAAACTCCGGCTCAACCTTTTATGAGGCATGGAAGAAATTCCCAGAAATGGGTATCCCAAACCAGGAGTGTCTAAAGACAGCAGTGACTGAAGCAGGAAGGTGGTAACGGGAGGGACCCGCCAGTTTTCCGTGCAGCAGCTGCCCCGAGTCGAGCTAACTGGGGGTTCAGTCCCCAGGCTCACTGTGAGCACTGCCTCGCTCCCCCAGAATACTCGGGCACTTTCTGGCCTCGGCCAACACTTCTCAGGACAGGTGATTATAACAGTACGTGTAGATATATACAAAAATATTATGTGTATATGTGTACACACACGTTATGATCATGTAGACATATACACAGGTTTGTATATAGAAAAGAGGGGTGTGTATAGCTACGCACGTGTAATACAAAACAAAGCTTGCAAGGTGCCTGCAATTTTAAAACACAACAAAACTCCAATCAGTACCCCTTCCCAACACTTACAATCTCATTTGCAGCTCACACATTCTTAAGCTTCGGATTTGGTTTGCTTGCCTTCTAGCCCTCTGTGCCACAGTATCTGACATGTGGCACCGCTGGATCACTGACACATGGAAGATCAAACGCTTCAAAGAGTCTCAGAGTGGGTTTGCAAAGGGAAAACCCTTCTGTTCCGAGAGTCAGGTAAGGCCACATACTGGAAGTAATGTATGGTACCCACAATACAGATAAGCTAATGAATACAGTCAATTTAAGTGAAATTTAAGGCAGGTTCTGACCCTAGATGACATAATGCAGCCAGTGGCGTATGGACAGACAAGTTAAAAATGTGTTACCTGATGAGATGGTAATTGCACAAATGTTTGAAAATAGGTTTCATGCTTTCCTGTGGTACTTTAATATTGCACATTCAGAGGAAAGGAGATGAAATAACATTTTTAACTCTGTAATTAGCACTGTAATAATGTTGGCTGTTTAAATTAGTTAAGAATATTAAAGAGGAGCTCTAATTTAATAATAGAGACACAAAACCAGGTATTTCTAAGTGAGGATGGCTTCCCACCAATTGTATTCAATGTGATTTTGTCTTCATTCATACTGTAGGTAATAGCCACTGTAGAAAGTGGCTGTGTTTATAGAATTGCCCTAGATACCTTCAGAAGAGACAGAAAAACAGCACGATTTGCAAACTGGGGAGGAAATAAAAATGAAAGCTTTCTCCCCCCCCCCCCCGCTTGTTCCTTAAAAATCAATTTTAATGTCATTTGAAAAGTTCAGATTTTGGTACAGTTATTACTTTCAGTTTAGTTTCATTTCTTGCTTTTAAAATACAGCTTTCTAGAGACCTTACATTAACTTCAGAGATTACAGCTGACATTGAACAGAGCTATAAGGTATAAACCAAATATAAAACACCATCCATTTCCATGCATGATTAAATGCTGACTCAAGGTACTGCAGTATTTTTGATCCCCAAAGTTTAATAAAATTCAGGACAGGCAATAAGGAGTCGCAGACAAATTAAAATTTATTGAGACAGACAAAAATGCAACTACTTCAGACTACAATTAAGCATTTACAGTTAACCAAAGATAGCAAAATGCTCACATTCCACTTAACTCCTTATGGAAAAAGCATTCAGAATTTACTACGCAATTCTACTTACTATGATAATCTACATCCATCTACAGTAGGGACATCAAACTGAAACACGTAATATTTGGATCTCTCCTTACAGATCTACACATTTAACAGTAACAGACATCAACAGCATTGAGAAAAGTATAAAAAGACCAAAACCCACCTACTGTAGAGAGGGCTTTTTGATGAATAGGAACTGTACAAAGCAGTCTATGTATTAAAGGAACCTGAACGGCATACAGAAGGGACTGCAATAAAAGCCAACAAATGTAGGAAGCCAAGCTTGAGCTATCTGGTGGTCTGTATCAAGTGGTGACCTTAGATCTATGTCATCTGCTGCTTGAGGGGAAAATGCTACAAAACTCCTAATATCAAAATATTCCCATGCCAGAAATGTACACTGAGACTAACAGACTAGGCTGGAGAGGCAAAGAGAAGCATTCACTAACAGTGTCATTTTCAATATAAACTTTACATTTTCAATATAAACTGTAGAATAAATATTAAATAAACACGTGAAATGATTTAAAATAATAGTACAGAATAGCTTAAAAAAAGGCAAAGAAAAGGATTCTTTGTGTTCACAGCAAAGGCCAGTAATGACCCAAAAACCCCAACTGTGTTGAAATCTGAGCTCAAGGAGATTTTGATTTAACCACAGTAGTTAAAAGGACACCTTGAAACATAAAGAATGCCTAACAGTATTTCGTAGTCTCTAATATGAAAAGAAAATGCGATTAAAAATTGGTTTGAGCCTCTACAAAAATGGGACAACTCTGATTCCATTTTTCACAATGAGAAAATGTTTGGAAGGTCAATGACTTGATGCAGATGGGAAGTCCTGCTTTAAAAAAAAGAAAAGAAAAAGAAAGGAATTAAATTAAGCTGGAAGCAAATTAAATCCTTTACAAAGCATGAATGGAAGGGGCTTGATCTGGAAGAGCACTGGTTCTTGGTAGAATTGCTGGTTTCTTTTAAAGAAATAAAACATTTTCTTAATGCATCTTGGACACACACACACACATATGCACATGCATGTATGTGTATAAATGTATACATACAACCACACACACATACACACATATATGTATATATAGGCTGCTGATCCGCCAACCACTGGAGGATGCCACTGGATCACAAAAGGGCTTTGCTAAATAGCTTTGTAAGACTGAGAAACTTCCTCTTAAAGCAATCCATAGTCTGAGCTGCCCTTCCAAGCACACCCGCCTGTCTGCCCTGTTCCTGACTAGGCTGTGCCACCTCGGGGTTTTGACACTACTCTCTAAATTTAAACTCTCTTGTAGTCGTACACAACTGAACTAGTCAATAAAATGGCACTTTTCCAATGCTGGCCCTAATTCAGAAGAACAGCTGACCAACTGAAGCAGGGGACTGACCGATCGCCTGGCTCGGAGTGTCTTCCTGGATCCAGGCCAGCGGGCTTAAAAGGGGTGTGTGTACGTGTGTATGTGTGTGTGTGTGTTCTTGAGCAAAGGGAACTGTGCTACCAGAGGTCAGCTGAACCAGCCGAGGCACCTGCCCTCTTGCCTGGCTGTGCTGGGCACAGAGCAGCTTGACTGGTACCCACAGCATGTTTGAGTTGGTGAGTCTGAGATGATGGTAATTATTTTATAGTTTAAGATATAGAACCTGCCAGCTCTGATTTGGAACAGCTACACGCAAGAGTTTACAGCTAGGAGAGGATCAAAGGCATTGAGAAATGGAGAGTGGTGCTGTGTCTGCTCATGTAAGCTGAGGGATGTCCACGTTCACTTTTAAAGACTTATTGAACAGCTTTTATTTAACCATCTTGCATGTTTGTACGTGACACAGAAGGGCTGCAACCTTGGACCGTGGAGCTGCCTGCAAGGGCTTGGTTAGACAGGATTTACCCCCATGAACTGCAGGGCAGGAGAAGGGATTTACTATGTGGCCTTTGAAGTAATGCTTGGTTCCAGGACAAGCCATTGCAAAAGGACACAGGACTGCAGAAAAAACTGGTTGTGCATGGAGGATGAGTCCAGTCAGGGGGAAAAGTGTAACTCTACCAATTGTGGACCTCAGTTTTATATCAGAGTGAAATGGCAACTCTGTGCCTTAGGCATGTCCTGCACAGGAGAGCAGAGCTAGACCCAGAGAGAATGGGTTTAATTAATAAGATAGGAGAAGGAAACCAGCTACGATGGTAGCTGGTTTGCTTGCTTGAGAAGCAAGCTACTGATAGTCTTAATTGCTTCCCCCAAAATCATACTATTTAGGGAAACAGAAATGCTGGTTGTTTCTGTTCCTCTTGCAAGTGTGTGTGTGTGTGCTGTGCAGCTCATGGACAATGATTTTTAACTCATCTTTCCAAAGGTATAGGAAAGCCAAAGGGATTTGAGGCAGGGAGGATTGCAGACCTTTTGCAAATGACCGTGATGGCAGATTTTTGGGAAGATGCGGGGGCGTGAAACAACACACAACAAATTCCTCGTGATTTTACACATCCTTTTGCATTAATAACAATTATGCAGGCTTGTTCTTTGTTCTCAGGTCATTGATCTAGATAAATAGGAAATGAAAGAGAAGAAAACAACTGAGCCCCTGAAACACATAGTGTCTGAAAGGAGCTCCTCTTCCAACCATGTCTGAAAGCAGAGGTCCCACCCAGAGCGGGAGAGGGGCTGCAGAGCCCTACCAGGCTCTGCAGTGGCCACTGACTTTGGAGAGGGCTGATGACCACAGTCCTTGGGCCAGTGTCCCTAAAAAATTGACTTCTGCCAACCAGCATGGTATTTTCCTTCTTTTGAGTGAATATGCAACCAGCCATGTTTTGACTCCATACTGTCTCCACCTCCATATCCAACACTAACTCAGAGGAAAAAAAAAATCGATCTAATTAGTTTTCTGTGTAATAAGCACATTTTTCATTCTGCAAAATAACTCACGGGCAAATTACTGGCACTGGTAAAATACTTACACCTGCATCCTAATGCAAGAGTGGGGTTAAGGTACCTCTTACGGTTTCTGAAAACAGCAAAAATAAGAAAATCTCACATTACTGCATCAGAGAACCGCAATGGGAAAGGACACAGCAAATAATTTAATGTCAGTATGCTGTGTTACAATTGAAGAGCTATGGATATTGGGAGATGCTGAGGGAATCACAGATTGTCTTTTAATACTATTCTCTTTTAATTGTGTAGTATGAGTGTGCAGCTTGTCACACTGAGCAAAGGGGTTATGCTTTTGAAACATGACCACCTAAAGTTGCTTTTTGAAACAGGCCAAATAAATATTAACTATTTAAATTAAAGAAACGACAGCTTATTACTTTTGATGGTTAGTGTCTTTGACAGCTTTATAACTTTGGAATGAGGGATCGCTAAGAGTAAATGAAGAACAGGCAGATCCATCGTGCGTGAGCAGGAAGCAGAGGCTGCTCGCCCGGTGTTAGCGCAACTCTTAGCGCAAATGAGTTCAGACAGAACTGAGGAACAGCTGTGGAGGTGGTGATGATGCTACAAATCCACGAAACACTCTTTTCTTAAATGCTTTGAAAGGCAGATGGACTCTGTTCCCTGCCTGTAGGGCTTCGTCCAGGATAGCTGCAGGTTCTCAGCATCTCTTAAGATCAAGGCCATGTTCCTTAACCAAATAAACAGTGGCAGTGAGCTGATCTACGCTTTGGTGGGAGCTCTGCCTTCAGTGGGGGCTGGACTACGCCTGTTGGACTCATTCTTGGAGAATGTAAGGAAGAGAAAGCCCCGCCACTGGGTTTCTTTCTGGATTAAACCCCTGGTGCTGTGCAGCCAGAAGTCACTATCCAAAGAGACTTAATCTTTACTGGAATGTAACAAATATGGACTAGAAAATGAGGCACCTACTTTTCCTTCTTCATGAAAGAAAAATAATGGTTTCTGATATGATTCCGGGTAAACAATTTACGACACAAATTCTCTAACATAAGAAGGGCTTTTAAGCCTTGTGTTGGTTTGTTGAGCCCCTTCTGTGATTCTTCTTTCACAGAATGTATTTCTTAGGCTGTGCAAGTGAGGATTAAGACATGAAATGTTTTTGAAACAAAATTCATTGCCCCGTGGATAGAACAAAAATCCCCCAAACCAACTGAACAAAAGCTGTATTCCAAACAGTCCTCGCTCGGAAAAAAAGTTGTCTTCCAAATTAAATAGACTATACAAAATTAAACTCAGTAGAGAGGGAATATTTGTGCCAGGTACTCTCAGATACAATTGCAGAGATATGATGTGACTTGCAATATTGTGCAAAACGTGAGTCCTCATTATGGTGGGCACTACCATATATAACCAATTTCATCATCCTTATCATCATCTTCATCTTCATCATCTTCATTAGCTGCTCTTACATGAATCTTCAGTTTCCCTTCTTTGTCTTTTTTTGCTGCTTCAGGTTCCTCTTCCAAATCATCCAACAATACAACAGATCCACCACTGCCAAAATCCCCTGAGGTTTCTTGCTCTTCTTCTGAAACAGGTGAGCAGGAAAGGTCATTCCCTCAAATGACACCAAATCCCTTGTTCACCGCTACCCTTGTCATTCAAGCCACTGTCATTTGCAATTTTACTTTTTAAATTAATTGGTTCAGCTACTCGTGAAACAACCTCTAAATTTCAATTTTCATCCTGAACTGGGATAAATATATATCCATTTACTCTGAAAAATTTACTTGCATAAAAAACTGTGCACCACCCTCCTCCTGGAGACTCGACTGGAGAGTCTCAGTTCACATGCATGCAGGCCAGAAAATCATTACTCATTTGTAAATACTTTCTTCCCATCACAACTCTGTAAAGCAGGCTAAAAATATTCCGCAAACTGATTTCATTTGAGTCCATAAACCACACTCTGCAAATGCAGCTATTGAGCCTAACATCTGTGATGTGATTCTGGGCATCTCCGACCTCCTACATCTCTGCTTTTTCTATTCCTTCTCGAAGAGGAAAGCTGCATCCACAACCGTCACTGAAGCGCTCTGAAGGAATACAGCTGAAATCCTGCTTGCCTAGGTGTAACAGCTAATTGGTGATTTCACATATCTACATAATATTGGCCTGTCAGCAATTCCATTGGGCTTGGTTGTTAATTTATAAAATTTTATACATTTAGGCCTTCCTTTGTCTGGAAGGACATTATTCACGGAGTCCCAGTAAATGTGTGTTCCAGACTACAAAGAACAACATATTTAATAACCATGCATAGCAATCCCATAGCCTTAATTTTAATATAAATTACAACCTTTTCCAGGCTGGTCACAAAAATATTTTCTTCTCAGTGGTTATTGCCTGTTAACTCCTGCTGCAACCCCCAGTCCAAAGGACCTATATGTATACAAGGGCCCCATTTGTAGTCTGAATAGGAAAATACAGCAGCACTTTGAACACTGGTCGTCATGTTTCCCTGCTGTCACTTTTGTTATCGTACTCCATCGTACAGCAATGGCAGGGTTTACAACAGTGTTAATTCCTTTGTTCTCTGAGGGAAGCACATCATTACTCACCACAACTAACCGTCCCTTGCTTTCTTGAGCCGGCTATCTCATTCCCGTACTTATCAACACACCAGCACTGCCCTGTGCTGCCATGGCACTGAGTGGCTTTGTAATAACCTTCTTCATTGCACCGTGGGATGAAAGCACCTGAATAAAATATAAGGTATGATCAGTAGTGCAAGCCTCCGTAGGAGCAAGCAGGTATATAGAGCATTATGAACTTGTCACTTATTTACATATAGATCTTTACAATGTTGGCAAGAAAGTATGTGTGATTATCTGGTGCCTAAAAGGGAGCGGAAATTAGGTATGATTAACTATTTTCAGCCACACAGGTCACTGCACAGTGGATAAATGTTTGTGTATACATAGCACATGGAGGGTGGTAGCATACGGTACTAGAGAGAGGTTCAGTCTGTCCCTGAATGATTAATATTCCCACAGAGCCCCTTTCAGATTTAACTCCCGGTTTTAAACTTTTCTTCCCAACTGGATTACTACCCCAACTTAATTAATTCTGCATTTCCCTTCCATTTGTACTCCTTCAGCGTTCGTAACGTAAGTCTTTCCACAGCACTGCCATCTGCTTGCTATTCACACTAATCTCAAGCACAACTTCCGACTGCCTGGGAGTTCCCATGTATGAAAGAAGTAATGATAAGCTTTACAGAGAGGGACAACAGCATTTGAAGTCGATACGTCTTTGGATTTGAAGCCCAAGATTGGTCTGACAATAAAACCAGTATGTTTCAGCCTTGTAGAGTGTGGTTCATTCTGGCTTCTGCAGACAGGGGAGCTCTCAGGAGGAACCCTTTTATTGTTCCCACCATTTTCAGCAGTTACAGCGAATGTATTTCAGTATGAAAAGCCCTCTTGTCCTTCGAGATGAGTTAGCTTTATTCCCAGGGGAGGTCAGCACAGTCATTTTCCCTTCTTTACCAACTGCTTCAATTTGAAACATGGCAGAAACCCACCCTTGCCCCCAAATTTCTTGTCTCAAATGTTTGTGAGAAAGTATTTTTCTGCTTTGTCGAAGATAGCAGTGATTTACTGGTCATGCAGTAAGTTTTTTAACTAGTTCCATGTGTATAGCATCTCTTCAGACAGTTCATGTGTCAAAGGAGCTATTTCCACTACATTTCTCACAGAAAAAAATGAATGAGAGTGTGCTGCCCAAATGTCATGAAATTTCCTATATAAAAGATGTAAAAGTGGAAGTCAGTCAATCTCATACACCACCACGCCCCCCCATATAAAGTGAATCCTTGAATTTCCAAACTCATTGCACTGCAGATACTGTCTAACGCTTGAGCGCTGCTAATGCAGGCCTGGAAGACGAGAACAGAAACCTTTGAACATCTGCAGAAATCTTTGCATATTGGGTCAGTTTTGGAGATCACTTCACATCCATTAGTGAGAATATTTTAAATAATTTCAAAACAAGATCTTATAGCAGGTTTGCTTATAGGTACCACCATTATGTTCATGTACAAATGTAAGCATACTGATGACTACCAAAGACTCGTTTTCATTGTTCATAAAAACACAGTTCTAATAACCATGTATATGTACTCACCTCTGCAGGCTTTTGTAAGTTAATGCTCACTGTTCAATCCTTTACTTCGATATTGATTGAGAAAGTTTTTTTTCATATTTATGCTCATGGCTTCTCTCTGTTAAGCACTCCAGGTGTTTATCAGACTATACACAACCTTGGGAAAAGTGCTCAGGTGTTGATTTTGAGCTACTGTAAATCAGCAGAGCTGTACCAGTGTCACTGGGGCTCCCTTGTTAAATCAGATGAACATCTGGCTCCAGGGAAGAATCAAAGGAGGAACCTCAGTGGCATTACAGGGTGAGCACAGAATGGCTTCTGCATTTTAAACTGTCTCATGCTTTCTCTTCTTCCTTGGGCAATGCAACCTCTCCCTTCTTTGAAACAGGGCTTTTTCCATAGTTTCACTGTAAGGTATTAAAATGTTCCACACTGCCTGTAAAAGCCACAGATTTAAAAATAAGTTATGGCCCAGGCTCACTGCCAACATAACGGTGTGTGGAAAGGGTTCACACTTTGGGTCACAGTGAAAAGTAGAAGGTACTTCTGCATGGGAAATTTGTGCCAATTTGTACGTAACGCTGGATCTTTAAATATTTAGCTACGCATACTAACGCCACAGTATTTGCCAACCATCAGAGGGATGATTATAGCACGTCCTCTCCAATGTGTCAGGTGCAGGTGATAATGTGGTGAGGAGACAGTCACTGGGAGCAAGTGGTGTACAGTGTGATGGTTTGTCCTGTGAATCCTGCACAAATCAGCCCCAGTGTTCATTAGAAATAAGCTGTGGCTACAAGCTCTGGTGGAGCATGGCATCCGGACAGCCCATTTAGTGCCAACATTTCACCCCATAATTTGGTTTGGTGTCAGAGAGCATCCGCAGGGTTTGGAAGGAGAAAGGAGTTCCCGTTTCCTCTCCAGAGGTTCTGGCACAGACGGTACTTCCCCACAAGTGCAGAGAGGAGTGCTGGCAGACCAGCATTACTATGAAGCACTGCAAAATGTTAGCCACTCCCCACTGAGCTGCCTCCGGCTAGCGAATCCTGCTTTCCCTGTCTCTCTTCGTCCCATGGAGTATTTAATTATTCCACACAAAGTTGAACAGTTACTGCCGCATCTATATCCTCTTTACGGATCCAGACCTCTATCTCTCTTGTTTTTTGCATAATTTCCTTATCTATATAATAGTCCCCTTCTGCAGAGGACATGGGGAGAATAATTATATGCTAAAGATAGTGAAGCACACAGGTAAACGCCTGGCAGAATTAAGTGCTAGCCAGCACACAGCTCCCCATATTAGCTGTTATGTTAGCTAAATTCACAGGGCTGATATGGAAGAAAATAGTGATGGGAGCAGAAATTTATTACCTTAGTGATGTGGGAGAAGCATTATCAGGCTGCACAGTTGTATGCTCTAAAAGTACATTCTCTGCAGTTAATTGTACTCTAGATAAATCTGGTAGGAAAAGATGAATAGTGCTGTTTACTTTTTAATTCAGTCCCCTGGGATGCTAGACTCTATTTGAAAGCCTCCAAATTCAACATATCTAATGGCAATGGCTTTGAAGTACTTCGTTGCAACTGTCATGTGTTTTGAAAAATACATAGAGAACAAAATATCAAAAGTCATCATTTTTTACCAATGGATACAAGTTAACAGAAATCTTCTTCATGTGTACTGTCCAGACTGTAAATGCTGTGCTCTATTATGCCAGGGACAGAGAGGAGAGAGAATAATTAAAGGCAGTGTCTGTGAAAATATTCATCCCTCTTTTCAATCTTTATTGTTGCTACAAGCATATATTTTGTCACATGTATGTTTTGGTTTCGATTTGCATGATTTTTCAGTCAGTGAAGAGAAAAGGCTATGTTTTCCACTGTATAAATAGCTGTGAGATCAGATTAAAATCTCACAGACAGGTGCTGTTATGCAGGCAGACTTGCAAGGCAGGTGAAGCAGAGTTCCTCTCTATATTATAATTTTCTAGCTTGTGGAACAACCTATGCCTGATGCTTCTGATTTGTTGAGCTTAGCTACTTTCATTCTTAATTTTTTTTTAATACAGTTGACTAGAAGTTATTTGTGGTAAGAATCACACAAAATCACAGAATAATTAAGGTTGGAAAAGACCTTTAAGATCATCAAGTCCAACCATCAACCCAACACCCCCATGACCACTAAACCATGTCCTGAAGTGCCACATCCACACATTTTTTGAACACTTCCAGTGATGGTGACTCCCACCACCTCCCTGGGCAGCCTGTTCCAATGCTTGACCACTCTCTCTGTAAAGAAATTTTTCCTAATATCCAATCTAAACCTGCCCTGGTGCAACTTGAGGCCATTTCCTCTCGTCCTATCGCTGGTTACTTGGGAGAAGAGGCCAACACCCTCATCACCACAACCCCCTTTCAGGTAGTTGTAGAGAGCGATAAGGTCTCCCCTCAGCCTCCTCTTCTCCAGACTGAACACCTCTAGTTCCCTCAGTCGCTCCTCATAAGACTGGTTCTCCAAACCCCTCACCAGCTTCGTTGCCCTTCTCTGGACACGCTCCAGCACCTCAATGTCCTTCTTGTAGTGAGGGGCCCAAAACTGAACACGGGATTCGAGGTGCGGCCTCACCAGTGCCGAGTACAGGGGCACGATCCCTGCCCGGCTCCTGCTGGCCACACTAGTGCTGATACAGGCCAGGAAGGGGCTGTTCTTGCTATTTTACTTTGTCATTTTACTCCTGCTGTTGCGATCATATCCCAGCATGTGTGCTACAACTGCCTGCGTGTTGTACTACCTGCAATACAGCCATCACTTCTCCCTGCACACAGAACAAACCACTTATGTTTAAAGCTATATGACGTTTATTGCATATAGCAAATAACAGCAACGCATAAAATAAATATGGGATATCCAAAGTTATCTATTAGGAACTGGGCTTCTTATTCTTTTAGGTTGCTTTGAAAAATCATGACACCCATGAGACAGAGAACACCATGACTTCCTCTGCCACAGCATGCATTCCAACACAAATGCAAAATATTTACTGAACGGAGCACGCATACAACCGAGCGATCAATCCTCCCTTTGCTCCCACAGCTATGAACAGCAGGAGCTATAACTCTGCAACATCTTAATCTTTATGTGAACTTGCTATGAAGGGATGAGGAAACTAAACCATAGTCCCTGTGGCCTTTGGGAGTGTTTATTCTTATTTTAAACCAATGAATCCAGGTTGGGATTGTTCATAAGGTACCTGAACCTTGAGTCCAAATGGCAGTGGTAATCTGGGAATGGAAGGCTTTGGCAAAGATGAGCTTTGCAGAAGCCCTGTTTGCAGGGTCTGCTAACGATTATCTAGAAACATCAGACTAAAATCTGAGAGCAACCTGAGAAGCAGCCTGCAATCTGAGACGCACTGCAGCAGAGCTGACATGCATGCTCTGTGCTGCAGCTAGTGATGCTGTAAGAACTTGACATGAGTTCTTGGCGCTGGGCATGATAGGCTGGGCCTGAGGTAAGCCAGACCCTTCGAGGTTGAAATGCAGTGCTTTCTGTAAACAGAGACTTTCATCTGTACTGGTTTGCCTCGTGTGATTTGGCTCTAGGTACACAAATGCGTAGGACAGAAGTTTCAGTAAGATTCCACCACACAAACGCTAGACTACGTAACACTCTGTGATTTTAGGGTGTGGAATTAGTTACCTTAAATTTACTCAGTTCAACAACCTGATTTTTTAGCAATTAAATGGGAAAATGCCATCTGGGCCTTTATTTCACCGAAGTTTAGATATCCATCAGAGCGATGTAAGTTATGGATCACTTCAGGCTCCCAATAGTCAATAAAGAGGGGCAGGCATTATCACATCTTGCAGCATTAAGCATCCTGCAGGGCTGCCTAAAGAGAAGTGATTTGAACTCCTTTTTCATATACATGGAATATACTGAAATATTTTAAGGGTGATTAGGCAAAACTGAACCCCCAGGTATGCATGCATTGCACCATAACTAGAAGATGACATGAACCCACTGGCTATGCACTGTGGCACCTTCAGTCACCCTTTAAAAATAGGAGGTCTGAGTATCAAGCAACCTCTGTACTTATTCTGACCTACGAGGTGATGAAGGCAGTATTAAGCTCTGTGCAGACAAGGCTTTGCATTTCTGTAACTCAGTTCTGAACCCTCTGCCACGCTGACACATATTCTGTATGTTGCTATCTCATTATTTGTTTAATTTCATAGTGTCAGGTCTATGCTCCATGGTGCATATTCCTGACTCAAAACATTAGTCTCTAATTGAAAAACCATTACTGCATATAAAGTTACAATAATGACGGAAGCTTTAATTAGTTGAGTAAATGAATAGCAAGTAATCGAACTTACCCAACAGACTCTTCCCTCTACTTAGCTTTTGAATTCTATTCATTTCATTCTGGCAAGGAAGACCTAAAATATAATGTATGAGAATCAGTTTCCAGATGGTACGGGACAGACTCTGTAATGACTGGCTTCACTACTGACATGAAATGTAGACTACTGTACACCTGGGAACGAAAGAAGCACATATGCTGGTACAGTACTGCAAAACAAATTTATGTCATTAGCTCCACTAATTAAAAAAAAAAAAAAAGCAACACACTGTAGTTGAGAATAGTGTTTGGGGGCCATTTTCATTGTTAAACCATTTTTCCTCTCTTTTCAACAAACTGACATAATGCCAGCTCTCTAGTTTATGATTTGCTAATGGACTAATTTCTGCATTAATAAAAGAGAAAGTTCTTGAGCTTTTTATCAGCAAAAGAGCTTACTTCTAGACTGCGTGCACTGGCACTTACTACTTCTCTGTTTGTTTTAATGATCAAGGGATATTAATATAGCTCATCTGTGACATTAAACATTGTTACACAATGCCCTTTCACACCAGTGCTGAAGAAAAGAGCTTTTTAACGCGACTGACTGCCAGTTACTCAAACCATCTCTATAAGCAGGTCAATCAAGCCTGAAATACAGGGAGACCCAAACAACTCCTCTTTGTACTGCAAATTGCACAACTCACCGCCTGGCTTCTGGAAGCAGTAGCACCACTCGTTGTTCGAAAGCTTTCCGTCTTTGAAGGAGTCACAAGAGTTGAAGAGCGGCTTGACACATGGCTCATACTTATCCAGGTAAATGGCACTGATCTCTGAGGGATCCAGCAGCAGGTCATAGTTCATGTCAAGTTTGTTGAACATCCAGCCTAAGGAATCCTTACAGATCGGTAGTATGCTGGTGTCAAATCCTGTAAGTAAGTGCAGTACCCCAACTGAACCTGAGCACACTCACTGCACGGGCATCATTATTAACCTGAAGCCTTTCTAATTTTTTTTGGCTGAACATTAACTTGACTTGCACAAAGGAGAACAAAATTCTAAGACCCAGCTGACTGACTAAAGCTTAAAACCCAAGCACAGCTACAGACTAGAGCACTACTCACACTGTTTAGGAGCTGGGGGGTGGGGAGGGCTGAGATTCATAGCTGATCACTGCAATTCAAAGTTTTTTCTACTCAAAATCTTCTTACTTTTTTTTTTTCTGTCCTCAGTCCGAGTGGGTTGGCCTTATTCCAAGAAACTGAAATGTGATGAGAAAAGGCTGCATCCACTGGATTTTCAAACTAAATAGTTTAAATGCAATTTAAATCCTGTTTCCCAGACCCCGTTCTAGTTCCCTAATCAAATTCTTTCCTACTGTGCTTTCACCTTCCACCTCTCACCCCAGCTTTTCACTCTCCAAAGCCTTGCCTCTTGTGGTGGACAGCAAAATGCTCTGATTTGATTGCGAGCTGTCTGGGGGAGGCAGGGAAAGAGAAAGGATGAAGTGTCACTTTTGCTTGCACCACTCCGAAGAATGCCACTGCTTCTGCTGGGAGCTCCTGAGACCTGCACACGCTCTTGTATGCCATACCAGCGCTATTCCCTTCTTGTGGCCTTCAGGATTGTGCAGCAATACAGGATTCTGCTCTTCCGGCGCTTTGGAAACCATCATCATAACTCACTTTAATAGCCCAGATCCTTAAAAGACTGCAGCAGCAGCAGTGGTTGTCACAGAAAGACTGTCATGCATACAGATACCCACAATGTGTATGAGATACTTGTTCCAGTATTCTGCAGTCTCCATAAAAACAGTAGCATTGCCTTTCACAAACAAGTCAGAGCATTATAAATCCATATTGTCACTGCATTTTCAACTCTCTGTAAAAACGTGGACTTACTTCCAAGTTATCTATGATGCAAGAAAGCATATTTGTAATGTAGAGCTTAACAAATCTAATAATAAGGATATCGGTTTCAACAAGGACTCAGAAACGTGCATGCATCGGCTGGGGATTTGCAGGCACAGACCGCACCTGACCCATGTGCCCTGGGCACCTCGTGCTCACGCTGTTTCAGCTGCGTGCGATAACCTGCCTGTGCACTATTCATTCTGCTATGGGCCACGTGGAGAAGCCTGATGAGCTTTTTCCTTTTGCTGCATCTTTCATTGAAAGAGGTCAAGCTTAGCCTTATTTGCTGTACGTGTCTAGTCCCATTTCAGGATGCTGCTTTGTTAAAGTGACACCTAAGATGTTGCTGGAATCAAGCTGACAGTCTGTCCAAGCTCTACCTGCTATTTTAAGGGTTAGTCCAAGGGAAGGCCGTGCTTTATGCTCTGTGCTGAAAGCTGTGCTTTTTGTATGCAACTACAGCTGAAGGCGTCAGTGACACGGAGGAACAATCGGAAGGGTTAACTAATGGGAAGGTTTATGTCATTCATAATACATGTTTCTCTACGAGAGCAAGAAGGTAACACCATTTCCTCCGGGCTAGGGGCAGCTCAGGCAGGGAGGAGAGAGATCATGCTGAACATTTCATCACATTTTTGTGCTGTTATCTCCTCTAACATTATCTAATCAAGTTTGAGCACAGTGAAAAAGAACAAGGCCTTGTGAATAGATGTAGGGAGAAAGTCTGCTTGCCTTGCTGAAGCAATTAGGACTATTGACTAAAATTATTTTATTCATCTGAAGAAGGCAAGCAGGATTTGGTCACTGTGCAATCTCTTGTTGAGTGAAAGGATTATAGAATACTTGACGTTGCCTTTACAAAGCACCAAGAAGCAGGACACACAGTCCTGCCTTGTGCAGGTGTATGCATTCCTGATTCCCCCCCACAGGGCAGGTTAAAAGTAGTCAGGGGTGGATCATTCAGCTGCATGGTGGAGTGGGGATTGGTACATGACTCAGCTATCCCAGTTTCACAGTTTCCAGGGTAAAAACAGCTGGATTCCCTTGGCTTCTCTTTTCCTGCACAGATGCCCTCTCTGGTGATGGTCTTTACGCACTGTTGTGGCACTTACTGGTGCTAAGGTGAATAACTACAAGGTCTGTTGTACAACAAGTTGAGTATGGTACGTGTTGCTCAGCCCTGTGGTCTCTCAAGGTCATCTCCTAACCGGCAAGGATCAACACAGGGAGGAGGAGATCCTGGCATGAACTTGCCCCTGACAGTGTCCATGGATTATTCCCGAGTCTGTTTTCGTCCCTGCTGGGAAGTCTGTATCTGTGTGTACAACATGCACTCAGGGGTACTACAGCAGCGTGCCCTCCGTGCTGATCTGTCTGAGCAGATGACAAGATAGTGACTGATGTGAATACGAAGCTGCTCCGTGACATACCATCAGGGCCTGGATGCAAGATACAATCACGAAAGGTACTTACAAAGCCAGTTAATTACATTAGTTGAAGAGTTTTTGATTGTAATTTCTTATAAACAAGGGAGCTTTCATTGTTGTGACCAGAGTTCCAGACCGGGTTTATCAAGAGGCTGTATTATTAAGCAGTGCTGGATTATTAGATAGTGTCGTCTGGAAGTCTTTAAATATTACAGTGGTAAGTGCGATGGAAAGTCCTTAACTAGATGGTTATTATCAGTGAAAAGGTTAAATTTTTAAATTGTCCCTCAATATGTGGTTGAAGGATACTAGTAGTATCTACCTCCATTTCATATTTTCTCCTAGTAAAAGCTACTGCTCGTAAAACACCTTTTGCAACGCTGCATCTGCAGTCTAAAACCAGCAAGCCTGGATGCTCTCAGCACCCAGCAACAGGAATGAAAACAAAGTGTGCCCTGAGTGTGCCACGCAGGCTCTGACGTACTCTCAGGGCAACTGATGGAAAATGGTTCTCGGAGCTCACTTACCTTCACTGGGAGGTCACTGTGCTTCCATCAACTTGGTAAGACCAAGTGATGTTGAATGAATTAACTCCTTTTTGGAGTCTTTTGACATACTTGCTTATAAATATGATGCAATATGCTGGATGAAATAAACCACATACTGTAATTCTGTAATGAATTACGTGCCTGGTTAACAGGCTGAACTTCTAGCACAACAGACCCAGAATAACAGTAACCTCAGTGAGAACTTTTCTGCATCTTTTTCTGCATCAGTTCAGGGTTGCAGTGCCTATGGTGAGAAGCAAGAGAATGGTACAGGCTCCATATCCCTTCTGCTCTTGGCTCCTTGGCAGAGGCTGCCAACAGAGATGCCAGTTACTGTCAGTTGTGGTGGTGGTTGCTCTCATTTAGGCACCTCCTCACAAGGACCTGGATTGAGACCATCACGTTTCTCATTCCGACTGACAGCTGTTCAGCATCCTAACAACTTTCATTCACTACAGATCTGGAAGGAAATCAAACCAGTGACCTACATGTAAAAGTCTCATGTCCCATTAATACGTAAAATGGTCCACCTCCTCTGAATTAAAATAGAATTAAATTTAAAAAAGTCGTTAAGTGAAAATTCTAATTAAAAATAAACACACCTTCTGGCACATAAAATTATTTTCCCTCTTCAAGAGTTGACTTACATGAGCCAGTTTTATTTTATTAAAGTACACTACAATTAACTTAACAGGGGAATAATTAACCTAATTTCCCCCATCACTTAAAATAAAGGAAGGAGGAGAAGAAATGTTCCCCAGAAAAAATCCTTTATATTGCATAGATCTCTAGTAAAAGAAAAACAACTCCCACTCCAACCAAAGAGACTATCTAGGTACAATATGGGAATGTTATGAATTATCAACAGGCTCAGGAGCAATTTGAATCTGATATTACTACCTAATTAGTTTTATTATTTCCTCATGTCAAAGCATGTCCCTGAGTTGCTTACATTATTTACTGAGGAGATTTCAACTGCACAAAGCCTGAAGAAGACAAAGTTCCTGGCCTACGGTGCTTTGCTGGGATCTGGCAGATAGCTCATTGAATGAAGGTTAGAGATTTCAAACCCAATGATTTGTCCTCGTCCCTTTCATTTCAAGAGAGTTAAAAAAAAAAAAAAAAGAGTGTACTTTTTTCTTCACCTGGGGGTGAACTTAATACACTCAAAAAGCTTATTTATGCTCACAGTAACATCTTGAAAATTTAATGTAGCATAGAGAAATCTCTGCTGGAACACCTTCTCTGGACACCTGATGTGTCCGAGGCATCGTAGTCATTGCATCCCACCATCTGTTCCTTTTACTGCCCCAGAGGCATACCCAACATGGATTACTTTGAGGATGTGCATGCCTTTTAAGACTCTACAGGCATAACCAAACCAGTACAGTTTAATGAAGTGATCAGCCTGGTGAGGAGGGCAACACATGCAGAGCAATAAAAAAAGGGCAATCTGTACATCAGAACGTATTTCCAGAGCCACGTGTGTCCTGTTTGCCAGGATTCACACAACGGGTTTTTTTTTCAGCTTGGGTATGTGAACTTTGCTTTGAATTCTGAGCCCTGTTTAAGATGTTTTTCATTTTTACAAATGTTTGAAGTTTAAGTTAGAGGAAGCCAAATACTGCCATCCTTACTCTGCGTGTATTTTCAGTGCTACCAGAGAGAATTGGAGCTGCAGAATTTCGTACATCCAGATTAATACATGAATACTGTTGCAAACTCTTAAAAGGAAAAAACCAAACCCAAGTTTTGTGGCATTCAAAAATGATTTAAGCACCTTAACTCATAAAGTTTCTTTCTTTTTTTTTTTTTAAATGACATATAAGAAAATGTGCCAAACTAAGTCAACAGTCTAAAAATTAACATTGTTGAGATCAAGTTGATCATCAAGGCAGCCTTTCATATAAAAGCTGCCAGGTATCAAACTAAACTAAAAAGAGATAACAGCTCTTCTGTGAATCAGAGCAAACACTGCAGAATAACCAGGAATGTTTTTCGCACTGAAATTGCTTCAGCAAAAAAAAGACCTGACATGTTTAGGAAGGAATTTGGCCTTTGGTAAGCTCCTCATGAGCAACTCATGGGAATCTGCATGAAAAACATCCTTTTGACAATCTGATGAAATGAGATTTTGTGTGGTTCTGGGCCCAAAGGACTTCAAAGTTTTAAGTCTCCAGCGTTTTCTGTCATGGTGTCGGAAATGAATTCACATCTTGAAGCCATGATTGGCTGTACATCCAGTTGTCTTTTTGCACTATGGTTCAGCTTCCTCCACGTGATAAGAATACTCTTCTTGGAGCACCATTTAAGAAATATGTTGAACATATGGTTTTAAAGATACTGACTTTGTTGTAAATACTATTGAAACTAAGGGACATATGAAAAAGGTTGTTTGCACAAAATATGGCTTGTTTCACCACATAGTTTTAGGATACAGTTATTTGGCATTAATGAAGTTTGACTACAGTTTTGAGCAATAGAGCCTGTGGTATATTCTGCCTCTTTAGGAAGAGGCAATCTAGTGCTACACAGCTCAGAAGCAGCACAAAAGAAGAGGGGCTGTGGAGACATGGACCTACAGTAAATGCTCATGCTGATGTGCAGCACATTTAGCACCTCCAGCCTCACACTACAGGAAAACAAGGCGCTGGGGTCGAAAGAGCTGTAAAAGGGAGCAGTTGACTGAACCCTTTAAATTCTGTGTGTGCTAACCCTGGCTTTAGGCAGCTTGTATCAGAGAATCAGGGCAGTGAAGGTGAGCCACAGACCTAGATAAAATTTGTGCATCCTACTTTGCAACCCAGGGATCCCTGTGTTTTGGGACATACTATTTAAAAGGATTAATGAGTCCTTACAGAAAAAAAATTCTGCTCGCTGATGAACATGACCTCTTTTGATGCTGTTATGTGAATCTTTCCCATCCCTCATGGGTAAATGACATCAAAATTAGTCATGTTGGCTAAACCCACAGAGAGTAAATGTCCTCTAAACTATTAATTTTCTTCCTTTCTTAAAAAACAAAAAGCATCAAAGGAAGCAAAGATGGTGTTATTAAATACCTGGGACACAACAGATTCCAGCTTTCCACACCATTTAACTATTCCAGCTTCGTGGCTGTGATGTGGATGTTTTTATTATTCTTTCCCTTATATAAGGTGCTAGCAGGAAATTGCAAAATAAAATCAAAGTGAGATTTTCCAACATTGGCATAATTTTCCCCATGCTTGTATGCCATGCTTTTGGCTAGTGCCACTGACACTGGGTCAGAAAATGCTTGGCCATGAACTGGGAGGTAAGCATATGCCACGCTCCATCCCCAAGAAGTGATTTGGATGCAGCCACACTGATTTGGAGGGTCATGGAGTTTAACTGTACAGACACAAACCATGTCATGCTATTTAACCTCGGGGCTTGAGAAAAGTCCCTGGGCAGTTTTATTTACTGGTATAGATGTGACCTCCATGGCCACCAGACACAGTTATTTGCCTGATTAACTTGTAAAGGTCTCTCTGTCTCTGACTGCCAGTTTTTAGAGCAGTTTGGGCCAGAGAGAGCACAGAACAACTGCAGCTCCTTTAGAAAATGGTGCAGCTATTTATTTGCAGGATCAGGTCTCCCGCATACCTGCCTACTTGCTGGCTCCTGCTTGGCGTGACGCTGTAGCACGAACAGCTGTGCTCAGCTCAATGCTCTCTTGGGCTGGGGAGCTGCCTACAACACTCAATATTCAACGGGAAAGGTGTTTTCTTACTGCCTTGTGCTGTCTCCGAGCTTGTCGGTTTGATGACACGATTCGCGTCCTCGTGAAGAGCACCGAACCAGTCTTTTAGTCGCGACGCGAGATTCCTCAGTTCTTTGTCTGTGCAAGCTAGAAAAGAACAAAGCACCAGATTGACTCAAGAGCACCAGCAAAAAACCTTACTCCAGATAGTTAGAAAAATCTTGTTTATAGTTGCAAAATCCTTCTCATTAAGAGCTCTGAAGTAAAGGAGAAGTTTAGGGAAAAGGATGCGAGTTAAAAAGAAAATATAAGTCATTATGAATTATAAGTTGTACTCAAGTACTTCCTCGGGAGCTGACATGAGTTGTGATGGAAGAAGTGACACACAGAGCTACCCGCAGGTTCTCAGTTAGAGCTATGTGACTAATTTAAAAGTTTTCACCTTTTAGGATTTCAGACAAAAATATCTGTCAAACAGATGGGGAGGAGGAACATGCTTGCCTAGACGCCCTACTCGAACAAGATGCTAGGAATAATTTATAATCACATTTGGCTTAGTGTAAGGCTATTATCACAGTAATAGGAAATATATATACTTATTTGTATACATAAAAAAGAAAATTGTTATTTTGCTCTAGTTCTACTGCAAATGAGACATTGCCACCTCTGAAGGTTGTCAATTCCATTTTGTCAGCTAGGTAAAACATTTCTTTTCTTATAAATTTTTGCTGAGAAATATCTAATTTTCCTAGAAATTTCTGCTAACAGATTAATGTCCAGCTGAAGCAAATATTTTTAAGGAGGAAATCTGCATTAGTCACCAGTTTCTGTCAGGAAAAATATTCTGTTTCTGTATCATGTTTAGTGCTTAAAATTCACATGCTCAAACAATTTTATTATTCCTGCTGTGCACTCATTCTACATTTTAAATGACATTTCTTGGAATACAGAGCAAGATTTTATGGCATAGAGGCAGACATCCTTCACAGGGCAAGCGACAATATGTCTTCTCCAATTCACTGCACATTATAATATTCCTCCTTCCACCTTATTGAAGAACAATTGAGTCCCACAGCTTGTCTTCCCAAGTTAAACTCACCGCTCCAATGACTGCAGTGAACTTGCTGGTATCTCACGGTTGTGGTGAGTATTTGTTTGTTCTCACAGTTTTTTTTGGGTCAGGAATAACTCTGAAGTTAAAAATACGACATTGTAGCTTTTTCTAAGTGGAAAGTTTTTTAGCATATTGGGGAAGAGGGGCAGGGAAGAAAGATTTTCCTGTTTTCTGTAAAGCTGAAAGAGTTTGATAGATTTTCCCATTAAAGATAAAAATAAGAAGATCACTATCCCACTAAGGCTGAGTCCAGGTAAGGAAAAATCAGGTCTTAAAGAAAAAAACAATTAATGTAAAAGAAATGGAAGACAATGTAATATTAACTGTAAAAAGGCTTACATTACTGAAAAAGCTTATCACTTTATTTTCCTACATTATTATATTGTACTCATTATAAACTTATTTTCTTTGCAAGTTAAGACAAAAATCATAGAGTGATAAGATTTTTTGAGTCCTCATGCCATCTTTTCTATAAGGAACATCTCACGCTGCTGTTGTTCCTTGGCTGTTACTCACAAAGTCTTTTATCCGAGAAAAATCGCAACACAAGCAATAGCAGAACAAATGCCATCATCCTGCCTGCAACAAGCCCCCATCAGGAGATCTTGCCTGAAGGGGTGAAGGGTAGGAAGAAAACTAATTTTATAGGTAATAAATATTCGGGAATGAACTAGCTCTACACAGGCACGAATGATTTCTTATTTTGTGAATTTAGATCCATAAAGATAAAGAAATTTCTATCATGCACTAATTTCAACAGGAGCTGGGCACCTAAGTACACGTTAGAAGTGATGGAGATACTTCCTTTACATTGCATGGGAGATGCTGTTCCTGCATCCCTGTTGAATTGTCATCAGCTGATTTTCATCAAACACAATTTTTGCCAAAATATTATTAGGCAACTACAACAACATGAGAGACTACAGGAGCCTTCTTTTCAATAACCTGTCTTTGCAAATTTTTTCTGAGAAGGAATATACCAATAATCTTATCATCTTTCAGAATTAAATGTAGGCAGTGTCTTTTCTTTCCTACTGCCAAGCAGCCGTCTTGTCCTTTGAAAGTAAATTTTGCAAAGGAGAAAAGAGAAATACAGTGCATAACAAGTAAGGGTTATTTAGCCAACACCTCCTACATGATAGGTTATCCGTATGTTCAGAGTATTTCACAATTGACAAAAATTAGTCAAAACTGCACATATAAACACAGCTTTGACTACCGGTTATATCAAGTGGGTGAGAAAAAGAGGATTTAGTTGTCTAAGAAATGAGTAACGTAATTTTATTGTGCAAACCTCATACTTATTAAATAATGGCACACGACATCTTTAGGAAGCCAAGGCTGGAACTCTGGCCTACAGCCACTCCGGTGCCATCCTGACACCCTCAGCGTGCCTCTGTGTAGGTACACTGAGCTTCACAGACTTTAAGACAAGAAGTCACAGGGGAAAAAAAAAAAAATTCAAGAAAATACCATCTAGGGCTCTTTTCCTTATTCAAGTTTCTGTATCTCTGAATACAAAGACAACTCCAGACGTCAGAGAAACCTAAGGTCAATCAAATGCCCTGAGGGACGCTGTATTTGGTCTCAAACTCGCAATGCCATCCTGCCGGTGGGGAGTGCCAGGCTCGCCGCCTCTCCCGGCCTCAGCACCGTGCACTGCCCAGTGAAAAACTGATGTCTCCCAAAGACATTTCGCAAAGTGGTCATTTGGGTTAAATTGCACTGACTGACGTAATTCGAATCCATGCTTTTAAATTGCAGCAGAAACCAGGATTGAATGCACAGTGTAGGTGGAACAGAAGCAGATTAATTAATGGGGAATCAGACTTCAAAGTGGATTGACATTCAGAGGGCAGGAGTTTAACACACACAAAGTCAGGCCCAGCCTCCAGCTGGGTATCTGGGAAGCAGAGCACTTAATGATTTATTTCTGGTGGTAGAGCCATTAGTTACATACCAAACAATTAGGAAGCATAGCCTTGAGGAGCCCCAGAGCTAAGATCCTCATATATAAATTTGCATTAGGATAAGTTATAAAGCATTTTTAAGAACCCTCTTCATAAAAAATACAGTGCAAATGTACCTCTTCACTATTAATAGAAGTTTCAAGTAGAATTTCTCAGATGAGAAGAAAAGAGCTGTAGGAGGAAGAGATGTGATAATGGGTTTCTTGCTATTTGAAGATCTAGGAGAGAATATGTAGGTTGCAAACAGTATGGATACTGACATGACTTGAAGCACTGATTAAAAATCTGGGATGAAGAGAAACACCAAGGGAAGAACCTCTCCATAGCCCCTTCTCCAGCAACTGAAATCTGTCCAGTCAGTTGTCAACAACCATTTAAAACTCAACTGCTGTGAAAAAGACACAAGTGCGAACACATGCAAATATGCATTTTCACTTCTGTGTATATTTTCTTCAAGATAAAAGAATCTGGCTTCAATTCATTTCCCACACCTTTTAAAAAGGAAAAAAAACCCACAAGACTTTATCTTTGTTATTTTATCTATGACACCAGAAGTTCTGCCTTAGCGATCCTCTGATACCAGGTCCCCACATAACATTAGTTCCTGGATCCTTCGATGGCCTCCGTTGCGCAGCCCACGACTTCGCTGCATGCGGCAGGTCGGTATTGCTGCTGGTCCAAACGGGGATGGTGAGGCAGGCTGGTTGACATCCAGCTTTTCAGCTTGATCACAGGGCACAGTGCCCTGCAACCTGACGTGGCAGTGGCACCACGAGCAGTGGCAGCATCTGTCACTTCTCTGAGTTATGGCAGCGCGAACGCGGGAGGAGGAGGATATATTTGCTGCCGGATCCAACTGACATCCTGAGATCTGAATCTGCAGACGTTAAGAATCATCCTGAAGAAGTGATTTAATAGCAAGCACTGAAAGTGCAGATTTATTCCCAAGGGTGAAGCAATTTGTCCAGCAGTTATTTATTCCTAACAAACTGAAAGCACTGTTGCTAAATACCTATTTTCACTCAGCAGAAAACATTTATCTGACCTAATGGAAATCCATTAGCATGCTGTAAAGGCTCAGGTTTTTATAGGCGTGCTTCCATTATGGACTTTTTCAGCAATACAGATGCTAATCCATATACATTGGTGGTGAAAATTAACAGTATAATATTTAATTTCAGTCTTTCAGGAAGAGACTTTCAAAAGTGCTCAGTGCTAGATATCAACATTAAAACTGAACTTACCTGCAGAAGCATAAGATTAAATCAATATTGAATGTTCTCTCACATCCCATTTTTACTCCAGCCTAGCAAAACAATATTGTAAAATCACCAGCCGCTAACAAAACAAGCCTTGTAACTCCTGCTGCAGTTAACTCTAAAGAAAACTTAGTACTAAGGAAGTACATCACTGCATTACTGCTTTAATGTCATGCTTGCTGCTATAATGTTCTGGTAGTATGTGACAAGCAAGGAGTCCATATTGTCCAGAAAAAAGTTGCAGTGATACATTACACTGTATTTCACAATAAGCACGCTGTGTGATCAGACTCACAGAACGCCTATAACCTATTTGTGTATCATTTGACTTGTCTGCTATCAGCCATCCATCTGGCGTCTACCTGTTGCCTTATCGTTACTATTGTTATTCTCACAGTCATCATTCTTACAAACAGTACTACATTTTTAGCAATCACATGTGGAGAGAGTGGTTTTCTGGGTTCATATCGTTGGAATACAATACTAAATAGTCTCTTAGGCAGAGAATGAGGAGTAAATTCCCTACTCCCTGAATACCAAGAATGTGAACAATCTCCTGAGAGCTGGACTAGTTTCATCTGTTTCTGTACTGTAAAGTACACTGCAAATGCAGAGAAGTTAAAAAATAGGAAATAAATAAAAAGCCTTAAAAATGCATATTTAGCCACTAAGGCTAGTACCATTTCCAACTGCCATGTCAGAATTCAGCTTAGAAACATGTCACTAATTTTGAGTCAACTGCTTAAAAAGATGGAAATGCCCTGCCACGAAGAAGAACCAATGTGTTGTGATCGAGGTGACCGGCCACGTAACATGAACAAAAAAGGGAAAACATTGCAAGAGAGCCCATCTCCACCCATAGTCCCCAATTTCAGACTTGGAGCTTCCTCAGCAGCAAGAGGGAGCGGATGCGTTAATGGAAATTGGCCTTGCTTGCTGCTTGGCTCACGGGCAGAAATCCAGCTGTATTTGTAAGGCACGTCAGTCGTAACAAGCAGTTCAGTCGTTGGTTCTGTGAGTCTGGAGGACAAGTCCATTTAGTTTTAATTAAAATGGAATATAGCACAAACCTACATGACATTGCCCAATAGTGATATTATATTCCTCCAGTTAGAAATAGAACAGGCATAGTTTCAGCAACTCAGAAGAAAAAGAATAGTCTCATTTCTGTATTTTTGAAGACTAACATGACAATCAGGTGCAAAGTTATATGGTAAAACACATAATTAAAAACACTGTAATAACACTATTTAAAAAGGTTTGACGTAAATGTATCAGCGTGGAAGTTGACAGGAGATAATGTTCATCTTTTGTACTAAGTACTAATTTTTATATTATTCTTTGTATAAAAAGAAAATATAGCAATTTTAATCATGCTTCCTCTGACAAACACCACTACATTTTCTTTCTTGCAGGTAAGTCAACAACTTATTTCACTCTGCTATAATTGTTTCTATATATGTGTGATTATCTCAATAGGCTTTAAAACTAGATTTGGAAAAATTGTATCAGCTTTCAGGCTTCAGGGAGTGGGTCTGCTCCCAGTCATGTAAAATACAAAGAGTGTTCTAAAAAACTGCTGCTGCAGGAGCTGATTTGAATGTAAACATCAAGATAAATTCAGTGCTGTGCTAACCCTCCACTTCAAATGCAACTACACACACACGCATATAAACTCACACACGTGTATGTGACTTGTAGATGATTCCAAGTGTTTTATCTGAGATATTTTGGTGATGCAATTGTGGTCATAATTACCTTCACAAATACTTCACCGTTCTCGGTTGGAAGGGGCAATGCTCTAATTTGCTTTTTTCGTTGAGGCCTTAGGCAACTTCTTATATCAGTAAAAAACGAAGTATTATGCCAATAATTTTACGAAGTCGAAAGGAATGGCTTGTTTACTATTACTAAAGGAAAGGTATTGCATACCAAACGTGCCTTGCTGGCCCGATAAATGAAGGCCTCTCATTTAAAATCCCGCCTATGACCATCAACATTTCACGACAAAGTTCTATGTGGGTATATTTGTCGTACTGCATTTTTGGCATTCACTGGCTATTCTTCCACAGGGTCGACACCTATGCTGATAACCACCTCTGATCCTTCTGTCACTTGTTTTGCCTTGTCTTATAAATACAGCAGCAGATGCCAAGATCCTGCAGTTCAGACTTTGAGATGATTACAGGAGCAGCTGAGTTATTGGGAAGACGAAATAAGCTTTGATCTGAAGATTCCTTAAAATGGTACATTTAAAGCACAAAGCTCAGCTAGAACTGTATAAACAAAGATTGAGAGCTACAAAGCTCGCTCTCTAAAGCCGTAGGCAAAGCGTACATCTGCTTTCATGGTACTTAACGCGAGTTCCTTTTGTTCTTGCATTAATTGTGAAAATTCTGTAAAGTTCATCTTTGCTAGGTGCTTAAGAAGCCTGGAGGCTTATTTTAAATACATCCAAACTATAATGATGCTGGGGGTCTGTCAGAACTGGGCAAGAAGGCTTGTGGGAGTAACCTCCCTCGTGACATTTGGCCATGTCAGGTACTAATTAAAACGTTATCTCTTGCATGGTTCTTAGCCTCCCAAAATTCATTTGCCAGATCAACCTAATGTTCTCATTCAAATTCTGTCACATCACCTGAAAGGAGGAATAAACAGAGTTGTATCAACTGAAAACTAAAACAGAGCAAATAAAAATGTCTAACCTAATGGACTTCTCCAGAAGTTCATGCTGTGCTCTGGATACAAGAAGTCTTGGTGGAGTCATCATCTCTCCTCTTGCCTCCCTTCCTCTCCGTCTTTTACAATCTACCCTGAACAGAAGTCCTTGACTTGGCAGACACACGTATGCACCCGTGTCTTCTGCGCTGAGCTGCAGAGGAGGCACTCCAGTTAGCCGTAGTCGTGGCTTGTCAAGCATTGGACGGTTCTTAGAAAAACTGAACACTGGTTTGATTTTAAAGCAGCGTTTAAAGCAGCTCAGAGTCCACGGGAGGCTTTCACAGATTCCTGACTTTGCTGCTAACAGCTTAGCAGATACTGTACACTTGGCCATTTGAAATAATAAATAAGCAAAGCTCGAAGACTCATTAAGAGTAGAAACAAAACTCACTGGGGTTAAAATGAAGGAATTGAGGGAGAGTTATTTTTAGGCAAACAATATAGACTACCATAGTGTGTACATTTGAGTTTTAGATGGAATTGTTTCCTACAGACCTTCCAAAGCCACAGCTGAAAGTGTTAAGACAACCTGCTGAACTTTTCCACATCCAGGAGGTTGTTTTACTCCACTTTCTAGAGCTGAACAGAGAGAAATTTTAGATTCTGCTCTTCAGTAAAAATGTTCTGAATTACAATGGTTGGAAATAAATTGAGCTGTTGATGAGAAGGGCAGCTGCTAGCTTCCATAATGAAAATGGCCTTGAGCTTGAAAGAGCAAAACTCAGGTAGTAAAATTAGTAATTTGACAATATTTGAGAAGAAATGAGCAGATCTATTTATGTTTAATCAGAGTGGGAAAGCAACAGCCAAGAATATAAATTAAAAGATTATATATAGAAAAAAAAGTAAAACCAAGATGATTTCACAGAATGCCTATGTTAGAGCATAAGCACTAGAGCAATGCCTCTCAAAAAATAAGTTGAAAATATGGCTATACATGAAGTGAAATGTAAGAAACTTCTAATTTTTACAGTTCCTTGTGCAATCACAGATGGATCTAAACTGAATTAGAAAAAAACACAATGGCAGTAGATTATTTTTGTGAAGTGTCATAGTAAGCAGGGATATTCATTATTATTTGATTTAATTCTTTTAAAATGCATGAATTTTTGAGTGGTTCATAGGATAAAACTGCTTCTTTTTCACAGTTCTGTTCTTCTGACACTACTCCATCTCTGTAAGTTTGTTCAAATCTAAAATTAATGAGCTCCCAGATGGTTATTGGGGTTTTTTGTTTGTTTTAATGAGAAAAGGTATTATTTTTATGGCTAGCAAGATCTATAGATGTCTATGCTGGAGGTAAAGTTTGGGCTATCCACGCTTACGGTAATGATCACTGCTGCTACCTGAGGAAACTAAGTGCAGGACGTTGTACAAAAATGCAAAAGCAGCACTCTCATTATGCAGCCTACGTGTATCTACCATAGGGCGTTTCCAGAAGGCCAGTGAGCACAATGACTGACCTGCTTTCCCATTGGAAAGAAACCACCCCACACCCTCCTCAGAGTCCCTGCTGTGATTTAGTATATTGCCTAAAAGCTGCAAGAGGGACCCAGGAATTTATTAGAAAGACTCCTTTTTTTTTGCCAGGAACTGGTACTCTATCATACAAAAAAAAAGGGAAACAATTGAGCAGATTTACTTCATTTTTACTGGAGTCCACCATCTTTATTCGCTTCCTCAGGGACCCTTGAAAAGTGATGGATAAATCCGATTTGCCCACGCTTGACAGGATGGAGAGAGAGATACTTGTGAGTCAGCCTACGCTAGCAGAAAGTATTTTTCCCCCTCATTAACTCTTCTGAACATCAGCTGATTTTTATTTTATACTGTGTATATCCCTGTACTTATTTACTGTGTTGCGTACTGACTGTTATCATGTCTGATACCACCAGGGCTTCATTAATGTAAAATGTTGTCATGTGGTGAATTATTCTTAAATGGGAAAACAGAGACAACCCTAGAAGAGAAAATGAGTTGTTGTTGGACAGCATGGTGCTAGGAGCATTTGAAGATGTCCCACGGGAATTTCTCCAGCAAATTGTTGGGAAAACCGAATGAAATTCAGTAAGAAAGTGCAAATGAGACAACATAGCTCCCCAGTGGATTGCAAAGATCCCCTGGAAGGAAATCTGAACTATGTCTGCACTACCGTACCTTGCAAAATCAAGAAATGCGTAAACGCCTCCAGGAAGCACAGCATAGTAATGCAGCAGTCAGGGCAACGTAAAACAATCAAGTGAAGGAGTAATTTTAGTAAGGAAATACAACGTATTTTGAGAATCAAATTTGAATGGATTTGAGATCTGAATAGGATTTCACTGGAACCAGTTTTACACCCGTGCGGTGCCATTAACTTCAAAGGCGTGAGCAGCAATCGGTCCATTAGCAAACATGCTTCTCGGGGCTGGTCCATCGACGCTCAAATGCGGCACTTTCCAAAGGCATTCAGAAACACGCTCCTCGCTGTAGATGACTGAACGGAAGGAGGTGCATCACAAGCAGGGGTTTGCCTTCTGGTTACACAACTGCCTCCTGTGGTGTGAGCAACAGGGACTGCGGGAACTCCCCAGGTGATGGGACCGTAGCTGGATGTGAAATGAGGGAGAACTCCTCCCTTACAGGGCTCGTGCTCAGGAACTTGCCTGGATTTACACTGGCGAAGTGGTGGAGCAGCTTAATTTTTACAAATTTTGGAACTTTTGGCTCAGGTAGTTGCTGATGCTTCAGCCGTTACGGCCTCTGCTTCTGGACTGAAAAGCTGGGGTGCTGCTAAAGCACAAAGCAAACTTCTCCAGGATTAAAAAGAGGATGGCTAAGCTCAGCTGAGTGTCAGGGAAGGCTGTACATAAAAAAAGCCTCCAAAACCCCACTGTCTGTTGTTTACCTACTGTGACATGTACCTCCTATAGCTACAAAACTTCATTTACCAGCATAAAGAAAAGAAAAGTATGAGATGAACATACTAATGAGCACCTGGCCCCTTGGATGCTGTGGGAATCAATAACTTCAAAAAGTATGGAATGGAGTTGCAAAAATCTCCCACTAATGCGTATTTTGAAGAATCATTTAAAGAAATGTCAATTCTTTTCTCAGCCCTTCATGCGCATTTGTGTATTTTTAAAGTCTCTTATAGGAAGATTGAGTTTTGTGTATTCAAGGATATGATTTATTGAAAATGTCCTGATTTTTTAAAATATTTGCACTATTAAAATATTTAACATCCAAAAAAAAAAAAGCGGAGAGATCAAAACCATCCTGTGGCATTATGAAAACCATAACCTGCACAATTCTGAAAAGGATAAAAATGGCTTGTGTGAAAGGAATTTGCTTTTTTAAAAAAATGACAGATTTGGAACTGTGGCTGAGAAAGCTTTGAAAGCGGCCAGGCTGACAGGGTGTATTGTAGGGTAGTTGTAAGCCTTTGTAGCAGCAATTATTATCTTCTCCCCAAAGCACAGACAAATCTGTGAGAAAAAAGCAAAGAAAAGGAGAAAAGGCTGGCGGGGAAGTAGACCCCCTTTTCCCAGGCCTAGAGGCTTACCTGCTGATGGCTTAAGCCAAAGTTAAAACAATCTGAATCTAATTTAAACTTTTGTCATTCTACAGAAAATTTAATAGCTGGAACTGCACCTGCTGAAAGAACAGGCGAGGAAAAACCAAAGTTCTGGGCCGGGGCCAACAGCGCTTGGCTGAAGGTAGGTCTAGTCTGGAGAAGAGGAGGCTGAGGGGAGACCTTATCGCTCGCTACAATTACCTGAAAGGGGGTTGTGGCGACGAGGGTGTTGGTCTCTTCTCCCAACTAACTAGTGATAGGATGAGAGGAAATGGCCTCAAGTTGTGCGAGGGGAGGTTTAGATTGGATATTTGGAAAAATTTCTTCACCGGGAGGGTGGTCAGGCATTGGAACAGGCTGCCCAGGGAGGTGGTGGAGTCGCCACCTCTGGAAGTCTTCAAAAAACATGTGGATGTGGCGCTTCAGGACATGGTTTAGGGGACATGGTGGCGCTGGATAATGGTTGAACTGGATGATCTTGAAGGTCCTTTCCAACCTTAGTGCTTCTGTGATTCTGTCTAGTGCGGCTCTTTCGGAGCCGTCGTCTGTCAGCCCTTGGAAGCGTTCTTCAGCATAATTATTTAATCGGAGTGGCCATGGATCAATGCTCTCTAAGTGTTTGCAATTAACAAATTTTGTAAAAGGTCCAGCAAGGCATCCTGTACAACCCAGAATTCAGAGCTCCAGATGAAATTTTGTGTTGTGCAAACATCAGCAGCTTTTCAGCGGCAGCTTTTTAATTGGGAACACCGAGGCCACGCTTCTGACTGGTTTCTCTTACGCTGTACAGAGGTATCGACAGGAATTCATCCTTTAGTTAAACAAATATTTTGCCTGGATTTTTTCATTTCTTGGGCTGTCCAGATCATACCCCACATTTCAGTACATTTAGACCATACTACTAAAATTAGACTATAGGCCTGATTCTGCTTTTCCCAGGTTCTGAATTTGCTTGGGTGCAACTGAAAGTTGAGTCTGATTTCTCCAGGTGCAGTACACTGAAAGAATTTTTGAATATATTATTCAGTCTCCCTCCAAAAGTAGCTTTGTGCATTTTAGATTTAATTATTCCTTTGATACTCCTTAAAGATGCAAGGATATCTTTTCACACTCTGGCCCTCTTAATTTATTTTTTTTTATTCACTACAGAGCCTCAATTTACTTTTCCCATTTCACCACAACTTCTTGGACATTAAAGTGTCTGTAGGCTTACAGGCCTTTAGCACAATATTTGCTATCCCTGTCACTTTCAGAAAAAGCAGTCATTACATTAAAGGAACAAAGTCCCATTATTTTATTCTAAGCTAATAACGAGCAGGCTGATTTGTGTGTGTCTCACTGCAAAGGCTTAAAAATAATTTCCTACTATGTGTGCTGTGAGTGATCATTGCCAGTGTCCACAAATCACACTTAGTATAATTCTACTGTTCTAATGGAAAGAGTCAGACACTAGACCCACAATTATCCTTTTCAGGATGATAGTGGTCAAAGTGTCAAGCCTCTGCCAGCCAGCGTGGTCATGGGGTAGCTGATGGCAGAATTGGGTGGTTTGATTTTTGTGTGGCTAATAGAGGATCGCAGGTTGGTTGATAAATTTGGTCCCAAAAGGATTCAGTAAATTTGATAATCAACTCTTGTTTAAAAAGTAATCTGTGGAATGGTTTAAAGTATCAATGTTAAATTCGGATGAGTAAATCCAAATGAGTAAAACTATGTATGAGTAATACTAATTAATGGTAAAACCTGTATGTGAAGCTGGATAAAGTTACCTATTAAGCCAATTAGGACTATTTTGAGTAATTTGATTTGAGGAAGCTTTAATGTTTCCCTTTATTCTAGTGATAATCTTTCATCTGGAAAAGAAACACTTGAGCAGGTACACAGCACTTGTAATGGGAATTAACTGAACAGTGTTTTGCAGAGCAATCTGTAGGGGCTGGGGCCACTAACTGGCATAAACATTTCAACAGTGATACCAAACTATCCATTTTGTTTATGAAAACTGCCTAAGTAAAACACAGAAATTATGTCCTGTACTAAATAACTTTCTTCATCTTTCTTCATTTATCATCTCCTTCTGTCTAACAGAGGCAGTGCTGCACTGCTGGTGCTGTCAAGTCCTTGTTTTCAGCACGTATTTACAAATGGCTTGGGCACCCAGGGATGCTTTTTATCCGGGGAGGCAAACGTAATTTTACTTGTGGTTTCTAGTCAAAAGATGATGACCAATAATGAGCACGCAGAAGATTTGTACAAATATGTTTAGAAGTGTTACTATAAACATTTATACTAATAGAGTTTCAGGGGGTACTTTTTAGTGATTATCTAGAAAAGCAGTCATATCAAATTAATGTATCAAATTAAATTTTTCCCCACTAAATACATGTAAAAGTAATGCTTTGAAGGAGTTTGGGGAGATGTTGACTCATCAGTGATGATGGAGGTTGGCTCACTTCCATGGGGAGGGAGGGAAGAACTGGAAACCAGGGTAGTATGTTGTAGACTTGTGAAGGAGATTTCAGGGTGTCTCTCCTGTCCCAGGGCTGTAAACTACAGTCCAATCCATTAGACCAATAAATACCTACAGTCATACAGACTTGTATTAGGTATTCCCTTAGCAGAAATGCTGAAATGTATTTCAATAACCAAATACAACACAAGCCAACCAAGGATCTGAGTAAAAAAAAAAAAAATCTGCTGAAATACTTCAATGGTTCAAACATAACTATTTAAATATCAACATTATTTGTAAGTGGAACTATTTGCTTTAGACTTGTCTAAACTCTGTGAGGAAAGCAGACATGAATGATCTGCTGGTATGTCACACAGTTTGATAGTTTGATTACTGTTTTATCAGGGCTGTTCTGCCAAACGCGGCATTTCTTTTATTCCATGGTGAAGGTGAAATGCATAGAAGGAATTACATTATATATAGATCAAGTGGACTAGTTGAGATTTACCCTTATGTGAATTGGAATAGTGTAGATTTCAGCTCACTGCATAGTATTTTCTTGGCTAATTGGTTGTGAAATGGGTTTGGAAGTCACCCCAACATTTTCAACTAAGCTACCGCAGTCAAGACAGTGGGGATGTGCTCTTGTACCAGGCATTGCTCCACCCTGTTCCCACATAAGAACAGTACAAAGCCTTCCAGTGTGAGAGAGGAATATTTACACTTTTTTCCAAGCGTAAAGTTCTCAAATATTTTTACAACCATCATTTTTTGAAAATGTTTTGTTCATTTGCTATAACTCTAAGTAACTAAACACAAGAGAAATGCACTTAGAATGTTAAGAAAATCTTAGAAAAGTCACTAGGAAATATTTTTCTTTTGTTCCTCCTGAAACCTTCACTGACAGCGACCGGAGATTGCATTTAAGTATCTATGTAACAACAGGTGAAGGACACACACATTCACTCTTTTGCATAGCAGGCAGAATCACAGAGACACCCCCATACAAGTAATAATGCAAGAGGAGCCTCCTTCAGTTGTTGTAAAGGCAGGCAGTAAAGAGAAAAAAATCACCCTTGGATTCATATTCACCTGTCCGTAAAAAGCACTGCTGAAAGCCCAATTATTTTGATGGATACTGAGGAGAGACAAAAAAATAAGGACTTATGTAAACTACAGTGAAAGAACTCAATGTATTTCTAAAAGTATCTCAGGAATTTACAGTAAATAATGCTTTCAAAGGAAATGGTAATCATTCTGCATTGAAAGCTTCTGATCTTACCATCTTTACTTCAGATCATATTAGTACTGTGCATCATTACAAGAATGTGTTCTTTGAAGCGTGTGTGCTCTATCTTCCTTCTATTCATCATAAATACCCTCTCTGTGAAAGTACACTTTGCCACTGTGCACACATTTTTCTTTCGAAGATTTAATTCATTTCCTAAAGAAATGTCACGCAGAAATCAATCTTGCCAGTACAAGTTCACATGGCCTGATTCATTTAACAAATGATTTATTGACAACTGTGAGATAGAAAATAATGGAATGTTGTTATTAAGAGCAACGTTGCACGTTTCCAACAGTGTGTATAGAGAGGGTATATACAGAGGATGTAAATAGTCTTCCATGAACAAGTGATACATTGCGAGAAGAAGAGAGCTTGCATGGTTAATGGCTGGCTTCCAGCTGCTGTTCCAGCTACCTCTTTGTACTCACAGCTAATGATATTGCATAAATCCTGACCTTTGCTGTTGTTGGTTTTCATTGAAAAACAATAGCTTGTAGGAAAAGAGATAAGAAAACAAGTGTCCTGGTACAGAAAATGTCATTTTGATTGGTATCCAAACATAATCAGTTCTTCAGAGAAAACATGAAAGTTCAACCTATGTAGCAGCAGACCACAACTGAGTGTAGTAGTTAATGGTTTGATAGCTAATCTGAGAAGTATTTATCTAAGCCGTGTCATGCATGGGGATTAACTACTTCTCTTTCTCCTTCTCCTTTCCTTCCTGTCCCTTTTTCACCCAGTGCCAAAGAAAGCAGCGTTTGCAGCTCTCCAGGCTGAATACACCTGGGATTTCTTCATATGGTGTAGATATAGATCCTTTTTATTTTCTACTAAATGAGACATGCAGAAATTAAGCATTTCTCTGCACTACACATTCATCTGTATATTCCACAAGCTTGGTGGGATCCTAGGGTGTCTCATAAAAATAAAGAGGATTTCCACTGAGCTGTCTTCTGCTCTCGTACCCATCATGACCAGAGTAATCGAATGTGACCTTCAGCATGATAAGCACCTTGGTGTCCCCAAGCCAGGTGTTAAATCATCCAAATTTTAATTCAATGGCTCCTGGAAAAGAGTCCAAGATGCTCATGTTCCTGACTCAAAGTACCTGCATACACCCTGGGCAGAGCACCTCATCCCAGCCAGAGGCACAGACAGTTTTGAGATCTTGCTTGTCCCTGAGAACTGAGGAGCTGGGGCCGAGCCCATTTCCGCAGGGAAACGCCCCGTGTGCTCCAGATCCAAAGCCCAGAAGCCTCGTGGGGAGCTCGGCACACAGGAGCTCCTGCAAAAGACCATTTTAACTCCTAGAAAGCAGCAACGAAACATCACTGTGCTGAATTAGAAAGCAAGCCAGATTTCTAAATCCCAGCACTGCATAGTTGAGGAGTTGGTACCTGTAACGAACCCATCATGCTAAATGCTATAGAAACACAGGGAAAAACAGCTCATGCATGAAAGAGTTCGTGCTCAAATTTTCTTTTGGAAAAGTAAACCAAATCCTCAGTCCTTCTTTGTATTCCTGAAGAAATTCTCTGACAAAGAGCAGAAAAAGAAATTATTTCTACAGATTGCTAAAGTGCAAAAGTGAGGAATGTTTGACATGCTTCATTAAACACAGAGGAAAATATAAACCATTTTGAAAAAAATATACTTGAATAGTATATAACATTTCCACAGGACTCCATACAAAAAAAAAGATTAGAATCTGCTCCCAGCAAGATTAATTTAAACCCAGAGTAATGCATTGCCTCCCTAGTAATAAGTCTGCAAATAGGATGATTTAACTGAGACCCTCAAAATCTCTGTAAAGGAAAAGCAGGAAAACCTGATGAATTCAATTGTGCTATATTGTACTGTCAAAATTATAAAGTGAAAATGTTACCTCAACCTACAAGGCCTTTTTACTGTGTAACAGAATTTCAGAAGTAATTTAAAAAAAAAGTCTCAGGCACATGTATTTCATGAAAACAAGTCTATGTATTTTCCTACGTCAGAGGTATGCTGAACGGGAAACCCAGGAGATGTGAACTCGGGCACTGGTGCATTTACAGCGAACAGTCACAAGGTAGCAGCACAAAACGTTACTCTAAAGAATTTCTGAAAGATATGACAGAAGTGGAGGTGATGTGTCACCAGTCACCAGGACACAGCTGTAAGGTGGAGGCAACATAACTTACCGCAATTAAGTCCTTAGTGGGGAGCAAGTTCAGTGCTGGGTAGCCTGTGTGAACCTTTGCGAGTAAAAGCCAATAAAAAAAATAGACTTTTTTTTTAATTTACGGCGGGCATGAGAGATGTGCAGTATGAGCCAACATCAGGGCACAGTAAGACCAGGGAGCAGAGAATGTCTGGTAGGGTCGTGGAGGGGAACCTTATGTCTAGCTGTCTCTCACAGCTTACGAATTGGTTGCTCAGTTCCTGACCTGACCTGCTTTCAAACAAGAAATGATCGTTTTCCCCTTTCAGTACCCTCGATACGCACTTTTTAAAAGAAATGAAAGGAAAAAGGATATATATCAATTCTCTGCACAATACAACATACATACAGTGTGATGGAATATGTATGCATGTATAGTAACTTGGAATTCTTGAAAGTATGTAAATCCATATTCTAGGAAATAAATGTAAAGGTCTGTAAAGATTAATAAAGTCATTCTTGAGCTCCTACGAGGGGAAGAAGCACTCAGAGGTGAACTGAGATCTGCAGTATATCTGTAGCTGAACATTCACAGATTTTTCAAGAGCTGGATTTTTTGGCTATTGATCTGCCAATCACTTTTTCTGTAAGAGGAAATTCAGTTATCCACGTCTCGGTGAACTTTTTTCACCTAGTTGCTTTTGTGGGAATTCTGTTTGTTGTACATCCACATCTCTTATGGCATCTCAGAATAAAAAATTCAATAGCTGCTATGTTGAATTCTAAGGATCATTATTCCACTTGTTTAGAAAATGAAAATGACACCCACTTTTCTCTCCCCTTGCTCTCACCATCAGTTCACTTTCAAACAGTTCGGCATACTTTACTCAATTAAAAAAATGCATATTTTGTTAACTGGTGTTGCCTGGGCAAATGTTGCAGATGTTCCCAACTATGCCATTGTCCCTGTCATCAGAATAAATTTGTTAAACTGTTGGATAAAAGCTCTCCAGTATAGGAATCACTATGACTTCTCTTTTTTAAAATGTGAAATATTTTCTCAGTACTTACTACACTTCTACCATAAAGCCCCTTCCTCATTGTCTAGACACTCACTGTACTCCCTGCCCGGTGCTTTTGGTCCCACCCCAAAGCATCATCCAAATTTCCTCTCCAGTTCAGTATCCACTTTCTGCACATCAGTAAAACCAGATTCATTTATTTCAAATGGCCTGTGTCTGTCTAACGTTGATGCCAACTACTCTTTCTCTGTTTCTTCAACTCCCAGCTACCTTCAATGCAGTTTTCTCAAGAATGTTGTTCTCCCATGGCTCTGCCTCCAATGTTTTGCTGCCTGTCTTCTACACGTCCCATTCCTGCTCTCTGCAGCTATCTGGGAAGAGGTCCTCTGCCCTCACTCTTCTCTTGTCCTCCAAAAGCACAAACTCAGTTTGCTTTCCAATACATGGATTCGAAAGACCAATGGATTGACTTTTTTCCATCAAATTGAATTTTTTGTCTCTGTTTCGTATACCTCCTTACAAATGCCAACTTGTCAGCTTAAGATCCCCACAGGCAGAACTGATCTCCTAATTGTTCCTCTCCAGTATTCAAACCCCTTCATCACCTATTCCCACCCCTCTTTTTTAGAGAGCCCCACCTCTAAGTGGGGCTGTAGCCTTCCCCAGGACTGTTTCAAACTTCAGCTCTGCTTAAAATTTTTGAAAAATCTCAGTAAATGACAGTTTAGCACATGACTTTTCCAATCCATTCTCACATGTAAGCAGCTTTCATCACTTTTTCTCGTAACTATTATGCTTTTTGCTCTGGCCTTCCTGAATCCTACCATCTCCACTTCATATCCTTTCAAAAAGCTTCTGTGAAGATAGTTTTGCAAAGATAATGAGGCCCAGCTCCTCAGGCTGATCATGCCGTCCTCTACTGCCTGCATTTTTCACCAGCCTCCCAGTCCCCACCGCATCACACATAAGCTCTGTTTTGGGACCCTTTACAGTTTCACTCTATTTTACTTCTCATCATACCTCTACTAAGCCATCACTGGCTTCTCTCTGTTAATCACGACAGTCTTTATTATCCAGCTGCTACAGTTTGAAACAAGTATCTTGAGCTTTTCTTGCCATACCTGTCCGAAACTCTCTGTAAACACCTGCAAAGTCATGTTCAGAATCCTTCTTAAAACTCAACTTTAACATAATGCCTACCCAAACCCAGACAAATGCATGATAATTAGGCACTGAGGCACTGACTCTAAGACTGTCCATACTGCTGACCTGTACTGTCATTTTTAATTAGCATTGCCAGTATTGTTTCTTCTCTTTGCTTTATGTAGGTTGTAAACTTTTTGCTTAGAAACCATCTTTTTATTCTGTTACATGAAATGGGCATAGCAAATAGCTGACTCGCTTAATACGTTAAGCAAGCAAGTTGTTAAAAGAAAGCTATCTTAAAATAGAGAACTATGTAACACCTTCCAGATGTATAAAATATATTTTGCAAAGGATATGAAAAGGAATATAACAATTTGGCATGGTGTCAGAAAGAAAACCCACTAATTGGGATGGATGATAAGGAGGTAAAGAGAAAATCCAAAATTCATGGCATTGTTTACTTCGCTGTAAATCTTCACTAGTGGTATCAGTGAAATTATTCCATATTTGTTTAACTAAGAGGCTGTACAGGATGCAATTCAGCCATCTGTGCTTGGCCCATCCATACTCAGAAAAGTATTGTACTATCGCACGGTACTACTTCTGCTTGTCAAACTTTGGAGCCGTTACAAGATATGCCAAGGAGTGCAGAATGGTAGATGACAGCTCATCGATTAAGATCTCTGTCTCAGCTTGTCTTCTCTCCAGTCACTTACAAATGCACTTCAAATCAAAATCACAAACTAAATCTTCCTAAGAACTCCTTCAAATTACCTCCTAATTCCTATATTGTAGATATATTTCTACTCTTCTAAGGGAAAGATAAACTACTGTCAGTCAATAGTTATATATAAAAATAAGAAAATAAATAGCGCTCTAAGTAATGGAACTAACAAAGCCTGCTTTGCTTCAGATTTGTTTCCTAAGTCCCAACAGCTTAAGTCCATATAACTCTGCAACGCCACACGTGCCAAAGCCATCCCCAAATTCCCCTTGAAGTATTTCCCTTCCCACAAACCTCCCAAATCTCCCTGTCACCTGCGTGACCGGTGACAGGCCACGCAGCCCAGGGAACTGCCGAGCCTTTCCTTTGGGTCTCTCTTTTCAGCCCATCCCTCAGTTTTCTCCCAAACCAGACAGGAATCACGACTTCTGCTACTCGGAGTTGACTTACAGGCTCAACAGGTATGAGAGAGAGTTCAGCAAACAGGTTGTACAGCCTTTGTTAAAAATGCATCCAATATTTCTCAATGCAATAAAGGAAAAGAGCTCTCGATATAGATAATTCCTCCCTGTATTTGAAATTGGGAAAAATTGTTTTGAAGACATCAAAGGATAGATGTGGAAGCCTTTTTTCCCCTCTGTGGTTGCTGTGAGGAAACAGGACTTCTGTATTTCAGAAGGCACAGGGACAGCATGTGCAGAAGCACTTGCAGGTCTTTGCCATCGGACGTGACCTCCTTTCATTAGCTTCCTTGCCTCTTACATACATCAACAAAAAGGCAGCTGCAATTAATTCCTATCTACATATTCGGAAAACACTGCAGTTAAGTATGAGTGGTCTGATACAAAGCCTTACTACCAGAGAACTATATCTGCACTGCAAAGAAAGTAGTCAAACCCACTTAGCCATGAATTAATACATAAAGAACAACTGACAACAATTATTTCAATATAGTGTGCCTGACCTGCTTCACCACTTCCTTCCTTTTTCTCTAATCATATTTTTTAGCAGGTTTTGCACTTGATTTCTTAACCACACAGGCACTTAGTAGTTTGTATTTTCCATTAATTCTCTATATAATAATAAGCATCACTTCCCTCTGAGACAGAAGTGTAAATGATTGTCTCTTCTTTTTTTTAGCGATGAGAATGCAAACCTTGTGACTTAGGGCTCAGCAGAGCTCAACACATCTCATGGACCTTTACCCTGATAAGCCTTTGCTACAGAATGAGAGAATGCAGTGAAGTGTGGTAGGTGTAATTAAAGTTGTGTTACGCTGCTGATCCACAGGCAGATAAATTCTATAAGCATTAAATTGCATTGGTTTGTTAAAAAAAATTGGCTGTTCGTTTCCTTGTAAAAAAACGACGTCAATTTAAAGATGGTGAAACTATAAATCTGAAATGAATTACAGTAGTTCACAAGTTTCTCAGAATAAACAGAGGTCTATGTACTCCCCTATCAAGAGACTTAACACTTTATGGAGAGTGCAGTGAACCACTTTAATAACAATTACAAGCCGAAGGGATCTACATGCACAGATTGCTGACTGGTGGTATATCAATCCCCTTTCTTCCATCCAGAGTATACCCTTCTTAATGGAAAACACATAGACTTTGTGGGAACATAGGTCACAGGTTCAAATCAAAATGTTACATTTGTAATTTTTTTATTTGACATTCATTGAAACAAATTTGATTAGGTGAAAATAAGCCTGACATCGAATGCCACGATGTGGGCAGATCTTCTGTCTGTTGTCATTTGAAATAAAATAGCTGGCTATTTTCCTTGTTCATTAATGGCAATATTTCATCATTGCTTGGAGTCTAATCACAGTATGTTCCACACAGAATATTATAAATCAAGAACCCTGTTTACTTGTCACATGGACTTGCAAGTTCAAAGAGACTGGTCTTTTTGGAAAAGTTACCCTTTATCACGTTTATCAGTCTGTGAAAATCAGAGTAAAAAGTCATCTGTTACAATCTTGTCTAACAAAATATTAACACATACTCTTTCACAGACAGCAGCAATTACTCACAGGGCTGTAGAGATAATGGAAAGAAACTAATCGAAATGATTTTACACATGCAAGCAAATTCTTGAATTAAAATCAGATGAAAATCAGATAAAACTGCCCCAGGTTTTAAGCTGAAGCCATGCAGTAAGTTTTTACTTAATGGACATGCCTTCATTCTGAAACGCACATTAGCTCATACTGCAGAGCATCCTTCGCTGATGTACCTGTAAATGTAACGAAGTGAATAATACTTATGATATGATCTTTTCCTCTAGTTATTTACGGTTAAGACGAGGAATAATATAGAATGAAGATTGTATAAATAGGATTAAAGTTTAGGAAACTGAGGATGAGAGAGGGCTGAAGAGCTGGAGTAGCTCATACATAGAAGAGAAGCAGATGGACATTTTCTAGAGGGAACCTGTTTACGAAGTCTTGTGTCCAGGAGAAGAGAGTCAGGATCAAACCAATGAGTTTGGGGACAGGAAGCGCCAATCCGTATGCGCTCAGGTAGTTCGTTGGTTATGAGCTGCAGTTATAGTGGCGCATGACACGTTCTGAGTACGGGAAGGGTGCAATTTTTTCCAGGAGACCAGGCGGCTCTGCAGCTGGGGTAGCGGTGTGTGAGCCAGGGAAAGAGCACGGAGCAGGATGCTGATGCACAGAGCGCGCGTAAGCCGGCTGAGGGGAGACAGAAAGGGAAAAGAAAGAGACTGAGGTGCATTGGAGGACAGCAGCACACCTTAGGAAGGAGGATATGGTAAGAGGGATGAGGAGACGCAAACTTTCCTTCCGTTTCTGTTTCATTGCCACACTACACATTGCCTCAAATCTTTTCATTTTCTTATTGATTTTCCAACTAAAATAATCAGCTACATCTTTATGCATAATGACAACAGTTCTTGAGAGAGTTGACTGAAGCCCTCTATTTCCTCTTTTATTTAGACTCCCAAAGTTTCAGGAGCTAGCAGAAAGGCAAAAAATAGAAAGATGGGACTTTCTATTTGGTAATATCAAGCAATTACAACATTTTTCACTTCCAAAGTTATAACTGGCAACTTTTTTTTCCCCTTCATGAAAAAGAGAACATAAACAGGTGCTTACTGCTGAAGCCTGAATGCCTACCTTGCCCTTTTTCACATGAATTTTCATATAAGCAGCAAATCCTGAAGGAAGGTTCCATTCACTCTTACCTGTTGTTCACATTTGCTTGTCTATGGCAGAGACCTGTCAGTTCCTTAAATATGTCATTTATTACTGGGTTTTTAAAAATCTTTTCTGCAAATCTATGTTTTTATTTTACTGTGTCTTCCCAGAATTCTTGTAGAGTATCAGTAAGAGCTTGTTTACATATGAAGTTATTTACGGACAGAAAAAAAGCATCTGCTTTCTTCAAGAACGATTCCATGTGCAGATAAACCCAAGTCTATACTATATTCTCAAGGCATTCACAGAAACTTAGCAGAATAAGTGGTTAGGAAGTGCTTTGGGGAAAAGTATCTTGATATCTTGTTTAGAATTAGGCTACAGTGATATTAATATTTTCCATCTTATCTATGTACCTATGAGATATCTGAAACACTAGTGAGCCATTTCTGGAAAATATGCCTCAATATCCTTCTGAGGAGAATAAAGAAGGATAAATACCTGATCACTAACAGTTTTAAGAGAGCAACTAGTTGCTTGGAACTCCACCCTACTTTACCAACCTGTTTTTCAAAACTGTTAACTACTAGCCATTAGGCAAATTATCATAAGGCTACTCGTGAAAGTGTTTTTGTGGTTATTCTGCTGAAGTTAATACTTTCTAGAGACGGAGGAAAACACAGCACTATCACTGCAGCAGTCGCCCGACTTGTTCACTTGGAAGTCATTCAACTCTACTGGGTCAGTTAGGTCCTTACAGATCATCCGCATTACTGCGTACATTTTATTGCCACCTCCAGAATAATGTAAGGAGCGTGCCAGCACTCAGTCCCTCCTTCTCCCAGAAATGAACAGGGTCCAGAATAAGCAAGGCAGGTGATAAGAGTGTGCAAGTAACGCAAGCCTGCACACAAACTGCATACATTTACGTTTTATTCTACAGCATGGTCTAAGCTAGACTCCAAGTTTTTGTGTTTTCTCCAACTAGAAGGCTGTATGAATACCAACATACAGAGCCCATCAACAGAGAAAATGGAAATGAACATTAAAGTCTGCCAGGGAGCCCAGCATGGAGGGAAATGTGGTTTTGCTTTGCTTGTTCTTCACCTCCAAGTCTGATTAGGAGGAGCTGTGCTAATGATACCGATCAGGCTTAGAGTGATGAAGCTATTGGTTTCGTTTCCTTAAATTTACATGTTGAAGCTCTTCGTTCCTTCCTGTAATTCCAGGTGTGCCAAGCACAAGGTAAGGTGAGTGCCAGTTCCCACGTGGGGAGTGCTCAGTCCTCAGCCTGAGGGTCAACATGCTGAGAATGCTGAAAACATGAAGCAGCACAACACTGCAACGTTGCAATGGTAGGTTTAGTGTAAAAAGTAATATTTGAATCTTTCCCATTCTTGCTACAATCATTAACATAAAATCAATTTATGTTGTGACATTTTCAGTTCTCGTTATGATCTCTGTCACAAGAGGGAGGTTTTTAATTCCCCATAAAGTCTTTAAGAGACAGCAGAATAATGTGCGCTAAATGCATTATACATTTTCTAATATGACCTTTTCATGGTTCTTCAGTTTGACTGCCTGGTCACTCCTTTCTTTGGCTGCCTTGGTAATCTGAGAGGAACAGGTGGAATGGTAAATAATCAAAATACTGAATCTTTAAAAGGTTAACTTCATACTGCAAGTGACTCCTGTATAGGTTATATATACTGTATGTTCATATTCTGCAACACAGAAAAAAGCTAGGAAGAGAAGTAAACGGCAGACTATGACTGTTCTCATGGCAGTGATAAAAATTATTCAGGAAAGGAGTGAGATGCCTGTGCGATAGGTACTAACTTTATTCTGCCAATAGTGCACATGTATTTATGCTGTGTGAAACTATCTACTGTTTAAGGAGATGTTGGGAGCTTAATCACCCTTCACCTCTAAAAGGTCTGAGAGCCTCAAATAGAGAATGATTCTAAAATGCAAAGTATACTATGAACCAATGGTAATCCTCTTCCTGCCATTATGTTTTTGTGTTTTTTTCTGTGTGAAACTTAAACAGTAATCAAAAGTGAATATAGTAGAGAGTAAAATAAGTGGCAGGTAATCTTCTTCTCTTGTTATTGTTTCAAACTGTGGCATTTACTGCAAAGGGACCCAAGGTCATACAAGAAAAAAGGGGATTGCAAGTGCTGAGAGAAAACAGGGAGAAGCCAATATATCCACTGAAGGAGAGCGTCATCTGAACATATTGCATTAGCACTAGAGAATCTCCTTTTGACTCTTTGATGCTGCCCTGCTGCTACTTTCCCAGAGCCGAGTACAAGAATTCTCCCAGGAAAAAGGATGGGGAGACAGGCCGAGAAAACAGGTCGGTTCCTGGAACAATTTCTGTATCAGCAGCAAAAAAAAAATTTCTAAGAAGGGCTGGAAAATGAGTATAAAATATCACAGGGAGTGATAATGTACCCCCACAGTGTACTTGTGGATATATAGAAATAAGGCAATTGAAATATAGGTGTCAAATGAATTAATAAAAAGTATGAAGGCTCCTGTATCACAAAGATGTAAAATTTTATTATGGTGTGACTTCTTTACAGGAACATTCTTAGAAATGAACAACAACAAAAGCCCTAAAGGGAGAAAACTCCTCTTTAATGGGATTTTAGAAAGAATCCTGTTATACAGAGAGACGTGCAGCTCTGGCTGGCAGGGGTCTTTGTGAGGGCAGGGGAGAGGTCACCGAATGAGGCACTGCTGAGTTTGTCAGAGAGCTTGGCTTGAAAGTTGCTATGAAGCTCTAATGCTACGTCCCAGTTATTCATCCTAAGAAAGGGGGGATAGGGTTTTTCAAGCAGTTGAAACTCATAAGCAAGTTAACTTTCTGCTCGTGTGCATAGGATGGCTTTCAGAAAGGAGAAAAAACCACAACCAACATGCAAAGAAGCTACTCTATTCCCTACTAAAATGGCAATAATCTCTATTGTTTTGTAGCCTACAAAGCAATAAAGAGCTGCTAAAATTAATTAAACTCTGAAGGGAGGCTGAAGCGTTTAATCAATCACCAGTGCTGTTTGTTGCCACTATACCATTCACAGAGATTATTATATAGCAATTTGAATTAAAAAGCAAGGCATTTGTAATACAAGAAGGGCATTGCTAGTCAATTTTTGGATATCTAATTCCAGGTATTGAGGACCTGCTTTTTCACAGTATCTGAAAACTGTTAACATGTTCACTTCACACTGACCATTCACTTCACTTGTGGGGGCTCAGCACTTCTGCAAATGAGGACTCAGAGTTTCAAATCAGGAACCTGGAAAATTAGAAGATGCATCTAGTGACCCTTCATGAAAAATCTGGTTTAGCAAGATGGGCAGCATTACAAAGGAAATCAGTGCCAGGAACTGCACAAGAACTAATTTCTTCAGGGCAGCAGACATCAACTGCTCTGCCTACGTGACTTTTTTTTTACTTTTATTTTCTTCGCCCTTTGCAGTTTGCTCTCCCTGGTGCTCTGCAGCTTTGGAGAAACACAGCATAACTTTGTCTCCGCCATTGTGCAACCTGACATATGGCTAAAACACGAACATTCGGTACTGAATGGGAAAATGATGCTATGGACTACATGGTAGACAAACCTGTAATTAAAAACTATATTATACTGCATCCAGAAAAGGGGTTGAAATGAAACCTACCTGAAAGATGGACTCAGCAACCTCTCTCACTTTCAGGTGTGCTTTGAAAACCAAACAATTATCTGAGAATGATTTCAACTATCACAGCTTTTAAAACCACATTCAGGAAGCTTCAAGAGACACTTTTCTTGAAAAATGTGAAAACATGATCTTGCATAATTCCCAGGCTGGTGACAGTCCGGTGTGAGATGAGAAGAGAAACATGGTAATAAACCTTTGCACAAACCTGCATTTACTAATAGCATGTTTGCTCTTGCTTTCCATCCTAATAGTGGTTAACGTCTATCTTGAGGGCAGCGAGGGGAACATACCACCAAATTATACGTAATTCTAGTTTTCTAAAAAGGTTGTTTACAGAATCCTAAATATGTAACAGCAATGGGAAGGCTCACACTTCCTATGAATTAGTGTGAACTGAACTGCTTTAAACTTCTGTTCTTTCAGAGTTGGCTTTATTGCCATTGAAAGGAGGACGCCATCGAGCTGTGAATACTCCAGGACAGGTCCTCCACTGATATAAATCAGTACTGACTTTAATGGAGCTATGTGGATTTACAGCAGGCAGAAATCTTGGCTGGCTGATTGTCCAGAGGCTGTTAAAGCGAGTGACAACTCTACCATTTGGAGAACTCCACTGAAAATAGGTATTCCCTACAACTTCTGATTTTTTGCATCTGCCAGACCTATGTGTATGGTACAAGCCGCTAACACTGAAAGATTTAAAGTCTATTTGAAGTAGAACAATCATGACAAGAAAAGAAAGAAAGAAGAGTTTTCTGTAATGATAATGCCACTTATTGTTATATATGTTAACTACTCAAAGCACTTTAACAAAAACCCATTCATTTCCTTTCATAATATGGTCAAGCGTGATATCTAACACACAGAAGTGAGAATCATCATTGCAGCTTGTTCGAACTGATTATCACATACTTCAACAGAGATCAGCAAATGCTATTTCAGGATTAATTTGAATTACTGATGTGGTCTCTGCAGGAGCTGGTTACATCTCCTTGATATGGAAGAATAATCTATCACAACACTGACACAGAGCAACTATGAACTATCCTTAGATTACTGCAGTGCAAAAGAAGAAAGAGGTTTGCTTTCATGTCCTCTTGCTGGAGATAGCTCCATTTTGGCCAGGTGTCAAGGACATTTGAACTTGCATTCAAAGGGCATTTGAGCAGGTTCACTCTGAGCAGAATGGAAAGAAATATTGGGCATCTTCTGAGACCTAGGGAGACAAACAATTGCTTGGGGGACAGGACACTAAAAAATAAAAGAATATGGGATGGTCCATACGAGGTTCACTTAGCCTAAAGCTCTGTTATGATGGCCCATGCCCAGTGCTGTTTAGGCAAACGTACAGTTCTCCAGAATGTTCTTCCAACTTCCCATGATTTTTTGCTACTTAGAGCAGACACAGATTAAAAAAGTGTACAAGAGGCTAAAATACAGATGCAATGACTCTGAAGTATGCCAGAACTGAAAAGCCTTCACAAGCAAGTGCAGTTACCTACAAGCAAAATCATCACTAAGAGAAAATACCTAATATCATGGGAAGTTACTGCACTCCTGTGGAGAAAAGGATGACTACTATTATTATTGTTGTTATTATTATTATTATTTGGCATACAGTTTCTTTGCTGGAAAATGGAGTTTTGAGACAATCAAAATAATTTACAAATTGATACCGATAAGCTGAAGCACTGAAATTTTGTGTATTGGGTTTGTGCGGCAAGGTTTTGGTAGCGGGGGGCTCAGGGGTGGCTGCTGTGAGAAGCGGCCAGAAGCTTCCCCTGTGTCCAGCAGAGCCAACACCAGCCGGCCCCAAGATGGACCCACTGCTGGCCAAGGCCGAGCCCATCGGCGACGGTGGCAGCGCCTCTGGGGAACAGAGTTAAGAAAAGGGAAAAAATGGCAGGCAGCGTTTGCAGCTGGAGAGAGGAGTGGGAGAAACAGCCCTGCAGACACCGAGGTCAGAGCAGGAGGAGGAGCAGGAGCGGCTCCGGGCGCCGGAGCAGAGGGTCCCCTGTGGCCCCGTGGGGAGAGAGAGGAGCCCCGGCTGGAGCAGGTTTGCTGGCAGGACCTGGGACCCCGCGGGGGCCAGGCTGGAGCAGCCTGTTCCTGAAGGACGGCACCCATGGGGGGACCCGGGCTGGAGCAGCCTGTTCCTGAAGGACGGCACCCGTGGGGGGACCCGGGCTGGAGCAGCTCGTGCAGAACTGCAGCCTGTGGTAAGGACTCACGCTGGAGAAGTCCGTGGAGGACGGTCTCCATGGGAAGGACCCGACGCTGGAGCAGGGCAGAGGGTGAGGAGCCTCCCCCTGAGGAGGAAGGAGCAGCAGAGACAGCGTGTGATGAACTGACCACAACCCCCATTCCCCGTCCCCCTGCACCGCTCGCGGGGAGGAGGGAGAGAAATGGGGAGTGAAGTTGAGCCTGGCAAGAAGGGAAGGGTGGGGGGAAGGTGTTCTAAGATTTGGTTTTAGTTCTCATTATCCTACTCTGATTTTGATTGGCAATAAATTAAACTAATTTCCCCAAGTTGAGCGTTTTGCCCGTGAGGGTAGTTGCTGATGGATCTCTCCCCATCCTCACCTCGACCCACCAGCTTCTCCTCAGCCGTTCCCTCCCGCGCCCAGCTGAGGGGGCAGTGACAGAGCGTCGGTGGCACCTGGCCTCCAGCCTGGGCCAGCCCACCGCGTGCTGAAATTAAGCTCGTTCATTCCAAAGTGATGGAAATCAAAAACTGCAGCTTCAAAAACTGCCAGATTTCATTTTTAAACGGTTTTTTAAAAGGTCTTTTACTTTACCAAGAATTACCCCCTCAAATCCTGACTTTCCAGTCCAGTCAGTAAACTGAAAAATCATTATTTGCACAGTACTGGTTTTGGGGAAAAAGGCCGGGAGAGAAGCACATACAAAAGCCAGTGGGGAATCAAACGGAAAGAGAGAGAGAGAATAAACACGGAATTTTTCCACAGGGCTGACAGAGCCTTACAAGAAGCTGACTGCTATTCCTAATTTATATTTAGAAACGTATAGGGAAAGAGAGGATAAGAAACTTTGCTGAAAATGGAAAAGCTGGCAAGCGTCACAGCCACGTACGGAACCCAAGTACCCCGACTTGGCGAGAGGGCAGATGGTCTCCGCAAACGATATTAACACTTCTCAGCAGAAGACAGCCATTTAAAAAAGTGAGGGAGAAGCTGGTCTCCAAAATCTGAAAAGAAATTAAAAGCCCGTGCGTGACACTACAGTCCCTGAAGCAAAGTAAGTGTCTACACAAAAAAGACCTGAGCAAGAATTGGAGAAGAGCCCTCCGGCAGCCCACCTGCGATGTCTTTCTATGGAGGAGAGTAATTATGGTTTTGGAAGGAAGCTGAGTCCAGCAATTAAAGCAAGAGCTTTAAATCTCTGCTAGAGGTTATCTGAAGTATGGTGTATGAATCACAGAAGCCGTGTGTGCATTTGTTTTCCTGTGCATAAAAATGAATCCCTAATTCTCAGAGGCAATGTGAGGTTGAATCCATTAACAGTAGCAAGGTGCTTAAAGAACTCAAAGGGTTTTGATGGCACAAAGTGCTAAAATGCCCACAACAGGCATGTTGGTTAGTATCTAACGGCAGCCAGAGGAACTGGAATAAGAACCTACTTGAACGCCTAGGACTTAGATTAAGATTATACAGGTTATCTGGGAAGAGTAATGTGAGGGAGCAAGCACTGCACAATAAAGGCAACTTGTTAAGGACTTTCTGTAGCCAGGCCAAGTGGCATTTTTCCAGTCCAATTTCTTTATGCAAAACAAATCATTTTGCATAGATTTGCACGCTACTAACATGAGAAGAGACTTATTAACAACACAAATTACATCTCACTTTAGATTTCATTTATTATCCTGAATTAGCTGGTGAGTGACTATCCTCGTGCCTTATCTCTGTGTGTAGGCATTTACACAGCACTTATCGTTGTGGTATCAATGCCACTCTTCATCCTTGCTATAATGGCTGGAATATGTATTCAAAACAGTCGTCTGTGAAGTAAAGCAAGTTAAGTTTAATTTTGCGTCTGGGTATTCTGAAGGAGGAAGAGAAGCCATTTGCAGAAGCCCAGGGCATTCCGTTCTATTAAAATAAAATTTCCTGAAGTATCTAATACTGTAACTGCTTTGCCCGACAGCATTAGACTAGTATTTTCAATTGAATGTGTACACCCAGCTCCTTTTGTAAGCACCGGTCTAAATTTGAAACCAGTCCTTTACAGCCTGTCTAACAACCTACCCATAAAACCAGCTGGCTGGTTGGATCTCTTCTGGCTTCTTTCTTCTCCTCTTACTCATTGTGACCTACAGCTAAGGACATCTTTCACACTGCAGACCCATGGAAAAGACTCTCATAATCTCATTAAAGGCTGGCATACTTGCAATACAGAATCCTGCATTTGTTTCCTCAGGGAAAAAAAACACTTTTAAAGAGGCTTTGGACTTCTAAAATGACTTAAACAAATACAATGGCCACACTAGTAAAAAGTGAATCAGTTTTCTACTTCTCACTGTCTACAGTGAGGAATTTGGATTTTATGTGCCCTTATACAAACTCATCTACAGCTTTGTTTTTTTTATTGCTCACATGTTCTCAAGGAAAGCCAATTTCTCTTTCAAGCAGTAGTGACTTTAGTAAGTCAAAGCATTCAATTGCTAGAGGAGGGTTTACTTTACCTCTCATCTCTGAAACCCTGCTGTGGAATACAATCTGTTTTCAGAGGAGCAAAGAGGTGAAGGACAAAAACAAATGGCAATTACTCTAAGACTGTGAAGAGCTTGGAGACTGGTATTCTCTCGCATCTGAATTAGGGTAAGAAAATACACTGGTCAAAATGTTGCCAAGGAAGATGCTCTATCAGTGAGCATGCCGAAATTTGTCTTGCTGTCATCTAGAATATGAAGCTGTAATATAATAGTATATAATATTTGCATTTATGGCTGCTTTTTAATAAAGATGGTACCAATTTGTTAACTCTCCTTTAGTGCAGACATTGGGCAATGACATGATAATATACTCACAGTTTGCACCAATAACTATAATGCCATTATTTCATGACCAAAAACTTTCTTGCTACTCTCAATCCCTTGCCATACCAGTGAAATAAGCTTCTGAACTTCCCCCCTGATTACTTGCTTGAAAAATAACTGCTTTTCAACCTAAATTCACGCAACACCTTTCTTAGGGATTCCAGCAGTCCAAATTATAACACATTTAATACATATTCATACATTTGAAGCACCAGGAGAAATAAACCACAGAATTTTTCACTATCAATGTTGCCACAGAAGCACTGTCTTTAGCATTAGTAAAAGAGTTGGCCATACAACACTTTCATGTACATGGCAGCTCTACCACAAAGAACTGGTCATTTATACAGACACGTTTCAGGTTTTCCAATGGGTACTCTATAACACTTTCTGACGTTAATAAATAATCAGAGCAGGCTTGAAGACAAACCTTTACATCATGTGTAGCAAAAGCTTGTGCGAACTACAGCGGGAAGAAAAAACACAGCAAGCCTCAGTCACTTCCAATCATCTTGTAAACACACATTATACTGAGCAACCTCAAACTCTTCATTTTTTTCCCCAAAATTTCCAATTATAGAAATTGGAATTCCAATAATAATTGGAATTTTGTTGAGGATTATTTACAAACTTAGGGTGTAGTTATTCACAAATATAATAACCTCCTGTGACATTTGCTGATAAAAAATATCCCCAATCAAGCAACCTAACATAAATGTGTTTGGAACCTGGTAGGTTTTTGCCATAAAATAAGAAAATAATCTCTCTTTATAATAAGTTAAATGCAGGAGCTACTCTGTGGCCTTCACTAGTTCTTAGAGTGTGACACACAAGTCCAGCCTTGCTTAAAACCTAAGCTGCTTTAATGTAATTCGGTTTCCCAAGGCCAGGAGGAGTAGTTTATTTCTGAACCCTCATTCTTAACAGCGGTGTTGTGCAACATGAAATAGCATCACCATGTATCAGCAGGTTCTGAATTTGTTTTGAAATTCAAAGACTTGCCAATGAATCTGCTTCTCAGAAACTTAATATATTGTTTTTATTTGCATCTTCTTTATTGTCACTCTTTTATACCTGTACTTCAATTGCATACAGCATCTTTCCTTTATTGAGGGCTGCAGTTAATCAGCTGGTTCCATAAAGCGCCACATAAATTCTGTTTTATGAATTCTTTGTCACAAGAATGTAGCCAAGTGCCTTGTGCCCCAAGACTCAGCAGTAACACATCACCTTTGTACAGCCTTGCAAAACTGTGATGGAAATTACAGCAGCCCAAGAACAGAAACTCCTCAATCACCTTTACTATGGTAGTGTTGGTAATGAAAAAATAGAATCTACTGATGTTTAAAAGTCAGGTCTTAAAAAAGACAGTGAGAAAAAGAAAGAGAGAAAGAATATCAGTCTGGGTACATGACTGCATAGATGTTTGCAAGGTTGCCCTTGCAACAGAAGAACCTCGACAGTGAGAAATGCTGCCATGCGCTCATATTTTCCAAATCTCTTACAAGTAGCAGATGTCTTTCCCCCTTCCTCGAATTCTTCATTCACACCCTAAACTATATGACTAAAAAAAAAAAAAAAATCTATAAAATTATGTGCAAAAATATACTCTTTTCAACTTAATGCATACTGAAATAATTGCCTTAAAGCTATATTTATACTTTATATATACATTTAAATACCTGTACCAGGCTCATGTCTTCAACGCATGTTTTCTATAGTGCTGTAGTGTTAACTTTTAGGAGACGGGACTTTTACTTTGTGTTTGTACCAAGCACAAAGATGTCAGTGACAGGAGCAGCTTAGCTCTCGACTGAGGTAGAAAAAAAGCTCATTCTCTCTGATATTTCAGTTTGAAATCATCTGTGATGAACATTGCTGATCCCAACTTACAAAAGAATCCAGAAGAGATCTTACCAGTGCCCTGTAAAATATTACCAATATTTCTGGAAATGCCTCTCCTGACATACGTGAGGATTATACATCTTTTTCACAGCTCATAGTTGCTCATAGTTGTTCAGTGACCAGCTAGCACACTAAGGTCATTTTCTCCTTTAGACATTTCTAACCAAAGAGCTCTTAGATTAAAGCAGATGTTCATAAGACCCCAAGTGTATAATTAGGCACTTTGTGTTAATGAACTTCTTCCCATTTCTGTTGCTCCACTTCTCAAGGACATCCAATTGAAAATACAGAAGGAACTTTTTTAAGGAAATGTGAAATACTGTCCAATGTTTTGGCAACCAGATTGACTTCTTTTCATAAAAACGTAAACTGAACAGATAACTTCCTCCCACTTCCTTTATTGAAGAATCTATTTTAGTTATTCATTGCCTTCTGGGTAACAGCATTCTCAAATGCAGTTACTGTATATGCTGTATAGCAGTCACGGTTATGTCTTTCCTCCTCATACATTCAAAAGAAATCAAAACACTTAACAACTATTCACTAACAGAAATAAATTGCTTTAAAAATTCGGATCTGTTTTTTTAGTTGAGAATTTCTTCTTTGCTTAGAGGGTTTTACTAAATCGAGGAAAGTAGTTCATAAATAAGCTTCATTTAACAATCTTAAATGTACAAGGTGAAGATTGGTATGAAAGATTATTTATTTAAAACATCCAGAATGGATAGTGTTAATATGTAAAATGACAGGGAAGCATGATGCATACTTGATAACACTGTTCGGTTTTGTGGTTTTGGCAATTTCCCTCAAACTAATTCTCCACTGCCCATTTAGACATAAGGTGCTTCATCTATGAGATGCTTCTTCCAAAGCTTCTCCAGCTCATCAGGCTCAGAAGAAAGGACTGCAAACGAGGGAAGGCTTTGCAATGTTACACAGGCCAATCTCACTGCACTTTGGAACTGGAGGTTCTCACTTTTTCTGGATGGGACCATCTAGAAATAAACCTTGGGTTTGGTGCAAAGAAGACTCAAGGTCTGCAAAACTTCCCTGTGAATTCAGTATTTTTCAGGCCCTTAAGCTCTTATCAGGAAAAGTGCTATACTGGTACCTCGGCACTGGGACTTCTGGAGACAAAGTTGTTTCTGTTGTTTCCTGGGTTTCACTTCAACTGAACATACCTCAAGCGAAAGCTAATTAATCCCTTTGTGACAACCACAAAACAGAATGAGGCACCTTCTATATATAACTGTTTTCTTAAACACATCTGAATATGGTACCATAACATTAACAAAAGATGTATCACACTTGAGAAAGACGGCGGCATTCCTTTTTCAGATATTACAGAGTTATTACAATAACTACGTAGCAAAATTGTTTGGAAAATCATGTTGCAGACAGAGACACATACATAGTTTTTTCTCACTTTACAGTCCCAAATGAAGCCTAATTTTGTTTGTCTCAACTAAAATGCTCAGGGAACTGCGTTTTTCAAAAGATCGTCCCCCTTCTACTTTTTTGCATCTTAGACTCTCCAAGAATATTTGCAACCCTTTCGAGAACTGAAAGCCTAAACCTGAATCACAATTGTGAAGGATCAATGAGGAACTTGTAACATGCAACTCACTGCCTGAAATGACTGTGACATGATTTTATTTTACCCAGTTTTCATTTTTCCTCTTGACAGGGATTGCCTGATAAGTGAGTACTTGCTGTTATTGACCAGACTTACAATTTAGACAATAAGAAAATCTGCCTGTTTTCTGTGTCTGATAAGTCCTAGACCCTGACTGTATCACTGTCAACAAATTGAGAAATAGGACAAGATGATACATAAAATCACCTTCAGACAAGTGAGATAGAGCCAAGGCCATAATTTATTAACTCTAAGAATATAGTGATATCATTGTATAAAGTATATTCTCATAAACGAAACTAAATTGTTTTTCCATACACTTCTAAACAAACAATCATCAATTCTGTCTCCCTTAGTGGAACACAGTATTAGAAAATTGCAATTAAAACTAGGTTGGAAAATCATCATACCATAAACAGATTGCTTGGACACAAGCTTAGGCACTTTCTATGCTACTATTAATTAGAAATATTATAAAGGCATGTCTGAATGCTTGTAGGGGCCTAAGGCATTGTAATTCAGATCCAAATACAGATCTGAATGTCCAAGCTAGTCCCAAGGAGATCTCCAGACAGGCTGGACACCTGCAGGGAAGGTTAAACTGCAATTTCGAGCAACCAATCCCAGTCTCCAGATTTTAAGCCCGTATCTGAAAAATTAACTGAATAGACACATGTATGTTGTCACATTTGGGGCAGAAAGATCCCATGTTGGTTGCCTGCAAGCTTCTCTAATATTGAAATTTATTTTTTGTGTTGAAGGGTATTTTCCATGGATGATGGAGTCTTTTCTGACAAAGACGGACTAGAGCCAAATCGTTCAGATTTTAGTAACTCACAGATGCAGATCCTGATTCTCATTCTAGTCCATCTCTAGAGAGAGATGTCTGCTTTACAGGAAGCAGATAACTTTTTTTTTAATTTATTTACACACAGTCCATTAAACTGAATTACAAAAAAATGCAATTCTTCAGAGGAAGATGAATGTACAGATCTCCCTGTTTGGATAGTGAAAGCTGTGAAATATGCAAGTCTATATATTTGGAATCAAGTGGTGATATCTCAAATACCATCTCCCTTCTTCTACACTAATAATCAGGGAATTAGAAACAGAAAAACTCAGAATTAATTTGACACAATGCTGAGAAGTGCACAGAAAGTAACAAACTGTCTGGAACAATCAATGGGGCTCTAGTCTACATTCATTTATACCATTATAGACTCAATAACTTTACCAAAGCCCACTGGCTCAACATTGCTGATGGAACTTTTCCAGATTTATACTGGAGTAGCCAAAGATGGAATTTAATCCTTGAGATACCACAGGAATAAAACCCAAAACCAACCAACCAGAAAAAAAATGTATTTGAAATTTCAAAAATCTTATTTCCTCCTGTATTTTATTGAAAAGGTTTGGTTTTTTTTTCCTCGCACTAGGCATGTTTTAGCTTAACACTGCAGCAATAAGCACTATAGGTTATTTCACTGTCAGTTTTCTGGAGATTTTACAAACTTTTTCCTGTACTAAAAGTTAGGGAACTATTCCCAAAAATGCAGAAATCAATACCCATGAGAAAAAACTATATGAAAACAGTCTTATTTATTTGTTTTTGTTTATGATGAGAGAGATTTTCGTGCTCTGATTATCATTATCAGCACACAAGCACCTGCTGTTCCTAGACAGTGTTGCTATCAACACAGTGTGCCACTTCAATAGTTTTCTGTTGGCAATCCAAAATAAAATTATTTCTTGTCTGAAAATTTTTGTTACTTGCTGGTGCTGTTTACTACGTCTGTCATTTTCTAACCTTTTCTTTATAGGAAAAAAAAATCAATAACCATTTTAACATTTCATTTAATAACTGTTTATGAAACTCTGATTACCATCGAGCTGTCTAAGTATGCTCTTACTGTTTTATGTGGGTTTAGACACCCCGGTGGCACCTGTAACCTTTGCATATCAAAGCGGGAAGTTACCCGCAGGCTCAGTGACACAGGGTACTGCCGGTGCTGCCCATGGGACCTGCGCCCACTTCGGATCTGGGTTTGCCGAGTTGTCTGCCTCAACTGGGGCGTCCTCACTAGAAACATCAGCTCCTCTCTGGAGCCTCTGCACTGAATTTGATGTGGGAGTAAAGCAATCCACAGCGACCGGTTGTATGGATGAGACTCGCAAATCAATTTGTTTCCAGTATTTCCATTTTTGGTGGTGACTGCTCCTGGGCAAGGGATGAAACCCATACCCGCCGAGCAGCCTGGGGTAACAGTACGGCTATAAATGCTTATGAAAACATACGGCCTTGTCTCAGCCACAGAGAGCTGCCAGAGAAGTAGCACAGCCTTAAAAGTTTTAATGAGATTTAAAAACAATTTAAAAAAAATCCTACTGTTTTTAAAATAATTACACTATGACAGTTATTTTTATGCAGTTCCTGTCTCCTGCTGCTGTCTGGGATTAGCCTTTATTTAGCAATGATGAAGAGTTATGGCTCATGTCCTGGTTCAACCTCAAAAAATTATGACAGGACTTCTGGCTCAACATTATTCTATTGGCATGTTATCTTGTTAAAGAGATGCATTTACTAAAAGTGCAAATCCTGCTGACAGTGATGTTGCTACTACAGCCAACAACGTTTCAGCAAGTACCTGAAAGAAGCAAAGTGAACAGTGTGGTGCTTCTAATGCTGCCTTTTCCTCCCTTCTGTCACTTTTGCCCCTAAAGCAGAAGTTGTCTCATATTTCAGACCCTGCTGTAATTTGATCAAATCCAAGGAAGATCATGCCAAAGAAATGACAGTGAGTTAACGGATGGTATTGTCCCTAACTCATGGTCCCTAATTTGTCCCTTAACCATGGGGTCTGCTGTGGTCAGTACTTCTGTGCCGAGTTGCAAAACCTTAGAATCAGACCAAAATGCAAACCAACTTCTACAGGGGACAATTCTTTCTCCTTTTCAATTCATGTCAAAGCAAGCTTCACAAAATCGCAGAATCATTAAGGTTGGAAAAGACCTTTAAGATCATCAAGTCCAACCATCAACCCAACACCCCCATGACCACTAAACCATGTCCTGAAGTGCCACGTCTACACGTTTTTTGAACACTTCCAGTGATGGTGACTCCACCACCTCCCTCGGCAGCCTGTTCCAATGCTTGACCACTCTCTCTGTAAAGAAATTTGTCCTAATATCCAATCTAAACCTCCCCTGGTGCAACTTGAGGCCATTTCCTCTCGTTCTCGTTTCCTATTGTTAGTTACTTGGGAGAAGAGACCAACACCCTCGTCACCACAACCCCCTTTCAGGTAGTTGTAGAGAGCGATAAGGTCTCCCCTCAGCCTCCTCTTCTCCAGATTAAACAACCCCAGTTCCCTCAGCTGCTCCTTGTAAGACTTGTGCTCCAGACCCCTCACCAGCTTCTCTGCCCTTCTTTGGACACGCTCCAGCACCTCAATGTCCTTCTTGTAGTGAGGGGCCCAAAACTGAACACAGGATTCGAGGTGCGGCCTCACCAGTGCCGAGGACAGGGACATGATCACTGCCCTGCTCCTGCTGGCCACACTTGCTGATACAGGTCAGGATGCTGTTTGCCTTCTTGGCCACCTGGGCACATACTTCATATATACAACCAAGTGCTTTCTGTATATAATTGTATTGAAAGTACAAAAAATATTTTAATTTATACTCTTTGCTAAAAAAGTGTTCAGATATCAGAGGTTCAAACCTGAATTTACTCTTCAATCCGAACAAAGCTTTTTGGGCAGGCAATTCTCCTGTACAACACAGCTATGATGGAAAATGCAATGGTTCAAAAATATGCATTTCACTTCTGTTGTATAAATACTTCACACATATAATTCAAAACCTCAGTATATGCATAACAAACAGTGGTGAAAATTCCAATAGTATTTGCTCAAACTGGGAAGTGATTTTTGATAGGATGTTTGCAATCTCTTTATTTGTGAAGGTTGGAGCTCTAGAACTATACCATTATGACTGTTCACACTTACATCCTAAAAGATGATTTATGAATCATGTATCAATGTATCAATGTATTTATGAAAAGGAAATTTAGAATTGTTTTGTCAATTGTAAAATTCACAATTCACATTATAAGTTGGCTAATTATACAATCACAGCCAGTTGCAGTTGGGATCAGGAAAAATACTCTATAAATAGCTAAAGGCCTTGTCTTACAAATATTGATATCCTTAACTGTAGTCAGATGACCTCATTCACCAAAGACAATGGACCTACTTACTCAAGCAGTAACTGCTGAGTACAAGTATTTGCACTGACAAGACTCAACTCAGAGCACAAATTGTTTTTTCAATTGATAATACAGTCTTTTTTTTTTTTAATTTCAGACAATGAAAACAGCTAAGAAATGGATATTTTCAGCTATCTCTATCGGAAAAAGTGCAGCTTCTCAGAAAGAAATTATTGAGGTTTATTTGCTAGGACCTGAAAAAATACACATGTTCAAAATTATAGTTTTGCGTCTGCTTTAAATCTAACTGTGTAGTACCTTCCTCCCATTTCTCTACGTGGCATGGCTAATGTCTTTAGTTTATTGATGGCTACCTTCTGCATTCTTTACTTTCTTTTTTTACAGTAGTTTTTTGCTAACTTTGAAATGTAGATGCCCAGCCTTAACTTTTCCTCAAAAAAAGGAATATTAAGAGTTGCATAAACTGAGAAGGAAGAGCACTACATGAGGTCTTAACAGTGAATCCAGATGCGTGCAACCTCTATGGAAGCTGGAGATCCTTTCCATCTCAATGTGGGTTTATCAGCTGATTTTGGGATGGAATGGTGCAATACTTTGCATACAAGGTTATACTGTGCCTTTTTCTTCTACATTCTTGTTGCTTTCATGAAAATATTGAAAAGGAAGCCTTACAAAATAATCTGGCTTCTGGGTTGATCTACGTGATCCAAGACACCTCCTTGCCTTCTTCAGGGAACTACCATACTTTTCAGGTGTGATAGCTGCTTACCATAAGGTCTTGCAAGGTCTGTCCCAATTTGTTAACAAAACCTAGTAGATTCTGCATGTGATTTATCTGCAAGGGTTTTGCAGTACCTGGAACTGTTCTGCATGATGACTTGTTAATTGTACGCCATGGAAATTCCTTCCACCTCACTCGTGCAATACAGCAAAGTCACTACAAAAATTTTGGATGTTTTTGAGGTTAAATTGCATTGATTAAGGTGTTTCACTGAATTTGAAGGAGGGCAGTAACTGCTATTGATCACTTCATTATATGTAGCTAGCCTAGACAGCGCAAAGATGATGTATGTTTTAACGGGACAGTAAGTGATATAATTTTGGAATTATATAAATAACAGCAGCTTTAATGTTTCCCATTCAGCAACATCTATTGCTCAGTTAAAAATGCTTCAGGATGATCAGATTTTAAAAATGGACCAGAAAGAGCCAGATGCACTGAATACACTGAGGACTTCCCACCCAGGTAGGGAGTTACAAACACTAACTAAGCAATCCTCTGCAGTTTGTGGACATGGTCGAGTATTGACTACACAATCACACCAACATTTCCTTCAGCAAAGGGTTGGGCCCAGTGCCATCTCAATCAAACCTCTTGTAAGGGCATTACCATCTTTCCGATCTACAGCAAAAGGACTTGCATTTAATGGGTCCTTCTTGAGCTACTCCAAGGTTAGCTCTGCACGTGAGTCTTGGTAAGATACACCTCCTTCATAGACATAGGAAAAGATATCAGAGTGATGTGGTGTAGGAATATGAAAAACATATCAGGAAAACCTAGTATTTGTGTATCGATCAATTAACATGTTCTTACTCACATTATTAGCTTTTTTCTCTATTCCTTTTCAGCATGTGAACATTTTATTCACTTGGCTCTAAGACTGTGCATTCCATTTAACATAACACAGCTACAAAAATACACGTTTTCCCATGAAATAGGTATATGTAGAATGTGCAGCCTTTCCCTCATAAGCTCCGGCTTTTCTCTGACGCACAAAAGGATGCATGTAAGGTCAAGCAGCAGAACAAAACATCCTCAGCCACCATTACTTTCGTCTTTCTTCTGACCCTGGCAAGAACTTGATTTTGCTGCCTCAGTCTTGAAGCTATTTGCTTTTGCTTCTCATAGGAGTGGGTGATGGTAATAGCCATCCATGAAGAGCAAAGGTATCTGTTCTTGCCTGCGTCTCACTTTCTTTTAATCAAATATTAATTGGGTGCAGCCACTTCACAACTCACAGACAATATCTAGCAGAAATGAAAGAAGTTCATCTTTCATCCTTTCAGGAAAGGAATAATAAAGACTGATCTCCTTGTGTGAAAGCTTGCAGGCAAAATAATAGTAATAATAATAGTAATTACTTTATAATTACTGTTATTTACAGATATTACATAACCCAGATTTACTTGGGTAAGGTCATTTCATGATGTAATAATGAAAAGACTGAATTACAGTATTCATACAGAAAATTTTGGAGCAAGAATATCAGATCCTGCAGAGTTTAGAGCTAATAATCCTACTCTTTACTGATGAAGTCTAGAGAAGGATTATGACAGTGTCTGGAACACACCCCACTGTATTCCATGTCCTTGTCTCTGCCCTGCACCAAAAGTTACTCTGTGGTTTGAACGAACATAATTTCTCCTCTGTAAAACAGGAAAAAAATCCCCTCCTAGTTTTAATGAGATATACCAAAGCTTTGAAACTCTTGGTAATCTTAGTTTTAGAATGTTTTTGATTTACCATTCCCAGAGTTTGAGACTCCAATAGGTCATTTAAAAATCTACCTGAAAATTTAATGTCAAAAGAAGACTCGTACTTCATCTTCATATACTTTAAAATTATGCATTCTGCAGTCATGAAAATTTGTCAACAGCAATTTGAAATCAAAATATTTGCTGAAAGTTGATTTCAAAGAAAGACTTAGTTCCAAGACTTTAAATTCTTTTAGTTGTCAGTCATTCAGGTGCAAGAAGCCATACAACTCATTTGGGAAACAAGACACTGATTTCTTCAAATGAACTTCATGCACTAAGTGTTCTATAAAGGAATGGAACATTAGACCTTCTCATTCATCACACCCAATAGGGCTGGTAGTTAAATGCTACAATTCATATCCCAAACTTACCCTAAACAAGGCAGATTCTTGATTGAGCTTGCCAAGACCTATTCCTGTAACTTAAAAATGTTCTCTTGGTTCCCTTTAGAAATGTAAGCAACACTCAGTATAATCAAACAGATTTGCTTCTGCCAATTGACCCTACATTTCCCTTATCAAGATGATAGCATTTTCTTAGAAGTTGCCTTGGGCATTTCTGCAAGGTCAAAAAGACACAATGCATAGATAGGGATAAACCTACTTTGAATTAATGCATCTGTTCATGCTCCAGTGGCTCTGCAACCCTGACGGCAACAAATGAAGACTAGTATGTTGGGAGTATAGCACTCTACTTCTTAGAAGAGGGTATGGTCAGAAAGAGCCCTGATGTGCTATTAAATGTTTACCATCCCCCCTGAGCTACTACACCACTAACACACGTAACAGGAGTCACACGGGTATGGAGGAAGCCAACAGAACCACATTATTGCGACTACGAATTCACATTTGCCAAGAGATGCCCCAATCATCGCTATGATTTTGATAGAATGAACTAAACATTCAAGGCAAAAATGTCTCCCCTTGCCAGTAGGTTCTGAAGAACTAAAATTGGCTGTTTCTTGTCTGAAGTCCTTTGTTCATGGAGGGTTTTAGAAGCTTCAGCTAATGTCAAAGTAAGTTACGCTTGATGAGAACAGTAGTTAATATTGCAGAGCTTTTGGAAAGAGGTACACTGAAAACCACCAACAGACAGGACTTTCTGTCTTAAATAACTTCTGTCCCTTAGGTGCCACTAGGAGTCAGTTAGCAGTCCTTTTCCTTTGTTGAAATTATAGCCTTATTCATTTTATAGTATTAGATAGAAGGGGACATACGGTCTGAAAGGGCAGCTAACCTCAGGGCAGATTTACAGCTCAATGCTCGTCTCTGGGTAGCCAAGTTGAAAATCAATGGCTATCATGCAAGCATATTGTAAAGCTGGGATACTGCTGTGAATAATGAAGCATATCAAGTGTCCATCTAAATGGACCTCAAAAAAGAGGAAAAGTGTTAGGGCTTGTCTTCGTTTCTGAAATCTTCCATTAGTACCCTCTCAGAGTCCTGTTTTCTACCTCTCAGAGTCTGACTCAAAATTCCATTTAAGAAAATGAAGAACACGATCCTGCCACCTCTTCAAAAATGTAACTTTATGGTGGAAAGATTCTATTGTTGTTATTTGCCATTAAAGATAATCGTACTGGTGTACTTTTGTTTTGCTAGTATTTGTGTTATTTTATTAACATCTCCATAATACCAGTTAGCACTATAAAAGGAATTCTAATTTTTAACATGATTATTAGTCTTGATTTTCATCCTCAAAGCAGAGACGTTTTTGAAGGAGCCCAGGGGGGAGGAAAGAATACGACTCAGACTCTGCAGTCAATTGTCACCTCTGAGCATATACACTTAGATTGCTTTTCTTTGATGCTGCTGCCAATTTTATTCGCAAGCGTATAAAAAAAGGTCATGACATTTAGAATTACAGTACTCTGGAAATTAAATGTTCCTTTACATTTTTAATTTCTGAAAGTAATTTATTATGCAATAATATTTGAATATGATTGAACGAGTGTGTAAAGATTAATGCAAACCCTCTTCAAATTGGAAGTTCACAACCACATACATTTAACCTTGTTGTATAATAGGCATAAAAAAGTTTATGCAGTAGCTCTAAGAGCTGATTTTCCATTTTGCTGGAAGCATTTGCACTGTAATTCTCCTTAGTGTTTTCCACTGACATGTCTGTATGAGGCATGAGGTTTAGCTCTCTATCATTTTCTACTTAAGATTATGCCGTATGTGAATGGATTTCACAAACCTGGCAACTAAATAAGGAGCAGAAACAGAGTCCCAACTGTCTACACAATTCTTTTACACAAATTCTTATATGAGAAATCAAACTACTGATTTTTATACCAATTCAGCAATAGCAATGATTCTATAGTACCATATGAGGAAAATGAAATGATTTTGTGTGAAGACTAGAGAAAACACTAAGATACCAAGTAACCAAAACACTAGTCAGAAGCTCCAGACTGGGAGGTCTGGAGATTTGATGAAGGGGGAATCAGTCGAGTGCTGCCATGACCAGGCTTCAGGGAACGGCCACGTGATTGCCTTGTACATCTCACACGTGTCACCTCAGATACTGGTCAGGGCGTATTTCACCAAGGCCAGGTGACAATACTTGTTGAACAAATAAAAGAATCTTACGAAAGGCAGTGCTATGGAATTTTTTTCTCTGGTCAGCAATTAGAATTCATAATTCTCCCACAAACCTGAGAAAAGCTGGCTGGCTTCCAGGCTCTAAAGGGCAGACACAGACGATACCAAATCCCTCTTCAGATGCTGCTAAAATTGCACCTGGGTAAAATTTATACTAGCATATAGCATTTACTGTGTTTTCCCATGAAAAATCCTGGGAGCTCTTCGTTGTAAGACTGACAAACTCAGAAATACGCCGCTTGAGACTCCATTACACTCAGTGGGTCAACTGAAGGGACAATGTTTGAAGACAGGAGGCTGAAGAAGTGAGTTAAAGGAAGTCTTTAACTGGCATGTTACTGGCACATTCAAAGATCCAGAAGAAAATGTAAGATAAAGCAAGTTAGAAAGCCCCTTTGCTATTGATTATTTGATTCTCAATACCAAGTCCTTTTGTGGGCACTTCAGCACCTAACCCCAGAAAGAAACAGCCAGTGATAAAGCAAAATATTATACTGCTATATTTTTTTTTTTGCATATACGTATACACGCATGCAGACAATCATTCCCAGGCCTGTACAAGTATCTTGTTTACGACACTATAATCAGGCTCACGAGCAGTTTCTTTGCATACGCTTGCTGCAGGAGGTGACTAGTGTCTTCAGTATTTTGAAGGTTTCCATAGACACCCGGCAATGGTTTCCCTCATTCCCCAGGTGCCTGGGCTCCCCAGCGGGGCAGAGCACTATTCATGCCACACTGAAGATGGCAGAATTGAGGCATTTAATACCCTTGTCACCAGGGCCATGGCAGGAGTACCGTTAGCTCAGTACTTGAGCTAACAGTACTCCTCTTGAAAAAGTCTTCAGGAGAGTTGCTCTGCAGATCACCCAATCCATTAAAAGAATGCTTTGTTGGCTGGAGTTAAAGTTTTGAGTCAAGCAAAACAAAACACTAGGGTTCAGAATACATCTACCCTGTCAAATTGCATTTATCAAGATAAGGGTTATTAGAATATTTTTTCTCTTGTGTGAATGAGACTGTAAGCTTAAAATGTTACTGAAGATTTATTAATCTGATACTCTTTCTGATAAGGGCAACAAAGAGGGCGTGTAGGGAGCAGCTTATGAGAAGAAAAGTATGTGCTTGTGCCTGACTACACGAAACAGAAAATATGAATAAGGCAATTTATCAGTGGGTATTTTGTAACCAAAAGATTCAAGCCACATAAAACAATATTACAGTTATATATTGATTTCAGAGCCTTGCCATCTAAAATACTTCATCTAAGTTTGATAGTTATGCAGAAAAATGTCTGTGATTTGCAAAAAAATTGAATAAACCTCCATTTTCAAGAGTTACTGCTTATTCTAGAAAGCAGATGGAGGCTTGATGTGAAAACTGGTGCTGTGCTAGAGGCTACAGTGTGTGGAGCACCACCAGCAGGCTCATCAGTTTTCAGCTGAAGCGACAGGGCCTGAACTAAATGGAAGATGTGTCGTTTTAACTCTTTTTTTCTGTTTCTGTGCCTGCTACTGTCAGAACGTATCCAGAGAGGGGAGAAGTAAGAGCAAAGAGAGGTTCTCAAATATTTTGGGTCCAACAGATCACTGTCAAAGCTTCATCTTTTTTATGCTCTGCGTGGTGCAGAGGGCAAATAAGCACATTTCGCTGCTTAACATGACAGAGCAAACCCTGCGTAAGTCACCGCTTTGGCTTTGTGAGCTGCTGATAGAGACAGGAGCCCAGCAGCTGTGAGTGAGTTAACTCTCTGGGCGTTTCTCCGGAGAGAGGGGAGACAACACTGTACTTAAAAACGGGCTAGTATTCACTTTACCACAGACGCTCTCACCAGCACATCTGCTTGCTCTCATTTCCAGAAACCACAAGCGACAATTCTTTTCCCTTCCAAAGGGCTTTCCCCAGAGCAGGGTGGAAACTCTTAGAACCTGGCCGCGGCGCTTGCTCTGCTGCTGGACTTTCACTTTCAGTCAATCTCTGTTGCAAGAACTAATTCCCTTTGGACGAGGTCACTCCAAGACAGCTTGTGCTTACTTCCTTGGAACAGTCCTGGGGGAGTGAATTAACTCACTGAGCTTACAGACCTAAACAGAGAACTCACCGGAGAGCTGGGGGGAAAATGGCCTTTTGTGCTGAGATTCCAACCTTCGGTTTTATAGAACATCATTTCCACGGAGTTTGTTGTTGAAACAATTTTATATATAAATACAGTTATACATATTTATTTGAATTCTAATGATAATGTCAATAACAATAGAGATAAAAATGATAATTCAGATCCCATATAATATACATGTGTGACTTCAAATGACTTTTTGGTTAACACACAGGCTACTGATTTTTTTTCGTTTTAACTTATAAAGTAATGAACCAACAAGCAGTATTTTTTCTTTTCCGTCTTCTTTTATGATGATTCAATATTTTCATTCAAAATATTTTCACTCAAAAAATGAGAATCATTAGCCAGAACTAAGTTTTCCTATGAGACTCTATCAAGTGGTGTTAGTTTTGCAGCAGTTAAGATGTTGGAAAGCACTACACGTTTAGAAAAGGATTAGTTGTACCTTAGCTTTTTCTCAGAAAGTGTTACATATAAAATCTAGTTAAGAAATGTCTGTCTTTAAGTTTTCTGAAGACATAGCAAGAACCAATTAATCTGCTATAATTGCATTAACAGCTCAACTCACCAGTCTTCTCCATCTTATGTTTTGAACTTTCAGGTCCTGGAAGGCAGGGGCAGGGCCCTTCGCATCGAGCTGTGATGGTTTTGCCAGAAGTACATGCATGAAACTCCAACTTGCACTAGAATCATAAAAAAGGTAAGAATACATTTTGCATTAGGACAAGATATAAAAGCAGCAGCTGTGGATTAAATGAGAGATTGCATTTAGTAGTAATGGTATTGGACAGATTGCAAAACTTCAGTCTCTGTTGAAAATGCCATTGTTTTTATTATTACAGATAACAACAGTTAATAGCTACTTCCTATGCAGAGTTTTACATGGCGCTTCTAAATGTGCGTTATAAAGTGTTGTTATTACTTGCTGCTTAAATATATGGAATCTGCAGCTGAAACAATTGAAACAATTTCGTCTAGGTCACCTGAGAGATCAATGGCAAAGCTGAGTAGAAAATACAAACCTCCAGAATCCTGTTTCCTATGCTACATTACCATGTTTTGGGTGTGAAATCATGCCATCTATCACCTGGTACCACTACTGCTTTATTAGTTTGGTCTTCTGAGGTCTCTGAATAACATCCACGAAAAGACACCAGTCCTCATAATAGTAAGAACTGAAGGAAATCAGCTCATCAGCTGATGAGACTGGTTCTTCAACACGTCAGCGTCTCTCAACAAGGACGAAACTTTAAGTGACTCTTACCAACAACTATCTGCCTTAATAATAACAAGTTGCCTTAACAGTTAACAGCACCATCCGTAAAAATAGCCATCCATCATGCCATCAACTCCAGTGTGCTGCTTTTGGCTGAGATACAGTTAATTTTCTTCACAGTAGCTAGTACGGGGCGATGTTTTGGATTTGTGCTGGAAACAGTGTTGATAACCTAGAGATGTTTTAGTTGTTGCTGAGCAGTGCTCACACACAGTCAAGGTCTTTTCTGCTTCTCACCCCACCAGCAAGGAGGCTGGGAGTACACAAGAAGCTGGGATGGGACACAGTCAGGACAGCTGACCCCAACTGACCAAAGGAATATTCTATACCGTGTGGCATCGTGCTCAGCACGTAAAGCTGGGGGAAGAAGAAGGAAGCGGGAGATGTTTGAAGTGATGGCGTTTGTCCTCCCAAGTAACCGTTACGTGTGATGGAGCCCTGCTTCCCTGGAGATGGCTGAACCCCTGCCTGCTGATGGGAAGTGGTGAATGAATTGCTTGATTGCTTTGTTGGTGTGTGCGGCTTTTGCTTTACATATTAAACTGTCTTTACCTCAACCCAAGAGTTTTCTCACTTTTATCCTTCCAATTCTCTCCCCCATCCCGCTGGGGGGGATTGAGTGAGTTGCTGCACGGGGCTTAGTTGCTGGCTGGGGTTAAACCACGACATCCAGAAATACAACAAAATCTTAAAACCAAAGAGTGAAGATTAAACTATGAGCAGCACAGTGTAGTTCCCTATATCTACATATTGTTACTTGTTCCTTTCCCTTCTCTAAAGCCTCAGCAGCTGGAATTTACAGCGCCTCTTGACAGTCACCACATTCAAACCATTTAGGACAGCAGGACGTGCAGTACTGGACAAATGAGACAACTCAGGAGAATTAATATTGCAAAAGTATGTTACCTAAAAAGCTCCAATTTATAACACACTGACTGTTTACAGCCTTCGCTGTTTGCATTACGTATACTTTAGTGCTGACTTCCCTCTAAGAGGTTTGTGCATGTGTAGTTGTCCACTGTGCAGTTACTGCCCCATGGATGTTTTCCCCAGACCGTGCCCAGCAGCGCGGTTGCTGGAGACCAGACCAATGTACTAATAAAACAGAGTAAAAGAAAACAGCAGAAACAGGAATGAAAATGCACAAGGCATTCTCTTTGGCTCGATACCTAAAGAACTGAATTCAATCCCATTTTTTGTAGTCTTCAAGCACTGATCTGAGTGTTTTTGATGCAAGGGGAAGTTTCGCCTGCAGCGTCGAGGCTGGCATCCCTCCCTGCAGAGACTGCCTCCTGCCAGGGAAAACTGGAAATGTTGGGCTGTGAAATCCCTTTGATAAGTCCGAGTTTTATTATAGATTAATTCTTTTTCATTTAAAAGTAGGCCAGCATGTTTACGCAGTATGACACAATGTGTTCTGAAACATGCAGCTTTTCTGAAGGCCAAAGGACAGACAGCACAAGACCACAGTGTTACCCAGTAAAGATGCAGTGGGCAACTGGAGCTCATCAAGCAACAGCCACTGATGAAAATCACAGCACCATCTTCTGTTATTTGGTACGGTGGAAGCCAAGAGAACAGACAGGATGTTGTTACAAGATAAATGCCTCCTGCTTTGAAAGTACTGCAAATATCTTGGCTTTGCCTCTGTCTGTTTTTGTTAAAAGGGCTCATCTTTGCCCAGGCTTTAATCTAGCAGCAGGAAACCATTATCCTGTGCCTACATCCTATTCCGTTGACATTATCTCCCAGCCATTCTGAACTTCAATGCGCTGCGGTAGCTGCATGCTCTGTGTGATGTTCTGCCCTTCTGATTTAGAAAATGCGCGGCCACACACAAAATGTGCAAGCTTAGCTTGCACTTTACACTAATTTCTTGCAAGACTGAAGTGAATATAAGCACTTATTTTTCATCTGTTTGCTCAAAAAATACACTTTGCACAGAACACAAAGCCAACAGAAAACACATCAGAAGGAGAGGAGAACAGGAGCAAGGAGAACTCTCCCTGAGCACACAGTCCCAAAAGCAACGACTCTTCTTCTGCAGCGTATTCTGATAGTCAATACGTTAATGAGAACTGAGGCATAAATCTTCTTCCTGCAGCTGGAGTTGATCATTTAATCCCTAACAGAACATCAATTAGTTACATATTTTATTATGCATAATAAATGTAAATTATATATCTAAGCATTAGCAATTATACTTCAAATACCACCTTTAAGATGGTGAGGCCTATTTCAAGTCTGTTGTGTGCAGTTAAGAAAGAGCGAGCTTTATACTTGGAAACAGCAAGGCAAATTTTTCCTCAGCTTTCCTTACGACTGATAAAAATGACAACCAAAAAGCTCAAAATAAACCAAAAAAGAAACTGCATAAAAAGGGTGCTCTCTATCATCTGACTGTGCAGAGCAAGAAGAGAGCTAAACTTGAATATCGCAATGGTACAGTCACATGTGAGTAAGTTTACACCTGTGATTAACTACATTATGTTCCCAACATACTTGTTTTGGATGATAGTTTGTATACACAGAGAACTGGGGTGGCAACCTGGTATTGGAGGAGGCAGATGAAAGAACTCTATCATATTAGATATTAAGTTAGGATAATACTGATTCCTTTTCACCACCTAATCACTGTTATGTAACTTTTTCCCTTCCCTAAAGAAAAACATGGACATATCATACTTTCTATACGATGATGTGCTTACTCACTGTAATAACCTACATGAGTAGCTCAACTTTGGATCTAATGACATTACTTAAGCCAACCTAAGGGATGTTCAGAGGCAGAGTAGCCACAGAAGACGTCTTGTGGAGCAATAATGAAGTTTTTGGACTACTCTGCCACTGGATCTACAGTCTGGAAGGAGCCTTGCTGGCTTCTTCCATGGATCACTGCATTTAAATTTTTGTGGAGAAAACCCAAATGCCCTCTTTCCTTTTGCCATCCTTATCTCCTTCTCACATGAAAATAAGATGATAGTATAGGACAAAACATATTAAACAAGGGAATGATACAACCCATCAATCTTTCACACCAAAGGCACATTACAATTTTTGCAGACATGAGCTGTGAAGCTCCTTGCAGTGGTCCTACACAGGACTCACTGGGACCAGTCCCACAGTTTGGGGCTGGTCCCTCTGTTTTCAGGTGACCCATCTCACTGCTGGTATGACTGAGTACGCCTTGACTCTCTGATGGGCTTTTCTCCTAGTAGAGCTCCCTGGGTCCTGCCAAGCTTCATGTTTCTAAGCTACCTCTCTGGTGTTTGAACCTCATTTGTTTACTACGAACCCCAAGGCCCACATAAACATCTCTAAACTATTTTACTGCAAATGGAAAAGCAGCTCTGTTATTTGTTGCTAAATGTATATGGAGATCAATAAAATATATGAGGGGAGAAACAGCTGAACATATTCATGGAAAATTCATAAATTAATTTATTCAACTAAGATGTGGGAAATTATTGCAGAGTGTGTTTTGGCTAAAGTGTTCCCCTGAGAACCCACTACTTGTATAATGATTCCTTCTTTATTGTCAGTGAATCTACAGCAATGTGTTTTGCATAAGCATTCACATTTGAGGGAGAAAGAAAATAGCTACATAAAATTTATTCCCAGCTATTTTATTCTTGTCTGTCAGTCTCCAAGCCTGTCATTTCTACTAGAGTAGAATCTAATTTTTATTTTTTTTAAATGATGTAATAAAACAGCGTATCTCTGTCTTTATACTAGCTTTCAACTTTTGGCAGCTGGTTTTGATCTAACCTGCACAATAAGTAGCATTGTCGAATAAGTTACTGTGATCTTTTACACAAGGGTGTATGTTTGACTAATGAGCGCTTACGTGGACAGCTCAGTACAGCCTCCAGCCCACATTAATGCCCTGAAGAGCTCTGCATCCTGACACAAGGAACTCACACATTTGCTTAAAACGCAGTCAAGTAAGGCAGCTTAAGGTGGGGTGAAACGGGGGAGAGTGGCGCTCAGGCAGGCGGGCGGCCGCTGGCCAGCAGGAACATCGGTATGGAGCAGCCAGGCAAGCTGCTGTTGAGTGACGTGCACCTCCGTGCCCTGCTGCTGAGCTGAAACTCCCTCTGGCAGCCAGACATCTACCGGCGAGAGCAGCAGCCGAGGAAGCTCCTTCCATGGCAGATACCCAGCCGGTCCCTGCCGAGATCAGCTACTGCTCCCCTGCCAGCGGAGGAGAGCAGACACCGAGAGCATTGCAACAATAAATGCTCCCCAACAGCAGAGGTGGGCTGACAATCTCTGATGCAGGAACTACGCCTGCTGGGATGAAGACTGGCAGCACACTCAGCAATGACAGAGCTATGCACTTCTTCATTCCGATTTTTATTACAATGTATGGAGTAAACCCTGTCAGATCCTAGCCCTGACAGCACCTTTCACCGGGAATGCAGAGGTCACTGAGAACCTGCTGCAGGTGCCCCAGTCGGCCTGGGACATCTTTCCTGCCTAGCGCTGCCCCTCTTTGTGGGGCCACAGAGAGGACAGACAACCCGAGCGCTTCGGGGCTCAGTACCCTGGGCCATCGCGCCGTCCCCGTAACAAACGGGGAAGGGGATGAGGAGACAGCACGCTTTACCCTGGGTTGAGCAGAGAGGAGACTCTCCGAGACCCTGCTTTGGTCTTAATGCATAAAAGTCACAATACGAAACCTCTCATTTAATATTTCTTGTAGTTAAATTGATAAAGGAAAAAATGTTAGCTTCCAAACTCCTATTGCTTCTGTCACTAATTGAAATGTGAATTAAAAAGGAGAGAAGTCTATTTTTTTGGTGGGAGTATGTAGGAATTAACAGACAATATACATGATGAAGATAAACAACCATGAAGTATCTTTCTCAAAAGACTAATGATTGGAATACAAGGTTCAATATTATAATATACTAATTAAAATGTATGTTAAAACCATAAATATTACATCTTATTAATAGCAGTGGCTCTAAAACTCTGTTGTCGAGCAGTGCTCTCGCCTGGAACCACTACATCTTCTTTAGTGCCCTGCAGCTTTCTACATTTCCACCAAGAATTATTTCGGTGCAGCGTTTGTTTTACCGTGCATCTTTTGTTCACTCACAATATGTCCATTCTAAACTTCAGATACAAATTAAAAAAGCTTATTATTTTCTACCTTATCTTTTACTCAATACCTGCCACTGGCAGAAGCTAAAACTTCCTGAAATTGCAGCATAGATTTTTTTTTTTCTCCAGATTTTTTTTTATATCAGTAGTTTTTCATACCTATCTGTCTTCACAGATAATCAGAAGCCACTGGAATTCAGACACCCATTTGAGAGGGTGTTTGTTTACATGCTTTAGAGCAGTGCTTACCATTGCTTCCTTAGCTAGGACTCTTATCAATATTTTCTTTATAAGCTTCTGTTTCCAGTTTTCATCAGATAAGAAAAGTCTCTTGCACTGAGGGTGTTCTGAATATAGTAATTTTTTTTTTTTTTAAACTTGGCACAATAAAAAAAAGGTTCAGTATCTTTTCTTCAAATCCCAGAAGAAATGTCATATGGTGCACTCCCATTGCACCCCACTGAACATACACATTAAAAAGTATTAATGTGACTTCTGCAAACTTTTCAGTCTCTCTAAAACCTGAAATCCTGAAAACAACTGCCCAAGGGGGCAGCTGGGAGACAGCAAAGTCAACCACGTGAATTCATGTTTGTAAAAAATCGGACACTAATGGAAAGTCCTGACAGGAGTCTCGAATTGTCGGCGAGGTGACAGTGTTGCGTAGTCCCTTCACAGAATCACTAAGGTTAGAAAGGACCTTCAAGATCATCAAGTCCAACCATTAATGCAGCGCCACCGTGTCCCCTAAACCATGTCCTGAAGTGCCACGTCTACACGTTTTTTGAACACTTCCAGAGATGGCGACTCCACCACCTCCCTGGGCAGCCTGTGCCAATGCTTGACCACCCTCTCGGTGAAGAAATTTTTCCTAATACCCAATCTAAACCTCCCCTGGCGCAACTTGAGGCCATTTCCTCTCATCCTATCACTAGTTACTTGGGAGAAGAGACCAACACCCTCGTCACCACAACCCCCTTTCAGGTAGTTGTAGAGAGCGATGAGGGCTCCCCTCAGCCTCCTCTTCTCCAGATTGAACACCCCCAGTTCCCTCAGCCGCTCCTCATCAGACTTGTGCTCCAGACCCCTCCCCAGCTCCGTTGCCCTTCTCTGGACACGCTCCAGCACCTCAACGTCCTTCTTGTAGCGAGGGGCCCAAAACTGAACACAGGATTCAAGGTGCGGCCTCACCAGTGCCCAGTACAGGGGCACAATCACTTCCCTACTCCTGCTGGCCACACCATTGCCAGGACGCTGTTGGCCTTCTTGGCCACCTGGGCACACTGCCGGCTCATGTTCAGCCAACTGTCGACCAGCACCCCCAGGTCCCTTTCCGCTGGGCAGCTCTCCAGCCACTCCTCCCCAAGCCTGTAGCGTTCACACTTCTCCTCCTGCCGCGCAGTTCTGCTCCCTCTTTGCCACTCTGCAAACCAGAGGCTTGCCTGGGCCCCGCCGCCCTGGGCTCTGGAGACGGAGACAGGGCAACAGAGCTCCATGCCTCAGGTGGGCACTGAAAACATGGACCACGCTCTGTCCCCAGGACTGACCCCTTGGGTAGTCTTTATACTGACAGAAGTGGCTGTTCTACGTCCAGACTAGTATTTTTGTTAGGTAATAGTGTCATTTCATTTCTCTGGGCACACATTTGACCTTCCTTCTGCTTGAAGGAGAAGCTCCCTACAGCAGGGCTTCCTGCCCTGCACAGGCTCTGCTCCTCGGTGGGACTGGCTCATGTTATTGTAATAAAAATAAAAGGGAGGCTGGGGGGAAAAAAAAAAAAAATCATTTGTTTTGTATTAGAATAGCTACCAGGAGAACATAGAGCACTTCATCTTTGCAATAAAAGCTGTAGAAAGGTATCTTAAAAACCTGGAGTTCTACTTAGGAGCTCTGTTCTCCTCATGAGAATACACAGCTGCTGCTGCTATTAATGGGAGTTATGCATGCATGCCAGTGGTGGAATAAACTCTAATTAACACAAACAAGCTATTGTGTAAATACACATCGAGCCATTTTTAAAATGTGTGCTAGCTGTAGCTTCAAAACAGATGTTATAGCCCATTGGCTCAGAAATTCCCCTTTCTGCAAGAAATGACATGAAGGTTCTTATTGTATCTCAGGTAAACAACAAATATTTGAGAAAGTCTTTCAGCTGACAGGCTTGTGGTTCATCACCTGCTAGAAAAAGAGACTAGCCGCCAGGTGTGGGGTCGAGAAGAAAGAGACCCAGGTTCCAAGGCACTGGTATTAAATAGGCTGAACAGATTTATGCAGCTGAAAGCAGTAATGCCAAAAGGTCTCACTCAGCCAAGCTCCGAGGACCACTAATTGCTCTGCACTCCACAGCTCTGCCCTCTGCAGTCCTGCAGCTCTAACGAGGGAGAGCTGCAGGACTTCACCCGCGGGGTAAAATTAACCACAGAGCAGAGGGAAAGGGTGAGACCCAGGCAATCTTTGAATAGCATGCTTTAAGTCAGGAGGTCACATCATTAATATTGCCAACCACAGGTGCTCCAAGCACATGGCTCAGGTCCCTAAAATTATGCTTGTCAATTTTAAGATTTTAAAATGTAACAAAACTTTTTTTATTTTAAATTTTTCAACTGCTTTTTTTTGTTAGGTCCCAGCTGATGCAATCAGTAAGTTACATGGTTTTGACTCTTACAGCTAAGTTTTAAGAACTAACTCCAGAGCAACTGGAAAGACAGAATTTTCATCTTCCAGGGACAGTCGGTTCCTGGCCTGGGCTCCAGAAAAGAGCTGGCAGACTTCTAAGAGGCAGCGATCATGCAGTTCACTATGGCATTAATTGTGTTTTGTGGCCGCACAGTAGAACTGTGCACACCCCTCTAAAAATAGGTTTCAACTTCTCAGCAGGAGAAGAGCAGAAGGAGCTCTTTGTTTTCATCAGTTATAGTCAAAGGGTTGTTTTAGAAACTAAAGAGCCTGACTACCTCTGTGAGGAAAGTTAGTAGAGGCTCAGCTCTGCTCTTCAGAAGAGTTCACGCCTCTTCCTTGCTTTCAAATTTGTGCATGAGAGAACCTTGTAAGTGAGTCTGGGACAGTGTGGTACAAGCCCCGCACACCACAGCGAGGAGCACGGGGAGGAAAGGAGCGGAGCAGAGCCATGGGGGCAGGCATGCCAACGGGGTGCTCTCAGGACGGCAGCTGGAAGCACTCCCCAAGCAACGACTCTGGAGCAAAGCAGCCAGCCACACTGCAATGGGAATATGGAAGCAAACTCAGTTCTATTCCTAAGTTCTGGCATTAATTTGTTTCTGAAGGACTACTTGGTTGACCTTTCATATTTGTAATTAGACTCAAAGTAGCCTTTGCATTTAAGTGTTACCCTGCTGGTTAAAACTACCCGAAGAAGAAAAAAACCCCACAGACTTAAAAAAAAGGGCCATTTCCCAAGCTGAAGGGTATCTGAAGACTTAGTAGGGTGGCTGCGTGTAAGCACGTTGAACCGTTTCAGCATTTGAATGGTAGGGCTGCAAACCAAGGAAACTGTCACATACTTGTGTTACTGCAAACCGCCCTTACAAGCAGAGCAAAGTCAGCGCATCCGGGGGCTTCTGGACAGGTCGCTAAAGGACAAAGTTCCTTTTTAATAAACAACAAACTGCCCTGGGAAATGGCTGGCAATCAGTTCAATGAGAAGCAGGAATTTTAAAAAAAACACGCAGTTAACTGCATCAGCTAGATGACATGGCATATAAGGTCACAGCACTGGATACAGGAGGCAAAGGACATTCAAGGGACCATTTATTAGTGCAACGTAACAATGAAAACAAATGGCTGCCACTTTATGAACTAACAAGAAAATAGTTCTAGGCACCAAAATCTAGCATGTCATACAGAAATTAAATTTGTTTTTACACATAATTTAGATGACAGTTCTGGAAACACCTAAACCAAGGCAGAGGGACATATCTCAGCTGGTTTATCATCTTGTAAGAAATTCAGGGGCTTACTGGAGCAGCAGGGGCCAAGCAGGGCTGGAACTTGATACAGAAGAGTCAATTTATGAGTGGAAACATTTGTGCAATGTTGATTTTGACTTTTCTTTCACTGGCTGAAGAGACCAGGACAAGTTAAAAGGCAAATGAAGACAAAGCACTTTGGTCACTATGAATGGCAGAGTCGAAATAAAGACACCCATCCCTCCTCCTCCCCGAGATTTAACACAAAGTACCAGCCTGTATTAAATCTGCAAACTACCCTGCTCTCCTCTGATTCTGCCCCTGCTGGTTATCATGCAACAGCTACTACAAGGTAGGCACACACTTGTCTTCTCCCCAGCAGAGTCACATTCTTCAACTGAAATCCAGGCTTCAGCCTGTAGTTTGATTTTGGTGACTCTACGGATCGTTTTTGAGTACCAGGGTCATGCCCACCCTCTGAGCTGTGCAAGCTGGTGCCTTGTGCACGAACGCGGGAGCCGAGGTGATGGTATGGAGTCACCCGTCCCCAAGGGGCAGTTCTGGCTCACAAGACCCAGCCAGGGAGGCAGCTCCGCACCAGACCCCCTCCCGCGCGCAGGGACTCGCTGCCGCAGGTTGGCACTAACTCGGGATCTCTGCAGGATGCTTCATGTGCGGCGTAATCACGCGCTATGCCTGGTAATTACTGCTAGGAGCTGTCTTTGGAGATGCTAATTCTCTAGTCAGGAATATTTACAGGATCAGAATCCAAATGCAAATGTAGGCAGCAATGCTGGCTTATTTAAAAAAATTAAAAATGTATCTTATAGCCCATATTCTATATTCACATACAAAAGCATTTCCTGTTGCTAAATCTCTACTCCTTTTTCTTCCTGCAGGATTTGCATGATAGCTCACTAATGATGACCATTTTCTAACTGCACATGGGAGTTTTTGCTTTCCAATACACTAGTCTGCCACATCCCACGATGTGCAGTTTAAAAATCACTTTCCTACTGCATTTGTTTTCTTTCATTTCTATATATTATATTGCTTTTGCCTCTGTGAAATCGTTCTGCGTTTTAACTCTTCATGATTATGAGCTGAGAGTTCATAGCTAATAGCATTTTTCAAAGCGGAAAGAAGCTACTTATATATTTTTTTAGTAGACCAAAGCCATCTTAGTTAAAAAATAAAGAAAATCACAGGAAAACAATTAGAGATTTGGAACAATCGATGCTGCTTGAAATGTACTTGCCATGTAATTGAGATGCATTCTCCTTCTGCAGCCATTTACTGATCACACGAGAACGATGATTTGTCATTTTTACTCGCTTCAAATTACTAAAGGCAATTTAATTTCTCTCATGGAGCCAACACATCAGATAACGTGAACATAATCAAGAGGTAACGATCTGTGGCTCTATGCACATACAGATGCTCCAGTTACCAGCTAAACGGCTGCCTACATATGGCAAAGGGAAGGCAATGCAAGACATTCAGATGGCCCAGTACAGGGTTTCCACCCAGGCAATGACATTTTGAAACAGTGCAATTTAGCTACGCCATGCAACTCTATCGATCTAGATTTCAGATGAGGCAATGCACCACCTACTCTGTCAGTCTCGCATCCATCTGCCCATACCCGGGCAAAACCCCAGCATCTGGTGGCCACGACAGAAGGGTAGAAATGTTCCTTTTGGCTTGTTATGCAATTGGTATAATAGCAAAATTTTAGCACCTGAAAAATCTCTCAACCAACTCTTCCCATCAGTCAGTAACTGTGAAGTCATGTCTTCTGTAGAAGTGTAGCACATAAGGAGCTTAAGGCAAGGAAGTGGGTATTGGCATTAGGCGACGGTTCTGTATTTAGTACTGTACTTGCAGTTACTTTAAGGTGTCTGATGCATCTGACAGTATGTTATTAGGGACAAGATTCTAACCGCTATGGCTCTACAGGCTGAGAACAGTTCAAAAGTACATTTTAACTCTCTCTTTGACATATAGGTACTTTTACAAATGAGAGTTGAAGAAAATTTGCTACTGCACCTGCTTTGCCTTTTGAAACACTGATGAATTGGCTATTGAATTCATTCTCTGTCATCTTATTCCTTCTCTAGCAACCTTGCCACTAATAACAGAGTAGCACTTGAACTAGCAGAGCATGCTCGAAGTTTTGTGCTTCCCAGGCCATGTGTCACAAAATTACTGGAGAGGAGGAAGGATCTGGAATCATCTCAGAGCCCATGTGAACACGGGTCTGTGGAGCTTCCAGGAGAGACTGAGAGAAGAGAACAAGGGTCAGACTAGGTGTTGTACTCTGGACTTCCGAGGTCATACATATTTAGCTAGCAATGGCTTCTTAAAACTCACTGTACTGTTGTTTGTAGAATGAGTAAAAAAAAAAAAAAAAAAAAAAGGTCAGGGAAAAAGGATATAGATATACTGAAGGACCAGCCTGGCTTGCTTGACAACTTGGCAGTGCAGTGAGCAGATGAAGTGTATACTTCTTTATTACCAAACTCACTAGTTTACCTGTGCTACCAGTCACATGCCAAACATACAGCCAAGTCCTGAAGTGCCTCTGTAAAAGTGGAAACCTGAGCTTTTACAGCATGCGTGCTTGCTTTCCAAACGGTGCGTCATCCTTTTCTAACCAAACTTTGTCTTTCAATGTGAGAGCTGTAGGTCAGTCTGAGTTTTTCTGTTCCCAAATAACATCACTGATAATAAATTCCAGGAGGCCAATCCTCTTCTCCAGAATAATTATCCCATTCCTCTTCCATCAAATCTATTAGATTAACTCATTCACAGTAGGTTTGCCCAGGTTTCACTGACCATGACATGGCACTAGAAGCATTCAATCCTTGTCACTGATGTATGAAATGTACAGTATTAAGTACACTTCCAGACCTCAGAGACAGTTTTTGTCTGTTATTTATAGACAGAGCAAATATGAAGTTTAAGCACTAATACAAAAGAAACAGCATTCTGGAGTACCGCTGCTCTGGCTGCTTTCAGAGTAGCAAGAAGTCATAAGGGCTAAGAATGCCAACCTATTTTTTTAATTGACTTCTCAGAATTTTTATTTTGTGAAGAGTAAATCAAAACAAAAGCCAAACTGAAAGCCCCAATGCTAAAAAGCACTGAAACAAAACATTTGGCAGTTACTAGTAGAGAAGCTTCGGGAATGTATTTTGGAGCATAGCAACCAATGAAGAGTAAGCTGGCTTAAGCTTTGAAGTTAAAGCTTTCAGCAATGCTTCTGATTTCTAAAGAAGACAATAGAAACAACAAAAAATTTAAAAAGGAAAAAAACCCAAACCCCAGGTCTAGTTCAATGCTTAGTGAATAGACTGACTGTGAAAGACACCCTTACAAAGAAAGCAGAATTAGTCTGTTTGCTCAGAAATCAAGTAACCACAGCTAATCCTTTTGCAGCATTATCCTATTTTGGCCTTTAATAAATCTGCTTTTAATTTAAAGATGTACTCAAGCCAAGAAACACCTCCTTTGATGTTTTAAATGGCTCAAATAAGCTGTTTGCTGGTAAAAGCTCAAAATATGAATTCTGAAACTGAAAAAAATAGTCATTTTTCTGTGCTAAGAGACTGGAACATCTCAGGAAGGTCAGAGCATTTAGGATCACAACTTTTAAGCACCTCAGGCATTGGTGCATCTTCTGCCCATGCCTAAAGGGAAAAGATCCTGGAATACAAGTCTCTTAAAAGCCAGTTACCCAAAAGCAAATAATCCCCTTGTTTTACAGCCCTTATATCGCATTATCTGGATGCTGAAACAAGGAATTTTACCTTTTAACTGAATGCAGGCATGGAGCTCGGAACAAGGTAACTAAATTAGTGCAAATTATGTTTTTATTTTAGCTTGTGTAATTAGTTATGAGTTGGAATAATAAACTCCAAGATTTTCTTGTTTCCTCTTCCTGTCAAGAATGCAACTTTCAATGCTGGAACTTCAGCAGGTGATTCATAATGTAAATAACAGTTTTCACCTATTTTGTCTTTGGCTGCAGAAAGGAGGATTTTAAACATAATATTGGCTTTACACATAAAACATACAACAGGCAAGCTGAACTAACAACAAAAGTAATCATGTTGCCCTTAGTGCAAAGGTAAGTGTAGACTGAGGAGTGTATGTAATTGATGGGTTTTTGAGTTCTGACCATCACACGCTGATTTGTTTGATTTGGCAGCCGCAACTGTGATTCTAATCAAGTTAGAAAAGGAGTCCTGTGATTACCATCATCAAGATTGGTAGCTTTCCCAGAAAGAACAAATACTGTATTTGCAATCCTTACTTATTGTTGACTTCTCTTCAAGGGTGTTTTCTTCCTAAATGCAAAAGCATTCATTGCACAGGGCAAATTATCAACCAGCCACGGAAGCCTCAAAAACAGAAAGCTACTCAAAATTAGTTGCTTTATGCTTTGATCATCACCTTCAACGGAAATTGCTGCAGCTTCAGAGGGAGGCCTAGGAACTTCCTGGAATTTTCCATAAACTATATAAATATGCAGATGCCCGCAGGCGTCACGGTTAAGTGCAAGGAAGCCACATGTCTCACTGTCCTGTAGCCTCTTCTCAGTCCCCTGAATACCTGGACTGGCTCAACAAAGGTAACACCAGGAGAAAGCCACGTAGCCATAAAGCACAGCACCCACTCTCATCGGGATGTGACCATGACATTGGGCTTCATTTCCACTTTTCCCCTCTGCCTTTCTCAGCCATGTGACCTTGATCCTACAGAGTCTGAACCAGGCAGATGCATGAATCCTTTTCCCTTCAAAGTACAGAGGGCAGAACACCCCCATTTCAAACACATTCTTGACAAAGTAATTCAGCCCAGTGGGCACCCTCCTTCTAGGTCCTACTGCAGTATGACTTGACAGACAGTGGTGAATATTACTGAAGAGGGGAATTGCTTCAAACATTTGTAATTACAGTCACTGTAGAACAAATAAATACCTCCGTTTATGACAAGCTGAGTTACAACTTATTCTGGTTCCTTGTAGTTTTCAGCTGGAGCAGTACATATTATTTCCCTCCTTGCTGCCTTCCAAATTCTCATTAACCTTTCTGTCAAGGTTGCATTAAACATGTCTTGTTAATTCACCATGTTCTTTGAGAAATATGACACGGAGATGACAAATGCTTATCTAAAAAAACCCCTCTGGTTTAATGAAGTGCATAACAAGAAACACAAAATTCTAGTTTACAACACAGGTTTGAATTCAGCTTTGCTACTTCAGCGAGTTCAACGGCAAGATTATCTGAATAGCCCAAGCATTTATCCTTAACGGAGCAGAAAAAAAGGTCATGGACCCTGAAGAATCTAAAGGTTTCAAGAACGTCCTCCAAAGTTGAAGCATTTTTACTGTTATGATATTCTACAGCATGCATGTCTCCTAAATAAAAACACTTTACAACAAATACACACTACTCTTACTCTCACACTTAACCATAGGTCAAGGCACTAAATCTCTCAAGAAAGTTTATAAACTTGCGGGCATTTCTAGTAAGAAGTTGTTGCAATCTTGCTGCAATACAAGGTAGGGCGTGAACATTTATATTCAGGTAGGTTTTGTGAGAGAAATATTGTACGTTCTATAAGCACCAGGCAACTAACAGAGCATTCGTTAGTCCTCAGAAAAGATCCCATAGCAGTTTCATTGACTGGTATCGATGTACTACATCTGTCCCACTAAATAATTTTTTGAAAAATATTCAGGAAGACAATTATGCAGCGAAATTACCATTTATATGGCTCCTTTCATCCACAAAAGGAGTCAAAGTCTTATGTATTTATAAGAGTATAAATACGTACTACTGCTCAAGTGCAGCCAATTCTGTGGCTGGAAATATCAAATGCTCTGCACCAGCACACAGTATAATGGGCTCTACAGAGGGAGCAATGATATTTAAATCCAGGGAGATGACAAGACCCAATTAACCAGATTAGGGTACCGAACATATACTCTAATACAGAGGGCTTTCAAACTTTTGATTAGTTACTAGCTCCTAAAAATTCAGTACACTGTAGCATGACTTTAAGACTTATGAAAATAACTTTGTTTTACATGTCTTTCTTGACCAAGCAAAGTAGTTCATGGACCCCATGTCAGATGCTCACCTGTCAGAATCCAATTGTTTAAAAACATGAAACAACCCACACACCAAATCCTCTTATAGAAATTCATTGGTTCAAATTACAAAACTGGTTCTTAGGAAGTCTCACGCGTGTACCCAGAGATGCAGTCGTCTTTTACTGACTTAGCTTGGCATTGAACGGCACTAGATCCAATAATAAAAATAAAATTGTTGTCTCTTAGCAAAAGGAATGGTTGGAAACAAATTATTTCAAGTTGGGAAAGCCTGTGTGCAACAAATTCTGTAAAAAACCACCACCACCACTTAGAGCTTAATGCTATAGTTTTTTAGAAAAGTAAAAGAATTCTTCTACTTATTTCCGCTAGCACTTGCACATAATGAGGCACACCAACTGGTGAAAACTCCTCAATTTTTCTTCACCTAACAGGTCAACTTGAAAACCAACAAATTTACATTAAGGAAACGATAAGAGCAAAACCGCAGAAAGTATCATATGGTCTGGACAAATTTACTAATTCTTGGGTTTAATATATTCCCATTCCCCAGCTGGCCACTGTGCCGATGAGGTTTGTTGCATGTATCTTATTATTCTTCAATATAAATTCATCAAGAATGAGTGAAACTTATAGTAAAACTTATTAGTAAAACTTAGATGTTCTCTCCCAAAGAACTCCAAGACTCCAGAAGTTTAAGTGTTTTCCTGCAATGAGATGTACATTGACCTCATAAATATTAGCAGGCCTTTTGAACTGGAAAATGCCACGTATTCCAGCCTCTGTGTAGTATTACAGGACTGACCAAAATACAAGAACGTGCCTGCTAAAGTTTACACCCATAGAGGCCTAAATAAAACTGCAGTTTGAAGTCATATTTGCACGCTTCAAAAGTCTATGGAAAATGTTTGGGGAATGCATTTAACAATTTTGAAGGGGATTCAGCCCATTAGGTCAAGATTTTTTTTTTTTTCTTAGAATATAAATAGCTCAAGAATCAAAAGTTTTACCTACATAATAAATGAGGATTTTTCAAATAGTAACAAATAACCACTTATAACTTTGATACTTGAACTGTTTTAATCAGCAAGAGATTTACTTTTGTATTTTTTGTGTGACTCCCTTTGAAAAAGCTACTCCAGCAATTCACGCTGCTGTGATACTTCAGGCTAAATCTCCCTTTTCCCCCCCTCACAGGTGTGAAGCAGTCCTGCATGTCCTCAAAAGAACTCAGAAATTACCCTTCTAAATGGCAATACATCACCCTTCCTGCAGACTATAATAATATTGTAAATTACTGCTGAAGCTTCACCAAATTAGAAGTCAAAGATGACTGCTTTTTTGGAAGCGGTTTCTGGAGTATTTAAATATTAAGCCTTGAAACTATTTCTTGCAGTTGAAAAAGAGTTGCACGTGGTTTCTGCCACACTACCAGAGTTGTCCAGAGGATGTCACCTCTCAAATGCAAGGAATTGAGGCATATTTGCCCAAGTCCTGCTTTTACAATTGAAACTCCAAGCACAGAATTAGCCCCTGCTCAGAGGGGAGGCTGGAAAATTAGGTCCTAGAGGCAGCACTGGCTGAATACTGCAACATGCCTCAGACAGATACTACAATGTCACCTTTTCTCGTCTGGATTTGGAAAGGGTCCTACCTCCCTGCAGAATCAATGAGAGCAAGTTTAATCCATCTGATGACTATCACAGTTATTTTGCCACATAATTAATGCCCACAGTAACTGACAATAGGTGTTTACAGGGTTGACAAATGGGATTTGATCTGCTCAACCTGCAGACATTTAATGTTTTAAAGAGACACTAAATTCTCAGGCTGGGTATCTGCATGTTTGCCACATACGCTACACACTAGTCCTCTTGGTCTTGTAGTGCTACCAGCTATCCTTCGAGCTGCTGCTGGAACAATCATCTTCAGCATTTGAAGGTTCAAATATAATTTTAGCAGTGGTATTTTTCTCTTGAACATTATGGACACCATGAGTATTTTGATGGGTGAACCACCTTGAAGATAGAAGGGTAAAATGTGACTTCTTTTATCTGTTCGTTAGCTTGCACGATCAATGGGATGCATATTTACATATATTGAAAAATTAATTGTATTAAAATACTGAAAGAGTAAACATTTTAATTGTCCCTATTTGGTACACTGTCTGAAGGTACTACCAGAAGGCACTGTAGTGGAGAGTCATCGTGTTGATTTAAAGCAATACACTTATGAGACAGTAGAGTTCATCTTATTTTGTACTACCTGCTCCTTTGCCCTGGATAGCATGGTTAGTGTGTCTGTCACTTCCAGGGGAAGGCGTTTAGTAAGTGAGTATTGGCCCCCATCCCTTGGGAAAGGCATGAGTCCCTTCTTATTCTGGCCACAGCCTGACGAGCCAGAAGGATAAAGCCTCACTGCCCTTCAGCATTCTCCTGGTCCCTTGGTTGTCTCATCTCAACAGGCAAGTTTCTCCCTCATCAAGGTGCTGAGGAAGGGACATGGTCTGGATCATTCTGTTTAAAAATGAAATGAGAATGGGTGAACGGTGCTGTCAGAGCAATGCTGAAGGATGACAGCAATGCGCAGAAGTCAACTGCAGCCCTGTGCACGGGATCACCAAGGAAATCTATCCCCCAAGCAGTGCATAGGCTGATGGTTGGAAACTGAGGGAACATGACTGATTTGCACGACTCCCTGGGTAGAAAAACATTTAATTTAAGAAAGATTAGACTGTCACGATTGCCCCTGACAAGAGTGCCTGTCTAGTGAGGCCTTGAGCCTATATTTTCGGCTAGGACTGTGCTCTAGCCAAGACCTTAAAAATATTCACAATACAGGCTGTCACCAGTGCTACATTTCCTTGTCACTCTCTAAGTGTGACTGATTTGCCAAGATCAAGACTAAATTCATGATCAGCAGCAAGGGCAGCTAACATGAATTATACAACCGGCTTTCCTTCCTAGCCTCCTGGATACGCTAAAGAAAATGCTTTCCCTGCACACATTGTTGCTTTTTATATCCACACCATATTCTCTGCGTAAGGATGCATGACCTGCTCGGCTCATCCCACTGTCTTTTTTCTGCTCCCAAAACAAAGATGATGCTCAGTAACAAGGAGGCATTTAGCTATTAAATATCAAAGCCTGTATTAGAAAATGTATTGATATTATGGCAGAGTGCCTTGCCTCCCGAATAAGATAGAAAAAAAGGGGGAGGGCAGGGGATAGAAGTGGTGGTGATTTTCTGAAGTGAGTTTAGCACAGAGGAAAAGTGACTGTTCGCTCAGTGCCGCGCCGGAGAGGCAGAGGCAGTGCCCGTGCAGTGAGCTCCATCTATGCAGGCAGAAGAGCTCTTCGTTGAAGATAAGGAGTGGGGAGAGAAAGCACCAAAAACAAGGGCATCAGCTGATTAGAGGAAAGAAGAAATAGGAAAGAACTTTTCCTTTCTCTTCACCTTCCCAAAATCATGGGTACAGAGATGAAACTAGTCGGTAAACAGACAAACAGTGCATCCAGGAAAAGCCCGTGGTCAAAGGATTGGCTTTTAAAATTTTTAACAGCAGCATCCCAGAGTTGACCAGAAGCAGGGAAACAACCGCCGATACAGAGGAAACACAAGGCCTAGAGAATATCGGATTTTGGAAGGTGGCAAATGAATCTCTTCCCAAACCCAGGATACAGCCCAAAGGTGTAAAATGAGGGAGTCAGAGATGAACAGTGAGCAGAAAAATCCAGACAGTGCTTTCAGCTCTCACAGTAGTGAAAGATGATGTCTTGAGCATATTAGCAAAGCAATAAATCCCACAAAGTAATCTGCCACCCTGAAAGCACAGTCTTGAGAGTTTTTGCCCAGGGGAAGAAGATACTGGAGTTTCAGTGTCAGCTCATCTCAGATTCTCTTCTAAAGGTATCTTTAAGTGGGTCACTCAATTTACGGGTAAACTGCATGATTTGATACTGAAGTTGCACAGTGCTTCCTCTGAAGAAGAATTCAATGATAAAATTTAGACAGTGATGGACTGGGTTTCACTCACCATGCCAATGTAGAGATAATCAGTGATAATGAAGAAAGTTTTTTTCTAAGCTATTTCTACAGAAGTTTATAAGCTTCACTGCACACCGATATTTGGAAATCGCCAGGCTTATTCACAGTTTTCACATTCTGTACTGTGTGGGGTCTCATTTTTCCACCAATGACATTGACAAGTTTATGATAGCACATCAAAAACCCCCACATTAATTAAAAAGGCTTCCGATTAATGAAAATGGAAATAATGACAAAAACTAGATTTCAAATCAATTTTTAGATTAGGTATGAAGAAAAAAGCAACTTTCCAGTAATTGTCTACTTATAGAAAAGAAATGCCATAGATTCTGAACTGATAGAAGATCAGAATGAATGAGAAGATTTAAGGCTGAAATACTAGGAAACTATTGCTGACTATCGCATTCAAATATTCTGTTGCATCAACCTGCAGGATTGTTCAACAAGGTGATAAATGAATAATTCTTCTCATCTGATTTATCCAACCAATAAAATCACCACTCTTCAGTCACAGATTAGCCTTGGCGTTGCTCAAAATGACCTCCTACTACTTTGCAGTTATGATTTAGTTTTGGAAACTAACAAAAAATATATGGTATCAACAAACAGAAAAAAGGGAGATGAAATTTAGATAACAAGAATGACAAATTTATCATCACAGTAGAAATATGATTCACTTTCACTTGTAAATCTACAAGAGTTTTTCATCCCTTCCTTCCTGAATTACAGCTATCACATCATCTAAAACCATGTATTATTCATACTTTCCTACTATTGTGGTAATCTGAGAAAGCTGACTAAAAAAACCTAATAAACTTCTTATCAGGCATTAGGTTATATGTCAACATTGGAGACCAAATCTATAGCAAAATACTTTTGGGATAACAGCATTCCCCTTGCAATTGTGCATTAGGCACTTTTGGAGCCTCAGTTTTTGGCCCCAGCCAATGCCCTTTGTGCTCCAAAAATCCTGACCACCTCTCCTGCTAATTGCACAGAGCTAATTAAGCACCAGCAAGGAACATCTCTTGTTATATTTTTTTGATGCTCTGAGCCTTTAGCACAGATGGAAGCTGTTTGCTGCAGATTGAATTCAGATATGTCTTCTGCTTAATCCTAACCTGCACAGACATCAATTTATATATTATTAATTTTAATCTAATATTTATCTAATATTTCACTGTATTTGACAGCAAAAGCTATCTCTGTGTATGACCATATAAGCTCATAATATTCTTACTTCATAAAGGCATTCTGAATTAATCTTTACATGCCCTATTTCTATTTCAAGAAACAGCTTCTTTTTCTTTTTATAGACTCTATATGGTCCAAAGAAATAGATAAGCGAACACCAGCGGTTAACTGGCCTCAACCTGCAGCCTGTATCTTTTGGCATCAGTAGGAACACTTAGAGCTGCAAGACTGCAAGACTGGATTCAGCATCTCCTGTAAGTAAAACTACTTTTCAAAAGAAAGTAGAGAAATACCTTTAAAGACTGAAGTGTCCCAATCTAACCCATGTGATTAAACACCAGCATCTACACGATAGCTTTACTGAAAGCACCGATATCCTATCAAAGCTGAAGAAAATTTGCATGTGAGAACCCAAAAGGCTCACTGGCAGTCCCAGCGCCTGGCTAAAGTTTGTTGAATTAGTAATACTGGCAGCTTACAACAAGTAATAGTAACTTCCCATTGAAAGTACACTGCCTGATTAGTGTTGACATATCCCTTGTCACCACACACAGTGGTGCGTCCTATAGCAATACAAGCCTTCATCCTATTTAGCCTATATTCTTATTTGGGCTGACCACGTTTTTTGCTTCCCAGTGTCTTCTCCTGGGCAAGCTGCCTTATAGTAGGCAAAGGTATGTCAGAAAGCCTGCAGGTGATGTAACTCACTCTGGAAATAAAGGATCAGGCATATCAGATAAGTGTTCAGACTAAATATAAGATTTAGAACATACTTTTAGATTTAAAGAAAAGTGTAGTCTTTAAATTACTGCTCTGGAATTTACTGGCTTAAAATGAAAGACCTTATGGCATCCCGTCAAAGAGCTATATAACTCAAAAGGGTTTTCTTAGCTCAGTGTTGCCTGTGCAAGATATATTCAAGTAATAAAACACACTTCCGATACTAACCCTTCTATACAGGCTCTATGATGACAGATTTTAGTTTTGAAAATACAGAGGTCTCTGTACAGGTTAGCATTCCTCTTCCATTTTCCTTACAGAGGCTTTTGCTAATTATTTTCTACTGCTTATTTGTTTGGTTGAACTGAAAGCCTTTCGATATCAACTTCCCCAGAATTGGGTCGTGAAGTGCATCCTGCGGTCCCAGATTTGGCATCCAGCATAAACCAGACCATACTCCAGCCTAGTGCAGTGCATCAACTGAAAGAGCCTTTCATTTCAGTCTCCCTGCAATTTAAATTGGCTACGTATGATTTGTTAATGTCTTCAGGCTTCGCAATGCATTTTACAGCATTTAACCCCCCTGGGTGGCAGGTGCCTCTTTGACACACCTCTCTTGAGAATGTTAAACACAGAGACTTTAAAATTGGAATTTCTAGCAAGTAGCTTTCATTTGTGCAAAAGGCAAGATGTTCCTGAAATAAATTGAAAATCTAAAGTTAAGAAGGAAAAAGTCCATTAACAAGTTGAAGCCTTGATCTACAGGAGCCTTTTAGCACTTTATCTAATCTAATTTGTATTCAATAAGACAGGTTTTTTCAAACAGTGCATCCCCAATCCCCAGTTAAGAAACCCTGTGAATGAAATTAATTATTTTGTACTTTCTGCAGAGTTCCATTTTATATCTTTAGATATTCTGCTTGTAATGTATAGATAGTCCTGGTGTTGCTTTTGCCTTGTAATGATGCAATTTCCACAGACAATTTAATCCCATTGATTAATTTTGTTTGTTACTCAGAGGCAGCTATGAGAAGTTGTAACAGTTTACGCCATTTTTATTTGTGATCTTCCATTTATAAGTCTCTTATAGTTAGGTCAAAATAAAAGTTGCCCACAAAAAACAAGAACTGGCTGTAGATGATGACCTGGGTCAAGAAGTCTTGCAAGTTATTACTTATACACTCAATCTTAACCAAGGGTTGGAGGTAAAGTATACTTTAAGTCATATCCAAACATGACTAAAGGTTTGAAAGTGATTACACACTCATTTTAGGTTTAAAATATCTGGGGACACAGACAGTTTTCACATTTTCTTTTAATATCCTATTTATTTCACTGGAGGTTCATCTCACTCCCATGTGCTATTGCTGGCTATAAATATGTAAAGATCACCTCCATCCTCAGATTTACCCTCACATCTGATCACAACTACACTCTGAATGCCACTGAATGACCAAATGTCACACAGTTGTGACACCAGATGTTGTGAGTCCATTCCTAGCCATTAGGGGAGCATGTAGAAGCCACATGATGGGTCCTGGTGATCCTCTTTGCCTAATAAGTGCTGGTGAAAGTAATGGAATAAAAATAATGGAAAGCGGAATTATGGGAGCCAGTCTCACACATCCACAAGGGAATTAACTGTATCACCTATGCATTGCCTTTTTTAAATTTATTTTTAAGATGTGATAAGCAGTACTGTGCATTTCTGGATATATACCCTTGTAAATGCCTCCATTCAAGAACAGTTTTCCTTTCCATTGTCTCTCCAAAAACATCATCAGTTCTACTTTTACCTTAGGTTAAGATTAAAATTGAAGTGTTATGGTAAGTTTCTGTTTGGCAGGGTCAATAGTACTGCTCTCTGCAGATACAAATCCTACTGGTTGAGGTAGCGTCTTTTTGTTGATAACTTGAGTTTTAGATTTAGAGGTGGGACTAATTCCAGCCTTAAGACATGTTAGACATGTCTTAAGACAAAAGGGGAAGATGAAAAGCATCTCAATACCTTTAGCTTTAGTAATAGTCTCATCTTGTGAGACTACTGGAAACGCTCTCTACCTTTTGTCTTTTGTTCACCTGTACCCAACACTTATATTAAACTGTCTTTCTTACAAGCGAGATTTTAAAGGAGACTCTGATTTGCTTTGTATGTTCAGTCTTGTGAGTAATAGTGAAGACAGGAAAAGTTGTAAACAAACAGAATTCCCAACGTTATAATAACGCTTTGAATTAACCCAGTTAACTCAGATCACATAGTTGAGAAATAACCACATAGAAATCTAAAGCCAACTAAATTTCCACTGCATCCAGGAGAAGTGGGTACAAGTATGGGTGTTGTGGACTCCAACTGTAAGACAAAATGTCCACAGATACCTTTTTGTCACGAGCCCTGTCTGTGTGCCCACTGCCCGAATGAGAGCAAGCTGGGCTGTAAGGGCACTCTGCCCATGCCATCACACACGCACAGCGCCGTAATACGGAAGCATAACTGGTGCACAAACTTGGCCTTCATTTGAGCAAATATTGTAGTACTTTATGCAAGTCTCAAGTTCACCCAGCTGCCTGCTTCACAGCAAAGCACTCTGTACCTGCTCTACTTTAAGGTGCTGAGCATTTGCCCCCAGCCTCTAAAGGGAGCCGTACCGCAGAGCGGGAGCATCCCGCACTCCAACAGGGTGCTGCGTGGAAGAGGTCATTTTTTTGGAGCTGCTATTGGAAATCCAGCTATGGACTTCAAGTTTTCAAATCTGTTTTCTACTTTAAGCATGATGGAGGAAGAGTGCTGCTTCAGAGCATTTACAGCCATAACAGAAACAGGTTTTTACAGACATTATGCTGTGTCATCCTAAGCCAGGGAGGTGTAAGAAAGCTGTGGAAGTGATGCACTTTATCACATGTGAGAGAAGGACACCGCTACTCACTAACTGAAAAAAACCCAAATTCCATCTCTCCAGTTAGCTGGACCAATCTAACACTTCAGTTAACCCCTAACTAGAACTAGAAACAGCCCAAATACAATACAGAAAATAAAAACCAAAGATTCACCTAAAGCCAAAACATGGTGGCAGGCAAAATGCATTACATTATGTGATTATATGGCTGTAAAAAAAAGAAATTCTCTGTCTCAACACAAAATATTGAGACTGCTGGCCAATTTTCAAGAACCACGTGGTGCATGGCCAAGGACAGACGTGCAAGAATAGGGCAGAAATATTCCCCTGCTGACTGAGTCCTACCAGCAGTTCCAGTTCACCACCGCAGAGCTCACGTGGGGGTGGATGTGATCTGCAGAAGACGCACAATCAAACGGGGAGGATTTACGTGCTGCTGCCACATATCACCCCAGGGCAGGAGATCTAGTCACAGAGGTCCAGCAGGGTGAACTCAGCAGGGCTGTGCAGAACCCCAGATTAGAACTGTGTCCTACAAGGTTCTCCTGTCTCTTCTATCCTTCACAGGAATTGGAAAAGACAGCTTAAATAACAGTGCTATCTCCCCTTTGAAAGCCTCTGCTTGTCTATTAATAATTTCTTGCATTTTTTGAACTCTCTCTCATCATGAAATGCAAATGAACATAGTGCTATGTCTATGCCACTGCCTGAAGAAAGCAATCACCATCCTCATTCAACTGCTGAAGTTTTTAAAGGCTCTTAACCCTGTCCGTGCTACCTCAGGAAACTTTTCTTTAAAAGACATTTTGGCACTCTCTCCCTCTCAAATCAGTCATTTAAAAAAGTCTTTTTTGACCTGACAATGCAAGTTACTAAAAGTCTTTTGAGGCGTCTGCTCTATCACTCTGCAGAAATTCATACCGAGATTTCACAACCAGCATTACTTAAGTCTAAACTAGGAAACTTCCCTTTCCCCTTTATTTCCCTATGTTTTCATTAAGATCTCCTGCAAGAAAAAGTGCATACAGCTGGCTAAACCTAAAATGATCCACTTCACATTCTGTTCTTAATTTGAACAGGTAACAACAACAGAAACCAAAACTTGCATTAGTAAGAAAATATCCCCCACCACCATAAACTTGGAAAAAAATATATACTGTTTTCTTCTAGGGGGAAAAAGTATATCCGCAGCAGAAGCTACTTTTACTAGGATTCCATTTCCATAAACTAGAAAAATGTTGGTTTTTTGGCTGTGATTGCTTCTCCTCTACATATTTATTTCTATACATAAGACATCAAAATGGGTAAAAGAAAAAGTAGATACCACTAGAGAACAGTCCAAAGCACAGGGGAAAAAAAAAAATAATGGGTAGAACTACTTGGATTTTAAACTCTCGTCTCCGCTTTCCTCTATTTATGGTGAAAATATCACAGATAAGGGGAATGCAACTAGTTGAGCTCTCCGTTTCTGTTTTGCATAGTATTACCTTCGGAAAGAAAACCTTCAGTGAATCAAAGAACTCCACTCGTATCATCTAATTGCCAGTGACCGGGCACAGGCCCGGTATGTATAAGTTCTGCAAACAGTGAAACTAAGTCATCATCCCTGCATCTTCCCATCCCCACTAGAATATTCTCACTGTTCTTCTTTCTCCTTCCTACAGACTTTATCCCAGGACCACCGGTTCTAAACCACCTTCTACACCCTCCACAGCCGATCATTGTGGTGCTCCCAGGTCCTCTCCGCATCCCAAACTCCCTCCTGCCATTTCCTTTGGTTTAAAGACCTTAATGCAGAGTACCTGAAGGTAGAGGGAGCAGTTTCTGGTGTTTCCAGCCCAGGGTACAAGTATTTTGAGGGCCCAAACAGGTTCCCCTCTGAATTTTGCCTTACATTCCATGAAAGTTCAGAGTAGTGATTTTGAAGAAAACCGTAAGCTCAGACTGACACTTTTCTATAAAATAGTCTCATTGGAAAATACTCGTATCATTATACCTGCAACAACTATCGCAGTATCTCCTCACTATGATGCGTGTAATATCAATGTGATTTCTTTCTCACTCCAATTAAATACATTTAATATGATGCAATTACTTTGTGCATGGCTATTTAAAACCCAACTTAGTTGTGCATCTATACTGCACAGATTTTTTTCAAATATTAGAAATTTGTTCACTTGTGCACTTCATGCTACACTGACAACTGACTGAGTAATGTCAACCCCAAGATGCATTTTCTAGTCCAATTATACTATAGGGGCACATTTGAGCATGATGGATAATATAGAGAAGATACATACATAAATCCCATTATAGTTAATGGAAACTATGTGCATTGCACCTCCCACACACTGCTTAAAAACTATGCCCCACAGAATAATTTTAAATAACTCATATTCTACACAGAATGAACCTGTTATCCAAAAACTATTCCTTTGCCTGCTCTATTATAAAGGGAGAAAAGAGTTTACAAAGAACAAGCCTTACGGCTTCAGTCCCTTTGAGTTTCTAGCCTTTTCTTTTGAATACTAAAAATGTAAAACAGTCTACATCATTCCAATAATCTAATTTTCCAATCCACCTTCATTAACATTGCTGGCTGAAGCCAATTACAAATGCCTTAAGGCTCATAGCCTCATAAGCATAGTGTGACAGGTCAAATTTTATTGTTTGCTCCATCCATCATTACTGACACAGTAATTCAAAGTACACAAGGCACAGTCTACTCACTGCTTCCTCTTCCTCCCTGTGCACCTGTTGTAATTTTAATGTAGAAGCTTTATCAATAAAGTACATCGTCTTCTGTCATTCAATGCTGGCTTCTTCCACACATGTGAAAAGAAAAAGCCTCAAGTTATGCTTTATCTTCTAGCAGCATTTAATGTTCTCTCCTTTGGGGTAATGTGCCCAGCAAGTCATGGCTGGTGATGTGTTTCATCAAAAAGTGCTTTTTATAAGTCTAATGCAATGTGGCAATGAGAATTTAAAAAAAAAAAAAAGGAAAAGAAAAAAAATTCAGCCACAGAACAATCAACACCAGGAAAAAAAACAACCTGTGGGATGATCTAGAGAACTACCCAAGATGTCAATTCACTGTGTAAAACATGGCTGATAGGCCTATACCTTCCAGCCTAAAGATGGGCACATAACTTCATTTTTCAAGACATTAATGACATACAGTCTCATTTAATTCAGTAGAGACTTCAGCACATATATTTAAAAACACTCTCTAGAAAAGGGTTGTTTTTCCTGAGTTTTTGGAATACTGAGCAGCCAACAGTGAGAACATTACGTATTCAGACTTCTAATTATTGGCAGTCGTTACCTGCGTGCCTAAACAAAAGCATTGCTTTCCTCAATACTGTAGAAGCTCATAAAACGGAAAGAGAAAATCAGTGATATTCTAAACATTATTTCATTCCTCTGGAAAAAAGCATACGTGGGCAAATCAGAAAGGCATAGGCAGCAAAAAATTCCTGCAATGAGCTGCCCTTCTTCAGCATTGGTCTATGCCATATAAAAGAAATTCAGTCCCCCCCACTTAAAAAAAACAACCAAACAAAACCAACCCCAAAACCAAAACCCAAACCCACCTCAACCCCCCCAAACCAATAAAAAATCAAAACCATACCCCCACAAAACACCAAAATGAAACATAAATCTAGGCTGAAGTTATTTTAGCATGATATAAATTGCTCTAACAAAATCCCACAATATTCATTGATGTTTGTCAATACCTTGGCTGAGAGTATTTTGGACACATATGACTTGCCCCCCCCCATCCTGTGCCCCACTTCATAGTTTTTGGTTTTGTTTTTTGTTGGGTTTTTTTTGGGGGGGGGGGAGCAACTGGTAACAAGTGACCTGTAAACATGAAGAGCTGCATCACCACATGGCAGGTCTAATTGCTAAGTATTCTGGAGACTCTTAGGGGGTAAATATGAAGTGAATATATCCAATTTAAGGAAGATACATTTCAGTGAACCCTAACAATTAATTTAAATTTAAATGAACACACTAAAGAAAGCATAAACCCCCCACAACAGGGCACTACTTTTGTTTGACTTATTCAGAGTTTATTATTCCATGGGAGCACTGGTGAAACTCAAGACAACCACCACAAACCTCTCCATTTCGGCAGCACCAAAAAGATGAACTCTTTCCGTTGCTTCACAGGGCTGTGTGAGTATTATCAGAGCCATGTGGGAAAACTGGCTTGTGAAGAATTTAAGGGAGTTGATGTGAGAGACGGAACCTTATGCTGCCTGAAACTTCATCTCTTCCGTCACTCGGTGGTGGTGTGCAGTTGTTGGAAATCTGAAGGTTATTTTGTTCTACGCAGGTTCTTATACTGCATTTCCCAGCAAAGTATTTATAAATCACTACTGCAGCCACATATTGAGAAGATTTGGGGTGTTTTGGTTTGATGCGGTTTTTCTCTTCTTTGTTTGTGGTGGGGTTTTTTGTTTGTTTTGGGTTTTTGTTGGGGGAGTTGAAAGCAGTGTTTTCTCTACACTCAAGTTATCAAAATAATATGAAGAATGAATTTCTACTTGCAGCAACATGCCTAATTGCAATAAAATGTCTCTATTTCCCCCAGATTCTGTGGGCTTACCTTAATAATTAAAACATTCAACTTTGACAAGCCTTAACTACGGTAAAATAACAGATTCAGGAATTAAAAAAACCCAACGGATTTAGAAACTGACAAAATATATTAATCACAAACAACCCAGTCTGTGCAAAGTCAAATTGTTCTGGACAGAGCAACGTTAGAATATGGAGAAACAAACTAAAAATATCCTTTCCCTGCCAGGCAAGGTTACAGAAAGGAGATAAACATTGCCATATCTCAGTTCAACCAGCTTGCTTAACCTGTAGTTGTTAAAACTTGGAGGTACAACTTTGGATAAGTTTTGTTTTCTGTCAGGGCCTTTTGCTCATTGGCCCCAGCAGAAATCAAAGCAGTAGGAATTTAAACTAATCTCTCCTAAAAGAAATTATACTATGGAAGAACAAAACCAGGTCGCAAACCATCCAACTCTGTCCCCAGAACGTCTCCAGTATTTCTCTGTCCTGCCTTTATGCAGGACGAGAGCTCACCAGCCTCCAGCAGAACCAAAGCAGCTGCCTCCTCTTCCCAGCACTGACCAGTGCCTTTAACAGAGTTGTAAGTAGCTACTTTCCCCACTAAAACAGTCAGTATCCTCTGTATAAGAAGATTCTTCACGGGATTAAAAAGACTTCTTTTTTTTTTTTTTTTGCACCAATCTGCATTTGCAGACCTGTGTTAACGAAGACTGCTTCTCCGAAGACTAAAGGGATAGCAACGAGCAAGAGCATCGTGTCTTGGGCCGCAGCAATTTCTCAGGAATTCATAGAATCTCAAACCTGGCAATACGACAAAGCAGCTGTTACCATGTAAAAGCTGCCTGGAGCTCTTCAGTTCTTCCTCTATCTGTTGATTCACTTGCAGAAGCCTCTGTTTTAGCTGTTCTCACAATTCATACTACACCAGGTGAAAAACCTTGTGAACATGTATATATTCATAGGGTTTAGCCGGGAAGTTGTCACAGGAGTAGCCACAACGCACAGATCAGTGGTTACACAAGCCTAGTTTTTCCCAGTTTGGATATAAAATTGGTAGAGGATTATCTGGGATTTTGAATTTACTATTTGGCACCACTGAAAAGCAAAAGCTTCTCTACTTCAACATAAAATTAAATGGGATTTGAAAGGAAGCTCAGGAGTTTGCAGAATTGCGTGGTTATTTGAAGAGAGCTCTGAAGTCATACCTCCCAGCTCCCTGGGGGTTTAACAAAGGTTACCCTCACCAGGGGAAAGCACAGATGTCTTTTTTTTTTGTCTGGATTGTTTATTTGTGGCCAAAACAACCCTAAGAGGTAAGCACTGGAAAGAACATAGGAGATAGTAATTTTTTTTTTTTTGAGTACGTTAATTACCAAAAGATAAACGTCGTTCTTTGAGCATATGCAAAAATACCCCTTAGATATCAGCTATCTTAAATATTGGGATGGATTACAAGGTACACAAGAATTGAGATCTACCTTGTTCCTGATTCTCTGCTCATTCCTTAAGACCACACGGAGAAAATAACCATATAAACAGCAGGATGTCTTTAGGGTAAACGGCACTTCATCAAACAACATTGCTTCAAGCCAAATAAACTGTGCAGCTGCAGTAGGCATGGTACGGAGCTCTAGCTGTTTTGCCTTCCGAGAGACAAGGTGTATTATTTAGGACTTGATTATGCAATAACAGCTTCGCATAGCTTTTGGATTACAAACCTCAAGACTCACTGGCCCAGCCTACAGGCTGAGGGAATATCTACCTTGCTGGGAATACAGTGGCCAGACGTGCCCGAGTCAAACGGGCGATCTACAAAGGTACTTGGCGTTAGGCAAATTCTAGTTCCCGCCCAGTCTTCTGGAGCTTCTCTTTTGTATTTTGGTGCGAATGAAATCAGTAATGCTGAAAGCCTCATGCCAGGTGTATTGCTACAGCCAGGAACCCCCCTGCAACAAAATGAATCAAATAATGGAATAGAAGTGAACGTTAAAAACCTGTTACTGGAATAAGGAAGTAACGACTCCGTAAAAGGTTTTTCCTGTAGAAAACTCCATCAGAACAGTCACATTCCACAAAAATCTATCAATTTTCACAAAAAGATATTTGAATACTCCATCAAAAATCCTGACCAGCTTCATCAGAAAACTCCAGGAAACTTAGCAACCGTGCTGTCTTGTCTTATACAGACAATTTGATTTAACACAAACCACCAACAACATCACACCCCCCGATCCCTTACATGATTCAAGCTTTTTTCATCACGACTTTGAAGTAGCTCTCCCAGTATTTTATTAAGGGAGAAAGTCCAGATCTTCCCAAACTAGGAACGAGGAAAATGCAAATTGCCCAGGGCCACAACACAGGCCAGTGGAAGAACCGGGTAACGTACCAGGTCTCGCGTGCACAGGTTCAGGCCATGACAGACTACGTCAGGCCCAGCCTCTGAACTCAGAGCAAAGAACTGAGTTCATAGATGAAACAGAAGAACAAAGAAAAAGCAGGGCGGGGGGCGAGGACAGAATAATTTCTTCTTGTACCTCCCACCGATAACTTCTAAATTTTATACAGGGAGCAAATGCATAAGTCTGATTTAATTTTCTTCTCCCCGGATTTCTTTAACCATATCCTAACTTTTTTTACTCTTTCTGTCTTTCCTTCCCCACCCACCCACCTTTCCTTAATTTTCCCTTACAAAACCAAGCCCAAGCTAAAAGTTAACACGGAATTTAATCCAATTCTTCATCTAGCTGGGGACAGGACAGGTCTTAGCACTTGCTAAACGTCTGCCGAGTAGCTTGTTTTCCATCAGGAATGGCATTCACTGTGTTACAGGCAAGGCTGAGTCATCCCTCAGACGAACCGCAGACGGGAAAGCTGGACAAAGCCACAGCTGGGGGTGGTAGCAGCACCCCATGCCTAGAGGGCAGGTAATCCAGCTCATTCTTGGGTCATGAAAAACTAAACCATGTCACACTAAATACTCAACACTTGGACACTTGAACAAATATTTGTTAATTCCGCTTCTGAATACAGACTCTCCTAATTAAACATAGCAGCCCTCACATTGCACACATTTAACCAATAGTGTCTTGTTATTTTGGTCATTATTTTTTCCTCCTGTTTCAAGATTGTTAGAAAACTATTTCTCTTGCACATCCCTTAATATCAAATTTGTTACCTAATGTTATGACAACGGGAGGTGATTTTTCCCTTTTCAAACAAAAAAGACATGATCACAGGCTTAATTAGTTTGCAATGATTTAATTAAAATTTGCAGAACAACAATGTACCTAATTAGAAGCATAATAATTATACCAATGTACCTTTCCATCTTTGAAGGGACTATTAGTCATTGAGGTGGTATGTTTTGTAATTTAAGATCATCCTTATTTTCATTTTCTGATTAGTTAAGTGCAGTCATCATCATGTTCAGGTAATTGCTTTATTAACTAGCTTAATTAAACTTCCTGTAAAACTCACAGCTACAGAGTTATTCTTCTTAATGTGTTGCTGACAAAAACATTAACTAATTACATAGTGGTCTTTACAGGGCTTACTTACCTCACAAGCTTAATTTATTAGTACTTTACAGAGCTTTGAAAACCCTGACTGCAATATACTTTGGAAGTGCTTTGTATTGTCACCGTATTAAATAGAGTTGTTATACCCAGGAAACAGCAATTTCTATTTACAAAGTTTTATAACAAGGGAGAGTGCATGTGCATTTTAAAACCTCTATGTTTCAAGTGGTAATTAGAGACTCAGTGAAATTTTTGACAAACCTAAAGCCCATAGACTTCAAAGCTAACAGGAAAGGGTGACAGGGAGTTTCTGAAGTTTCCAGAATTCTGACAAAATTAAGAAAGCAAAAAAAACCAACCTAGGAGCAATCGCTGGAAACCAGCTATGAAGATCAATGAGATACAGGCCACATTTTACAGTTGTATTCAAGTTTTGTAATGCATGAGCACTGAACTATTGGTACCACTAAAGAATCCCACTACCCAGTAGAAATAGTTTGTCATCTGGAAAACGAAATAGGGAAAAAAATCCACCACAACCAAACATCTTCATCCCCTTTAACTTTAGCACTTCTGTGACGCAGATAAAAATAACCAGATCAATAACAGAGACAAGTTTTGGAGACACTTCAGAATGAGAACCAGAAAGACACAATGTCTCAAGGGGGGAAAGATGTTCCAAGCAGTACAACTCCCATACATGAATCTAAATCAACTTAAGATCCACCAGAATACTCAGCACCTGTGTGTCCTGTTGTGACAGTTTGGGCGACATTTTAAAATCCCTTGTAGCACAAGATCTGAGCACAGACTTCTCACCATTTTCAATACCTGCCCATTTACCTTTGTGTTGGAAACCAACACCTTTGAATATTTTCCAGTGGAAGATGAAAAAGATAAAAAGTTTCTTTTGATTAGCTCTCAAATTAGTCAAGATGCTGAAGGCTTCTATGTATTTGATGGAACTGAGAGACCAAGTTAAAAATCCTGAGCCTCTATCTAAATCAACCAGTAAGCTCAAAAGTGGTGGTTTATAGTTTACTTTTTTTTTCCCCCCCTTATAATCCTTGTATTATTGAGTGCTTTGGTTTGGATCATTCTCCCCAATTTTATCAAGAAGCTCCTGCCTCTAGGTTTACAATGTCTTTCTTCATGAAGAAAATTTCATTTGTTAAAAAATAAAGTTGGTTTTAATGAAAAGCCATTCAGTTAGAAAACCTCAAGAAAGTCTGTTGCACTGACTTCCTGAGGGTGCTTGGGCCCACAGTTAACCCACAGATTAACCTGAGCAAGGATCCATGATTCTGTTTCGTCCTTTTACCCACAGCATCAGTTACTGAGCATCTCTAGAGATGTCCAGGCATAACACGACATTGCAGTAATGGTCCTCAAGAATATGCCACATAGCCCATATTTCTGCAGGCCAATAACATTTCCTCAGCTGCTCTGCAAATGGCTGCCTTCAGAGAATCCTAATCTCTTATAATCGAGGTGGACGGGCACAGTCAGTTCCCAGAATCACCATCACTATAATTAACATAAGCAAAATGCTTTCGTTCAAACTGCAATCTCTACAGAAAGCACCAGAACAAAGAGCGTAAGAGTCTGAGGATTATCAAACAGTGCAAACCAGCAAACTGATAATGCTTCTGTTATTTTGCCATGTAGCCTTTATGAACAGAAAGATTTTTATTATCCACTCAGAAATAACTAAGACATCACTTAAAAGAATGACAATTAAAAATGCATTTTATGTTACTTTCCTGGAGTTGAATGCTTAAAAATTTCAAGAAATTTTCATAAAAAGAGAACAAAGTCCTCCATGTTCCACAACCCCTATTGAGCATCATTCCAGATCAAGCTCTGCAGTCCTACTTTTGCTTTAAGGTCCAAAACAAAGTTTTGAATGGGTGAAAGTGCCAAGCAGTTATATAAGGACTCAGAAAGAAATTTCAACACAGGACAAAGTTGAAATGGAAAAGGAATATGCTCCTTTCTTGAAGGGCATTACTTCGAAGAAGTGAATTAGTTAGCTCCGTTATCAGCCTGCCTTATCTAAAGGTATGGATGCCTCCATTTCTGTGTAAGAACCCAAGAACCACATCACTTCAGCCCTGTGATCCCTCAAGCCTAGTATCCTCCCAAGTTGCAGACCCTTAAAACTAAGAAAACTACAAAGGAGTAAAAGAAAGAGCGAGTTAGAAATAGAACAAACCAGTCCTGCTGAACTACATCAATCATCCCAGCTTCTGGTAATCACTGGCTTAGGGACTCAGTCTGCTAGAGGTTTACCAGCCTGCAGTGGATCCATTCTCCATGGAATTGTATAAATCCCATTTCTATCTTTGGCCTGCAGAATACTGTGCTACAGTGAATTTCACAATTTTATTTTGAGCTGAAAAAATAAAAATACTTTCTTTGTTTTGAAACTACCAATTTATAATTTCAGTAGGTCTTGTTTTAGGAAGTACAACATCCCTTTTCCAATATTAGTCATGATTTCATAGAACACCATGCTGAAGTGTTCTAGTTAATTCTGTGCTTCCTTGCAGGTTCCACATCTCTGACAGTCATTACTGCCCTTCTTTGAGCAATTCCTAGTTCTACCATGCCAGCTTTGAGATGAAGTGATGGTAACCAAAGGCAATGAGAAGTTCAGGCACTTACAGAGAAACACAACCATGTTTTGTGCCTGTTTTCAATTCCTTTTTTTAACGCTTTATTTGCATTTTTTCCTGGCAGTGATCCTTACAATGTCTTCCGAGAAAGAGCCAGAATTATTCTAAGATCAAGTGGCTAAATGAGAGCCCGTGACAGGTATATTCGGTTATTTTCTCTTAATATGAATTACTATGCATTTCTTGACACCCACGTTTCATCTGCATTTTATCAGTCATACTTCTGCAGCATCATTTCCTTTTCAGTCATTTTTACCTCAGCTAAAAGTTCAAAGTATGGAAAGAGCAACCCCTGGTACAAACGTTACCCGTAGAGTTGAATGGTAGCCCCCAGCCATTAGTTGAAATGCTTTGATGCAGTTCTGCCAGGCCATGAACTACAAGCTCAATGTCTCCTGCCTATAGCCCTGCTGTGCTGGCAGGAAAAGGCAAAAATCTGAGCCAGGATGGGTCAAAATGCTGGCGTGTATGTGCGTACTGCCTGTCTATGCGAATAGATGGCCAATATACAATTTCAGAAGACTTTTTTTCCCCTGAAATGTAGTGGCTACTCTCCATCTTTTGTTTAGAAGCTTAGCAAGAATCCTTTAATTTGCCCAGCGTATCATTACATGCTCACAAAGCAGCTGATGCAGAGCCAGATGTGAATACATACATACAAATGCAGAGCAGTGTGGTATTTGCCCACACTCAAACGTCCACCTTTTTGCATTTTCACAGTCAATACTGGAACATGCCAGCACTGCAGTGCCAGAAATAATACTTGCCAACAGCACTGCATATGAAAGAAAATTACCAAAGAAAAGCTTTAATTTTAGTGACTTAAGGGCAAGAAAGAAGGATCACGTTATCTGGTGAAAACTAATGGTGAATTTGAGGGAAGCAGTTGTATTTTGTTCATAAAAGATATCAGAAAACCACGATCATTGCTGACCATAAAAATATTATCTGTTAGAACATTAAAATATTCTATTTAGTTTTAATGCTCTGCCTAAAGTATTTTCACATCATTTACCAAAATTTGTCTTTTAAAAAAAATAAAAAAAAGAAAATCAATGAAGCAGAGCTTTTAGAAGAAATTGTAGAGAAGCAATGATGTTTTGCTGGCTACTGTAATAATATACTGACAGATTTACAATGTACTGTATACAGCAAAGAACAATAGTACTGCTATAAGCAACTCCTTGATATTGCATAAAGGTTAAGCAGACATGCAACCTCTTGCTAGGACAGGATGTTACAGAAGGATTACCAACCAGCATGATAACACTGGTGGAGTCTTCAATAAAAAAAACATGACAGGCGATCACTCCTGTGAAACGACACTCAAAAAGCAGTGAGACCCCATCTTCCCTAAGCAGTGGTAGAAAACGCGAGCAAAATCCGCAGGAGAGAACTCGCTGCACTTGAGAGACCAACAAGATGCTGTAATTTTCAGTTGCTAGGACAGGAGCAATTGATAGTTAACACACAGCAAATGAAGATGAGACAAAGTTGCTTCAGACTAAATCTTCTAAAGGTGCCCTTTAAAAAAAACCCAAACACTCAAACAGAGGCAACTTCTGGGAGGTATGTCTTTGACAGTTAAACATGTCAGCAACAGGAATTGTTTGATGTCTTCATTATAGACATCAGGCTTACATTGGAGTCACAACAGTTTGGTGAATTTATGACATTAGCAGAGTTTCTGATGAAAATCATTTGAATCTTATATAGAAGGTCAAGAAAAAGACTCGGAGCTAACAGAGATGCAGGCAAGATGCACAGAGATGAGTTCTATAGGACGACTAGTGAAAGCTGTTTACTACAGAATCTCTCATATACTCTCAAGAGTTCAGATGGAAAAAGTTGTTTTCAAAATGAGCCCAATTTTAATCCTAAATACCAATGCTAAATTACTGCATTACATACTCCTAGAGAATATTAAGGAGTAGCTTGTTTAACAGGCAAGTTGGAGCCCTTTTTCTGCAGCCTGTGTGCAGGGATGAGAGTTTCTGCTGGTTTTCTCCTTTGGCCATGCAAATCTTTCAGCCAGAATAGAAGAGAGGCTTAAATAAATTAGCCATGGCAGCATTTTAATATTTGCGCCCACTAATGGATGAAGCATTCAAGCTCCCTAGCTGAGAAGAGAATGTAGCTGCAGTTTCATCAGCACTGTTACATAACAGCAGAGAATTTTGCCCCGATCACTTTATTTTCCTGGATTTTTGGGGGGCTATTTTTGGATTTTAAAAGGTAGTTTTACTGGCTGTCAAACCTTACCTTGCATGCAGGAAGAGAAGGAACACACTTAGGGGTGTTGCCTAAACATCACTTCCAGTCCCTGAAATGCTGTTTATACAACACATATCAGAGACATGGAAAGTTTTATTTGATAATGGGAGATCTGGACTGCTGAATGGCTGCAAAGCCAGTTTTGACTCTTTCATTGAGTCAAGCCCTAAGGTGATCATATTTTCAGTAAAACAATGAGCCAATTCATGCCCACTGTGTTATGGGAGTTTTTTTATGGTACCATATATGCTGCATCTGGCACACAAGCCTATTAAAACTGTGGTTTAAATGAATTGGTTACCCATGCAGCCTAGAAACAAACAAAAAAAATAATTAGGGGGGAAAAAAAAAAATAATCACAGAATAATGATACTGCCAAGTTATTTTACCATTTGGAGACCAAATCTTAAAAACAAGAACTATCCCAAAAACCTCTTGTCTGAACAAGCCAGCCCGATCAAATGATTTTTTTCTGTTGCATCATCAATATTGAAAGTGTTCGACTTCATTACGAGAACAAGCTATTTAGAGAAACATGAATCATGAAAGTCATAAGATCCTGATTTGTCATTCTGATTTGCTGTTTGTCAAGTATGTAAAAATCTACATTTATCAACACTTTTTTACGCAGAAATATACCAAGAACTAAAGTAGACTCTAATTTAATACTGCCTATTAATGAAAACTATTTCATCTTCATACTACAACCTAGATGACCTCTACCAACAGGATTTCAGTTACAAACAGAACTTACCTTGGTAGTATACGTATGGCCATCAGATCCACAGACAGCGTTGGCATGCATCGTGGGGCAAGGCTTGCATTTTACTATGTTAGCTGGTCCAGTCCAGTGCTTCTGGGCCACATTTCCTTTCTTTTGTCGAAGGCTGTAAAATAAGAGACACCAGGGTTTTTTTTGGAACATGCTCGTATAAAACAGAAGAATGAAAGCTTCTCTGAGCAAGGCAAATCTGGATTTTCAACACAGTATTAATTTAAAGCAAGTAAATTAAGTATAGCTCCTAACAATGCTTCTATAATACGGCACATTACAGCGGACAATCCAAAAAAATTGTAAATTGGTAGGCAGTCCTAGATTTGCAATACTTGGCAGCTTCATTTTGATTTATAACTACAAATGACTTGGTAATATGGCATTTTGTTGAACTACAGAGCCTTTCTGGTGAAGCAGGCAAGGAATGCGACAGGTTGTATTTGGAGACATTTTCATCAGCCTTTCTCCAAGTTGTCCAGTTACTGTTAAGGTAGCAACAATATTAAAACAAAATCCTTTGAAAAACATTGCAATTTATATTATGCTTATAAAAACGTATAAAATCACCAAACAGCTTTGTCAATGTGCAGGAGCCATCTCTACATGCCAGCTACTGAACAGCTGTTACTCTCAGATCAATCACCCCCCTGGGAATGCTATAAAGTGACAGAGAGCACCTCCAAATCTACAGATGCATTTGTACCATGGGAGTGACTGCAGTTGTCCTCAAGTCATGGGCTACTCAATTACTGCATTAAAAGTGTCTACAAAAAGACATCTGCTCCAAAAACTTACTGCAAAACATGTGCAATTGATTCTGAGTAATAGCTCATTTTCCTGTCATAACAAACTACTTGACTGATACGACATTAAGTAATTATCACCAGCCTATTGCAACCTGATTAAAAGTTCGCTTTAGAAACCACAGGTTAATGTTACAATACAGGTTCATTTTGGGCATGTGTACTTGTCTTTCACTTGAAAGCATTTACAAAGGAAGGCAAGGCATTGCATCAGCTTCGCTGGAGACCGTTAAGAAAAATAACTGCCATCTGTTCTCATACCACAGTAAAAAAAGATGTAACAGTTCAGCTAGAAATACATTTCAATGCGCTGCTGAATGACTTTATCACAGTTTTAGAAAAATATATACAGATTTTTTTTAAAGCAATTTCACTACAGCTTGCAATTTGCTACACAATACTGACTCTGATGTAACGAGACATTCAGCTGCTAAAATAATAAAAATTCTCTTCTTTAATCTCAGTTCTAGTTTTCTTCAAGTCTAACCTTTGTCACAGTGATTAATAGTACTATTAAGAAGCTTGTGTCCACAGAAGGAATCCAATCATGATATCATAAACTATGAAAATAGAAGTCTAGTGTTTAAGACTAAATTCCCTTTTTATTTGGAAGAAGCTTTCTTAATACATAGAGCAGCTTTCCCTCTTTCAGATGCATTCTGCCTCGCAGAGTTACTGTTTCACCAGATGTTAAATGCTCCAGATGGGTGGTTGCTTGGCTCTGAACCCCCAAAAACACCTCTGCAGATGTGCTTTCTTATGCCAGGGCTGTACAAACTATTTATTTAAGTTTTCCAGAGTAACTGACTTCTCTGCAGCTCCCTTGCCTCCAACAATGCTCTGTGACTAAAACGGAACCGTTTCGATTACCGGCATTTCTTTTGTCTTTTCAGCTTGACAAGAAAATGTCCTCGTTCACTTTACTTACAGCCCTGCATTTCTCGAAACACACAAACTCAGAGTCAAAAATATGTCTGGATGTAGTACTGTAGATACTGATGAGCAGAGACTGGGGAGAGATGTGAAAGGTGCTGCGCTTGTCCTTTGGAGACTGCAGAAGTACGGATCATGGCACAAAGCAGAATTTTTACCTTTTCAGTCTTTGATTTCCACAATCTCAAAAGACAGATGCTTGGCTACATGTAAAATTGTTAAGAAGAAAGTTTTAGCATGAGTTATAGAAAAACAGCTAAGAAATGCTAAACTTGAAGTCTATCATTTAGTGCCATCATCATCAAAGCCATTAGCCACAGAGCATGCAGGAGGGAGATGAGCGACTGAACTAATGAGCACCTCATCAAAATTAAATGTAGATTGAAGCTGTTAGCTAGACTGATGCCTAGCAAATCACAGGATCTTGAGGCTCCGAGTGGCAAGTATAAAATACATTGTACTGCATTTGTGGACAAAACTACATTCAGGCATTTTACACTATAACCTTAGAAGAAATGTCTAACCCAGACACGGCTGCTTGTCCCTCTCTGCATAGCCTTACACCCCCCTGCTCTGAATTCCCTTAATCCTGCATCGGTCCCTTCAGGACTCATATTGCAAAGACAATTTTTACTGGAAGATTCTCCTGGAGCTAATAATGTTTTCCACGCTCCCATCCTCACTGAAAAAAGAAAAAAGTAATTTAATTAGTCCATTTCAAGTCATTTCCGCAGCTCATCAAGCCTGGTATCCCTTTCCATCACTTGACTGAGAGCAAAAGGAACATGCACAGCCTCAGGCCCAAGCTCTGTTCTCACTGCAGCGGCCTCGAAGCCGACAGCAAGCTGTGTGTGTGAACGCAGAGCCCCCCTTAGCTAGGAACCAGAACGGTTCCACCTGAGCTCCATTCGCAGCATTTCACTTACAGACGCTGAAGGAAACATTATTCTCTTCCTCCCCCCACATTCATCTTCAGGATTTTCTTTTGATAAGAAGAGAAAACTTATTCCCTCAAAGAGAGTGATATTTAATAACCAGAAGAATTCACAGTGGAGTACATCTCAAAGCATTTCTTCTTTCAAGTTAGCAATTTTAGTAGCACTTCATATAACCTGCTTAACAAGGCAGGGGATTGCTGCAAGAAACCTGCAGCCGTCCCAACTTCTGCAAGCGTGCTGCAACCAGCAGCACAGTACAGCAGCCATTTTGGTTGCAAGAAGCAATCTGGGTTTCAAAAATGAATATATTCTTTTCAAGCTACAGTTTCATCAGAAACAACAGTGCAAAATATCACTGTATCTGAAGCAAGTAAAAAATAATTTTTGTCAGCTTGGACAAGTGAGCAATAGCTGCAAGTTTTGACTTGATACTCAAGATTCCACACCCCACAAAAAAATACAGGTGAGCACCTATTTCCTAGGGAGAACACCTGTTGTCCAAAAATCTGTAAATCTGTATTTTCCTGGAGTCATATTTTGAGAGGTTGGATAAGACTTTTTGGAAGCTTTTCAATCCTATAACCTCTAACAACACATCAAACATCCAAACAAACAAATTAAAACCTAGACAAGAATATTGGGTGCCATAAGCAGCCAGCCAGCAAATCCCTCCTCAACAGAAGTGCACGTTCGCATGCTCTGGGAACATATTTTGCTATGCTAATCATCTTGTTTTTGAATAAATATGTCAGGAGCAAGCCAGGCCAAAGCAAATTAGGCCTTTTGTTTTTCCTCTCGACAACTTAACCAACTTTAATCCTGCTTTAAGACTCAGAGTTGAAAGGGTCTGCTACAAATCACTAGAAAATAACAACTGTGCAGAAAGAACAAACGAGAAACTCCCCACTAGAGTAAAAGTCTGCCACGTTTATAAGGACAAGAGGGCCGAGTATTTTCAGAATTCCAGAAGCAAACAGACATGAATGTCTTGCTCAAGTATTAAGACTTACAAGCAAACCCCACCTGCCTTCCAGACTGGTGAACCGATGCACTGAAAGGCGTTAAGATTTAAGGAGTAGTACAGAATTCAGCCTCTTAACATTTTAATGGACAAAGAAATTTTACTGGTTTAGAACATTCACACTTCAACACAGGGAGAACACACAGTGACTCAACTTCATTGCTCATTACACAGACATACTACTTACCACATACTGTGAAAATACGGGAAGGCTGCATCTGTTTTGCTTGCACAGGAACAGGGAGAAAGCAGCAGAGTGTCCAGACGCCATCAGCCAGATGCTGGGACCATACCTGGTAACTCTGGAGAGCCACAAACACCTGCACTTCAACGCAGGTCTTCCAAGCACAAAGCTCTGGCTGGGGAAAAGGGCGCTCAGAAGCTCCAGGAAAGCTGGCTCCACCCAAGCTTTTAAGGCTTCCAGGTGCACCGCGGGCAGCCAGAAGCCTGGCCCCGGTGCGAGCTGCCGCGCACAGCTGGCAGCCCCAGCCGTGCGAATGACCCAGCTCTCCCCGCCCGGCTGCGAGCCCCAGCTCTTGGCACCGAGACAGCCTGCTGGAGGGGCGCGGGCTCTGCCGCCGATTCAGCAGAAGTTTACCGAAGCCAATGCTTCAAACAAAACACTTCCCATCGAGTCATACTTTTTCCAAAAACTCCACGGCCTTAATTCCTGACCAGCTCTCAGAGGACGACCTGGGCTGTGCTGTCTAGGGATCTCTGCATCTTTGCTCGTAACTGTTCTCTCCAGCACGGCACCGAAGGGCATACATGGCAATAACCTTTGGCAAAGCCAGAGGCCAAAGTCAAGTCACTTGCTAAAAAATGGTGCTGTATTTATTTACATTCACACTTTGTTTTCTTTACATTTAATTTTAAATTTTACATGGGTCCTAGATCTACAAATAATTTAATTTTTATTTGCCTTGAAATACTCTTAGAAAAAAAAAAAAAAAAAAAAAAAGTATTTTAAAGCGGGATTTTCAAAACGGAATTATTTATCTTTTAGGGTGCAACCTGGAAGGGATCACCAAAAAGCATCACAACCACAACAGAGGAAGTGAGAGTGGATATGAAATGGATAAGCTTAGTTTCACCCAATACTTACTTCCAAACTATTGCACAACATTTATTTTCTTACCATTTACTAATTGGTAGATTTTAGTTAATTTACTTATTGAGAAGACAATGCTCTCTTAACCCCTGTTCTGCAGCTGATTTCTCTTGTTGATGTAGTCTCTAGGTGAACCTGTGGTGAATACAGTATGATGTGATTAAGTGGTCTATAAAGATATGAAATTAAAAATGGGACCTTGTAAATTTGATACAGAATGTGTGAATCGAGAGTACCAGTGCTCAATTTTGAGACAACAGCTTATCAGAAAACATAGGCATATTATATTCGAAAAAACTGTAGAATTTTGCTACGTAAGATAATGGCTATAACAGAAAAACAATTGAGAAATTATAACTTAAAATGGCAAATTATGTTAATTTTTTATTTCAATTAATATTTGTCTTATCACTGCCAGCTAGAAACAGCCAAAATATCAACATATTAAATAAGCAAGACCAATTCTGTGTTTTTATGTAGTTACATTTGATCGTCCAAGTGCAAATTGAATTGAAGCTGTAAATGCACTTTAATATTTGTAACGGTATAAAATGCACCAGAATTCAGACTTTTCATCCAGAAGAAAATTTACAACATTAAGAGTATGTTACTCCTCTTCAAGACTAGTTATTCCCAAAGGCACATACAGTAAATTAGCAGATTGATTGGTTAGCATTGATGGTTTTAGTGCAATTACAAATCAGGCTCCTTTGAATACAAGTTTGCAGGCTATTATTTCGAAAGTCCTGCCTGAGATTTAGGAGGAAGGAGTAAGTAGAAGTTCCTCCGCAGGAATTTAGAAAGTATGTAGTCATTTTACTGGACAAGAAAAAGACACTTCTTTACCCAAAAGGGTTTTGTTAGATTAATTTTCAAAGGTCTGTGCAGAAAGTTTCTCACAAAAAAACCCAACAAACAAGTTACACAATTTCTTCTCACAGAAAGTGTCAGGTAAACAAAATAGAGAGATTGCTACTGTCTCCTCTTGTTCTTGAAGTCCCTGTCTCAGTGGCATTACATGAGCATGGAATTTAATTCAATATGTGTTGCAAATTACTTCCAACACTCACCTCTCAGTGTTTCTGCTGCCTAACATAATACAACTACTTACTTCAGGTCCTATCTGAATAGTATTGAGCTGGTCAGGAATTTTTTGATAAACCAGGCCTTAACTACAAAATACTAACTTGACAAAACCAAATTATTTCATGGAGATAAATTGGTGTTACTGAACTTTTAATGCCATTGCCAGTGGAGGTCTACACGGTGTTGTGCCAGTTTATCTCAGGCAGCAAGTGACCTTGAGGTCCCAAGGCTGGGGCTTTGCAGATGCCTTAACACATCAAGCGCTACAGGGATAGAAGCTCTTATTCCTGTTTCCTCTGCTCTGAAGCCAGAAGTCTGAAAGCCCTGAGAGCTCTGGTCCTAGTTGGGCTGATTGCGTGGAAGACCACCTCTTCCCAGTGGTCTCTTCCAGAGATCTCTTCCATGTAGCAAGGGTGATCTCACCATCCTTGGGGTTTGCAGGTTCCCTGGAAGGCAGGCTGGAGTCAGGCACCAAGATGTGGGCCCAGCTACTGCAAGGATTTTCCATATAACCTTGTCTTCAGGTGACTGAGAGTTGTGTGCATTAATTTTCAATTACAGCTCACATGGAGACATACCTCAAGATTAGGATTAACTTCATTCATTCATCTCTCTTTCTAGACCTTACATCAAGCCAAAATGCTGTGTGTCACATACAATGGCTTATCAATCATGCCCTACTGAAATAAAATTAAGAAGTTCAGCGCACCAAAGCATGCACCAAGTATTTGTGCTTCCTGAGAGGCTGGAAGGAGCTCTGACAGAGCCAACTTAAATGGTTTCCTGAAGCTGGAACAATTCACTGTGGAAAGAGTTTAAAATGTACTGCCTGTACCTTCTCTATGCCTTGTGCACAGTTTGTTCTTGTCTCCCTGAAGGAAGCTTATCACACTAAAGATAAACCCAGCAGTGCCTGGCGGTTTCTATCTTTCCTTTGCATAAGCTGTTTCTCTTGTTCTTGAGGGAAAGAATGACAGGGCTGAAACTTGCCAATATAAATGGCAATGCTCTGTTCTCTCTTTGTACCATTGTTGTATTCTGTTTATTACAGCTAAGAGTTTGGCCTATTTCTACAACCTTTCCTATTTTTCACAAGAGCTGTGTATACCTTGAGCCACTTTCAGTCAAGCTATGTGAAGAAAACAGTCTACACATATTACCTTGAAAAAAAAGGATATTAAGCTTTTGAATTAGACACAGATTCCTTATTTAATAGAAACACTGTAAAATGAGAACAGACATATGATTAGAGTGTACACCCTCATATACAAAGAACAATAACATGCAGAGCTGCCTTGCATTTCAGCATCATCCCATCAGACTTAGATACTACCACTTTCCTTATTCAAAGAAATAATTTCAACTATCTGATCGTACTAAGGCTGTTGATTACTTTCACTGCCTTCATATCTGCTACCCGACAGATCTGGCTTAAAAGAGCTGTAAGAAATAAAAGGCCCCTCCACCCACTGTACTTTGGTGGATGTGCAAAGGTTCTTACTGAGGCATGGTGGTGACTGGGGACCTATCTGAGAATGAGGCTTGTTCAAGACTTTCTCCCAGAATACATGGACACTCTCCTTGCTGTTCTTTCAAACAATGACACCGATGAGATTACATTGGGAATTGAATCTGTCCATTGCTGGAGAGCACCGGTAGCCATGGGACTATTCTCGGAGAGCAGGCTGTACTCAGAAGATAGAGTTGGAGATGGAAAATTTAGGGAAGAGTGAAAAGGAAAAAAAAATCTTGACTGTTGAGGCGAAAGTGTATCAGGTGTCATTCCAATGAAATAAAAAATAGGTATTTCCAAGGGAAGAGGAAGAGTCAAGCCTCTATTTCTTACCAACATTGAGAAGGCAGTATAAAAATAAGCGTGGGGGAAACAACATACCAGGACGAACTTATCAGCTACATATAAGGAAGGCTGAAAGTTTTGGTTTAGCATTAAGTTTTGCGAGAAAAAATCCTGACACATCTTGCAGGGAAAATGCCCTGAAGATTCCTGCATGGATCCTACCAGATCTAGCTAGCAACCAGCTCTTGAAAGAGAATAAAGGGTCTTGAGGCCCAGGGTGCTCAAGGTTATTGGTTCAGCAAGATGAAGGAATCTTTTTAATTTTTATTTTCTTAAGGGTTTTAAAAGAATAGAGGATTTGGAAAAGCTGACAGATTCTGAGGACTGAGAGGGCCAGAAAAGCTGTATTCTGTTAGACTGACTGATGCGACACAACTGCTGCAGGTACTTTCTGAGATTCAGCAACACTGAGTCAAAGAACTTCCCTGAATGCATCCACTTGAGCAACGTCTGTGTCTAAACAGCTATAATATTTAAATATGGATACTGTTAAAATGCCAAGACAACAAGTTCTGCACAATATCAGGATCTCTCAGTACAAGTATCCTCTGAGATGTTAGTACTTGGCCTTTCTTATTCCTGGACTAAAAATGATAAAATTCTTTACTGAGGTCATTAGAGAAGCACATGGATTTCTCCCTTTGGGCACTTTAATACATAAAAATGGTCCCTTTGTATTCTCAGCTAACAGATTATTGTGCTTACCAGCAATTATTTTTTTAATGTGAATTCTTAATGATTTGCAACTTTTAGACCTAATATATATGCTCCACAGGTACATAGATATGAAAACTGGCAAGGTACACAAAGGAAAAGAACCAAAACAAAAATCCACACAAACATACAACCCCGGTGTTTTCAAAAGTCATTATGATCTCCTGAATAAATAACACAGCTTCTAAACTCTGCCTGTTCTCATGAATTTTCATAAGAGAATTATTTTCCTTTTCATCATTATTTTTATACTAACATAAAAAGGAATCTCAGACACCAAACTATGTGAAAATAAAATGAAGTGCCTTGAATTTCAAAGGAGGAGGGGAGATAGCAGGAAGTTCATAATTAAAGCTGAAATCTTCTCTACCACTCCTTGGTTTGTAGTAATCTTCAGCAGCCACTTCTGAATCCTGGATTTTGCACGCTGTGTGAGATGCTGTAACTTGGCACACAGTGCTTAAAGGTGAAGTGTGCAGCAATTTCAATACTTTTGTTGGCATTGGATTTTTTTCCTTCCTTCTACGACAACCTACGTGGTTTTTTCCTTGCTACCAGAAAAGAACACTTTTTAAGAGGATGAAAGAACTTTTTCCAGGATCTGATTATTTTCTTATTAAAATATTGTGTTGATCAGGTCTGCTACCTCCTGCTGGCAGAGCTTGCCAAGATCTCCAAGGAAGCTGAATGGCTGATGGCACGTGAGATTAACCTAGGCTGTCACGTTTTGTTGGGAAGGAAAGCTGATCCTCACTCACTATGCCCCATTTCATGCAACTAGACAGCTTCGAATGTGGCAGAGCAGTCGTTTCCCACCATTTCCCTGCTACAGCTCCTATTTCTAGTTCAATGCTGAACGCTGCGTGGCTGAGTAGCTGTGCAAACAGGAAGGCGCAAGTTACGTAGTAAGGCTAAAAATCATGGCAGATTCCTTGGCAGCGTTTAATAACACCAGAGAGTTCCACCATGACCGATGCATCTCCCAGAAGCTACGGGTAGACGGGCTTTGAAACGGTCCTCATTCTCGGCCAAACGCAGGGGTCTGACAGGTACCACCATCAAAACCCCAGTGCCACGTGTCTCTGCAGACATTCAGCTGCTTGGCAGAATGCAACTGCTGGGACAAATCAGTGGGCTGAAATAGTGGCAGACCCACACTGGGACCTTCGTCAGCTCTCTGTCCCTCAGTGCGGTTTATATCCCAGCCTTATTTATTCCAGCAGTGGCAGCAGTTCAGTCACATGCAACACATTCCTTACTTCTATGCTCCAAAAAGTCCTACTGCCCAAGGAGTGTGAGCTTGTTTTTTTCTGAACTAAAAAGGTTCAGCAACCTTATTGTCACTTTGCAAACGCAGGGGAAAAAACCAACGACCCCCCCGCCCCAAACCAAGCATCCTTAGACAGATCAGCTGCATTCTGCTTCGTTATGTTTATTTTGCTTTTCCTAAGGCAAATAACAAGCGAACCTCACAAAAACTGACATGTAGCTGGTAGGGATGAGAAAGTGAATGCGTTTAAAAAAAAAAAAAGAAGTAATAATTCTTGCCCTTAAGGCACTAACCCAAATGTGTTTTTTTTTTTTTTTAAATGACTGCACAGTACTTCTGTTGTGTGAATACTTGCTACCATGGCACAAACAATCAGTTACAAGCTGTGCTAGCAAAATATTTGCCCCTTCTGACACATTTTATTATGAGAGAGGCTTATTAAATTCTCAAGAAGGCTACAGCAGATTAAGCTGTTGAGGATTTTTACAATTAGCATCCATTACCTAAGAATTCATGTATGATTTCTGAATAGAATTGGCTTGTCAAACAACAGACAATTATTAAAATAATAATAAAAAAAATCAATCCCAAAGCCACCTCCAGAGTGTAGTCAAAATCCACTATTCAAGGTTGGTTTGGAAAAATGCAGTTTCCTATGTCAGAATAAAATGAATGTTAGTGAAATGCATACTAACCAAACCAGTTATAAATATTATAAGGAGCTGGGTAATTTTAAAATCCCATCCTTTTTAGCATCTAAATAGGCTAACGCTCCTGTTGCTTATTCAGCACTGCTGATTTACAGAGCTCAGTACTATGAATGTCTAAACATTCTGCTGAATTTATCAACATATTCGGTGCTGTTGATTTGGTTATTTGATGCTAGAGATGGAGCTTATAATATCTATACCATTCCCAGCTTCTCAAATGAGGCCATCAAGAGCATTACCCATCTTATATCAGGCTATGTCTTAATGAAAGGTGACTAGAGCTTCAGGAAGGTCCCACAACTGGTAGACAGAATTTACATAATCGTATTAATTTATGATACTAACTGAATGCACATGATCCAGTCTAGAGACAGCACGTGGTGAAACACACCTTCAGGTAAAATTTGAAGATGAATGCAATCGACATACTTGCAGAAACTGCAAGATATACATTTCATGAGTTACTTCCAGTGAGTTATTAAAATTTCACTTTGCTCTGACCTTGAATCTTGAAGCTTAGCAACCATGCATTACAAACCATCCATTCTTCTCATATTCTTCAGATATGTAGCTTCATATAACCCTACCCGTGGAGGCTCAAGGTGCCATTAAAATGCAATGTAGATACGCATTTACACTTTTGGAATTTTCAGTATTTTATAGCAGCTTCCTCTAAAACATATTTTACCATGTGAAAAAGTGAGACTCAACCAGTGATATATTTAGATATATAGCATAACATTACCTGGGACGTTTACAAGTTTTGTTAAAAAACAGATTTAAATACTTTGCAGCTAAGTTATTAAACAGGAATCAGTTTAGTGCAGATAATGCTGTTTGCTGAATATGTGCCACCTTACTTTCAATCACTCCTTCCCACCTGAATTTCACTTCACCATACATTTCCCTTTGTTTATCTTGCTGTGATCAACTACATCTGTGTCCTCACCACTCTGTCTTCTCCTTATTTGTCATTTGTGACTTAGCTTATGAGAGACTAATGGACTGAACAAGGGTCAATACTTCTTCATCCCTATCAACTCACTTGGTCTAATCCTGAATTAACCATCTCATGCATAAGAAATGGCCACTCTTTTGACCACGTTTTTCTTGTACACTGATCTCTATTCCTGTGAGCACCCAGATGTCTTTGTCAACAGTTTCTCCTTCAATCTCCTTCTCTCCACTGTCATTCTACTACTCAGTATTGATTCATTGTACCCTATTCTTGCTCTTATTCTTTCTTTCCACCATTTTCTCTGCTGCTCTGGTGGAAATCTAGGGACTGCACTTTTTTCCCCACTACAAATTCATCCTATTCTTTTTTCCCCAATGTTGTTGCATTTCTTAATAAAGCACTTTTATTCTCTCAAAACCTACTGTCTGTGGTCTACCTTCTGCCTGACCGGCATCTCTGACTCTCCTCCAGCCCTATTTTCTCAAGATCTGGTCAGCTTGTTTAAGGAGAATTCTATAAAATTGTGAAAAAATTGCAATGCCCTTTCTTAGTCACTGTTCTCACTGTTGTATTCAACCATTTTGATTCCAATCCTTCAGTCTGACTGCTCTGCTCTGACCTCCTCCCAGCTAATCTCCTTTTCTTCTCACTTTTGCCCTACTACCTCTGAAACTTCTTCTGCTTCATTCAACCTAAAAAATGAGGTCTCTTGCAGAAGCAGTTATTTCTTCACCTACTCTTAACTATTCTTTCCATCTCTGCTTGGAAGTATCATATGAAATATTATACTCTATCTAGATGGTCTCTCAATGTCATTTTGGTGCTTTACCAGTAACAGTCTAGTCTTCTTACCTTTCTGCACTGGAATCCTTGGAAGTCTGAGAAACTTTATAGGTGTCCTCTCTGGTTCTGTTTCTTTGTATTATTATTGTGATTTCTTCTCAGGAACATCTTGTTCACGTTAGAAGCTTGCTATGTCAGAACCAAGCATACAATATTTCTTCTCACATCAGCTTCTCTGTTTTTCAGTCACTGTTTCCCTATCATCAGATTTATCATCTGGATTTATTCTTTAACTATATCCTTCCTTTCCCAGATGCAAGCCGTAGCACATTATCATTCTGCTTTCCACTATGTCCAAGAGGAAAATTTAGCTATGTCCTATATGTTCTTCCTAAAATCTTTTCAGATCACCTTAACAATCATTCTCACGTTTTGCTTGTTTACAATCTATTCTTCTCATATTTTCAGTCTGTATACTGTTTAAGATGCAAAATGTACTTTTACCTTTAGACCTATCAGACTTCTGGGTCATTAGTAAATAATACTTTTAGCAAAGGAAGGAGGTATTTACAAAGGTAAAGTACAGAATATGAGTTTGTTTCTTCACAGAGCTGGAAAGTAATTTACATGCTCTGAGATACTTTCTGCATGAGTCCATTTCCTTACATATAAAGGAAGCCAAAGACTGGTTAAATCTTACTCTGAGGGTTGCAGTACAGCAGCAGTACGGCTGCCTTATATATCAACAACTGTTTTGAATTCAGGCTCTAACGATCCTCAATTCTTTCCTACTTTTTAGAATTTAGCAGAGAGCCCCATAAACAGGTGAACTGGAGTAATCAGACCACTGAATATCAGGAACATTGAAAGTTCAGTTTGTGTTTTGACCAAAAGTCTACAGACAATTTATTTCATCTTGATCATGATCCTAAGGTGTTGATGACGGACCTCTTCTCTGCTCAGCTGTGAAGAGGGCAGGGTTTCCATTTCAGCACTCAACATATTGCTGGTGTGCTGTCAAGGGCTGGGTGAAACTCATTATGAATAACTCTCATTGTGTTTCGTCAAGAACTGGAATATGAGTTTCTGAAAGGACTATGAACCTCAGTTATAGAGGCAGCTGGTTCAAAATGAGGCAAAAATTTCTGATCTAACAAAGGAACTAATTAAAAACCCCCTCAGACTTCTGAGCTCTTCCTTTGCTAAGCTAAAATATTGTTGCAAATGAAAAATTTATACATAGGTAAAACATAGGAAATTAACTATGGATGAGGTGCTAAGCAGGAATGACCACAGTGTAATTCACTTTGGCACTCTTGGGCTTCGGGCAAACTGGATTAGCTAAGACTAGAAAAATCTGTTGAAGGACTTGAAAGAGATTTAAAGCCAGATGAATGACCAGAATAATGGCACACAGCATTACAATGTACAGCAATGAAGAACGGACAGACCAATTTATACACTGAAACTACAAAATATCCTTTCGTTTCAACATGGACCATCGATTTAAATGCAATAAGGTACAAAGAAAGAATTTCTAAAGAAGTGGAAAGAAAAAGCAGAGGACACATAAGTTTCCTGTATTTCTATCTGTTGAATCATCTTCTGATCAAGTCAAGAGACTGGATGCTAGACTAGAGGAGCAAGTTTGTTTATTAGTGTTTTCAACTCTTTTTAACTAACCCTGTTCTCTTGATTTCTTACCTCATTAAACAAATGAACAAAAAAACTTTATGCTTTACTACTAAGGTTAATTAGTCTTCCACAGTAGATGATCACTGATTGTAACAACCAACTAATTAGAATGGTTTGTTTGTTTCATAAAAGTAGATGGGTTTTGTGGTGATCAAAGCTAGAGGCTAGGTAAATCATCAAGGCAAAATTTCCAACTGTCACTCCTCATACATATTAAATAACATTTTTCAAGATATTATTATAACAAAGCTGTGACAGAGTTAGAGTAACAAAGCTAGTGTAAGTAGACCATATTGGTTCTTACTAAACTTTATATAGTATGAGTGTGGATGATAACAAAGACAATTCTCACTAGCGGCTGCAGAAATATAAAACCAAGAAATACAATCATAAGCTACATCAAAGTGCGCATTAACAGGATATTGGCATGGACCAGGTAGTTTGTGAGACATAAGGCATGCAGCCATCCAAGAATCTCAGCAGTAGCCTTCTAGGAGTATGGGTAGCTTGGTATGCTACTGCCAAGCAATCACTTGTTTTAAAGAGCTTTTTCTCCATTTATTTTAGCAAATTCCATCAAATTTCAGCAATGTTGGTTTTGGAACTATTGAAAGGATAAGCTGTTAAAAATACCTCTCTCTCAGCTATTTTGACCTCATTTTCTAGAATCATAATTTCCAACCTACTACTGTATTTCCTGTAAGTAGTTAGTACCTCAGTGGCCCTTGTCTGAAAACTGAGAATATGTAAAGTTTAGAAACATACTTAACATTTCTTTCTCAAAGAAGCACATGTCGACTAGTTGAAACCCATCATAATCCATGGGAAAATGGATTTCCATATCTGTAAAAATGCTGATGGAGAAAAGAGCTAATCTTGTAAAAATATTTTACTTACCTAAATTCAGAATTATAGGCTGGTTTTTGTTAAAAGCCTTTTGTGTTAAAAGTTGTTGAAAAAGAAACATCAAAATCAAACTGAAGTAACTCAAGATGAGATGAACAAATGCTTGGAGTAATTTGACTGAACCTTATTGTGTATCTGAACATGATTTTTTTTATGATTTTGGCTTTTTGGTTAGATGGAAAAATGCTAAAAAGTCCAAATTTGTGAAGAGACAAGAAAACAGTTGCTTACCAATTCCAACAAGGAATACTAATAAACTCATGTAATGAGAATGATTAGATCAGATTTATCCTCTGTATTTTATGAAGCCTCTTGAGTTTAATACAGCTGGAAGGCTCAAAATTGCCAGTGAAAGGAGAAAAAAAAGGGGGAAACAGAAGAAAAACTGACAAAATTGCAACATAATCTGAAGTCTTAAGGCTGCATTCTCCATCAGTGACAGCTTAAATCTTACTTCAAAGATACAAAACTGAAGTTTTGTTCTAAGGTAAAGATACCCTTAAATTTAAGGGTGAATGATGTTAATAAGAAGTTTGCAGATTTCTTTGCAAAAACTAAATCACTTAGTTCAAATATCTTCTTCAAAATTCTAAAAACTATGCCTTTCTAGTAGAGTGAGCTACATGAAAAATTTACAGATGATTGATCCAGTCTGGATCAAAACTGAGACTGCAGTAGCAAGCTCCTCTAATCCCAATGATAAGTATCAGGACAGTCCTGTTCCTCCAAAGTACAGTGCTGAAAGAAAGATAAGAATATGGTATAGGCCAGAGGACAAATAAAAATACATTAAAAAACCCAGGAAATAAAATATATAAGTGAAAATAATTGAGATTCCAATGAACTGCACAGCAGGCTTTAGCCCTTGCATATATTTTCCCGTTTTTTAGAAGTAACAGTAGTAAATTTAGAAGTAAATAATTTTGAAATTTTATAAGGTTATAAAAGAGCCTGAAGCTACAGAAATTGTTCTTTATTTTAAAACTGTATGTTAAAAATGTTGTATAGGAGCATGTTTATTCAGATGTGTGAGAAAAAATAAGCCCTCATTAAGGGAAAAAATAATTTCTTTTCAAAGTGTAGATCTTCTAGGCAGGAGAAAAGTACATAGACTGTCAGAGAATATTTATTTCATGACAAGTTTTGCTGATAGAGTTAAAATGTAATATAGGCAAAATACAGCAGTAGTTAGAGTGATCACATCACTAAATGTTCACAAAATTTGTGAGGTTTTTTTTTTCCTGAATCCTGCAGGTCTAGTAGCAAGTGCTCAGGACACTCTGAAGCATTTGCTTTTCCTGTAAAAGTATGCAGAAATTGCCTATCCTTCAGTATGCAAAGAGAATTCTAATAAAAAAGGCTAGTTGAGGGCTATTGGGAAAGTCTACCTTGCAATATCCACCTATTAAAGATACTGTCCCAGAAAATGGAAAAGAAAGGAGACTGGGATTTTTTTTTTAATAGTTGGCATTCATTAAAAAACAGTGAAGGGCCGGGCAAAGGATTTCATCTTTCAGACATCATAATCCAATATGCTTCATCTTTACCATTGTAGAAATAAAATATGAAAGCAGCAATGCCAGATCACTTCCAAATAATGAAAAGAGGAGAGAAAATGTCTCCGGACAGTTTTCCAGGAGCAAAGCCATACTTCTGTCTCTTGAGATAACAGTGAAAGAAAATAATGTCTTATTTTCTTTGGGTACACATGATAATTGAATGCTCAAGTCATTTGGGGGTAACTATTTGCTGTAGACTCTTCACAACCTTAACATAAAATAAATTTGTCACACCATCAAGACAGGAGGTGGTGGTTACATCAGTCTGATTTTACTGACTTCTCAAAGGTATGCTGGAAAGTCATGGGAGTAGATTTTTTTTACCCTTCTGTTAACAACAGCAGTACCGACTCAGTAGAGCTTGGATCCCAGTTGAATGCCATACCCATCGGGCTACTAAGTGAATTTTGCATAATTAATGAAATATTCATTGGGTCAGACATGAACAGATACCAATTTGACAGCCCAGTGACTAGGGCACTCACCTAGGCTGATGAAACCAAATCCCTTCTCCAATAACCATTCATCAGAAGATACAGATGACTATTCTGCGTGAGTCACAAGGCTTGAACCTCTCTTTCTTACATTCTACATTCCAAGTCTCTTCACCATCCTACTCACATTGCTGAGGTGAGAGACTTTCTTGTCAAGAACTATTCCGTACAGTCTTGGGAAATGTTTTATTGAATTGACAGGAAAGCCATTTCCTCAGAGAACTCCAGAACATGTCTACTTACTCAATACTTAAAGCTGAAAACTTGTTTTCTGTTTTTAAAAAACTTGTTTTTCTGAAAACTTAATTTTTGTTTCCACTTTCTCAAAATGTTCCAACGTTAAAAAAATCTCAGCAGGGAGCTGAGTGCAAACTGAGACTGCAAAGACTATACAGATAAGTCTAGAAAGTTAAGAGCTAATCCAAGAACATTAAAAAAAACCCCAGTTTTAAGTTCTGTATCTAACTGCAATATTTGATTTCATAGAAGTGGCAGTTTTACACTGGCTTTTTTTTTAAATATACTAATTAGAGTAGGAAATGACTCTGTGGAATCTGCTAGAAATTTTGACTTTTTAAATAGAATCACTGAACATTCTGTATTTACTTGCAATGAATCTTTTAGGATTTCATTGTTAAAGTAGAGAACGTAAATCCAATAATTGATAGCAAAATGAAGGCTTGATAATTGTCTCTCAACTAATCTGAAAACTTGTTATCTTCCTGCCCCAGCTATTCCACAAAGATTTAATACCACTGATCTGTAGAAATGCTTCCTGGAAATTACAATTTATTAATGTAACAGAATCTATCCTGATATATTTGCTATTTATTTATATTTTTTTTTAGACAGCTCTACACTGTAGCCAGTTAAGTGGCTTAGAATGAATGTACAGTCCTTGATAAAAGATATACCACTGAATTTACAGATGAGGAAGATGAATATGGATCTTCCAAAGATAAACTGACCCCGTAGGCTTCCAACCCTATAAGCATGTAAGTATGAGATGGGCTTTAATGAAGCAGTATTTCCCTATTGAGGAAAGTGAATGACGAAGTTCAACATCATCTCACGGACTGCCTGCTCACACTCTCCAGACCATCAAATCCACCAGGCCAAATTCTGAGAGCTGTGGGATTCTGAAACGGTAACTCTTTTCTGTTTTAAGGAGCCATGAAGGGGCTTGCTATGACATAAAATTTGATCTTTTAACTACTGGCACTGAGAATTTCACACTGACTTTCACAGCAGATTCAAGGGGGAAAGAATGAGTGGAAGAGCTCAAAGCACGGCAGAGAGTTTCCTTCTTTTCCTGTTAATTTTTGAAGTTCAAACATCTGATCACCTCTTCCAATCATTAAAGCAACCACACAAGAGTTTTGCTTTAGTGATATGGACTGTAATTACAATGCACATTGGCATGGTATTTCTTTCCTTGACCCCCTTAAAAATTGGCTGTGCAATAAGAAACATAAAGTATTACACAGAAATACCAAGTTTTTTTAACATATGGACGATGCTCATGGGAATAAAATTATCATATATTATAAGACAGGTTTAAATCTAGAGATACAAGCAATATGTCTTTCAAAAGTGTGCTAAGGTATATTACTCTTTTTGCCTAAAAAGTTAATGGTACAGCATTGCCTTTCTATAGTTAAGTGGAACAGTGCTACCTGAACAGACACATTTAAGGAAGCAAAATAGTTTGGGTTGATTTCTAATCATCATTAATACTCCGTATGTACAGAGCTTTAAACAGACTGTACTTTGGTGGCTCATGTCCATAAATAATGTCATTTGTGGTTCATTGGTTGAATTAATCTGATATAAAATGACTAAATTGAAAATCTGTAGGTTGAGCTCTTGATAAATTCTGGCAGAGCATTAAGCAGGCAATCATAAGCTTATTAATGAAAAGAGAATGATAGAAATTGAAATATTAAAGAAGCAGCAAGTAATGGATTAAAAGTTAATTTTGATAACATAACTTGCACCAAATAGGAAAGTGATTGATGCAAGAAGCTCCTTTTTATTGTTTTCATATGCTATTTCTTTCAAAAGAGTGCCATTAGGTGGAACTCTATGGCTGTGAACGGGATAAAACACCTAAGACTATCTTTCCAACTTCTTATATTAGCTATTATTCATGCCTGTGTTGCTCATCTAGTTTGGAACTGGCAAACCTATGTGGAAAAGGTCTTCACAGTATAATTTTTTTGCAACCTTTAACTCAAAAAATTAAAGCCAAGATACTTGCTGATGAATTCCTCAGGGTGGTCTTGGATAAGGCTTCATCATTTTTCCTAGTGAAGTTTTGTGCCTGAAATGATGAAGGGTGTTGAACAAGATACGAAATTCAGCAGAACTCTACAGAAAACCACTTCCATCTTCAGAGAAGCCAGAATTTCCCACTCAACAGAGCCGTACACATAGGGTAGAAAGCTGTGAGCTATGCAAGGCAAGAGGTTGTGAAAGAAGAGTCTGGCCCAACTCATTAGAATTTTAGCCTACTGTTATCAATGCCTTTCACTGCTAGTGAAAGGCTTTAGAAGCAATAACTGGAAAATCTCAGAAATCTAATGGCAAAATACAGAACTACTTTACAAACAATAAAGATCAGTCATAGGTAGGTTCAAAAGTTATACAAGTTGAGTCCGCATCATGTTGAAGACACACGTTTGTAAAAGGCAGCAAACTGACCAGCATCAAATGAAATGCAGTGTTTTAAGGCCTAATTTGCAAATTCCATGCAAAATATGTTGTTTGTAATATTCACTGCAATTGGAATATATAATACCATTTATCAAAAGGCAGATTTTAAAATGCTAGCATTTAATACTTCTTCCAATATAACGGGATGTTGGAAATTGAAGAAAAGCTTTAATAAAATTCCTTTGTTGTAAACATCAGTCCCAATCTTACAAAAGCATGCCTTTTATTAGCACTAAAAAGACTTTTCCACTGAACACATTCATGTCTTGGGGCTTCTACAGCAAAAACCAGCAATAAATTTAGAATTTCCAGTAAACAGATTATTGTATAAATACATAATAATTTTCAGAGCATTTGTAAACATTAAATAATAATTTCTGAGTGGATTACTGAACAGATTTAAGATAAGGATAAACAGCAAAAATAAAGACACGCATTAAATGTTATTACAAATTTGTTTCCAGCAATTCTATGGTTAAGATTTTTAGCATATAGAAAATACAAAGAGCGTGAATCAGGAAACAGACAAACAGACACTTAATCTATTGGGCTGTGGGAAACCCAGAAAGACTGCAGATTCCAGGTCCTGTCAGGTTTAATGTAGAAAGAGAGAAAGTCAGCCAACAGCTCAAGGGAGTAAGATGTGCATGTGACCTACAAGGTCAATGGTCAAACGTGGCACTGCTGACAGGTATATGGACAGCCTGTAGAACTGTCCTCTTGGGATATCTTAATATACCTACCTGTTTGCATTTTAATAATAGTCATAATGATGTGTTAAGGTTGTTCGAAAAAGCATTGCAAATCCAAGAATCACCAAGCTACTCTTTATGCAAAGTCTAACATTTTCTTACAGGACAAGGATACAAAGGCAGTGAGTCCCATCCAACTCCATTCATTTGTTCATTATTCATTTGTTGGCAAACCTCTTGACATTTGTCAAGCCCGTGACATTTATACCAATTACTGTTTTAATTTTTTGCTCACTTCAAGAGGATCTTTCCAAACAACAAAGCCAACGTTCCTTATGTTGTAAACAGCTCACAATCCAACTCAAGAATAGACAAATGCCATGGAGGAGGTGATTGAACTTTTAATTCAGCCTTCTTCCAGGTATCTCATGGCAACAGGAGCTTTTGGATCCTAACTTAGCTTTGGATGCTAGCTCTTGGCAAGTAGATAAGAGCTATGTCAAGATGTTTGTCTATGACCAATTCCTCAGTCAACAAAAGAACCCACTGAGATAGTAAAACTGTTAAAGAAGACACATTGTGTTGCTGTTATTTTATCTTTTTATCTTTCTTTCATATATTTAAGTTTTCCTGCTGGCTTGTGTTCCATATGAATCTGCTGCACAAACTTATTATAGAATCACAGAATCATTTAGCTTGGGAAAAAGCTTTAAGATCATTGACTCCAACCGTAATATTCACACATTCATTTTCAGACGTGTTTTCCACCATTATACATTTAAGTTTCAAATTAGTCAGGTCTCAGACCTCTAAACACTGAATTCTATACATAGTTTATATGTAATGCTCAGCTAGTTATGGCTTGTATTTATTTCAGACTCCCTCTTCCCTCTCCTTTTGTTACCATGCTAATGAAAACCTTTTTGTTCAGAGAAAAGTAATTTTGGCTACTGTATGTTTCTAGTGAGGACAAAACAAATATAGAATGCTACGTACAAACCACTGAAACAGCAAATTGCACATATATCTACCCAACTCTGGACTGCATCTCAATCCAGAGATACACAGAACATCAAAGCCAGAACTCTCCAGAAAGCTCAGCTGAAAGCCCACCTGGAATATGGACATCTGAATTGCAGATATTCTACTGAGGCTCATGGAAGGACAACCACAGGTTTAAAGCAGGGATGGATAGAACAGGCACTTAAAAGAGGAAATTAATTTAAGAAATAAAGATTAAAATCTTAATAAGCAATGACTCAGAGGGAATATAACACATAAAGATGTATAAAGAGTTTAAATAGCAAGACGACAAAGTGATAATTTTGGGCTTCGTTTCCTTACTGATCTCAGCAGCCAAGCCCAGTAAGCTCTGCTACAAAGGAAAACTGAGACAGTCAAAAGTCTTTTTAAGAGAGCTTTTTTTTAAGAATAGTAAGAGCATTTGCTTAGTCTAGCAAAACCACAGAAGGCCACTGTTTCCAAATAAATACTGAGGAACCATTTAGGGAAACTCCAGAAGTTTTATCTGGATTTGGATAAATTTAGGCTAGATATTCAGGTTTCTAACCAGAAAGGTTGACATGTGAAGGATTCTTCCAAATGGAGTAGAGGGGGCAATAAACCTCATTATCTTTAAGGCAGAACTTGGTAGGCTAATGAAAAAGTTTATATGATATTGTTGCAGAGGGATTAGACTTAATGATCCAAGAAGTCACTTCTGGTCCATTTTTATATACTGCTAAAAGCATACAACTAGAAATATTAAGAGCGGGAATATGACAAAATGGTATTCAACCCATCCAATAATATTGCCTTTAAATGCACAAAATAAATATTTATAAATGTTGATTAAAATGCAGGAGATAATAGGTTATTTTCTTGTTCTATTCAATATAATAACTTTCTGATGATAGCAGAGGTATCCAGAGGTATTGATGTGGTTTTCAGTGAGTGCTTTGATACTGGTCTAAAAGGAGTTACACAGCAGGAGAATGTCTCAATAACCATTGTATTTCCTTTTGTGCTTGCAGCATCCTCACAGTAGAGCACAGTAAGATAGGAGCTGCAGAGTAAAAGACAATGACCTTAGCAGTAAGACATTCATTCCAGCAGCCAGGTGCTTGGTGACTCTGAATAAATACAGTAAATCCCCTGTTGATAGCAAGAACAAGTTCATCTATTGTTCTTGCCAAAGCAGACAGAGATGAGGACTACACACTCTAAAATCCATTATAAAAGAGCTGTGCGCTATCATACATTTCAAAAATTACTCATGTCCAATAGGATACAGTCACCTTGCACTACTCTAATGAGCTCTAAAGCTGATGAAGCATGACTAGCAATGAGTTACCAGTTCTGGGAGAGAAGTGCAGAGTGGCTAATTGGCCTCGGGATGCTGAAAGTTTCACATCTAGGCTGTTGGCGACAATCCCTGTGTCAGCTGCTGTGCAGTTTCCATGGGAGATGTCCGTGCTCTACCTGACCATACTTTAGCATGTCTGCATTTTTCTGTGGAAGTTTGAAAATGCATGGAAATGCCAAACTGCATGGGGCAGAACATGGGCAATGCTTTGGCCCTTCGGCACTTTTTGCACTGAGTCAGGAACCATATTTGAATTCATCTTTAAAGATGACTGCAGTATTTAAAGTTAAGGAAAGTGGAGCTCTCTACTTGTAGCCATTCCTTCTACATGTTGGCTAATGTTCAGGTATCTCTTACCTCTGAGTTTTGAAATACACTGAAGTCAACAGCCTCTCTAGAGCTTGGGAAAGCCAGAAAATGGCCTAAAATGACAGAGTCTTGTCTATTCAGGAGAGATACCATAGCCAGTTTCCAGAAAATAATAAATTGGAGGACTTCTGTGCAGAAACTCCTGGGATCGAGTAGGCAATTCTCATGACTCAGAACAGAACTAGCTCATATCATCTTGACTGATAAAAACTGGTCGCTCCACAGACTCTCCCTACGGTCTCTTTAGTTAAAAGCAATTTACCCTAGGCAGACTTGAAACTGAGAAATGGACTACGTGGAGAATAAGACCTACAGTTTACAGATTATCCTGTTCAGTAGAGGAATATCTGCTTTTAAAACCAGTGAGTGCTATTCCAATATTTAAGCATCCTTGGACTGAATCCCGCGCTGTTGAAGATGGAGACTGTCTTGGAAGAAAAGCTATTGACCTTTGGGAGTTCATACTTAGATAATAATTTTAATAATAAAAATTTTAAAAATAACTGTAATGGGGAATAAAGGATAGTGCTAGACTCTTATGCTGTTCTCTCTTAATATTCAGTGGTCCCCTTGAGCACTTGTAGATTGATGGCACATCATACCATGGGTTCTGTGTCTTATTAAAAGGCAACTTAGCCCATGTAGGACAAACACACCCCCCTGATTTCCACGCGACTGTTACTTGTCTGCTGCAAAATCCAAAGCTTTTGCACTGTAGCAGAGGCATGCCTTTGTTGTCAGGCAGTCCGGAGGTGAAATACTTTTAACAGCTTTCAAATTTTCTTGCACACATCACCTGCACATCACATTATGTGCTATACTTGGCTGTGACCTCAAAGGTCCCTCTCTCTTTGATTTTCCTGGATTCTCATTTATTTTTCTGGACAAACAGCATGAGCTACAGTTAAACTGTGCAATGTACCATGAATTATTAGATAGTAGAAAGAATAACAGTCTTTACAGAGTAACACGCTATAGTTTACAAATTACCAAAAAAAATGCCATTTACTCCATCCTGTTCATGTCTAGAACTTTCATTCATAGAGGATTAAAATAATTGTCCAAGATTCTATCAGAGGTACCCTTGGGAATAATAAGCCTAAATTTTGGCACAAAATCAGTACAAGATATTTGTTTGAAAAAACCCTAATGCAATCTGTTGTTTTTTTGTGAGTGTGGGTTTAGTCAAATATTTCAACACTCTTTCTTCTAAAGCAAAAATCTATGCCAGTAGATGAGAAATCAATGCACTGTATTGGAGGTGGATAAAACGTTTTACATGAAAAAATTCTTCCTTTTTTAAGGGAAAATCAGATTTAGTGACTCCAAAGCAGTTTGCAGAGAGATGCAAATATTGTTGTGTTGTTACTTGGGAAAAAAAAAATCCAACAAATTTGAAATGGCTTTATTTTTTCTTAAAACGACATCAAAAGATTTTCTTTTTGTTCTGAACTGGACAGTTTTCTTCCCTTAATTCTGAAAACGTTAATCAACAAAACAGTCCATTTGGTGCCCATAAACAAATCTGCAATAAAAATTAAATCATAACTGTGAATTCATCCCAGAACTTACAAAAAAACTCTGGGGATGTGAAAAATAATTTTGATATGTTTTCTGCATCCAGTGCATACATTAACAATTTAATCTTCATAATGATTTTATTAGAGAACTGTATTGTCCTAAATTATTGAGTGGAGTCCCACATGTCACCATTAAAGTTATGGAGACCTGTTGCTTTAGGAAGGTGTCAGTGTCCCAGAACACATTTTTTGGCGTGCTGCCTACCCAAGATGGATGAACGAACTGTGCTCTGCTGCAGCACCGTTGGAAATAACTGCACTTTTCTTCAGCTAAGATTAAATAATAATTGAAAGAACGGTAATTTTCCAAATTTTCTGCATAATTTTGCCTGTCTTGCATCTTCCAGCTTACAAAAAAGGATCAAGACTTCAATGAAATGGGGGAGAATTCACTCTATTAGGGAGTCACATCCCTTCTGTCTTCATTTTAGCACAAAACAAAAGAAAAGTAGGGATTTGTAGAGAAGTTAGAAATAGTGACACTTTGCTTTGGAAATATTCTGAAGTAGTAAAAGCTTGCTAGAAAAACCAGTTGGATAGTCTCCATGGAGAAAGACAGAAGAACGAATAAACTACACAGTGGTCTTGCCCTATTATTGTCTGCATTCTCCCATCTTGCTGCTTGTGGTAGCCCTTTCAGGAAAATACATACAAGTAAAACACATACAATTAACATCAGTAAATATACAAACAGGAAGCTGAACAATGTTTTTTTGTAAAGTTCCCTTTGGGATATGCTTTCTTCCCTGAATTGTACTTAATACACAAATGAACAACAATTATTTTCTGAATCAGCATGAAAATGAACAAGAGAACAGAAAAAAAGCTATGAGCACAGCAAGGCTAATTGGGAAACAAACTGATGTTATTAGTAGATCCAAATATAATTAATCATCTCCCAGGTTTGGTTCTGTTACAACACCTCATAGATTGCTCACGTATTCAGGCTTTGATAAACATTACCACATAAATAACGCAGAATTAAACATCATGATCTTAGGAACAAGCCCTCCCTCACATCAATCAGGCCACTGAAAATGTGGGAGTGGGGTTTGCAGCAGGGGAAGACATTACCCCCAAAGGAGGGCTGGGTGTTGTGCCAACCCTCATCAGCATTCAGCAGCTAAGCAAGCAAGAGAAAACAGAGATGCATGAGTCAGAGAGGAGAGCAAAACAACAGGGCTAGGGTTTATAGGCCCTATATTTAGTACATTTTTAAAGGTAAGTGTTGATCTAATACACAGACATTGAGAAATAGTGCTGTTTAAAATCCTTGCTTATGTGCACAACTTTTCAGTAAATCCCTTAAAGTGCATTTGCTGTGGTCAAAGGATTTTCTGTGATGCTCCCAAGCAGTTCTTGAAAGCAGGTGGGTCACTGACATTTTTGCAATTATTAATTCCTTCATTCATGAATTCCCTTTTGGATACAATTTAAGGCACACAAACAGCATGTAGCATAGCAGTGGTATGCAAATGCTCAGTTTCACCTGTGGGGATGTTTTACTGGACTTGTTTTCAACAGGGTCCTTCCTAACCAGAAATGGTGTATTAACTGCAGGATATGTAAAGAAAGAGAAGGAGATTTGTCTGCTCATTGTGAATAAGTGTAGTTGCCAACATTGCCACGTTGGTCAGACCAAGCTTTTGACACATAATTTAGAAGAACAGATGTTTTATCTGGGAACTTGTCCAGATCTTAAAGAAAAAATTCCTGAGGAACTCAGTAGTGGTCTCTTTTATCAACAGCAGTAGCCTCAAAAGTACTGTAGAAATACCGAGTAAATAGTTGTACTTCTAAGCCACAGCAGAGAAGCAGAGATGTTGCATGATTACCTTTGTGAGTGACACACACTGCAGTGATGAACTAATTGGTGATAGCCAGTTAAATGGACTTAACAAAGCTGTAAACCCTGGACATATTAATATGGCCATTATTTTTTCATCATTTCACTTTTCTCATTCTGTTCTTTTCAAAAAAGCCCAAGAGTGACATCTTTCCTTCCCATCAGCTGCACTAACACCAGCAGAGACAAATGGCATGAAGTTTTACAGGAATGCAAATGTATGAGATATGTTTGAGAGATATTAACTACTGCATTTCATGCAAAACTGAACTAATAAAGACTCTTCCTCATAGATCATGTCCAAATTGAAAGGGCTTTTAATCCACACAAAAGATTTCATAAGGCTCTATCATTAGTCCAAGGACTATAAAGCATACAAGAAGGTACCTTCAAATTTATCTTTTACACACTCTTCAATCAGTACTCAGTCTTGCCTTTTCTCTTAATGCCCTGTTCAATTTGTACTGTAAAAGCCTTAGAGAATGTGCTGACAAAACACTATTTGTCTGAAATAGCTCCCAGACATCTTTTCCGTTATCTTCAAGACCCAGGGCTGCTCACCAGGTGACTGTGGTGGGGAGGGAAGGAGGGGCCATGCTGCCACGCTGCCCCGGCTGACTTCCAGCAGGCTCCTTTGGCACCCGTGGGGTAACCCACAACCAAACCTACCGGCACCGTGAGCTGCTCTCCCATGGACCCCCCTCCGAGTGCCCTGTCAGCTGGCTCAGGGGATCCACACCCAGCGTGGGCAGGACCAAAGCCACAGCACTATTTGTGAAATACATGACAGCCATGCTGCCAGATGTGAGAGTCTTACTCCGAAAGCATGAGACTTTCTCTGCCTGAAAACCTTACAGGATGAGTTAGTCATCACCGAGCCAGGGTCTGAGTAAATGTAAAATAACAAGTTTCCATTTGACTCAATTTTATACACTGTTATTGTACTCCTGCAGTGGTTTAAAAATTGTGTTGTCACTGGTGATTTCAAAGTTAGCTGCACCATGCCTGGAAAAAATACAGTTTCCTTGTGCTGCAACTCTTCAGCAGGCCAGTTAATTGAGTGATGCAAATCGGCGTAGCTCTGTCTGGAAGCCTCAGCAATAACACAAGATGTTGCGCTCCTGATTACTTTTTGCTGAGCCTACAGGCTCTGTAAAGCCACTACAGCAAGTTGATAATGATGCATGAAATGGAAAATCCTCCTGAGCACACCCAAAAGCACTGTGGATGCGCAAAGGAACCGCAATGGTGCCGTGTTATTCAATGATTCTTACTACATATGCGCCCACACCAATGTATTCAGGCTTTAACTCGTTTTAAATAGGTGCAACTCCACCTCTTGTAACACATTTACTCCTGTTTAACACAGCTTTAAATATGACGGGGGTCAGATGTAGAGCAGTATTCAGGTCAGGCACAGCAAGAAGAACACAATGTTTTGGGACTACAGATGAAAATCCTTAGTGGTGTCATGACACTGATCCAAATCAGCAGAGAAATTGGCCTAGTTACTTTCCTCATTGACATGTCTACCCTCTGAGGCAAGGTAGCCAGATATTTTGAGAATAAAAACACTTCAGGGACATACGTTCCACTATCACACATCAGCAGTAGCTCTTTCAGCATTACAAAACTTGCGGGAAATTGTTTGGAGAATTTTCAAAGTAAGTTTTCAATACTTTTCTGTTCATCTCCACAGTCACAGTGCTACTCAAAGGTTAGCTGAAATAGCTGCAGGCAGTGGAAGCACCATAGAGAGATCACATGAAACACAGCCTGGTTTCTGGAAAAAAAGGATATTCAGCTCCTCCTCTATACCATTATTCTGTACCATTTTGACCACATTTGGGACATTAAATACTGGAAATAGCTCAGAAAGCATTTGGCTCAACGTCGATGTCTATATATGATAAGGACTACTATATAATGGAGGTGTTTTAAATCCATGCTAACTAGAAAATGTAAGCTACATAATGCCAAAAATGTCATTAGAATGTAAGCACTGCACATAGCGATACTCCTAACACCCTTCCAGGGTTCATTCCATATTGAGAACCAAAGACTAAACATACTGCTTCACAGATATTACACCATTAACTTTGTATTATAAATCAAAGACAGTTTTTTGGTTTTTTTCTTCTGGATTAGCTCCCTCAGCCAGGTAACAGATAAGATGAGATATAGTACTGGTACATGGGAATCACATCATCCTGAATTTAATTTGGCTTCAACAGTTGTGCAACTACAATCTCAGCTGACAATGACATTTAGGGACCTGAGTTGTTACATGCAAATTTTTGCTTCCCTACTAAATAGGGAAAGAAATTGGAGAGCAATCCCCAGATTTATCACTCAAATGTAATGAAAGCAAGACAACATATTTTTCTTAATGTACAGACCAACTATTCAGCGTTGCCCATTACAGCAGAACAGGTTTTATTCAACATCTGTTGGCAAGTGGAGGGGCCTATGTCTTCAGTTTTACTCTGGGTCTTGACTCAGAGAGACTGTGCGGCTACTCAAGACCAGTTTTCTTACTGGTTCTACTTGTGCTGTGTCCAAAACAGGGCAATATTAGTTTGTTTTCTCTAAATTTATTTCCAAATTTCTTCAGTCTTGATTGTTTGTAGCATATTTCAACCTATGCTCGGTATGCTCTTCTTTGGTTATTCACAGCTTCTCTCAGTGAAGTTCTGTGGTCTAATTTGAACATCTTGGGCAAAGCTTTTAACATATTAGCGATTTCATTTGCTTTTAATTCAGTCATTCAACCATCAGATCTGGAGCTTTCTGTAATTATGTGGCTCCCCAGGGAGATGTACTACAAAGTTCCACCAACATTTTTCAGTTCTTTACCAAATTTAATCAGAGATTTGATATATTTAAAAAAACCCCTTTATTAATCTCTTTTTAATTGCTTCTAATTAAGTACGGGGACTGTAGATGTCTCTGACACCATGTTTTCATTTCCTATTCCAGGTTTTCAGGTTTTAAAATATGCATAGTTACTACTGTCTGGGAGAAGGAAACCACTGCCAGAACTGGGAAAGCATTCTACACTCCACACTACATGGTGCAGTTCATCTTTCTGGAAAGTTAAGGATTTAAAGGAATGTTTTAAAATTATGTTTTTTGATGCTCATTTTGGAGTTTTCTCATTTTATTTCTTCTCATCATACTGGATGTCTATGAAGACACAAAAACCTCAAACAACATAAGGTTTCCTTACCTGTGCACCAGCTGCTTGCGGCTTACACAAATAGCAGTTTCATAGTCATGAGTGACACACACTTTATGTGGGCTGCACTTCACCTTCAAACATGGATCTTTGGATGGATCAAGGGCTATAAAAAACCAAACATATTAAAAAAGAAAATGAGAAATGCATATAAAGTTATCTCTTGGCTGACAGTGACAACTGGTTAGAATGAACACTCCCACATCTGAGCAAATCTTTGCTACTTAACAGTACGTGCCATTGTTTTCAGACTGCGTATTACATAGAAATGTTTAAGTAGAAAGATAGTGAGGAACCTTAAAGACTCTGATTATTGAACAGTGATCTGAGTCTAACTTGGCATTCACATTAATATTAGACATGATACTTTGGGATAAAGTTCTGGTATAATAATCTGTATCATGCTGTTTATTTCATGGAAAAGTTATGGTGGATTTTAAAATGCACAAATAACAAAAGTAACAGTATTTTAGAATCTATCTAATAACTGACATTGCAGAGTGTTAATATTAATTTCACAGATACTGTGTAACAGGCATATTATTTTGTAGAAATTATTTTCCATTTTTACAGATAAGCATCTCTTGTACTTTAAATGCTTATCCTGGTCTTTAATACAACAATTTGCATCACCAGCAGTGTTGTTGGAAGTGGGATTAGAGAGCACGATAGGTTGCTACCTCAGAGCAAATATGCCCAAACTGTTTTCCCTGCTGATGCACCCCAGGGAAAATTCTTCCTCTAAAGTCACCTTTTCACTCCTTATTCTCCTTCTGACACTATCCGATGTTCCCCCTCGTGGTGGTAGCACCACTGCTTTGGTCTGAGGCCCTGGTTCCCTGAGGAGCAATCACTGCTGCTTTGTCCTTTTCTCCAGCAGCCTCACAGGAGCCTAACAGGATCTGGGGACAGGCAGGGACACATTGCCCAGAAATGTATCTTCAGTACTTCAGCCAGCCCCAGGATGAATAATACAATGGGCAATCTTTATCTCAACAATTCCTAAGTTGCTGGGGAAAAGGACATGGCAGCAGTAAAGAGAACTTCTCTCCTTCTAGTGTGATGGATGGTTTGAGGTACTGCAGCTAGTCAGGAGCCTGGAAAATGTGCAAAAGTGACATGCAATCCTGCACTGGAAAGTGCTGGGTACTAGGGTTTACGCTCAGGTACCCTCTTTATGGTTTTGATTAGGATAGATCCCATGAACCTTCCTCCTGAACATATCACTCGTCTCTGGTTAAAATCTGACTGTAAGTGTACTGCAAGGCAGCACAATAGTGGACTTGAAGGAGTGAATAATGCTGTCCCCTAACGACGATGCAAATGGACTTAAAGGGCTGCAGACAGAAAGTAATTACCAAAATTGGCTTTTAGCCCGGACACAAGGATTAACACACACGCACATGCCCTGCTTATCTGAAAAGAGTACTCGGAGACTGAAACGGCACAGCGATACACCACTAATGTTCTAACAGGAGGCTCCCACAAAGATCCCCATTTAGCCTGCGATGAACCATTTTCCTCAGATACAACAAACACATTCAGAAAGGAGCAGTGAGAGTCTGAGAAGTCCCTTTGTTTTTTTCCTCTATACACAAAAATGTCTCCTAACACTAAATTAAGAAATTAGCACATGGCATATTACACTAGGTTTTACTAGAACTGCACATACCTTTCCCCTCTTCTCAAATAAATGAAGATATTAATCATGTATCAGAGACCTGATGTGGTAAAATTAGGATTTGTTTTGGGTTCATCCTGTTTAGAACCCAAAGGGAGAGAGAGGGTCTGAAGTCAGTGGAGGCAAGAGCTGCTCCTTCACAGCGGCAAGAAGATGCTGGTGCCTTAGACACTGGAGCAGCCTCCCGGTCCCTACAGAAGCCCAACAGAGGCAGACAGTATTCGTTGTCCTGCCGGCGTGCAAGCCTGCCTGCTCCTGCCAAGTTTCTGTAGATTGCTTCCTTAAATGAGTGATGATTGGGTAATCTCTGAAATAAAAAAAAGAGGAGCGATACAGTGCTCTGCTGGATACCACTCCAATTAAAGCACTGATCCCACCTGGGAAAATCTCTTATAAATACTTTTCTGCAATCAAGTCCCATTTGAAAGGCTATCTATCTAAATTCATTCTCTTACATAAGGATGCTTCTAAAGATCAGCAATAAGAGGTATCTGCCAGGATGAATTACAAATATTCAAAAAATGGTTATGTGAATACTTCAGAAGAAGGAAAGCCACAGCCATACAGAGAAATTTCATCTCTTTTTAAGTAGTGATTTTTAGATAAGCTTTTTTTGGACGTTATTTTGCCATGGATTTGAGTTCTTTGTTAAAGTGTCCTCAAATCCCATTTTACCTCTCCCCACCCCACAAATGGGCCACTCTAGGAAATGAGTAGCTCTTAGTTTCATTTCTGGGACTGTATAAAGCTCTTATTGCACATTATAATAACTGACTTTCCCACTTTTACTGAACAATCAGAGAAACTTTTAAAGGATACTATTTGAAGTACAAGAACTTTCAGTTTGCTGTGTACCAAATTTCTTTATATGACAGCAAATGTATTTCCAACAAGCAGAGGATTCTTCTGTTTTCCTGCAGTGCTGCAGCTTCTCTGTGTTGGTTTAAACAGCCATAGCTACAAGCTCTTACCACATTAACACCCATTACACATTTGTGATGGGCAATTGAGCTTCACTAGTGCATATGTATTTAGTGGAAAGCTTTTGGTACAAGACACAAGGAAATTGTAAAAACAAAAGTGTTAAAACCTTTTTCTTTTAAAGCAGTTCAAACTGATAGAAAAGGTGAAGTGAGCAAGGAAGGAGAAAAGACCATCTGTTTCCTGCATCATACACAAGGCGACATCAACATCCAATAAATTTCCACTAGGAAAATATATAGGCAATGTTCGAGGGGCCAGGGTCTGTCCCACTCAGATGACCAAAGGCTGAAAATGCTCTTCAGGGGCATTTTGCTGTTGCCTTTTGGTGTCTTTTCTAAGACTAACAGGCACATGAGAAGTAGCCCATCCCCTGCTCTTTACATTCCCAGAACACAGCGGGAGAGATACACATTCTTAATCCTCTTACTTCACTCTCACTGGAGACTGAGTTAAAGACTGAGGCAGATATTTGATGGGGATTGAAAGGGCACGCCACAATTTCCTTACCTATCTGTCTACGTAGAGCGAGATACCCTTCTTCTGCAAAGCCTTTAATATGTAAGCGCCACTTCGAGCATGAAGGGTCACCAGATTATAGGTTCAGTGGGCTGATATAATTCAAAGGTCATATCCACACAAAAAAAATTTAATGATCAGAACTTTTGCTGGCTTGCAGCTGGCCTTGCTCTTTTACTGGAGCACGTGCACCTTGTCTGCTTCTGCTGGTGACACATCCTTGATGCAAAATGCTGCATCAACAGATGTTGTCCAAATTGGCTAGGAGCCCAGGGCCAATAGCTGCCAACATTGCTGTGTTGCTGGAGAGCACTCTCTGGCCCTTGTGCTCACAGTTTTCTATCAGCCAGTGGGGATATGGGTTTACCCTTGAAAGTCAGTACTAGTTTGGCATGAATAAGAGAAGCAAGATTTAGGCCATAGGTCTATGTGACATCATGCACAGTTTCAGTACTTCGCATTTTTTCATAGTAAAATTTACTCTAATTGAAGAATTATCTCCACTTCAGAAACTCCTTAGGTCTTCTAAGGTGATAACAATGCGTGCACTTCTGAAGTATGCATGTCCTGAAATAGCATCACACAATACATTATTGCTAAAAGAAACACAACTTTGAAAAGTTTTGCAATTAAAAATTGTCTATCGAAAAAGAAAAATATTGTTGAATGTCCATCAGTTTGAAGCACAGGAACGGGAAAAGATGTGGTTGGAGAACTCAGTCACTATTTCCTTTTAAATTAGGCATCAACTTCTCTCTACCTCAGTGTCTTGCTTCTAAAATCTGAAAAGAATAATAATGCTGGCAATAATATTAAAGAAAGCTTTTCCCCACCTGTGTGTTGGAGGAATTATTTCATTTATGGTGGAAATGCTCATCAAGATCCTTAAATGGAACACACTATAAAAGCATCATTTATTATTCATTACAAACAGCCCTTACATACAGTCCAACACAGCAGAAGGAAGTTTATTAAATACAAGCAAAACTGTGGGCTTTGTTAGAAGACATAGAAAACCCCCACAATCTGGATTATTATTTCTTGATTTTTTTTTCCATTTATGCAGAATGCATGATCCATCCGAACACAAAAGGTCAAAATAGTGATTTATATGTCTGCAAAGTTCCTCAACACGTTAAATAAGTTTGGAAGGTCGTTCTACTGCTAAGCAACACAAGCCCTAAGGAGAGCTTATAATAAGAAACAATTTCTGAAATATGCTAATCAAAGATCATGCTTTGTTAATCAGATTTCTACATGACTAGGAGCAGATGCTCATCATCTGCAGAAGAAAAGACCCTTGGGAATAAGATGAAACATAACAACCATATTTGTCATCACAGTTCTTTTTGTCCTAAAGCAATGAGTATGAAATCTTTGAAAACAAAGAGCCAAAAGTACAAATAAATAAATCGAAGTGGGAAGAGGAGTGAGAAAAAAATGGAAGTTTTTTATTACAAAGTTGTTATTTTATCAGCTTGAAAGGCAAACTACAGCCGTTCCTTTTGTATGTTAGAGTCTGCAAGTAGTTACTCAGGTCTGTCTGCACAGTAAACAGAAAAATACCTTAAGCCTGATTGTAATATGTGAACATTTTTCCACTTTTTCTTTAGAGTGAGACTGAAGGTGAAATGAATATGGTTAGTTAATCCGACCTGACAGTGGCTGAGGGTTGGTCCAAAACTTTTGGAAGGAATATGTGTCCAGCCAGTATTGGAATTAAAGGTTTCCCATGAACATAAAGCCTTTGCTGAAAACCCACTTCAGTCACCCTGCCTATCTTTTTGTGAGTCCAGGCGCTATAGTTTCCTCTCCTGAGCTTTTTGCTTGTTATTCAAATGTCTGCACAGTTGGTCTGCAAGGGAAGTATCCATCCCCGGAGACAGCTGCCTTAAATACAGGGGAATACAGTACTGCATATCTTGCAGTACAAACATTTTCATAAGTTTTTTATCCTTGGAAAATTTAGAATTTCTGGCTTTTTATCTTGGCTCAAAAGTCTTACTCTTCCTCACTTAACACCTAGATTTTTGTGCCGCTGACATATGTTTTCTGGCCAGCTATCCTGGTACCCTGAGCTCTGAAGTCTCTTCCTGTCTGTCTGAGGGCAAGTGAAGAAGTGTTTAGATGGGCTAAGGTTTCTGCTTCATTGGCCACTACACTTCTGTAGCAAAATTGTACTCTAGAGGTCAGTTGATTGCAGTGCAAAGGGAAAAGGCTTTCATCTGTATGCAGTGACCCAAAACCTATGCCAGGCGCATTTATACAACATGCAGGTGCAGAATCAGAATTCCTGTCATTAAGAGACAAAAGACTTGCATTCCTTTTTTCAGTCAAGCTTTTGTCACGCATAGCAACCTAAGTTCCCTATTAAAACCATAAATCTTCTGTGGTTACCTCAGAGATATCAGAATAATTGGTAAACAATAAACACCAGGGATTGCATCAGACCGTTAACAGCCTCCTAACGGTTTGCTGACATCTCTTTCTGGTACCAAAAGGATTACAAGCATCAACTGCATCCCAAACCCCTTTCCCTCCCAGCTCCACAAAGCAGAGAATGTTCATTTATGACTGTACACACTTTTCTCTCCGTTCCCTGTATCACTCACCAGAGGCTGGGGGTTTGCAACATAAATAAATCAGTGTCGGACAAAGACCTAACAACGATGTTTGAGATACTTTTCTATTACATTTCATATTTTTATACATTACCACTATAAAAGAAGACTTATGACTTGGAGGAAACTCCTTAGTTCAGACAATGGCAGCACAGGGAGAAGTCTCTCTGTTAGACTAGCTCTATATGTTGCAGCTGTGGGTCATTGTGTTAATCACAACAGAGTAAATTTATTTTTCACACATTTGACTTTAAAAGGGTGATAACAAATACTTTCAATGTCTTGCAGCAATGGATGTGTAATCCTGCGGAAACCATACAACTAGTTCACAGCAAGATTTATGAGCTTGATTTTGTTTTTATGACCATTCGTTTGGGGGAAGAGAGTGATTTCAAACTCAGCTGTTTAGTGGAGCTGAAACAAACTATACAATCAAAAATAAATGGCATTATGTAAATATTGGTTTTTTGTTTTCAAAATTGCCTGACAATAAGTACTATGATCACTCAATGACAAACATACTTCTGCACAATGAAATGTCAAGAGCAGTTGCTTTTATGCAATCCCCTTGGAACTGTTCTGACTATATGAGAAAAGAAGAACAGAATCTCTGTTGAGAAAGGTATGATGAACTGGAAAATGGGACCTGCTGCCCTTGATTCAGAGATCCTAGTGCGTATTTTAAGACAAAAAAGGTTGATAATAAAACAAAGCCCCTCAATTAAATGATGCATTACATTATAGGTGTGCATTTCAATATATTTATTTGTTATTTGATTCCAGCAATACTCCACAAGCAAGCCCCAGCGGGAAAGCACAGCTCCTGGCTGTACAAGCCAGCAGCTAGGGCACGGGCGTGAGAAAGCTGCGAATGCAAGCTGGTCTGCGGGAAGGCTGAGTCCTCACCGGGTTTCCTCCCCACTCAGCATGGAGCTCAAATGACAGCTAATGTCAAGCTTCAGATCTGAGGCAATGTTTCAAATCAGCATCTTGTCTCCACTTACAGCACAGTAACAGCCAAGAGAAAGTGTGATCAAAGCAGCTAAGTAGTAACTTGGAGGAATTTTACTATGTACTTCCATGAAAACTGTCATACAGCAAATGTGTAAGAAGCCATGCAGCCAGCTTAAACGTGTATTAATAAAAATCTCTACAAATCTTGCCCTTGATTTTTGCTAGGAAAAAAGGGCATATTTTCAACACATGATGGCTGAAAGCAGTTTTGGTTTTAACATTTCAGTTGTTCAAAGTAAACCATAGACCTCCCCCGAGAACTAGAGCTTCTACTCAGCTTCAAAGTAGATGATGAATTTATGCCTTTTTTTCTGAAGATGAACATGGCCATACATATTAACGTAAAGAGCACTCCGGTGAACGTTGCTCTGCTTCTCTGTGAAAACATGGTAGTTTTCCATGCTCCAGTGGTCAACTCCAGCCAATCCATGAGCTGAGGTTAGCCTGTCAGTGGAGCTTAATCCAAGTGCAATGGGACTACCCCCTCGCCCTTGTATCAACAAGGCACACAAGTAAGCCTGTGATGGAATTCCAGGCTTTTGTAGCCATTCAGAAGGTTTCTGCCTCTACCCTTTCCCCAGATATCTTATTTTACAGGTTAGTAAATGGCCATATTGAGTGGCTAAGACTATGTTGTTTACTGGAGCCGAGTGTAACATTTCTTCTCAGAGCTGGTATTGTTAACAATTCTGGTTTTAAAAAAAGTTATTTAATAACAGATTATATCCCCTTAATATAAATTGCAAATAATTACCAATGGTTTTTATTCTGCTTCTGCAAATCTTGGCATAAATCATTCTGCTTCATTAGGGAGAAAATTGGTGTTAGCCCTCCCCCAAGTCTAGGGGAAAACATGTCTTCGATTAACAAGCTCAGATATTTAAGTCTCTCTTTCTCTCTTGCATGCTCTCTCTCTGCATAATTACTCAGAGCAATTTGCATACAGAAATCAATTCAGCTGAAAATTAATTACCGTAGGCCTGAATGTTTCAAACATGTATGTGAATTATTTTCAGTAAATGGAATTTCTCAAGGCAGTTAAACAGTAACATCTCAAACTGTCAGCATTTATTCCATCACTGCATAGTATTTTTGTGTAGTTTTGTTTTGGAGCACTAACATTGGAGTGGCTGAAGACGTTGATATGGTGCACAGAAACATCCATTTTAATTTTTACAGGCACTTTGAAAAATCATTTCTTATAACTGACATGTAATTGCTTTTGACATTGCTGAGAGCCATCCAAAGAAAAAGATGCTTCAAAGGACTCTACAGATTTCCTTTCCAAAGCAAAGGATAAGAACCCGAGTAATTAAATTAATTTCCTTGACAAATATACAGAAATCTGAGGCAGTGAAAATAAGTGAAGAAAAGGAAAAAAAGATAGGACTGTAAGTTACAAAATGTGCTTCCGTGGATGTGATAATCAGTCACAACCATCAATGTAGGTTTTTGGCTAGCAACCAGTAGAGACATGTACATGACCAAAGTTGATTTGCTGAAGAGTCGTAGAAGAGAAGCTCCTGGTTTGATTTCTGACAATGGATCGTTCTGATTTACATCTCAATATACTGCAAATGTATCTCAAACACTTCCTGCACTGGGGCAGATTTTAAATATTTCGTATACTTAGGTATGTTTAGCTAATACATTTATCTGTTTAATGCTTCCTTTTGATTCTGAAAAAACAAACATCCACTGGAAAAAAGCAGCTGTCAAATACAGCTACATACTTGCTTTGGTTTTCAGCTAGCACCAGGTGTCCTTTTCACAAACAGCTCTCCTGCCTGCAAGGAAAAGTTTCAACCAACACGCAAGTAGAGAGCGCTCGTATCGGTTCAATAAAGTAAGATCTGGCTTCAGTGATAATTTGTGCTTGTATGTGTCATGCCCGAGGGTGTGTTTCTGCATATTCTGGTAAACTGAAGGCAAAACAGACCTAAAAAACCCACAGACAGAAGGACTTTGGTCAGATGTTCCATTCAATTATTAATTCCAGGAAGTAGTGAGGGTACAAAAGGAACCCCATTCTC